>NW_027182290.1:0-1246251 GCF_029961685.1 Aristolochia californica | reverse complement strand
GTGACGGGCTTCCCACCCTGACCAACTACGATTCTCATAGGTGAAGCTCTTTTATATTAATCATCAAATCCCTAATTAAAAACAAGATTAAGACACCTCGCTTGACATTCTCTATATTAGATGTCACATAAAAATAGCGGACCATTCTATTAAGTTAATGATGCATTAAGGGGAGAAGAATTGGAGGGTATAGTTAATCTTTGGTCGTGATCACGATCGAAATTGGATTAATCGGGTTCATCGATTTCATCAGCTTCGTAGCCATAGGACTGAACTGAAGGATTGGCGATATATCTCGATGTTTTACGATCTTGAGGTGTTTCGGAAAACCGAAACATTCAAAAGAGGATGTGACACCTTTGACCTACAGGGAAGGTTAGAGGGGAAGTTGGTGCAGCCGACGCCCTAAATCTCCTCTACCCTTGTAAACTTGGAGACATTCTTCCGTTTTTCTCTTTCATGGCTGACGCACTTTCTTCTTCTGCAACCAAACCCAACACAAGGTCGCAATGCTGTGATGTTGAGTCCCTTGTTGCCGCCTCCGGAGCTTCATGGAATGCGTCAATGGCATTCGTTGGTGGCGTGTCTCTTCCCTTTTGTCGTTCATTGGACTGGAATTGGCCGCAATGCATTGAGAAGCTACTGGACAGAGCTCCGTAAACTATATAGTAGGCCTTTCTGCGACTTCCTGGAATGCCCTTTGTAAAAATATTGGACAATCAAAGTTTAACTACCAAGACAGCGATAGTCCTCCATTTTTATCTGGGGAAAAATGCTTTTCCTTGTAGATCACGGCCAGTTTAAATCTTTTCCACTGATGGGGAAACTTCTCAGCTCTCTCCCATTGTAATTTTTTCCATTCAAAGTGACCTGATCAATAAAACGCTTAGAACAATCATTCTACGGAACTGGATACTTCAAAGAAGAAATAAATCAAACACCTTAGCTCCATGGAAGTTTTGAGTCTCTGGGTAGATTGTTTGAAAACCCAATTCCAATTTTCTCAGTGGCTGCTGTTACCTTACCTTGTCTCTCAAGATTCTTTTTCCGATAGATAAAAATTTTGAGCGTATATCGTACGTGTCATGTCAATGGCAAGAGTCAAAAGAAGAGGAAGAGGGTTTTCTGGTTCATCCCCATTTTTTCCTGCAACTTACCTCATTTGCTGCAGATGCAAGTTTTTGATCCGAGAGAAGGGAGAATTAAGAAGAAAAAAAACCAAGTCACCACCTTCTTTACGAAAGGAAACCAATTTTCTTTTCAGTGACATTTGAAGAGTTGCTTGTTCAACCAAGGTTTCTTGTCTGGTGGACCACCTAAAGAAAAACCTTGTGGGATAAAATAATATAGATAGTCATTGCAGATTTGGGATGTCACTGAGCTTATGATATTGTTTTAAAAGTCAGCTATCAACTAATTTTCTTGTCACATTGGGTTTCCAACAAAATGCATAAAAGAATCCATGCTCGTGCCCTTCAAACTGTTCTTTTATGTCTCTTTAATCCCATGCAAAAGGGAGATGAAAGCACATACGGTTACATGCAATAAAGAAAATCTGAGAGTGGAGTAGATGAAGAGGAAAAGATATTGACTATATGGAGAAGAAAGGTTGGAAGACATGGGAAGTTCAAGTTGGGCAAATACCCAGTTTTTCTAATTGGGTACTAAATTTAATGAGATCTCTTGTTCTTAATATTTTATTGAAGGTTCAGAGAATATGTTCCCATTATCTTCTCTGTCAAGTGGTCACAACCATTTGATTAAAGTAAGTGAGTAACCATTATTAGGGATTTGGGTTTGGTGATAATGTTTATTTTTTCTAGTAAAAAAATCTCATGTGTCACCAATGAAATCAGGTCTCTTTTATCCTTCTCTCTTCTTCGCATACATGAGACGCACTTTTATTGGTTGGGAAATTGTTTGGAGAGTGTGTAATTTGGAAAGTAAGGAGTTAGATCTTGTACCAAAGTGCATACAACAAGAGTCGACTACATAAGAGGACTCGACCTTATCTGAGTGAGAAGCAACAAAAAAGGGCCTCAAGAAAGAGCTTCGATAAAGAAAGAGACAACTTCAACATGACACAAGAGCAAGAAGAGTCCCTTTTAGTATAAATTCAAATTTTCAAACTATTAGACTCAGATATGGAAGCTCTAGGTCTCTAAAGCTTATAAGTGACCCACCAAAATGTCCAAAAACAAAAATAGAACTTATTGACTATTTTTTCATAATTTTTTATTTAGTTATCACTTATTTTTGTTAAATACAAAATAAGCCTTATCCGCTTGTAACAACTAGTTTTTTTAATGTTGAATTCGTGTTATATAAATCAAACTCACCCCAAATGTTGAGACATCCATGCCTCAACAAAATTTAAAGCACCCAAGTGTCTTCATAGTGATTTGCAAGTTTTAGCCCTTTCAAAAGTTTGAAAGGAAGTGACTTTACTAAGGTTTTCAATTAGGGTTAAGCATTTTAGTGTTTGGATTTTAAAATCTTATTTGAATACTTAGTTTCCTAATATCTGAGTGTTTATCATTTTATTTTCATATCATATTAGGCTCAACATCTTCGTATTGAGTGACTGATTAGTAGACTTCTTTGCATTATCAGCTTTGCACTATTCTGAATGCCTTTTATTTTCAATCCATTAGAGCTGCTGAATTGCTAAACTCACCTCCGAATTGAATATAATCTTATTTTCAGTTATTTTAACATTTGGCTATCAAGAGGCTCAATTTTAAATCATTTAGCTGAGTTTAGGTGTTTGGACCTAGTAGCTGTTGACCGTAAGTCCCAAGTGTGAGTTTTTATAGCGGATATCATTTGGCTGATTTTAGTAGATGCACACTTTAATTCCATGATCAGGGATCTCTGGGAGTGAATTAGCAATTTGGGAGTGATAACAGTGAGTTTAAATTTAAATCAGCCCTAAAATTTTGGTATCACCCCTCTATATTTATCCTTACGATACCTTATACTTTATTCCATCATACTAATACATGGCATTAAAAGTCTTGAGTCACTTTGTTTTCTGCCATTATTGAAGATCTTAGGGTTTGTTTGGAACCCATGGAAAAGAAAAAAAATGAGAATTCGATTATTATTATTCCCAAAATTAGTTAGTGAACAGAAGAATTTGATTATTATCTCATTTTTAGTAATTATTTTTGGGAATAATAATGGACAAATTCTTTTCTCGGGGTTCCAAACAAACCCTAATATGTGCTGGAACGGAGACTCCCTTCACAAACTTCAATAAGAAGGAGAAAAAAAATCCAGTATAATTGTCTAATTGCAAGTACATCACTTTCTTCCACATTTTCAACATAGAATAAACCCTTCCCCATGACAACCTTGAGGCATCTTTCTGAATGGTGATAGAGAAACTTCCGACCAGTTTTAAATTTCTGAAACATTTTGTTTATCCAAATTTCATGACTAAAATATTCTCTCATCCTTCCCTCCTCCCTCTACAGTTTTCATTACCCAGAACTATATCCTATACACGTGAGCCGTATTTCTCTGTGTATTTTAAGGATTACATCCCTTTTCATCGTGTGAAGGAGATTACCAACCGTAAATACATATAAAACTGGAAGTGTAGGCCCTCTGAATCTATGCTAGTTTCATCGTATCTTTGCAATTTCAATGATAATGACTGTATTAAGCGAGATATTTTGTCTCTCCAATGGCTCTGAACCAGGTGTTCCACCCTCACGTGGGACTGATCATGGCTTACTCATCCCTATCATGGTATATAGTATTCTATATATTTGTTTATTTTCGCCCCAATACGGACACTGTGGCTCTATCCACTCTGGTTTTCATCGCAGGTATCATTGCTTACATTATTGGAGATCAAACAGAAGAAGAAGGAAGACCATCATCGCAGAAAAATAAAAAGAGCCTTTCCAGTTGGTGGGGAGAGAGAGACTCACTAACAACAACAACACGTACGTGAAATGTTTGAAGATTTGACCTCACCAAGATCTCCCTTTGGCCAGGTATTAGTCTCCTTATAACTCCACTGATTCATTTTCTTTTTAGCTTTTAAAGTCCTGCCTTCTTCTGTTATCATTTATGCACGTAAGTCAGAGACAGAAAGGGTGGGTAAGAAGATACCCTGCTTTTCTTCATGGTGCAGCTTTGGCCGATCGTAAAGGGTCCCAGAAGACTGTCCAAATTTTCGTTTATTTCACTCCTGTTCATGATTATCTATAAGAAATAACAGTTTCGTGAGTCGGAGGGAGTTGCAGAAAAAATTCTCCAGAGAACAAAATCAGTTTCATGGCAAGTGAAGAAAACCCAGCTGCATTACTTCAGTTGCTTCTAGAACCAGCCAGTTATTTAACTTACAAATCATATTAAATGACCCAAACAGTCCAATAATTAATCTTAGATCAGAGATTATATAAAACCAAGAATCCTTGTGGATCAAGATTTGCTTCTAATCAAGAATCCCAAATAAAGGAGGAGTTACGTTCGGTAGTTTTCCTTGGTGAGAGTTTTCTCAACCGTTATGCCCAATATCCTGGACAAAGATAATTATTTACTCCAGTTTGTGAATTTTCAGGTCTTTTTTAATCTAGTTCATGAACAGCAATGCTTATGACAAAATTTAGTGAAAATCTGCACGCTACATCCTTGACCTTTGTTGGCTCAACTGCCACTGCTGAGTACCCAAAGAAAGACCACAGTCTTGGGGTACAGAGCAGATGGCTTGATTGATTATGTGACATGAATTAGACGAGGCTAAAATATAATAGACATTTAGGTTTCACTGGTATTTTACATTATTTTACATTCATATTGTTGTGTAGATCTGATGGTTTTGAGGTTGGCTAAGACTACTAATAAAACCTAAAGAGAATTGATAACCTCCAAACAAGTTCAAACTTCACCAAATTGCGAGAATAAGAACTCTAATGTGCATTTGGTTACATCTAAAAGAAACTTAAGATACAATATTGTTTTGCTAGTCGCATTTCTAAACATTTCCTCCAAGGTTTACTGTTTCGGTATTGGGTACCTAGAATCCGATAATATGAGTTTTTATTCGTGTTTCAGCCTTCATGAAGTACGATAAAATATCTTCTTAATAACCGATAATATTAGCTACATGGCAAACCATGTTTTACACCCTTGTAGTAGTTGGCCACTGGACAGTGTGGATTATATGATCCCTAGTAAAGAGCAGAGATACTTGACTCAGTAAAAATCGTATACATGAGATTAGTTAATTAGTTGAGTCTTCTATAAGAATAGGAATCCTTAGAATCACCCTTCTGTTTAGGTGATTCTTGTTGTAAATCTCTCTATATATAACTCTAAATCAATACAAAATCGTGGTTCAATTCAATCAACAACATTCTCTTATATGGTATTAGAGCAGCTCATTAAATCATCTTCTCTATATTTGCTTTCTTCTGGATATTTTTTTTTTCAAGTATCTCTACTCTTTACCTAGTTGTAGTGTTTAAGAAATTACATAAGGTTCGACCTTCAGTAACAAGCATCAACTCTAATTGTAGCACTCACTTCAGTCAATGAGACTCTTCTATTGTACTTAAATACTAATCAATGTATACGATACAACATCGATATAGTTTATAAAGATGTATCACGTAGGAATGTTAAAAAAAAAAAATTGATACTGCATAATCTACATATCCATGCAAGTTGTATAACACCTTAGTATTTAATGCTAAAATAATAAAATAGAAGTATTTTAGTGTCAAAGTGGTAAGGACTCTTGGGGCATGCAAATGATTCCCTTCTAATAAAACAAACCAAGAACAATGATTTAACTTCCAAACAATTGACATATCCTCTAACAAAGATTCTAAATCATGAAAGTTTAAATTAATGCACATGCACACGTCTATAATATTCACCCATGATTAACTTGTTACCATCAAATGTGTGCCATCTCATTACATTAGGCTGCACAAGGACCACTAGTTAACAAATTGACTTTGTAATAACTATGTCGAAGTATATCTCTAATTTTTCCTACTATTTTTCTCTCTATATTGCTTGTTGCGATATTTCTTAATGCAAAGCCAACAACTTCAAATGCGGTGCACGTGGAATTGATTAATAAATATAGATGGGAAGGGTAGTGTGAGCGTGCAAACAAGAGGAATCGAGTGGATGACATATAAAACGATATAAAATGCAAATACCATTATTGATGGGAAGAAATAAGGGAAAATTAATGCTTTGGAGAAGATGAAGACAAGGAGTAGATCAAATAGTTCTATGATATTTCATTGAAAGAGGTAAAGAGGGTAGGTCCTAGATAGTTGCTCCATCAATATGAAAAAGAAACCACCATGCTCTTGTCTATTGATTATTAAAACACAAGAATGAGACCTATACGCCACGAGTTAATGAAAAGGTCCCGTCATAATTCGATGGAACAGGGTCTGGTCCATGAGCCTTAAAGCTAGAAATGCTCGTAGCAAGTTGCAAGTTGCAAGTTGGACCACCTGCCTTGTAATATTATTTTTTGTGGTTTAGTGTTCAGACCAGTCTCTTTTAATGCAATGGAGGGTGAAAGGGGAGAGAAGTTATATCGAGTCTGCATGGGAAAAGAAATTTGGAGATTAAAGAAGTATTATTTAGTCAAATATTTACGCTATGATTGTAATATTTTACTGATTGTCGCTTTGTCTCTCAATTATTACTTTGTTTATTATTCAATTAGTGGGATTTCGGATTCAGACCTCTTTGGACCATGTGACTTATGTTCAAGCCCACCACCAAGAACTCATACATATAGAACATAAATTGTTTTCTTTCAACATGGACGATTTATTGATGCTAACCAAACAATTGGGCTTGGATTGGACCCCTATTCCATATTCTATTGGCCATGTTTCTTTGAACATGGATGAAGAAGATAAAGGTAAACTATCATTAATGATGAAATAAAATTATAATTGGTTGTCATTGTAGCATCGACTATATCAATTTATGGCAAACTATTTTGCATATGCATGAAGCGTGTTGGATTTGGTTTTATTCAAATTTATTTCGATCAGTCTAATTCAGATTCGAATCCCTTTTGAACAAGTTAAGCATGTTCAAGGTTATATTTCACGGATTTTATCACTCATTTTTGGGGTTATTGTCTACTTTTATTTATTTTTAAATATACAATAAAAATGCAAAATATATATTATATCGAATTCCTCGTATAAAAGTAATTACACATGACCTTATTTAATTTTTAAAAAAAATTAAACTAATTTTAAATTAACCTTTTTCTTCTGTTGAAGTAAAACAAATGTAATGCACACAACATTTAAAAGCAAAAATCAAAACTAGCACTTCTTAATACAAAATCTCTAGGGGAAAACCAAGATGACTACAGTAGGGTAGCATATCTCGAAAATAATAATTGGAGTAGAGAAAGACAGAGAATTTAAACACTAAAGAGTAGGTTTAAAAACTTAATAAAAGAAAAACTTAAAGATATATTAACATTAAATATGAAATAACATTGTGTTTGTTTGGCAACATCAATCTTTTGTATCTAATATTGCTCGAATTTATTTTCTATTAGTCATATTTGGATTCGAACCCATCTAATCACCTCCAATATGAACTCATTGACAAGCCAACTTTTAGCTTCTTATAAACATACACAAAAGATGTGAAATATATATTCCAAGTATGAAAATTATTAAAAATTGATAGATTGAGTAGAGAGATAAGAAAGAAGATAGAAAAGAGGAGGGATGAGAGAAGGGTGTGGCAGTTTGCACACATTCCAAACAGGCCAGAGTCAACCTCTCTCTATTAATAAATCACTTAAGTGAAAACAATGTCCTTCAAAATTTAAACAAAGTTGAAATGTAAAGTTCCTATACACATTTGAGCTTACTACTATCCTATAGGATAATTTGACACATGCAAATTTTCCAAAAGGTATTTCTTTACATAATTCGATATTTCTCATCAAGCTAAAGCATATATATCATAAAACCCCATCTTGTTACAAAAACTCCTAAAGTCAAGCTATCCTCATACCCTTGTGAACATATCAACAAATTGGTTAGCAGATCAAACATATAAAGTGACTACAAATCCATTTATTATTACATCTCTTACAATAATAATAATAATAATAATGTACCTCAACATGCTTGTTCATTTCATGAAATTATTTATGATGAATATAGTTGTTTGGCTATCATAGTGCATGGAACATATAAAGTGACTGCAAATCCATTTGTTACTGCACCTCTTACATACAAAAAATGTACCTCAACATGCTTGTTCATTTCTTGAAATATTGCATTCTTTACGATGAATATAATTGTTTGGTTATCATAGTGCACGGACATAGAATCCTTAGTTGGAAACCTAATTCTTGCAAGATAGACTTTACCTACAACAACCACGCATTGTATGCTTCATAGCCTTATATTCTACTTAAGCACTCGAGCGAGTAACAACATTTCACTTTTTTTTCTTCAGCTAATTAAACTACCTCCAATAAATACACAACAACCAATGGTAGACTTTCGACCTAGCTTAGATCCTGCCTAGTCAACATTTGAAAATCCTTCAACTTGTAAATGATCATGTGTTTCATATAGTAAGCCTTTTCCAAGTACACTTTTTAAATACAATATTCCATATGCTGCCTCCAATTAATTTTCCTTAAATGCTCCATAAATTGAATGACAACACGTACCATAAATGATATATCAAACCGTGTAATGGTTGCATAAATGAGCTTGTCGACTAACCTCCATAATTAATATGTGCTATCATCATGTAGAGTGTGGTTCATTTCGATATGGGTCCCCACAGGCTTTGCTCCCAACAAGATATATTCTTACAACATATTAATTACATATTTCCACCGAGTAAAAAATATGTTTGTTTTACTTATTTTTACCTCAATTCCTTGAAAGTACTTATGAGCTCCCAAATTTTTTATTTGATAATGCTTGGCCAATTATTATTTCACTTCTTAAATACTCATAGTACCACTTCTTGATAGCACAATGCCATTTACATACACATAATTAATACCATAACTCTAGAGTTTCATTTCAAAACAAATAAAAAATGGCCACAATGTTTTCTATGAAATCCAAGGACATAACCACATTACTTAACTTCTCAAAGTACACTCTAAGACTCTATTTAAAGCTATAAATTGCCTTGTTAAGTCTAAGTACTTTCCCAAACTCCTCCTGAGCAAATATCCAGGAAGTTGATCCATGTAAATTTTTTCTTCCAATTGCCCATACAAAAATGCTCTTTTAGTGTCCAATTGAAACAATGGGTCATACATTTTTCACCCCAATGGGTACTAAAAGCAAATAAAAATCACTCTTCCTACAAATGAGAAAGTCTAAAAATATATATATTACGTTTTAAGTATACTCTTTGCTATAAATCCTGCCTTATACAGCTCAACAAACCCATTCACATTATAACTTACCACATATACCCAAAAACACCTTACAACACCAACATTAGAAGGAGGGATCACATGGAGTCCAATTGCCTCTAGTAATCAATTCCTTCATATCCACATCCATTGTTTGTTTCCATTCAAGAGATGGCGATACTTCTTATAATAAAGAATGAATAATACAAGAAGATAAGGACAAGATAAAGATTTTGAAATAACCAAACAAGCAATTAAGGACACAAATTTGGAAATAAGATGTTGAGTTCAAGTATTTACACCCTTACAAACAATAATAGAAAGGTCTAGGGTACTTACATCAAGAACCACCAGTGATGAGCAAATTGACAAGGGTAGAAAGTAAGAAGCTTTGGTTGGCTTTTTGGAGTCTTTCTTCGTTGATACACCTGCAGTTGATTTGGCTCTATTAGCAAAGATACAACACTAAGAATCTCCACCAAAATAGGAGTGACAACATCATGTGCCACAAGAGTAATAGCTTTAACAAATTCTAAAAAATAAGGAATATTTTCAATGTATGTGACATCTCTAGAGATATATGTCTTATGTGTTGAAGGACAATGGTACTTGTACCCTCTTTGAGTACAAGAATATCCAAAAACACTCATTTGGCTGATCTTAGTGACAATTTGTCATTGGACATGGACATAGTAAACACACTCAAATACTTGAGGATAAAGAGAGAATAACTCATAATTGGGTTTAAGAATTTGGAGTAGAATATTCCCCCCAAGAACTGATGAAGACATTCAATTTATGAGATAGCATGTTGTGAAAACAATGGTCACCCTAACAAGGCTTTGGATTTTGTATTTTGAAGAGCAAAGTTCGTAAAATCTCTAGTAAATGATGATTCTTATGTTCGATTACTTTATTTTGTTGTAGAGCATACATAAAGAAAAACCAAGGAATAATGGCTTAAGATTAACAAAAGGAGTTAAACTTATGAATCGTAAACTCAAGAATCAATTGTCAAAAACAAAAAATTGGAAGAGAGACACCAAAACTAATTTTTTATTTTATTATACAAATTGAGGAATACATCAAATACTTTAGTTTTGTCTCTTAAAGTTCTACCAAAATCATCAATAAAAAAGACAAAGTATTGGAAAGCAAAGATTCAAGGGACCCAACAAAGACCCCATACATCAAAATCGATTATTTCAAATAAACTAGTGGTACGATAATGTTGACACGAAGAAAAAGATGAGCGACGATGCTTCCCAAGCTGACATAATTTACATTGAATAGATAAAGTGGATGACAATTCTAGAAACATTTGGCATAAGTTTGTTGGAGAGAAATGTCCTAGTTGTAAGTGGCATTGGAAGAGTGAAACATCTAAATGAAATGTTGAAGAAGTTTTCAACGGTGAACCTTCCAAGTGGTAGAACCTCTCTCTCTCTCACCCTAACTAATTGTCTTCCTCATTTAGGGGTCCTGAAACACAAAATATGTAGAAAAAATGTTATTCCATAATTTAAAAACTTTGTAATTTGATTGATAAACAAGTTAACATGGAATTTGGAGACAAATAAAACTAACTCCAAAGGCAAAGATGAAGTAGACTAAAATTTCCTTACTCAACTAACAGGTAAGACAAAACCATCAACAAGAGTAACATGTCTAAACACAGAGGACTGATTAAGACTAGTAGGATGACATACTTGACTGAGTTGATTCACCAGAATCAATCCTCGATGTAGTAGTAGGGGACACATAGAAAGCTGAAATACCTGAACTTGTCATGGTGATTGTTGTTGTGGTTGTCGGGTCCTTCAACTGAACAAATATGCTAGGTGAGGTCAATTGTGTTAGCCTTTGTGCCAACTATTGAAGTTCATCTAGACCACCTAGAATGATTCTTGTTAGGTGAATAGATAGGTTTAGCACTACTTTCTGAAACATTCAAATTAGCCAAAGTAGGTTTACCAAAGTTACCCAATACTTATAAGAGAAATAATTATTTTGCCCGCAATAAACACACTTTTCGTCACTTCTACTATCAGCACATCCTCTACCACTTCTATAGCTTTCTCTTCCTCAACCCCTATTGCTCTAACGTTCTTGGGGGGGGCTTGGACCGACCCACTGTTGATTTTATAGTAAGGGTAGCTGACAAATCAAGGATCTGATGGGAACTAATGATCCAACGAAACTCACGGGACTGACGGAACAGTCCAAACACCAACAAGAGAGAGCTCAACACTCTCTGGTTTCATGGCGAAAACGAAGACGACGAATCAAATGTTTCCGTTGGGGATTTTCCCCCTTTCATTAAGTATTTAAGCTTTAGGTTTTCCTATTACAAAATGGCCCATGGGCCCAAGACAATACCACCCATCCCATTAAGCCTAATCAAATACCCCTATGTACATATCCCAAATTATACAACAATTATGAACATAAATTATATTTAATATACATTTTAACATATCGTAACATCCCCCCTCAAATTGATGATGATGAGTCAACCAGCAACAATTTTCCAACCAAAAAATTATGTCGGGATTGAGACAATGCTTAGGTGAAGACATCGGCCACTTGAAGATCCGAAGAAATGTACGGAAGAGATATTACCCAGTGTTCCAAAGTGTCACGGATGGAGTGACAGTCAACCTCAATATGCTTGGAACGCTCTTGAAAAACCGGATTGGCTGCAATCTGTATAGCACTTGTATTATCTGCATGAAACGGTGTAGATGAGGGCTGAGGAAACTAGAGCACAGTAAGAAGACCGCGGAGCCAAATAACTTCAAAACACGCAGTAGACATAGCACGATACTTGGCCTCAGTAGATGACTTGGACACCCGGTCTTATTTCTTACATTTCCAAGAAATCAGTGCATCGCCTAAAAACATACGCCAGCCTGTAGTAGAGCGACGGGTATTGGGGCACCCTGCCCAATCAACATCACTGTAGGCAACCAGATGTAACGCGGAGTCGGTAGGAAAGAATAAACCACGAGCAGGGGAGCTGCGCAGATAGCGGATGATACGCTGAACTGCCGTAAGATGAAGGTGTCGAGGAGATGTCATACACTGACTGACCTTATGAACAACATAGGAAATGTCTGGGCGAGTAGTAGTCAAGTATATGAGATTCCCGACCAGTCGTCGATAGATAGTCGGATCATCAAGGAGAGTTTCTTCATCTTTCCAATATTTGACATTGACCTCCATAGGGGTAGCCACCGAAGATGTGTCCTCCAACCCAGTGAGTGTGATAAGATCTTGAATATACTTATGTTGGTTTAAGAAAATATCGTTGGGTATGTGATGTACCTCTAGCCCTAAGAGGGATGTGAGGCGTCCAATATCTTTCATATGAAAAGTGGCATGCAACACCTTCTAAAGCTTGGTAATCAGTCAAGAGTCAGTGCTAATAATGATGATGTCATCCACATAAACCAAGAGAATGACCATGACCGCAGCAAACGTATGATAAAAGAGAGATGAATCATACTGACTCTGGGTAAATCGGTGGAGGATAAGTGTTCTGCAAAATTTCTCAAACCAAACCCGGGGGGCTTGTTTAAGCTCATACAAAAGACGTTGTAGCTTGCAGACATGATCAGGAGAGGATGTTGACATACCCGAGGGAAGCTTTATATAGACGTCTTCCTGCAGATCACCGTTGATAAAGACATTCTTCACATCCATCTAATGCAATGGCCAAGATTGAGAGGCTGCAATTGCTAAGATAATATGGACTGTGGTCATCTTGGCAACTGGGGCAAAAGTTTCCTCATAAGCAATCCCATATTCTTGCCTATTCCTCAGGGCCACAAGGCAGGCTTTGTACTGAACCAATGATCCATCTGAACGCAGCTTGATAGAGAAAACCCACTTACTTCCAAGAGGCCGAATAGTAGGAGAGCAAGCCACGATGTCCTAGGTGTGATTCTCCTCTAGCACATGTAGTTCAGTTTGCATTGCCTTTTGCCAACACTCATGTGTCATAGCCTGTATATAGCCAGAAGGAATGGAAATAGAAGACAAAGTAGCTACTAGAGATACAAGGGAGGGAAAACCATACCGGTCAGGAGGGTGAGAACTACATGTGGATCTGCGAAGATTGAGGGGAGCAGGAGTAGAGGGAGGATCAGGAGCAAGTGCTAGGTCAGGATGAGGAGAGGGCAGCGAGGCAGGGGGTTGAGGCTCATCAAAGCTCGACAAACTAGACAAAGAGGTAGACGGAAGTGTAACTTGAGATGGAAAGAAATATTGGTTTTCCAAGAAGACCACATTCCGAGAAACATGGACTCAACGTGCCTAAGGATCATAGCAAACATAGCCCTTTTGAGAACCGGCATACCCAATAAATGCACACATAACGGATTGAGCTGTAAGTTTATGTTGTTCATGATCAGGTAAATGCACGAAACAAACACACCCGAACGTCTGAAGATCTGTGTAGGACGAAGAATAACCGAATAATTTAACAAAGGAAGAAACATTATGCAAGACAGGCGAGGGCGGGCGGTTGATTAAATGGACGAAGGTAGAGAGAGCTTCACACCAAAACCTAGGAGGAACGGATGATTCAATAAGAAGGGTGTGGATCATATCAAGAAGGTGACGATTTTTGCGCTTAACAATACCATTTTGTTGGGGTGTCAAGGGACAAGAATGTTGTGAGATAATGCCTTTGTTTTGAAGAAATTCCTGGAATTCTGCCAACATGTACTCGCCTTCAGAGTCAGAGCAGAGTACTTTAAGGTGAGCGGAGAACTGTATTTCAATGAGGGCAAGAAACCTCTTAAAAACGACAAAAACTTTAGACTTAACCCGTAAGAAGTAGACCCAGGTAAATCGACTAAAGTCATTGATAAAAGTGACAAAGTACTTAATTTGTGCATGCGAGATAACATGAACAATTCCTCAAACATTACTATGAATAAGGTCAAAGCAGTGGGAGGCATGCGAGGCATGATGCGGAAATGATAGAGTTTTACTTTTGCCAAGTTTACATGATGAATAGTCAAAAGATGTGTCACGAGAAGTACAATCTTGATTGCCTAATAAACCTGATTTAAATAATGTACGAAGTATAACTGAGTTTGGGTGGCCTAGACGTCTATGTCACAACTTAGTGCCAGATCCAACAACATTACAAGCAAAAGAAATTACATAAGAACGTGGAATAATGGTGGATAGAAAGACTTTAAGGGGAAATAGCCTACCCACTTGAGGCCCCTTCGCGATCACCTGCCCCGACGCTTGATCCTGCACAACACAGCCAAAGCAAAAAAACTAAACATTACATTTTTTATCAACCAATTGACCAACAGACAAATGGTTTGTCGACAGGTTAGGAGACACAAAGACATCTGCTAAAGATGGAGAGAGATTACTAACAACACTGATAGGCATAGTGCTACCGTCAGCAGTGTTGATGTGCAGGTTGCCATCATACTTTCTGACATTCGAAAGAGATGCCACATTGTTGGTCATGTGGTTAGAGGCACCAGAATCAAAATACCATGGTTGAGTAGGAAATCTGTTTACCTGAGATACCAAAAGTAGACAAGGCAGAGATGATCATCTGTTGTACCATTTCAGGAGTGACGGTGGTTGAACTAGCAGGTGCTGGTAGAACAGGAATGATAAAGACTGAAACGGCAGGCGGCAATGCGATAGAACTAGAAGTACCGGTGGATGCATGATAAGTTGTAGGCTTCCTCCTTTTAGGTCGTGTAGGGCAAACGTTGATGTGATGACCCGGCTTCTTACAGTAGCTACAGAACATAACTAACCTCTTAGGGTAGTCCCGAACAGAGTGACCATAAGCCTTGCAGTAGAAGCACTGAACAGAACTGGTGTCCCGACCCTTATGTCTTCCTTGTGCTACATAAGCTACAGGAGCCGAGAGATCAGCCTGAACGCGAGGTTCCATACCAGCCTGAGTAGTAAGGCGATGGTCCTCCCGGAGAAGTTCACCCAAACAGGCATCCAGAGACGGCACTGGATGACGATTCATCAGATGTGATCGAGCAATCTCAAATTCGGGACAAAGCTTCATCAAGAATTGATCTCGTTTACAGATTTCATGTACAGCTTGCACAGCAGAGAGAGCAGCAGCAGGGACATCCTCATAAACAATGTCAGTGTAGTCAACCCATAGATTTTGGAAGCCCGAGAAATATTCTTCAATCGAACGACTGCCTTGGGTGAAATTTGCAAGTTCATATTCAACTTGAAATCGACGGGCCGTGCTAGTTTGACGATAAACCTTGTGGAGGTAATTCCACATATCAGCGGCAGTTTTGTAGGGCCTCAGATTTGGGACTAGGTGAGGCTCGAGAGAACCAAGTATCCAAGTCATGACTCTAGCATCCATGATGATCCATTTTGACAATGCGTCAGCATCGCTAAGTGTCGGATCACTCTCATCAATATGACCCCATAAACATCTTCCCTGAACAAATAACCATAACTGAAATTCCCAAGTACCGTAGTTCTTGCCCGTGAACTAAATAGGAGTGAAATCTGACTTGTTCGCTGACATGATAAGATCAAATCTAGCAAAATTCCTGATGCACCCTCGCAAAATAAGAAATTCCAAATATACCTCCGCTTTTTGGAAATTTCAAATAGACCCCTACACTTTCAAAAATCCAAGATTTGCCCCCGAGTTAACAGAAATTCGAATTATACCCCCACACTGTTAGAAATTCGAAAAACACCCTCGCACCTTCGGAAATTCCAGATTGGCCCCCAAAACCTTCAGAAATTGCAAATCAGCCCCCAAAGTTTCTCAAATTGCAAAACAACCTTATACCAAAAAATTAATCGAACGTGCGGCGTAAAAAAAAATCCGTACCTTCGTTCCCCCTTCCGGCGAGTTTCTCGGAGAGAACCCCCTTCCCGTTGTAGCTTCTCCGGCAACGAAACCGTCGGTGGAGCGTTGCCGACAACTTGCCCAAGCTCAGACAATATTTTCTGACAACCACCGAAAACCACCCCTTTCGTTTCCCCTTCGGACGAGAACCCTCTTCCTGGAAGCAGAACCCCCGTAGCTTTTCCGACAACAGAACCGCCAGACAAAATTTTTCGTTGACCCCCAAAATCAATGCCGAAAAGAAAAAAAAAATCGTCGGACAGCGCAGGTTGTCGGACAAAATACTTTGGATGGTTAATCTTCGGACGAATCTAGCTCTGATACCATGACAAATCAAGGATCTGACGGGAACTAACGATCCGACGAAACTCACGGGACTGACGGAACAGTCCAAACACCAACAAGAGAGAGCTCAACGCTCTCTGGTTTCACGGCGAAAACAAAGCAGACGAATGACGACGAATCAATTGTTTCCATTGGGGATTTTTCCCCTTTCATTAAGTATTTAAGTTTTAGGTTTTCCTGTTACAAAATGGCCCATGGGCCCAAGACAATACCACCCATCCCATTAAGCCTAATCAAATACCCCTATGTACATATCCCAAATTATACAACAATGATGAACATAAATTATATTTAATATACATTTTAACATATTGTAACAGTAGCAACCTTTGTTCCCTTGTTATCCTTTTATTGCTTGGTGTAATCATTATCATCTCAATGGGAACCCACTCTATTAAATGCCTTTTTCAATGTAGGCACATCGTCTTCAATCGACTGGGTTAATCCATCCAAAAACATAGCCACAAAAATTTTGCCCTTTTTCGTTTCCAAAGTTCTTTCTCATATGTAGTAAGTGAATGGTAAATACTAATAATAGTTTTGTCCCCTCTTTTTAGGCTAAATAATCTTGGATGTAGCTCATAAACCTTAGAGATTTTGATTCTCTGATCATAAATGGACTCTAGAGAAGTCCATATTTCTTTCGCTATCGACAATTCATCATTTGATTTCGAAACATGCTATTCATAAGGCAAACTTAAATTCCTCTGTTTTTTAATCAACGTTCATAGAAATAGGTAGGTCATCTCAGAGATATTGGTCTTCCTTTTTTGTGCAAACAAATTTTGAATAGCTCAAGTAACTTCCTATTCAACCTCTATATGGTGATCAAAATAATGTCTTTACCATAATCTAAAACATCTAATTCCCTTCTAGCAATAATTAATTCTCATAAATATATCATAGATATGAATAACTACTAGCCAAGTTCATAATACTAAAAGTTAACAAGTTCTCAAAACAAATTTCATAAACACCAATAGGGCACTATCCCTACACATAAACACGGGGCCCATAATAGACAAAATGTAATTGTCCAACTTCAATTACAATGCAAATCTTCAATTGATTGATACACAACATCAATTCGACATAAATACCCAAATCAAACAACAACCTTGATGATATCCTTATTTCTAAAGATGACACAACCATAGGAATAGGTCTGGACATGAACACAAACCAAAATATAAAAAAAAAAGTTAACATACAATCCTCCAAGGGCACTCAAAAATCATAAAAATGCTCAATAGGTAGCACAAGCTATTAACCTTTTGGTTATGGCACGAAAAGAAATAGAAAAATTGACCCCTTTTACGTCCAATCAGCAAAAAAAACTGAAAAAACATCCTTTCTTAGAGAGATCGTGAGGTCAAATAGAAGTAAAATCCTATATGAAACGTCAGTCATCGGATTTTATTGCTCTAATACTATATTAAATTGAGAGATTAAGGAGTTGAGAGAAAGAAGATAAAAGAAAAGAGGGATAAGGGTGAGGCAGCAGCATACACACATTCCAGTCTAAGGGTGGTGATTGACCTCTCTCTATTAATATAAAATTACATAAATACCCTTCTACAGTTAAAACTCCTGTATCTCCATGTATACACTTCAGAATTGACTCCTATATCTCAGCTTACTACAACCCTAAGGAGCAATCTGATACATGTAAAATTATCAAAATACCCTTCATCGTATAATCCAACAAAAATATATCACAAATGCCCCATTTACAATCGTTTGAAAATGGAAAGATGTTCTTAAAGCTAGCCTCTTTTTTTTTTTTTTTTCTAAGATACAGTAATTTTCTTGTTATAGAGATAAATCTCCTTAATCTAACAAAAGAACAGCATTAAAACCTTTAAAAAACTGAGATTTTTGTTCCAGGAAACTGGAAGTATTCAGATGGGTGTGGTTCCGAGCAGTCTCCGAAAAGAGAGGCAAAGGAACACCTCATGGAATAGAACTGTTAGTCCCTTATCTCCACCCAGATTCTGCAGCCTCTCTAGCGTCACCATGTGGGAATCATTGGATTGGGTTGGGAGTTGGGAAGAGACAACCTTAGTTCCTTCCCACCAACATAGAGCTTTCCAGACACTGGCCCTGCCCAATCTTCTGTTTCTTTCATCTTTCTTTTCTAAGACTTTTTCAAGATTCCACTCTTAGTTGTGCCATTTTCTCTCTCTCTCTCTATCATAGGATAGCTTGTGAGTCAGGGCTCTCATCTCTTCATGGTTATCAAGAGACTGGAGGTCACTGTGTTGTAGCTTTCTAGGAGTATCAATATGTGTGAAATTTAGGACATTAATAACACCTCTGAGCATGCTTTATTTGACTTCTTTGTAGCTTTGAATTGAAGTTCTTATTTTTCTCCTTGTTTGCTTTCTACAGTTGGAAAAAAATGGAGAAAAGGGTTTTGAAGTCAAATAAAACCACTAAACTGTTGTTTGACAATTATTACAGTGACCAGAAATTTGCCTCTCTTATCTTTTAGGAAATGGGAGCGATTTCCATTTGTCTTTTTGACTGTAAAATCTGATAATAAATTCTTCAAAACTAACCATTCCGAGTATGTTCTAGAGACAAAAAATACATAAATAAATTCTTTCCCAGGACAAATTTTTCTACATCTTGACAGCAACTAGGAGATGTGCAGTTTCTAGCACTACCTGTGTTATCCCCATCCTCTAGAGTCATGTAACAACGACCTATTGATTCTGCAAAAAGGATGTATCAGAGCAGGAATGAACAAGATTAAACGAACTGCTTTTTTCAAGTTCTGGAAATTTTCTTGAGATAAGTAAGCAACATTCCATTGAATATAGTTCAAGCTCTCTTTTCAAGATTGATATGCCAGCTGAAGGTGGCTTGAGCTCTGGTTGTCCTTGTGGGCAAGCTTAAGAATCAAACTGATTTTAAATTGAGTTGTTGAAATTTGTGGATTCAGACCTCAAAAAGTCACTGGTAATTTCGAGTTCAAATCTACCAGATGAAGAAGAAATGATTACTCTGGGCTCAAGTTCTTTTAGTCTTCTCTACATAAGAATGTAAAGTTACAGATACAGAAGGTTATTCATTTGTTGGAGGAAGGATGGGAAATAACCTCAAATACTTCGCTGTCCCAAGCTGGACAAATCTGAATACTTACAGTGACTTGGTTTTGGGACCACATCAATGATTCATCGAGAAATTCTGATCTGTTTCACAGTTTAAAAAGTTTTTTTTCCATTGGGGATAGCCACAGTGACCACAGGATGGAAAGAGAAATCACATGAAGGTAAGAGCAGTGTCCCTATATCAAAAGATTCCACTTTAAATCTTTGATTGTCCCCTCTATGGAGCCTCAGGAAATGAGATGGTTAAATGCTGAATATCAGGAAGAGAGAGAAATGCTGAATATCAGCTCTCCATGAGAGGACCTTCTTTTCTTGTACAAACGGTCGAATGTCTTTGTCTTAACATATAATAACTGTGAAATTCAGTTTCAGATTTTGACAGAAAATTGCAAATTTTGCACTCTTTTGAGAAATTTCAGACCTTTGTTCTGTGGGATTCATAATAAGCAGGTTAGAGGTTCATTTTTTCAACCAAAAAATCAAAAAGAAAACATCTTGATTTACATGTGCATGAACTGTGGTTTGAGCAATATGGGGTACAATGAAAAATACAAAATCTGGTTCGCGGATTTGTCGGGGAACAAAGAAAGGCATTTAATCCTTCAAAGATCAAAGCAAGAAGATATTCCATGATAACAAAAAGGATAAGGAGGAGGAGGGTCTCCTGATGAGCTAATGAACGCTCAAAACCAGAGAAGCAATGGAGGTTCTCTCGGGCGGATCTGGGAGTCGGATGTTCGTTCCAGCAGTCAAGAGATACATAATGCATCTGTCTTCTCATATGAACCCAGCAATGTGAACACTGAAAAGAGAACAATATGAGCACTTACAGTGTACAATTGGAAATTATTTTTGCCTTGAAAGAGTGGCATCTTAAGCAGTACAAGAAGGACAGTCTTGTACAGGAGAAGTGAGTAAGAAGTCCTGCCAGAAAATCACATCAAGTATTCTGGGTTGTTGAAGAAATTAGTTTCTGTATCTTGATAGAGGAAAAAAATGCTATTTTTTGTTTTCTGTGATTCTAGAAATGAAAAACCACGAAACTCACTCTTTCACAAGGCAGCACTTTTCATGATTAAGTTGCTGTTATTCTCAGATTGCTTTAGGGCAAGAATAATATAATCAAAATTTTTTGGTCGAAATTCATTAATTTTGTTAATGTTACATTTGGTTCTTTCATTCTATTCGATATTGAGGGTGCCCCCCAAATCAAGCTTTCCATATCAGTTCTTCCCAAACTCAACCAGTCACAGAATATCTCGAGAGTAGACAGAGAAACAAAAGCGAGTAACCCGGGAGGGAACGAGAAGAAAATGAAACAATCAGCTGAACAGCCACAAGTTGCAGTCCCCACCTTGTCTAGTAGATGAGTACGAAGACCAAGCTACATCTTGTCAAATGGGAAGAAAGAGGATTGTGCGTTGTGCTCAGGCATTTGTCGTCTAGGGAAGGAGAAAACGTCACCAATAAAGTTGTGGCAGTCAGATGCCCATCACAATGTGTGGCTCTGCTTTAAACTCCAGCTTTAAACTCCAGCTTATTTTCCATGACCAACTTTCCTTACTTTTGGCAGATAAATTCTGCAACTGGGAGTTGGGACCGTAGTCCAAAAAAATCGAGCACAGCAAAGAATAGATAACAGCCATCTTAACCAACGGTAAGAGAAGAGGAAACACGCATGAACCTCATAAGCCATCAGACACTTCATCCAAACACGCCCAGGTGCAAATAAGCTTGATACCTTCAGCTTTTTTTGTAACATACATGGCGGCGGGTAAAAACTGGAGACCTTTTTCCTTTACGGCTGGTTAAAGAAGATCGACATCAAGCGGTTTGCTCAGTGAGATCTAGATTCTAGATATTTCATATGCAGTCTCTAATATTAGCCTCTGTCATTATTAATTCTGTGCCTTGTTTTTGAGCTGTGGAGAAGCACCTCGCTTGAGCGAATGCCCTTGTATTCCTACCACACAAAGCCGATTAGATAAGGGGCAAACCCAAATTACCAGACTCAGATCTTCGTACCCATTTCAGGAATACGAAAAAGGTAATTACCAGAAAAGCCAGCTCCTTCGTCCCCATGATTCTGAAGCCACTGAACGACTTCTGCTTTTAATGCTCAAGAGCATAAAAAAGGAAAAGAAAAAGGCTATGATGCCCTTATGTAAAGGCCCTTTTAGTCTACCTTCTTTCCGGTATGGTTTCTGATCCCGAATATGTGCTATAGTAACACTTTTTATTTTCCGGGTTTTCAGTGTCGATGATGCTGTGTTACCGAGAGTAGTGCCTTTAGAGACAGAATGACTACTAGTGGTGGTTGTAGTATTGTTTGGTTCAGGAGGGATCTGAGGGTTGAAGACAACCCTGCACTTGCAGCTGGAGTAAGAGCAGGAGCTGTGGTTGCCGTGTTCATCTGGGCGCCTGAAGAAGAAGGACATTATTATCCAGGGAGAGTCTCAAGGTGGTGGCTGAAACAGAGCTTACAGCATCTTGACAGCTCTTTGAGAAGTCTTGGCACGGCTTTAATCACCAAAAGATCTACAGATAGTGTTTCTTCTCTTGTTGATATTGTTAAGGCTACCGGGGCTACTCAACTCTTTTTCAACCACCTCTACGGTCAGTCTAACATTATCCTTTTATAACAATCTGCCTTTGTCTTTTGAAAATGTCGTGTAAGGCTGATTGGTTAAAATTTCAAACTTAAAAAATCTCTTTCATTAGTGTCATCTGTAGATTCCCTCTAACTCTAATTGCACAAATTCAGTGGATCAATCTCTCTCACTCCCTATGTGGAGTTGGCTTTGAGTTCCTCTTTTTGAGGTTGTTCTGCTTATGATTCATGATCCGGAGGTAAGTCTGTTTGCATCTGATGGAGATGGATTGGGTACAGGGGGATCATTTCAGGAACTGTTCAGTTTGGTAGTCTTTAAACAGTTTTGGAAGTGGTATGGTCGCTAAGCCTACAAAAGTTTGGATGGATTAACATAGAGTGTTCAAGTTTATTTGTTGTTTATTTGTTTATTAACTGTTCTGTTTTAGCAATTCCTTAAACAGCTTTCAGTTTCGTGGACACTACACCCAAGCTATTTAGGATTTCTTGATATGCATTTGATAGGAACCTTTCTTCATATTTCTGATTCTAATATAATTTATAGCTTTCTTGTTTATTGGAAAATGTATATACTTTTAAAATTTTGACAAGTTCTGCGTCATTATGTGCTTATTTGTCCATTGGTTTTACGAGATCTGTTTCATGGGGGAAAGGCCTTTTTTTATGAATCTGAGTTAACATTTTTTCAGTTTTTGACCTCTTGCTATTGAGATCTGTGCTTAATTAGTGAAGAAGATTATTGGATCAACATTTGTTAGAAAAGTGCAAGTTTCACTTATGCTTCTCACACTTGAGAATGTTAACTCTTTTCTCATAATTTTTTTTTACTTATTTAGTATAATTTTGAGCTACCTACATGAAATTTTTGGATTAACAGACAATCTTTTAACAGAGAAATTTGGTTCTTTTGCTTAAACAGACTTGGCTGATCTGCTGTGTTGACCAGAAAATAATGGCATACTCATACAATGTTTTGCAGATCCTATCTCTCTTACTCGGGATCATCGAGTAAAAGAAGTTCTGACAGCTGAAGGTGTTATAGTCCGGTCATTTAATGCGGATCTACTTTATGAGCCATGGGAAGTGCACAATGATCTTGGGCAGCCTTTTTCCACCTTTGCTGCTTTCTGGAACAGATGCCTTAGCATGCCTTGCGACCCTGCGGCACCATTCCTTCCACCCAAAAGAATAGTTTCAGGTCCTATTAACTCTCAATCACTACTGGATTCTTTGAATTTATGAGTACATATAGATTATGGAACTCATTTATGATAACATGATGAACTTTTTTGAGTACTGATTGTTACCTGTCTATTGCCATTTGACTTTCTATGGAATTCAAGTTTGAATGATTAAAATGACAAGAGACTCCTTTGGTGGCTTTGTTGTGAATTTTCTTGTGTTTTGTCACTCAATCCTTTGGCAGTTTCTCTTCCAATGCAGTATCTCATCCCTGTATTGGTATCTTGCTGCTTTACTCTTTACTATCACTTTTTATTCTTGTTTACTTCTGTGCTCAATAAATGAGCATATATCTGTTCATTTTAAAAACATTTACTTAGGTTTCATGGTGATATGAACATGAGTCTGTCCATGTCCATAATTTCATGAATGGAATTTCTCTGGGCATTCAGTGGTCTGTTGGTTTGTTTCATTCATTTCTTGCCCTACAGAAATTTGTGAAGTTGAAATAATAGATATTCTTTTACACACAATTCCCCTTCATAATCATAGTTATTTTGAGAACATCTTTGCTGAGACACCAAGGGTTCGTATGTGTTGGAGGTCCATGTGAATTTAGAACGATTTGGAAGATCACTGATAAATACTTCAAATATCCATATGTTGCATCCAACAGGATTTTAACATTTATGTGAAGCTCTCTTTTGTTCAATCAAACAGAAGTGAAAGCTAAGTATGAAGTGCCATTTTGAACTTCCAACTAGATTCCAGCCACTGTCCCTTTTAGAAGTGATGTATTAACCTCTCTTATGTCTTTATCCATAATTCATGTTTTTGCTTATTTTTTGACATGTTAATAATTAATGCTGATGCAGATCCTGAAAGTTTGTGTAGTGCTTCTGTGCCAACCCATGGATTTGTTGGAAAATAACAGTAAACAATCCCTTTTAGAAGTGACGTATTAACCTCTCTTATGTATGTATTCATAATTCATGTTTGCGTATTTCATGACATGTTAATAATTAAGGCTAATGCAGATCCTGAAATTTTGTGTAGTGCTTCTATGCCAACTCATAGATTTGTTGGAAAATAATAGTAAATAAACTTATTTCCTTTCATTTTTAATTATTCAATCATTAAGGTAGTAAGAGTGGGCTTTGAAGCAAAAATAAGCTTGCATATTTTCTCATATGATCATTACGGTTCCGCTCTTTCCTGCTCCATTTATTTTCATCATATGCATTAAGGTAGAACTGTTCAATCTCTGAGGTAGAATTGATTTTCTGTGTTATAGGTGATGTGTCACAGTGCCCATCCCATGTGCTTGTATTTGAGGATGAATCTGAGAAAGGCAGCAATGCTCTTCTTTCCCGTGCATGGGCCCCAGGTTGGAGCAATGCTGATAAAGCTCTTACTGCCTTTATAAATGGGCCACTAATTGAGTACTCTGTTAACCGTAAAAAGGCAGATAGCGCTACAACCTCTTTTCTCTCTCCTCATCTCCATTTTGGGGAGATTAGTGTTAGAAAAGTCTTTCATCTTGTGCGGCTAAAACAATTGGTATGGGCTAATGAAGGAAACAAGGCTGGTGTAGAAAGTGTAAACATATTTCTTAAATCAATTGGTCTTAGAGAATATTCAAGGTACACCAGCTTCAACCACCCCTATAGTCATGAGAGGCCCCTTCTAACTCACCTTAAGTTCTTCCCATGGAGGGTTGATGAGAGCTATTTTAAGGCATGGAGACAAGGCCGAACAGGTTATCCATTGGTAGATGCAGGCATGAGAGAGCTATGGGCCACTGGTTGGTTGCATGATAGAATACGAGTTGTGGTATCAAGTTTTTTTGTTAAGGTTTTGCAACTTCCTTGGAGATGGGGAATGAAATATTTCTGGGACACTTTGTTAGATGCAGATCTTGAGAGTGATGCCCTAGGCTGGCAATATATATCAGGTACTCTTCCTGATGGTCGAGAACTTGATCGGATTGATAACCCACAGGTACGAGTTTTAGTTATTAATTTTGAGTAATGATCTTGATATGGTATATTTTTTTTTCTTTCAAATAATAATAATAAGAAGAAGACGAAGAAGAATTTCTTTTACATATCACCTGGTTTCATGAAGACTGTTCACATTTTATCCAGCTGAAAGGTTTCTTAAAAAAAATTAAAGATTATATTGTTAACAAACAAGAACAGCAGCTTGCTTGTTTTTGCTTTTGCATCATGTGAAAAGTTACATGGCATGGCCTGTCCTTTAACAAATTATGGGGCAACTTTCCCTTCAGACGAACTTATGGTGCTTCAGCCAATGTTTTTTATTCTTGTCATTTGTGATGCATTAGGAAAGTTTCGCTTCAAACTAAGATATTTGATTCTGCAGTTTGAAGGTTACAAGTTTGACCCGCATGGTGAATATGTACGAAGGTGGCTTCCTGAGTTGGCCCGCTTGCCCACTGACTGGATTCACCACCCTTGGGATGCACCTGAATCAGTAATCCAAGCTGCAGGAGTCGAACTTGGCTCAAACTACCCTTTACCGATTGTGGAAATTTCTACTGCAAAAGCCAGATTACAAGATGCCCTTTCACAGATGTGGGAACAAGAAGCAGCTTCAAGAGCTGAAATGGAAAATGGAACTGAAGAAGGCCTAGGAGATTCATCTGAATCTCCACCACTCATAGCTTTTCCGCAAGACATTCAAATGGACGTTGATGCTGAACCTGTTAGAAATCATGGTAATAATAACAATACTAATGTGAATTTAGTCAGGAGATACCAGGACCAGATGGTTCCCAGCATCACTGCATCCTCATTTAGATTTGAGGAAGAACCTTCCATGAATAGTGGAGCCTCGGTTCAAGATAATAGACCGCAAGTACCAGCAAATATGCATATTGGGGCAGAACCTCAAAGAGAAGAAATAAACCAACGGGCACCACTAATGGCTAGAAATATAATTGGCCGTCAGAATGTTCCGGAGTTCATTGAGGAGTCGTCAAGTAGCAGTGGAGAGGGTAGGAGAGAAAGAGATGGGGGTCTGGTCCCAGTATGGTCTCCCGCAACTTCAAGTCAATCTGAACAGTTTGTAGGGGAGGAAACAGGTCTCAGTAGTAGCTCATCTTATTTGGCAAGACGTCCTCAGGCTCACCAAGTTATGAACTGGAGACAGCTTTCACAAACGGGGTAAGCAGCTTTGACAAACTGGGTAAGTGACAAATACCTTTATATCCGAATTGAGTTTTAAAATATTTCAGCCGGACAAGAAATTAATGTGAAGTTCTTGGATTCACTCTTTTATCTTGGTAATGTCACAAAATTGAAATTTTCACACTGTGTTTGTGTTCTAAATTCAATATTTCCTTCCCTAGTTTTTTTATTTCAGAGTTTTCCTTTCAGAAAAGTTTCTGAGCAGTTACATTGGTCCCAAACTCATTAGCAATTCAGAGTAATAAATCAATCTTATTGTTCAGTTAGCTGCTGCCTCTTTTGGTGACACTTTTTGTATGACCAATTTTTCCTGACTGATGAACATTTTACATGTATGTGTTGGGATCAACACCAAGAAAAGGATGGGATTAGTATTGGCATTTTCAAAGTTCAGGGAGAACATACGGTCTGGATTATTTTACTGACATCCCAATCCACAGTTGCCATAGCTGAATAGTTAATCTCTACCTACACTGTCATATGCTAATCCTGCAATAATCATCCTTGTTGGCAGGCCCAGAGGCTGGGAAGTGGACAAGGCTGCGCAATCCAATGCTATTGGCTAAAGGGACGATAGAGCATATCATATAATCCTATTCCTTCTCTTGGAATGGTAACAATGCCACAGCCTCGTGTCATAGACTACAAATCTTCAAATTGGTGTGGTAGAGATTTTGCTGTGTCACCTTTCTGTATCATATGGTGTATAGTAACTTCTATTACTCATGTAAGGGGAGTGAGTATCCTGCCATCAGAAGAGGAGAAATCATCAGATCATGTTACTCAGTAGTTGGGCCATCCTTCATTTTGTCTTTCTCAGGTTACAAGAAAAATAAAGACACCAGAGTCTCCAACTTTCGCCTAAAAACTGTGGTCCCATCAGCAACACTGTATCATTGTGCTTTGTGAATACATCTGAACTAAATGGGTAGATACTTGTAGGCAGCATTGTTGCTTATGCTTATTTGTGTAATAGGACTGATGGAGGTAAATATGGGTGTACAATCAATCTTTCCTCCAGGAATGGGAATTATGATTTACCCTAAGCTGGATGATTTATTCGGATGCATACAGGGTATCCTCATGTGCTTCGATTTGATCAACTGTTCATGGAGCTGAAACGTTCCAATGGCCTCACCATCATGGATTTAAGGCACAGTTGAGGAAGACAGTAGAATAATGTTCTAGCAAGTTTGCAGTTCTCTATTCTCATTCCTAGGGTGGCTTACCTGAACCAGAAAAATCTTGGAAAAGATGACAAAGATAAAGATTAAAATCTCATAGGTTTGATCGGGTAAGTGTCTCTGGAATATCATTTTTTTTTGCAGATCAACAGACTGTTATCAAATAGCACAGGTATGCCAATCCTGAGAGAAACGATCGCGTGGTACAAGAAGTAGAGAAACGTTAAGCATCTTGAAGAGAATAGGGAGTTTAATCAACGAGATTGCATATTTGTTTGCAGAAAAATCTAATGGGGAGCACTCTCTTCTTCTGCTCCAAATAATACAAGTGGAATCTTCTGAAAATGCAGCACGTAAGGTGAAGATGTTTTTAGTCTAGATGCTACTTGATTCGTCATTTAAATAAGTAAAGACCTTTAGATGAAGCTGCTTAATGGACGTTTAGAGACCCAACTGGAGTTTGCGCTTTTGGGGACAACCCAAATGGAGTTTGTCGAGCTTTTGAGGAGAATCCGACTGCGTTTAAGCTTACTTGAACATCCCAGATGGCATATCTTAGACTACCATAGAAGAAATACAGACACGTAAACCTGTTCGAACTAGTGAATCGGGCTCAACTCTGTCGGCAGAACCCAGAAAGAAATTACTAGAATTTATCCGAGCCACAGCACTAGAGAATCACCAAAGAACGCGACAATAATGCATAACTAAGATCCCGTAAATATTATTTTAGCTGTCTTCGTCAATTCTATTCATGTAAAAGCAATTTACGAACAGAGCATTCAAGTTTTCAGCTATCTGAATCTTATTGGGCGGAAGTGGCACTTGGAATAATGTTAACTCTGTACAGACCAGCCATGGAGGAAATGGGACGGAACAGAGCTAAACTAGGAAGAGAGATGGCCAGTTTTGATGTAGAAGAAGGGAGAGCACAGCATTCCATCGAGCAGGACCATTCAATCAGTTGGAACAAGTGATTAGATCATCGGTTGAAAGAGGCATTCTCATCAAATTGCAGCAGTTGTGCAGTTTCCAGTACTTCCGAGGGTTGCTCTTGCTGGAACTTACCTATTAGTGTTCGGAATGTCTAGCGTTATAACTTAGACATACTGCAAACATGAGTAAGATCATGAGTGATAATAGATTTAAAGTCCAGATAGTCTTGACCCTGGAATTGCATTCAGTTCTTCTCTTTCTTTCTTTCCTTCTTTTTTTTATTTTTTATATTTTAAAGTTAGTTTTGGTACCTGACTGGGTTAAGGAGGGGTAATTTCATTTGATAGGATGGTATTGATCAGAGACACGCTTTGGAGGCAGCTTTCTCAAGATGAATAGTACCAGAGCTGAAGGAAGAATCTCTACCGACTGAACAAAGAGATAAGAAAAGATAAATAAGCTTTCAAGAAACAGAAGTCTGTAAATCATGAAAATTTTGGTAAGTACCATGTAATATATGAAATTTAAGATGGGATGATCAAGAACATCCAAGTCTGCATCCTTGTTAAATGCCGAAAGAGCAACCTTGCAGACGAAACAAAGGCTATGAACTGAAAAAACCAAAATTGGATAGAAAGATGAAATATTTTAAGGAAGAAAATTATGATCACTTACCACAAAGCATCTAATCAAGAAGCATGTGCAACATATCCCAGTAACAAAGCCAACCTGTTTATAAAAACAAAGCTTAACTCCAGCAGCTAACTGAAATACCGCAAGTTCAAATTCTTGTACCGCAGACCACTTTTACCCGAGCAAGTGACTGCTTGTATATTGGAAATCATTCCAAGATGATTAAATGCTCTTCCCACATGTAAGAATGACACCTTTGAAAGTGCTTTTTTAAAAACTTCTGTCCACCAATACTTTTTGAAGCCAGATAAACATCAAGGTGACTGTTATGTTAAACTCTGCACCCCAAAGATACAATTCAGAGATGACTGCTATACTAGACAAAAAAAACTTTTGCCCACTAATACTTGTCGAAGCCGGATAAACATCAAGGTGACTGTTATGTTAAACTCCACACCCAAAGATACAATTCAGAGCTGACTGCTATACTAGACACAACACCTTACAGATTTAAATTCAGAACTTGAAAGGCATAAGCTTTTAAAATGAAATCAGTAATATGGGTAACCTCATTCAGCTTTTTCTGACGGCCTCGAGAATCAATAGGGAAGCGCCTCAGCATGATGAACAACCTTCAAGTTGCAGTTAGTTTCACGAGGCATATTAAAATACCATAATAAAAACAATAGATAACAGGCCTGTTAAATAACATCTAATCATGAGAGTTAGGTATGGTTGAAAGAAATTCTCACCTCCCTCCATATATCAAAAATCCCACAGCAGCAATGAAGGAAACAACTGAATAAAAGAATTTTAAACACCACACTTCTAGTCAAGCCAAAATTAACCAAACATGAAAAAGAAACAAAAACATATTTCAAAAATATTTTAATTAAATGACCTGCGAGAAAAAGCTTAGACATTTCAAATGCAACTGTGCCATGGTTCAAATGTAGATAGATCCACAAGCTAACCTGTCAACCACCATGCACTTCCAGGTAATGGAGCTAATCATCTATCTCATAGTGACAAACTGTATGTAGACATATCTCATGGGAAATAATGTTCATATGACATCTTGTACCTGTATTAGGTAAATAGCTCCATTGACAGCCAAATATGTAGGTCTTAGATTATTTATTGGAAGGCTCCTAGCCTGTAAGAGACAATGAAATATCAACACCCACAGCTAATAACTTTCAAATGGTCAAAAGCTGATAATGATGGAGAATGTCTTAACTCCAAAAAAGCACATGTACCTGGTGATAAATCTCTGCCCAGAATAGTACAAGTAACGTATAAGTTGAAAAGAATAGAAGTCCAGGAGAATCTAACAGTGTCATCCCAAGTACCTGTACCAATGCCATATTCTCATAAGCATGTCCTAACAAATAATTGAACAGAACAGTTCTGAATAGAGGAAACTTCTTTAGCTAAATCTGTGAAGACAACAATTATACAGATGCAGAGAAAGGTGGCTGAAGAAAATATCAAAGAACACATCATAACAGAAAATTTGGAAAAAGATAATTTCTACAGCACCATATCAGGTTATCAAATTTTGGAAGGCTACTTGCTACAAAATGCATATGCATTTGTCCTCTAATTTTGTAAATGTAAAACAGTATGTAGAGCTAAATGTGGGTGCAACTCTTCAGTAAGCAATGGCAAGTAAAAACAGAAGTAAAAAACTCACCTCTGGTTTGAGAAGAAACACTTTCTTATAAAGCCCAAAAAGAACGGCACGCACTGCATTGGTATATTTCACCTTAGTAAACAGAAGTAAAACACAGACAGGGACGGAGATGGTAAAGAACTTTTTCATTGATCCTTACATCCATTCACTAGAAAATTCAACAAGTGGAAGACCTTTTGCGTAGTCCAACCATACTCTGGCACTCGTAGTTGGATACGGAAGAGTTGCACCTGGAGAAATATGCCAAGAGTTAAGATCACATCAATAATGATGCAGAACAACCAGACCAGTTTGTGTCCAGGAAGTATGGAAATATTTATTATGGTCAGAGCAGGCATAGAGAGGGGATCCATCTTTTCCTTGGTAATTATTGCCCTAAGGGCTATGTGTTAAACTACCAAACAAAATCCAAGTATAGCCCGTTTCCTCTAGAACCATGCATCATTTTAATATGCAACATTTACTCCCAGATATATGATATGCCACTTCACAAAGTGAAACAATGTCAGTGTAAACGTCTAATGTTGAACACTTCCCAGATGCCTTCTAGTTCTATTCAAGTGCAAAAATAACAAAGGCAGACACTAGAGGATCTCTCATTGGGTCTGTCGGTCAGCAACTCAACTATTCATCTTCATTTCGTACTGATTCACTAAAATTTCCTGCTGCCAATCAGCCAATGCAATCCTCCTACTTTTTTCATTGAAACCAGCAGTTAATTCTAACCAGTAGATTGAGTACCGCCAAACACTAAGACATCTACTAAATTTTGCAAACCACAGCAACTATAACCACAAGAAGTGTACTCTGGCTAGTGGTCCCCGGAAGAGCTTTTTTATCTTACCCATGGTAACTCCAGAAAAAAGGAAGGCTCAAACAAATCTACTCCTACTAACGTGGTGACCCATTGAAAAACGATTGGCTTCGACTCATCTAGCTCTAGGTCATCTTCGGGTTCATCTCAAAAACTTGTCTCTACACCTCAAAAGTTGCTTGTAGCTTGTCTCTGAGTCACCAATGGCATACCGCAGACTCAAGATCCTCCAAAGCTATATCTCAGTTCTTAATCCAAGTAAGAGTTTTTACCTACGACAAAGCATATCGTATACATAAAATTCGCCTAGAAACACCCCATATCTCATACGATCTAGGATCAGTAATTTCCACTCCAACCCAAACAGATAGCCACACTGTCTTATATACTTAAAAAAAAAAAAAAAAAAATTGAGGGTTTTTGTTTTTCAAGGAAAAAATCAAAAAGAGGAAGAAAGAATCGCTCTCACCAGAGCAACGAAGCCGACAAAAGCATACGCCCCAGAAAGCGAGTAAAAGATGCCGTCCTGCCATTCGGGTGAATTATCAATGTCATCCCACCAATTCGACGCATTCCCGCTGTAACTCAACTCCATCATGGGCACCAATCTCGCCATCTTTCTCCAAGGAAAGGGAGGACAAAGACTCTGTTCCACCAAAAAGAGAACTGTTCTCCTCCCCTCTTTTGTTCTTTCAGAGAACTGCGGAACAAGAAGAGGATCTGAGGGAAATGTGTCACTCCAGCGAGGCGAAAACTGGAGGAGCCCGCGTCACACGTGGCAAACTGTCAGGATATCGCGGCGTCGTGGCATGTACGGCTATTTTTGCCTCGACATCAAATCTGCCGCTTCGTTTTCGTTTTCCTGCGTTGGAGAAGCCGGAGAGGAAGAAAACGACAAAAGAAGTGACCGGTATGTGAACCGGGTATTGTACCGGCCGGTTTGTTGCCGTTGATGGGTTTGATTGCAAGGAGAAAAGCTAGAGTTTCTCAAGTGCGAGGAGAAAGATAGAACTATTATATCTAATCATCTTTCAGGAATTCATTTATTAGACTAATTTCAATTTAATTTTTATTTTTCTTCTTATTTTATATAAATACATTTTAAATACGTATTTCAAATTACTTATCGTGCCCTTGTTAAAAAAAATCAATTTCCAACTTTCCAATGTGAAGAAAGGGAGCTTGCTCCAACAAAAAAAAAGCTTAGAGGATTCTATACTCCTTAAACTTTTCTAAAACGGTAGCTCATATACTTTGTTCATAGAAAGCATTCTTTTTTAACTTTTTTCTACGAATCTTTTTTATTTTTTTAGAAAAAAAAATTTTAATATTTTGACGCGCCTTTCACTAATGATATAGTAGGAAAAATATTTAGTTACTTAAATAGATTTTTTTTAAATCTAAAATAAAAATATAATCCTAACCTACCCTAATCATTAATCACATAAAATGAAGATAATTAAAGAGTCTATTAGAGCTCAAAGCCATTGATTTGCATTGGAGAAGTTTTCACATATGATATTGCCCTAAATCTTTGTCATAGTTGTGATTGCTTCAACCAACCCTTAAAACAAAGCAACTCAATGAGAGAACAACTAAAAGAGGTAGCAAGATTTGTGGCTTTTCTCAAGCTTCCTCTCTTGGTATAGACCCAATGAATGAAGCTTAATATGTGATGCAATTTACAAAAGATAAGTGATTCAACTTCATCAAAGATCCTACAAACAAGGAGAAGAGAAATATTTTAATTTTTTTAAAAAAAAAATGAGAAGGCTAGTTTCATGCCATCATGTCCACCTCCTAAGCTCTTTCAATAATTTTACACTAGCAAAACCCCCCCGTAAATCTAGTATAATAGGGAGTTCTATGATATGAGGAAATAGATAGCGCGCCATCGTAAGTTTTCATAGGAATGAGTTTCTAGTTTAACTTTGGATTTTCAAAAACCCGTCTCAAACCCAACCGATGCCTACCCTATTTTCTTTTACTCTTAACAATCAAGGAGGGGGTCAAAACATTATATACTTTGATATATTATATGTTCATATATAATAAGTGAAACAACATATTAACCTAGCCAATGTCTCATAACTATATTTTGGAGCTTTTAAGACCTGCCCTTGAACCAATTAACCTAGGCCCAGTTACTTTATTGGGTCAATAATCAGGCCGGGTTTCATACAAGAAACCATTTCCTATTAAATGCACAACTAGGGCAAACCATGTTTAAAGTGGTCCTCAGCTATCATGTGGTTAAGGCACCAAGTCAATGGTAGGGGCAAGCCCTACCTATCTCTTTATGACCAGGTCCATATAGTCAGGCTTATGGCAATGTAGAATAGTCTTTAATGTGTGGACTTGCTGCTAATGGTAAGTTAATGAGATTATTTTAATGTTACAACTGAGAAGATGTAAACAATCTCTTTTGCAAGCAATTGAAAATCAAAAGAATCATTCCCTCCTCAAACCAATGCTTAAGGGATATGTTCTAAACAATTTCTTCTCTTAAATTTGTCTTGAACAAAACCATCGCATTCCCATATCTCTTAACTCCATTAAGAGCTGCATGGAGGTTTATTTTTACGACTTTAAATCATAAATACACATATTAAAATCATCTTATTGGAACATCTCCTCTTAAAAAGGAAAATCCATGGACTAATGGCTAGAGCAATCAAAACAAGAAATGGAAATAGAAAAATAAATAAAAAGACAACATTAAAAATGTAAAACAATGAAATTGAATTTTTGTGAAAAATGAAAAAAAAAAAAAAAAAACAGAGAATGGATTTCTTGGAAGGTGAAGTTGAGCTTTGTGGAGCAGTGAGGGGCATCTTGCATTTTTACTTTGGGCTAGACTGGGTAGAGCCAGGGGCAAATTTTTACTTCAGCTATCATTGAAGTAGTAGACAGGAAAGTCAACAGGACGGACGTCTGCCGTGTGGCAGCCTTTTTGAGATTTGTGGAGCAGTGAGGGGCATCTTGCATTTTTACTTTGGGCTAGACTGGGTAGAGCCAGGGGCAAATTTTACTTCAGTTATCATTGAAGTAGTAGACAGGAAAGTCAACAGGAAGGACGTCTGCCGTGTGGCAGCCTTTTTGAGATTTGTGGAGCAGTGAGGGGCATCTTGCATTTTTACTTTGGGCTAGACTGGGTAGAGCTAGGGGCAAATTTTACTTCAGTTATCATTGAAGTAGTAGACAGGAAAGTCAACAGGAAGGACGTCTGCCGTGTGGCAGCCTTTTTTTCCTTGTGCTGCCAAGAAACCCAAAAACGGTTACAAAGTCGCAAAGAGCACAAGTCCGGCGAATTCTCTTATTTTATCTTGTATATTCAATAATCCTCCGTTGAAAGGAATCTCAGCGGCTCTTTTGGTTTCCATCTTTTATTTTACTCTCCCGCTCCTGGTGTTGGAGAAGAAGAAGGAGAAAGACCCAAGTTGAGCTTTGCTTTTCCTTCTTTTGTGGCTTTTTATTTGTTGTCTCTCTCTTAGTGTAGAAAGACGACAGCAGACTGATCGGTAAGTTGAATTTTCGAAAACCCAAAATAATCCAATTCGGTCTTCTGTTCTTTGATGGGATATTTCTGCTTGTCTTACATCACTTTTCCTTTTCGTATTGGGTGCCATTGGTACATGAATCGAAGTTTTCTGAGGTGGGTATTGTTAAAATAGCTCCACAGATGTTGGGAATTTAGCTGGCGAATCGACTCGGTCGAGATGTGTATGGATAGGCTCTGCTGTTTTAATGCTGCCTATTCTCAGGTAAACTGGTTTTGCTTTTCTTTCTTGTTTTACTTGTCTGCTTCTTTACCTGTCTCTTTCAGTTGAGGTCGATTAATAGAGACTCAAAGTAAATTCTGTCGTTTTGTCTATGGGATGTAAATTGATGAGTTCGGAGAAGTTCTACATGCTGGTCTTTATAAGTTGTTCCTTTTTTGGTTTAGTTTCCATTTCTAATTTCCTTTGGCTTTAAAAGTGAATTTTGGTGTTTTCAGACATGAGGTTGAGATTTATCTCTATACGACGTCAATGGTTTAAGTTCGACCTCTTCCTTTTGAAAATCTCGAATCCTTTGCTGCTTAATATCGTTTTCCAGTCTTGTTTGACAAATCGAAATTTGTGTCCATTTGGTTCAAGGAGGATCATATCAAGACTGTTAGTGAATTTAATCGCCTACTGATGATAGAAGTCTACTGGATTTCTGCATTCACAGGGTTTTTCATCTTTGTTTTCCTGCTAATGGTTTTCTTTACTCAAAGGGTTTTCATCTCTATTTTCCTGTCAATCTTAGTGTTTGTATTTTTTATGTGTTAAACTTGAAGTGTTGAACATGGGTACAATTTCAATTTGCATTCAATAGCTTGGAGGGAGATTCTAGGTCTCTGATTAGTGGTATATGTTGTTGTTTTTTCTTAAGTTTTTCTATTTATGAGTGGTACAATTTTAAGTTGCATTTGCAGTAGAACAGCTTTATAATTGATATACTTCACATTTGAAGTTTGTCCTTTCTTTAGCTGGTAGGAGTACGTTCATCATGTGGTTCTGGCAAGGGAAGAAACCATCAGGGTTCAATTAAGGTTACTTATGGATTCAGTCTCATCAAAGGGAAGGCTAATCATCCTATGGAAGACTATCATCTCACAAAGTTTGTACAAGTCAATGGACAAGAGCTTGGGTTGTTTGCTATTTTCGATGGCCATTTGGGAGATAGTGTTCCTGCTTACCTACAAAAGCACTTGTTTTCAAATATTCTAAAGGAGGTATGCTGTTGTAGTTTTTAAAGTCTTTGAAATTCTTGGAGAAAAAGACCCACTTGATTGTTGTAGGTGGCATGGTCCACTGTTTGAGATCATAGTTGTTTGAGTGATCTGGTGAATCTCTAGTTATGTGTTTCTACCATAGGTGTAATGTCATTGATAGTGTGACCCTGATCATTCAAACAGTGAAATTCTGGGCAATGGTCCACTCATGATAGGTCCAGGTTGTCAATAATTGTCAGACATATGCCGTTGAAAAAATAATGAGAATAGTTGTCACACAAATAGTATGGATACATGATATGGAGTCTCAAGATGTTTCCTTCATGAGTCTGAAACATTGAGATGAATTCTGTTTGATTGAAAATTGTATGCTTATTTTTGTTAGGAAGAATTTTGGACCCACCCAGATAGATCAATTAAGAAGGCCTATGAAAGGACTGACCAGGCAATTCTCTCTCATAGTCCAGATTTGGGACGAGGTGGATCCACTGCTGTAACTGCCATTCTTATAAATGGCCAGAAGTTATGGATAGCCAATGTGGGAGATTCTAGAGCAGTTCTTTCAAGAGGTGGAGAGGCAAGACAAATGACCACAGATCATGAGCCAAGCACAGAGCGAGGGAGCATTGAAACAAGAGGAGGCTTCGTTTCAAACATGCCAGGTTTCTCACAAAAAACTTGAGAATTTTTTTTTCGGAAAAATGACCTTACAATATCTATTTTATTGCAATACTATAAACCTAGTTTATATAGCTTTCTGATGGATATTCTTCGGTCACATTCACATAGTTGATTACTGAATCTTAAGCTTATTGCTGTGATATAGGCTTTTGGTTTAATGTCCTCATGTTGGTTATCTATCATGAGGTCTTTGGTTTAAGTCTCACCTATGTTTAAGGTTTAGCCTTTGTATAAAGAAATCTTCATTTTTAGAAAGAAAAAAGCTTTATTGTTATCCAACATATGAGGCGGTTTAACTAAAAAGTTAAAAACTCTACAGCTACTGGTTGGTCAGCTCATAGTGGCTTCAGTTTGTGGTCATACTGAATACTATCAGAAGCATGTCTTCCACTTGTACAATTCCCTGTGCCTTAACTAAAGTTCAAACTCTTACCCACTGGTAGTCAGTTCGTAGACACTTCTCTTCATGATTATGCTGCATGCTATCAGGATAATGTCTTCATTTGTGCAACCCCCTGTGCTCCACCTGCATTTTATGGTTCCCAGATTTATTATTCAAAAGGCTGGCATCCGAATGTCAGTCGATGCCTAAATTTGTCATATTTGTTTCCTAGACACTGATGATCGAAATAGGCTAGTACCCATTTTGTGGAGTTACGCTAAAACTAGATCTAAACAGTAAAAGACTGAACCAAACCATTGAGATATGTTCATATATATATATATATATATATATCAATCGTATATGCATATGTCAAGAGGGGGGAGCAAGGGAATGCATGTTTTGCTGAGACCCAACTCCGCTTTTGTAAGGTACTGAGATTCCTTATCAACTGAGTACACTTCAAGCCCCAGCATCCTCGTATGCCTTGTTTAAATGCTTATTTGGGTGCATTGCAGCATCACCAGTTAATGTAAGTGGTTTTTGGCTTGAAGGTTGTTTTCTTTATTGCTAACGTGTCTTTGAAAATGAAAATGTAGTGTTTGTTGTCAAATATTGGAATAGCTTTAGTATTCTTCCTGAGATATGTTTGTTATTTTAGTGATAAGGCTTACTTTTAACTGCATGGAGATGAATATTTAAAGGAGTACAAGGACTGCCAAATTTCTTATCTTATCATATCAGAAGCAAGAAAGGAGAATGTACACAGGTTTAGAAGATACACCTAACTCTTCTCTCTCTGATCAACAAGGCTTGGAACCTATGGCCTTTTGGGAGACCAGAGACCAGTAAATCCCCATATATGACTGACTGGGATGGTTAATTACTTATTATATGTAACTATATATTATATATGGAACTTTAAACTAATTATTATTATTATTATTATTATTATTGGGTCATTGTAGCCTTATCTTGTGTAAATTGGGGTTTTTCTACATCTGTTGTTGGGCCAGACCTCTTCTAGTCTTTCTTACACTTCCATCTATGTCAATTGGTTCTCAGCTGGTATATGTTTGTGCATCAACTGACATTTATAAAACCTTCTCATGAGGTTTTATCGGCTTCCTCAGTAGGAAATAATTATGCATTTGTGAGAAAAGGTGTATGCCATCAGTTATCAGCTTGAAGCTACTCTGTTTGTTCAATCTTAGGATTAGTTGTTGCATACTGACTTGGGAGAGTGACATTTATAAAACCCTTCTCATGGGGTTTTATCAGCACCCTCAGTGGGAAATGATTTATGCATTTGTGCAAAAGTTTTAGACCAGCAATCTTCAGCTTGAAGGCACTCTGCTTGTTCAAGCTTGGGACCCGTTGTTGCATACTGACTTGGGAGAGTCTTTTCTCCTATTGACTAATTACGTTAAACTGTAGGTGAACAGAGAAGTGACTTGTCTACCAATAATAAATGATATTAAAATGTTGAGTTTGCTGAAATAGTAACCATTTACTGCAATACTTAATCAACTAGTTTGAACCTTTTAAGGGTATTCTACATAATTAGCTTTGACAATGAAAGGGATCTGAGTGATAGTGTTGAAGGTGCTTGCTTAGTCATAACTGGAACTTAAAAAGAGTTCAACTTGATATCTAGATGGGGGAAAAAATAAATAACAGAAATTCTTGAAATCTCATAAGGCATTTTCATAGAGCATCTCAAAAATGGTAACTGTACCTTCTGTGTAAAACTGTTTTTACTGGCAGACATCCTCATAGAGACATGGTTGCTGTTGGTACTACAATGTGATAATATACTCGTTTCTGGCAAGAATTTAACTAAACAGCTTGAAACCTCTGAATAAGTAATCGAATTTTAAAGATAAAGTGGGATGCACCTCATGTGGATGTGCAACAACTGATGTACAACTTGCTACAGGCGTTGCATGCATCCCATCAGGGCCACAAGAAGGATTTGATCAATGATGTGCACATGCATAAACTTGTCCTTTCATTCCATTAAATTGAAATTGGTACAATTCAGCTCATATACGTGAATTTGACAGTTGATAGTAGTATGCAGACTTCGAGGGAGCTTCAGACCTGATTCGTATGAAATCCACCAACCAGTGGAACTTTGCATAGAAACTTCTCTGCAGTAATTGCTTTATCCGCTTACATTTTGCTTTCACTTTTATTTCACTGGATTAATAAAATAGCCTCACGTTTTTCCTGGTTGGCCACTTTATTGTTCCATAAGTTGGTGGAGGTAAAGTCGATTGTTGGTTCTCACTTATACCAATTGTTGACAGTTAGTACAACTCAAATTCTCTTTTGTTAGTACGAACTTTCCATTTTTCTGTAATGTGTGGTCTTGGACAACGCTGACAAAGCAATTTGATGTGGAAAGCATATCCAGTGATATTTTCATTTGCACATATACTGTGACATAAACATACTTCAAATGTCTCTGTTCTCATTTATAACCATACCTGCCTTACACTTGTATTCTGTATCCAAATACATTAAAGTAACTCCCTATTTCCGCCACTTTTTCCTAATATAAATGAAAAACAAGATGCTGACTTTAGTTTGACAACTTTATATAGGAGATGTGCCCAGAGTTAATGGTCAGTTAGCTGTTTCTCGTGCATTTGGTGACAAGAGCCTTAAGTCACACTTAAGTTCAGAACCTGACATCGACCAAGCAGATATCAACCATGAGACTGAGCTTCTCATTCTGGCTAGTGATGGTTTGTGGAAGGTCCTCCACTTTTTTACATCTCTTTCTTTCACTGTGGGCTCCATGATTGTTTTGTGTGGGTGACATTTTTTAAATCCTTTCTTGTTTTCTCATGGGTGCTTGGTCCAGGTCATGGATAATCAAGAAGCAGTCAATCTTGCAAGAAAGGTCAAAGACCCATTATCTGCTGCCAAGCAACTGACAGCCGAAGCTTTGAATAGAGACAGTAAAGATGACATATCTTGTGTTGTTGTACGATTTAGGATATGAGGGCCTAGTAGAGATGTTTCTTTATACTGGAAATTCTTACATAGCTTGCAGCTATTCATAAAATCCGGGTGAGCCGGCATGAACCATGAAAATTCTAAGAAGAGGTCAGATCTCCGTCACCTCTCTTCCCTGTAAAGTTTGTTTGTCTCTTTTTAGTTTATAAGGTTTTGTTATTGTTTGATTTCATCAATATGTTGGGATTAATGAACTGTATACACAGTTTTAATTTTATTTGCACGAAGACCAAAGCCATCTCTATCTTATTGAATGAAGTATGTTTCTCATTGACCTCTAATTGAGCTAATGCTGGAAAAAGCCTGATAACTCTGGTGTGCTTAGTTTGGCTCTAGCACAGCATTAACAGGGCTTGTCAGGGTATTTATATTAACAGGGCTTCTCGTGTGGTTCCAGTGAGCCCAAGGATAGAGGTGAATTCATTCATGGTCGATAGGACCAACACCACTTACAGGTGGTGGCTTACCCCACCACTTAGAACAATCATATTTGCTTGAGCTTACACATATTCGTTTATGAACACTATGCCCCCAGCTCACCCTAGCTAGCCTCCAGTATGTCGCTTCTAACTCTTTCACTGATATAGTATACATGTTTGAGTAAGATCAAGCATAACCTGCTGAAATTGAGGTTCGAGATACCTTCAAGCACCTGAATTTTGATGATAACAAACTCAACCATTTAGCATCGATCTATGAGTGAACTTTTGCAGAAAATAAATCAACATTTTTAGAAAAGGAATCAAATTCATACATGAGTTTGAAACTTCCAACATGGAGAAAGAAAGAAAAAAAAAAAAAAAAACTCCAATTAGATTGAGTTTTAAATTAAAAAAAGAGTTGAACCGTCGATAGGAGTCAAACCCATCACTGAAAAGAATAACAAAGTCTAGGTATAGGAGTCAAACCATTAAGGCAAGTAGAAAGGAAAAAAAGGAGTCAACCCTTGTAGGGTGTAGAAGTAAGAGGAGTTCAACTCATGCACAGGGTTGAAACCCATGTTGAAGGAATTCAAGTTATGAAGGCCAAGCCTTGATCCGGATATTATTGGTCTTCAAAATTTATAAGCTACCTACTAACATGTTCAAGAGCAAAAATAGGATCTATTGATTCTTCTTTCATAATTTATGATTCTTGTTTTCACTTGTTTTTGCTAAATACCAAAATAACTTTATCCATTCATAACGACTAATTTTTTAACATTGAGAATCATGCTATATATGGCAAACTTGTTCCAAACTTTAAGATGCCTACATGAATTTCAAAACTCTTAAGTGCTCCCACTGTGATTTGCAAGTTCGAGTCCCCTTAAAAGCTCAAGAAGAAATGTTTTTGACAAAGGTAGCAGTAAAAACTAAGTATTTTAGTGCCTTGATTTTAATATCTGATTAGAATACTTGGTTTCTGATTGGTGGAAGTTTGCTTGTTGAGTTTCACATCATAATAGGCCTTAATTTTTGGTTTGATTGTTTGATTTAAAATCCTTTTTTCACATTACCAACTTAGAAAAAGTTTTCGAATATCTTTGGTTGTAAGATCTAATCCATTAGAGCTTGTGAATTGCTAGTAAATTCACCTTAGGATTGAGTGTAGTCTTGTTTTTGAGTTTGATTTGAATATCTGCCTATCAAGAGGTTCAATTGTGCTTTAGTTAATTAAACAAGTATACATGACATTTGTAAACTGATCGAGTTATCGAAAACCCCTTAATTGGGTCTAGGTGTATGTACCTAGTAGTTGTTGACCGTTAAGGAAATATAGGACAAACTTGAAGTATCTGGGCCTAAACCACAAAGCATGGAACTTGCTCTTATGTTCTCTAAGTGCTACTATGCATTCTAGAGTTATTGGTGCATCTAACGTTAAGGAAATATGGGACAAACTTGAAGTGACCCATGAGAGTACCTCTCAAGTAAAGAAAACCAAAGTGAACATTCTCATAAATGAATATCTAAACTTTAAAACAAAGCCTAGTGATTCAATTGAGAATATATATGAGTGAAAATTTAATGGAATCTTAAGCAAACTAGCAATAAATACTTAGTTTATGGCATAAATATTTTAATTATTTTTAATTTTTAAATATTAATTCATAATTTAATTATTAGTAGTTCACATAATAATAATAATAATTTATTAAATTATGTAATTAATGACTTAGTTAATAACATATTTACATTAATCCATTAATTAATATCTTTAATTATTTAATTCATCATTAATAAGTCAATTATATGGTTAATTATTAATTATTAATTATTTATTTTCTTACACAAAGATCATTCATGACTAATTTGTATCTAAATCATAATTCAATCACAATTACACTAAACAAAAGATAATCAAATCATATTTAAAGTAATATTTCTTTAAATCAATAATGACAATACATTAATTAACCAACAATGACAAATTGGGTTGCACCATTAATTTCTATTGCTATCATAAAAAAATACATTTCACATTAATTTAAAAAAACACAAATTAACAACAAATACCCCTTGTACCCAAACTCTCCACCTCTCTTCCCCTTCATTACAAAGAAGATGGTGCCAAAGAAAGAGGAAAGAAATGAAGAGGGTGAAAGGCTAAGATGCGCATGGACGGTAGATTCAAGAATGACTTACAAAGTCAAAACTCTGAGATTTCGTTTTTTCAAGGGTATTAGTGGAAAGACAAAAAGTATAGCGCTTAGGGCTTTCGCTCTGAGTTTCTTCTATAAATACTCTTGTCCGTCTTGGGCTTATGCACGATTGTGAGGCAATTGTTCCTCGTTAGGGCTATATAGCCGCGATGATTCTATCTTCACCATGATCATGTTCTCTTCTATGTTTTCTTTCTCTTTCTTCTCCAAATGAATTTGCTTCTGAAATAGAGAGTTTTTTCAGCTATTTTGGATCTCTCACAGATCCTGTTCTGAAGTGGTTGAACTTAAACGAGCCTTCTCTTTGTTGTTTTTTGGTCTTCAACTTTCAGTTTGCACTTCTGTGCTGGTGTTACTAGTAGGTTATGTTTGCACTTGTTCATAACCTTTCAAAATGCCATTTTTAGTTTCCTGATCCTTTGAGAATATACTTGTGGTAGTTACATAGAAAAGGTTGGGGATCTCGTTTTAAACCTTTTCCTCTTAAAGACTCTTTTAATGCGTTTAGTGTATTTGTCAGTTATCAATCAGATTGTACTCTTTAAAGTTTGTCATTCAGTTTGACAACTGATTACATTCGGTGCAATTTTCAACAAATTGATGCAGATTGCACAGAAGCAATTTCACTTGATAAGTAGGTAGAAACTGGATGCATATGCTTCTACCATTTGCATACAATTTTGTGCCATGAAATTACTTCCAACTGTCTGTATTGCATGTGGTCTTTGAAAGTTTAGTTTTTTTCGAAAAATGGAAAGGGAAAATTTGTATCTTAGGATGTTATGTTGGTATTCGTAGTCTCTCAAGCTATTGAAATTACAAAAAAAGGATGTTTCTGAAACATATTTGGATTAGGGTTAGGTAGTCCAAGAAATATACTTTCTTGTGAAGTGTACTATTTTTTATCTGTCTTGATGTGAGATGTTGGATTACTATTTTTTTATTCTGTTATCCTCTACCTCTCTTTTATCTTCTCGTACTCTCTTCCCCAAAACAAATCTGCTGTTGTCAAATTGTGATTATATTGGTCAGTATTTTGCCTCTCCTTTCAGCTGTAAGATCAGGATGCTCTCTTGCATCTATTCTTAGTGGCTTTGTTCTGGAGGCATAAACTTACCCAGAGATTTGGGGCTTTGTATCCTGGAGTAGCTACTGTTGTTCTCTGGACTCCTCACTCTGGTACATTCAGAAACTTTAGTTACTTACGATACATTTTTTCTACTGAGCTGTTCTGTTCTTGGGTATTGTCGAATACTGTTTTGAGATAGAGCTAAGTATTATTACACTATTAAGTAATTTAATATATTAAATAAAATATTATATTAATTAATGATTATAGTTTGTTATACAGTATAATAATTACATGTGACAATTAACAAGTCTTCAGAAAATAATTTACTTGTCATTGCTTATAGAGGATATCCCCTCTTCAAAGGCACCAGTCTGATTAGATATCTGCTATTCTGAGAACACGAAATTTTTATTGCTTTTCCAGGTACTCAGATGGTCTTGCCATTGGAACAGAACAAGAGTTTTTATAGAATAAACAATTACAATCCCATGGTATATGATATTTGAAGTCTTACTGTTTTAATGCGATCAGTCCAAACCAGCAGCTGCTCCAACTGAAATAACTTGATGTGAAGTGGCACCAACCAGCCCCTCTGCAAAACCAAAGCACCTTGCTAAACAAAGCATACTCGTAAGCGCCAATCTCGGTTTTAGCAATCTACATCCCCTGCCACATTGGAATTGGCAACAGTGCTCTCTTAATTTGGGAGTGTATGGAACAAGAAATATGAAACGTACCAAGGTCATCTAAAATTGCGCCGACGTGGTAGATCGGATCTCGGACAGTCGAGATCGTGCAGCATCGATGGAGGAATCGGCTCTTGTTTTTATAGTTTGAGTCAGAATCTCAGCTTGCCGGAAAGCGTATTCGATCCATGGCTTCTCCCTCGAATTAGATGATAATTTGAAACTAAAAAAATATTTAGAAGTAAAAAGAATGAAGAAATTAAATAATTAAAATAAAGACTATAAATTTAGAAGGAAGAATCTTAATTTTCAAGATTTTATGCATTTAGTTCACGGAGAAAAAGGAAAAAAGTTGAGAGAACCGGGTTATGAAATTGATTTTTCAATACCCTACCCCTGTTCTATTTATAGATTTATAAAATTATTATAACCTTGGAATTTTAATATAATTTTAACCTTTTATTTACTATCTGCAATCAATGTGGGCTTTTTGGGTTAATGGACTTTCTCTTTCATCTATAGGCTTTGAGTCCGCAATTTCTCTGATTCATGGGTCTTTCAAAGTTTACTGGGCTTGGGTTAATATATATGGGCTTATGAACTTTCTCTTTTATCTACAGGCTTTGAGTCCGTCTGCAATCTTTTTAGTTCTGCTTTGGTCTGATGGGTGTGGGTTAATGTATATGGGTTTATGGATTTTTTTTTTTTATCTAGTCCGTCTGCAACCACTCTGATTCATGGATATTCTTTGATCTGATGGCTTTGGGCCATTTTTTAATACACTGCCGTGTATTTGTGTCTCGGTAGAGACAGCTCGGGGCGATTGGCTTCATCGTCATCCCGCATAAACTGTAGTAGAATTTTTTTTTGGGAATTTTACCAAAATACCGATTAAAAATAACTTATTTATAATAATAACAAAGATCATAAAATATTTACAAAACTACCGAACTTTGACTGGTCCACTGTATATGTGGACAGTCAAAGGTGACACGTAAGCTTTGACTGCTTACGTGTTGCTTCATCATCATAGCGATGCTGTAGATGAACACATAGGCTGCCCCGTCATTAATTTTGACACGTCATTTGCCACGTAATTTACCACATCAATATAAATTATTTTTTGTTTTTCACTATCATTTGGCCATGTAAGCACCTGCCACGTCAGCCCTCACTTATGTTTTTAATTCTAATCTCTTCCACGATTTTCTCCTCTCCGCTCGTCGCTCCCTTGCCGCTTGCCTCTTCTGCTGCCGCTCGCCTCCCCTGCTACCGCCGCCACTCGGCCTCGCCCCTGCCGTCGCTGCTCTGCCTCGGCCTCGCCCCTGCCGCCGCTCACCTCGCTTGCTGCCGCCGCTCGCCTCCTGCAGCTGCTCTTCCTCTGCCTCGCCTCCTGCCGCTGCTCTTCCTCTGCCTTGCCCCTGCCTCTGCCTCGGCCTCGCCCCTGCCGCCGCTCGCCTCCCCGTCTCAGCCTTTTATCTCTCCTCTATTCATCCTCTCGCCGCCAACGTTCTTCCTCTCTGTTCCCCTCCTCTCGCCGCCCATTCCCTCAAAAATCAGGGGGGTGATTTTTTAGGATTTTTGTTAATTGAATCGAATTATTGTATTTAATTATAATATTCATTTGAATTTAGATGTTTAATTACTGTATTGATTTTTTTGTGATTTACTGTTTAATTTCTGATTTTATGTTAATGAAAATTTTGCTAAATTAAAATTATTGTAAAATTTTGTAAGATTTTTAAATAAATAATATATTTTTTTAATAATTTATTATTTTATAAATAAAGTAATAAAAAGTATACAAATAAAATATATTTTTAAACACTAAAACAACTTTTTTTATATATTTTTTAATTTATAAATATTTTAAATGGATAATATATGGTTAAGACTTAAGAGTAAATTTTTTTCTATTTATAAATATTTTAAATAGATAATATATGGGTAAGACTTAAAAAAAATTATTTATAAATATTTTAAATCCATAGTAAATGGGTAAGAGTTAGATTATTTTTATTTATAAATATTTTAAATTTCTAAATATTATTATTTTGTAAATAAGGTGATAAAAATATACAAATAAATTATATTTTTAAACTCTAAAATAGTTTTTTTGTATATTTTTTTAAATTTTTAAATATTTTAAATCGATAATATATGGGTAAGACTTAAGAGTAAGATTTTTTAAATTTATAAATATTTTAAATTCATAATAAATGGGTAAGAGTTAGATTTTTTCTATTTATAAATATTTAAAATTTTTAAATATTATTATTTCGTAAATAAGGTGATAAAAATATACAAATAAATTGTATTTTTAAACTCTAAAATAATGTTTTTGTATTTTTTTAATTTATAAATATTTTAAATCTAATTAATTTACTTATTTTATTTTATTTTTTAAAATATGAAGAAATAAAAAGTGTAACGATACTTTTTTTAATTAATTAATATTTTAATTGTTATTAAATGGTGTTAAATAAGTAAGAGTTAATTTTTTATTTTTTATTTTAATTTTTTTAAATAATTTTTTATTTTAGATATAAGGTAATAAAAACTGTATTTGATTTTTTAATTTTTTTAAAATTTATTCAAAATTTTATCATGTAATGATATGGCAGATGACGTGTCAAAATTAATGACGTGGCAGCCTATGTGTTCATCTACAGCATCACTCCGATGATGAGCGACACGTAAGCAGTCAAAGGTTACGTGTCACCTTTGATTGTCCACATATACAGTGGACTAGTCGAAGTTCGGTAGTTTTGTAAATATTTTGTGGTCTTCGTTATTATTGTAAATAAGTTATTTTTAATTGGTATTTTGGTAAAATTCCCTTGTTTTTTTTCTCTCGGGCAGAGTCGTTTATCTGGCGACGATGGGTCGTCTTCCCCCGCGGCCGAACAGAGAACGAAGAAAAACCTTCTCTTCAGGAGGAAACTTTCCGACGAAAGAAATCTTTTGTTTTTTTTTTTTCCCGGCACCGACGGATTCTCGGTGGAAACTGTCCAAAGACGCACTGCACCGAAGGACTTTAAGGTGCCACGGGCCATCCTCTGGGGATTCGAAGACATTCGGTACGATGTCCCACTCTTGAATTGAACTGTGCCGCCCAGATAATCCCTCAGGCGGCTCCATTGCATTGTCGGGGGTCGTTGTAACGAGAGTGGCTGTTGCGGCTTCTTCTTCTTCGTCTTCGTTTCTGCTGCCGGTGTCGAACCCGAAGGAGCGGCTTGTGCTTCCTTTTAGAATACAGCAGAGGCCGAAAGGGTTCGGTTTTAGGCTCGTCAGAGGCGCCTTTCCTGGAGTAGCGGGGTCCGGAATCATATCCACGGTCTCGGCCACCACCGCTACCACCACCACCTCCATAGCGGTTATAGTCTCCACCTTCACTATAACGCGGTCCGCTGCTCATGGAGTGCTGCAAATGCTTCTCCATGGATTTAGCTCACGGATAAGAAAATCATCAGGAGAGCATCGGAGACAGTTATGGAATTGATTATTCGTTAGCCTCCTCCTTAAATTTAACATAGGGTTTAAAATTTTTACTTTATAACTTTAATATAATTATATTAATGCTATGAGATGACTTTTTATTTATCATCTTGCTATCAATGTATGTCGGCCTATGGGTTTTCTCCTTAATTTATGGGCCTTGAATCCGTCTTCAATCTCTCTTGGATCCATGGATCTTCCTTGGTTTGATGGGTATGAACTTATCTTCTAATACACTCCAATATGTGAGTCTCCATCAGTGGTGTGAGCTATGGCTGTCTTCCAACAAAGAAAATTGGAAAAACAAACTAATAAGCAAAGTACAAAAAAAAAAAAAAAAGAGTTAAATTAAGAAATTAATATGCTAAAATGCAAAGAACAAAAAATTCTAAAAAGTGTATTTAGGTCACAACTAAAAATAAGAAAAATATATAACGAGTTAAAAGATAAAATAATCTTACTTTTGTTATAGAAAAATAAATCAGAAAAGTGAAAAGAAAATACAAAACAAAAAAGATACGTAACTATAAACAAATGATACTATAAAAATTTGATGTAATATCTTTTTTATTGATTAATTATAAATTTATTTATTTATTTATTTCAAATATGTTTTTTATTTTTTATTGCTTCAGGTTGATTTTATTTTTTAAAATTTATTATGTATTATTTATTTTTGTTTATAAATACAAGTTGGGGTTGACCGATTTGATTTCTTCCGATTTTCCTTAAGCGTGACTTGGACAATTTAGATTTGATTACGATCAAAAGTTTTCGAGTACGTTTCTCTGAACTAGCATTGTCGGGTTGCTTGAATCGAGAAACGGACTCGGCTGACCTTACCCTAAGACCCGATCCACTTCCTAAGAAAAACGAGTCAACCCAGCCGAGTTGCGGGTTGGAAAACGGAGGTTAGGGTTGCAGACTCCGCATACGTATACTGCACGTCTGCCACCGAACTTCCCAATGCATCGTATATGGAATATGATCATTTGCTGAGATGCTCGCCCGCCTGTCTCAACTCCCAGACTGTAAAACCCCGGACCATAAACCCTACACCTTTCCCAACTCCTGAAGCTTTTCAGTCGGGAGCATTTCAAGCTGGCGAAACTCTACATGTCCACTTCCAAAGTCTGGATCGTCGTCGGAATCGGCGTCGCCGGACTTTTGATTATAGCTGAGACGAGGAGGCGGCTGAAGAAAAATGTAGTCGCGAGGATCAATGAAGATTTTGGAGCTTTCGTTGAGCGCTTCGAGATTCTTCCTGCTTCGCAACCCCCTCCGCCTGCAGCTCGGCACCCACTCGCTGGCCTCTGCTTCGCTGTCAAGGACGTGTGCGTATTAAAAAAATTGATTTTTCTGCAAGCTTGTTTTTTATTTTTCGTTTGTTCTCACATTCTTTATTTTGGTTGGAAGCGCAGTTTTGATGTCAAAGAATATGTCACTGGGTTCGGGAATCCGGATTGGAAGAGAACGCATGACCCAGCGATCAAGACGGCTGTGGCTGTTTCGCTTCTGTTAAAAAATGGAGCTACTTGTGTTGGGAAGACTATCATGGATGAATTCTCGTTTGGGTTAGTTATTTCGCCTTGTATGTTCTTTTCAGTTATAATTAGCATGCAGAAATTTGTGTAGTATTTTTTTTTTTGTTTTTTTGTTTAGTATAATTGATTTTGCCTAATATCTTAAACGATATGCACTTTGATAGTTACCGAAACAAAATATTACAGAACTTTTTGATTTTTTTTATGTGCTCCCTTGTGATAGCAGACTTTCTTTATGAATTTATAAAGTCTTCCAAGGAGTAGTTACTGTTGTTAAGAGTTTCAAATTCGTTCGAGTTTACTAATACCAATTGAATTTTTAAGGCTGTTACAGTTAATGTTATTTGTATTTTCATTTGTTTGCTTTAGCAAACACTGAAACAAGTCCTTTACCCATGTCAATCGTTGCAACTTATTGTTTCTGCTTGATATCAAACCAATATGAGCTACACTGACTAGCCTCTGTCTATCTGCTACCACAGAATCACAGGGGAGAATATGCATTATGGTACCCCTAATAACCCTGAATCGCTATCACATATTCCTGGAGGTTCTTCAAGTGGTTCTGCTGTGGCTGTCGCAGCTGGACTTGTCGACTTTTCTCTTGGTATGTTTAAATTCCAGTGCTCTTATATGTCAAGTTTGAGTTATTTTGTGGACAATTGTAACCTCAAAGTTAGCTCTGTAATCAATCATGAAGTTTCTTCTATTTATTCATTTTTTTTAATGTTGAGAGGTTTTATTGTCTTAGACTATATATATATTAGTTATCATCCTAAACTCTTGTACTATGTAGGTACTGACACAGTAGGCTGCATACGAATCCCAGCTGCATTTTGTGGTATCTTCGGCTTCCGACCTTCTCATGGGTCAGTTTCTACTATTGGTGTTCTGGCAAACTCCCAAAGCTTAGATACAGTTGGTATGACAAAAAATTTTAATTCCTTACATCGACTTCTTTCTTAGATTGCTAATTTTTTGTTTCGGGATTGATTTTCTGCATTTCATAACAAAGGAAAATTCTGAGCCTTTGGTTCAATGCCTACTTTAGGGTGGGTGGGGTTTGGTGGCCTCAATTTTTTGTTTTGGTTCAAATTTCAGTGCGTCCAGACTGGTGAATAGGCTGGCACAGACTTCCCCTGGTGCATATTATAAAATCCTTGTGGACCAACATCTATTTTAAGTATCAGTTAATTTCACAGCTGATATGTACAGTGATGCTGCAGCAAGTGAACGCAGTTTGATGCCTGTGCTGCCTTGGAAGGACTAATTATGGCTCGCTGTGTTATGAAATTTACTTGGTTTTCTATATGCAGCAACCTGCACAAATAATATTAGCTTTTAACACTTTTTTATGATTTAGATTATTCTAAAGTTTTGTTGCATTGGATTGCTTATGTTTTTTATTTTTTCTAATACTCAATGGATGGCCTATTTCAGGATTATTTGCACGAGACCCGTCCATTTTGCGGCAAGTAGGGCATGTGTTATTGCAGGGATCACCTTCTGAACTTAGAAGGTCCAAGCGCTTTATCTTTGCAGATGATTGCTTTCAACTTTCTAAGGCTCCAAAACAGAAGAGTGTGCATGTCATTAAAAAGGCAACTGAGACTTTATCTGGATGTAAGCTACTTCCTTTGATAATTTTAAGAGGAGACAGTGAGAGAGTAGTTCATCTGCTTCTGATATTCTCGTTTTTTTTTTTTTTTTTTTTTTTTTTTTTAATGTAGAAAGTATATGATGTGTATGAATTCATCTTTTATGTGCAGATCAGCAGCCAAAGCATATGAATATTAGCCAGTATATTGCTTCAAATATTCCAAGTTTGAAAGGATTTCATGAAGGATCTGGAAACATGCAACAAGGAATATCTAGTTTGAAAGCTCTTTCAAGTGTTATGTTATTGCTACAGAGGTATCATAAACTTAAATCTTTATTCTTCATTTACAGCTGTTGCTACAGTCACTGTTACATGTAACTACTAATAAATTTTATTTTGCGTTTTGAGCTGTACGTTGCTTGGTAAATTGTAGATGCTTGTGTATGTATTTTTTTTTTTTTCAAAATGAATGTGTTTGTATTTCTTGTCACTAATGCGTAAATTTGGATGAGCTTGTCATCGCCATGTGTGTAGGCTTAGGTTTATCCATTTCAATAGATAAATTATTGATGTATGCCTCATGTGCTCCCTTTTCTCTGCAGTTAATTGATGACTCTGATAGTCAAGTAGGCTATGTACTTCATCCTATTTTGCCTCTTGCAGATAATTTCATCCCTGATTAGCCCTCTGATGGGAATCAAATGCTGCCACTCCTGCTGGTTTATGTCTTAGAGACGTTGTAGACAAATATCCTTTGGATTAACACAACTATTTGTGTCTGAGTTTTTTTAAGGTGGGCCACAGGCACTTGTGTAGTGCTGATCCCTTCCTTGGTTCCCAAAATCTTCTTCTTTCTTCTCATTTTCTGCGAAGAAATGAAGTACCAAGCAATAACTGTTTACTACTTCATGAATGTTAGGCATCATATTGGATCAGTTTAGCTTGGTCTTCCCCTATAGCAAGCACTACTGAATGTGTCCTTTGACTGAGCTCAACTCTATACATTTCTTAAACTGCTCATATGTGGGGACTCTACTTTGAATATGGTTTGCAGTTTGAAGTAACATAACTGCAACTATATCTGACATCTTGAGGTGTTTTCAAGGTTATTCTAGAAGAGGCTATGAGCCTCACCCAGGATTTATGCTGGCAATATAATGGCCAGAGTTGATTTTATTACTCCTCTTAACGACTTTAATGAGTGTTAAAGTTATGTATAGGACCATCCCAAAATGACTAGCTGTAGTTGGAAGGATTCTTCTCAACTAATAAGCACAAGATATTCCATTTCTAGATCAATTTGAGACTATGCTAAACACTAGCCCGTGTGGACCCTTTTTATAGCTCCTTATATGTGGAAATTTTTTGGGTGGAGGTACTTTGTTTAACCCAAAATGACTAGTTGTACTTAGGAGACTTTTTCCCAATTAATAAGTACGACATATTTCTATTCCAGGATCAACATGGGACAATTCTTACCAATGCGAACTACATGGAGCCTTCATTGCTGAAGGGGACTTAGTGGTTGTCATGAACTGGATGTTAAATAAAAGTACCTTCTCCATGGTGTTTCCTTCAGATTTATGAGGTGATGGAGGACATCAATATGCTGTTGACCTTCTCTTGGTCTTATCCCCCTAGGAGCAACTGCTTATCTGATTTCTTGGCTGTGAATGCTTTCTTATATTGGTACCTTGTTGTGGGAGATCTATTCCCATAATTGTAGTTTTCTTTTTCTTTTTTTCACTTGTGCTTTGTTATTCTATTCTCTATTTTATATCTCTCTTTCAGTGAGTCCTATGTTTTCCTTGTTTCTTAATGAATTCTTCTTTACTATGTCTTTAGGAAAGATAAACATACATTTAAAAAAGAAAGAAAGAAAGATAAACATAGAGAACATGGAACAACAGAATGGTAAATTTGACAATTGGATTTGGAGAAAGTCTTGCAAGAGCTTCCGACGAGCTCCCGAATGAATTTTCTCCTGATAAGTAAATACGTTTTTTCAGCTTTTTTCTATTTTTCGCAGATCAGATATTATTATTTGTTTCTCTTTTGCATCCTTTCTTTTGTTCCTTTGTTGTTTTTGCTCTTCAATTTTCAGTATGCACTTCTGTGCTGGTGTTACTAGTAGGTTTTGTTTGCACTTGTCCATGCCCTTTCAAAATGCCATTCTTAGTTCATGATCCTTATGAGAATATACTTATGATAGTTACATCAACAAGGTTGGGGATCTCTTTTTAAACCTTTTCCTCTTAATGACTCGTTTAATATTTCCTTCTAAAGACATTTGGAGAGACATATTGTTACAAATCATTAATAACAACTGTGGAATAAAAGAGTAAAGGATGGGTATTTATGTAATTTTTGGAGGAAAGGTTAAATAAAAGAGAGGGAAAGTTGGATTGTTTCAGGGAGCAAAAAAAAAAAAAAAAGAAATGGGAGGAGAAAGCGAGAGAGAGAGAGTGGCGACTTGTAGTTGATTTTTTGTCTAACTTTGACCGGGCATAGTCTGCATCAGAAAAAACTTCAATTTTCAAGTGTCTATTATTTCTAAAAAAGAGACTTTTTCCTGGTGCTCCTTCAAGATATTTCAAAATTCTCTACACTGCTTCTAAGTGAAACTTCCATGGGTGTTTTGTAAGTTGACTTACTACACTCATTGCAAATGATATATTAGGGTGCATAAATGTGGCATGTATAAGCTTCCCCACCAGTCTCCTATACAGTGTCTTATCATTCAATTCTTCACTCTGGTCATCATGCAAGGTATGTCTAACTTCCATCGGAGTATCTAGCTGTTTAGCTTCAAGCTCCCAAGAATCCATACTCATGTAACATCTCGGTTATATACTTTCTTTGAGATAACATAAGTCCTTCTTTGCTTCTTGCAACTTCAATCCCTAAGAAATATTTCAATGCCCCCAAGTCTTTAGTTTAAAAGTGAGTAACAAGTATCCTTTTAACTTCTTCAATTCCAGGGGTATCTCTGCTAGACAATATAATATAATCTATATATACAAGTAGGACTATAATCCTAGAAGGCCTTTTCATTACAAAGAGCGAATGATCACAGTGGCTTTTAGAGAAATCCATAGACATCTGTACTAGGCTAAATTTTTCAAACCAAGGACGAGTGCTTTGTTTCATGCCATAGATTGCTTTTTTGAGTCTACATACATTGTACATCTCTCCATGAGCAAATATCATGGAGGTTGCTCCATGTATATTTATTCTTTAAGGTCTTCAATATATGTAACTTTTTACTAAAAAAAAAAAAAAAGCAATAGATTCCAGAATACATACTGAAGATAGCCGAGCAACTAGGGAGAAGGTTTCGAAAACATCTATGCCATAAGTTTGTGTATCCTTTGGCCTCCAAACAAGCTTTATATCTCTCAATTGAGCCATCGACTTTGTATTTGATTGTATACACCATCTACAACCAACCACTATAGCACTTGAAGGTAAATCACATAACTACCAGGTTCCTCACTGTAATAATGCAGCCATCTCAGCATCCATAGCTTGCTTCCACTGTAGAGAGGACATAACATCTTGCACTGAAGAAGGAATAGTGCAAGCAGAAATAGACTGTGCAAACTTTCTATAGTTGTTAAAAAAATGTCATATGACACAAAACAAGACAACAGATGACGGGTACCTTTCCGAACACCTTCCCTTGAAGCAATGGGTAGGTGTAGATAACTTACCTCAGGATCCTGAGACGAAGACTAGTCATGGCCTGACATGAGAGAGGAAGTCGTAGGCTTAGACGGATGCACATGTCGATGCTGATATACCTGCAATGGTTTCTCAATAGTGGTATTTGGTGTAGATCCAAAACAATCATCAACCGGTAGGGGAATAATTAACTCAAAAACCGGGGAAGGAGTGGTACATCAATAGAAGTAGGAGAATAAAAAAACGGTAATATCCTTAAAAAATGTTACATCTGCAGATTCAAATGTTTTTCTAGTGGATGGACAAAAACACTTATATCCTTTTTTGTGTATAGGAATACCCAAGGAAGACACACTTAACTGCACGAGGAAACAACCTATCTTTTGTTTAACTAGCATATGGTCAATGTGAAATGTGGGATTTATAAATAGAGACATCAACATTTTACATGTGTATGTATGTTATATTGGGAGGATGATTGTGTTGAAGTTCTCCTTTGTGATTTAAATCCCTGCATTTGGAGGTTTGGAAGAGTGGATATGAGTATAGATCCTCTATTGATACAAATATTAACCTGATACATGGAACCAAAAAAAAAAAAAAGTGCAAGACTGAAAGAGAAGTCGTCATACCCGATGACTAGCAAGTCCGATTATTGGTGTGTGAGACATATCAGTTACTGTGTTTTTGTAGTATAATGTTTTTGTCTTTTCTAAGAATTCTATGGTGTTTTCTATTCTTTTGGTTGTATATAATCTCTTCTAGTAACAGTGTTGTACTATTCTCAGTGGAATATCCTTCATTATTCTTTCTTTCAGCTTCTGCCGTCTGATGAATAAATTAAGCTGTTTTAACCTTTTAGATGGTGTTGTGGACATAAAAGGAGACCTAGTACACTTGTTTTTGTAGGTCGTTCTGTAAGAGTTTGTATTTACTTAGTCTGACCACATATACAACGTCTGTTGCTTTTTCCAGATATGAGTTCAAATCAAATCATGAAGAATGGGTTAAAAGAGTGAAACCCAAGTTAGGATCTGATATCTCTACCCATGTTCTTGCTGCAGTAAATTCCACTCATGAGAATATTAAGTTTTTTTATAAAGTCAGAACTGAAATGCGTGCTGCACTCAACAGTCTCTTGAAGGTACAATCTACTTCTTTTTAGTTTACATCTTGTTAAGGCTCATATGCTTGTTTAGACTTCCCAGGTTTGACATCCTATAGTGCTATTTTCTTTAAGTGGTTCTCTTGCCAGGTGCTTTAGCAGAATTGGTCCATGATCCTTTTGTCACTTGAAGTTTTTTGTGGGTGGTTTTTTTAAATGAATAGCTTTTCCTGTTGATGTAATTGGACTCTTGTATGCATAATTTAGGTGAATGAATCATGTTGCAGGATGTTGGGATGAGGATCTTATGTTGAAGAACTTGTTTGAATTCTATATGATTTTCTAATCTGCCAATTGAGGTTTAGGTGTGGCATTTATTTCTTCAGTTATTTATTGTTGATTATTATTTACTCTTTTCTTCACCAGGATGACGGAATACTAGTCATTCCAACAGCACCAGATCCTCTTAAACTTAATTCAAAGAAAACTCTGTCCAGTGAGTTTTATGATAGAGCATTAGCATTATTGAGTATTGCAGGCATGTCAGGCTGTTGTCAGGTACCTATGTTTTCTGGTAAACAATGGCACCGTAAAGAACAGTTTAAGGAGAATTTGAAAATATCTTTATTTAATTTCTTTTTAGAAAACATGTCTTAATTAACTTATTAGTTCTTGTTTCCAGGTTACTATTCCTCTTGGAAGACATGATGGTTTGCCAGTCTCTGTTTCATTTATAGCTGCTCACGGAGCTGATAAGTTTCTTCTTGATACTGTTTTGGATATGAATTCAACTCTCCAAGGACAAGTCAGCATTGCCTCAAATTCTTTGCCTGTGCCCGATACTGATGGGGACATGGACACTTCAGAACTCTTGAAAGAAAAAGTATTAGTTCTCTGCTATTTATTTCATTTTTTGAAATGACTCGGCATTTTATTATTTTATTTTAGTTTTTCTGAAACTTAATTTTTTTTTAAAATGCTTTTATTTCTGTTGATAAAGAAATGATGTTGAAATGAGCCTCTCTTGGAAAGCAAACATTTTACAGTAGACTTCCATTTCACATAAATTATTTTTGTCCATATTTTTTTGTAGGGGAATGCAGCTTTTAAGGGAAGACAGTGGAACAAAGCAGTAAATTTCTACACTGAAGCTATTAAGTTGAATAGTACAAATGCAACCTACCATTGCAACCGGGCAGCTGCTTATTTAGAGCTTGGATGGTATGATATGTTTAGGTTATTTATCAGTTGTCAATAAGATTACTCTTAAAATTTGTCATTCAGTTTGCCAACTGATTACAATTGGTGCAGTTTCCAACAAGCTGATGCAGATTGCACCCAAGCACTTTCACTTGATAAGAAGGTAGAAACTGGATTCATGTGCTACTACCATTTGCATATGGTTTTGTGCTATGAAATAATTTCAACTGTCAGTATCGTATATGTGGTCTCTCAAAGTTCAGTTTTTCGAATAATTGAAAGGAAAATCTGTTTAATAGCATGAAATGTGAGTATTCGGTGGTTCTCTCAAGCTAGTGAAATTACAAAAAGGATGTTTTTGGAGGGTATTTCGATTAGGGTTTGCCTCTGTTTTTTGTGGGTAAAGAAATAAAAGAATAACAGAAGAAATGCGAGAGATTCTAATATATATATATGTTTAAAAGTTTATAGATTACCAACAGACTTGAGGTTTATTCAAGATGTTGTGGCGCCGCATGGACAGGCTTTGCTGATGTGGGCGTTAACTGATACCACGTGGATTTCAAAGGTTGAAATCCGGTATTCTTGCAAATAAGTTTAGAACTTCAGTATTTTTCTAAATGTCCCTTAATCTAAAGATAAGACTTCAACTTAGAAACTGATATGGCATTGGAAATATACTAACATTTTGACTTCTATTAACCAGTAAACTAAAAGTCTACTTTCTATAGATAACTAAGATTGCTGGTCGAATTACAATTCTTGGAAATTATAATCCTTTTACATCTCCAAGTTTGTGCATCCAACTATAGTTTTTTATATCTCTAAGATAGTGCATCCAACTATAGTTTTTTATATCTCTAAGATAGTGCATCCAACTATAGTTTTTTATATCTCCAAGATTGTGCATCTAGGAAGTGTGTAAAAGTTTTTATACATGACAATTCCTACACATGATACTTACTATATCAGATGATGTGCATTTACAGTCAACATCACTCCATTTTCATTTCTTAATTTTTGCTGTCTTATTCCTCTTTTGGCATTATATTTTTCTTTTTTAGTGCTTTGTTCCCGTCATAAAACTTTTCTCCTTAATAAAGCCTGCTTTAAAAGGGAACTCGTGTTAACTAATATGAGAACAAGAAAGTTCTTACACTCACTCAATGTGGCCGTATTTTTTCTCTATATAAGCTGCAAGTCATAGTTACTGATCTGTCTTATGATGTAAATTATTTTGAATATGATTTGCATATTTGTCTTCTTCTATATAATACAGTAAGGCTAGGATGTTTTATTTTTCTTTGTGTTTTTTTGGTCATTAGTGGACCCAGATTTATGTTTTACTAGGGTTTCTTATTTGGTCTCACATGAAAATTTGATCTTTAAAAAGAGTTTGTTTCTATTTGTAATCATTTATCAGTTCTATTTTTTTTATCTGCAGAATGTGAAAGCGTATCTGAGGCGAGGAACAGCCAGGGAAATGCTCCTTTATTACAAAGAAGCTGCTCAAGGTGAGACTCTGACCTTTCTTCTGCTTTTGAGAATCTGCAATGACAATTATGGTATTTTGCTGTACATAAAGCTTTTCATGCATTGCATTCACGCATCTGGATATTATGTTTGGCCCTGTGCTTGAAACCCTTTTGACTCCAGAGAATCTTGTACACCTAGAATGCTGCAAAGTCTTCCTACCCTTTTATGATTGAATTATTCTCTCTTTGTTATCTGGTTTTGGTTCTGCTTGAGTGGTAGTTGGAGGTATAAATTTTTTGCTTAATATTTTCTTTCTTCTGAACATTTTGAGTTCATCAAGATGAGAACAGAAAAAAAGATAAACAGCTAGAAATAGATGATCGAGAAAACCTGTTAGGATCAATCAATCAGAAAACATTTTCAACCATAGATGTCTGGAAGTACTAAAGACACTGATTGTAGCTAAAGAATCAGTAAAGATTGTTTGTGCACAAACTTCCCCTGATATTCTTCTTTCCTGTTTTGTTCATGAATGTTCTAACCCTTTTGTACCATATGGTGGGCCCAGAAAGATGGTGGAAATACCATATGGTAGTATTATGTTTGGTATGACAAAGCAAAATTTTCTAGAATATGCTGAGCCCCTGCAGAGGCGTCTCGCCAATTGAATCATTTTTTGTGGATTTTGATTTGCTGAAGGAAAGTTAAGTTGTAGAATTTCTACCTTACGTTCCATGCAGTCTTCCCTTCTAAATAGTTCCTTCTGTGGGCACTTTCAAAAATGATTAAATAACTCAAAATGGCGAAAAATCCACTTCCATGTTTTGCTGGCTTATTGATCCCACTCACGTATTGTCCAGCTGTGTTGATCCGATTCTAGCAAGTCAGATACGCCATGTATTGGTACCATTGTATCGAATTTTGGAACCCCAAACTGATTAAGCAAATCCTATTTCCTTTTTAATAAAATAATTTCTACTTAGTAGAGATAGCAGTTCATTTTTCTTTATTGTTAACACTATTACTTGTGTGGGTTTTCAGATTTCAAGCATGCCCTAGTTTTGGAGCCGCAAAACAAGGCAGCACTTCAAGCAGAGAAAAGGCTTAGGAAATTGGCGGCTTGATATTCTTTCGAAAAATTATCAGATCCTGAGAAAAAAATTTGGATTTTTTTTGCAGAGTAACAGTTCTAAGTAATCCAATGCTCACAACAGGTAACAGTAAAGATGCCATTCATTCAAACTCTGTCATATAAGTGCATTGAAGTCTCCTCCACTGTATAGTTTCGTAATTTTGACACGGACATTGTGATGTCTCTGAATGAGGAAAGTTACATGTTTGGAGAAATTTATATCCTGTTCGGTGTCACTAAAGAATAAACAGGTACAAGTGAGAATGATCTTCCCTGTGAATCAAAGAAGGGCTTGGTTAAATGGAACATTGGAACGACAACTTGATTGTTCTAGTTGCAGTGGAATGCTTGTTAAAAATGGGTTTCCTTATTTTCTTGTGCTTGAGAACTTGGCGTCGCGATAAAGCTTCTTGCTTGCCAAAAAGTTCTCCTGAAGTTCGATTAAACACCGAATCTTCAGATTCAGAAAACTCTGACAATATTTCGGATTCAACAGGGATTAAAAGCAGAGCATATTTTTTTTCGGAAATTCTTATATCACTGTAGTTTTAATATAACAAATGTCATATTCATGCTTTAGTAGACACAAGAAATACTTAATGTTTGATGCTTTCGTTGTTGTCTCGAATCAAGAAAGTTAGAAACAGTTCTTAGAAGAACAAAAGCCTTTGTTTAGTGTCGAGATTGAGTTGGTAAAATTGCACAGCTGATCTTAGTTAGTACACGAAAAACATAAAAAAATGCGTCAAATTTTGATCTCGGAGGATTGAAACTCGAAAAGTGGCACCATTTTATAGAGGCTGTTAATTTCAATTCAAGAGTTTGAACCAGAAACTGTTAACAACTCGTGGCAGCTAGAACTGAGACTCTACGGACTTCGGACTTCGTTTCCATCTGGCGGGCAGCCAGGCGGATAAGGAAAAATATTAGTGAAACATTAAACAATTCCAGGTCGAGATCAACGGGTGGAAAAATTCCTTCTTCCCATCATTCATCAGGAGATGGAAGCATCAAAGAAGACGGCTTCGGACTTCGTTTCCATCTTTAACTCTTCTTCTTTCTCTCTCTTTTCACTTTCAGTCTTCTCACCATGGATTCGTCCGACGGATGCTCTCACCTTCCCGCCGCAGCGCCGGCTCCCTTTCCCGTCAACCCTTTATCGATCCCAGATCCTCGAGTTCCCTTGTTGAACCTCTCCATCCTCCGCAAGAAAATGGATTCCCTCCATGACTTCCTTTCCCTGTCGATTGAGTCGAACTCGCAGCTGGATGATGAGCAGATCGGTTTTGTTTCCATGGAGATTACGTCGGCTATTCATAATATTATATTGAATGGTGCGGCTCTGGTTGCATCCTCTCTGCAGCCAAGTCTGCCATCGGGTTCGGTTGGGAACGTGGAAAGGACGGGCGGATTTGAGGGGGTAAAGCGGACGAAGCTGGGGGAGTTTTCCAACATGGGGAACCGGTTGCTTCCGGCGGCGAAAATGACGGATCCGCCGGATGTGATGGCGCCGGCATGTTATCCGGTACCTGGGGAAGTCTCCGACTCGTCGGTGTTGAGAAATATTGAAGATCAGAAGACATCAAACGCTGCCGCCGCAGTAGTGGGTTCAGCAAATCAGGAGTACCCTTGGGAAGCGGCGAATAACCGATCGACAACTACGAATTTGGCGGCGGTGGAACTGAAAGAGGCGAATTTAAGGGAACCCTATCAGGGAATTAACGATGATTCTGAAATCATCGAGCTTGACGCGGTGGAGTTGCTCGCGGAGCACGTCCACTTCTGTGAGATTTGCGGCAAGGGGTTTAAGCGTGATGCGAATCTCAGAATGCACATGAGGGCGCATGGAGACCAGTTCAAGACATTGGAAGCCTTGGCAAGGCCTGGTAAGTCATGTAGCGGCAGCGCCATTACCAAAGCCCGCTTCTCGTGTCCCTTTCCTGGATGCAACCGTAACCGTGGCCACAAGAAATTTCGGCCTCTGAAATCTGCGATTTGTGTGAAAAATCACTTCAAAAGAAGCCACTGCCCAAGAATGTACTTATGCAACCGATGCAACAAGAAGAGCTTCTCGGTTGTCGCAGATCTCAAGAGCCACTTGAAGCACTGTGGAGAATGCAGGTGGAAGTGCTCTTGTGGAACCACCTTTTCAAGAAAAGATAAACTGTTTGGGCATCTGGCCTTGTTCGAGGGACATATGCCAGCAGTTATGGAAGAAGAGAAATCAAAGCAGTTGGTTGCAGAAGAAGATTTTTTCCTGGATGAAGAAGATCTTCTGGAAAATGGTTTCTTTGAAGGGCTTCTTGATGGGTCTGATCCTGTTGATAGTAATTCCTTAGAAGATGTTATGGGATTTTCAAGTTTGGATCCTCGAGCAGGGGTTGACAAGGTTTAACAGGTACTTTTTTTCTACAATTTCTAGTTTCCTTGTATTCTTCATGTCTGGTTGTATTCTTTGCAAATAAGCTGATTTTTGCTCTTCTGTTTTGTTATCTGGTGAGTTTTTGGATTAGATTTATAGCCCATCCTCAGCAAGCCTGGGTGCAAAAGGTGTTCCTACTCGGGTTCACCAGAGCTATTTGTTTGTTTTTCAAACGTTTTTTAAGCAGATTGCTTTATTCTTGCTTGGGAAGAAAATATAGTGAATGAAGCAATTGTTTGTAGGGTTTACACTTAAAATCTTTACTGGACAGTAGCACTAGCAGGTGCCTTTTGGCCTTAACATCATAACATTTTCAAGAAGTTTGATCAACTGGATCCGCTACTTCTATTTGCAAGTTACTTGAATTCGTATGCAAATTTGTATGACATTTTTTTCATCCAAAGTAGGAATTTATGAACATGGGAACAAAATTGATTCTAAACTAATGATTTTCCCATTTATCTGTAGAACAGAAACAGTTCTACAAAATTGTTTCTGAGCAGATTTTTGAAAATATTCAGTATGTTGTTTAAGTTTTCTCTGAGAAGGCCTGGGTTTTTACAGCTTCTGCACTACTGTTGATTTTAAAGTTCCAGCACAAATATGTAAAGCTCAAATTTAAGCCTCATAAAATGGTTGTGGAAGTTAGATGGGCATAGTTGATTTTAAATTTCAGCCTCACAGAATGGTTGTGGTCCTGTGGAAAGTTAGATGGGCATAGTTGCTATTTTATGTCCCCCCTTTCTGTGTTTTTCTTCTGAATGACATTTTTGGGTTCATTACTACGTCCAAATTTGGAGGAATATGATGCCAACCTACTCTTTCAGTTCTGGTTCATCATTGAGCATCAGATGCCAACTCCAATTGATTAAAGCCTGATACTCAGTTTCATAAGAGTTAAATTTTCACCTCTTACTGTGGAGGATGATTTGGTGGTTACCATTGCTGTTAAGAGTATACCCCAGGCCGCTATCTAATGTGTTTTGATAAAACTGTAGACGTCTATAGCACTTTAGAATTAGTTGAAACCATGTCCTTAGAAATCCCAATACCGTTGATTCTTTCGCCAGGAGATTGTTGATACCTTTGGGAGTGTCAATAGCATTGCAGGCTTTTTCATTTTGTTTTCTCTGTCTTGGTTGCTTCTTAATAGAATAATTGTTCTCAATGTTTTAAATTTTTGGTGGACAAGAACAGTGCGTCTATGCATGCTTAGTCTTCAAGTTATGTTATGGTTCTCTGAAGATATTTTTTCAATTTATTCTTAAACTGCATTCCGTAGGAAGCACCATATAAAATAAGATAGCATTGTTTGATAATGGCCTTGCCATATTTATTCTACTTTTTTTTCTGTGGTCGTCACAGTTGAGCTTTTTTGTGACCAAATGGCTCATGTTAAGTTGGTAATAGGATTTTATTATAATATATAAATGGCTTTATGTTGGACAACAAAGGAGGCAGATTGGTCAGAGAAAAAGACAAGGGCATGTGGACCTTTTAAATAATTATTGACTCCAAAGCCTGAGAATTTAGGATGGGTTGGCATATGCTTGCAGCAGGAAAAATTGAATAAGTTAAAGATGTGGTCTGTGTATGTGTTAAATTTAGGATGGGTTCCCTTGAAAGACTCCATTGGAGAAGCATGGAAGCAAGTTATTTATTGTTAAAGATGTCAACTCTCATTCATCGTGACTTTATTTTACTTTAGTTGTTTTATATTTATGTGCTATGGAGTAGAATATAATTTCCTGCTTGTGATCATGTCTGCATGTACTTGATTTGTCATTTAATTGGTGTCTACCCTTTTGTTTTTGTAGGGCCTCTGTGTGTGCGTAAGGGCAGTTGCTTTGCTTCTCCATCTTCTACTCTTTTTTTCTCCTGGAATGTGGCTTTCATTAACTCAAGACTAAAACGGCCTCAGATGGCGCCCAAGAACACCAGAACTAGAGTTTTCTCAGGTGTTTCTAGATAAGATTATTGTTAGGACTCTCAGGAATAGACGACCCTGATCACCATCTGAGACACAACTCAAGAATTCTCGGGAAGGAGTGAAAGAGAAGCTAATGGGAAACAGCACAATCAATGATGAATAATAATGAATGATGTATGATGATGCCAAGAGTTGTTATTCTTGATGTTTGGAAGGAGCTGCCTCCGTCTTGAATGGGTTTCATACGAGGTCTCATGACGACTACACAGAGCAGACATGGGTTCCGATTTAGATGGATTCTGAATGGGGTTATTAGAAATGTAACTTCTGTTTTATGTTCTATTGCTCTACTCGTGTAAATGCATTTGGATTGATTTTTCTTTTGAAAACAATTAAGGGCCTGTTTGGAGGCCACAGAAAATGAAAACAAAAACAAAAAGAGAGAGAGAAATCTATGTTTTGTTGCGTTTTTTGGCAACAGAAGATCATTGAAAGAAAAGAGATGGAATTTTGGAAGAAAATAAAAGAAATAGAGACTAGTGAGAAAATTTTAAAATGTTACTTATTTTGTTTTGTTTTCCATTTTTCAAGAGAAATTATAATTCTCTTCCATTTTCTGTCTTATTTTCTATGGGCATCCAAACAAGTTTTTTCTCTCTCTTCCTGTTCTTTTCTCTCCTTTTGTATTTCAAACACAGCCTTAAAATATGCAATTTATCTGTTACTATTTTGTGACAGATGAAAATATCAGTGTGAAGCAGGAAGATGAATTTTGAGTTAAAATTGCAGCATGAGGAACAAGGGAAGCTAGAGTTGGTTTTGCATGCTAATGTTGCACTGAAAGCAGTGGCTATGCCTTTAAATTATTGAATGGGCCAGAATAGGCACACTTTACAATGTCCAGTGAGTGCTCTGAATCTAAATGTTACAAGCCATCCAGACTTCAGCGTAGGAGGAAGAACTGCAGGCCAAGTGACCCAAGCTTTTGGTAACATATTTGAACAGAGAGACTATATTGTTTTTATTTGAACCTTTAACTATTAAAAACTAAAAGAATATTAGTTCACATTAGAGCTTCATCACTTCAGCTCTCACCTGAAAATTGTCAGTAATCTATTATTATATCACAAAAAAAAAAAAAAAAACTGTTTTATATAAACAAAATTTCCCTTTACAAACTTATGAGGGAAGAAAGATGCCTTTGTCCTCACTGTGTCCATAAGAGCCCATTTATCAGTAACTCCTCAATTCTTGTACATGCTGAAGCCTCTGAAACATAAGACAAACCCAAAAACATTGAAGCAGTTATGTGGATCACACAAAAGATTGTGCATAGAAGCAAATGTTCCTCTAATGATAAATCTTGGAAGTAGAAGCTACAAATTTTAGCTTGAAGGAAACTACACGGTTTAATACCAAGCTGCTCGGTTAACAAAGACAAACCCGGTTAATCTAAGAGACCTCATTCATCTAGTAGGCAAGCTATTTCTATTATCTACATCCATAGAGTCAAGACTATCAGCTGCAAGAGGCTCTCTATCCATATTTGTCACTGGTTTTCATTCCAGTACTATCCATTTCATCATTTGTGCCACTTTGAAAGTGTAGTACTTGCCTTTGTCAGCTCAACATATATAATGTTGATGGGGATGCAAGAGGATGGTTATGTTCACAAATAACTTCAATGACTATTTCAAACTTAATTCGCATGCCTTGCAATCCGTTCTTGTATGCGGACGCTCTCTCTTCACCAAAGCACTTTTAGAACATATTTCCCTTTGACCTTCCCTATTACAAATAAGTCCAGTTGCCTATAAACTCCAACGTCCACCTGATTCTAAGATTCATTCTGTTTTTCACATCTTTTTTGTTAAAGGAGTTAGAAGAACCTAAAAATCCCATACTACCTCAAGCAATTTTGGAGACCAGAACAAAGAACAGTCAAATTGAACTGCTAATTCACTGGAAGATTTATTCTCATGTTGACGCTACTTGGGAGGACTTGGAAGAATTCAAATTGCAGTTTCCTTCTTTCATCCTTTCGAGGGCTCCTTCAGCCTTGTTGATTTATTGTTGATCTGTTATTGATTTCAAATAACTATACTCTGTACTCACTTGGAATCTTCCTCACAGCACGCACGTGAATGCAGAACCCATGTTTTTTTTTCACAAGAAAATCTTTTGAATCTCAACTTCTGTGATCTCCATTATTTTTACTCTTTTCCTATGACAACTTTACCTTTAGCTTTCTCCTAAACTGTAAAAGATTAAACTATCAAATCCCGTGATTCCTCCCACTCTTCACGTTTGTGCAAGAGAGAGCTATAAATATCCCCGAATCCCGAGGCCACTTGCAGATTCAACACTGAAGTCGTCTCTGAGAAAGTTCAGACATGTCTGTGGAAGCTCTGGCCATGGCGGGCGCCGATTATGCAAAATTTTGTATCGAGTTAGAAGCGTTGGAGGCTTGGGAGATGTATCAGCCTTTGCCTTACCTTGTGCGGGACGAAGAAATTAAGAAAGGGGATCAGGAGAGACTCTGGAGGGAGGCAATTAATGAAGGGAAGATGAAGGAGAGGCTACTGGCTTGGGCCAAAGCTGTTGCTTCTTTGAGTCGCTGTTCTCACCATGAAAGATTGTAACGTCTGTATCACTTTGTAGCGTTCTAGTCGGAGTTTTTGTAAGCTGGTCAAAGATGGTTCCAAAACCTGCCTCAAGGTTTTATTGAAAGAAAACCATCACAGGGTTCAGGGATGAGAAGAATGATTTAAAATGTTATGCTTTCATTAATTTATAGGAGTGATATCCCAATTAGAGGGATTTACAATTGATTACAAGATATTTGATTTGTCCAGACAATGAATGATTGAGCTTAATTAGCTCCTGTGAGGGAAGGCCTTAAACAGGGTAATGATCCTTAATTGATTGAGAATCAATTTTATGATCTTTAATTGATTGAGGATCAATCTCTTAAGGCAGTATCTTCAACAGCCCCCTGCAAGCTAAGCGTTGGATTAGGACAGACGTGTAGCTTGAACCGAAAAAACTGAAATAGGGGGCGAGAGACGCTTTTGGTGAAGATATCCGCAATTTGTAAGTGAGATGGTACATATTGAGTGCAAATCTTTCCAGCAACAACAAGTTCTTGCAGAAAGTGAATGTCTAGCTCAACATGTTTGGTTCGCTTGTGAGCAACAGGGTTAGAGCTCAAGAAAAGAGCGTTTTTGTTATCGCATAAGAGAAGTGGCCACTTGGGAATGGATACTTTGAGATCACGAAGAAGATGAGTGAGCCAGATAAGTTCGGTGGTTGTGAGAGCAAGGGCACGATATTCAAATTCACAGCTGGAACGAGAAACTGCAGGTTGCTTCTTGGCACTTCAGGAGACTAAATTGTCCCCAAGGTAAATAGAGTAACCCGAGGTGGAGCGGCGAGTGTCAGGACAGTCGGCCCAGTCAGCATCAGAATAAGCAGTTAAGGAGCCAGGAGAAGCAGATGGGCAAAAGGATAGACCATAATGAAGAGTGCCTTTGACATACCAAAGAATACGCTTAACAACAAGAAAGTGGTTAGCAGTGGGAGAGTGTAGAAATTGACTGACCAAGTTGACAGCATGAGCAATGTCGCGTGATGGTCAAATATTGAAGAGCACCAACAAGAGATCGGTAAAGAGTGGGATCCGAAAATAACTGACCAACAGAGGATAGATGTTGAGAAACCACCATAAGAGTATGCACAGGCTTGCTGTCAAGTAATTGAGCTCGGGCAAGAATGTCGCTCGCATATTTCAGCTGACTAAGAAAGAGCCCATCAGCTGTGGGTGTGGCTTCAAGACCAAGGAAGTAGCTGAGAGAACCCAAGTCCTTTGTAGCGAACGCAGAATGGAGCTTGCTGGCAAAGCTATCAAGCGCAGAGGAGTTGTTGCCCGTAATAATAATATCATCGACATATAAGAGCAGATAAAGGATGTCAGAGTGCCGATGAAAGATGAAGAGCGAAGGATCAGCCCGACTGTAGTGGAAGCCAAGATGTGTAAGGAAAGAGTTGAACCGCTGGAACCAAGCTCAAGGGGTTTGTTTGAGACCATAGAGAGCTTTCTGAAGCTTGCAAACATGATCAGGAAAGCGAGGATCAATATACCCAGGTGACACGTTCATTGAGATGACCATTGAGGAAAGTATTCTTAACATCCAATTGACGGAGAGACCAGCGATGAGTAATAGCAAGAGAGAGCACAACCTGAATAGTGGTAGCTTTGATGACAGGACTGAAGGTGTCGGTGTAGTCGAGACCTGGTACTAGTGTAAATCCCTTTGCGACGAGACGAGCTTTGAACCGCTCAATAGAACTATCAGGCAAATATTTGGTCCGAAATACCCATTTAGAACCCACAATATTGGTATAAGCCGGTCGAGGTGCCAAAATCCAAGTACGATTATTTTGAATAGCTTGAATTTCTTCATCCATAGCGGCAAGCCAGGCAGGATTCTTGGCAGCAGATTTGAACCCTTTAGGCTCAGCGGATACTAGGAGAACAGAAAGTAACCTAGATGAGCCAGAATACGCCAGATCAGCCGAGTGACGAGGTTTGAAAATACTGGTTTTGGCGTGTGTGACCATAGAATGAGAACCCACCGAAATAGCAGCAACAGGAGCAATGGAATCAGCATGTGGCAGAGTAGGTCCTGTAAGAGTAGAAGGGGCCTGCAAAGACTCATCCATGGGATTAGTGCTAATAACACAAAGACGGGAGTCAGATTGAGTAATATGCCGGGAATGGGGCGTCGGAAGGGATGGGGGTAGGGGTGGCTTCGAACCGAGCCAGTTCGGTTCGGCTCAGTATCGGCTCAGTTCGATTCATCATTTATCGAGCTCGAGCCAAGCTTGACCGAAGCTAGGTTCGGTTCATCGACTCGCAAGCCGACTCGAAATGAGTCGGATCGGTATGAATCGGCAACGGGATTGCGAGCGAGCGAGCGGGGGAGCGGGAGCGAGAGCGAGGGGGGGGAGAATTTTTCCTCCCCCCTCGTCACCACCGACCCCTCCCATCGGTTGTTGTCGCCGCCTCTATCGCCGTCATAGCTGTTCGCCGGCGTCTATACCGCCGTCGCAGCTGCTCGTCGGCTGCCTCTATGGTCGTCCATTCGATTTCTTCCTCTCCTCGCCGTCGCCTCTGTTTCCGTCGCTGCCGCTTCCGTTGCCGCTGACTCCGTCGTGGCCGTCATCCCCGACGATAGGTCCTCCCCGGCGCCATAACCTCCTTCCCTCCGCGTCGTCTCGGCGGAAAACCAGAACATGGGAGAAATAATCTCCCCCTTCCTCGCGAGAAGATGATCTCGCATGTACGAGATCATAAAATAAAAAAAATAAAAACCTTTTTCCTCTCGAAAAAATTAAAAATAAATTTTATAGAAATAATTTTCTATAAACTATTAGTGTCTCATGTATTTTTAAACATTTTTCTAATTGAAATTTTTTATTAAAAATCATATAATTTTCTAAGTAAGATTTTTCATACCAAGATGGGGTAGAAAACTGTATAGAAAATTTTTGAATAAGTATTTAACAGTTGATGTTGTAATACTTTTAGCATGAAACAATTTTCATTGTACTTTTGTGTTTGATATTTTATTTAATTAAAAATTTATCGATAAGTATAATAATATATTAGATTGATTATTAATTTTTATTTATTTCCCTAGAAGAGACAATAAAAGGTCCATTTAACTTTCCTAAGAAAATTTTAAAATATTTCCAACAATTTTCTAATAAGTCACTAATAGTAATAAGATTTTATTTCAAGGTTTTTTTGGGAATATGTATCATAGGAAAAATATTTTTAGTTTTTCCTAGGATATAAATTTTTATCTAGGGGCACTAAGGAGGCCATAATAAATTATGGCCAGATTCAAAAATTACAAAACAAGCTAGACAACAATTGGAGTAAAAAATATTAATATTGGTGCATTTTAATCCATTATTGAAATTCAATCCTGAACCTCCCCTATCATTATATTTTTTTAAAATGTATGCATAATTTTATATATAATTTATTCAAAGTCACCCCTACGTGCGAGATCATAAACAAGGAAAAAAAAACTCTTTGTCCCTTCCTCATGGCTCTTAAATAAATTGAAAAGATATTTTAGTAAAAATACGTTTCTAGAGACTATTAGTGGTTTTTTTAATAAATATTGAAAAGACATTTTTAATAGAAATATAGGGACCATTAGTGCCTCATATTTTTTCAAAATATTTTTCTAATTATAAATTCTTTTTAAAAAATCATATAATTTTCCAAGTAAGATTTTCTTGCTAAGATGGGTTAGAAAACCATATAGAAAATTTTTGAATAAGTATTTAACAGTTGATGATATAATACTTTGAGCATGAGGCAATTTTCATAGCAATTTTGTGTTTGACATTTTATGTGATTAAAAATTTATCGATAAGTATAATAATATATTAGATTAATTATTAATTATTAATTTTTATTTGTTTCCATAGAAAAGGCAATAAGAGGTCCATTTAACTTTCCTAAGAAAAATTTACAATATTTCTTGTAATTTTCTAATAAGTCTGTAATAGTAATAGGATTTTATTTAAAGGATTTATAGTTTTTATTTGGGTGATTGTAAATTGATAGTGATATTTTATTTTATTTTGTTGTGTTTGATTATTGTATGGAGTTTATTTATGCAGTGTATGGAGTGTATAAACAAGTTCATGAAGTGTTTATGGAATGTATAGATAATTTTATAGAGTGTTTATGGAGTGTTTATGCAGGTATTATGTATATTGATTATGCCCAATTTTAAGTAGAGGTCGTGCCGAATTTTATACAAGTATTATATATATAGATTATGCTAAATTTTAAGTAAAGGTTATGCCCAATTTTATACACATATTATATATATATAAGTTTTGCCCAATTTTATGTAGAGGTCATGCCCAATTTTATGTAAAATGTCTGCATAATTTTATATACATTTTATTCAAATATATTTTTTGAAAAGTTTTAAATGTATGTTGAGGCTCGAGCTCGGCTCGAACTCGTTGGGCTCGAGCTCGATAACAATTTTAGGCTCGAGACGAGGCTCAGCTTGAAATATTTAAATCAAGCTCGACTCGAACATAAGCAGGTTCGGGCTCGGCTCGGCTCGATGCCACCCCTAGATGGGGGCATGACAGTAGAAGAGAAACTGGGTTCCAGAAAGTTGGAGAAATGGAGAGAGGATAAAGGTTGAGCCTAGGAAGAGGCTTGGGATGGGAAATAAGTCTCATCAAATTGAGCATGACGAGTGATATAAAGTCTAGAGGTGACAGGATTAAGACAACGAAACCCTTTGTACGATGAGTTATAGCCCATAAAGATGCAAGCAATACTACGTGGCGAGAATTTATTGGGCATATAATCACGTAAACATGGGTAGACACAACAACCAAAGTGATGAAAATTGTCATAATTTGGAGAAATACCATAAATAATTTCAAAGGGGGACTTACCTCCGAGAAGCGGTGTGGGCAATCGGTTGATGATGTAGGCAGCAGGGCTAAAAGCGTCAACCCAGTAGCGAGGAGAAATGTGGGAATAGAAGAGTAGGGCCAAACCAGTTTCAGTCAAATGACGGCGTTTTCGTTCTGCGCGGCCATTTTGGGCAGGAGTGTAGGGACAAGATAATTGATGATGAATTCCCAAAGAGCGGAGATGGTGTTTAAAACGAGTGCTAGTAAATTCTACACCACCATCGCTTTGAAAATTTTTTATACGAGCAGAATGTTGGTTTTCAACAAATTTTTGAAATTGAAGAAAAGTATCATAGAAATCAGACTTCAATTTCAATGGGTAAAGCCAAGTAAAACGGGAATAATCATGAATAAATAAAACATAGTAAATAAAACCCAAATTCGATGGTACTGGTGAAGGACCCCATATATCGCAATGAATTAAATCTAACAATTTAGACGACCTTTTTGTATTGCAAAGATAAGGTAAACGATGACTTTTGGAAAGTTGACATGTAGCACATAAATGCAGAGAGGGCAATAATGAAGTAAGATGAAGATGTTCTTCTTTATTTAATAAGGAAATAACAGAATGATGCACATGGCCTAATCAAGCATGCCATAAATCATAGGAGGCATGAAGAGATTTATTTTTTCAGAATAGAAATAAATGCGGAATTTCCATGTTCTAGCACATATAGGCGTCCATCACGTCGACCGGTTGCCACCACCTTTCCCGTTTGGCAATTCTGAACAGTGAAAAAATTATTAGTAAAACGTAACGGAGAAAGGAAAATCATTCGTTAATTTACTAATAGACAAAAGATTTTTAGTAAGATGAGGAACAACCAAAACATCTCATAATTGAAGATATGGGGAAGGAGAAGGTAACCAGTATGAGTAATAGGTAGGGACACGCCATTCCCCACAATTACACGATCCTTACCCGTGTAGATAACCGATTGATCCAACGAGGAGTGGACCAGAGTCATGTGGGTCGTGGCCCCCGTATCCATGAACCAGTCCGAATTTTGATTTTTGGACAAAGAACATGTTTGATTAAATGAATCGATGAGATGAGCCGAAGAGTATTCCTCCCGTGAATACCATTGCCGACATTGATCAGCATAGTGCCCGTCTTTGCGACAGATTTGGCACCGCGGGGGACGGCGACCGTTGCTGGTGGTAGGACGGCATGGGCCGTGACCGGAATCACTGTGCGGACTGTGACCGTGGCCGGAGATGGGTGTTCCTCTGTTTCCAGAACTGAAATGGTTGTCGTGGCTGTTTTCGCGACCCCGTCGATGGCGAGAAGAGTCATTGGAGCGCTGAGAAGGGACATGGTTGGCAGTGAAGGCTGCGGTGGAGGGAGCCATGGGCTTGAGAGATTTCTGAAAAATCTCGAAGCTTTCCGCGCGGGATGCGATGTCGAAAAAACAGGGTAACAGGGTTTGGGCCATTTGGGCGAAGGAAAATCCAGAGAATTCCGGGCCAAGACCCCGAATGAACCAGTGAGCCTTGTCGGTGTCATCAACGGGACGACCGATGGCGTGAAGTTAATCACATAGGACCTTGAACGCGCGGGCGTATACCGTCACCGAGCGAGCTCCTCTTTTCATCAATTGAAGGTTGTCTTTGAGACGAATTTCACGGGCTTTAGACCTGTGACTGAAGGAATTCTCCAAAGCAAGCCATACTTCACGGGAGGTGGAGAGGCCGACGACTTCAGCCATAGCTTCTTTGTACAGAGAAGAGAGAAGAAGACTGAGACGTGGGAGGGTCAAAAAGAGGTGGTGGCACAAGAGTACCATCCACATAACCCAGCAAGCCTTGACTGTCGCGAAGCGGAAGGAACTGACTCTTCCATAGAAGATAATCGGAAGATGAAAGTTTGATGGTGAGTATGTGAATCATGGTGTTGAAAGAGAGAAGATCAAAAGAAGATTCAGAGGCCATAGTGGATCACGGAATTTTAATCCAGAAGAGCTCTGATACCATGAGAAGAACGATTTAAAATTCACCACACTTTGGGGTGTCATGTTTTCATTAATTTATAGGAGTGATATCCCAATTACAGGGATTTACAATTGATTACAAGATATTTGATTTGTACAGATAAGGAATGATTGAGCTTAATTAGCTCCTATGATGGAAGGCCCTAAACAGGGCAATGATCCTTAATTGATTGAGAATCAATTTTATGATCCTTAATTGATTGAGGATCAATCTCTTAAGACAGTATCTTAAACTATTCAAAGATGGGTTCCAAAACCTGCCTCAGGGTTTTATTGAAAAAAAACCATCACAAGGTTCCGGGATATGGTTAACTCCATCTTATATCTTTGTCTCATAAGTGGATTAGTCTCTTAGGACGCATTTGAGAGGAGAACAAGAGAACATAGGGCATTCTTCAATTTGAGGGGTACGAAAAAAAACTTATCTTTCATGGTTTTAGGTGGTAGGTTTGATCGATTCGGCCACATTTAAGAAAAAGCAGCTGATGTATTGAGAGCCCATATTTTCCCTGTGCATTATATCTAAAAAACTTCTCTTTTTAAATCCGTCATCTTTTGCTTAGTAAATGCCGTGAAGTGGCTACAGAAACCAGCTCAGGGTTTACGTTACTCTACTCCCCTCATCCTTACGTCATACCTTGAAGGCCTCGTGTTGTTTTACGTATCCATGGCATTATCTGGTTTTGACTCGCCGGAATAAATAGGGAAAACTGCAGAACAAATTCGGATGAGAAAACTCCCCGTCTTTCTGTTTCATCTCTGCTTGGATCATGACTCATTTTATTAATTTTAAAAAATATTTACAGAAATCTTGATCGGCCGTTTTCAGGCAGTCAACATGGTATATTGACTGATACAGTTATTCCACTCAGCCACACGTGAAATCTCGGACGATTCCTAAAGATCTCCTTCTTTACAGAACCGCAATGGGTTGAGAATAAGATCGCCTAAGTTTTTTAGATGCATGATTGATATTTATCATGTGACAGACGCATAAAATTCATGCACGTCTCACTGAAACAGCAGGGTCAAAAACTTGGAAGGTTTCAAGTTTCAACATTGATCAGAGACTGTATTTCCACCTTGCAGTGCCCGTGATCATCCATGGCGGAGGCAACTTATAAATACCATCCCTCCCCCCCAACAGTTAATTCTGTTAAGAAGACGACACAGACCCGGAGAAGGAAGAGAAGAACAGATAAGCTCAATCGGAGAAAACAAAAGAAGCTAGCCATGTCGATCGATGCTCTAGCAATGTCGGGAGCTAATTACGTTGAGTGCGATATCGATTTTGATGAGTTTGATGACGGGAAGATGGACGAAACCCCGGCGTACCTGATTTCTGAAGAACTATCGGAAGTGGAAGATGGCGATTGTTGTGGGAGTAAATCTCAGGTTTACGATGATTCCGAGATGAAGATGCGGTTGGCGGCCTGGGTAAAGAAGGTTGCCTGTTCCATAACTGCATATCATCAGCAAACTTAAGCAGTTTCAGTTTTGAACTTTCCTTTTTTCTGGTATTTGTTTGTGGGACTCTCCCATGTTAAATTTTTTATTCATTTGTAGAATTTCCGCCATTGATTTGTAAAGGTCTACATTCTTGTTTATTCGGTATCCTTCTACAGAGCAAACCGTTTTGTACTGATGACTTCCTAATTACTTCCTCTGATGAATGGAAATTCATATTTGCTTTGGACAAAGCCTACTTCATCCTTTAAGAACTAAAGTCGAAGATGATCAAATTTTCATTTTATGAAAACATTTCTCCAAAGGATTTTGCTTCTCTACAAGCTCTTTCTTCCGATGACAAAATTATGCAACGCTTACGAATTCGATCACGGAAGAGACGACCAACTGCTCGGACCGCCGGCAAGACTGGTATTCATCAAGGACAAAAAAATGTAAAAGGCGACTAATCATTCTATAATAAAAAGAAAAGAAAATGGCGACTCAATTCAAAAAATGAGTAGGCTCTGCGCAGTTCAAAGTAGTAGTCATGAAGTCACCGACCATAGATGATCAGAGGAATATCTGCTTCCCTCTCCATGATCATCTGCACGAACATGTTAATCGTAATGACCAAAGACTCGGTTTCTCTCATGCTTCGCATAATTTCAAACCGCTTTCATGTTAGACTCTACAAAATTTAAGATTGCAAAAGTATTGATTTTTCATCATTGGAAGTAAATGATTTTATCTTTTTATTATTTAATTAGAATATAATAGTAATTTTTCGCAAAAATTAAGAACAGACATGATGCATTAACTGCAAGTATGAAAATTCGGCTAGTCGTAATATTAAAAAAATATAAATGTGTTTTTTAATAATAACTCACGATGGACGCAAGATTGTGGATGGTAGCCTTAGAGAATTGCCGTCACCCAATACTCCACTCCAAGTTTCCAGAATTGAGAATTGGTTGAATAGGTAAGAAAATATACTTCCAAATATTTATTTTGATATATTTCATATAAAGTCTTATTTTTTATGGCGTAAAATGGCTCAAAATTTGAAGTTTTCAACTGCCACACAAAACATTTCTACTGGTTGACCTTTGCTGTTTCATATGTCAATTTATCTTTCTAGAAAATTCTTATTTTAACGATTTTTTTTTAGTTGGAAATTAGACTCAAATATCTTTCTAATGGTATATAATTTGATATATGAAAAATAGGGTAAGAGAGTTAAAATTCAAATGAAAAATATAAATTAAAAAAAAAAGAATAAAGAAAAAACGAGAAACTCCTTTTTTTTCTTTTTCTTCTTCTTCCTCCCTTTCTTCTCCATCTCAGATCATTGCCTACTTTGATACCATCCTTTTCCATCTCAGATCATTGCTTATTCTTATACCATGTTGAATTTAGGCTCCCATGATTAGAACATCATGCAAAGTAAAAAAGGGAGAGGAGAAGAGAAGAGAGAAAAGGAAAAAGAGAGAGAAAGAGTTTTTTGGCTAAGAGAGAGTTTGGACAAATTAAGAGAAGGGGAAAGAACTTGAATGCTCTACCCCAAGCAAAGGGCATTTATTTATAGTTTTTTAGAGGATGCTACAATATTCACAATACCCTTAGGACTATAAGTTTTACATAAAAAATTACGTAAGTAGATACGTTCATCCTTTACTAACTACATCTTTGTGTCATCTTTATGAGAACTCTTTTTATTTACCATGATGTCACCTCTCTTGGATGTGTGGGCATTTTCCTTAGATATATGGGTCGTCCTCGGTTGTGTGGGTTTGAGCTTATCTTCCAACATTTTCTGTTGTGGTAGCTAACGTGGTACCACACGGCGATCAATGTTAACGTGTCGCATGGACTTTGTAGTTAGATTGTTGACCGGTCCAAATTGGATATTTTTGAAAATAAGTGAATCGAGTTGTACAACCAAGATGAATCTCTGTTCATCCTCTTAATTAGACTTGATAGAATGGTACAATATTGTGTTCATTAAAAATGGAATCAATATAGGACAGTTTCCTCCAGGGAACAAGGATCGGACAAAAGATGGAAACGATGCATGGCCTGGTCTTCAAAACAATATTGAAATCAATAACAAATCAACAAATCAATAATAAATTGAAGAGTTACACTCAAAAAAGCAAAAATCACAACTTCTGTAACTTAGGTGGATGCCCTGTTACAGACCACGCAACCTTCTTGGCCCAGGCGATCAGCAGCAGCTTCATTTTGAAATCTTTGTTAACCAGACAAGTACTACTACCAGAGCCGTCATCTTCCTCATTATCCGGTCCTTCATCAGCAAGTAAATACGGCGGAACCTCGTAATCGTGAAGCTCATCGAAATCGATCCCGCAGTCGATGTAATCAGCCCCCGACATTGCCAGAGCATCAATCGACATGGCTTCCTTCTTCCTTCCTCGCAGTCTATCGAAATGTGTTGTCTTCGTCCCTGAATTCGCTATCGGGTGTTTGACGATATTTATAAGTTGCCTCCGCCATGGCTGATCACGGGCAGGCACAGTTGGGCGGATGAAAGATAGCATCTCTTAATGTTAAAACCTTCCCGGTCTTTGACCTGCCATTCCGTCCGGACTGCTTGAACAAGGGTTAAGAATCCTACGAGTTTTGTCACATGATGTACGGATCACGGAATGAAAAAAATTTATACGATATTTGCACTTTACGGTGCGAATGGAGGATGTCGCCGGAGGAATTGTAGAGGGCGACTGTTTGCTCTAGCATCTCTGAATGTTAAAACCTTCCCGGTCTTTGACCTGCCATTGCATCCGGACTGCTTGAACAAAGGTTAAGAAATCTACGAGTTTTGTCACATGATAAACGAATCACGAAATGAAAAAAATAAATTCGCGGGTGGAATTGTAGAGGACGACTGTTTGCCTTGTATGGAAGACGAGACGTCACGTGTGGTAGAGTAGAATATCCGTACTGGTCAAGGTCCCTCGTAGAACGTCGTCACCTTCGTCTTCCCGCCGTTGAGATCAGGTTTCTGAACTCTACAATGGATTGGAGATGTAATCGCGCCGCCTGGTCACTGCAGAGTAACGAAAATTCTGAATCCGGACATGGTCTCTGTAGACTTTTCAAGTTCACGAGAAAGAAACAAAGCTGATGAATTCCAAAAGACATATTTGATGTTTGTAATCCCATGCAAGGGCAAAAAAGTAGCCATTAAATCTTCTAGTTTTAGTTACTTAAAAAGGCTCTCCTCGCCTCATTAAGATTTAAAAGTGCCAAAATGGATTCAACTTTCATGTGAAAGGATTCAAGTAAATCTTTTCTTTAGAATGCCCAAAAAGGTACTAACACTTCACACAAATTATCTCATTTTGGACATATATTATTTTAAATCAAGGTTAATTTTAATCTGAACGATTTTATTTTTTATCAAATTGTTATGCTATTTTTCATCGCTTATTATTATCAAAATTAGATCAGACCAATTGATTGAACCGACTTTTCTGTAAATATGAAACTCTAAAATGAGTGAGCACACATCCATTTAGGGTGTGTTTTGTATCAATAAGAAAGTGTAGGAAAAAAACATATGATAGAAATTTTTTCCTGTTGACCAAATTTTTTCACTATTAGTTTGTGTCATTTTCGAAGGCGGAAATGTTTTTCTTTTAATTCTTCTTGATTCCTCTTACCTTTTAAGAAATGTTAAAAATGAGTTTATTGTTGTTCCGATAGGAAATTATATGAAATATAATAGTTCTTGATCATTTACCTCTAAATTTGACTCTTATTTTTATTTATAAAAATTCAATTTATTATTCGTATAAATATGGACAACATAACTAATTTTCTTGTTGATTTCTATAATGGCATAAACGCAAGAACACAGTCAAAGGAAAAATGATTTTCTTGTTATTTTGTTTTCTTATGGCTGCACAAATGGTCCCTTAGGCTATGTTCGGAACACAAAAAGTGGAAGAGAAAATAAAAGGAAGATAAAAGAAAGGAAAAGAAAAGAAAAGAGGTTTCTTTTTCTCTTGTTTGGATACCGATAGAAAATGAAAAAAAAATTGAAGAGAAATATAGTTTCTTTTGTTTGGATACACGTGAAAAATGAAAAAGAAAATAAAATTAGTAATATTTTAAAATTTTGATGATTAAGATTTTCTCTCAAGTTTCTATTTCTTTTCTTTTCTCCCCAAATTTCATCATTTTGTAGGACAAAATTTATTAACTAAGAGAAAATTATTTTCTCTCCCCCTTTTTTTTTGTGAGTTCTTAGGGTCTTTTTGGAAACCCTATAAAAGACAAGAGAAGAGAAAGAGAAAGGGAAAAGAAAAGAAAAGAGGTTTATTTTCTCTTGTTTGGATGTCCATCGAAAATGAAAGAAAAATATAGTTTCTCTTGTTTGGATGCACGTGGAAAATAAAAATAAAAAAATAATTAATTTAATGGAAACAATTTACACGATGGTTATTGGGTAATTTCCAAACAAATATGAAATTTCTATTCATCAATTACATGGCTGAATGTTACAGTATATTTGATAAGAGGAGCTCATCGCGACAAACCAGCTTCCTCCATAGAACTAAAACGAATGAAGAGCTTTACAAATCAATGGTGGAAATTCCACAAATAAATACAAAATGGGAAACTCTCCCCCCAAAAAAAAGAAACTTAAGGTTGCTGATGATCTGCTGTTATGGAGCAGGCAACCTTCTTAACCCAGGCTGCTAACTGCATCTTCATCTCGAAATCGTCGTAACTATCGTCATCTTCCTTTTCCGATTGTTCTTCAGAAATCAGATATGCCGGGATCTCGTCAAACTTGTCGAAATCGATATTGCACTCGACGTAATCAGCCCCAGACACTGCTAGAGCATCGATCGACATGGCTTCTCAGTTTCTTCTCCGACTGATCTTTTCTGTATCGTCTTCTTAATAGAATTAACTATCGGGGGGGGCGGGGTGGTATTTATTAGTTCCCTCCTCCATGGATGATCACGGGCATTGCAAGGCGGAAAAACTCTCTGATCAATGTTGAAACTTGAAAACTTCCAAGTTTTTGACCCTGCGGGAATTGCTTGAATGATTACGTGTCTGTCACATGATAACTTTTGAATCATGCAATCAGAAAAAAACTTAAAAATTCTTTTACAGTTCTGTAATGGATGACGACTGAGGAATACGAACGAGACTTCACGTGCGCACCGGTCAATATTCCATGTTGACTTCTCATGCATTGACCCACGATTCACTCCACCGATTTTGGTTAGGACTCACGAATATTTTAGCTGGACTCGGAGCGAGTCATGGACGACCTACGGTGACCGAGTCACGAATTAATTAGGTATGATCAAAAGAGATTTTTTAAAGTCTTATGCTTTTGTAAAAACAAAAAAACAAAATCTCCGACCTGCCGGATTCGAACCAGCGACCTAAGGATTAAGCTGTGAATCACTACAGTCCTCCGCTCTACCAACTGAGCTAAGGTCGGACTGACAACTATTCATAATGTTTAATTTATCCTTTTCTCTGCTATTTTCTTTCATCCTACATCCAAACACTTTATTCGATCACTTAGATATTTCCCAACAAATAATTTGTATAATTTTATGTTTTGATTATAGAAATTCACTAAAAACTTCAAAGGTGAAATCAATTTTCAACTCAGACAAAAAGAAAACTGAAGAATAAACAGTTCTTCACCAACCACTTTTCGGCTATAGAAATGATAACATTAATGATTAATTCCTTCTGTGTACATCAGAGACGAGGAACAATGGGGGATCCAGAGAAAAGAAACCAGTTCCGGCAAAAAAAAAAAACATAGCATACATCACAAGCTAGTAACACTACACTGCTCCAAAAAAGATTTAAAAAATCTGTATCAGAGGAGGCTTTGCCTACCATTAAGTTACCAACAAAAACAAGCGTTGGTGTTGGATTCTGTAAACACCCCCATCAACTATCTTCCACCAGACAATTCAATTGCATCTTGGTTATAAACGGAATCCTCTCCCCAATCAAATCTCCTCTGAAGTCTCTCATACTCTTGTCTTCTTGTCACCTCCACTTGTTGCCACTCTTCCCACCTTTCTGCCAATCCCTCTCCTTCCAGCATTCGAACAACTTCTGACATAGTTGGGCGGTCTTCTGGTGAGGGTTGGGTGCAGAGTAAAGCAACTTGCATCATCATTTCCACTTCAACACCATCATAATTTCTAACCAGGTTCCGGTCTACTATCGCATCCAATCTTTTTTCCCTTTCAAGTTTCTTTACCTGTACAATTGTAAAATTGATCAGTTAACGAGAATCAACATTCATGTGAATTTCAGACATTTGAGAGCTCCTTAGAAGAATCTAAATCCCAGTGTTTGTAGCACTTATCCAGTTTGCATGTACTGTTTGCGCATAGACTGCAACAGAAAGGATTTCCAATGTTGACGCAAAAGGGTCACATAGAAGCTTCTTTTCTGGTCATTCTATTACAATGGGTTTATACTCAGTTACCCACCAGACCTACTGAGGCTCGAACCCAATACCTCAATCTAAAAACACCCAGTGCCCCAAATGAGACCACCAAGCAATAGGCCCATGTCACTGGTGTCACATGGAGATCACAAAAATCAAATTCCAAATTAAGGGGACAATGTTAATGTAAGCTTACATGGTCAAGCAATAGGACATCATCCTCTTCCTCCAAGCGTGAAAAGTCAATCGCTCGCTGGCCCGTCACTAGTTCTAGAAGCATTATCCCATATCCAAACACATCAGTTCTCTCTGAAGATTTGCCAGTAGATAAGTATTCAGGAGCTATATGCCCCATTGTTCCACGAACTTGAGTGGTCACATTGGTTTTTCGCACATCCACCAATTTGGCCAGGCCAAAGTCCCCAACAACTGCTTCATAATCTTCATCAAGCAAAACATTAGCTGCTTTGACATCACGATGGATGATTTTTGGGTTGCAATGTTCATGAAGGTACTCCAGCCCTCGCGCTGTGCCTAAAGCCACTCGCTTTCGTGTAGGCCATTCAAGAACCGGCTCTCCAGGTTTAATCTCTGGATTTGGAGCAGAAACAAGCATGTTAGTGAAAAAAAAAAAATACGTCAGCTTCCTGCTTAATGAAAAATTACATATAAGCACTTTCTACAGTCACAGCCAGCCCAAGGATAATTAAAACACCTGATTAATTGGAGAGCAATATTCATCCATAAATGGAGTTCTAATTGGAAATTGGAAGCTGAATGAAGTCAAAACTGTAAAAGTACACAGTGATATCTTTCTGCTGACAGTTCCCAGAGCCACAAACATGAAACTTCAATAAAATGTAAGCATCCAAAGGCCAAAAGGTACCTCTTAAACGGTATGCAACACTCAGGTTTTGCATGAATGGGTAAACCAAAAGTCGTTCTGATGGAGTTGTGCAGAAACCTATAAGCCTTAAAAGGTTTCTGTGAACAGCTACACTGATCATCTCAACTTCACGAAGAAAAGCTGCCTCCCCACCAGGACTCTCGTAATCAGTCAATCGTTTTACTGCAATTTTTGTATTATCTGCAAGCACTCCTTTGTATACCTTTCCAAATCCCCCCTGGCCAAGAACATTTTTTTCACTGAAGTTATCTGTTGCCAACTGTAATTCCCTCCATGCAAATCTTTTCAACTGCCCAAAAGCTATTCTTCGATCATCTTCACCTAAATATCCAAAAAAGTAAGTAGATGACCAAAAACAGTTAGAAAATAAACCACTTCAGCCATACTGACAGTAATAGCCACATGTTCTGTTAATTTGATAATCAAAAGAACCAACCTGCAACATCCACAAAGACTTCGCGCCTGTAGCCTTTATGCCTACCCTTCAACAGAAGAAACAGAACACCAACACAGATGAGGAATCCAACTAATCCACCAATAATTCCAATGACAACTCCAATCTTTGACTTTTTTGAGCCACCTGCAAGTTGAAGAAAAGAGGAGACATACACAAAATTAAAAAATGTAGTGACATAAAGTTCTGAAGATGATTATGAAGCCATGAAATCAAAACATTGAACTATCAAATGGTACTAAAGGACAAATTTCTCCACATAATATATTTAAAATTTGCCCGAAAATTTATTTTATTATCACCGATAATTACCTGCATCTGAAGTTCTAGAAGCACAAGGATGGGAAAAATTTGGGCCACAGTTCAAATTATTCCCTGTAAAACTTCAACCAGTAACCTAAAATAAGTTCCAGTAAAATGCCAGAAGTTTGGTCATTAAACAAATGGTCCATTAGATCTTCTTAAGACATTTTGCTTTGAACTATGAGCCTAGGCACATAAGTTCTATAAACACATCCTATGCATATAAACCAGGAACCAGGTTCCTATCAGGAATGGCACTAAACCCCTTCAATGAAAATAAATGGAGTTGATGAGGCATAGAATACAGAAAATCACCCATACTTGTACTTGTTAATCTGGAATAAGCGATCAGGCACTGGACCACTGAGACCATTATAAGCCAGCTGCCTGCCAAGGTAGATAGAGAGAAATACAACACAAAAGATGATGAGGAAAAATCATTTGCCTTAAACCAAAATTTAACCACCAAGTAGGAAAATTCTAGGTGGATCAACACCAGAAATTCTCAATCTCATCCCTCATGGAAACTTACAGGCTGATCAGTTTTTGAAGATTTGACATGGATTGAGGAATATTGCCAGTGAGATCATTTTGGCTCAAAACCCTGCATATTTAGTTGTATAATAAATTTATCAAAAGATAAATATAAAAGAGCTCTCAGAAAAGATGGATCCTAGATTTTAAAACTACAGTAACATACTTACAGAAATTGAAGTTTTGTCAGATTTCCGAGTGAATCAGGTATCTTCCCAGTTAAGTGATTATTCTCTAAATCCAAGGTAGTCAGACTTGATAAATTTCCAATTTCTTTTGGTATCTCACCCGTTATGTTGTTGCCTTGCAAGACACTGCATGACAAACACAGCCACTGAAAATTTAACAGATCAAAGTAAAATTTTATCTGTTAAACAAAAAAGAATATGGGTACCAAAATGGTCAGTTGCTGCCCAACAAAATGAAACGAAAACAATAATGATATAAAGAAGTTCCTTTACGAATTGAAAAATTAAGGAGATATATAAAACTAGGAAATCAAATAAAATCAGGCCACCCAGATAATTTCTGCATAAATAATTCACCAACTTAAAAAAAAAATTATAGAACAAATATGAACTAGTCCAACCCATACCGTAATTTCAGAAAAAAACTATATGAAAAAAAGCATGTCTGAATAAGTTAAACACAAATGATGTTAAGCTTCCTCACATACAGGGTAGTAAGGTTTCTGAGAACTCCAATTCTGGGTGACAATATTCCAGAGCACTGAAGGGAAGACAATGTTCTGCAACCAAGTTTATGGATTGCCACAAATAAAAAGCTATTGGAACATGTACCAGGTGTAAACAAAGGGAGAGGTAAATAAAGATTAACAACTCACAGTGAGACAACAGTGCTACCAACACAATTAACCGAAGTCCAAGTGCAAGGATTAACTTGATTAATGTTCCAATCTGTGAGCTGACCCGGACCAACTCTAAGAGAAGTCTTCAATGAGTTTAGAGCATCCCCTGAGAAGGCATTTCAGAATTAACCAAGCAGTTCTTTGTAGTCGGTACAAAACTCTCAACAAAGAGAAGATGCAATGAATACTGAGCAGTACTACATGACTTCCCCAACAATCACAAAGCTACAGGACTATGCACAGTCGAGTGTTTGTTCTCTGGCTTTTCTTATATGCCCTAGCTTAAGTTTGCTCCTACGGGTAAACTGATTCAATACCACGAAGGATACATAATGACCTTTTAATGCAGGCCCAAGACATGAATTCTGAATACCTAGTAGAAATAAGATGAAAATTTGAATCACACACAATCATGCAGGCCAATAAGCTAAGTAACAGTGCGCTGTACAAAATAGTGCACCTTGGTAATCTGATGCCACCAGAGAACATATTGAAGCTAACGTCAAAAACAGATGCACCAACTTCATCTTTCCTCCAACTATCTACTATTCGATTCGGATCTTTTAAACTTCTCAAAGAGAAGCATATTCTGCAAAAATATGGAAACATTGATGCTCAGGAATCTGCACAAATGAACTCTGTAAGTATACTTGAAATTTAAAATACATGACGTCCGATGCACCAACAAGAATATTTAGGACAAGAAACCTGGGAGCTCCCATTTCCATGTAGTATAGCACAAACAAATATGAAAACCATGCTAGACTTGCATCTCAAAAATGGCGATACTAACTAAAGGTCACTGCTCGAAATCAGACAATCAATCAGCTCTCGGAGCTGGGAAACACAAAAGATCGCGACTTCTCCCTCAAAATAAAATGGTTGTACCAAACAGACCACATAGGCGGCCCAGTACTGACATGTCTCTTCCACTTCTTACACCAATGACTCCACATTAACAACAAAAGCAGAAAGGAAATGAAGCTCCTGGTATGCTTCTCACACTACCGTTTCCCATAAAGATTACATGAGACATAAAATAAAATAAAACAAAATAATCCCCGACTCTACATCTAAAACAAATCAAAGGAACAACCGTAAAAAGAAAATTGCATATCAGCAGACTCTGGTCTGGATCGAAGAGACAAATAGAACAAAGTGGAAAGCAAAATACCCAAGGAAATCGAAATCTGAAAAAGCAACCGGACAAAGAAACTCCCAACATCCGAAAGCAAAACATTTAAAGTACCCAGGTCAACAAAAGCATAAAAGGAGAACAACAAAAAAGTGTCCGGAAAGCTGTAGGTGAAAGAGTAACCGTTCGAATACTGTAGTCACCTCCGGAGAGAATCAGGGGATCAGATTCTGTATCCATCGCAGATGAAGCAACGATGAAGCAAAAGGGTTTTCCCAGCTTAGCCTTTTAGAGTTTGGTGGTCCACGGAGACGGCTGCCCAGAGGTAGGCACCCGATGGGGAGAGAAAGAGAAAGAAAGAGAAAGAGAGAGCAATTATTAGCTGGAGAAGAAGGACAATATTTTTTATTTTTTCTGTATTATTACAAAACGGGATTATGCTTCGATTTTCTCGCGACGGTTCGATTCTCTGCAAGAAATAATCGAGAAGAAAAAGCGTCGGGAAATGGTAAGTGCAAACAGCGGGAATTTACAGTTTCGGCAGAAAATTTGTCTCCTGTCTGTTTCTTCGTTTTCGAAAAAGTACCACTCATTTTCTTCTGTTCCGGCTAATTCGGGTTTTTGTTGTTCTTTAAATCTCAACCCGGCTCTTGAACCCAACTCTTGAACCGGAATGATCAGATTGAAAGTTCAACCTTGTCACCGTTCCATCCTTACATGTTCGTATCCCTACCTCATCTTTTATTTATCTTTAATAAATACTTAAAATTCAAAAAAGAAAGTAAAAATAGCAATAAATAAAATTAATTTATCATATCAAAATAATTAAAATTATTTTTAGAAAAAATAAAATAAAATAATATGTATGTCACTATATTTTTAAAAGGTAAAAAGAGCATTTAACTCTAAGGGTCAGGTTTTAGGAGTATTTTTTGTTAACTTCTTCTTCATCATGAGGAATACTCTAGTGTCAATGGAGGTGGTCCGGTCCCTTACCCTTTCTTTCAGTGCATGCCAACCAAGGTTTTCTAGCTTGGACTTACAACACGACTTTAAATAAATAAAAAACCAAATTAGATTGATTGAGTTGGATCAAAATTTACTAATTTGATGGCCAGACTTAAGACTCGAGTCAAAGGAAACTCATTAAACAAAAAGTGTGAAATCTCACCATTCCACTTAACTTGTCTATCCCAAATCCAATTCAACCACTCAAGTTGACTTCAATTAAAAAGGAAAAATTATAAATTAATTTAAAATTAGAAATAACACGTCATTCTTTAAGTGTAAGGGATTAGCTTTAGTATTATATACCATATACGATTATTTGTATGATTAATGCCTTTGTTGAATATTATAAACAATAATTAACAGCTTTTAACTCAGTTCAATCAACCTGATCGGTCCGGGTTAGAGGAACCAGTTCAAAGTAGTTGAACTCGGTTCAATCAACTGATTGGTCCACTGTTTGAAATCTTTGTCTCATTAGTAATTACTTTGAAAAGCTGCTATTCCCATTAATCGTTGTGTTAGTCAACTGAAAATAAAACCGTCAAAGGTATTTTTGTTATTTTATTAAACTAATAATAGCAAATACTCGTGATCTCTTCTCTCGAGCAAAACGCAAACCACGGCTCACCTAAAACTCGCAGTCAACGTAGACAGTCAACGAAAGAAACTACCGCAATCATAATTGTCGGCCCACAAACGATGACAGCCGTCGATCGTAACCCGTAGTGGGCCTACCTGTTAACCTGCCGCACCACGTGCGCTGACAAGGGCCGGCAGCGAAATGTATCCGAGACGATCCGATGGTTCCTGTGGGAGCGTAATAAAATCGAGTAAAATGATTAAGCATGGAAAAAGAAGGTTTGGTGAAAAGTGGCTGTTTCGAGCCGGACACCTAAATCCAGCTAGAAAGCTGCTTTTTTTCTGGTTGAAAAATTCCTTCTTGAAAGGCTTTCTCTTGTTCCCCTCTTAGGAGAGACAGAGAGGCAGCCGCAAATCAAGTGGAAAAATGAGGGACACAGATTTGGATACTTGTGAGAGGTGCACTGAATCAAATAGGATGTGGGACCCAATCCTTGAAATCTATTTACATATTATATTTAAAAAATTATATAAAAAATGAATATTATATAAAAAACATTTTTGAACTTGATCTCATTCTGAGAAAATTGATAAACCATACTGACCCAAACGGCGACAATTGAATGTTTGGTGGGCCCAGGGCGGCAGAATTTGGATGACTATGAACATAATTATATTGTGAAGACTGAAAGGCACTGCAATTGGATAAGAAGGGAAGAAGCTTCCGGAAGCTGAAGCATAGAGATCTCGGTGGCTCATCCATTAATCCGACCACTTAATAGTGATTACCTTTTTTCACTAAAGAGATTATGTTTCTTATTAATCTAGATTTAGTCGAAAATATCATTAATTTTAGGGATCGATTAGTTAAGACTGATCTTTTAAGCATGGCGTGTTGCTCGTATGAGTCCCACGCTAAGCACATTGGGACTACCGTACAGATGCATTAAAGAGACAACGACATTCTACCAACAAACGTGTTGTTACGAGTGTACGCCTGTTTTTCCCATTTATATAACTATTTGATATTTAGATATTATAAAATTATAATTTGATTAAAAAATTAATATTATAAAAGTAAATATTTGTTTAATGATCATATTTTAATTTAATTTAATTAATTAATTAATATTAATTTATTTTTTCTAAGTATTTCGTAATTTATCACAAGTTAAAAGCTATCTTTTAGTTTATTAATAAAAAAATAAGTAGAAGTTATAAAAGTAAGAAGTATAATATATATATTAATGCTATAAATAGGAAATTATTTATATAAATTAGAAAGTTGGAAGCACATTTTATTTTAAATTGCAGTGGACTAATTAATATTTACCAAAAAAAAAGTTAATATTACAATAAATATTTATTTTTTATATGTTTCAGTAGAAAGAAATTACTGTACAAATAAAATAGATTGTCTAGAGAACTAAATAATAATTTTTTATTTTTTACAAAATATTTGTAGTTTAATATTTTAAATATTACCCAGTGAATGAACATTTTTTAATGTTTTATCTCTATATCACTATGATCTAACTTAAAAATATTTGTTATAAAAATAAAAAAAAGTTTAATTTTTCTATCTATAAATAAGATAATTTTTATTTTTAAAAGGGAATTTCACCAGAATAACGATTTAAAAAAACATATTTCAAAAAACAATGACATTATCAACTTATTTTGAAAAATACCCAACTTTAACCGGTCTACTGCACATGTGTACAGTCAAAGGCGACACGTAACCTTTGACTGCTTGCATGTCACCACATCATCAATGCGGTGAAGGTAGATCAACACATCGGTTGCCACATTATTTTCTGCCACGTAAGCTGCCATGTCATTAAATGATAACTTTTTTGAATAATTATTGTTTAAAACATAAAAAATCAAATACACTTTTTATTACCTTATATCTAAAATAATAAATTATTAAAAAATCTAATAAAAAATAAAAAAAATTAACTCTTACTTATTTAACACCATTAGATATCAATTAAAATATTTATTAATTAAAAAAAATTATCGATACACTTTTTATTACTTATATTCTAAAAAATAAAAAATAAAAAAAGTATACTAATTAGATTTAAAATATTTAGAAAAGTGAAATATTATAAATTTAAAATATTAATAAATAGAAAAATCTTACTCTTTCCCATTTATTATGGATTTAAAATATTTATAAATTTAAAAAATTTTACTCTTAAGTCTTACCATATATTATTTATTTAAAATATTTATAAATTGAAAAAATATACAAAAAAAATATTTTAGAGTTTAAAAATACAATTTTTTTGTATAATTTTTATCACATTATTTTAAAATTAATAAATTATTACAAATATATATTATTTAATTAAAATTATTACAATACTTTTTATTATCAATTAAAAATATTTATTAATTGAAAAAAATGATTTTTTTACTTGAGTTTAATAAATAAATGTATCGGTACACTTTTTATTACTTTATATTTAAAATAATAAGTTATAAAAAAACTTACTCTTACCTATTTAACACCTTTTTATTATAGATTTAAAAAATATTTTAATTAAAATTTTTGAAATTTTTAATTTTGAGTTTAAAAATCAAATTTATCAATACATTTTTTTCAAATTTATCGATAGACTTTTTATTACCTTATATTTAAAATAATAAATATGATAATTAATTAAAAAAATCTTACTTTTACTTATTTAACATATTTTATTATCAATTTAAATTATTTTTTAATTTTTTAATTGAGAGGGGGGCGTCAAGGGCGAGGTTGAGTAGCGGCAACAGGCACTGCGAGAGGGGAGAGGAGAGGAGAGGAGGCCAAGGCCAAGCGACTGCAGTAGGCATTGTGAGAGGGCGAGAAGAGAGGAGAGGAGAGGAGAAAGATGAGCAGAGAGAGAGAGAATGAAAAAAATAAGAAGTGGGGGCTTACGTGGCCCGAGATGACTGGGTAGGTGACATGGCAAAAAGAAGTGAATAGATAATGACATGGCAGACGATGTGGCAACAAAATGATGTGGCACCCCCATGTGTTGATCTACCTTTATTGCACTGATGACATGGCGACATGCAAATAGTCAAAACTTACATGTCACCACATGTGTAGGGGACCGGTAAAAGTTGGGTATTTTTCAAAATAAGTTGATGACTTCGTTATTTTCCAAAATATATTTTTTTAAATGGTTATTTTGGTGAAATTCCCTTTTTAAAATGGCAGGAAATTTACGAGAACTTTCTGTATGAACTAACACATTTCAGGGATTTTCCATGGAGAATTCACGTTCCCTCGCAACAGTAATAGGTGGAAACGGGGTTAGCCTTATTCAATCTAGATTTTTTAGGGGGGTCAGTGCACAATGTAAGTACAGAGGGAAATGAAATACAATGAAAAGTACTTTTCTTGGGAAAGTGAGAGTAAATGTAAAATACTTATTTGTGTTAGTGTGCGTAATGGAAAGTACAATATAAAGTACTTATTTGTGTTAGTGTATACAATGGAAAGTGTAGTGTAAAGTGCATATAGATTATTTATTAAATAAAATATTTTGATATGTATGACTATCAAAAAAGTTAAATTAATATTATTTAATAAATAAAATATATTAAATATAATAATTAAACAAATGCTTACTTTTATATTATTAAAATTGTAATCAAATTTTAATTTTGTAATATATAAATATAAAATAATTATACAAATATCGTACTACACAAATATCATAATAATAAAAATAAAAATAATACAAATATAACTCAATCACCTTTTTAATATAAAAAATTATATCTGTTCATACAAAAGTACAACATAAAAAATATTTAGTGGCATTAAAACATACATAATAGTCAATAATTTTGCCACATCTGAATTACTAAAACATCTCGATAATATGATGCTCTTATAGATTTTATTGCAAACTCCCTCTGAGTACGTGAGACTAAAATAAATTATTAAAAAAAAATAGTGAATATAATAAATAAATAAATTATTTTCTAATAACATAAGATATGTTTTGACATTAAAACCACTAATTTAATATAATAAATAAATCTATATTTATCAATAACATAATATATTTTTATGTATTATTAATTAATAATATATTGTCACAAAATTTAAAATCATCGGTTTAATTAATTGTAGTAATGGGATAATTAAACCAAAACAATTTATCAAATATTTATTTTAACAATATTTTAATTTTGACTATTAAATCACTAATTTAATATAGTAATTATAAAATAAATATATTTAATAAATAAAATAATTTTTTTTAAATAAAAATATTTTTTTTTATTTTTACGACAGTTTAATTTTTTCCTAACTTTAGGAAAAATTAAACCATCGTCTTCCTCAGCGGTAGGAGACTATGACGACGGGCCAGCGGGCAACGGTGACGGAGGCAACGCTCCAACGGTACGCTGAGAGAGAGAAGAGAGGGAGGCCGAGAGGCTCTACGGCAGAGGCTCGGCTTTTCGTGCTCTGCGATGGAGGTCAAGAGGGAGAGGAGAGGGAGGCCGAAAGAGAAGAGAAGCCGAAGGTCGCGAGAAAGAAATTTTTTTTTCTCCAAAACCTCATTCGACAGAGGTTCCTCCCCGATCCTCCCCCACAGCGAGATGTATTTGAATGATGGTAAATAAAATCTGAGCTCGACCCCAACTGTATTTCACTATCCCCCGTCACTTACTTAACGGGGCGCACTAACGGTTTCAGCCCACTTTCCCCATCATAAGTTAAATACAGTTCACTTACTCTGCACACTGACAGTTCCTCTTACAATTCATGGACTTTTGACGAATCTTAAACCCAGAAAAATCCTGCGGTCGTTCTTCCTCGATGATTCAAAATTACAAGGTGGCAACAAGGTTGAGGAAAAGGTAAGCACTAGTACGTAGAGAAAGAAGCGTTGTCTATGTTATTTTTCTTCAGTTTCTTAAGAAAGGAGAGGTAAGAAGACTGTCGTGCAGACCAGCAGAACTCGCCACTAGATATGTTGATTCGTCCACCTAGAATCGTGAGTATGACAGAAAAGCTCTTTGGCTTCGCTACTAATATCCCTTTTTCCACCACTCATAACATTTCCTTTCAGCTTCTCGCCGAAAATTCTCTGCTGCCGACGCGCAATGAACGTCTGAAATGCAGCTATTCCACTGGTCCAAAAACATCTTGGAGCGGACTTTAAGCTTGGTGTCTTAGGGCCCAGGGTTGTTCTCTATTTGTCTTTTTATCTTAGATTTCGTTCGTTCGGTCCTTTTTTAAAAGACACAGGAGTACAAAAATTTCATGCTCATTCTGAAAGCCGGAGCTCCCAGGAGGAATCCTACTCTCTCCTTCTGTTTTGGTCTCTTCCACCTTTACCGTTCGTCGTCCTTACCTTCACTTACCCATCTTTTTGATTCTTTTATGTTTGAACCCATTCTAGACCTGAAAACGCTCCTCCACTTTCACTCTTTGGTTATCACGTCTGGCAACCACAACAACATATTTTTCTCATCAAAGCTCATCTCTCTCTACTCCTTCTTCAATCAACCCAATGTCTCCACCTTGGTTTTCTATGGAACAAACGCCAAAGACACTTTTTTATGGAATTCCATCATTAAATCCCATTTCGCTAATGGTAAGTACGTGCAATCTATTGAATTTTATTTCCAAATGCGTCGTTCTTGTATGATACTCAATCATTTCACCATCCCAATGGTTGTATCTGCTTGTGCCGAGCTACGGGACATTGACGTTGGCAGTACTATTCATGGGGTTGCCATGAAATTCAATTTGCTCGTTGGTAATTCTGCAGTTGGGTCTGCTCTTATTTACATGTATTCAAGATGTGGACACATGGATGAGGCTAGTAACTTATTTGAAGAAATGCCTCTAAGGGATGTTGTTACATGGACAGCTCTTATAGTCGGTTATGTTAATAATGAGGAGAGTGAGAAAGGATTGAGTTACCTCTGCAAGATGCTCAGAAGCACTGTAAATGCGGTGAGACCAAATGCTCATACAATAGGAACTGGGCTACAAGCTTGTCGGGATTTAGGGGCCCTGCAGGAAGGGAGATGCTTACATAGTTTTGCAGTAAAAACTGGAACTTTGCCTTGCAACTTTGTTAGTTCTTCTCTGTTGTCAATGTATTCAAAATGTGAAAGTGTAGAAGAATCTCATTTGGCTTTTCTTGAATTACCCTCTAAAGATCTTGTATCATGGACAACCATTATCAGCATGTATGTAAAAAAGGGAGATATTTTCAAATGTTTGGACATGTTTGCAGCAATGCGGACGAAGAAGGTCAAACCAGATGGAATTATTTTGAGTTGCTTGCTCATGGGCATTGGGAATTTTGCAAGCATCAAAGAAGGGAGAATTTTTCATGGTTTAATCTTGAGAAGCAACTATGAATCTGATATATCTGTCAGTAACTCTTTGTTATCTATTTACTGCAAGCTTGGGTGGTTGAGAACTGGTGAGAAGTTTTTTAGTAGAATGCATCAAAGAAATGCAGAGTCTTGGAACTGGATGGTGTTCGGATATGGTAAGACGGAGCTAGTTAAATGTTTGGAATGTTTCAGAGAGATGCAATTCTTGGGACTGGAAGCTGATTTGAAAAGTTTGGTCACTGTGATTTCGTCATGTTGCAAATTGGGAGCTCTATATCTAGGGCGGGCTGTTCATTGTTACATGATAAAAGTGTTTCTTCACGAAGATGTTTCCATTGCAAATTCACTTATTGGTATGTATGGAAAATGTGAAAAGTTAAATGTGTCAAAAATAATTTTTGATAGCATGAATAAAGATGTAGTAACTTGGAACACAATGATTGCAACTTATGCCAGTACAGGCCATTCTAGCGACGCATTATTAATTTTTGATCAGATGCTTTTGGAAGGTATAAAACCCAATTCAGCAACTTTGGTTAGTGTGCTTTCAGCTTGTGCTGGCTTGGCAGCTTTGGACTATGGAGAGAGGGTCCATAATTATATTAAAGAAAGAGAATGGGAATGTGAGCTTTCTGTTGGAACAGCACTGATCGATATGTATGCAAAATGTGGGCAGCTGGGAACATCAAGAAAAATCTTTGATTTAATGCTTGAGAAAGATGTTATTTCATGGAATGTTATGATATCAGGATATGGAATCAATGGGTATGCCAATGATGCTGTAGAAGTTTTCAGACAAATGGAGAAATCAAGTTTAACACCAAATGAAGTGACCTTCCTAGCAGTTCTCTCTGCATGTAGTCACGGGGGCTTGGTGGAAGAAGGAAGATGCTTATTTAATAGAATGAGCAATTACTATGCTATATCGCCCACATTGAAACACTATGCCTCTATGGTAGATCTCCTTGGTCGATCTGGGAATCTACTTGAAGCTGAAACTATGATTCTCAAAATGCCTATGGTTCCTGATGGGGGTGTTTGGGGAACCTTACTAGGATCTTGTGTTGTTCAGAACAATGTTGTGATTGGTGAGAGAGTGGCAAAACGTGCTATTGAGGCAGATCCAGAGAATGATGGGTACTATATTTTGATGTCCAACATGTACGGTTCGGTTGGAAGGTGGGAGGAAGTGGAAAATATGAGGTTGAAGATGAAGAATAAGGGGGTAAAGAAGAGGGCTGGCTGGAGTGCGATGGAGCTTGATGGAAAAGTTCATCTATTTTTAGTTGGGGATGAATCTCATCCATCAAGTGAGGAAATATATCGAGTCTTGCACACCCTGTATAGGCAGATGGAGGAATTTAAGGTTCGTTGAGATGAAGGTCACACTATAATTCTATAGTTTCTGCTGTCTAGTAAGGTAGAATCCATCAAGGAAAAAATAAAACCAATTGCACTGTGGATAAGAAAAAATTATTGAACAAGAAAATAACCAAAAGAACTGCCCATATCTGAATCTGTCCGCAAGTTTTTGGTGAGTTATGTGGATGGTCTTGACCCATACTCCCAATATGGCTGAACAGAAAGTACAAGTTGAGCTCTACATTCAAATATTGATATGTTTTTCTATTGACATGAACCGATTATTTGAATGTTAGGCCTTCTTAGTGCCCTTTCCAGGAAACACTGGGTCTGTTTCCATTAAGAATGCTGATTTTGAGGGACTTCCATAATTCCATTCAGAAACCGGTTTTGGGGGAGGGGAAATCCTAGAAAATGAAGTGATTTTTTTGGCCACTATTTTATAGGCAAAAGTGGTGGAATCCAATGATGTTGGGCTTATATTTTTCTCTCATACATTAGTCAAGTTTCTGCAAATACGGCATACCTCACTTGGACTTGGCAACAATGGATGGAGCATGCCTTGGTTATCCAACTGGTGAGGATCTGTCTCTCACTCTCTCATATCAACGTCTTTGCATTCTCCCTCATGGTTGTTCTTTGATTTTTTTTCTCTAGAAAATTGCTCAGTGCTTAATGGTAAATGGTCTTTTTCTGGGCAAAAGCCCTACTATCTGCTTAGAAAAAAATTCTAAAAATTTAATAGTCATCATCTCTAATAACACTCTACGGGAGAATTTGTTTGAGTGAGTAACAGCATTATCTGACTTTTCTTCACAGTGACATAGTGATTGGGGGCTTAATTTTTCTAATTGTACATGGTCAAAGTTAAAACTTATCCATCACATGTCTTACAAGAAGATAATAAAATCATTGGCTATCGTTGATAGGCTTTTAAGATTTTTTAAACATTAACCAGAATCAGAAACAGAACAGTGAAATTTTAACCGCTATCTACTTCTGAAGTTCTTCCTAGCACTCTTATCTGAAATTAATTTATTTCTACATTCAGCAAAATATGCCAATATGTGATCAAGGAAGATAAATGAGACTACTTAAATTGCTTGAGACGATTTTAGATGTTCACAGGAGGATTTGTAATGTCATCATAAAAAAGGAAGATCTGAAATTGCATGGATGGAAGTGGCCAGAGAAAACATACAAAAAAAAATAGTATGTAATTCCTAAGATAAAGTAGGAAACATGAGTATTAAGAATAACCGCACATGGCTAAAAGAGTAGAAAGATCCTGTGCGTTATTATCTCCTCTCAAGCTAAGCAACGTATGAATGTTGCTTTAGCTTGTGCCCTAGTAATTGGAACTATGCTTTGGAGAGAGCCTAGGTAAAAATATCTCATAATTATTCTATAGGCAGAGCATGTTGAACTTGGACGATCACCGATTGTAACTTTGTTCTTGAATGTAGTAGTAGTCTATAGCAACGTGTTTGCTTTGAGAGTGGCGTACTGGATTGGCCACAATAAAAGTACTATCTAGAAGCAATCTGCCAGAATTCCTGGTTTGGAACCAAAAGCTGCAAAGAGAGAGCGTAGTATTTACTGATTCACATTATGAAAGACATCTATTAAATTGCTTCTTGTTCTGCTAGGCTTTTGTGTTCCCCAGCTATAGACCTCAGATTAGCTTTACATCTGCAGAGTAGGGGAAATTTGATGAATGCCATTTTCATTCATATCTAGCAAAGATTGAGGCTGCAAGTAGTCTAGAAGTTTGAGACCTCCTTTTCTTATTAGTAAATAAACGAATGACTAAAGCCCAATTTATCTAAGGAAAGGTAATCTCTCTAAAATGGTCGATGCCCCTTATTTGCTTCTCTTAAAATTTGACTCCTTTTTCAAACACTTAAGCTATATATTAACTTCTAGTAGTAGTACCTAATCTAGAATCTTCTGAAGAGCTTAACAAATTCCAAAAGTGCTTTATCTAACTGTCTAAAAGGGTCAATACATGCGCAACTTTTGGAAAGAGTTTCTCATATACTCTTTATTGAAATCAAAATTTTCATTTCGTACCTGAGATTAGTACAATGCAATCCTTTTAAGTTCACATGGGTTAGTTATGTTGGAGCTTATGAAGAGTCGCTCAAGTAATGATGGTGTTTTTGAAGTGTCATGGAGAAGCATGGTGTGGTATTTTGGAGTACTGTTTGAGTTTTAACCTCTGTTTGTATGGTTGATTTCTTGTGGAAAGTAGTTTTCTATTCTTCCTTATACTTAGGGTTCAGAAATCTTCTAGGAAGTCGAGCAGTTGGAGACATGCAAACTTCACCTCCTCTCTGCTTGTCTAGTGCTGCAAATACAGACCAGTTATAGAACTGTTTACTGTCGGTTACTATTGCTGAGCTTTAATAGTTAATCATTACATTAGATAAAGTTTAAAGGGACAATCCTCAGACTAATGATTGGTGTGGAAATACAAGTTCATGTGGGCTACAGTTGTATCTTATAAGTAACGGGTTGAGGCATTTAACAGTCGTTGCTTAGGTTGTTAACTGTTAGGGCAGGGGGTAATTTGTGGGGATGGTTTTTCGTTTTATCCATGGTTGATGCATACAACCTAGTTGCAGAGGCAGCAGTCAAATCTTTGCTCTCTCTCTCTCTCTCTCTCTCTGTCTTGGTGTATGAACCTTGTCTGCAGCTTAGGGTAATCTCGTGCTATGATTCAGATGAAGTTCTTTTCAGCTTACCTAAGGCTTGCAGGTCTTCAGTTATTTAAAGCAAAAATTTAAAACAGATTTTAATATTTCTACAGTAGAATGTTTGACAGATGGTGCTTGTGATGTGATTTCAAAAAAAGGGGTATTATAAATTCTGAAGAGAGCAAGGTTGCCTTAATTTGAGTGCTGATCTTCTTGCATAAATTCAAACCAAACAATGATAGAACTAAAGGATAAGAAACAAAACTAAAAAACTTTATTTTTTGACGACTCTTTTCCCACTGAACCAGCTTATTTATAAACATACACCTCTCATTTGAGAGCCAACGTTTTCCTGACCCTCTAACAGTTTGGGCTTCTACAATGTTCTCTGATGCAGGTGGAGAGTTGAAAATCATCATCTGTTCGCTTTGGTTATGTATTTAACTCAGCTCCACTTGGTAACCGCATCGGTTTCCCTCTGTTAATGACACAACTAACTGTTGGTAGCAAATTGATGTCGATTGGGAGATAAAAAAACAAACGGACCAAAATCAAGTCTGTGAACTCAAGCTTCTAATGGGATTACTGATGCAGGGATGCAACTCAAGCTTTCCACAGGTATTGGGTTGGTGCACTTGTAGCCGAAAGACAAGCCAGTTCTGTTGAATAATTCTCACAAGTACTCCAAGACCCGATTGAAGATGAACTTTGCTCAATTCTCTATTCACATGATTCTTCTTCAAGTTGGTTTTATCAGGAAGATGGAAAAGCCATTTAGTGTGTTCCTCCAACCGCCAGTCAAGGTGAGAGAATTCTCTCCTCAGCTGGAAATAATATAAGAGGTTTCATAAGAAGTCATGGGAATTTACAGAGGAAATTCAAAAGGTGTTTATATCTGTTGTATTGTAGGCTGTTGCAGGTCGAAAAGCTTCTAATTTGCAAAGTGAAGAGGCCACACGGAGATAGAAATTCAAGCTCTTAGTTAGAGAGTCCTTCATGGCTCCATGGGAAAAACAACAAAGTTGCAGGAGCAGAAGATAAAGAATAAAACAGTCCAGGATATGGACAATAAGCTCCTTCTTGAAATGACAAGAGGAAAGGAGATTTGAATTCAATTTGGTGTTTCTATTTCGTAATAATCTCCTGTTTATTAAAATTAATGGAATTGATACTTGACGTGCATTGGCTGGGAATGGGTGGAAGTTCAATTATTCTTGTTTCATTATAGTTTTAAAAGATTAATCAATTGCAAGATTAGAATTGATTCTGTAACACATGGCAAATTACTTTCGGTTAATGATTATTATTCTTTATAATAAGGTAAAATGAACTACTAAGTATAAAATATAAAGGTTAATTATATATACTTGCCAGTTACCCCTGGAAAACAGCAAAATTCCGAGCCATTCATCTCACCAAATATCCTGACAAATGAAAAAGCTGGCTACTCTCCTTTCCCTTCTCACCCTCTTTTCTGCTCCTTCGACGGGATCTGTTCCCCTCACCTGCTGCAGTGGCAACTGGCAAGACGAGACTGGCCGTCCATTTCTTGGCTTTTCCATTCCAGTGACCTCCCTTGAAATTAGGGATTCTTTACGTATAAAGAACCGACTTTCATGCACCCCCCTCATCCCCCCCAGGGGTGAGAGATGGCCAAATGTTTCAGCTTCACGATGTTCAGAGACAAGGCGTATCGCCATACTTTCACCTCGGCCGATCTGAAATCCTCCACCACCGACTTCGGCGACGGGACGACGATGCACTGCTGGATCCCCCAAACGCACTGCCAATCCATGCCCTCCATCCTTCTTATCCACGGCTTCGGAGCTAATGCTACCTGGCAGTGGAGCGAGCAGCTCCGCCCCCTGCTCCAGGCGAACTACAACGTCTACGTGCCCGACCTGCTCTTCTTCGGTGACTCGTACACGACTCGGCCCGAGCGTTCCGAGTCGTTCCAGGCTCAGTGCGTGATGCGGCTGATGGAGTCGCTCGGTGTGAGGAGGATGAGCCTCGTCGGAGTGAGCTACGGCGGGTTCGTTAGCTACAGCATGGCCGCGCAGTTCCCGTCGGCGATCGAGAAGGTGGTGCTCTGCTGCGCCGGGGTGTGCCTGGAGGAGAAGGACCTGGGCGAGGGGCTATTTGTGGTGAAGGACTTGGACGAGGCCGCCAGCATTCTGGTGCCGCAGACACCCGACAGGCTCCGGCAGCTGATGCGGCTGTCGTTCGTGAAGCCGGCGAGGGGGATCCCTTCGTGCTTTCTGTCAGATTTCATTGACGTGCGTCTATAACTTCCGCTTCCCCTTACATCTACAGATTTCTCCATGACTTGCTTTGAAGAAACTTATCCCATTACTTGGTTGGATCGGGATGGATGAACAGGTCATGTGTACAGATTTCGTTAAAGAGAAAAAGGAATTGATTCAAGCAATTTTGAAGGAGCGGAGTTGTTCGAACCTTCCCAAGATACATCAGGTTACTGTCTCTAGTTAACTACTCTTGTTCTTTTTTCTTTGTTTGAGCAGAATTATATTGAAGTAGTAATCTTTCTCCATCTGGATGGGTTACAATCCATTCATACTAACCAGTGTTTTCTGGGGGGACGATCAAGTGGATCAGATCATAACTGCTATCCTTTTGTATAAATGCAGCCAACTTTGATTATTTGGGGCGAAAAGGATCAGATTTTCCCGGTAGAGCTGGCATATAGATTGCACAGGTAAGTTGAATTTGCTTCCTATATAGGATGTGAAATGAGTAGCTTCATCCAGGGCTTCAAACATGTCTGAGAACGTATTCAACTTTGTAAGAAACCCAAGTCTGTGCTCTGTAAATGGGACTGTAAACAGAACTGAAACAATTGATATCAGGGGTGAGCCTCCCTGTTTTGCATAAGTCACTTTGCAAGTTAATTTTTTTCTTGGATGATTTTTAACCAAATTCCCAACCATGCAGACATTTGGAAGGGAACTCGGAGCTGGTAATCATCAAGAACACTGGGCATGCCTTCAATCTTGAGAAACCAAAGGAGTTCTCCAAGCATTTGAAGGCGTTTCTTGTTGATTCACAAGTACGCAACAGCAAGATGGATTGATAATCTATAGCTTCGTATGCCAGAATACCTATTTATATTCTTTCCTGATAGGCATGGAGATGCAAGAAAAATTCCCGGGCTAGTTATTGCAGGTCCAGCCATGGAAGAAACTTTAATGTAAAAATGAGGTTTCAGTGTTTCTGTTGTACGAAATACAAACTAAATAAGTATAGTTCAATGAATCAAATCACATCATTCTTGGACGGCTTTACTGTAATCAATATTCTCTCAGGACGGGTCGATGTACCCTCAAATATATATACAGAAAGAAATTAATCAACTGTGAGCCTCCGAGAAGTGGTGTACCAGCGAGCATAACAGGCTTGGAGATTAGGCCAGTCAGAATCAGGACAGGACATGAAGTTGTCAAGCCAAAGTGCCAGTACCTTCTCCTGTTGTTGGCAATTCAGCTCCTCAATCATCTTTTCAAGAATTTTCACCATTTCTTCCTTCTCCATGCTGCTCATCACAGGCACATCGATGCCATTGTTAGCATGGCAGAGAAATGGTAACCAAGTCATCAGCATCTTCATCGTCCGTTCTGTGCCTTCTTCTAATTCTTTCGCTTGCTTGAAGAGATATACTGTAGTCAACAGAGAAGTATATGCTTTGATTACAAGCTTTTCCAGATAAACCCAAGTTTCAGAAGATGTGATTAGCAGTTTTGCTACTCAAATGTGAAGCAAATAGGCGTGCGTTGGACAAGGGTTAGTTAATCCCGACACGGTTTTGAAGAATCTTTGTCGGGTTCTGGTTCAAGGTTGAAAAACCCTTGCTATGGGGCTGTGAGAAGAAGAGTCTTACCGGCAACCCGGAGGATGGAGGCTTGCAACCGCGGCTCAGCCGAGAGAGAGTGACAAGCCAAGGCCGAAGCCGAGCCCCATTTCAAGACCGCGGCATCGCCCGCTCCGCACTCCCCCAGCCTGCGCGCCAACCATAACAGCTCACCCGCCAGTTTCTCTCCGGAGCCGGATTCCGACTGTCGGTCCTCCTTCAACCCGACGATCCGCAAGGCCCAGGTCCGGCTCTGGCGCAGCGATCCCGGCAAGCCCAACTGGCTCGACCCCGCCGCCATCTCCCCTTGCAGCAGCCCTACCGTAATCGAAAACGCAGTCGAGAGCGCGACACGGTTGATGGCGGCGGAGCCTTCTCGGAGATTCTCATCTACGAGCGTGTCCGCCAGAGATCGGACGCAGACGTATTTACGCGACGAGACGGGGACGACGCTCACGAGAGAGAAGACCTGCGAGAGCGCCCGGGCGGCGACGGAATCATGCGGCAGCGGCGAGGGGTTCGGGCGCTTAGGTGAGGATGGGAGATTGGCGAGGAGGGAAGAGAGGAGAACATGGAGGAAAGACAGGAAAAGAGCGATAAAGCGTTTGACGACGTGGAGGAGCTTGTGGACGTCTGGGAAGGTGCTTTTGACGACCGATTCGTCGGAGACGAAGGGATATAAAAGATCGAATAGTCTGATTTTGGAGACGAGAAAAGCAGCCATGGATGTTGGGTGATTCCGCTGCAGGCCTGCGTGAAGAGTTTATTAAAAGAGGAGGGAGAAGCTCTTGGACGTATGAGGAAGCCGAGAGGTCGGGGAACTACGCGCTTTCGGCCGGGAGAAGAGGGAGGACTCAAAAGGGTTTTATACTTTTATGGACTTCTCCGGGGTAAAATTTACCATTTATCGATCATAAATTGATCTATTTGTTTTGGTCAATAGGTCGATTTGCTCAAACACACAACCAGGAAACGGGAGAATGAATGGACCAGCTGCTTCCGCTTAAGCCCTGTCATGTGTAGAAAGGATCAGTCAGAAAAAAAAAACAGAGATTTTTCAGTTGACTTTTGAACCATTAGAGGAGACTCTAAAACTGTTTGTTTCTGGTGAAGGAGAGGTGGCTCTTCCTTCTTCCATAGTGGAATAATTGAAGCTGTTTATTGGAGGAGTTTGTTCTTTTGGGACAACCCAACTGATGTTGGAGGTGGCACCACAGATGTCTATTTCTCTGCAATTCAATAACCAACCCAACTCTTCTGTTCTGGCCAAACATAACATTTAACTAATTATATATACGATATTATATACCAAGATGTATCACCATATGCCACCAAAGAGATGGTGTACAACTAAACCAAATAATTCATTGTTTATACTTAAACTAACTGTACAAGGGTAGATTGCAAATACCCATGTGAAGGGCCTCTACTTATTTAATGAATTTCACTCACTCTGTAGAGGAAAATGAAAACGAAGATCATCCTGTACATACAAACCCAAACCAGGCAAAAGAAGGATTATTCATGAATGATACATGCCCTCTCCAGTGGTCCAGTAAAAAAGCTACTCTTCCACAACAGAGACAACTAAATTAACTGAGATAATTCAGTTCTACTTTGCTGGACTAGAACAAGAAACACAAACCAGTAGTGGTATGGTCAACATGCTTTTCGATTATCGGAGAACGACAAGGGAATACCAGGAATGCCCATTACCTGAAAAAAATAAACAGATGCATAAATAGGGAAGGACCAAAACTACATTTAATCACTGAATGCAGCAGCAACACCTTAACATCATCCTCTCAGGAACAATAACCAATATTTGAGGAAAGAAACAAGAAATGAATGTAATGAAACGAAGCATTCGATATATGGTATCAAAGCCTCATAGAGATGAATACATCAATGGTAACAGAAATCGACATTGTCAACTGACCACCATCACCACCAACCATAATGATAACAATAGTGGCATTGAATAAAAGATCATAAGAGAATGTTTACCTAGGCTGCAGAACCATCAGCTTTGGAATACTCAGCTGCCAAAGCAAATGAAACCCATTTACAGAAATGTACATGTTAGTAGGATAATTTGAAAGAATAAGGTTCTTAAAAACTGAAAGTTTAACCACTCCTCCAGTTACCTCCCTCATCAGACAAATCTGTAGTCCATAAACTAAGGTTGTCCCTGAGAAGCTGCATTATAAGTGTGCTATCCTTGTATGATTCTTCACTGAGTGCGTCAAGGTCTGCAATTGCATCATCAAATGCTTGCTTGGCTACATGGCATGCACTGAGAGACAATACCAAGAGATGAGAACATGGTAATAATGGTAACATGCCAACATTTTATTAAAACTGCCACAAAACCAAAAGTGCATGGAATAATTTTTGAAAACCTTTCAGTGGAGTTCAATATTTCATAGAGGAAAACAGAGTAATTAAGAGACAAGCCAAGCCTGATTGGATGGGTCGGTGGCAGATCTTTGTTTGCAATATTAGTTGCAGCCTGTAAGTAGGTAAGGTAACGAAAGAAAAAAACTAAATCAGAGATCCTGATTCAGTACTGAAAAATAACAACGAACAAAGCAGACCCCAAAAGACCAATTGAGCCAGAGGAAGAACTCAAAGGTTAAACAAACCTCATAGGCTTTTAGAGACTGATCTGCTGTTTCTATACGCTCATCACCCAACTTAAATTCAGACAGATAGCGATAATAATCACCTTTCCTATATAAACAGGCAGAAATGGAAAAGATCAGCACCAGGAAAAAAAGGAATGATCCGTTTCCAGAGGACCAAGTAAGTAACATATATGCCATCAGATCATATAAACATACTTGAGGAGAGACAATTCGTGAACCCACAAGACATCTTTTTCAAATAGAAGCTAAACATATTTAAACTATTCAGTTGAACAGAGTGACAAACAAATTACACACTCATACACACAATAAGGGATGCCATTGGTCTTGACATTGTAGGCCGAAGAAAGTTGGTATGACCACCCTAGCTTCACTTTCCATAAACAAATAGAATTACAGAATCAAAGAAAATTATCTTGGTGACTACTGTCTTGACAGAAAAAATATAATGGTCACACAATAATGCAAGTGCATATAGATAACTAAGATAGCTAGAATTCCTGTTCTTTTACTCACAAAGCCTACACCATAGTGATCTAGTCAGGAGATACCCCCTGATGAATTTCTGTTTCCTATGCCAGTGATCTGTTTGCCTGTACATAATCATTCCCAGCCAATTCAACAATTCTGTTCAAGATATATGGAGAAAAAGATGAGGTAATTCATAAATTGTGTAGTTCTCAAGCTACTATTTCTTGATACACATTGGATATATTTATCACAGATGATTGAGGGTGAAGGAAATAAAACATTGCAACCCTATCACTGAAATGCCTCAAAATTATCAGTTAAAAAACATGAAACATATGGATGACAAAAGGAAACTGCATATTAATTACATCTTGTAGTAGAAGACCTCAGATTCAATGGATGTAGAGGAAGGGAGAAGGTGTTCATCTATGAGGGAAAAGATGTCATTTGAGATCTTTGAGACCTCATCTTGAATCTTCTGCATGTAATCTTTGATCATCCTCACGTTTTGTTCATTCCCTTTTGCTGCCTCTTTCTGCTTAATTGAAGACAGACCTCGAAGTGCAGCACGCCTTTGACCAACAACATGCTTGTAACTGACCGAGAACGCATTCCTCTCCTCTGCTGTCAGTTGGGAACCCATAAGGTATGTGTTCATCATGTCTACCATGTCTGCATTAACCCAATGACAAAACAGACAAAAGTAAAGAGAGAATTCAAATCAAAGCCCCATAAAACAAAAACTGATGATTCTGTCTGAACACAAAAAATCATTTAATACAATTCTTTTAACAATATCAATGCAGCACAAGAAATGAGATAGCATGCAAAACAGAATTATAGATCTACTAGTATTCTCCGTCGGCTTTCTACATAGGAAAATATATATTCAGCAGAGGAAATGGTAAGCATTGAGAAAACTCAGGACGTAAATAAAATAAATTTGCATAAAAAAAGAAACGAGATATATTAATTGGAACTTATTACTTCAACAAGTAAGAGGAGCATCAACTTGGAGATGCACTCAGGCATGCGAAGATTTTCTAAAATCATAAAAAGCTTAACATTCAATAGGTATTATCTCAAATAAAGCGCAGAAAAAAATAAATGAAGAAAAATATAAACATACCCATTACCCAAGAAATCTAAACAGTACAGAAACAAAAAAGTAAACCCAAAACTCTAAAAACAAAGCTTTGCTCTTGATCTCATTTGGCACAAAGAACCATACAAACAGAGGAACACTTGAAGCTACTAATGCTCACAGGGGTTAAAATTTTCAATATACACGACCAATTGCACACATAAGCCATCCCTAATATACTCATTTGCGCAGTATCATTCAGCAATCAGCAAAAGAAACAAAAATCCCCTCAAAGAAAAGAGTTAAGAGCCAAAAATGAGATAAACCCAAGACAGCAACAGAAAATCCGCAAAGTACCCTGGTATCTTTCAGCTTGCTCTGCCAGCTTCGCCTTGTACCAAAGTTTCTCTCTGTCGCTCGCCATCGTCCTTTCCGTTTGTGGAAACCCAGAAATTCTCTGTTGGCTTGCAGGTAACCGATTTTCAGACTGGAGGACTCTGTGAAAGTACAGTGCACCCACTGAAATGGACTAGAGAAATCCTAATCCTCTCGATGCCGTTGAAGGAGCACAGAGGTGGGACGAGCCTGGCCGTAGATTGGTTGAGCTGGATTGTCATTGTCCTTCTATAAGACAGAGACTGCGGCGCCGTTTTTCCTGCTTTTTTCGGTAGCTTAAGCTCTAGCTTTAATTTATAATCTAGTTAATTATCTTAACTTTGATGCAAATAAGAGGCTTCTTGGCACTTTGAAGCGTCTAGAACTACATTAGACAGAGTTTTAATTCATCGTACTCAAGGAAAACTTTGATTTGTTAAGGATTTTAGAGTACAGAAAAAGAGCTTTTATTTATATTCAATGGCTATGACATAACGGGCTGGAACTCGGAAACAAAAGTGTCGGTGCCCTTTTGGTGCAAGGCCATGGAAGACTTCCATGACGTTAATGGGGGAAGGACCACAAGGAAATATTATATTTACCCAAAATTTTCATTTTTCTCTGGCTTTTTATTGTTTTTATTATATTTTCTGCTTGAAACAATGTTGTAAAATTAAAGCCATGTTTGGCTGCCCATTTTTTATTAAAGCTTGGTAAAGAGGCAAGCAAAAACCGAAACGTGCCTCCTGAACCTCACCTGAAACTTTCTAAAACCTGCAACGAGTTGTGAAAATGTAACTCCGATACCGAATTTGTGTTCTTAACTCATCCTTACAATGATTCAAGACCCATTCCTGAAATCCGAATTTTTTAATTTTTTTAAATACCTTCTTGTAAGTAAAAAATTATAATTATTTCTCTTATTTCTTCGTCTCTTGGTGGAAAGGGAGGGTGGGTAATTTTAGGTTTTTCAAAGAAGATTCTAATGTGAGACGATGTGGACAAGCTTCCCTGAGAAATGTCCCTTGACATGCAAGCGGACCAAATTTCCTTTTTTTAAGTGTAACTGAGAAATTGGATGAAAGGACAGGGAAGAGTTTCCGGTAGATGTTGTCCTATTTTTAGGACGAAAGGAGTAGCGGCCATTGTATTGCGAATTTGCAACTGCAAGCAGATCTCGAACCGGAGGCTTTCACGGTCTTCTGCCTGCGTCAACACCTCCGATATCTCTGCACTTTCTCTCCCTCTCCCTCAAAACTCAGACCCTCCCCCGTAATCCCTTCTTTCCTCCATTTTCCTCTTCATCTTCTTCGTATTCTTCCTCGTCAGCCTTTTTTTTTTCCAATTTCCTTCCATGAATGAATTGACTGATCGGGTGGTCCTCAGAGAGCAGCAGGGTCTTGGTCTCTCCCTCCGCCATGAGAGAAGGAGAAGGAGAAGATTATGAAGACCAGTAGCAGCCTAAAGCCCTACTCCTCGGCATTCGGACTCCACCATCTACGTCGGACTTCGCCGCCCTGGTCCCGACGCATTCTCGACCCCAGCAGCGAGGTTGTACTGAAATGGAATCGAGTTTTTCTCGTCTCCTGCCTCGTCGCCCTCTTTGTCGACCCACTCTATTTTTACCTTTACTCTGTCGGAGGACCCGGCTGTGTCGAATTGGACTTGAATCTCGGCATCATCGTCACCTTCTTTAGGACCATGACCGACCTTTTCTATCTCGTGCACATGGCACTCAAGTTCCGAACGGCTTTCGTTGCACCCAGCTCCAGGGTTTTTGGAAGAGGGGATCTTGTTATGGACCGGAGGCAGATCGCTGTCAGGTACTTGAAATCGGATTTCTTCATGGACCTTGCTGCTATGCTTCCCCTCCCTCAGGTATTCTTCTCCTTTTCTTCTATCTATGATTCTGTGAACCCTTACAAATACGAAAATAGGAGTTGCAACGACAGAGTCCTCACTTCTTAGAATTTCTTTCTTCTGTCATATATGACCATCAATAGACATTTCTATATCTCAGAGTTCAACCCATGATTGAATTGCCGCTAATTGTCTATCTGCAGTTTATCATCTGGTTCGTCATTCCAGCAGTGAGAAGCTCCACAACCGATCACACCAATAATACTCTTTCTCTGATTGTTCTCATCCAATACGTTCCTAGACTGTTCCAGTTGTTTCCTCTGACTTCTCGCATTATCAAGACAACTGGTGTTATCACCAAGACTGCTTGGGCAGGAGCAGCTTATAATCTAATTCTCTACATGCTAGCCAGTCATGTCTTGGGGGCCGCCTGGTATCTGATGTCTATGGGACGACAGACCGCCTGTTGGAGAACGGAATGTTGGAAAGAGGACGGATCGTTGAACGTGCCCCAATGCAGTCCCAAGTTTCTGGACTGTAACAGTTTAGATTTGCCCGAGCGCCAAACATGGCTGAACGTCACTAATGTGCTTAGGAACTGTGATGCTAACAATGGTGATACCACTTTTCCATATGGAATGTTTGCAGACGCCATGACTAACTCCGTCGTCTCCAAGGGCTTCACAGAGAAATTTCTTTATTGCCTGTGGTGGGGTCTCAGAAATCTAAGGTGCCTCGTGCATATTTAAGTTCTTGTTCATGCAACCTCCACTCATAGCAGTTGATTTGATTTCAGAGGTTTTTGCAATTTCAACTAATATGTGATCTCGTGGATGTTTAGTTCGTATGGACAGAATCTGGAGACAACGACCTACGTCGGCGAGACATCAGTCTGCATTTTCATATGCATATTTGGTCTGGTTCTGTTTTCACATTTGATAGGCAATATGCAGGTAACATTCTTCTTCACTCTTCTGCATGCATTCTGTCGTCTCTCTTACATTATAAACACTCTCCCGCAATATGCCAGTTTCTTGAAATTCTAATCCTTAATTTGTTTTTTTTTGTTTTTTTTTTTAAGACTTATTTGCAATCTGTAACGGTGAGATTGGAAGAATGGAGGGTTAAGAGAAGAGATACGGAGGAATGGATGAGGCATCGTCAGTTACCTGAAGATCTACAAGAACGTGTTCGACGATTTGTCCAATACAAATGGTTGGCCACAAGAGGGGTAGACGAAGAGTCGATTCTGCGGGAATTGCCTCTTGATCTCCGTCGTGAAATTCAACGACATCTCTGTCTCGGTCTAGTTCGTCGTGTAAGTTCAGCATCACTTCTTTTCAGTTCGATACTAAAGTTTCTCTCATTAAATTCTTCTGCTCTGTGTTCCTGTTACGAATGAAGGTTCCTTTCTTCTCTCAAATGGACGATCAACTGCTCGATGCCATATGCGAACGACTAGTCTCAGCGTTGAGCACGCCAGGCAACTACATCGTTCGAGAGGGGGACCCCGTGAACGAGATGCTCTTCATCATTCGAGGCCAACTGGAGAGCTCCACGACAAACGGAGGAAGATCAGGATTTTTCAACTCCATCGCCCTCAGGCCAGGCGATTTCTGCGGCGAAGAACTCCTGACATGGGCACTAATGCCCAATTCCACGCTCAACCTACCAACCTCAACCCGCACCGTCCGATCTCTCACGGAAGTCGAAGCGTTCGCGCTTCGAGCGGAAGATCTCAAATTCGTGGCGAATCAATTCAAGCGCCTCCACAGCAAGAAGCTACAGCACGCGTTCAGGTACTACTCTCACCAATGGAGAACATGGGGTTCGTGCTTCATACAATCAGCTTGGAGACGGTTCAAGAAGAGGAAGCTGGCGAAAGAGCTTGCCACACAAGAGGGCTTCTTCTACATGCCGAGGTTGGAAACAATTGAAATGAGCAAATACACTGAGCTGCCACAAGTTGAAATCCCAGAGGAGAGCTCGACGAGCGAGAACCCTCAGGGGTTCCAGCATTTGGGAGCCACAATACTGGCTTCCAGGTTCGCCAAGAACACCAAGAGGGGGAAGCAGAAATCGGGCGACCGACCACCGATTTCCGTCGGAAGCATACGAATGCCGACGCTGGCAAAGCCAGACGAGCCTGACTTCTCCATCGCCACTGAGGATGAGTTTGGCGAGACAACAGATGTTTGATTAAAGGGCAGCAAAGCAGCCAAAGAGCGAGAAGTTCATTACGAGAAGGTTGGCGAGGAAATAGTTTTTAAACTGTTTGTAGTTCTGTATCATATATACTCGTAATTTAGGTTATTGACTGGTAACATTATATCTTCCTGTTATAATAGAGAAAGCAGTTTACATCAATTTGCTCAGTTTCTTGAAACTGAAATAAATCTACCAACAATTTCATTACCTCTACCAATTTTGATTTTAAAACAAGTGCAATTGAGAGAAATTGCAAACTATATCGGAATTTTTTCAAAATTGTTAATCGATGTGAAAATCAGAGCCTATGATGATGTGAAAATGTAAGACCAAACTTACACAAATCAAAAACCAAGAATGCTAACTTGATATTAAAATCAATACTCATAAATACTTAGCTTTCAGTGAAAATTCTGTCAAAAGTACTTCTTCTTGGACTCTTATTGGCACTATCATTTGGTAAAACACTTGAGAGCTTTAATGTTTATATGGGCATGCATATCTTGAAGTTGGAACAAATTTGATATGTATATCGATCATTTTCCAATGTTTTAAAAACTAGTTGCTATGAGTGGATAAGGTTGTTTTTGCTAATTTACGAAAAAAGGTAAAAATAAGGTAAATTTTATGAAAAATAATTAATAAATCTTATTGTTACTGTTGAATATGTTGTTAGGTCATTTATAAAATTTGAAAACCAATAGCCTCTAACATTTTGAAAAGTAGAATTTATATTGTTTGTCATCTGACTCCTTTTTCTAGAATTGAACCCTTTATGCTCGATGGCTCTTTCTAGGGCTGAATCCTTTTTTGTGCTCAACTCCACTAGCTTCTACTCCCTACAGGGGTCGACTCTTCATTTAATTCAAAACTTTAGGGGGATTCAATTTTTTTTTTCTTGTTTTCTTTTTAGATGGGGTTGACTCCTACGGTGTTCTTCTTTACAGGATCAACTCCTCATTTTAATCCAAAATTTACTGTTAAAGGGATTCAACTCCTTTGTATAATGGGGTTCACTCAATTTATAGGTTTGACTATTTCTGTATCTCCAGTGCCCTTTTGTACTCGACTCATTTTTTTTCCAGTTGGTGGGGTGTATTTTTTTATTATTTAATATGATGGGGTTGAATCCTTTTGCAGCTCAAGTTCAAGGGTCGAATCCTTATTTAAATATAAATCTTATTGTAAGTGGGGTTCAACTCCTTTCTTTATTTTTTCTTGTTGGTGTGCTCGACTCTTTTATTACGGATTCAAATCCTTTTCCAAAGATGGCTGGGATTTTTTTGTTTTCTATCGATATTTCACTCATAGACCAAGGTTAATATCTTAGTTCATTATCATCAAAATATGGGATCATAGAGGAATTTTGAGCCACAATTCCATACCTCTTTGTCTTTTTCTCTGTGTTTCATCTGTTTTAACACTAAGGGGGAGGGGGGGGGGGGGGGGGGGGGGGGGCATCTGGATGTTGGAGATGAAACGGAACATCATCTCCATGTTATAAAAAATGAAATCTGGTTTCCAACCCTTTTTGCCAATCATCTGGATGAAGGAAATGCGGGAGATCGAAACCTCGACTCTCTTTCCTCGCACCCCCCTCTCTCGTCTCCCTGCGCCCCCGATGTCTCTGCTCCCTCTCTTCTCTCAGACTCTCCTCTCCGGCCTTTGTCTCTGCTCCCTCTCTTCTCTCAGACTCTCATCTCCGGCCTTCGTCTCTGCTTCCTCTCTTCTCCGGCCTCAGTCTCTTGGTCTTCTCTCGAACTCTCCCTCTCTCCCGCACCCCCTCTCTCGTCTCTGTGCCTCCCTCTCTTCTCTTGGACTCGCTCTCCGTTTTTCTCTCTCGCTTCTCCCTATCTCTTATTCCTCTTGACCTCCCTTTCTTCTCTCTCTTCTCCCTATCTCTTATTCCTCTTGACCTCCCTTTCTTCTCTCTCTTCTCCCTCTCTTCTCCCTTTCAGCCTCTGACTCCCTTCTCTCTCTCGCTATTCTCTTATCTCCCAAAATACCTTCCGATTTCGTTCGATTTCCCCCATTTCCCCCATTCTGATTTTGTTAAATTTTATTACTATATTAAACTTCATATTTAAGTCTCTGGTAAATAAAATATAATTAAAGTATGTATTTTATTAATTAATTATTTTTAATTTTGTCAAAATATATTATTAATTAATACCATGCAAAAATCCATCTTATGTTATTAATATAATACTTTTTTTATTTATTAATCATATTTATGTTTTATTTACTCTATTGTATTAGTGATGTAATAGTGGTAATTAAAATATTGTTAACTCAAACACTTGGTTTAATTAACTCATTTTTATAATTAATAAAATCAATGGTTTTAAATTTAATGGAGAAATATTTTTAATTAATAATATGTAAAAATATATAGTGTGTTAAAGTTAGTATTTGATAGATTTTTCTTGTTTGATCATGACATTTTTATGTTAAATAACACCATATATTATCAATAAATTAATAACTAAATGTATTATATTTGTTTATGTTATTTTTAATTTTTTTTTTTATGATTAATCATGTGCACAATTAATTGACTCACATAATTACTGTATTAATGTACAATAAACAATAATCTTTACTAATATAATATATAATTAAATTAATTAGTACATTAATATATTTTAGTTATACATTAAATTAGTTATTCGTATAGTAATAATATTTATTTTACCTATTTAATGTTTAAGTATTATATTTTAATTAATTTTACTTTACAAGTTACTAATTCTCTTATTTTCTGCGTTTTCTTCATTTGGGAGCACTAACACTGAAAATTGTTTTCCAGTGGACATGAACTTGTCCACACTAACACCCATTTCGAAGATGAAGTTTATGTAGATGCATGAAATGAAGATGAAGTTGAAGATGAAGATCAAATTTTATGTTTGTTGACTAACCCCCCTAAGAAAATTGGACATTTTATGTCACAAATTGTTTCTTTCTACCTCAGATATGGAATGCAGGAATAGATGATTACTGTTTCTTATTTAGTGGGAGAGGAATGAAAATGATAAAGTTCAATGAGAGTTCTCTTAGCTTCAAAGGTTCTAACTGGTAGTTAGATCTTTCTCATTTCTAGTGAACTGTTTAAATTGTTCGAAGCAAGAACAGATTGCACGCAGGATTCATGGTTCTTCTCCGGTGATTGAGAAATCTTTGGTGATAAGTGTCAGTTTCTTTAGCACTTTGCAGGGGCACCAAAACGCGTTGCAGCCTGTGTTAGGGTTTCTTTTTGGTTAATTTCCTAGATGTCAGTTATTTTCACATTTTCAAGCATTTTATTTTGTTCTCACAATTTTGGGTTATTTTGCTAAAATCTCTCTAAAGATCAAATAAGTATTTGCTTCCACATAAATTTCATATCTGCTTATTGTCAAATGCCTAGTCAATACAACTCAACAGACCGGCCTGTTAAGTACGGAAAGCCAAGTACCTAACCCATCAGTAGTGGACGGAACAACCTAGCTCTGACACCCACCGTTCTCGTTCCCTACGGCTTTATCCGGGATTTGAACGTGGAACGTGGTACCCAGTTCTGATACCATGTTAAACGCCTAGCCAATACAACTCAAAAGACCGGTCTGTTAAGTGTGAAAAGCCAAATACCTAACTCAGGTGGACCAGGGGTGGACGGAACCTAACTCAGGTGGACCAGGGGTGGACGGAACCTAACCCAGGTGGACCGGATCCACCTAGCTCTGACACCCACCGTTCCCATTCCCTACCGTTTCCATGCATCCTCACATGGTTTCACTTCACTCCATGAGAACATTTAAAACCGTAATACTCTCACTTACATTTAAGAGTTAAATCTTTGCCATATCAGTTTATTGCAAGATTTTATTATGCAGCATATGATTCAGAACCCAACAACCCAGAACAAACACAGAAATATAGAGCAAGAGCTTATTAGGTACAGAACCTTCGGCGATCTTGGCGATTACCTACTACAGAACAAGCACCAGTTTCTGTGTATCGAACTTCTCTGAAGCACAGAGTTGAGGCTCCTGCATGCATCGCAGAGAAAATAGTTCTGTAATTAAATAAGAATTAAGAGCAGGTATTCATCGAGACAAAGCGGAAAACAGATGTATTTATATGAAAAAAAATTTCTTGTTCTTACCGCTGTAACACCCGAAGTAAGCACTTTCCTGACGAGGGCATAAATTGGATTGCGAGTCTGGGCACCAGCCTTCATTTCTTTGCTTGCAGTCCGCATGGCGTTCAGCAGTCGACCGTAAGTGGCTTTGGGTTCACGCTCCAGAGCTTCAATGAAGCAGCAAGTCATGGCACCAGTCGTGTTTTTCACTTGATAAGCCTGCACAGATTAAGATGAACATCGATGAAGGGAATTGAATTTGGTATCTCAAATCTGCGACTCACAAAGTTTCAGTGTGTTTTCTAGTTTACCGATGCTCCCATGGAAGTCTGGTTGTCATTGCAGCTGCTGAAACTCACGGCCATTCCCCCGCTAGTCCCTTTGTAAGAGCATGCAGGGCTCTGATTTACCCACTGATAGGAACCAGTCCTGTTTATATATGTATATAGAATCAGATTTGGAGTTAATCCAGTGTAAAAGAAATCATTAAACACCCATTTGTTTCTGCATTTTAATGGCGGTTTTCCTGAGAATGAGAGTAACTGACCTGCCCATCCTGCATACAAATGGTAAATCTAAAGCAGTCCCACTGTGCGAAGCATCGATTATAGCATGAAGCTTAGCTCCCCTCGGCAGTGGCCTCACAATCGTCTCGTTGATTTCATCATCAATTATGTTTCCCTGTGTCTCATAATCCATCGGGCAAAGTGCTTCATCGTACCCATCAGCTTCGTCCCCGCTGCAGTCTATCTGCTGAGAACCATGACCCAAGAAATGAAACACCAGTGAGTCCCCTGGCAGGCAGCCCAGCACCAGCCAACGCATTGCATTCCTGATATTTTGTTTTGTCGGAGTCCGGTCTGGATTTTTCTCATCCTCTGCAGAAGAATGTCAAATGTCAAATCAAAATATACAAAGAGATTACAGAGGTGGAAGGCCTAGAAGAAAATCATCATTCATCAAGCTGCGTTTGGATATGCACGGTAGAAAAAAAAGGAAGTAAAAAAGTTACAGAAACCATACCAGAGAGGACAAGGATGCAGTCATCAGGGAAACCGAACTTATTCCGAAGCAAGACCCTCATGCAGTTGACACCATCCGCAGAGTCCTTGAGCTCGTTTCTCGTAAACTTGTAACTTACTCCACAGAGAACAGCCCTCTTCCGTCCATTAAACGAGGGGGAGGTTGGGAGCCTGTTCATGGTATGATAACCATGGTAGTTCCCAGCGGCCGTTTGAACTATGCTTCGTTCAGTTTGAACACCAGAGTTTGCGTGAACCAAGTTCGTTGTAAGGCAGGAATTGCACTTGACAGAGTGGGCTTCAGCAGGGACCTGCAGATTTTCACCGCAAACATTGCACCTCTGGAAGATTGTCATGGGTTCCTCGCTAAGATTTCGGCAACGGAGGTTAGATCTTCTTTCTAGGGGTTGGCTTGACTGTAAACAGAGGAGTCCAGCTCCTTTTAAACTGAGATTTCAGCACTGTGTCGTCAAAACCCAGTTCGATTATGCTCCCACTGCGCAATATGGGTGGTAATCTGAAACCCAACTTTTTCTTTCTCTGGTTTTTTATTCTCAAGAAAGCAAATCTGATTCCAGGCGGACTGACAGAAAGCAAAAGATGAACGCTGAAAGATGAGATACCATATTCCAGAATCCTAATTAACAAGTACCATAGACTGGTGATTCGTCTGATCATCGGAGAAATTGACTGTCTGCGGTGATTTTCCTTTCTTCTGGGGAATAAATTCAAGTTTTGTTAAGAGAAACGGAACTCATTTTCTCTTCTTTAGAACATGTTTTGGAATTGATAGATGAGTTGAGGCCAGTAAAGGATCAATACAGTTTGAGATCCACTATCACCAGTTAGACGATCGTAGACAACAACGTCCCCGTGATCGGAATTACTAATTAAAGCTTGAAGAATTTGACTGTCTGGACTATGTGCTGATACTGGGTTGTTTTCAGTCTGAAGGAGGAGCCTGGAATTTTTCTCTAACTTTCTAAAGCAAAATAATAATAAAAAATCTACTTTCTCTCTGAGTTTGCTTTTTTGATTCTCTTCTCATGTCTATTTTATTATTATTTTTCAATACTAGATCGTATGATCGTATCCTTATTCCAGACTCGGCGATTAACAATTGCCAAATCAGGAGCACCGACAGGTGAGCTCTCGAACATCAATCTGATCATTGGAGTAATCTTCCTTTATTTTGGCGAACAGATTCCATGTCATGTTAAGAGGAATTGGAATCAAGCTCTTTAAATAATAGAGAAATTGGAGTCGTTTCGTCTGCTGTGGAGCCACTTTTGCTGAGTTGAGACTTGTAATGGAGAATTACACAGTTTGAGATTCAAATCACAGCAGCTGAAGGAGATGGCCAATGAATAAATAAATAAAATAGAATATGAAATCACTTAATTAATATATTAAAATAACTTATTTCTTTCCATTTACAGTCCTAAATCCAAGGCTAATGCAGGTTATATTCCAAAATAACCGAACTCCTTACCCGGGCCGAGTAACGAATCAGCCGCTTCGTTTTCAACGCCCTCGCAAAACTGAAAAAATTCGCTTTTTGCCGCTCGTCTGGACTCTGGTAGGCTTAAACAGCCGTGACCAGCGAGAGCGCGCGCCATCTTCGCTGCTGAAAGGCCTTGATTGATTGTCTGAAGTAAAGAAGCCATACTTGGTAAGGTCAAGGTCTATCCCTAATACCCCAAACCCTGCTACTCGAGAAAACTTCCGTGCTTTTTTAATTTCTGTCTCTTTTGGTCTTTCTTTTCGGTCGAGTATACTATGAATTGTGCTATCCTGAAAAGTGGTAAGTTCGTAAATGGAATGCTCTTTTAGTGTCTATCTAGGACGCTGTTTTTCGTGAACATTAATTCTCTTTGGGTGGAGCTGAAGCCCTTCAGTTGTTCAGGTTTTCGATCTTATTTTTGTTTTTGATTTGCGAAGAGCTCCATTTTTCAGTGAACTTTGTATTTAACGCCTCCCGTGTTGTTATATGAAGTTTCTACGGATTACCATTTCCATACTTGTGATATTTGCGAAGAGCTCCATTTGTCAGATAACCTTGTATTGAATGCCTCCCGTGTTGTTATATGAAGTTTCTACGGATGACCATTCCCATACTTGTAGAAATTAAAAGCATGGGTTTTTCTTGCTTGCATACTTCAGTAAACCTTTTTTTTTATCTCATAAGCTACTTGAGTATGCGGTCTTATTGTGTTTCAATAAATTCCTTCCTTTGAGCATTTGAATCTTGGATAGGTGAAAATGTTGTTTAATCGCAAAAATGAAGAAATCTGCTCATCAACGTAGAGAAGGGAATATGCCTTATCCATTTTTCAGAACAAAATGGTTATCGATGTTCTTGATTTTCGTTTTGCAGCCTTATCTATTCTAAATTTCGACTTTATTGCTAAGTCCAGCTTGGGCTATAGCTGATTTTCATGATATTGTATTTTGAATGTCACTTGTCTATTTCTAATGTGCATGCATCCCTTGCATTTGACTGTCATGATCCCTGGTTCAGATTGTTATTGCAGGTAAAGTCATTTCTGTTTGTCTATATCATACTCTTTGCTTCAAGTTAGTGTGGAAGGACTATAAATTATAATTGCCTATCACTCTTGTGAGGGAGTTAAGAGTCAGTAATTTTACTTCTAGCATATTCTTTTTTGCTACAGGATGGCTGAGGAGTTCTCTCAACTTAATATATCTGTAGAGGTGTTGTATGTTGCTCTTAACATTTCCCGTGTCTGTTTTTTTCTGAGTCTGTCATTGTATCTGAAGTTCTAAACAATCTCTCATGGAATTTGTGTTGATCTTCCTGGGCAGGAAAAAGATAAGCTTGTTGCAGAAGTAATCCGGTATATTCTTTTCAAAACTCATCATAACTCTGGGTGTCCAATTAAAAGGGAGGAATTAGTTCAATTGGTAACTAAGAATTACCGCCAAAGATCACTCCCTTCATATATCATAAATGAAGCCCGAGTGAAACTCTCAAGCATTTTTGGGTATGAACTGACAGAGCTCAACCGATCCCATCCCTCATCTACAAATAAGACCCGTGCTTCTCAGCGGAGTGAGCATCAACTATTTTTCTGATTGTTTGCTACTTTGCTTGAGTGTTTTATGTGGTCATTTGCTTGATCTATGTTTTTACACTAATTGTTTTGCTTCAGGTACAACAGAAGTAAAATCATATGTTATCACAAGTCTCTTACCCAATGATGTTTATAGAAAATTCATTGAGGATAAAGAGAATGCACAAGAAACTGGTCTAACATTTACAGTTATAGCCATTGTACAAGTTGCTGGGGGAAAAATATCTGAAGGTATAATCTTTGCTGCCCTGCCCTTTAACTAGAAAATATCCGAGAAGGGACCCGGAAAAAATCTCAGAAAAGAGAACGTTCTAGCAAAGGAAAAATATAATTGGAGGCAAAATGTCTCCAAATTTTATAAGAAAAAAAGGAATAGTGAAAAAGGTAAAGTGAAGGTCATAAGAATAAATAAATCATTGTTTATTATGAGTCATTTTTGTTGGTAATCTATTTCATGAGGCATACCAAATAATCATTACAGAAGATTTATGGCATCATTTAAGGCGACTAGGATTAAATGAAAATGATGAAAAGCATCCAATCTTTGGGAACATCAAGCAGGCAGTGGAGGCACTTGTTCAGCAAAGGTTAGTACTTGGAGGACTATATTTTAATACTGATTCTATTCAATAAAGGAAGGCTTTTTGTAATAACCTTTTTGTGATTTCAGTAGATTTTGTTTTTCTGGCATTTGCCATTATCTTCTGTATTTAGAAATTTCAATCCGGGGTCTCTCTGATCATAGAAAACAGGACTGGAGGGCTCTTTATGTTCTTGGAAAATGTTTCCCCAAGGTCCCCTTTTGTGGTTGGAAAAATGTTTTTTTGAGATTTCCAGGCAGCGCAAAGCCTGTTATAATTGTTAATGCAGGTGTCTCCGAATTTCTCTTCATCTGCCTTCCTTGTTTTCTGCTGCATAGATACTTGCAAAAGGACAAAGTAAATGGCCCTGAAGGCAATACAATGATGTATGAGCTTGCTGAAAGAGCAACTGTCGAATCAGTTAATATGAGATTGAAGGAGTGCATTGCAGAGGTAATTTTTGAAGATGAATACTATTATATTTGTGTCTCACTCTTTTTTCATTGTTGGGCTTATTTTGTCTATAACTAGCGCGGGTTGCATTGGCATTGATATTATTTGTTAATTGACTTATTTTGTCGAGGAGAAAAGTGTGAAAGTTGATTTGCATCCCATGGCATCTAGAAATGAATGCATAGAAGGATGTTGACAGATTGTTCGGCCTCATTCAGTTACTATTAGGGTTCTATTGGGGCTGTGAATGGTTAGAAATCAAAACAGTGAATAGTTAGAAGTCAGAACAGTGAAAGGTTATTATATCCAATTCTGATTACCTGATACCCATTCTGTTAAATGGGTAAAGGGCGTGTCAGTCTACCTTATTAGCAGTGGGTAAACTGGAAAATTACTGAAGGAACAGATAAATAAAATATGAAAAAGACACATGTAAAATAAAAAATAACATAAAAATCTACCAAATAGTATTGAAATTTATAAAAACATGTAAAAATGTTAATTAAATGTGTATGTAAACTAGGTCATTTGTTGTATAACAAGTTAGTTTCTTGCATGTAGGGAGTGCATAAAGCTACAAAAGATCCCTCATCTATGTAAATGTAATCAAGAATGAAATGGCCTTCACTTGTAAATGTTCCATTTAGTAAGTGATGTACTGAAATTACATTCACATGTTAACAGGTGTTGTTTCAAGAGCAGAGGCCTAATTATTTAGGCAGTAGGACCTGTATTAGTAGTATCATCCTAGTTTCATTACAGAGAAGTGAGTCTAAAAGGAGAAAAAAAGAGGCCTTAGCTTCTGGAAGCCTCATTGTCACTTAAAACTCTTTCTAACTACACCGATCATTCTTTATTGTATATCTATTCTTATGGTATTCCTCTTTGATTTAATTGGTATACTTCCTATTGTCTTAAGTTATTACCGATGTCTATCCATGTTTGATGAATTTGAAAGATCTTTTTATTTGTCGACAAGCCTGTTTTATAAAAGCTTTATTTTGTTCTTTCTGCAGATTGCAAGTAAACAGGTCACACCGGCTGAAGCTGATTGATGGTTCCAACAAAATTGATACATGACTCCCTAATTTAGATGATCCCAAGACGTTAAGTTTCTTTCTTTTGTAATATAAACAAATACTAGTTGCCAAGCTTGTAATTATTGTACTAACAAATGTTTTAACAGTGGAGGGCTCTTTTTTGTCGTTCCCCCCCCATTTGTGAGCACAGGGGAGAGAATTCTTTCTTTGCTATTGAGTTTTCGTAGCTGGTGGATGAACTAAGTGGAGGCATACCAGGGGAAACTATACAATGGGCTACTACCCTCCAACTGGATGACAATCCTCTCATGGTGCTAGTCTGGTGTATAACTATAAACCTTCAGTGAAGATTTGAGACAAACAGAAACGAACCTTCGAGTGATCTGTATCCAGTACAGCTCAATAACATCCATGACCAGAATCGTGAGTTTTATTAGTTCAACTTACAAAAGAAAATATAAATTATCTGGGTAAGTCATTACAAGCCCTGAGTTTGCAACCAAATGCAAGCTCCCTACACTTTACAAGACCAAAATTCATGCAAAAATATACTGCAAAGAAAAGAAGTTACTTCCACTGCTGTCCAACTGAATGATTGAAAAACTTGAATGATACATCTCTATAAACAGCATCATGAAAGCTAGGAGTGGTTCAACAGCCCCAAGAATGCTCATAAATCGGACAAAATGGGAGATCGCCCATCTCCTGCCCAGGACAAATTGATCACTAAATTTACAAACTAAGGTGCCTTCCCATATGTTCGGATTAGTGGAAGTCATCTTCTTGCAACCTTGAAGATTCAATCATCTATCTCCCTGGACACGTTCTGCTTGGACCTGCTTCTCCAATTGAAACTGAGGCTAAGGACTTGGATGCCCACGCCTTAGCATTCATGGCTCCTTCCTGCAAGTTGCTTGTTTTGTAGGGCTTCAATCGGCTGAAGACCTGCATTGCTTGCCCAATGTACGCCTGTGGGTGGTCCCACAATTTCATCAAACTTGCATTCTGCATGTGCCTCCTCCAGGCAAGATTGACACAGGAGAGAAGAGTGGGGAAAAGGAAGTGGAGTATCCTGAGAAGTACAAAGACAGTCGCCAGTATGAGATAAGTTTCCTGTCTGAGCAACTTTTCAGGAGATCTTGCCCATGAGAATGGGCAAAACTCCTGCTGTTCAGTCTCTTCAAGCTTGGTGGTGTTCAAGTGGTCCCACATTTTCATGAAGGTTGTCTTATCCAGCCATGCGGGTTTCATGCCTACTCAAGAAAAAGTAAACAATCAGATTTATCAAACTTATCCTTAACCACAAACTGAGATAATGAACATAGTATAGAGAGAAAAGTACCAGTGACATCTTTGTAGAAAACAACAAGTGAATCTTGCGTACGAGAACCCCGATACCTCACTCTCGTGGTGGAATTTAAGAGAAAGAGTGTAGGAAAACCATGAACTCCATATTTTGCCAGGATGCTGCAATTCAAACAATACCACTTTAGGATCAGAACCTGCTGAAACTAGGGAAATAATAAAAAAAGAAAAGAAAAAGCATATCTTATCACACCTTGGCCTCAGAGAAGATTCTTCCACTGCAAAATGGTATATTCCAGGAAACAGGATAGATAAGACAGTAAAGTTGGGTCTGCAAATTTTGGAGAAAGGGCACCATGATGCATAAAAGAGCACGGACACATATTGGTAGTCCTTGTTAACCAGATTCAATGTTCTCAGCAAAGCAGCTTCATCCCCCTTCACAAATAGAGAAAAAAAGATGGTTACTGGCAACTGGCAACTGGCAACTAGCAACTAGCAAGAGTAAGAAGAAACTATGCCATTTAAAAAGTACTATAATAAAATTGTTTTTTCCCTTTTCCGCAAGAAGCAATAAACTTCTTGCCCCGTGTGACATCAATCCAAGATACCATTATTTCTGTGCAAACAAACACGATACTGTGCATTACCTGCTAGTTATTTAAAACAACCTTAAAGCTGGTTAACTAAATGAATAGTAATTCGTTGTAATCTAATGTCAACAAAAGGAACTCATATATCCATCAAGACTTAATTCTCTTGTAGAGACACAGACATCGTCCATAACATCTATATACTGTTTCCAAAAAAAATACATATATGGACCAAAGACTCCTAATACTGCATTGGAACATTCCCCCACTTGCATTTAAAACATGCTCTTCCATCAGCTTCAGATTATCATTCTCTCCAATTTTCAGTATCATATCTCAATGCAAATGCTATTTATTTCCTCTTTTTGTTCGTCGAGACTACCCCTAATCCAACGTCCCACTTGAAGGAGCAGAGATTGTCACCTTCACTCCATGGCCTACGGCCATAAAAAGCCACGGTACAGCTTAGGGAAATCACGTCAACAAAACTCATTTTGATCCTTCACTAACATACGGTTAGTAGGGGGAGAGGGATGGCAGCATCGACCAAAAGAACAAAATGTAGCAAGCATTAAGGGCAGTTTTGCAGCTGGACCGTTAAGAACCTAATACAGTCTCTGTAAAGGGGCGGTTTGCAAAAAAGAACGGACGACCCAGTCGCCAAAGCTTCAAACCAACGTCTTTTTTTTTTTATTTGTTCCTGCTACCCCACCTTTTTCCAAAACCCAAATGAAGTAAAAAATAAACAGAAAAAGCTAAGAAAATAACAGTAACAAATAGCAAAGAACAAACCCCTCAATCCACTCATAAAAGACTACAACACGCAGATAAATAAATTCAAGAAAAGAAAAGAAAATCGAAAACGAGTCAAGACCACCATCACACTCACCTCCACAACACCATTTGACTCGCCTTGAGAAGGAGAATCCCAAATCAAGTACAAATCCCAAGATCGCAACACCGAATCCGAAACAGATACCAAGGGGCAGACTCCCGCAGGCGACGGAAGATTCCCAAACTCCGCCAAAGAAGTTACGCTCATCGCCAGCAATAACACAAAAGCCGTTCCCCAGAATCCCGTCGCCATACGACCGCAAAAGACACCACAGGAAAATTTTGATAAAAAAGGAGAAACGAAACCCTAATTCGAAGGGTAGGTGGACGGCGGGGGGAAAAGGAAAGGAGAGAGACGAAGAATCAGAGAAGAGAAAGCCCCACGCTTTCTAGCGTTGGAGCCCTCTGCGGTCATGGCGGATTTCATTTCAACTCGTTTCAGTTTTAAACGTCATTCCCTGTTCAGGGAGAAGAAAGAAGGAGAGCTCATGCGGTTGGCAGAGACATGAGAGAGTGATAGGGAGCGTAGAAGGGTTGAAAACTGCGTGGAAGTTTGCTGAGGCGCACGCTAGCAGCCCACTCCCGCGGAGACGCGCTAGCCGGATTCTGTAGCAAGTAAAGTTGGACTTTACGGTGTGGGCCCCAAACCTTAAAGTTCTGGGCCTGACGAGTAACTACTGCCCTTTCGCTCTTTGTGCGGGTGGGCCAACTGAATAAGGATAATTTATTAAAATAAAATATAAATTATTTAAATTTTAAAATATTGGAGATGACTTACTTGGGAGAGAAAAAGATGGTGATGGCAAATTAAGAAGATTTTTTATTACCAAATTATATAAAAAATTAATAATTTTTTCAAAAATAAATCTTTTCGATGACGAATAACTTATCAACGCTTGGAACCACAAAAAACAAAAAAATATAAATAAATAAAAAGAAAAAAATTATTTTTTTGGTGTGGCAATAGAAAATCATTGAAAGAAAAATAAGAGAGAAAATCACTATCTTAGTTAATAAATTTTCTCTTAAAAATGATAAAATTTGGGAAAAAATAAAAGAAATAAAAACTTGAAAAAAAAATTAATCATCAAAATTTTAAAATATACTAATTTTTTTCCTTTTATTTTCCCGTATATCCAAACAAAAACTATATTTCTCTTTTGCTTTTTCTCTCATTTTCTCTGAGTTTTTTTTTTTCTCTCTCTTTATCTTTATCTTCATTTTTTATCTTCTTTTCTTTTCTCTCCGCTTTCTCTGTTCCAAACACACCACCCTAAAGATTTGAAACACCCCCTACTCAACAGTTTCTCAGCCACCTACGGATTAGGAGGTTCGAGGGCAATAAAATTGGAAGAGAAGTCAATAGATAACAATGGCAACAAGTCCAGCTTTTCTCGTCTACAAAACAAAGAGCTTGAATCACTCTTCCAATCTGTAAACAAACTGAAATGTCTGCATACATCAATTCTCTGCCGTAAATATACCAATTAAAAAATTGTGATAGCCAAGCAGCAACATTGTTTCTAATACTCTCGATAAAAAAAAGGTAAATTTTGTAAGATTTCGAGTATAAAAGCTTTGAACCATGCAAATGCTTCAACTGTTTGGGGGTGTTCGTCTTCCCACCCAGCCTCATGACACAATCGAAGAGCAGCTATTTGACACTCACTCCAGCCATTCACTATGAAAAAAAGGTTTTGTTTCTCCCTTCATTATGGTAAACTCGTCTTCCATCAAAGAAATACACAGTATAGGAGGTCATGAAATATCTCATAAGCATCTAGCTACAAGTTGACAAAGAATCACTTTGAGGCAGATACCTTGTATGTAATGTAGGCTTCAGACCACCGCCTGGTTACATAGGCAAGCCACCATCCAAAATGGTCAGCTGCCCAGAGATCTTTGCCTTGCAGGTCGGACACATGAAGCCGACCGAGTCAGATTGATTCTCAAGGTTGACACCTTCATGTTTAAATTCTACTCTACACCAAACACAAATGGTTGTAAGCTGCTGTGGTTCCACCATCTTTCGTATATCTGCCTCCCATTCAAATGGTACGGATGAATCAAGATCTTGTCCCAACTCAGTCCCACATGCCAAATCCAACGTCGGTCCGGGAAGAGGGTTTGAATCCTGTCCAGCCTCGAAACCAAATTTTGATGGCCCTATGTCTTCCAACCTCAGTTCTTCAAAACCTGACATGCTATCTAGCCTTTGGCCAACACCTGCGAATTCATCTCGACCCTGAAACATGAAGAGATCAAAATAGACAAAAAATAATTAGGAAATAAATTAACATTTAGGGGACATCTCATCTTCTACAAGGAAAGGTGACATGATATTGGATATGTTATCTTTTCCAATTTTTCAGAAGTGTGACAAAGAAACTAGCAGAAAATTAAAAGATAAGAGCAACTACACTTTTTTTTTTTTGGGGGGGGGGTAGTTGCTGGCTCTTTCTTAGGTAGGGAAACCATTTCCTAAAACCCATTTAGGGAGCCTAAACAGGCTTCTTCTAAGATTTTACAAGAAACAAGTAGACTCTAGCAACAAATGTTTCAAACATTTAATGGAAACTTCACCAGTAACTTATCCAAAAGTTCAAAAAATTCATATATTTTTACATAAAACTTAAAAATGAAATATTCCAAGTATTTGATTTGAACAAGTTGTTTAATCAAGGGTGCGTGTGTGTACTCTTCTAGGTTATAATTGATAAGAATCTTTTGTAAATGACTTCTTTAAATCATTCCATAAAGTATATATAACCTTTATTTGGTAGCAAAGTATCTGGCTCTTGTTCTTTGGTTTTTTCTTTGTTGGCGCTACACAAATACAGTAACACACAATAACAGTACCCTTATGCCCAGTGAGACTTGAATCTAAGACCTTATCCTATTAAACCCTTCTATGAGGCTACGGTGCCAAAGACTGGAATCACATATTCTATTCATTTTAGTTTACCAAAATTCTATAATTGGATTCTCTTTCATTTCCTTGAACATTTCACGGAAGTTACTTACATGTCCTGTGAGTTTGTAAATTACTGTTTCCTCTTGACTCTTTCCACCATTTCCCAATTCCTTTTTCTATTTCATTCCCCATTTCTTGTAACTAGGGTAATGTTGCTACAAAAGTTTTTCAGATTGTTTCTTTAAAAGGAAAATTTTCAGATTTAAACTCTAGTAGAATTTCTTATAGAATTTTTCAAAAAATGTGCCTCACACTGGAAGTAAGCAACAGATCCCTTTGCGAGAACATCAAAGGAAAAAATAAAAAAATAAAAGAGTCCAAAGTTACCAGCGAATTGCCTACTGGAGCATTACCTTGTTCTGTACCAGATCAACTGTCGGAAAGCAATCAGCATGTTGCACCAGAGGAGTTGCACCATCAGCCACTACATCCTTCAGTAAATTTTCACCATCAACACCTCCAATTACTTCTGCAACAGTAACCTTTGCTTTCTCCAATCCAGTAAAGCTGCTTCCCAAACCAAGTCCAATCTCGATACTATCTCCTGCTGTTTCACCCAGAAAGGGTTTCTCTAAATTGTCAACAGAAGGATCCACGAAATTTTGAGTCTCAACACTACCTAATTGATCAGTATCAGGAAAACTAGTCAAACAGCTTCCTAAAAAGCTTCCCACCACACTCCCAGACTTTCCTACTTCATCGAATATATTTTCAGGCTCCCCTGCTTCATCAGAAACATTGTTAATTTTTTCCATTTCATCCAGCACATTCTCAGATTCTTCTGTTTCATCAAGCAGATTCCCGGCTATTTCTGTTTCCTCCACCATATTCTCAGATTTTTCTGTTTCCTCAAGCACATTTCCAGTTTTTTCTGTTTCATCCAGTATCATCCCACATTCATCTGCCTCATTAATCACATGTCCAGATTTGTTGGTCCCATCAGACACTAACTCTTTGGTAAAGTGTTTGCACTCTTGTGTGTCAGTAACCTCACCTTGGTGTTTCTGCGGAATGCTGTATCCTTCAATACCATTACTTTCATAAAATGATTCATGTACATTTGTTGTCTTATTATATGGTGAAGCAGTATCAACATTCAAGGGGTCAGGGTCCACTATCCTTGGACTATTGCTCATCCCTGATTTATCTCCTGCAAGCTCATGACATATTTCCTCTTTAGTAGGTATTGTAGTCAGATCACTCAATAATGGATTAGGGTCCACGTCCATGGCATTTGTCAATAGCTCAACATTGTCTCCGTAGTTGCTTCCAGTCATCTCATGATTGTTGTCCTTATTGGCATTCAAGTTCGGTTTGAGATCTTCATCCATCATATTATTGCTGCTCTTGACAGAATTACTGAACTTTTCTTCACTCAAGGCATGACCAGTTTCCTCTTTAGATGTAGGGAAAGAAGCAGCCTCAGTTGAAGATGGATCTGGGTCCATGTCCATGGCATTAATGCTAGTTTCAACACATTTGTTTTGTAATACTTCAATAGAAGTTTCAAATGATGAATGCTTTGCACTCTTATCGACATTGTTATCAACGGTATCTTGTTTACTGTGATTGGTAACAACATTGACAGGATTGGTAATAGAAGCACCTGGTACAGAAATAGAATTATTTTGGTTAAAAACATTTACAGGTGTTCCTATTGCAGGGACCATCTGAGGGACAACCATTGGCGGCATTACAGCCAAGACAGATGGGTTAATACTAGTTTGAACGATTATCTCATCAGGTATCTCTTCAAGACTCTTCCCATAATTCCTCACATGAATCCCTACATGACCATTGTATCGACGTCTCTCCTCAAAAATCTTATGACAAAATTGGCACTCATACTTCCCACCATTCATAATAACCCCATCGCCAACAGATTTACCAAGCCTTGTCCTTTTTGCATTCCTCTGGTGCACTAATAACAAATGTTGTACGTATGAATCCTTGTCACCAAATGTTAGGTTGCATTTCCGGCATTCGAGAAGGTTTCGGAGCTGAGCTTTAGCCGGATTCTCTACTCTAAATAGGACAACCTGCTGGCCAGGGTTGGTAGCAATCGAAGAAATAGGAACAGCTGCATAACAAATGGGGACTTCTCTTGTGATACCGTCCTTCTGGGCAGGATCCATGGGTGCCTGCTATATATCCATAGCAATAATGATGAGAGCAATATAAACTGGATCTGATGAACTTGACAATTATGTATTGACTTACATTATCAGCAGCCACATTAGGAGCAACACCTGAGCTCTCATTAATACGACAGGAAATGGCTTGTTTGTCATCTTGTAGCCTGACGAAAGGATGCAAATACGAAGCCACGTCTTTGCATGAGGCAAACTGTTGTCCATATGGGCTATTGGCAGCAAGTGAAAACACAAAAGAAGCAGGCAAAGATTAGGTAGATAGTAACCATTATGAGGAAGCCATCATGAGAATGAATGCTCCAATGGAAGTTCTACGGATCCCTAATTGAAAATTTATGAAGTTCCCAAACAACCACAACCAATTCGCATCAGAAACTCATATATTAAGAAAGAACAATAAATGTTAGCAGTGAGACTAGTAGCATAGTTGCACAAGCAAAGTTAAACATTCAATTTGTCACAGCATAAACACTTTTGTTACGATGACTTAAACTTGTCTAGGCACCACTTTAGTTTGATCTAGGCCTTGGCTTTAATGTTTTTTTTTAAATATAAATATATGCAAAAAAAAATTTTGAAAAGACATTGGCTTTAATGTTAAAATTGCAAACTCCTTAACTTACCACATAAATATGCCATCATTCATATTTCACTCTTCCTCAGGTTCCACTGGGAAGTATAAGAATCCAATATCATTGCGCACATTATATTTCAGACTCCTTCAAATTCCTTTAGAAGGAAATTCAATTTTATTCACCCACTCAAGGCATACGATTTGCAACCATCGCACATTGGGTACAAACTGACTTATAATTATTGGTAAAACAACCACCAACATTAACTTTGAGTCATCTTTTACCATTCAGCTTTTCTTCAAAAACAAATGCTCAAACTTGCTCGGAGGTTGGTATAATTAAAGGGTTCCTAACTTTGCAAAAATCGTCAACTTAACATCTTCCCTGAAGGCCAGTTAGCAATTGTAGTTTAGACAAGTACCAAGTCAGCACAAGCTAGCTGATGTTTCATCTCAGCTGTATAAATGAGATGAGACTATGACCAACTGTGTTTTTCAGATTTAGTCTAAAAGGATGCTAAGAGGAATTGGCATATAAGCCTCTAAAAAAGCAAAAGAGTAATCTGAACTGATAGGGAACATGAATGATTTGCATCAGTGCATAATAATTTTTTTGTTAAATTGAGTCCAAGGTCCATCCCAAAATGACTAGCCAACTTAGGAAGCCTTTTTCCCAACAAATAAACTCAAGATCTTTGTACTCACTAATCCATATGGGACTATTCCTTAACACCTACTCACGTGTAGGCCATCTTTTGTGGCTAAACAAGTGGATAATTTAGTTGTAGGTCCTCTTTTGTGGTTATACAAGTGGATGATTTAGGTGTAGGCCTTCTTTTGTAGCTCTACAAGTGGATAATTTAGGTGTAGGCCCACAAATGAGTACCTGCTCTGATACCATGTTAAGTTAGGTCCAAGACCTATTCCAAAATGACTAGCCAACTTAGGAAGCCTTTTTTCCAACGAATAAACTCAAGATCTTGTACTCATTAATCCATTTGGGACTATTCTTTAACATTTTTCATTGTAGCTACTGCCACAAGTAAATTTTCCGCTTCCTGGTAAACAGCGAGATACTAGCCCTCACTACAAAATCCTCAAGTAATGTGAGCATGTAATATAATTTTTTTATAGCATTGAAACAGAGGAATTCATTAAGAAGATTTTACTGGAGAACAGAAGATACATGAGGTGGAGATAATCAATAAGATGAGACAAAACAAAACACAAAATTAAAAAAGGTTGCAAAAGAAAATACATAAAATCACTCAACACCAACCCCGGACAAGGAGTCGGCCATGCCACTTTCAAAATGTGGATCCTAGTGATGCAAAGCAGTTTATATGTGTCTTCAATCTCATCAAATCATCAAGAAATGCTCCAAAGGTCCTTCTCAGACACCTAGTGGATGATGACAACCAAACACCATCAAGTGGAGAGAGACATGGCCAGCAAGAATCTTGAGACCTGTAGTAAGGCCCTCAACACAGATTCCATAGTTTCACATTGTGGAAAGGAGGTAGACAACACAAGGCAAATATTATCCGTAGAATCTCTAATGACACCAGCACCTCCATCAGGTGTGGTGTTTCCTCTAAAGCAGCCAATAGAACTTAGCTTAACGCAAACATTAGGAGGGGACCACTCTGCAGGTTTATCATTAGTGTAATTGGAAGAATTAATTATTGATCTCCAATTTCTTCAGATAGTAGCCCTAGGGATTTGTCCAACTTCGAGAGATTTCATAGCCAATTGCTGACTTCTTACAAACAACTTTTTTTTCATTTTTTCTCTCTAAATGCCAAAAACCAAGAGATTTTTTCAGGCACACCTCAAGGAACCACAGAAGGTTGCACAAACAAAACAGGCAGAGACAAGGAGAGGCATGGCGAATGGATAGGTAATGCATCGCTTGATTTTAGATTTGACCTGCTACTATTGTATGGGTGTCAATAAACAATATAATGTGCTTGAATAGTCAATAATTCATTTTATCTTCAAAAAGTATATATAATATGCTTGAGAATCACAGAATATAAACAATCATCATCCTAGCAGCCTTATCTCAACTATGTTGGGCTTAGGTGCAAAATGCGATCACTGCAGACATATTAGTTTTTCTAGGAATAATTCCTAAACTTTCAAAGAACAATGAGAGCACCACCAATATAAGATCCTTCATTAACCACTGCAAAGTGGAGAAAGAGTTTCCTAAAACTGTTAGAGATTGTTTAGCTAAGGAAGGTGTATCTTGCCTTCAATTTGCTGTAGGCAATGCCTTTCCTGCTTGTACTGTTCTCCTCCTCACTGTCTCTTAGATTAAGTTATCTTTGTTGTATTCTTTATTCATAAATTAAAATTTAATTATCAATTCCAGAATAGAAAAAGGGTATTTTCACTACTAAGCACTAGTAAGAGAAAAAGATGGGTTTTGTGATATTCTGTTTCTTTGCATTACTTTTTCTCTTATTTGTTGGTCACTCACTTAAATAAGAGAAATCATGTCCTGCTTCTAATAATCATGTTGAGTCGGATGGTAGAAAGTTTGGACTGGAGAGTGCTTCACCTTTAAAACAATAAATAATTGGATGAAAAGAACTTACTAACAGAAATGAACACGCATATAGTTCAAATAAGAATCTAACATCAAGTTCTTAACAGTGACCGGTAAAAGTCAACAAATATATGTACCCCCTATTTTCAGGGAAATGACTATGAAGATAGAAATCTTATTTTTTCACTTGCATCAATCCAAAAAGAAGTAAGTCGAAACGCAAGTAGCAAATAGAGAGAGAAAGAGGAACCCAATACCTTACAAATCGACGGCAATATAACCAGACGCGACCTTCCTTCCTTTTCAGCCCCAGCAAAACTTTCCACCCTCTCGGTAAATCGTCCCCAAACTCCTCCGCGTCGACAATCTTCCTTTTCTTCCTCCTACTTCCCCACGCGCCGTTCAAACTCCTCAAGAATTCGAGCAATTCCGCTTCCGTCGCCAGCCCGCTAGTTCTACGTCGCAACTCTTCCCCAAAAAAATCCTTGTTGTTCTCCAAAGCAGCCAAATCAACCACTACTCCCCTTCTGTTATAAATCTCGACATTTCCAGGTTCAACAGCATTACTAGCAGTGACGTTTTGCGCGCCATCATAGACAACCATTGCCGTACTAGTACTAGCACCTATACTTCCGTTCACATTCAACGGCTGCTTGGTGTGGGCACTATCGGACCCACCGGCGACGGACCCAGGATTATGGCGGACGAAGAGGTCCCGCAGGAACTGAACTATACGCTTGTTTTCGTTCTTTTCGGTATCTTGGGCAGGATCGGAGGGAATGGCGGTAGCAGGCTCGGGAAGAAGGCGTCGGCGACGTCGGGCGACGGGAGAGGAGTCGGAGGGACGAGGGGCGAGGCGGAGACGCGAGTAGGTCTGCTTGCGACTTCCGGCGCTTTCATTAAAGACGGAACGGTCGATTTTGGGTATGACGAGGTCGTCAGTGCGGCGTGGGTCAAAGGCGTCGCATGAGCAGAGGGAGAGTAAGTTGAGCTCCGACTGGGAGAGAAACCGGAGATCGACGACGGGGATAGCTTCGGCGAAAAGGCCGCCGTGGGAATCGACCGTGGTGATCGCCATTCCGGCGAGTGGAAGGGCACGCCCGGGGAGGGGATTACCCGAGTATGAGAGAGGACGAAGAGGGAGGAGTGTTTTCAAGCTTCGGAAGGAACAGAAGGCGTTACGATTTCTGTAAGAGGGGTCCCACTGACACCCCAGCGTTGATCTTGTGCACCCGTGATGTTTAAGATCACGTCCCTCCATCGCGGTGGACGGTGAGATTATGTGGCCCTTTCTGTTCATCTTGCGCGTTCCTAACAAGGTTTTCCGAGCGAGTCTGCCGAGTCTACCCGCTGTTCATAGGATGTTGTGGTTGGCGACTCAATGGCCACCTATTGTTATTGGGCTGGATAAGAGTTTTGTATCGGATCCATTAAGAGCCCACTGTCAAAGTTCATCCGGGCCGTATGGCCCATAGAATCCTGAAATAGTTACCAAGTTTGACTGAAAGGGGAGATGATTAACAACTATAAGCAAAAATGGGTTTAAAAACTGGTAACCGACATGACATTTGATTATTCCAATATAAATATATCTATCACGGTGTTTAGAATGGAAAAAAGGGGAAGAGGAATGACCCTTTTCCCCTTTTTCCACAGGTAAAACAAATGGGATTTTGGAAGGGAATGGGTGAGGACGAAGCTTTGCAGGGAGGGAAGAGAAGAAACTTTTCCTATTCTAAATTCTATTTCCGCCCTCCAACAACGAAAACAGAATTCTAGAACCATGAGAAACTTTGGAGCAGAGAAAATCAGACAGCACAAACCCAACTTCCATGCTCATACCAGCCTGGAGATATTCTAATACTACTACTGTAAGAGCCACCTTTCGTGTTTCATGCAAGCTACCCTATCTGTCTTTGTTTCAAAAAGGACTGAAACATGAGACTGCGGATCGTTTAGACGTCTCCGTCCGAACTTTTTTTAAGCCTATCAATCTCCATGCTGGTCCTGTTTAGCTGTCTTTCTTTTCCCTTTTTCCCTTCTTCTCCAAAAGTCCAAAGATTTTCAGGCTTCCATGGACAACGATAGCAGGAAACCTCGCTTGGATAAAATTAAAAGCTGAATCCCACTTTCTGGTCCCATTCTCAATCAATCAATAAAAGAAGCCGATCTTCTTCATGGACGACTCTTCCTGACATGAAAGGCCCTCAACTGTAGTTGAATCATTTGATCAAACAGTTTAGTCCTTGGCTCGGAATCCCTTCTCATGAAATATGCAAGAGGACGTACGTACTAGTTTTCTGCTTGTCTTTCTCTTTTACTAGGAAGAGAGAGACAAGGGAACCTTCTCTGTACATTCAGGAGTCTCATTCACAGATTTAACTACTATTTTTAATGGTTTCCTCACGGAAAATCTTTTCCGGGAAACAACAACGCCGTAACGGCTTTTATTTCAAAGCAGTAGACACAGACCGGAAAAAAATGGGCAAATCGGTGCTGATCGCCACTAACCGTGGACGATATTAGGCGGTGCAGGAAACAACGTGGGCGCCGTCAGAGCTGACGGCAGATATAAATATGCGTACACCTGCCGTACGTTTCCGACAACGTGAAAGCCGCCGTTTTTCTGGTACTATCCTCATGACATGTGGTAGTAATGATTCAGCCGCCTTTGATCCCTGGACTGATGGTGGGCCTGGCAAGGGTCTTATCCAGGCCGTTGGGACACCATATCGGGAACTTTTACTGGGGCCAAATAAGTAAGAGCCATGAGACGTGAAAGTGACAGCGGAAGACATTTTTTAGGAGAAGAAATGCAGACGTGGCAGTACAATATTTTTTTATTTTAATATACTATTAAAAATATTTATAAATAAATCAAATTATTATTTTTATTACATCTGATGATCATTTTTTAATCATTGTATAATTATGGTAATTGTGACTTGTGACAGTTTTCATCGTTATGTAATAACCTCACAACGCGCGTACGAAGCGCGTCCCCATGTTCACTGACTCTCTCTACCTATTTCTAGGTTCTTCTCTGCTTTCTCACCTCGTCTCTTCCTCCCTCTGCTCCCACGACTCCTTTCCTTTTACCGATAAAAAAGGCCAACAGGTGAAACTCCTCCAACCTCCTTGCTTCTGATTCCAGCCGATAAATCTGGTTCAGCGGTCAATCGCAATTCACGAATGAGAATTCATCTCTGATGCTTGTCGAGGTACGCACCTGATTCATGATGAATTTTTATTTTCTTTTATTTAGGTTGCTTCCTTCTCTCCTTTTATTTTTCTGAAAATCTGCATCATTGTCCCCCGGTTTCGTAAGTTTCTAGCTAGATAGAGAGGATTAAATTTATGAATGTGGTTGGTTTTCAATGATGGAAATATACCTCGACTGGTGGATTCTTTTAAGCTTCTGGGTTTCTCGCGTGAAACAGCTGATAACTGATTGGTTATTGTAGGGATTTTTGCTGTCATAGATCTCCGATGAGATTAGTTTTGGCCGTCAAGACTCAAAATTGTGATTTATGCTTTATGTTCCTCGGTTTGTAAGGCTTCTTTGTGCGACCTGAGAAATCTCGGAGCTCATCTTTTTCATGTGTTGACAACGGTGGGCGTAGGTTCGTGCACGAAAACGGATTCTTCGGTGTTTTTAGTGAGAAGATATTTTACTTCACTCTGGCCGACCCTATAGACAAGGCATCCTCTCGCACCTGGAGGAAGGTGTGGATCCAGCAACTTTTTTCTTCTCTGTCTTCCAGGAAGCTCACGAGCTCGTCCCCTACTCCGGTTTGGCGTCTCTGTCGCAAGTTTAAAGGCTGCCCGATTGATAATGGTTAAGACCATCTGAATCATCTCTCTCGAATGCTCGCTTTCCCGTAGAAGAATCTGTTTGTTTTGGACCTTTAGCGATGTGAAAAATTGGTGACGAGTTTTGGGAATCGAAACTATTGGTAAGGGAATACTGTGCCAGGGGAAAGGCTTCAGATTTTTTAGCGTTTTGAAATGGCGAGGTTTACCTGTTTCACTGCTCTGCTTCGGAAGAAGATGCCCAAGGTGAGAAACGAACTTATATGTCCGATCTTTGCAAATTTTTTTATAGATTTCTTGCTTTTCACTGCTACTCAATCTTTGTTCTGGTGGCGAGGTTTGATCTTTTCTTTGTCTTTGTTCAGAAGGAAGGTCATAAAAAGTTTGACGCGAATAAAGGACATGGAACTTTGAAAGTGAAGCTGGAAAGTGCGATAAACTCCCCAGTGGTGGGTGGTCTGCAAGGATCGTCCTTCAAGGTCTCTGTACCATATGAAATTCAAGGAAAACCCATCTACAAGGTTAAAGTTCTGAGAGAGGAGAGTTCGGTGGCTCCTGAACTATTGGAGGCAACTTACGAAGATGAGGACGAAAATGAATGTGAGGATTCCTTCATGAAAAGAAATTCATCCGACTTAGATCTGCAGGCCCAAAGCGAAGAGTCTCGCCTTTCAGCTGAAAGGACTCATCAGTCCCATGTATCAGATTTCACTCACACCACCAACCAGTTGGAGCAAGAAGGGGCTGAAATGATGCAAAGTGGGCATGTCAGTGATCCAGGTATTGGTAAGGCATCCATTTGGGGATCGCCAAAGTTGATACGCTCCTGCTCCAATGTTGAAACTCGGTGGGTTCTGAAGACAATTGCAGATGAATTGCCACCTTCCAAATCACAGTCTTTTGAAGACTTGGAAATTTTGGCAAGGGGCAATTTAGTTCGAGGAATTCAGGGTAGCCCGGCATCAGTGATGACCTCATGCAGTGCAGATAGAGTGATGTTAAAGAAGCGATCTTCAAGCCAAGTTCTTCCATCAAGAAGCCGGACATTATGGTGGAAGCTCTTTCTCTGGAGCCACAGGAACCTGCACAGACCAGTAAGGAATCAAAGGCAATTATCAGTTAGAAAATCTTCAAATCAGAGAGATGGATATTCTTCAGATACCATGGAACTCGGAACGGCCCTTCTAGCAAAGAAGAGTAAAGCCACAAGATCCCACAAGTTGGAATCACCACATTCTTCATTTGGTGAATCAAAATGCAACAACTGGGATAAGTTTCAGGGAAGCATTTCAGGCTATTGGCCAAGGAATCAGTGGGTAGCCTTCCACTCAGAGTCATCCCCTCTAGCAAGAGTAGATGAGTGGATAAACACTCTTGAAACTCAATTTGCTCTCCCACCAGATGATCATGATGATGGTAGACAAGGAGAGAAAGAAGAGGATATCTTTTACCCGCTTTCACCTAAGAAAACCCCAAGTCACTCAAATCCGACTATACGCTCTAATCTGAATGCTGCAGAAGATATGTTTGAGGCCAATAGTGTCATACAATCTCTGAACTCTTTATCCACTGTGGCTCATATAACTGGAATGGGGCTAAAGGTCATTCCCAACATTTCATCATTCTCGAGTCTCCGAACTGTTAATTTATCAGGCAACTTCATAGGTAACTTGTTGTTTAAAATTATCTATTGTGTTCAGAAATGATATAATAGTCAAATCACTAATTTGTCGTTGCTATCTAAATTGCAGTTTATATCACACCTGGATGTCTTCCAAAGAGTCTCCACACCCTCAACTTAGCTAGGAACAAGATTGCAGCCATTGAGGGTCTCAGAGAATTGACAAGACTACGTGTTCTTGATCTCAGTTATAACCGTATTTCGCGCATAGGTCATGGTAAGCTGCCAGCTCCCTGCAATTGATATGTTCAGTTATGTCTTCCATGATTCAGTGGCTTCATCCAAGGCAGCCATAAAATTGAATAGCAGATTCTCTGCTCTCCGCTACTGTGCTGGACAAAATACATGTGCTTGTCTCTATTTTTCTTACTGCTCCTGCATCTTAAAGTACTTGAGATTGAAATGATATTCTTCTTTGTGCCCTAAAAACTCCAAATTAATGTGACACCCAATCTTGTTACTTTTATCAGGACTATCAAACTGTACAGTGATCAAAGAGCTCTATCTGGCTGGCAACAAGATCAGCGATGTTGAGGGGCTCCACAGGCTCTTGAAGTTGACAGTCTTAGACCTGAGCTTCAACAAGATAACCACAAGGAAAGCTCTAGGCCAGCTTGTTGCAAATTATAACTCCCTCCTGGCTCTCAACCTGGTGGGAAATCGTATCCAAACCAACCTGGGAGATGACCAACTCAGGAAGACGGTGTCAAGTCTTCTACCACAACTGACTTATCTGAACAAACAGCCTATTAAGCCACAGAGAGCCCGAGAGGCAGTTGTGAACAGTGTAGCCAAAGCTGCGCTTGGAAACAGCGTTTGGAATGGTCGAAGAAAGCCGGTAAAACGAGTGACCCAATTGTCCGTTTCAGCTAAAGGAAGGAGCAGCGAAAGAGGTGGACACAGAGCTCGTCACCGGTCAGGAAGCAATCACCATCCTTCAACTTCCACGCAGAGGTGAGAAGCTCTTGGATGAGGGATGTTATATTACCTATGAACGGTTTTACAGGAAATAAGACACACGCAGAGGTGAGAAGCTCTTGGATGAGGGATGTTATATTACCTATGAATGTTATATTACCTATGAAAGCACAGGAACTCAGAATTTGAAGTGGTTATTCCTGAGTTAGACATAACTATTTAGTGGAAGTCGCAGAGCTCAAAGGAACTGCTTGTGAGCTCAACCGTTTTCTGCATTTTCAATGAACCAATGTTTGAAGTGCGTGTGAAATGAATGATTAACTCTATCTTGTGTATAATGGCTTGGCCTGTTAAATGTAATGTGAGGGATGTAGGTGAGAAGGCCAAAAAATTCTAGCCAACAATTTCAAAGGAACTGCTTGTGAGCTCAACCGTTTTCTGCATTTTCAATGGACCAATGTTTGAAGTGCGTCTGAAATGAATGTTTTACTCTATCTTGTGTATAATGGCTTGGCCTGTTAAATGTAATGTGAGGGATGTAGGTGAGAAAGCCAAAAAATTCTTGCCAACAATTTCTCCAAGCATCATCATGTCAAGAGGAATCAGCATATATTTCGATTATTGCTGTTGTTGTTTCAGCCTAGAGAACTGCATCCATCTTTATTCTTGGTATGGCATGGGGCAGGATTATATACTCATTTCCTGGCGTTTTCTCCAAGTTTAAGATTGGGAGGAATATATTCCAGGACACTGAATTTCAATCTTACGGAAGAGCCAGAAATACTTACTGCCATTGGATGTTGATCAGAAATAAATGACCCAACACATTATGATATAAGCATGCCTCGTATCAATAAAAAGGCACGAAAAACACAACAATTAATAAAACAATTTGAATTCATCAAATAATAAGTTTAACATGTCAATTCCGGATTTGAAAAAATGAACACTGATGAAACATACAGGAAGAGCCCAATAAGAGGCATTGAGATGATACAGATCTTTGCAAACCGAAAAAGATTCAAAGGCAGTTTACAGCAGGAACAGCAAAGAAATGGTATTCTTGAATTAATGATTTATAACTCACATGAGCTAGAAGCATGTTCTCAGATCCCGGGTCTCTGTTCGATTCAATTGGAGCAACTTGTTACAGCCCAGGAATCACGAGAGAAGTTCAAAACGAAACTCAGCACTATCGTTATCACTCCTTCAGCTCACCTATAGCATATCTGTATAACTTCTCATTGAAAAGAACTTGCGGGTCCTTTTGCATCAAAATTCCGTCTTCCCCATAAGCATCTTTAAGAAATACAGTCCAATTCATCTCTGTGCCCGCCAAGTAAAACGTCCTGGGCTGCTTCAAAAGCATATGATAAGTATGCTTAGTCAGGCTGAACTCCTCCTTAAACTCTACTATGTGGTGTATTGAAGCCTTCTTCTCCAACGTCAAACTCAAGAACTCGTGCAGAAGCCCAACCCTGTACTTCTCAGCTTCCAAAGTCCACGGCTCCAAATCCGAAGAGTCAGAGTACGGTGAAACAAGCGGAAGGGTATTCAGTAAATTCATCTTCTGTTCGTCTTCAGCGTCCAGATTCAAATACCTTCCACGGCGAACAGGGAATTTAAAGGCTTTCTTCGCTTTATCTTCATCAAGAACAAAAACCTTTTCAAGGGCGCTTACAGCCAATGTGGGATCCCATTTCACCAACTCCAGCACATGTCTCCCGTCAGGGTCAATAACAGTATTCAGATACTGCGGGTAGTTTCTCACACGGTCCCGGAAATCCTCCGGAATGCCGAACAGTTCCCGGCAGTGGTAAATTTTAGCCAAGGGGATTCTTTTCTTCGCAGACATCATCACTAATTTACGCACCGTAGTAACCCTAGCTTCCTCCATCGAGTCCATGATGGCCTTCTCCTCCTCGAGGAGGCTTTCCATCAAATCCGTGAACCCAAACCAAAACTTACCGTCCGTATGCCGGTAAACCTCGAAAAGGGAACGGTGCCGCTCAATCGAGCGGGTGACTTTGCGGCCGCGAGGAAACCCCAGTTCCCGGTAGAGCTTGCCGGCATCGTCGAGGCGGAGGACTTGATCGGGTTGCTTCGAGAGGAAGGATTTGGAGCGGTTCAGGAATCTGAAGAAGGTGTCGCGTTCCACAATCCGCTCGAAGTGAGGGACGAGTTTGGGTTGAGGCTGGACGAGCTTCACTCGGGGGCTTTGAGCCTTCTTCTTGAGCTTTTTCCGCAGTTTACAGGTGATTGGCGGGGAATACAATTTTGAAAAGGGCGAAGAGAAGATTAAGGAAGGAAGTGGCAGCAGCGAAGAAGGATTGGGATTTTGACGAAGAATTGAAGTGATGAGGGCCCTCTGAAGAGGATAAAGTAAGGGTTTTGGTAGGGGTTGCAAGAGAACTTTCCTCCAGAGGAGGCGCGAAGCCATGGATTCTCTCTCCTTCGACTTTCAATCTTAAAAAAAGGATCTTTAATGAACCTTTGGTTATTGTAGACTGCTTTGGGCAGTTGGGCTGGCTAAAGATAGCCCATGTAGATGTCAGGTTTTGTAAAACCAAACCCTGCCCCCACGAGCCTGTGCCGATCAATCCACCAGAAACCAGAACCCTCTCTAACCCCGATCGTGCCGCATCCCCCGTCTCATGACTCCCCATCCTTCCATTTACTTATGGCTCATTCAGTTTTTTAATTATAAAATTAAAGAAATATTTATATTAAAAAATAAAATAAATAAAACTAGAATTTTATACAACAATTCAATCATAAGAATTATCTTTTTTAAAATGTATAAATATATTATTTAAAGTAATAAAAGGTAAGTATATAAATATATTATTTAAAGTGATAAAAAGTAAGTTTGCAACCGGAGTTGAAACTTGTGTGGACTCCAAATTGGCGAGGTTTTTTTGGCTTATTTGGTTCTACCTATGGGTTAAGAGGTGAACCCTATCATAATAGAATTGTTATTATAATAAATAAATAAATTTATAATAAATTTTATCTATTAATTATAAGAAAAAAATTAAAGATTAATGAAATCCAAGACCAGCGACCTAAGGATTACTTAGGAACCCAACTGTACTCATGCTGAAATCAGACGAATAATGCCAAATCGTTTAGTCTTTAGAGTGACCTTAATCCTTATACTTTCAACTCAGATTATATAAATAAAAGTATATTTTAAGATGGGATAAATAGCTCACGAACATGTGTCGAACTGAGGAGTTTACCTGCTTCAATGTCCCTATGGATATTGCCAAGATAGGGTAACCTGCTTCGGACGTAACATGGAGGATTGAGACGGGTGATGGTAGTGAGAGTGACCCAATCATTCACCAGAAAGTAAGTACTCTGTTCTTTCAAGTTCAAAAGGTTCGGTGGGGGTGGGTAGCAGTCAAAATCGACAAGAGTGCCGACAAACCCAACTGGGGGTGTCGAACTAGGACCAGATAATCACGCGCCAGTTTGACCCTGTAATACCATAGATTCCAGTGGTACAACCACTTCACTGACCCGTGATATGAGAATCTGCGATCCCAGTGGTCACGGGATGTCAGCAACAACATGTATGATGAGCTTTTCCCGAAGCACTCAGAGCCCGACATGGAAAAGACAAAACATCAAGATAGCATGTGAAAATATCACCAGCACATTCTTAAAGTTGCTTTGAAGTATGACAAATTCTATTATTGATTCAAGCAGGAGATCAGGCGCGGTTTCGCTTGAGATTAACACAATTTTATAAATAAAATGATGATATAAATGGAACATTATAAGAAACAGAAGAACGACAAAAGAATTCCCTTCAGCTACCTTCTCTAGTATCCAATATACTACAGCTTCATTTCTTCTTATTCAATGATCTTCTCAACAATCTAATAACCTTTTTTCCGTGCTTGTATCCCTATAGTAACATGGAGTGGAAAACTAAAATAAAAATTCCTATATTCCCCTTCCTGCATTTTGCATAATTACAGTGCCGCCTGAGGACACCTTGCGGGTCCACAGGAATTTGTGGTATAATCCACCTGAAATCTCCTTTTTTCCACCTTCCTTTTTGTGTGCTTTCTCTTCAAAAAATCCCAGCTCCTCTTGGAGGAACTTTATCAGAAATACAATTCACATAGTTAATGAATATTATATACCTTGTCAAACTATGGCAAAATCGTGTTTATTGTTGCAGTTTCTTCGTGAAAGGCTTCTGGCAGATCAGCAATCTCTCATCACTATTACTTTCGATCTCGACTACTCGTACCTCCCATCTCAGCTGAGCAGCAAGAGCACGGGCCGTTTCAACGAGAGCAGCTGTGTCCCGAAGTATTACCCAGCCCTGAAAATTTTATATTAACAAGTTTCATATCAGTATGTGTTCATTAAATCGGCTGTAGACAGAACAATAAAAAGAAAAAAATTATTCATCACCATCATTTATCTTGTTTTCTTATGAGCTTTCATAATCATCATTATCATCATTACAGCTTTGCCCAACGATGCAAAACATAGCACATGAACCCTCTTTGTTTTTACCAGGCTACAGGAAGCCTAGTAAAGGAAGCGGGCTATGCCATGTTGAAAGCAGGTGTAAAACTCATGCCAAAAGTTAGAACACAGTGACAGCGACCATCAAAACTAGAAGAGTACACTGATAGAACATAAGACAATGAACTACCTCAGGCCGAAGTATTCGATCCATCTCCAAAAACAAATCAAACATCGAGCACTTGTGGTGCTGACTGAACTGAAGAGTAAGCAGCCCATCAGCATGCAGCAAATCATAAGTTCTTGGATAGGTTGGAAAAGCTTCGCACCTGAACAAGGAATTTAACAGATGTTACCTATGAAATTAGCTTTCGTGTACCTCTGAAGTCTGCACATGGGGACAAGAGGAAGTGAAAAAAAGAATCCACCACAAGTCATAAAAAGCAAATCAAACATCAGAGGAATTAATATGAGTCAAGGTTGGGACTCTAAACAGCTTTTAACATGACTTGAAGATGAAAAACATAAAACCGCCACAAGTTTGTTTGGTATATGCTTCTCTTTACTTTATCCGTGCAAAATTTTAGCAAAACAACATTATTTTTAATTTAAATTAAAAAAAAACATAATGCTAATGGAGTCTAACATAATAGATCTATTTTCCAAGGAAAACTGAAACAACACATAAAAAGCTAAGAATCTTCAAAAAAAGCTTATTGATATGACAAGCAAAATTAAAATAGGGCACAATAAGCCACCAGCATGTAATCATGTTGGAGGAGTTACATACCAGTCGTGTAGAGCGCCAACAAATCCTCTGTCTAGTATCAGGGGAAGGTTGTTTGGACCCAAAGTGGGGACCACATTCATAACCCAAACAAACTTTCCAGCATCTAATAAAGCAGCATTAAAACCACCAAATCGAGAGTTCATATCCATCAAACTTCTGAGCATGTTAAAAGGTGGGGATGGATCTTCATCACCAGGCCTCTTTGGGTGATCCGAGAAAATCAGAGGTGAGAGAAGAGACCAGTAGTTAAGAATCACACTGTTCCAGTTATTAGCATCCTCATCAAACTCTTCCGGATGTACACCTGATTAAGTGAACCAAGTAGGTATTGAATACCAAACAATTCCATGCCAGAACTAAATAAGTAATTAAATAAATAACTGTGTGAGAGTTAGATTGAAGATGGTACCCAATATATTGAGTTCAGTGGAGTTTAACCTAGCCTGAGAAGGCCAGATTTTTCGTTGTTCAATCGGGATCCATCTAGGGCTATCAGTTCCTCCAATGCAGAGTTCAAGAGGCTGATAGTAAGGAGATTCAACATCGTGACCTTTGCTGCATATACCTACTCCAGATTTCCTACAAAAGGTGCATTGACAATAGGGTAAATCATGTGTGCAATGTTCATTGTGTGTTCAAGAAACAATAAGAGGAACTCATACGATCATAGTTCGAAGAAGAGTCAGCTGCCTCACCTAGACGCATAACAGTTTCTTCTGCTAGTTTTTTTCCAGATGACAGTTTCATCTTCTTGTGATAACATATCCCAGCAGAGGTTTGATGCAAAATCACGAATAAATGACCACTTCTTCTGATTTTCCTTATTGCGAACTAGCCTCTGAGTGTTTGTAATAGGAGAAGTCCAAACAAAGTATCCCCCGGGCCTCAAAACTCTATCCACTTCGACTAAATAAATTCCTTCTGTACCAACAAGAGCATCACAAAGTAAATAACCTGCGGATTAGATTCATCATTTGAATGACAGGCTTATGCATGCAGACGGCAAGACACGACAACGATTTGAGGCATGCTGTATCCTGTATAAAAGGCATTACAACCAGAATGGAGGCAACAGTGATTTGATAATGAATGACATTTCAAGGATATATATTGCAGTTTAATTTTTATGAATAGATTGGAGAGGTGGTTAAGGAGGACAACTACAAAAGTAAAAGGAAGTCCACAAATAAAAATCTAAACCATCTAATACAAAATGTGCGAAAGATGCCATCAAGAGAAGAAAAAGAAGTAGTTCAAAGTAATGAACATCTGATAATACAATAATGTTTTATTTGATGTTTGGAACATAAATTTGTAATGAGAGGAAAAAACATTCACACTTTTGTTTGGACGCACGTTATATGAAACATGCTAAGTAGGAACTAACAGCAGTCCTATGTACTTCCCCATCTATACCTGCTCACAGAGGTTAGTGAGATGTGTCTTATTTTGCTTTCTCTGTTTTTAATGTAAAATGAAACGTGCAAAAGAATAGTTACCTTTTTGCTCCCAGTCGATACCACAGCGTGCACAATGCAACATATCAAATGAAAGAGATGGATATGGCAACCGTCTAGATGTGAAAGAACCAATCATAGCAGGAAGGCCTCTTTCAAGAGTCAGTTGAACTTGACTTCCAGAGATCTCATAATTTGCTATGCACATGGTCAACAAATTCTTTGAGAAAAGATGAGCTCCAAAACTACCATAACCACATCCAATGTCCAAGACAGTTCTAACCTGTAATATGGAAATTGAACAAAGATTTCCTTAAATTCGAAGAAAATATTGCTAAAACTTGGTTCTAATCATAGCTAAGCGTAAGTGATTAAGTAACAAGGGAAGTAATATTTTTGTAAAGATTTTTTTCAATTATGAGATATTTTATTAAAGAAGACAAAGAAAACAAACGGGAAGGGAGAGGAAGTGTGGAACCATATGTTTTACAGACACCCCACCCTTGTTTTGGATAGAACGATTGCCTTCTGTTTTATGAATATCCCAGCATTAAACAGACTATCACTTCATTGGTATACACAGGGAGTTAGAAAGGAAGCTACTCATATGGGATGTAAAATGAATAAGCATACAAATATGGAAACAGAGAAAAGGGAGCCTAAGCACAAGGCACAAAATCTTCTCTACCTCTACCTCTTTTGCTCGCTGACATGTTTTACCCATGTGATCATAGTTTAAAGTAACCATTTTTTTTGCCAAAACGAATACTTCCAAAAATTTCTTAAGAAAGCTTAAAGGTGCCAAAAGACCTTTACATAAAGTAGACCCTCACGATATATGTAGTGAGATATTTTGAATAAATTAATTACTTAAAATTAATTTCAGCTGCAATAAAAAAGGCAGAAAATTAGCTCTCATTGAACAAGGTACTCATTCTCAAAAATTCAACTAGTTCATTTCCACTTTGACCCAATGCCACATATATTAAATGAAACAGAACTAATATCCTTCATGGCTTTTGGCCATTCTTCAGAGCCAACAACCTAAAACAATTGGCATACAACAACTTTACTTCAGCAGCCCATAGAGACATCAAGACTCAACAGCAAGAAATAACAACCCCTATTGAAATGACTGCTTGGAAAATAATTCAACATACACAAAAACCGAATTATAACAAAGTTTGATTTAAAAGTCTAGGACCTCCACTGGATAATAGACGCCATGCCTGGATGATAAACTCCATGCACAGGATTCAGGCATTTGGACCTTCAATTACAGAAGGGAGCAGCTTCCGGCATGAATCAGAATGTTAGTACGTCGTGTAAATGAAAAATAAGGCAAGTTTAAAATAGTTTTCCAGTAAATGTCATGATTATTGTGTGTGGACCCATTTGCTTTAGAGATTCAGTCGTCTGCAGAGAAGTGATAATGCCAAAAAGGGAACGCAATTTACTCACTCCCGCCTGGTTGAAATTAGATTCACTTCTCAATCCAATCATTTCCGCTATTTGATGTGCGTAGTCTTCAACTCCATCGACCATAAGAGAGTCCGAACGGAAAGATACTTGATCTTCCTCTAACATCATCATCCTTTAGCCAAATCAAGTAGAAAGATCAGGCAAACAGAAAGGTTAAAGAGTCTTTTTCTCCCTCTTATGCAAAAGCAGAAACAAGTAAAAGAAATTAGTCAGTTACCTCTTAGTCAAGCTACCGGAGGAAAGAACTTCCTGGGCTGTAATTTTCACATTCGAAACCCAAATTACATCTCGTCCAGTTGGCCATCTGAGAGGAACTCTGTAATTTCTTGGTGGAAGAATTAGGCAACCAGGCATAGACCTACCCATGCACTGGCGCTCATGGTCAATATACTCGGGAGAACCAAGATCCCGTCTTTCGGAAATATTGAAGCACGGAACATAGTTCTCATATTCCGCCGGACACAATTCTGCCTCCTTGAACTTGGCAAGACCAAGTGATAGCACTCCAATGTCAGCCAGGTCAGTTATAAGTTGTTCTTGCAGCCTCCTGTAATCCCTAAAGATGTTTCCTCTCGAGGAGCTGGAGATTGTGATTGTCCACCAGAGAGACCATGAAAGAGCCAATATGACAATAACGATCAAACTGAATCTTAGAAGCAAAAGAGCGAAGTTCTGCCGAGCTCTAGAAGCGCCTATACTAGGTGAATCTGAAGCAAAACCATTCTCGGACGAGATAGATTTGGGTAATGAATTGTTCGGGAGGACTAGATTAGCAAGGAAACTCATGGGAGCCGTTTGATCCTGCGAATAACGTATCTTCGTCCCGTCTTCCTTCTCTATTCTATCCTTCATATGAGAACCCAAAGAATCACGACCGCAATCAGTGGTTCGCACTCCAGATACACCCCGATGAAGCGGTCGCGACATTCTCCCACCTAAAAATGCAGAAGGAAAACAGAGAAATTAAACAAAAGTGGCAAATACAAATATAGAACCCAGAACGCGGAAAGCTTAGTTCCCATATCAGTAGCAAAAGAGGTAGTGCAACCTACGATCCGCCCGTAAACTGTTCAAGCCCGATCTATAGACCGCCAACAGCACGACAATGAAACCAACACATGCCTCTCGGCTTCGAGCAATCGATCCGGCCAGATAATCCACCGATTTGTTAGGCGCAGAAACGAGCTCAGGAAAAAGGGTGACGAGACACGACTCCGGAAGAGAATTAACCGAGCAGATAAACCATTTACGTGCTTTATTGGAGACCCACCACTCCAACGTTGCAGAAGAGGAGGGAAGTTCGATTCAATACTAGGACGACGAATAATGAGAACCACGGGGAGAGGCCATCCATAAACAGAAGGCACAATCAACCAGAGGAAACAGGGCTACTCCAGTTGAGTATTAACGGAGGCCGCTTTGGGGCTTACTCCCTTCCAAGATACACCTCAGCGAGGTTCAAGAAAAGAACCGAATCTCGGCGTCTTAAGCTCCGGATTTCTTGACCATCTGCCAAAAGAAATAATGCCGTCACGAGACCAACAACACTGCCGAGTCTCTTTCTATTTCCCTCTCGCTGGTTTTCTCTTTTGTTTCTCACGACGCTGGAGATACGCGTTAAAATATTCCCCTGAATGATAAAAAACAAATAAGAAATTGAATTGATCGAGCAAAAGAAAAGCAGAGTAAATGCTAAATAAATACCTATACCTGTTTTTGGCTAACAAACCAGACTTATTTTCACAGAACTTTCGGGAAAAGATAAGTCCGGGGTACCCAGGAAATAGCTGGCTTTGGGCTCGTCCTGTCACTCCTGTTGAAGCGAGTGACGAATGACGATGCATAAAACTAAACGCGGGCAAGAATTAATATAATATGCATAAAACCAAGATTGCTTATAAATTGAGACTAGCTTTTAAGTTCAAATAAAAAACTAATGAATGCATTCATCGAAGAAGTTGACAACTGATAAGAAGAAAACAACGGAAACTCTCATTAAACGGCTAAAAGTTACACTTATCTTTGACTAGCTTACAAGATCAGGATCCTCGCGAGTAAAATATTTTTTTCCAAATGCTAGACCTAAGTTGGGACCAGTTCTCAAACTATTCACGAGACTGGAGCTCAAATCTTAAAAATCTCGAAATTTGTGACTATAATTGGTGGTCACTACTACGAATTCACTTCTCTAGCTGAATCCTGAAATTCAGAGTACAGACCTTAGACTTCCCTGGACCTTCGTACATATCTCCGGGATGGGAGCTCAAAATACTAAGAAACTGAGGGAGCATTATTATCGGAATCAGAGTAGAAAACACAGGTTTTTTTCTTCTTCTTTTTGGATCCCAGAAACAAGAAGAAAAAAGAGGTGTGAAGTTCGAATGACTTTCCAAGTTATGTCGACAGTCGATTCCAATTGCGTCGGCAACAGGGCATAAGCTTCGCCAAGTTTCTCCGACTTCAGTAACCAATTATCAAGTAAATAACAAAATCTAATCTAGAATATTTCATTCAACTCACGTCAATTTTCATACGAAACAGCAGAGCAATCTCTTAACCTTCCGCATATCTGTACTACAATTCATTAATCTACGATTAATAAAATCAGAAGCCGACGACAGCAAAGAATAGAAGCGCCAAATTCACCGCAATCAACAAACAGAACCGAAGACCTCAAGCACGACGAATAGATCTCAACTTGAAACTCGCCTCCAGAAACATGATAAAAGAAAATTTTCCAACACTGACAACAGCTGAAATTACCTAAGGTCCTCCGCTTCGTACATTCAACTTCTCCAAACTACATTCACAGAGAAATCATCATCAGAACCTGAAAACTAAAATAACCTCCGGATCTACCCAAAGAGCAAAAAAAAAGCATAGCTTCAAGCAAATACCACATCGAATAACGTTATGCAAGCACCACACGGTCGAGCTTGTGATCCCTCCAAACAACAAACCACAAACAGATTTGTGAAATTTCACAGCAGCAGTAATAATATCGATCAACGCTTCCTCGTCCTGTCCATATCAACAAAACCGCGAAACAGACTGCTTTCTTTCTCCTCTGTAGAATCCGCCGATCCACAAACCTTTCTCTATGAATGGATTTCGGATGACAGAACCGCAGCAGCAGAAGACAAAGGACTGTCCACTTTACCTTATATATGTATAGGAGCGAAAAGAACGAGCGAAAGGCGCCAACCGTCAAATATAAAATGAGTGGGTGGTCGCTTTCTTAACTCTTGATTATTAATTATTTAATTCAGTAAAAACACGGTGCAGAGCCCACATTCACGCGGAGTTGATGTCGGTGGACCATCCCGATTCCATTCCTTGCGTCTTACGTATCGACGAAGTGAGCCATTACTGAGACGAAGTAGACAGTGACACGTGTCTTTTTCCAAAAATTTTGAAATTATTAGTTTACAAAAAACAAAGGGCAAGAACGGAATAACCCTTAAATTTTGATACATTATACGAATATGTTCCGCATGTAAAAACCTTTAGTCAAATAAATAGATAATAAAAATATTAAAATTTTGCTATCATGATACCCACCTCAAATTTTGTCACGTCACATTTTGAAAACTATGGAATTAATGGGATGTTCTATTACAAGAATGGGGAAGACACTAGGGTCACCACTTGAATTATTGCCCTCAAAAAGACTTTGGTCCACATTTTATATAAATGAGAGTGGACAAACTCATGGAGTGTCATGGCTAGTTTTGAATGGTTCAAAATCCACAAAACATCCTCTTAGGTTATTCATGCATGGAAAAAATAATTATAGCAATGATCAAGTCTCCCCATGGGGACGACTCACTTGAGACCACTTTGTAATTGAGATGGATCCAAAGTGGGTGAGACATGTGCATTGGGTCCCTAACACCATTATTGTAACTTTATGTTGATTTTTTAGGTTTTCAAGCACTAACAAATTTGAACCAAGGATTTGGGACAGCTAGAGTGGAGTGGGTGAATCGAGCTGACCAAATTTGGTGGCAAGGAGACTCTCTTCTAGTAGTGTGTAAAGAAATATGTATTTATTATGAAAAAAAAAAATTTATAGAACCGAATCCAGCTGGGTTCGGAACTGACTTCGGTGGTCCCACCCGAGTCATGAGTTTCGGCGCCTCCGTCCTAAGCCACTTGGCCTTACATGCACATACCAATCCCCATGCCATAAAATCTCCTCCTCGTTTATCCACTAGGTCCTCAGTGCGCACTGCGCACTACCCTCTCCTCCTGCCGATCTGTCCCGCACCGTCCCACCCAATTTACTCAATCGCCCTCGTAATTTACTTTTTATTACGTCATTACCACTCTACGTGACGTCGGAAGCTGCCTCCCCTGGCGTCTTAGATTCCGGGAGCCCGAGGGGAACTTTAGTTGCATGTTAGTGGGCCCTACTCGGACAAGTAACTGGAATATTGTATTTGTATTTTGCCCTTTTCGGTCAAAGGAATCGTAGCGTGAATGACACAAAAGAATCGAAGATCCGTAAATAATTAATTCAATTGAATAATATTAAATTAAATTAAAGGCTAAAATTAGGAAGCTTTTTTATATAATTCCTTTTATAAAATATATTTTTCTTGACTCTTGTTCTTTATATTTAATCCTTGACAACAGAAAGTGGGTCCCATAAAAAAATTAAAAATTAATAAATATTTATAAATAAAAAATATATACATGAAAGTAGATTCTTGAGTGCCTTTTGTTTGTCATCCGGGACAAGGCAAGAAATTGATAAAAAATTGAATTTTCCCCTTTGTGAGGGCACAAACTATCCCTTATTGAAGGTTTACTAGAGGCATGTCGGTTCTTGTAATGCATTAAATAGGTTGCACATCTATGTCACATGCTTAGTAATTTATTTATGAATTTATAGTATTTTTAATTCTTTACAATTTTCTTAATGCAAGATAAGAAAGACCCTTTTCGTCGTTTATTGTCAAGTACAACGGGTTTTATATCTAAACTGTTAATTACTTAGTTAATATTACCCAAAAAACCGATCTGTTAGGAGCGGAAGGCATAGATACTTAACCCCAAAACCATAAAAATATTCAAACAAGATTTCAAACTAGAAAACCTCCAAATGAGACTACAACTCTAAATCTCCGAAGAGAAACTAAATTTAATATTATAATTATCAAAAGAGTAAGAAAAACATGTTACAATGTTTTACCTATAAGTTCTACCCACCTTGATGTCACAAAGTATTATTTTTAGGAACATGAAAAAACAGATTTGGACCATTAAGTCAAAATCTACAACGTATGCATGAAACTAGAATGGTGTGGGTTGCATTCAATGAACAATGGGGACCAAAGCCCTCTCATGATAAGAAAGTCACATGGGAGCTAAGTAGATAAAAGAAAGAGCAAAATCTCATCTCATCTCTTGTGCCACTGTCAGCCACCGAGTACAGAGACTGCAGTGAACCGGAAAGGAAACCTCCCTCTTTAAGGTGAAAACTTCCCACGTCATAGTGTACCTTGGTCTATCATTGTTGAAGCAAAAACATGAATTTCAGACAATCCAAAGCCAAAGATACCAGAAATTTCAGAAGAGTTGAATGTCTTTTAGTGCTAGACAAGGACCATTCATTCTTAAATTGTGTAGAGAAAATGGAAATTTTAGAACTCAATTTAAGTTGCTCATCAAATTTGAAATTCCAATTCAATTTATTCAAGTTCAACAATCCCTTACAATTCAAAAAAATTTAAAAATTTGCCTCAGTTAATGATAAATGGCTCGTCTTGCCGTGACCTTAAAATGGAGCGATGCCCAACAGGTATATGTGAAAAGCTGAGAGAAAGTGATGGAACACCATGCATGTTTACACTTACAGAAGGGAGTCGGTAGGTTTCTTGGCTTGAATTGAAATTTGCTTGGGTGAAGGCAGGGGATGAGAAGACAGAAATAAGAAGATAAATGGGGGGGTTTAATGCCGTGACCGGGACAGCATAGGATGCTCCCATGTGTTTTTGAGTTTTAGGGTGTTGCCTGCTTTTGCTTGGACTGCATGTCACAATTTGATGGGATGTTGATCAGGTAAAATGTACATACTGGGGCAACTCTTCTTTTATCTCTTATGGGAATTCATACTCTCATACTTAAATGTTGTCCTCATGGATTTCCATTTAAGATTTCCTAGGGTTCCCATAGTTATTGCCTTAGTTTACTCTTCTTATAGGACATATGCTCCCTTTCTGATTGTAATAAACTGTTACGGTTAATAAAGAGAGAGAGCTCAGATAAAACCCTTTAGCCATCTTTGTCTATATGACTGTGTCCTTCTGCAACTGCCTGCTGCAGCTTGCTATTCTTTGGCCTGTGCTTCTGCTTTCTAAATTCTAACTACCACCCAAGAATTCAAATAAGGATCATGGAGCAAGGAGGCTGAATCATTCTGGTGGGACCATCTCTATTGAATTTCTTAACCACCCACCGACTTTTAATTCAATTGTGAATCGTTTTTGCACATTCCATGAAAAATCTTAGCTTGATGCCAAGGAGGGATTATCCTCCGAGCCAAACAATGGTATCGCCCTCGAGATCTTGTTTTGGTGGGGATCATCTGTGGCTCTTCTTCTGACTTCGAAGGTGCCAGTTACAAAAACAGAAAATTAAGTATGCATGGGGTGATACGCGGTGGGATTTCATTTTGAAAGCTCAGAATGACTTAATGGGATGTTTCATGGATTCATTGGTGGATTGCACTTCCCTTGCATTCCCCCCGTCTGTTTTCTTCCGATTCAAAACCGGCATTTCCCATTTCTTTACCAGGAGAGTTTTGAGCTAAACGGAGATCTGCATTGGCTGTAGCAGTCATCTTCCGGCTTATCAAGCTGCCGTCAAGTCGGAAGGTGCAGAAAGGAGACGTGTGGGATTGGGAAGGGTGCATCAAGTACTGCCAAATCAGAGAGTCTCCGCATCTGGTTCGTGGCGGAGTCTGATACAAATCCCAACAGCAATTGTAATTGTTGGCCACGAAATAAAATAATCAAATGAAAGAAGAAATATAATCTTGTATTATATTTCCTAGTTCATCTCTTTTGGTCTTATCTACAGTGATTTAGAAGGCACAACACACAATTGGAGTGGCATCAAATCTAGTAAAATCCGAACCTGCTTATGTTTGAACTAGGTTTGATTTAAATATTTCGAACTCGAGCCTAAAATTGTAATCGAGCTCCAGCCCAATCATTTTAACCAAACTCGAACTCCAATCTACATTTAAAAATTTGTATAAAATATATGACAAATAAACTGTATAGAAAATTATGCATACATTTGACCTAAAATTGGCCATGACCTCTACCTAAAGTTAGGCATGACTTTTGTATATTAACCTTGCATAAAATTATCTATACACTTGGCATAAAATTATTCATAAAATATACATAATTATACATAAAACTTATTATTGTCCGGTAGCATTATCTCCACAATACATTGCCCGAGCTTCACAAGACATCAAACCAGCCTTTCGCAACTCAAGATCAGAAATTGAAATAAAAAAAAAAAAAAGGAAATTCATAACAGATACCTCACTGTGATCAGAGGAGCTTTTGTTCAGTAATGAAAATAATGTTTGGTGAAGAGAATAATAATTCAGTCCTTCAGAAAAAACATAGCAGTACAACTATAGTAAAAAACAAACTCATAGCATAAGGCGTAAAAAAAAAAAAACTAAATACATGAGAATGACTGAGAAAAATATAATTTGAGAGTGCAAGTAGAAGCAAAAAGAATACAACATCAATAAAGCCAACAAATGAAAGTTTTCACTTACCCGATTGAAGCAAGATGCAGTGGTTAGAAAAAGAATGAAGCAGGTAAAAAATCTGAAAAAAGAATAATGAAATTCATAAACAGAAATCTCACTATGAACAGAGGAGCTTTTGTTTGGTAATGAAAATGTGTTATGGTGAAAAAAAACAATAATTTAATCCCTCGGAAGAAGCTTCAAATGTCATCAACAAAAGACAACCGAAAATAAAATTTAGTTTTATACCTTGTTTGAGAAAGAAAAATTCTCCGCCCAATTTACCCCTATTTCCTTCTCTTGATTCTCTTTTACCTACTACTTGGTGAAATCCACTTCCAGATTTGTCAACAATACAGAGAGAGCCATTACCTCCGAGAGCAGGAAGAAACTCCTGAAACAACATGAAACATGAGCAAATAAAAATAAAAAAAATCATTGTTCTGTCGGCGACCAAAAAAAACAGAAGATAAAAAATAAAAGAACTTACCTTTGTTCAGTCACTTCCGTCGACGAGGAAGAAGATTGGAGGAAGAAGATGGGAGAGGAAGAAAATGGGAGAGGAAGAAATCGAAGAGGAAGAACGAAGAATAAGAAGATGCAATCGAATAAAAAACCAAAACTTAAGAAGCAGATTGCACTCCGATTTTTCTCGCCTACAGTCGATTTCCTTCCAATCTTCTGAAGCCTCAAATCCCCATTTTCGCTCGCTTGCAAACAGTTGCCGAATCCTGACTATCCCGCTTCCCCAGTTCTGGAGAATGAAACGAATTAAAGTCGTTCAGGCCCTCGTTAAGTTAACGAGCCGGCTCGCGAGCTTCCGAATCAAACCATGGTTCGCTCGAGCTCCACTCGTTAACATAAACGAGTCCGATCTGGATCTTGAACTCGGTTTGAGATCCAGATAAACCGAGCTGAGCTCAAGCCACTCATGAACCGGCTCGATTCGATGCCACCCCTACACAAGAGGGTTGTTTGAGTACTAGATCATAATCCATTTGACACGAAAATAATAGTATAACAGATAACGCAAAAAAACTAGATCATAAACCTTTTGTTTTTCGATTTCCCATGTATCAACAACACTTTCTGTTGTTTATTTCTTGATTACTGATTATTGAATGCTTAATTTTATGATTATTTTTTATTTCTTCTTAATTTTAAAGAGCATATGTTAATTATTTATATTATTTCTCTGTTTTTGAATTTATTTTTATTTTGTCTAATATATTAATAATTCCTTAAAGTATTTATTTAATTTATTTGATTATAGTCAAATTGCTTTATTTATTTTACTTATTTTTAATTTTGGTTTTTTGTGCATTTATCTATTAAGATATGTTACCATTTAAAAGTTTCTTGGTCAACTCAAATACTTCTTAGAAACAAATAAGCAAACGATAGTGGCTCAATCAACAAAATTTTTGGTCAATCACCCGTTTTTTAGAAACAAAGAAGCAAACTATAGTGGCTCAATCAACAAATTTTGTTCATGAATCTCAAAGGCTTCCATGTTTTTTACCATTTGCTAGAGTTCCCATTGCATTAACACAGTGACACTATTACTTCTCACTACTGTGAACCATGATTGTATGATGCAGTTCAATAAAAAGTACAACTTGGAAAGCGTAAGGGATGCAAGTCCTCTATAGGGAACTTTGCATCTCTGAGACTTCAGATGGATACAAAAGTTCAATAACTGAATAGCAGTTCTGGGATAACAAGTAAATAAGTTATTTGCTTCGGTGCAGCTGCCCAACTGTAAAACAAACTGTGTACAGGCACAAGAACATTCTCTGTGCTTCATTAAAATAAGATTCTAAACCACAACCAAAAGATGCCTATGAAGTCTGCTTCTGAAATTGCTAAACATTGATCACACACAATACCCTACAACTGGGGCTTCCACCCCTGAGATTTTCTGAGACGCATCCCTCCAAGGGAGGGAACCAGGGTCTTTCATTCATTTGGTTCCATCTCATGCTAAGCTGGCTCACATTGATGAAATCTCTCATATACTGTGGTAGAAACTACATTAACCAATACACACTAAAACTAGCCGCTCCCATGAAGCAAGTATTCTGCAAGATTGCCAAAAAGAACTGATAATAGCATGTCTATCAAACACAGATCATTCATAGAATGATAGGATTAAAAGAAATAAAATTTGCATTAACATTTGTACACTAAAGTGAGATAAAAAAACAGGCTTATGTTGCCACTATTCTGCTACCAGTTAACCACTTCAATAGTTTGCATAAATGACAAATTTACAAGTCTATACCAGCCAGAGTTGTTGCACTTCCCAACAGGGATGCACTCGATAAAATTATAAATGACATTTTAACACATAAATTCAATGAATACTGACTACCGAGTTCTTTCAAATATGAACTCTTCAAAGTAGCGAAAAAATTGAAGAGTTGGTACAATTCTATGTTTCTATTTTGGTTTTACACTTACTTCCCATGGAACTTCATTCATGACTCCCAAGTAGTTACCATTTAGCAGCATTCAAGTTTGCAATAAGAGTTTCTCCCTCACTTCCCAAACCCTTCCTTCCAACTAACTTCACCATAAATGCATTGCACAACATCCTCAGTCCATCATCATCACCCTTGATCTCAGCCAAGTCCATTGCTTGCTTTCTTGAGATCAACCCGTAAAGATAGAGTGGATCAGCTTCCAATGTTTTCCTACGTAGCTTAACCCGCAGAAGTGAAACAGAATCCAGATCAGAAGACCTGGGATCAAACAATACCGAGAAACTTCCAAATGACAAATCAGGTTTCTCAAACAGAATATGCAAATCTAAATTTTCATCCTTGATGTTTTCCCCTGCTAATGGAAACAAAGACCTTTTTTTTGCCATTCTGGATATGTTTGCTGCTTCCCTCAGGCCACTTAGAAGAGCACCATGCATAGTTGCAGGATACCGTCGATTTGTGGCCTCACCTGCAAAAAAAACCCTTCCTTCTCCAATGCACTCTGCCAGAGTATCATAGTCATCCCCGCTGGACCCTACTGTCACATGAGAGTAGGAACCATAGGTGAACCTGTCTTTTCCCCAGCGGGTGCAGACTACCTGAATTGGTTGAGGCACTTCAATCCCTCTTGGCCCAAAAATACCTCTCAATATTCTCAAAACCCTCTCGACAGACTCCACAGGAGACACCATCTCAAACTTAATGGCTGATTCTCCCGCCACCAAAGCCACCAAAAGGGGCCCTCCTGACACAGAGGAATAGCTATAAAACAAGAAGAACTCACCTCGCTTACTTGTATCCTCAGTTAAATGGCCAAATGTATCAATCTCTCCACCCCAAAAGTCATATGGAAATAACATTGCAACCTTATTTAGTGATCCAAAACCTAATCTTTCAATTGCCTCCTGCTTTGCCTTTGGAAGCTCAGGGATAAATTTGATGGAACCCCTCTTGAGCACGCCCAGTGGGACAGTACACAAAGCCATATCGCCACGGAAAACCTGTCCTCCTGCTGTAACCATAACACCATCCACACCACACCGTATGGTTTCCACTGTTCTCCCATAAAATATTGGAAGATTCTCTGCAAGGGCACGGATAAATCTTCCATTACCCCCAGGAATGAAACAATGGTCGCCACCCATTTCATATGGATCATCTTGGTCCCAAAATGCGAGCGATAAATCTGACAGTGACGAAGCATTAGCGTATTCTAAATTTGCTAAATGCCAGTTTAACAACATTCGTTCCTCTATGTCCTCAGCAACTCGGTAAGCTTGCCTGAAGGTTTCTAGTGCAGTCCCTAACGACATATCCACTGCTTTCACCTCGTCGGAAACGGCTTGCCTAAGCTTACAGACCTTGTCTAAGAGTTTATTAAATGAATATTCGACGCGATTATCCATGTCCAGGTCGACAGCTTTCCCACTAGGAAGATAAAGAGGGCACTTATCACGTACCTTGTGGAGAGGAAACCCCAGCTGCCTCGCCAATACCCCCAATGGGTTACCATTGATGCCAGTAAGAACAGAGCCACCAAGATCGGCAGCAGCAACAACCCCGTCTCCCTCCATCTTACGAGTCAAAACCCGACCGCCGGGGCGATTCCTGCCCTCCACGATAACAACCTTGAAACCTAGCGAGCGAAGGTGGCGGGCGGCGGCAAGCCCTGCAATACCCGCACCGACGATTACCACGTTGGCAAGAGTGGGACCATCCCAATTCACCTCCTTTATCGCCGGCGCGAGGCCGAAGTTGATGTACCCGTGGAGAAGCAGGAAATCATACGCCGCGATGACCAAGCGCCGGTGCTCCGAGCGAATAGATTCCATGGCATGGTCCTTGGTCAACCAAACAGACACATTCGACCTCCACCTGGCCAGAATGTGGTTTCGGACGACGATATAGTTGGCTTGGTCAGCCCCCCCGATGGTAGGAACCACGTTAGCTTCAATCTCTTCCTCCGTGAGGGAATCAACGGGGAACCCGACGGAGATTGCGATCAGGGCTTCAACGTCCAGCTCCTTCGCGAGGTTTCTCCGCCGAGATCTGGTCGGCGAGAGATTATCGTTGATCTGTAACCGGATGAGCTCGTCCATCAATTTCTCGTCATAAATGTTTGATTTTGGCTGCGGACGGAGGACCCGGAGACCCGTTATCGCGGTGGCCGAAGGAACCATCTCTGGAAACTGCTTTTTCCGGCGCCGGCGTTTCCTGGCCGGGGATGGAGCATCATCCGTCGTCTGAGGGGAACCTTCTAGAAGGTGGTTTTCGAGCGGGGGAGAAGGGTCTGGAAGAAGGTTTTCCGCGGAGGTAAATGGGTCGAGGAGGTGATTTTCCGCGGATGTAGATGGGTATAGGAGGTGGTTTTCGGGAAAGTGGGAGTGGTCCGGCGAGTGGTGAATTTCCGGCTCGGTGGCAATGGGGATGGGACGGGTGGCCTCCATAGGCAGGAGCGACTTTTTGAGTCTAAGCTCACTACAACCATATGGAACGGACACAGTAGGGTTTATTCTGCCATTCATACCTTACTATTGCTCTGAAATTTTTGACTGATCCTCGTCGCGTTCGTTCAACCTCAAACGGGGCCCGTCCTGAAAAGTGGATTAAATGATTAGCCTGGGTCCATGGGTATCTTCCGCTGTGAGCCATATCATGATCTTGTTGAGACATGTGACACGGCATAACTCTTAAATAACTAATAAAACTTTATCTTATAATCAATTATATGTCAAAGGATCAAATATAACAAAAAGATATATGGGTTAGAAGAACTTAAGAGTTCACTTTAAAATCGACTGTATGAAAATTCGTTAAAATTCAAAAAATAAAAAATAAAAAGGATCTTAAATGTTCTTATATTTTTATATTATTTGTTGTTATTTTTATACCTAGATAAATAACATAAAAAACAAACAATGCTTTAATAACTCCTTATTTAAGGGACAAAAAACTTACTTTCCCTTTTACTAACTTCTTACTTTTGTTAAGTTGTAGAGCCTAATTAACACTTTACTTTTGGTAAGGTCGTCGTGGGGGTTGAACCTCTTGGGGGTTTGGTGGCGGAGTCCCTAGGCGGGTTCACGATATATTGAATGTTGTGTCAATAAGGGTAGTTTGGGGATTTCAAACTTGTAATTCAGGTACCCTCATTTTCTCTTGATATATAGGGGCATCGTTGTTAGGGTTTTTTTTTATTACTTTGACGAGGATTATTCATCCAAGGAGCATCAGTTGCGACTGAGAGAGGTTAAAGAAAAATAACACCTGTAAGTACGTGTGATATCTCTTATAAACTATTTCATTTTCATAGTGGATTACAAATCTTGTTGTGTTTTTTGTGTTTACTTTTCCTGTCTTCTGCGATTATTATTATTACTCTTATTTATTTAGAATTAAGGCATCTAATTCCTAACAACTTCAATCTTACTTTTTATTATATATAAAATTAATTATATTTTAGTGTAAAATATAATAATAATTATTAATATCCCTATTACTTCCTATTGTGGCATGAATGCACTGGTAAAAGGGATTAATTTTTTAATGAAAATTTAGTTAAAAAAACATAATTTTCTTATCCTTTTGCTTTCTTATAGTGGCACTAACAATCCCTTACCGTGTCTTATATTATTTTCCCAGTATATAGGCTTCTACTAAAGCAATACAGAAAAACTCGTGTTCATATATTAAATTTGGTAATTTTTAAAAAATAGAAAAATTTAAAAAAATAGAAATCGATTGTAATTTGCCTTGGGTGATTTTTAATAGTTTTCTAGGGGCTACATTGCCAAGGATTTGGCTTACCGCCAGACCTAGCCAGTTTTACACCTGACTCGGGCGAACCCTGTAACACTCATCGAACCATTAAGTGGACTTGCTAGGACGGAAACTGAGCACGTGAGAGCTGAGAAACTACTGGAGATATCGCACACGTGTGATTCACACAACCGGTTTTTGGAGGTGTATATACTCTTACGGTAAGACCACCGTTAGACTCTCTCTATTCTCCCGTTGCTACCTCATCTCGACTAGGAGAGTGAAAGGCGCCGAGGGCGTCCCTTCCCGCGACTCCTTGGACAACCGAGCTTCCTACTGCAAAAGGGAGACTCATAGAGGAAAGAAAAATACCCACGCAGAGGTCTGTCTTCCCCTTGATCAAAACTCGAATGTGTCATTAAACCGAAACTGCAAAAGTTCTCTGATGTGGTCTTCTCTCTCTTCCGTACTTTGGATGTTTTTCGCATGCTTTATAGGGGTTTTTCCCCTGAATACCTTCAAAATACGTCTTGTTGGAAATTTGGAATCCCTCAGCTCGTTTGAGTTTTTGGTTCCTGAGGTGGGAATATGTGAGTGTTTGTTTTTTATATGAGGACCTTGAGCTAGAAGTTACTCTTATTGCTTTCAATGTGATGACCATACTCTTATCGAGTGAGCTTAGGTTTTTGGTCGGTGCGTGTTCATCTCGCAATGGTTTCACTTAACTATGAACCGGGAAATTCATTTCCGTCTCTCTCTTTTTTTTTTTTCTTTTTTGTGGAGAATAACGTGGTCGCTTAAAACATAAAATTGTGTAAATACCTCTAGCTATTGTACTTACTGGAACATCTAACGGCTTCTCATTTCGATTCCAGCTGTAAAGTCGATCTTCCTAGTAGTAAATGCTCTTGATTTCATGCTAGTGAAATGAAGAAAAGATTGTTTAAGACTTTTAGTTTGTGAAAGACATCCATTTTCGTTGATGTGCATATTATGAAAAATATCCTGTTTCACTTGACATGCTTTTACATTACTCTTATTTGCAGCTCCCTTTTTCCGCTTAAATTATATTAGATGGCAATAATACCTTGTGGAGGGACATGGGTTGCTCAATGGGGAATTCGTCCTCAAGTGATGTCAAGATCTTCATCAGCACGACCTGTAGCATGTTATGAAACAAATAATTTCCTTAATTCCCAACTTGGGTAAGTCTTTCTGAAACAGCCTATAGGAATGTGACTAGAATATCTCTATGTTAGTTCTCATACCACTAATACTGCTTCTGTTTCATTAACGTTTTTGAATTTGGTACAGCTTGTGTTTGAATTTTATGCTGGAAATATCATTAAGAAAACTTATATATTGGCAAGTAGATGATGACCGTCAACTAATTGGATAAAGCCGTCAGGCTGGGTGTGGTTTTATTTTATTATTAGAAATGGTGATTGAGTGACTTTGGAGCCCACAGAGACAGTAATAGAAATGTGGGAGAGACAGAATATTGAGAAAACATATCAGGTACCCCTGTTGATATGACTCGAAATTCTAAACAATGATTTGTCTTTTGTCATTTGGATGGACAAGATACTGAAACTATGAGTTGAAAGTCCATAGCAGCGCTTCTTACCCCTTGAGAAACTTGCTAAGTCCCCAGTGAAAACAACTGCTCCGCAATAGAGTGGATTTGATAAGGATGTGTTCAAGGCTTTGATCTTGCATAGGTGGACTAGGTCTTGATTCAAGGATATAAAGGTTTGGAGTAGGGATCAGTACTAAATGAGCTACCAGTAAATTCCGTTTTAAGAGAAGTCACTCCTAAAAAACCAAGTAGTTACAACAAATTTAAAGGGATTGGGAGCATGTCATATTTGTTGCATTTATACAATGCGCGCCGCATGCTAAAGAAGCCTTGGTGAGTAAAAAGGATATTAAAATATTATAGAGTTTTTAGGAGGATTGAATCTTGACAATTCGTGATTGCCACATCACTCCTGGTTGTAATTGCTACTTCTTTCCAGGAAGAAAGAGATCTCAGTGTTAGTGCATGAACTGTCAGCTCTACCTTATTAAGGGCACAATCCTCACTTGCTTAGGTAATGAGGCTCTGGAGCTGGGTCAGATGATTGTTCATTCTTCTGTTGATTTGTAACACTTATGAAATAACTTGGCCAGATAAATACCTGCGCGTCTCAGATAGATCCTTTCAGAGTAACAGAAAAACTGGCTGTATCTTTTCTTATACAACTTAAATAAGAAGATTTGGTCAAGTTACCAGCACCATGGCAGCCAAGCATCCATTGGGACAGAAAAGAGGCCTTCTCAGATATTTTTGTTGATCCTGTGTTTGCAAAGCCTGGATTGTGTTGTGAGAAATACTCGTGTTTAGGAAATGTCACCAAGGGGAAGTAGGAAGTTTTCTCCAGAAAATAAAGCAACACTTTTTTGGTGGTCTATAAAGTCCAGGGATGGGTGTTTTGGTTTTCCAAAATGTTTCAGGTTGTAAAAAGCTGGATATGTCTTGGACGTTTATGTGAGGTAATCTGTGAGGCACCCCCTTGTAATGTTTGAGTTATATATATGTCAAACATTATGTATTTATATCAGTGTGACCGACATTACAGGGGTTGTGACATAATGCCCCCAGTAGTCGGATATGTATCACCTTATGTGTGATGTGTCGATGTTATGCCCATTGCCTGCCCACGATTAAGTCTTATCCCTACCACCCTAATAGTAGTAAGCCATAATTTCTTTTTGTGATTCCTTTACCGATCTCCTTCTAAAGCCCCAAAATTTGGACGTGGATACCGAGAGACCACAAAATTTTTCATATATTTCTGAGTGGAGAGAAAATCAAGTGAACAGGAATCCAGCTAGAGAAGAAGGCCCGCACCCTAAAATGAAGGGGAATGAGAATCCCCCCTTGGCCATATCAGCAAATTATATATATTGCAGCAGATATTAGCATGTACATATATATATATATATATATATATATGTTTAAATGCTGATATTAGCATTTACATTTTGCTTGTTTGCAAAGCAAGGAAAAGCCAGATGAGGAGTTCTACTTTTTAGTTAATTGGCATCAACAACTATTTTTGTTTCAGGGGTACATGGTGTTAGAGTGGTTCCGTCCACTCTTGTAGGTGGTAGCTTTCCTCACCTAACAGATCGGTCTGTTGGGTTGTATTGGCTAGCCGCTGTCATGGTATCAGAGCTGGGCACGCCATGTCCCGCATTCGAATCCTGTGAGAGGCGGTCAAGAATGGGCGAGGTGGGTGTCAAAGTGGTTCCGTCCACTCTTGTAGGCGGTAGCTTTCCGCACCTAACAGATCAGTCTTTTGGGTGTATTGGCTAGCTGCTGTCATGGTATCAGAGTGCGTGCCCAACTCTGATACCATGACAACGGCTAGCCAATACACCCAAAAGACTGATCTGTTAGGTGCGGAAAGCTACCGCCTACAAGAGTGGACGGAACCACTCTGACACATGGACTGGAGGCTTAAGACAATGAGAGTTCTCTTACTATCTTCAGTGATGAGCAAATAATTGTATCTCTGAGTCAATAATAATAGTTCTCTGACTATCTCCGAGGAGCAAGTAGTAAGAGTTTTATCCAGATAATGAACTCTTGCTCATGATCCCTGACCAAGCTTTTGTGAATGGCATGTTCTGATCAAGTTCTCCTGCCTCAGACCAAGGTTAAGTGTAGTTTTAGTTTTTATAGTGTATACATAACCATTCATCCCAGGTTACACATTCAAAATTATTGGTTCTTTTGGTTTCTTTAGGAGTGCTCTTTTTAGTGGTCAATGCTTCTATCAGAAGTGCCATCTACAGTTTCTTTGTTCTCTTTTTCTCTAGAGTTTCTGTGACTATTAAATCACTACTGTGTTTGTTTAAAATTTACAGTTTTATCTGCTTTATGAATTTCATGGCCATTGTGGTATTCTTATCATGATGTTGAACATGCAGGATTTCAGGCAAAGAAAAGTATATGGCATCTTCATATTCAAGTTTGTTTACAGAAGATTCCATATGTGCACTATTTAATACTGGGTCATCTGTAATCTCTCATCGACGCAGGGGATCACGGCTCATTGTCAGAGCTGACAGTGTGAGCATAGCCATTCTTGTTTTTAACAGTTCTTTTTTTCTTTTTTTTTTCATTTGAATGGTAGCACCTTTTAGTTCTCGTCTTAAGCTGATTTCCTGGAAATAATTTTATTTGCATGACATTTCTCTGCTAATATCAAATTTTCATTATGTTTTATTATCAACAGGATTACTATTCTGTCCTTGGAGTATCAAGAAATGCCAATAAATCTGAGATAAAAAGTGGTATGTACTAGCTTCTTGCCCCTTCGTGTTGTCACAGACCTGTGCTTTAATTCTTTTGATAGAACTCCTTTCTTTCATCTTATTATTACTCAACTCCTAATTGTAATTGTCCTGCGTTGTTGCCTTTTCTTTGAAAAATAAATTTGGTTACTGGATTTTGGTTTGATGTTATAAGAATAATATTATGATTTAGTTCAAGTACACCCTGCAGGTCCTCTTTTAAAATTCTGAATCATGAAAGGATATTTATCTGTGTCAATAGGGTGGGGATTTGTCATTTTCATTTTTTTTATAGATTCAAATCCAATTTGATTCATCTAAAAGGTCTTCACTAGGATTAATTTATGGTTGAATTTTTGGGACCAAGTTGTGACCATAAGCAGATCTGCATAAAAATCTTATAATAAAAAAAGTGAACCAAGTAATTTTTAAGACTTAAGTGAAACACTTATTATGTTGATGTTTTAGTATTTTGTCATTCAAAAGGAAAAAATATTTAGTTTCTTATGTGTAAGTGGGGAATTGATAATTCAGTACCTTTCTGATGCGGGAGGGGCGTCGTGACTGCGATGTGGTGCTGATTTGTGAGGGATAAAAGAGAAAGTAGGAGGAGGAGAGGAAGAAAGGAGGAAGTGAGAAAGAAGAAGAAGAGAAGGGACGTAGAGAACCAAGAGTAGTGGAGGGAAGAAAATAGAATAGTAGGGAGAAAATTTTAAACTTCATTGAATGCCCTGATTTTCAAACATCATGGGTTTAAATAGAGACTCAAAACCGTAGGGATATTTCAAAATGACCAAATACCCTTGATGGCAAAATACCCCTAAAGACCAAAATGCCCTTGAACAAATAATTTTTTTAATCTCTAAGGACAATGCAAAATATAAATAAATAAAATAACAACTAATCTATCCTAAATGCTTCACTTCCTAGCCACAGAGTGGTGGATCTTGTCGTAGTCCGGTGTCTTCGAGTATAGACTCTTGTAATCGGTGGCACATGAGGGGTGTCCTCATCACTTTCTCTTGTTCCTTTTTAGTTTTTATCCAAGGCGTCTTGTGTCCATTTTTAGTTTTTCCCCATGTTGGACCAATCTTTTTTGGCAAGTATTGCTGTTTATGTTTTAAAGAAGGTATAGTTGTCCCTAAGAATTAAAGGTACAGTTGTGATTTTCTTGAAAGGACTGTTATGCTTTTCAAAGAAGTGAAAAGTTTAAGTTACTCTTTACCTTCAACTTGTATTCATCCCCAACATTGTTGAGACATCCTTATCATAAGTATGCTCATTGTCAGCATTGTTTGAGTTTTACCCTAAGTTGGATTGGTACCAAAATCCACATTCATTATGCTTCATTACTTCTGTCTGTTGTTAGATTGCGCCTCTACCTCCAATTTGTGGCTGACCCTAACATGGTTAGACAACATCTTATCTCAAAACCTTCCCAACTATGGTTGTTATCATCAAAGTTAGTGCATTGTCATCAGGTCCAGCTACAAGTAGGGGTGGCATCGAGCCGAGCCGAGCCCGAACCTGCCTATGTTCGAGCCGAACTTGATTTAAATATTTCGAGCCGAGCTTCGAGCCGAGCCTCATCTCTAGCCTAAAATTGTTATCGAGCTCGAGCCCAACGAGTTTGAGTCGAGCTTTGAGCCGAACTCGAGCCTCAACATACATTTAAAACATTTCAAAAAATATATACTAAATAAAATATATATAAAATTATGTATATATTTTACATAAATTTGGACATAACCTATATATATATATAATACATGTATAAGATTGGGCATACTTAAAATTAAGCATAATCTATATATATAATACCTGTATAAAATTCGACATGATCTCTATATGAAATTGGGCATAATCAACATACATAATACCTGCATAAGTGCTCCATAAAATTATTTATACATTCCATAAACACTCCAATAAATTGTTTATACATTCCATAAAATAGTCTAAACACTCCATACACTGCATAATATTACAAATAAATTCCATACAATAATCAAACACAACAAAATTAAATGAAATATCACTATCAATTTACAATCACCCAAATAAAAACTATAAATCCATTATAAATTTACAAACTATAGTTATTTCTCTTTATGCTAGAAAATAATATACATCCTTGCTTGATCAAAATCTCCACCTATGACTAAAACAAAAAATAAAATTAGTTATTGTCAGATAAAAAAATACTCTTCCACTAGTAGTTACTTAATGTCATTAAAAATATTAAAATTACCATGATGAGAAAAACGTGAAAAATCATGTAGCTGGTAGCATTATCTCTACACTCTTCTTCTCAGGCTGTAATCATAAAACAAAATTTTAATAAATAAAACTAAAAAATATCGTAATAAATAATTAATCAAAGAAATTCACTTTTTGATTTTTCTTTATACTGTGAAGAGTCCGAACCCAACCAGTGTCACAAATCAAAGTTTGAAATGTATTTGGTACCAAGGAAGAACTATACGAGTCTATTACTTTACCACCAGCACTAAATAATGACTACGAAACTACTGTGGATATGAGAATTATAAGGGGGGTTAGTCAACAAACTTAAAATTTGAAGTTCATCTTCATCTTCTGCTTCAAATTCATTTAATTCCTCTACATGAAATTCAATTTCAAACTTGGTGTTAGTGTGGACAAGTTCATATACATTGAAAAACAGTTTCCAGTGTTAGTGCCCCAAAATAAGAAAAATATAAAAAACAAGAAAATGAATAACTTATAATAGTATACTTAATTAAAACATAATATTTAAACCCCAAATTAGGTAAAACAAACATGATTACAACACAAATAAGTAATTTAATGTATAATTAATATATTAATTAATTAAATTAGATATTATAGTATTTATTGATTGCTGTTTATTATACATTAATACAATAATTACGTGAGCCAATTAACTGTGTACATGATTAATTATAAAAAATAAAAAAATAAACAGGAAAAATTGATCAAATGCTAACTTTAACACATTATATTTTTACGTATTATTGCATCGTCCAAAAAACAGGTTGAGAATAGAATTTGCAAGTTTTTTTTTTTTTTTTTTTTTTTTTATAAAAACCACATGTGCGAATTCGCATGTGTGAACTGCACGTGCGAGTTCGCACGCTGAGCGGGACGGAGTGTCGAGGGGGGAAAATAATCTCCCCCCCTCAGCTTAGGTCTCCGAAACTTTAGGTGTCCGGGGGTTCCCATTCCGGCGAGAGCGGTGGTCGGCTGATTTGACGGCGGCAGCAGGCGGTGGTAGGGGGGTGACGACGACGGGAGAGGGTCCAGAGCAGCCGCTCTAGTTGGGGTACGACGAGGTGAGGGCGACGCTATGGGAGTCGACGGCGACGACGATGAGAAGCAGAGAAGGGGGAAGGATTAGGTGCGGCGGCAGCGGAAGGGGCACCGGCGGCGAGAGGGAGAAGGGAGATGGAGGCCGAGAGAGGGAATTTCGGAGGAAAAAGAGGGAAGGGAAGGGAAGGAGGAGACGAAGAGAGCGAGGGCGAGAGAGACCGAAAAAAAATTTCGGGAGAGAAGAGAGCGAGGGTAGGAAAGAGACCGAAAAAAAAAAAATTCGGGAGAGAGAGAGCGAGGGCGGGAGAGAGACCAAAAAAAAATTTCGGGAGTGAAGAGAGCGAGGGCGGGAGAGAGACCGAAATTTTTTTTTCGGGAGAGAAGAGAGCGAGGGCGAGGGCGAGAGAGAGACCCCCGATCCCGCCGCTCGTTAAATTAACGAGTCGGCTCGTGAGCCGACGAGCCGAACCCGGCTCTGCTCGAGCTCGGCTCGTTAACCTAAACGAGCCTATTTCTGAGTTCGAGTTCGGCTCGAGCTCGAAATATAACGAGTCGAACCGAGCCGAACATGAGCCGCTCGCGAGCCGGCTCGGTTCGAAGCCACCCTTAGCTACAAGAGTCCTCCTTGATCATATGACTGTTTTTCAAGGCTTTCCTTACCATTTCCATTCATGTCATTTTTTACCATTCTCTGTTTTCTTTTGTCCTATGAGTCGCATTACCAGGACGGATCTTAGTGGTGCATGATGGTGTTAATGATGAACCTATGTAGAGGACCTATAGTAAGCTTAATGCAAACTTATACTGGAACGTCAATATAAATAATTTTTCCATATTGATGAAGACTTTGAATTCAATTCATTCTGCATCTGGCATCTTGTCCTAGCCATTAGTTGACCAGTGTATTTCTTTTCTTATAATATGCTATCTGAGACATTAATTTTGTTTTTCATCCTTTAGTGGGCCAATGGAAATGTATTGCAGTAGTTGTCAATTAGTGTTTATCTATTACTCTTGGCTCCACACACACACACACACACACTATATATATATATATATATATATATTGTTTGATACCGTGAACATAGAAATCTGCTTAGGACTTGAGACTGGTGTTACTGGCTATACTCTCCAATGCTATTTACCTATCTGGGAGAGACATTGTCCTGATTAATTAATGATATTTTTCTTTGATCTCCAGCATATCGGAAGCTTGCGAGGAATTACCATCCAGATGTCAACAAGTGAGTTGGTTCTTGTTATTTTTATATGTTACATGCTTTGCCTTGGAATTTTATAAATTTTGTTTCAACTAGTATAATAACTCTTTTGCCACCTTCTTGTTTCTTTTTTGTGCTTTTGTGTCAAAATTCTCAGTGAATCTGCATGTTTTTTCAAGGCCTTTTTCGAGGTTTGCATCCTCATAAAATAAACTTAAAGCTCCTTAAGAGCATATTTTCAAGTTATATGTATGTGTGCTTAATTAAACAAGTAAAAACTTAAATATTTTATAAAACCTACTTTAAAGACTTGATACATTTTGGAGTGTACATGAATCTTTGAAAAAAAATGGTCTTAATACATATTCAAAATCTTTCAATTGTTTGAAATAGTTTGATTCAGATATTTTTTTGTTTTTGAAAGTTTCACCTTTTGTTTCTCATAAAAAAAATTAGTTTTTGTTGCTATGTTTTCTCTGCATTTTATTTGGAAGACGACGTACTGTATTTAACAAAACAAACATCGTTCAAACTTATGCCTCCTACTTTGAAGCTCTTATCTCAGTCTTACCCTGGGTTAAATGTATTTTCCTTAGTTTTGATACCTCTGACTGAGGAACCCTTCACTATATTTCCAACAACATGTGTTGGCATGGGTCATGCATCTGTTGCTGTTGTTATGAATTTTGCTGTGGGGTGAATAAGAAACTTCTGCGTACTCTATGCCATGTTAACAACTGAGAGTATCTGTAATTTGCCATTTTGTTTTGGTGTCCTGTTAGGACCAAAAATAGGAGCAATTGCCTGCTGACCTTTTTTATGAAGAATTATTCTCTCTGTTTCTTTGTAATATTTGAATTTTGTCATGCTTTTGTCTTCAATTTTAACTGTTTCTTACTACTTGTCTGTTGATACTGGCTCCACCCAATGTTCTCATAATTATTTGCCTTTTTGCTCATTGAATCTGTGTACATTAATGTGCGGAATTTTAACTTGATGGAGACTCAAAATCTATTCTAATATGTCATTCCAGAGAACCTGGAGCAGAGCAAAAATTTAAGGAGATTAGTAATGCATACGAGGTTAGTCCTATGTCACTGTTTTCTATTGCAATAATATGAATCATCTTGCTCAGCTAGCATCTTGTATTGTGTAACCTCTGATCTCTGATAAGAAAAGGTGTTGCTCTGTAGGTCTTGTCAGACGATGAGAAGCGATCATTGTATGATAGGTACGGAGAAGCTGGTGTTAAAGGTGCTGGGATGGGAGGCATGGGGGTGAGTTTCTTCTCTAAGTGGATACTTTATTTTTTTTTTCCCGCTGCAAAGCTGAAACTTGAAAACAACTGTGTAAAACTTGTTCTTGATTCCACCTTATGTTTAGCGACTAATATGGAGATTTAAACGGAAACTGCAGCAGGATTTCAGCAATCCATTTGATCTCTTTGAGACCTTCTTTGAAGGTATGGGTGGAATGGGTGGTAGAAGGTCTGCAAATCGGGCTGTTCGAGGTGATGATGAACGCTACAATATAGTCTTAAATTTCAAAGAAGCAGTGTTTGGTACAGAAAAAGAGATTGAAGTAACGAGGCTTGAAAATTGTGGGACCTGTGGAGGTTCAGGGGCTAAGCCAGGGACTCAGCCAACCAAATGCAACACTTGTGGAGGCCAAGGCGAGGTCATATCAGCTACACGCACCCCATTGGGCATCTTCCAACAGATTATGACCTGCTCCACCTGTGGTGGGACTGGTGAAATGTCTACCCCTTGCAAAACCTGTGGAGGGGATGGGCGTGTTACAAAAACAAAGAGGATTAGTCTCAAGGTTCCTGCCGGTGTGGACTCAGGTAGCCACTTAAGGGTTCGGTCAGAAGGGAATGCCGGTCAAAGAGGAGGTCCACCGGGTGACCTATTTGTTGTTATCGATGTCCTACCAGATCCTGTGCTGAAACGTGATGGGACAAATATTCTTTACACTTGCAAGGTTTCATATGTGGATGCAATCTTGGGGACAACCATCAAGGTCCCGACTGTAGATGGGACCGTGGATCTTAAAATCCCTGCAGGGACACAGCCAGGGACGACACTGGTCATGGCCAAAAAAGGGGTGCCCTCTCTTGATAAGAGATATTCAAGAGGAGACCAATTGGTGCGCGTCCAGGTTGAGATTCCAAAGAGATTAGGTACAGAGGAACGCAAGCTTATCGAAGAGCTTTCCAATTTAAGCAAGAACAAGATTGCGAACAGCAGAAGGTAGTGGACACTGATTTTGTGGGTCTTACTCTTGCCCTGTCAGGTGGGCAATCAACCTCATGAAACAGGAGTCACCTAGGAGTGTTAAATGTTATAGCTCGAAACCTAGATTTGTCTATGAGCTTATGTAGGGAAAGTAACATATATTTGCTAACATTTTTGTTTCATTATCTCAATAGCTAGTCAGGAAAGAATTTCACCGTTAATCAAGAAAAAGAAAAAAAGGAACGGAAGAGTTTTGAGAGATGTATTTTCTAAATAGCCATAAGCTTGATGATGTTCCTCTCACCACTTGCCCAGACCCTCAAATTTGTTTCTGGAGTGGTTGCTGTAATCTGTAACTGAGCTATGATAGACTAGTAGCTTTGGTTCTTATCTTCAAAGCAACAGTTCTCTTTGTTTCTTGAGCCGCTTTTCAGCCTGACAATGTAATGTGCACTCTCCATGGGGTTCTTAATCAATGTCTAATATTCATTTTGTTTCATGCTGAGACGCCGTTTAGAAAATCTCTTCACTGTAATCTATTTTTAGACGAATTGGACATCTAGGTTGGAGAAAGAATTATGCCTGATGGGATAATTATATCGGCTTTTAAGAAAGGGATTTCCTTGATATTTTTTCTTGAAAAATATTAACAGATTAATTATGTTTAAAAATGGGCTACAGATCTTCAAATTTTCATCCTCCTGAGATCTTGGAGTTCAGTCGGTCTGAATTGAATCCAGTCATCCACACAAAGGAGAGAGCATAAAGAGATAAAGGCTGAGCATCTCACATCTGTCCCTGCTTAGCTTCACTGCTCCTTCGTTGATCACCAAGAGAAGGCAGCCATGGCAAAGCCACACGCTGTCTGTCTGTCGATCCTTCCATAGAGCAGGAAGGCTTCCCATTCGAGACTATGCCGGAGGGCTTCTCCTCCCCGGATATGGACGCCACCCAGAACATTATTGATCTCTCCCTTTCTGCCATGCAGAACTGCCTTGCTCCATTCAGGCAACTCGTGAAGAGGCTGAGGAGATCCACCTGGTGCGCCGCCTGTGACTTGTATAATTTACGATGGAGGAGGAGAATGGGGATCCGGGTGGTCGCCTTGTCGTCGGTGAATGGCGGCAGCTCACCGTGCTTCATTAATCATTTCGAGGAGCTCAAAGAGGGAGGCTATGTTCGTTTCAAGGGTAAACTCTAATCTTCTCTCTCTGCCCATCATTTATAAAACATTTATTTAAATTTTAAATACAAAATATATGAATTTTTTATATAGTGATTTATTTCATATTAAAAATTCTGTGCCCCACATCTCAGAAAATTCCATCAGTGCTTATCCTTACAAGGGCAAAGCATGTCAGAACCACCGTGATTCCTCTTGCCGTCCCCACCTTCTCTTCGTCGTTTGTACTCAATGAAATAGAGCTCATCAGCGCTCAACTGGAGGAAGCCACGTTTTATAAATGAAAGGGCAGCATCTCGCTTCCGTCCCTGCTGAGTGCTGCTTCTTCGTTGCTCCTTAACAGAGGAAAGAGGAAAGCAGCCATGGGAAAGCCACACGCTGTCTGCGTCCCCTTTCCTTCTCAAGGTCACATCAACCCCATGATGCAACTTGCCAAGCTGCTCCACTCGAGAGGCTTCCACATCACCTTCGTCAACACGGAGTTTAATCAGCGGCGACTTCTCAGATCCGGAGCTGTCGGACCTTCGACAGAGCTGGAAGACTTCCGATTCGAAACCATACCGGATGGCCTCTCCTCGCCGGACATGGACGCCACCCAGAACGTTATTGATCTCTTCGTTTCTACCCTGGAGAGCTGCCTCGCTCCCTTCAGGCAACTCGTGAAGAGGCTCAACGCGGATCCACTCGGTGCGCCGCCGGTGACTTGTATAGTTTCTGATGCCGGTATGAACTTCACAAGTGTGATGGAGGAGGAAATGGGAATCCGGGTGGTCGTTTTATGGACAATGACCGCTGCCAGTTTCCTGTGCTTTATTCATTTCGAGGAGCTGATGAAGAGAGGCTACGTTCCTTTCAAAGGTATCTTTCTTTTCTCTCTTCTCCCTCATTTTCAATCTCCACGACGAAGTGATGACAGTAACCGGATCGTTATCCACAGACCACATGGGATGTGCTAATCCTATTTCTTCCAGCAGCTCTCCATTAATGACAAGACTAACCTTTGAATAGGGATACGCAACTTCTATTTTGTCAAGCAGATGCTAGTGTTAGCCTCAAATGTTTAAAGATGTTTTAATTATATTAATTTTTTATTTATATTGAGTTATTTAATTATACTATGACTTATATTGAAGCGTTAGAGTTTGGGTGTAATCGGTACAAGGTTAGTTTAATTTTAATTGATTTATTATTATTTTTATTATAAATAAGAGTTTATATACTTAAATTAAAATAATAAATAAAAAAAAATCTCTTTTTTATAAATTCAACAGATAGCTGCTTCACCGATGGGTTGCTCGACACTGCCATTGACTGGATGCCAGGAATGTCCAACATTCGTCTAAGAGACTTCCCTAGTTTTATCAGAACGACAGATCCTGATGATGTAATGTTCAACTACTGCATGCGACAGATCAAGATCATTCTGGAGGCCCCTTCCATCATCATCCACTCGGTTCATGAGCTCGAACCTCTCATACTTGATGCTTTTCTAGAAGTTTATAAGGGAACATGGTACACGATTGGACCGTTCTCTGAACTTTGTCATTCTCTCCCAGAAACCAAGTTGGATTCTATCAAATCCAACTTGTGGAAAGAAGATCACGAGTGTTTGGAGTGGCTCAACAAGCAAGTGGCTCTCTCAGTTATCTATGTGAATTACGGCAGCATCGCAGTTCTTACTGCTGATCAGTTGATTGAGTTCGCGTGGGGCCTGGCCAACAGCAAGTGTCCGTTCCTCTGGGTCGTTCGGCCTGATTTAGTGACCGGCAGCATTGGTGGCTTACCGGATGAATTTATCGAGGAGACGAAAGGTAGAGGATTGATCACAACCTGGGTGCCTCAGAAACAAGTGCTGTCTCATCCCTCAGTTAAAGGATTTCTAACTCATTGTGGTTGGAACTCTGTTATAGAGAGTATCGGTCATGGGATTCCGATGCTGTGTTGGCCTTTCTTTGCGGATCAAATGACAAACTGCAAGTTCGTTTGTGACATATGGGGAATCGGCATGGAGATGTGCCATGAAGTGAAGGGAAGTGAAGTTGAGAATTTGGTGAGGGAATTGATGGAAGGAGTGGAAGGGAAGAAGCTGAAGAAGAAAGCCATGGAGTGGATGGAGATTGCCGTGCAAGCTGCACAACCAGGAGGGTCTTCTCACGGTCATTTTGAGAGGTTGCTGAAGAACTTGCAAGGTGCTGAGACCTGAAAATTACTGAGATTGGATAAATTCTGTTTTGTTCGCTAGTTATTTCCAGCTCTTGGTTGTAGTAGTAATGTGGACTTTGGCTTTCTCAGGACGTGTTTTAGAAAAAAATTAAATTTGAGCTACATATATTTGCACGTGACATGTATCCTGCTCGTGGTAAAATGTAAGGAATTTAATCAAAATAACTGATTAACATTTTTTAATTAACTAAATACCTAATTTTTAAATTACCCAACGTTGAACAAGTCAAGATTCTTGAGTCAAACTGGAGTGATCTCCCAGGCTAGTTAAAAAGAACAAGATAAAGCTTGTTTTTTCCCCTTTGTCTTCAACTTCCACAACACCACTTTTCTCGTTCTCTCTTCTTCTTTGTTCTTTTTGGATGGAAGTGTTCTCTTACATCTTTCTTCTTGGACTTTCTTATTGACCTTATCGAGGAATAGTATCACAAATAGATTAGTGACTACAAAATTTTCTAAGTTAGCTAGTCATTTTCGAATAGGTGTTCGATCCACCTTCATATGGTATCAGAATAGGTACTCATATGTTGGACTCCAGCCAAATTATCCCCTTCTAAAGCCACAGAAGAAGGACTTATACATGCATAGTCCTATATGGATTAGTGAATACAAAGATCTTGAGTTTATTAGTTGAAATAATTTTTTTTCTAGGTTGGGATAATCTAAAGGTGGCTACATCTTCTCTTCTATGCTCTTCATCTTACTTTCATACTCATTGTGTAAACTACTTACCTGCTCATGAGTTTGTCACAACGCCTCTTTGGTTTGAGACGAAGATGGTTGGGTCATCCTGGTTACAAACGGTTGAGCCAAACCCAACCTCTTAATATACCCAGACCTAGCTCGATGAATCCGATGCACGATGTAACTTTCATCAACCTACTCACCAATCTGGTACTAACCATATGCGGGATAATCTCGCCCCGTCTTAAATTTTGGTTTAAACCCCAACCATTGACAGCGTTAAATGGTATTAACAAGGGGCAGGTGGTTTAAGCCCTAGTTTCTAATCCCAGTAGAGAAACCTCCTATAGATGCAACCAGAGATCCGATGCCATCAAGAGCATTAGATAAACACACTTCAAGTATACATAATCACAAAAAGCTCCTCCTAGGATAAAAAATTAAATAAAAAGAAACAAAACAACTCCCCGGCGGCAAGCCTGGCCTCTCAATCAGAGCCTCACATTTGACTCTGATTCTGTAGAGAGAGAGAGACAAGGTGGGCGAGCGCAGGCTTTATGAGGGGCTGGCGGAGGCGAGAGGGGCCCACGGCCGTCCAGGATGTAGAAAAGCTTTTGGCAGATGAAATCCAGCTCATGAATGACAATATGTGACGAGACCCCACGTGGAGGCTTTGCCAGTTCACGGGCTTTTTTCAGTCTCTTAGAACCTAGCTGTCTCCTCCTCATCCTCCCTACCTCTCTGACCCTTCTTAAATCCCAGCTTCTACCCTCATTAAATCCTTAAATGGCCGCCTTGTCCTTTGCACAAATTGGCCCGGAGGGGACATGAATAAATTAAGAATAATGATCCCATTATGTTTGGTAGGTCTCCTTATTTGTCTGCTTTGATAGAGAAAGCTAGGAGATCTTGTTTGCCTTTATCGACAGTTTCTTAGGTACTACATCAATTTTGTTGTTCAGATAGTCATTAAGGGAAATTTTAGGGGTATTTTGGTCTTTCAGGGGAAATGTTGTGGAACAGCCGAACAGGGAAGCAACAGCGCGCGCGCGATATTTACAATCCATGGAGGAGAGGAAGCCGTAACGAATCGGAGAATAGTGGGAATATTAATGGAGAGACAGGGAGGACAGAGGGGCTAGTGATTTTCCTGCAGCTGTCATTCGATATCCAAAACACCAAAAAAAACCCTCCCTCCGAGACTCCAGACAGCAAAGAAGCATTTGCAGCTGTCGGAGCAAACAAACCCTTCTTTTCTCTCTCTAAACTTATAGGGAACCCGGTCAAACAGCTTCTTCCGGCCCCCATTAACATTTCTTCCAGCTCGATATCGATACCCTCTTTTCTCTCTCTCGAACTTGGAGGAGCTTGGGAGGAATGGAGGAAGCGAACAAGGAGGCCGAAGTGACAAAAAACAGAGGCGGAAGAGGAGGGAGTTTGAGACGAGAATGATCTGAGTAGGATTTGCGTTTGACACATATCTTGTGTTCGACGATTTTCGGCACCCATGTCTCACCAGCATTACAGATCGCAGTTTGGCGATACCACGTTTACAAAGGTCTTCGTTGGTGGGTTGGCTTGGGAGACCGCCAACGAGGAGATGAGGAGGTACTTTGAGCAGTTTGGTGAAATTCTTGAAGCTGTCATTATTACTGATAAAAACACTGGAAGATCCAAGGGATATGGCTTTGTGAGTCCTTTCCTTCTCCTCCCTTTCTTCTTTGTTTCTTCAGATTGTTAATTTCTTCAATTTTTTTGGTTCTATCTATCATGTGGTGATTAGTCTCTCGATTAGGCCAACTGGGTATGACTCTGTGATGGATTCTGATATGAACCCAGGTGACATTTCGTGATCCTGAATCAGCAAGAAGGGCCTGTATGGATCCTAACCCTGTGATAGATGGGAGAAGGGCTAATTGCAATATTGCTTCTTTGGGGCGTCCTCGACCTTCTCCTCCAAGAGGTAATAAGCTAGCTGATCCTTGCAACTTAGTCTTCAACTTTTGCAAAGTGACATCCATGGTTGATACGGTGAAGAAAACATCTCATGATTGATACAGTCGAAACAAAATTAAACCAGTCAATGTTCAGGACTTGAATCTCTGTGGTTTCAATGCAGGACGAAATCAAGGTGGAAACCAATACCAAGGATCCATGCAAGCTCCAACGTCTTATAGCAGAATTCTAACTCCCCCTCCACCTCCTCCTGTTATATATCCTCCTTACGGGTAAGCACCTCTTTCTTCCATGAAAAAGAATAACTTCTATTTTGCTCGTTAATGCCATGATTGGAACCAAAATCCTTTGCCAAGGTTCTTCTGCCTATCTTAACGAGCAATTCATGCATTGGAACTATAAGATTTGACGATCGAAGAGAAAACTTTTGAGACAATGTTGAAAATTTGCAGAGACTAAATTAGTTTATTAGGCACGAAAGCATGATTGGTCTCCCTACATAAGAACCCAGTAGACACAAGTGGTCGGTTATGTTTCGGTTTTGGAAAAAGGTTTTCTCTGATTTTGAAATCCGCCTCTTAAATGTGGTCCACTGCGGGATCTGCGTAGCTTTCATGTACACTCGGAGGGGCCGCGTGTCCCCAATCTGTTTCTTATTGGGTTTCTAAAATATGTCACGCGTCATGTAACACTTTTGTATTTTTTATTCTTCAGGTATGCTACATACACATCCGATTACGGATACCATCAAGTGAGTTTTCATTAATAAATTAATCGAGGGATTGGATTTTCGTGTGGTTCGCGGAAAATGACACGGTTGATGTTTGTTATTTGTAACGGCAGACTCTGTATAGCCCTCATCTCCCAGCACAGTACTACCCTCAGATGTACGCGACGTCGTCGTCTAGTATGGGAGCGCCGTACGCGGGCTACGGTTTCCAACCGTCGGGGGCGAGTTTTTCAGCCCCTCAGGCTCCTCGTTTGCAAGTGCCGGCACCTTACGTGCAGTACTCTACACCGGCGGAGGGCTCTGCTGCCGCTCCATCGCAGCCTTACACCTTCGGGCCGGTCCCTCAACTGCGGCTACCGGCTTTCGTCTCAGGTAACGATTCCGCTGCTGAGTTGAAGATTCGAGGAGCCCAGGTCTAGTATCTAACGCGTGTGCATTTGTGGAGCAGATAGCCAAACGTTAACGACATCAACAACGACAACAACTGCAACGAATGGAGTGAGTTCAGAGAGTACTAATACTTGACAGTACTGGGGATGGAGTTCACGGGCTGTGGGGTTTTTGGTTGTTGCGGAAGAACAATTTGACAACTCTCCATTTGTGTACAATCTGGGCTACTGGAGAGTTAGTTATACATTATCTAGTAGCTTTTCTGGTTACGTGGGAAGACCGGTAATGATACAGAAAGATGACATTTGAAGAGCTACGGTGGTGAACCATCATTTAACTCATTGTTGTTCTCATTTCTCTTTTTTAATTGAGTATTCGATTCTTCGACTATTTGCCCTTGGCCTGTTCTAAGAGCTGTATGTTTATGAGGAGGGAATGTAGTCAACAAGAAATTGCAATAATCAGCAATGTCTTAATCCTTTTTCATTTAGTTCTCTCTTTTCTGGTTTTCCTTTAAGAATATGGATATCAATGGGTGCAATTCACTCTGCTTTAAATGTGAATCTCAAACGTGTTTGTGAAAATGCCGAAGAGAGTTTTGGGTTGGATGAAGATTAAAGAAACCTTCAGGGTAGTTGGTATTCATTAGGTACTGATCAAATTCATATTTATGCATGCATGCGGAGGCTCTGCTTTTCCCCATTGTTGTTAGTAAGAAGAAAAATATGGAAATACTTGCCACCTTTCCTCAATGCGTCTGCTATTGTGCCATTGCTGATCTAGGAGGGAGTGGGCCATGGTTTTTATTAACAATAGCTTTCAGTTGCCGTAAGAAGAAAAGAAGAAGAGACAGCTCTAATTCATCACACGGTTAGACAAAGTGGTTGTTCTTCAACCAACATCGCCTCTACTTCTTTCTCCGGCCATTTCCAACGTATCAATTTTCCTAATGACTCGATTAACCCTGATTTCGTCTCAAGCTGAGAAGCATCTTAAAAAACCCCAAAAACCCTTTTGAACAAGGGTTTTCGAACAAGCTGAGGTCCACCTTTCGTACGTTTCGTTTCATGAGATATACTCTGGCGGGACTATAAGAATCCCGCGGCTGTTACATGCCGGACCTCGTCCATGAAGCTCCTGCAGCTAGCCCAAACGCCACTTCTCTGCTCTGCTACCATGGAAACATTTCCGGTCGAACAAGTTCATGAGTCGTCATCTCCCTGCTCCGGTCGAACACAACAGTCCCGTGAGCCTCTTCCCCTACTCAGCTCCTTGCTTCGTCGATCGGCATCCCCACCTCAACAACAAGCTTCAGACGGACTGAAAGAAGATGACGACGGGGTAACCGTTGCATTACACATCGGCTTACCAAATCACTCGGAAGTTTCTGTCGTACCACAGCACAAAGATGAACTGATCCCCAGTTTGAAGTATTGGATACCCACACATGCGCAGATCGTTATCGGCTTCACCCACTTCTCTTGCCATCTTTGCCACAAGACCTTCAATCGGTTCAACAATTTGCAGGTGAAGTTTTTCTTATTGCTGTCTCGACTAGATTCGACCGGGTTCTTGATAGTTCATCTTATCGACTCAGTTTCTGTAAAATGAGCGTTTGCATATATTAATTGACAGATGCATATGTGGGGGCACGGGTCGCAGTACCGGAAGGGGCCGGACTCGCTGAGGGGAGCCCAGCCGAGGGCGATTCTTAGCATCCCTTGTTACTGCTGTGCGGAAGGATGCCGAAACAACATTGAGCACCCACGAGCAAAGCCGCTGAAGGATTTTCGGACGCTGCAGACGCATTACAAGAGGAAGCACGGGGCGAAGCCGTTCATGTGCCGCAAGTGCGGCAAGTTCTTGGCCGTGAAGGGCGACTGGAGGACCCACGAGAAGAACTGCGGGAAGCTGTGGCTCTGCCTGTGCGGCTCCGACTTCAAGCATAAGAGATCGCTCAAGGATCACGTCAAGGCGTTCGGGCCTGGCCATGGATCCGCTCCTCCTGCTTTTGGTAACGGTGGCTCCCTCGCCCTGGACTTGGACAAACTCTTTGATGACAACCCATCGTCTTCACGATAATGTTTAGTGTCCTTCCTGTTACAATACTGTGTTCTGCCTTCGCTCGGCGTTTTCGTTCTGATAGATGTTTCCAAGGTCTGACTGGAGTATACTTGTTGCAGGGGATTGGATTCATATGAATAATGAATAGAGAAGACGATCTGCAGAAAAAATTCTCTCAAACGAGTTTTCTTGTAAATCCACCAAAGAGACTTTCATGCAAATATGCAGAAAAATGAGAATACAGTTGGTCAGAATTGACTATGGTCTAGGTAAAGGTCAATTCAAAGCGAATCTAAGAATGTCAAACTTCATCAATGGATCACTGTCACTGATCATGATAATAAATACCCAAACTAGAATAAGCAATCTAACAGTATTCAATTGGTGAACTAAAGGTGGTCTGTAGTTTGTTTAATTATTACAATAGCCTCTAATTCCTCAGTGATGAAGAAAGAGCGTTATCTACTTGAATTTCTCTAGTCAGCAAATTCTTCTTGTTTTTGAGGCAGAAACGATGTAAGACAGTAGAAAGAAAGAAATCACCTGGGAAGTATTAATCCACATGCCATTTGATGATGAAAAGGTCTTGTTGGTGTAAACTACCACCAATAATCGCAATTCTTAATCTGAAATAGAGGCTTCTAATGAGCTTATTCTCTTAAATGGAATCAATTTTTGTTTGGAAATCTTGTGTACCAGTATAAGCTCTTGTTACTGTAAAGTTGAGTCCAAGACCCGTCCTAAAATGACTAGCCAACTTAGGATGTCTTTTTCCCAACTAATAATGTCAAGATCTTTATATTTACTAATCTATGTGGGACTATTCCTTAATATTTTCCTTCACGTGTAAGCCCTCTTTTGTAACTCTACATGTAAATAATTTGGTGAAGCTCACATATGAATACTTGTTTTGATACTATATAAAGTTGGGTCTAAGGTTCATCCTAAAATGACTAGCTAACTTAGGAAACCTCTTTCCCGACCAATAAATTCAAGATTTTTCTACTCACTATCAATGTATTACTAGTGACTAAGGTTAATTTCTCTTGTTGTTCTCTTCTAAAACAACATTATTAATAAACTTGAATTTGTCATATTGAAATGGGTTCTTTCTTTATAATATAATGTGGGAACTAATTTTCAACAAATCTTTCCTCAACTGGGCAATAGGTTAAACCCCACAATATCATAATAATATTTTAAATTATTTGGTTATTTATAGAGGATGGTTGACAGCTCTAACGGTGTATTTGAAACCCAAGAAAATAAAAATTTAACTATTATTATTTCCAAAATATAATTAGTAAAAATGAGATAATGATTAAATTCTCTATTTTACTAACTATTTTTAAAAATAATAATTATCAAATTTTTTTTTTTTTTTCATGGGTTTCAAACATACCCTTAACGACGTCACCGATTCCACTGAGTCGCCCTGTATTCCTGAATCGGCTAGCCTAGTCGTACTTCTGCTCCTGCCCTGGTGCTCCCGGTTGTCTCATTGGAGTTTCCCAACAACCTTTCAGCACCCAAGAAACTTCTCGTCAGGACAGTCGAAGCCAGAGAGCCCTCTGTAAACCTTGATGCCACCTGTCCCAAGGGTTCCAGCATCTGCCATGGTTCTGCGGAGAAGAAGCTGTACGCTGCCTATTCGCGTCCTGTCGATTATTGATCTCTGATCTAGGTGCTGATAGGTAATCTCGTTTTAATCACTATCTTGGTCATAAACTTACTTGATTGTCGATCGTCCCGTCTTTTACAGTTCGCTCTGGTAACTCTTCTATTGAGTGATTCCGAACGTGGAAATGTTTGAAGAAGATAGAATTAAACACTTTATTGTTGACAATATCAATGTCGAATATTTTTAGCTTCTCCATTCGGATGATTCTGTTCCGGCTGCATTTAAGAGGAACGTGGGCGCATTTGTTTTGATAGCAATGCAATTGCTCGCATCGTTCAGCGCCCTATGAAGGATGCTTTGTTGTAATTTTCGGGTGTCGGTGTTCTTTGGCAAAATAGTTTTGATTGTTTCTTTACTTTTGAGTAATGCGATGATTAGGTTCCTTAGATTTTAGATGATAAGTAGAAATGTACTCTAGTTTTATTGGAGTATGAAATTGAACTCTATTCGTTTCTGCAAATAGTGCTGCTTGATAATCATGTGATTTCTGTATTTCTTCTTCTTGATTCTAAGCCATATTTGGCAAACTGCTTTATGCATCGATATCTTTTTAAGTTTCATCTTGAAGGCTGCTTAAGTGAGAGCACCTGTACTCGTACTGTTTTAATTTTTATCTGCAATTGGTTTCACTATGTCTCTTTTTGTAGATTATATATCTAAAGTAAGACAGAACAGCGAAATTTGACTGCTAAAAGCATGGTAAGAAATTTCTCTGGCTTTGGCGTGCAATCCAATATGAATCCATATTTAGTTTCTCATTTATGTTTGAATTTCAATGCTTGCTCTCTTTGGTTTACTACTTTGTTCAATTTGAACAGTTCAATACTTTTGGCTTTAGTAAACTTTCAAAAACTTAAATGGTTTGATGCTATTATTCCTATATTAATGAAATAATACTTATTTTTTCTTAAAATAAAATAAAAAATACTTGGTGTTTTCTATTTGAAAGGCAGTGAATATTAAAAGATACAAAACAGATTTGACCTAATGGTACAAGTTGGATATTAAAGATTCCTTTGGTTGAAATTTTTCTTTCATCGTCTGGTGCTTGCTTATAATTGTGTCTGTGACCTCAAAATCCCACCTGGGAATTTCTTTGTAACGTTTGCTTGAGCAAAGTCAGGTTGGCTAGTTCACTGTCGTACTTTTCTCCCTCTATTGTTGCCTATAAGTTATTTAACTTCTTGTGAATTATGTTCAGTTGGGTCAGTTTTACCTTTGTAAAACAACTAACTCTAAAATGTAAGAAAATGGTGAGAAACAGTGCTTACTGGCCAAAAGCTATGACAGTTGTTAGATTTATTCATTTATTTATTAGTACATGTGCACTTGTCCATTAGTTTGAACGCATCATTTTGACCAAGGGAAAACTGACCCATAGATTCCTTTTTCTCATTTCTTTCAAGACAAAAAAAGACTAAAAATAGAATATAGTACATGAATCTTCTGCTTTGCCCATTCGACATTTTTCTGAGAAAAAAATAATGATGAGTTTCAATATTTAAAGGAAATTGGATTATTTTGTGTTTTTAACTTTCAATATTAATTGATTCAGTTCCATTTAAAAAATATTGTTTATTGATTTACTTGCCCACTGTTCAATCTGAGCCTGCTGCCTTACCTATTTTGCAAGTTCCTTTGTAGTTTAACAGACAATGGACTTTGGGCATGATAATATGTGGATTTTCCAGACATTACTCTCTAGCTTTTGATTTTTTGTTATTTCATTTTTAATTTTGGTTCCACGATATCTTCTATATGGATTATGTTTAGGACAGCATTATCATCATTTCATTAATCATATTAGACAGCCTCTTTAATTTCTTCTTTTGTTGATCCAATTTTGTTTCGTATGTGATTATTTTCCAGGATTACCTCATTGGAGCATTTAAGCCTCCATGTAGCATTTCGATAACATTTGCTGATGGAAAAAACCGGAAGCAGGTTTTTACTTAATCCTTGTGGGCAGAAAGGAGAGATTATGGTCTTGATGATAACTTATTAATTGTATGCATGGAAGTAGCTCTGTTTTGTTTGAACCGGAAGCAGGTTTTTACTTAATCCTTGTGGGCAGAAAGGAGAGATTATGGTCTTGATGATAACTTATTAATTGTATGCATGGAAGTAGCTCTGTTTTGTTTGAACCGGAAGCAGGTTTTTACTTAATCCTTGTGGGCAGAAGGAGAGATTATGGTCTTGATGATAACTTATTAATTGTATGCATAGAAGTAGCTCTGTTTTGTTTGTCACAATGGGAGATAATCTTGTGTTTATTAATGATTGTTAGTGTTACTGCTCAATTATATCTAATACTTCTCCAGCAGTTTCAATTTGGATAGAAGGAAGTCATTCTATTTCTCACCTGTACTTGTGTGTCTGCAGGCTTCTATGAAAAAGGAGAATGGGCAAATTGTTTCAGTCCCACTTTTCCAAAGTCATGAAAGCTTTGTGGGAGAGGTATTATGGAGTGTTTCCTTGTAGTCAAGTGTTTTTTGCTCTCTGTTGTCTGTTTTCTACAATTCTCAGCAGTGGTCCATGTGATTGATAGGTCTCTATCAAACCAGTTCATGGGAAGAAGGTAGAACACAATGGTATCAAAATCGAGCTTCTAGGTCAGATAGGTGAGTTTCATTTGGTTTGAGCTTTTCTCTAGTATTGCATTGTTATCTCTTGGTGCTTGATGTACCTATTACACATAACTTCTTATTATCCTTGTAAGAAGTCTTTGATCAGCTTGATACATGGGAACTAATGGAGTAATTGGAATTGTCTTGTATATGTCCTATTTTATGACAAAAAATTTTCTTGTGCAGAGTTGTACTTTGACCGTGGCAACTTTTATGATTTTGTGTCCTTTGGTGAGTTAATTTTCTAGCAAGTCTACCTTTATTTTGTGGTTTCCCAGAAATAAAATGGGGGGAAGAGATTTTTTTCCTCACACAGATTTATATTTTAAGAACAGAAGATCTCAACTGATGAGGTATTTTTCTTACTTGTAAATGCATGTTTATTGAGTTGTTAATTTACTTAAAAACTTTTCCTTAGGTAAAGTAGCAGTCATTAAATACCAGAAGATAGGAATGTACCTCTAGAGACTTGCCTCTTGGCTTGTAACACTGCAAAATTACTGAAATAAAATGGAGGGACAAAGCTAGAGTATGAGTAACCCTGCTACGAGCTTTTGAACTCTTAAGGAATACCTAGTTTTTTCAAAGTCCAGAAAAGAAGAACTTGAAATTGCAGGTGTTGTTTACATAACTAGCAGTACCTAGCACATCAGAAAAAGTCACTAAGAAATTATTCCCAGCAAAAAAGAAAAAAGAAAAAGGAGAGAAATAATGGGTCTATAGCAACCAATAAAGAAAACTTATTTTAATCTTCAAAGCTTGTTCAAAGTTAGAGAGCAGATTTACCTATTTATAGACTTAAAACATCCAAAGACATGGCAAATAAGTAACATCACCACAATGACAGATTCCTAAGAGTAAACATCATAATTACAATTGAATTGTTACTTTGTATATTGAAATCAGCTGCTAAGAAAGGATTTCAGCAAAATTTGATGAAAGCTACTATTAACGAGCTTTGGAATTTTTTTCTAAATTGACTATTAATAAAGAAGCTTGCTAGCAAAAATTTTCCTGAAGAAAACTGTCCTAATTGGGACTGTAGACAAACTCAAAAATTACTAAAAGTAGAAACACCCTGACTTTCCTTGATCAAAAGTACTAAATAGAGTATTTTCCTAAAATAGAGACTTTCTAAAAACATGAACACTTGTATTCAGTCTTTTTCTTTCCTTTTCTTCTTTATTATTTTATGTATCTTCTTCTCCAATTGAGCCTTGTACTACATCAGCTTGGTTCTGTGCAAGGGCAAAGCCCACCATCAATGTATACCAAGGGTCCTTTTACTAAAATGAGTGGCTAATAGTGAAAGCTAGACTGCCTTTGGCTACCTTCCAACATATGTACTTCTTTAAAGGGCATGCCAGTCCAAAGTATAAATAGAGAATTCTACATATTTATTACTCTGCATTATTCTATTACAGATAGTTATATTTAAAATTTCTAATTTCTTGGTCAGCACGTGAGTTGGAAGTTCCTGGTGAAATATATGAAAGGAAAACATACCCGTTTGAGTTTTCTACTGTGGAAATGCCATATGAGTCCTACAATGGAGTTAATGTCAGGCTTAGGTATGCTGTATTTTTAAGTTTTGTCAGAAGAACTTTTTTATCATTATTTAGAGCTTCAAGTGGTAGTATGTTTAAATGTTGGGTTCTTAAGACTTTATCTTTCTTTTTATCAATAATTAATTAATTGGTGCACTGTTAAAAAATTTCACCTCTTTGATGGTCTTGCTTTTTCGAAATTTGCAGATATGTTCTTAAAGTAACAATCAGTCGTAATTATGTTAGCAACATTGTGGAGTACCAGGATTTCTGTGTATGTCCTTTGAATTTATCCATCCGGACTTCACTTATAATTTCCTTGCCTCTTTGACATAATTAAACGTTAAACAAATTATTCCTGAATTATGATTCAACATTGATTTGTTTTTCTCATTGTCTAGGTCCATAACTACTCATCATTGCCATCAATCAACAACAGCATTAAGGTTGGTGATTGTTGTTCCAAAATGGTGTTTGCATCATCTTTATGATGTTTAGACAATACGTAAAGCATAGTGATCTCTGACCCACTATTCCTTTTTAAACTATCCCTATGTTTAAAGCCTATCGTTATGACTCAAGAGTATATGCTGCATTGACATGCTTTTGTCACCTGAGTTTATCTCAGTACATTTAGACTCGAGTCCATTGTTTTAAAGTTTATTGATATGTTGAGGTTGTCCTGGCCATTTCCAGATGGAAGTTGGAATTGAAGATTGCCTGCATATTGAGTTTGAGTATAATAAAAGCAAGTAAGTCTAGCTATTTCCTACAAAAAAAGACAAAAATCAATTGGTGCCATATGAAATCCTTGTTTGGCTTAATGATTGCTAAAACTTGTTGGTCTTATTGTTGACAGTGTCTTGTATTTGCGTTTTGTAACCAGATACCATCTGAAGGATGTTATTGTAGGCAAGATATTCTTTCTTCTTGTAAGAATCAAGATAAAACACATGGAGCTTGAAATTAGACGGCGAGAATCAACAGGATCTGGTCAGAGCACGTATGTAGAGACAGTAACACTGGCAAAGTTTGAGTTGATGGATGGTGCTCCTGTCAGAGGTAGTAGCGTCAACTTCTTATATCCCCCATGTTACTTCTTTGAGTATTTGAGTTACTTGCTATGGTGTTGTTTGGCCAATACCAGGCTTAAGTTCATCAACATTGCTCAATTGGTGCATTTATGCGTTGTATGTTTACATTGTTACAGGAGAATCCATCCCGATTAGATTGTTTCTGAGCCCATATGAACTCACACCAACATATGTCAATATTAACAACAAATTCAGCGTGAAGTACTACTTGAATCTTGTCCTTGTAGATGAGGAGGATCGGAGGTACTTCAAGCAGCAAGAAGTCACACTTTGCCGTATTTTGGAGACATCTTGACTTTGTGCCTTGCAATGTTGACTTTCTTTGTCATTTTAACAGTATTCTCAGGTTGATCATCTTTTCTTGTGGTAGAATCATCAAACGCATAAAAAGATTTTGTGAACGTTATTATTTGTGTATGAATATCTTGATTGTAGTCGGTTTACTTGTTAATATTTTTAACTTAGTTTTGTTTTTCCTATATATCTCTTCCTTGTCCCAGCTGCTGCTTTATTTCCAAAAATATTCTGCTGCTGCTCATGGGTGTTTTCAAAGAATAATATTCGGTAGAAATTGGTATAGCTATATTGAATGATTGGATATATTCTGTGATTAAATGTGTTATTTTTTTACAATCATTCTTGAACTCCAAAAACTGTCGCTTGGTTGTTGTACTCTTCTTTTACAATCATATTTCGTTGCTGTCAAATTACACCGTTGTTATGGATTCTTTTTGGGGGCTCTGGCTTCCTGAACCCTTGTGAAGATAGACAAACCTGACTGACTGCAAGTGAAGATAAATGTGTGTGATTTCTGAGAATACTGCTTATGTGTATATAGTTTCATGAGAAGAAGATAATATTAGTGGTTTCTGAGAGTACTGCTTATGTGAATCATATTGCATGAAGTTAGAGTCTCAGGTGCCAAATATTGGCTTAGTGAGCGATGTGCTCATTGTATCTTTATCGGCAGTTTTAATGATAATATCGATTAGGGCTATTCCAGTATCCAAAGGATTCAAATGGTTTGGGATGATATTTCAGTGTCTGAGACCTTCCTCAGCCAGCAACAACTGCTTCCATCTGTCAAAGAGTTAAGGTAACTTTCCAAACAATTCTAAGCGTCCTATCGGTAGTGTATTGAAATCAATCTTTTCTCTGCCCTGTTTAATCGAGACTATCTAGTTCTAGTTCATGATGTCACGGTTTCTTGTAGGGTCTGTTTGGAACCTCATAGAAAAGTATTGGACTCGGCTATTTGGCCATAGGTTTTGTCGACATCTACAGCTTATTTTGCCGTGTAGCGAATCGAATATGATGAAAACGTCACTAACATCGACCCCATGTTGTCCTTTATTGGTTCATTATAAAGCGAAATATGACGTGTCGAGAGATTCTACTTGGAAGTCACATCGTTCGTGCAATTTTAAGACTATTTGATTCTCAATAAATACTCTCCACAACTTGCAACTACAGTAGATATTTATTTGGATCTTCAGGTCGTCCAAAATGATGGGAATTGGCGAGGGTGAAGCTCATTGTGAGTACCTATGTTTGCCTGTATCTACCAAAGATCCTGACCAATAAAAAAGATTACTTGCCTACATACTAAACACTAAGTTCAAACTTCAAAATCAATCTGACCTTCCATTGTAATATAATCAAATAAAAAAAAAAACTTAGATACTGAGCCTAGCCATAAGCTTCGGTCTGACTGATCTAAACTTCTTTTTGATTGTGACCCATTGAAGATTTGCCTAGATAAGACAGACATAGTTAGTGTACTCTAAAAGCGACCAGTTAGTGTATATGGTAAGTGGTGAGTGAAAGTGAATTACCTAGGTAACACTTTCACTTATTCTTAAGAAAAATGAGTGAGAGTGAAATCACTCTCTAAGGCAAGTAAATTTACTTTCACTCGCTCTCTTACTCTTGCATTTGGATATAATAAAATTAATTATTTGTTTGAGTACTTTATTTTATATATTTAATTTAATTAAAAAATCTTAATTTAACTTTTATTTTTTTATTAATTTAAATAAATTGAATTTATATTAGTTTGTTAATATAATAGTTAAATAAAATTACCTTATAAAAGTTAAATCTATCAGAGTAATGTTATATAAAAATATCTTTTTTATTTATATAAATTCATGATTTAATATTATATTTTATTTCTAATTTAAGAGTGAGAATTTAGATATTACAAAAGTAACAATTTGATCAAATATTTGGATATTATTTTTTATATATTTAATTAAATAAATATTTTTTTAAAATAAAATTTATTTTAGTTTTTTTAATTAAAACTATCTAAAATAAAATTTAAATCTATTAAATTAATTTTATATAATAAAATACCATTTTTATTTATATAAATTCCTTATTTTTAATATTATATTCAATGGCTTTTTTAATAGTGAGAATTTATATATTGTAAAGTAAAAATTTGATTAACATTTGGATATTATAAAAGTAGGGATTTATTTACTTATATTATTTTTTTATATTTAATTAAATAAATAATTTTAATTTATTATAATTATTGATTAATTTTAAAAATTATTTTAGTTTATTTAAATAAAAATATTTTATAAAATTAAATCTATAAAATTATTTCTTTTTAATAAAATACCTTTTTTATTTACATAAATTTATTATTTTAATATTATATTTCATTAATATCTTAAGAGTGAGATTTTAAATATTAAAAAGTAACAATTTGATTAGGAATTTGGATATTAAAAAAGTAAAAAAAATCAGTATTTTATTTTTATATATTTATTTAATTAAATAAAATTTATTTATTTTTTAATTATTGTTAATTCAGACGAGTTAAAATCTATCTTAAATTATTAATAGAAATTTTAAATAAAAATATCTTATAAAAGTTAAATCTATTAAAGTATTTTATCAAACTTTCACTATACATTAACAAAAAAAATATTTTTTACTATACTTACCGTTGCACATAAATACAAAAAAAAAAAAAAAATCTTTTTACTAGGTAATTCACTTTACTTACCGTCATGGTAACCGGCAAGCGAATACCGCCGCAGGGAATACAGCCACGCTGCCCCTCACAGTACAATCTTAAGTGACTAAAATTTTATAGTATTTGTGTTGGTTTTGTGAGAGAAACCATTTTAGAATTTCAAATCCAATATAGATTACAGAGATATCATGGACGAGACGACGACAATAGTGGACAAGGAGAAAGAAAGGTTCTTAGATTATTTATTCACCACTGACATGAACCGACTTTGATTGAGTAGTCAACTCCGTGATCAACTTTTCCAAATTACTAAACGATGATCCACCTTCCACAGCAGCTTTCTCGGCTTTGTTCTTCCACTCTAAGGCCTTCTTCCTCATGTTTTCGCCCTTTTCAGCGCCATCCATCATCTCCCTCACCAAGCTCTCGACTTCCTCTCTCTTCACACGGGTACCCAGTTCCGTGGCCACGCCCCACTTGGTGCAGCTGAATCTGCAATTCATCTGCTGCTCGGCGAAGAAGGGCCAGCAGATCATGGGCACCCCGCTGCTGATGCTCTCCAGCGTCGAGTTCCACCCGCTGTGTGTCAGGAAGCACCCCACAGACGGATGATCCAGCACCTCCTCTTGTGGGCACCATTTTACGAAAATTCCCCTTCCTTCGACCTCTGATAAGAAATCTTCTGACGTGAGGACGGACTCACCTTTCACGAGATCAGGCCGGACTATCCACAGAAAGTTGTGCTTGCTGTCTGCAACTCCCCACGTCATCTCTCTCAGCTGCTCCGAGCTCATGACCGTGACGCTGCCAAAGTTCACGTATACCACCGATCTGGGTTCTTTCTGGTCCAGCCAGTCTATGCAGGTTCTGTCCTCTGCCCATAGATTCGACCCGATGGACTTTGAAGGGCTGTCTTTGATCTGGCGATGGAGGAAGGAGAGTGGGCCGATCGTGAAGAGCCGGAAACCGAACTTGCTCTTCATCAGCTCCAGAGCTTCTTTCTCCAAATCTTCGAAAGTGTTGACAATCATGCCCTTAGCTCTGGGTGCGTTCCTAACGTTCATCAGATCGAAGTTCAGCATGACATCATTGATATCCGTCGTTCTGATAAAGGATGGCAGGTCCCTTAAACGGATCCCTTCCATCCCTGGTACCCAATCGATCTCAGTATCCAAATACCCATTTGTTAAGCAGCTCTCATCTGTCCAAAACAGTGCCCGAATTACAACAATTGAACATGATCAGCTGGAAATTGGAAAGAATCAAACACCATGACAATCAATTAATAATATATTCCTCGTTCTCGTAGAAATTTGATACAGTTCTTCCAGAAGCTAGTAGCTTACCCTTGAGTGGTACATATCCTTTCTGGATCAGCTCAGGATAGAGAAGGTAGCCCAAGATACCACATGCACTGGGTGTGTAGAAGACATACTCAGGAATGCCGAGCTCTTCGGCTGCCTGGAGAGTGACACTCATCACGGCGTCTGATATGATGCAAGTGACAGGAGGGCCAGCAGCAGAATTATTGAGCTTTTCAAGGAGATTAAGGAAGTGGGGATGGAGGTTCTTGCGGATGGAATCACAGAGAGAAGGGATGTTCTGTGTCCTATCATAGTCGATTGCCGGAAGGCCGTCCGGCACCGTCTCGAATCGGAAATCGTCGAGGCCCTTGATGGATTTTGGACCCCGGGAGCTCACCAGGCGCTTGTGGTTGTATTCTGTGTTGACGAAGGTGATGAAGAAACCTCGGAAGTGGAGGAGTTTGGCAAGGGTCAGCAAGGGATTGATATGACCCTGTGCAGGGAACGGGACGAAGACGAGGTGAGGTTTGTCTACAACCACAGAGCCCATAGTAGTGAGAAAGGAGAAGAACCTCGGGCTTCTGTGACACTTTCAGATCTGTTACACCTTCCTTCTTATAGAATCTGCAAAGCATGGAATCCCTAGTCTTGACTAATCAATTGCAACATCAGAAATAAGAAAAGCAAGAACCTTCATGGAAAGATTGTGGAAAAACTAGAATCGGATATACTGTTGCTTATAATTTTTAAAGAAAAAATAAAAAGATGCTGATTGCTGAGCTAATAAAATATTAAACTACGACGATTGAATTTACAGACATGAAATAAAAAGCTAGAAAACGACATTTTGAATTCAAACCACTTTGAAATTTGTACAATCATAATCCAGTTCTTTAGTTACACAGACAAGGCTACTTTTGTTGGCTGCTTTCGACCTTGTTCTCAAAATTTCTCTTGTCCACATTCGTTCAAGTTGCCAACAAGTTAGGTTTCTTTTACGTCCTCGAAAAACCTCTTTGCCTCTTGAATGCTAAGAATCGGAACTCAATTTCGTTCACGCTTTAAATTTGTCTTCTTTTAATCATCCATTTTGTTGCTTTGTTTGCAAACCCTAGAAAAGAAAATAAAAGAAAATAAAAATTTGATCATTATCATTCCAAAAAATAGTTGGTGAAAATGAAAATTTCACTAACCATAAAGAAAGGTTTTTGGTTGGAAGCTATGTCACAAAAAAGGAGAATATTTGTGTCCAATGATAGCAGCTGAGGTGATCAATAATGGACTCTCAATTGTCATAATCAATAATGTTGTGTGTGTGGTTCTCTTTTATTGTTTTCAAGCTGGGTTTAAGTTTGCGTACAAGAACAAAGTGGACATGTACATGCAGCCATGTTTATGAAAAAATTTACTACCAGAAAGCTTGCCTTCCATCAAAGTCATATCGATTTGTTTCGGATTTCTGCGTGATCGAATCGGTCCTCATGTCCAAGTTGCAAAACCATAGCGACGAGCTTGACAAATAAATCAGGTCCAGATCCAACATGAGAGAACACAGTGAGAATTTTCAATAAAACATTCACCACACAGACGGGGTGAGTAAATTTCATATTTATAATTGATACAAACTGTTATAGCCTAATTTGAGAGATTTACATTGATTTGATTTTTACAATACAGGAAAGAATGGAGCTTGATTAGATCCTGTAATTGATGGTCAAGTATCTCTGTAAGGAAGCCCTTAAACAGGGCAGGTAATCTCAATCAACTGAGATTATGGTACAAAATCTTCAATGTTGTGATTCAGGCATAGGATTCTTCAACAACCCCCCACAAGTTAAGCGTCGGATTAGCTTGCAGGCTTGAATTGAAAAAAATGAAAGAGAGTTCGAGACACACTTTTTGTGAAGATATCGGCAACCTGTAAGTGAGAGGGCACATACTGAGTGCGAAGTTTTCCAGCAACCACAAGTTCACGAAGAAAGTGGATGTCTAACTCAACGTGTTTGGCCCGCTTGTGAACAACCAGATTGGAACTCAAAAAGATGACACTTTTATTGTCACATAACATAAGAGGCTGCTGGGGAAGAGAAACTTTGAGATCACGAAGGAGATGCGTGAACCAAATAAGTTCAGCGGCAGTGAGGGCAAGAGCACGATATTCAGATTCACAACTGGAACGAGAAACAATAGGTTGCTTTTATGCACTCCAAGAAATTATTAAGTTGTCTCCAAGGTAAATAGAGTAAACCAGAGGTAGAGGGATGAGTGCCAGGACAACCGGCCCAATCAGCATCAAAATAAGCAACTAAAGCCTTAGGAGCAGAAGATGAACGAAAGGAGAGGCCAAAATGGAAAGTACCCTTGACATACAGAAGAATGCACTTAACAATAAGAAAGTGGTCAACAGTGGGTGAGTGTAGAAACTGACTGGCGGAGTTGACAGCATGCGCAATATCGGGTGCATGATGGTCAGATACTAAAGAGCACCAACAAAAGATCGGTAAAGTGTAGGGTCCGAAAAAGGCTGACCATCAGACGATTGATGCTGAGAAACAACCATAGGAGTGTGAACAGGCTTGCTGTCAAATAATTAAGCCCGAGCAAGAATGTCACGCACATATTTCAGTTGGCTGATAAATAGACCATCAGTGATGGGTGTAGCTTCAAGACCAAAGAAGTAACCGAGAAACCCCAAATCCTTAGTAGCGAACTCAGAATGAAGCTTGCAAGTAAAAGTATCAAGAAGAGAGGTGTTGTTGCCTATAATAATAATATCGTCAACATAGAGAAGCAAATAAATGATGTCAGAGTGCTGGTGAAAGACAAAGAGTGAAGTGTCGGCATAACTGCAGTAGAAACCAAGCTGAATGAGGAAGGAGTTGAATCGTTGAAACCAGGCACGAGGTGCTTGCCTGAGGCCATAGAGAGCTTTTTGAAGCTTGCAAACATGATTAGGGAAGTGAGGATCGATATAGCCCGAAGGCTGTTCCATATATACTTGTTCAATAAGATGACCATTGAGGAAGGCATTCTTGACATCTATTTGACGAATAGGCCATCGATGGGTAATAGCAAGTGATAGCACAACACAAACAGTGGTAGCTTTGATGACAGGGCTAAAAGTGTTGGTGTAGTCAAGACCTGGAACTTGTGTGAGAAACCCTTGGCCATGAGACGGGCTTTGAGACGTTCAATAGAACCATCAGGCAAATATTTGGTCCAAAATACCCATTTAGAACCCACAATATTGATGTGAGCAGGTCAAGGAACCAAAATCCAGGTATGATTATGCTGCAGAGCTTGAACTTCTTCATCTATAGCAGCAAGCCAGGCAGGATTCTTGGCCGCAGATTTGAACCCTTTAGGCTTAGTGGATGTCAGAAGTGCAGATAGAAGACTAGAAGATCCAGATAAAGCAATATCGATCGATTTACGGGGTTTGAGAATACCAGCCATGGCACTTGTGACCATGGGATGGGATCCCAATGGAATAGCAGCAATAGGAGCAGTAGGAAGCAGAGCAGTGGAACCAGGGGGAGTAGGATCAGCGAGCGGTCCTGTAGGAGAATTAATGGCCTACAAAAACTCATTCACAGGATCAGTACAAATAACATACGGACGAGAGCCAGATTGAGTAATATGCCAGGAATGGTACGCCGGAAGAGATGGGGGCATGACAGAAGGAGAGGAATTGGGTTCCAGAAAATTGGAAATTTGAAGAGAGGATAGTGGTTGAGCCTGGGAAGAAGCTAAGGATGGGAAATAAGTTTCATCAAACTGAGCATGTTGAGTGATGTATATCCTAGGGGTGATAGGATCAACACAACAAAAACCTTTGTACGAGGAGCTATATCCCAGAAAGAGACAAGGAAGACTATGCGGAGAAAATTTATTAGGCATATAATCACATAAACATAGATAAATACTACAACCAAAAGGATACAAATTTTCATAATTTGGAGAAAGACCATAAAGAATTTCAAAAGGAGACTTACCTCCGAGAAGTGGTGTGGGTAAGCGGTTGATGATGTAGGCAGTAGTGCTAAAGGCGTCAACCCAGAAGCGAGGAGAGATGTGGGAACGGAAAAGCAGAGCCAAACCAGTTTTAGTTACATGACGGTGTTTTCGTTCGGCGCAACTGTTTTGAGAAGGGGTGTATGGACACGATAGTTGATTATGAATTCTAGAAGTACGAAGGTGGTGTTTAAAACGAGTACTAGTAAATTCGGCACCACCATCACTTTGAAATTTTTTGATACGAGCAGAATGTTGGTTTTTCACAAATTTTTGAAATTGAAGAAATGTATCATAGAAGTCAGATTTCAATTTCAATGGATAATGCCAAGTAAAGCAAGAATAATCATCAATAAACAAAACATAGTAAACAGACCCCAAATTGGATGTTTCGGGTGAAGGACCCCATAAATCGCAATGAATTAAATTTAACACATGACACGACCTTTTTTTATTGCGAAAATAAGGTAAACGATGACTTTTAGAAAGTTGGCATGTATCACATAATTTCGGAGATGGCAATAAGGAAGTAAGATAAAGTTGGACTTTTTTATTTAATAAATAAATAACCGAATAATGAACATGTCTTAAACGAGCATGCCATAAATCATAGGAAGCACGAAGAGATTTATTTTTTAGAACGGAAATAAAAGTGAAATTTCCACGCTCTAGCATATAGGCCTCAATCACGTTTACCGGTTGCCACCACCTTTCCCGTTTGGCAATTTTGAACAGTGAAAAATTCATTAGTAAATGTAACAGATAAAGGAAAATCATTCGTTAATTTACTAATAGACAAAAGATTTTTAGTAAGATGGGGAACAACTAAATCATCTAACAATTTAAAATCTGATGAAGGAGAGAGGTGACCGCACCATTCTCTACAATTACACAATCCTTACCCGTGTAAGTGACAGATTGATCCAGGGAGGATTGGGTCGGGGTCATGTGGGCCGAGGCCCCTATGTCTATGAACCAGTCCGAAGGTTCAGTTTTGGACGTAGAGCAAGACGAATTGAAGGCTTCAGCGAGGTGCCCCGAAGAATCATGTCGAGCGTAGCGTTGTCGACATCGATCGACATAGTGACCCTCCAGGTGGTAGATTTGGCATCGTGGTGGTCAGCGACCGTGGCTAGAGGTTGAACGGCTTTGGCCGTGGTCGAAATCGCCGCTCTGGCCCTGGCCCTGGCCGTGGTTGGAGAAGGTGCTCTGGTTGTGACTGGAATGGCCGCAATGGGTGTTTCCATGGCCACGTTTTTGGCGAGAAGATCCACCGGAGCGCTAAGAAGGGGCTCGATTTGCGGTAAAGACAGCGGTGGAGGTCGCCGTCGCCAGAGGCTCAAGAGATTTCTGGAAATTTTCGAAGCTTTCGGTGCGGGACACAATGTCAAAAAAACACGGGAGGGGATTTTGGGCCATTTGGGCGGAGGAGTAGCTGGAGAACTCCAGGCCGAGACCTTTGAGGAACCATTGAGCCTTGTCGATGTCATCAACGGGACGACCGATGGCATGGAGTTGGTCTCACAATGCCTTGAACGGATGAGTATATACCGTCACCGAGCGATTTCCCCTTTTAATCAATTGCAGATCGTCCTTGAGACGAATTTCGTGAGCTTTGGAGTGATGGGTGAAGGTGTTCTCCAGGGCAAGCCATACAACACGTGATGTGGAGAGCCGATGGTTTCGACCATAGTTTTTTCGGACAGAGAGGAGAGAAGCAGACTGAGGAGACGCTGGTCGGTTGATTTCCATGCCAGGTGTTTGGGGTTGGGAGTCTGAGAGGTGGGTGGGTCGAAAAGAGTGTGTTGGCACAAGAGTACCATCCACATGACCCAATAGGTCTTGGTTGTCGAGAAGAGGAAGAAACTGACTCTTCCATAGAAGATAATTGGAAGACAAAAGTTTGATAGTAACCATGTAAATCATGGTGTTGAAGGGAAGAGGATCAGAAGTGATATCAAAAGCCATTTAGGATCACGAGATGTTAATCCAGGTATAACTCTGATACCATGAGAATTTTCAATAATACATTTACCACACAAATGGGGTGAGTAGATTTCATATTTATAATTGATACAAATTGTTATAACCTAATTTAAGAGATTTACATTGATTTGATTTTTACAATACAGGAAAAAATGAGTTTCATTAGCTTCGTAATTAACGGTCAAGTGTCTATGGAAGGAAGCCATTAAACAAGGCAAGTAATCTCAATCGGTAGAGAATCTTCAATGCTGTGATTCAAGCACACATGATCTTCGACACGCAGGAAGATGACGCAAAACATTAGGATGGATACTAATCAATGATGAAAAACTACACTATAAAATTTATTCTTCCCTTCGATCAAATAATATGCAGTGCTTTTAAGTCCTGCGGTCTTTCTTGACTACTAATTCACATTCCAGTGCCATGATTCGTCTGAACAGACGAACTCCTGATTAAAGTATTCGATTTTCTGATTAGCATTCTGACCCTTCCCGTCCTTATCTGTTCGATTCTGGCTAAACAGGGCAGGTAATCTCAATCAGTTGAGATTATGGTAGAGAATCTTCAATGTTGTGATTAAGCACAGGATCTGCACATGATCTTCGACACGCAGGAAGATGACGCAGAACATCAGGATAGATACTAATCTATGATGAAAAACTACACTATAAAATTTATTCTTCCCTTCGATCAAATAATATGCAGTGCGCAGTCTTTCTTGACTACTAATTCACATTCTTGATTCGTCTGAACAAACAACTCCTGATTAAAGTATTCGATTTTCTGATTAGCATTCTGACCCTTCCCGTCCTTATCTGTTCGATTCCGGCTTCCAAAGCCTCATCCCTCACCGGTTCACCCAATGGCTGGTTCTGAACTAGCCTGACGGAATAACAGTTCCTGTGAAGCGGCTTTGAACAAAAATGGCTTCCTTCAGCACACAAATTAGGCCCCATGCGGTGCTCATCCCTCAACCTGCACAGGGGCACATAACCCCCATGCTGAAACTGGCCAAACTTCTCCATTCCAGAGGATTCTACATTACTTTTGTCAACTCAGAGTACAACCACCAGCGGTTCCTAAAATCATGGGGCTCCGACTGTCTTAAGGGCCTCCATGATTTCCGTTTCGAGGCTATCCCCGATGGCCTCCCGTCGTTGGACAGTGAGGTGACTCAAGATATCCCCACGCTGTGTCTGGCCACCAGATCCAACTGCGGTGCTCCCTTTCGAGAACTGATTACCAGGCTCAACAACTCCGAGGGAGTACCCAAGGTCAACTGTATAATAGCAGACGGTGTCATGAGCTTCCTTCTTCAAGTCGGAGACGAATTAGGTATTCGTGGATTGGTTTTCTGGACGACCAGTGCGTGTGGTTTCATGGGGTATCTACACTTTTCGGATCTCATTGAAAGAGGTTATGTTCCACTCAAAGGTGCGCAGTTTTGTGTTTTCGATTCATAGACAGTTTCAGCTCCGCAGCTAAAATTAAAGGTCATTTTGTGAATTCCGCAGATGAGAGTTACTTGAAAAACGGATATCTTGAAACCCAGGTCGATTGGGTACCCGGAATGGGAGACATTCGTTTGAGGGATTTCCCCAGTTTTATAAGAACAACCAATCGCGACGATATCATGCTCAACTTCGACGGCGGCGAAGCTCAGAACGCTAAAAAGGCATCAGGTGTAATCTTGAATACGTTCGACGAGCTAGAGAATGAAGTGATCGAAGCCCTGGGGAACATATTTCCTCGAGTTTACACAATCGGTCCTCTATCTTTACTCCTTGATCAGATACCCAACTCGGCAACCAAGCCGATCAAATCCAGCCTGTGGAAAGAAGATGACCGGTGTTTAAAGTGGTTGGAGAAGAGAGATGAAGCTTCAGTTGTTTACGTGAATTTCGGGAGTATAACAGTCATGACAGAGCAGCAACTGATAGAGTTCGGGTGGGGGTTGGCAAACAGCAAACATCATTTTCTTTGGGTCATCAGGCCTGATCTTATAATGGGTGAATCTGCAGTTCTGCCTCAAGAATTTGTCGAGGAGACCAAAGGGAGATGTTTGTTAACGAGCTGGTGCCCACAAGAGGAAGTGCTTTCCCACCCTGCAACTGGGGGGTTCTTGACACACTGTGGATGGAATTCGACCCTGGAGAGTGTCTGCAGCGGGGTCCCAATGCTCTGCTGGCCTTTCTTTGCCGAGCAGCCAACGAATTGCCGGTATGCTTGTAACAAGTGGGGGATAGGGATAGAGATTGATAACAATGTTAGGAGGGAAGAGGTTGAGTTGCTTGTCAGTGAATTAATGGAAGGAGATGAAGGGAGGGAGAAGACAAAGAAAGCAATACAGTGGAAGAATAGTGCCAAGAAGGCTGCTGGACCTGGAGGATCTTCTCACAAGAATTTCTACAGATTGATTGAAGACATTGGTGGAGGCTTACTAGATGTTGATAGCAAATTCCCAAGCTAATTTAAGAGGTGAAAGAAAGAGTGGAAAGGAATTTTTTGAAAGAAATTACATGTATTATGCTCTCTCTTTTTCCATCTATGAAATTCGAAGAACGAGTACATATTTATAGGCAACTGCATTTACATTAATCAGAAACTAAACTAAACCTGGATTCCTAATCTCAATCATAACATAATTAAAACTTGCTTAAAAATAGAAACTAATCCTAACAAGGCAGAAACTCCTACTTGAACTAGGAACCTTACTTAGTTCATGACTTCCATTACCCTCCTTTGTCCATCCACAATGAGGGGGCCGCCATTGCTTATGTTGTGAGATAAACATTTTGGCACAACAACGATGCCCTACTACCATGCAGGGACAAGCCCATCTCTATTTCTAATACAAAATGGGAAATTCCAATATACAGTTTCTACAAGGAAAACGTCCTCCGATGCTGAACAGTCCAATAAATTCACGACTGGCCTGCTCTGCTGAGAAGGGAGAGAGAGAGATATGAGAAGCCTCGTGCGGTTTGCTTACCCTACCCTGCACAAGGCCATGTCGACCCCATGTTAAAACTAGCAAAACTTTGTCAATACGGAGTACAACCACCGGCGGCTACTGGATTGGATGATTTCCGATTCGAAACCATACCAGACGGTCTTCCTCCATGTTTTGCCGATGTCACTCAAGATGGCCGGGCTCTCTGCGAGTCCACCAGTAGGAGCTGTTTGGCTCCCTTCAGGGCGCTGCTGCGTAAGCAGTATAATCTCAGATGGAATCAGGAGCTTTACTCTGGATGCTGCTGAGGAGCTCCAGATCCCCCGAGGTACTGTTCTGGACCCCAAGTGTTTGTGGTTTGATGGGCTACCTCCATTATCACAAACTGATGGAGAGAAACATCATTCCCTTGAAACGTAAATGGATCAAACTCTGTAAATTTTCTCATTAAAGATCGCCTATAAATTGAAGTTTCTTGTGAAAGAGCTACTTCCGGCTCCATGACATCTTCGAACTATGCAGCCTCGTTGCAAATAAAATCCAGTCGAAGAATTTGGCTCCCTTAGCTGTATCTGTCTATGTTATACAAATATGATTATGTATTTACACTACCATGTATAAAGACCCAATTGCCCTTATTACATGCAACATAATTACATCTTTGCTTTTATGGGGTTAAAAGTGGAGGCTCAATCGCTAACGTAAACGGAAGATTTTTCTGGGTTTATGAGATCGTCTTGGGCTTTCTCTAATCTAAGGATCTAAATTCTATCCTCTGGTTTTCTATCGAGAAATGCCGTTCACTGCAATTACTGCGACTGCTGCCCTTTCTTGCTCTGATACTTCTGATTCGCTTTCTGCAATTCTGAGCTGGTTGACTAAATGAATCTGCAGACAGGCAAGGGAGCTTGAGGAAAAGAAAAGATCGAGAAAACCCATTTTGATGTTTTTTTCATCCGCTTTCATTTTTTCTTCTGAGGCAGCCTTTTTGCACGGTTAATAGCGCCATCTCTTTTTCTTGCTTCTCTCTTGTCATTCACTCCCGAACAGTCAAAACGCATATAAAGAAACAGAGGCGATTCTGTTAATTAATTCACTTCCACGTTTTCTCATCCATGTCCAGGACTCACCATATATCGCTTTCTCTCACAGCTGCCGAACAGAGTCCTAAATCCTATCGAAAAACAGAGAAGAAAATTGAATAAATTGATTCTGCTTTTCCCTCAGAAGTGGGTGTTCCCTATTTGTTTCCATCCATGTCCCGTTGTTTTCACTGTTCGTCACTCTCTTTGAGCTGAGACCACGTAGGGGCAGTAGAAGCAAGGGAGAAACAAAAACAGTTATACAGATCAAAAACTATTCCTTACATCACCATCTATCTTCTTCTTCTTCTTCTTTCTCTCGCTTTACTATATCATTCTTTCTTCACTTGTTTAGAACATTTAGAATAGAATCACTTCTGTTGTTCTGTTTCTGTTCTCTTTTTCTGTTATCTTCTCCCCTCTCTTCCCTTTTCTGTTACAAGAAACTAGTCACTATTTCATCTCTTAATCCTCCATGGTGAGATGAGATGGTTCCATGGCCATGCGTTTTCCCAACCCCAACTTCCTCTACGTCACTGCTTTTGCTGTTTTTATACCTCTTTATCTACTTCCCCCGGCTTCTTGCGTGGACGAATCGCCTAGAACTGCAGTTCCAGTGGCAGCTGTGCCCAGGGTAACAGAATGATTCTGTTTCAGGTTCCTTATCTTGGTTTTCCATTTATAGTTTTATCTCCAATTCTCCATATAATGCTAATAGGCTTCGTAGGGACAGTTCTCGGAAGAGAAGACTCGGCTTGGTTCTACTCCCCCAAGTTGCCATAACAGGTGCAACGACTGCAACCCCTGCATCGCGGTCCAAGTGCCGACATTACCGGCCCACGGCGGCGTTGATCCAGGTCCCGGCGGAGAAGCTTCCCTCAGCATGTCGCCGTCTTCCGTTGGCAAGAAGTACACTAATTACAAGCCACTGGGATGGAAATGCCGCTGCCGAAACCGTCTTTTCATTCCTTAACTCGGTCAGTTGGTCCTTTGAGGATGCTTCGAACGCGCTGGATGGGTTCACCGGCCTGAGAGAAACACTGGTACGAACTGATAGCATCAAAAGGGTAAGAAAATTGCTGGTTCTTGAGATGGATGAGTCTACAAGAATGGGTTTGATGAGCCATTAAAAGCTGCTTCTCCTTCACTGATCCTGTATGTTTTGTCTTTTTCCTTTCTGCGTTGGGTCAGTAGTCTCTTGGGATTATTTAGGGGCACGGCCTGCACAGAACTGTCTGGTATTTATTACACTTGGAATTTATACTGTATAGTAGATGCAGGAAGCCTGTTTCTCTGTTATCATCTTGGGATTCTCGACGTGCCCACTGAATTATTTCCAGGGTTTGAGGCTCTGCCAATGAGAAAGCCAGCTTTCTTTCTTCTGCATCTGATGATGGTTTCTTGATTTTTTCTTACTCTTCTGAAAATATGAGACCCGGAATGGAGGATCACTATAGTGTATCACTCAACAGAACATTAAGCTAACTCTATCAATATTCATCAAATTGGAAACTGGAAAGAAGATCCAGATGCTGGTTATTCCAATGATAATATTGCCCCTAGAATTGAACACCTCTTAACACCATAAAAGTCAAGGTAGATCATTAGCTGAGAGTAGTGTTTTGTAAAGTTGAAGTGATGAGGGCATTTTTTAAACTTTCGCTAACTTTCACTTAAGTGGTAAACAAATACAAAATGAACTTAATTGGAACCCAAAAGGAGTATAATATGAGCATAATGTGAGAGTAAGATGAACATAGTATCTAAGCATAATGTGAACTTGATAGAATCATAACATGAGAGTGAATCTGTAGTTTTATTCAAAGCAAACAAAAGATCCATAGCATAATATATATCATATCCAGTACACAGCTCAAAACGACCACAGGGAAGAAGACAAGCCTAGTATTCTTTTAACTTCTTCTCAAGGGAGGGAGCATTCACAGGTGGGATAGCCTAGGTTTAGAGCAATCATAAACATGTAAGATGCACCACTACAAGTCATACTGCAGAATTCACCATGAGATATAAATCTCACTATTTAAGCTGCATCAGCGGCTTGAAAGTTTTGACGAATTATTTGTTTTGCTCCCTCCACTAGATTCTTCACCACTTCCCCTGCTGGCAGAATCTCTTTAATTAGGCCCACGCTTTCGCCAGCATACATAACCATGCTCTCAATATCACCTGTTGTGGTTGGATTTGGAACCGTACCAGCAAAACGCCTTATATCTTTTTCCTGTTGCAGAAAAATTTCTCCATGTGACACTCTAGAAGAGTACATGAGATTATGTTCCCTAAAAGATAAACTTGAATATACAAATCTAGCAAAGAGTTTTTTGCTGCAGCAATGAGTTATATGGTTGCTCATTTCGCTATGAATGGATGCTGAAAATGTAAAACTAACAAGAAAAGGAACAAAATAGTCTCAACTCCCCAACTCACTTGGTCAGTCCCATGAACTTCGCCGCCACACTCCAAGGCATACAAATACTCCACATAAAATAAACTAGATTTTCCACCCAATTTCTAAACTTAGCTAATGAATCTAAATTTATTTTTATTCCACCCAATTAGTTAATCAACATGTTTGACAGACACCACAATGAACAAGTCTTTCATCTTTCCCTGATTAGGAAGTAAGAACTTCATATCTGAAGTGAGTTTTCAACAAACCATCCGAGTTTTGGCGACTGAGAAGATTTGCATAGTATCTGGATACGGAGTCAAGAACATCCTTCTAACGTTTAAGTGTTCCAGAAAATGGAAAAAAATACCAAGCAAACATCAAATAGTTATTTATGTGCAAGTATATATGGTCAAGAGAAGATTGAAAATACTACCATGCCATGTATTGTTGCATGTCCAATGATAGGCTGGATGTCTTCATTTTCATGATCAGGAAGATGCCTCCAGTCATTAAAGAAAGGTGTTTGCAGAACTCGCTGTGGTGCCCCTGGCCACCTTGAACGACCAAATACATTTGTATACTCAGTTTTATTCATTTCTACCAATTTTCTTTTGTATATAGGATGAGCATAACTCTCCTCTGTTGCAAGAAACCTGCATGTATGTTACAAGCACAAAAATATAAATCAATTTATAGTGCCAGCTCTGTTCAAGACAGTAAAACTAAGAATTTAGTAGGAACATATATGTAGTAAAATGTGTTGGACCTAGTTCCAAGGCAGATTCCCTGAGCTCCAAGAGCCAATGCAGCAACATAACCTCGCGCATCCGCAATACCCCCAGCAGCTATCAAAGGTATACACCCTGAAACCAAATCAGCTATTCTTGGCAGAAGACCAATTAGTCCATCCTGTGAAAGAGATTGAAGATTACATTGTGAGAATTGACAGTTGACCCAATTTGAATCATGTGGCAATCAGAGAGATGCAAAATCTTTGTTATACAAAACTAAACATTTTACATGTTAAAATAAAACATTCAGGGGGCAAAAGGGATATATTTTTGTAATTTCAAAAAAGCACATGATATTACCTTACCAAGGACATGGCCTCCTGCCTCATGACCTTGAACAATAATTGCATCGACACCGGCATTCAGGGCTTTCTCGGCATCTTCCAAACTTCCTACCTTCAATAATAATCTATTGCTGTGAGACAAGATTCTAAAGGAGACTGAAATGTCTACAAAACTTCTAAGGCAGTTTCTTTGTCAATTAAACATAACTCAAAAGGTTGCTATTTGCAACAACATTTTATGCTTGTTAAATAAGACAATATGAAACCAACTTCAAATAAGATAAACAAAAAATACACTTACTTGATGAATGACCTTAACTCCTGCTTGCTGAGCTTCATTTGTGAGCTCCCTAGGGAAGTCACCCCATGCCACCATTAATACTGCAACCTTTTCCTCCAGTATAATTTTAATATTCTCCTTGTGGGGGAAGTATAGAACGACACTAACACCAAATGGTTTGTCTGTTAAAGCTCTTGTTTTTCTTATTAGATCCCTCAAATAATCCGGTGCCGCCTGAAGATTCTCAATCGTACAAATCTATTAGCAGTCAAGTAGCAAGAACATAATATACAGTAAATATAGTTATGGTACTAGAGCATGAATTACTGCATGAATGACCCTCTTTTTTTGGTGCAGCTGAAGCAAACAGGGTCAGTAATAAAACTTTAATCCCCTACTGCTCAGCTAAACCAGATTCAGCGCACGCTTTAATGTACAAATGGCAGTCTGCATTTTAGTGAGTTCAAAGAACATAGGTGCTGTCTACCCTTAATTTTAGCCAAAACGCTGATAAAGATGTTTTTTTACCAAATGTACTACTATAGCTGTACGATTCTCACTAGTCTAATGATTCTCAAAATCTTCAGAAGAATGAGCACCCTTGAAAGCCTACAAATCTCAAAGAAGGAAATTCCTTTCAGCTAACACGTTAAATATCCCGATAAATGCAGAGATCATAAGGCACGTTCAGCAAGGACTAAATCATAAAAGCACAAACTACTAACAATCTCACATCCTTAAACGGGAAGAGTAGTTACAACAGAAAACGGAACAGTTCATAGAATCCAATATCAAAGTACCAAATTGTTAAGCAATAAAAGGAAATGAAAGAGTAAAAAGGTCCAGAAACATAAAAAATCCAAAAAGAAAAAGGAACAATTGCACTAAATGATCATAGCTCATCAATCTACTCCTCAGCCATCATAGAAGCAAAAATGGCATAAAATTGAACTAATCAAACGGAAGACGCAGATGTGCGAATTGTTAAGAAGGATTAATAGACTCAAAACAATGAAGTATACCCAATCAGGAGCTCTGAGGACCCCTATCGCCCCAGCATTAGCAACAGCAGCGACGAGCTCCGGGCCCGAAATATCAGGACCGAGAGGCCCCTGAACAATTCCGTAATCAAAACCCAGGATTCCTCTCCAACCCATCTCAAAGGCCCGCTCCCACTGCCACTCTCGCTGGGAGACCGCAACTGCGTCTTCCTTCTTATACCGAAAACTAGGCGGCAGCCGCCGGTTACAGACAAACCAAAATGGAACACATCGCAGAATTCCGTAAGCACAGAGGTCATACCAGGTCCCACTTCCGATATCTTAAATTGGGCAGGTCCCACTTCCGATACGAAGGTTCTATCTCAAAATAGTAGCCACTTAGAAAACATTTTTTTCATATCCACGTGGATAATTTAGATGGAACCCCTAATGACACGTGAATAATTTTGGATAACGTGGCACTTATATAGATGATACCGTGGTATTTTGATGACGTAGCGGGTTAGCCCTTCTGGGGCTGATATGTCATGAAATATGGTACCACGTCACACACCCTTTTTCATTTTAATAAATGTTACTACCATTGGATTATGTATTAAGAATTTCCGATAATGTTAGTTCATTCAGATAGTTTCCGACGCTGGTCTCTTGGATTTGAGGAAATTGAAGGAGCTTGAAACAAGGATAAAGAATACAGTAATATATACGATCCGAGATTTATGTATGTACATCAAAGGAGAACCGTACTGTCTCCCCCCCCCCCCCCCCCCCCCAACAATCGATGGCTCAGACCAGCGTCGAACACGAAGACGTGGTAGGATTGAAGAGCGCTGGTAGCAGATATTTCCTCCCGTTTACACCCTGCGCGTTGTAGCTAGCGCCCGTGGTTGAATCCATCAAGAGCTCGCCGGCGTAACCAGGATACGCCCCCTTGCCGTATAACCCCGAGCATGCCGACGCAGCCTCGAGCGGCGCCTCCGCCGGACCCTGGAAGTACCCGTTGTTGAAGGGGTTGGTAACGGTGCTCGCTAGCAGGCCAGCGATGTTTATGATCATGCCGTCGACGCCGACGTCGTTATTCGGGGAGAGCAGCGGGGGGCTCTGGGGGCCGTAGAGGGGTTGGTGGAACGGCCAGGCACAGTAGCCGGGGCATTGAGTCTCCGAGTTCCCCACCCAGACTAAGGCCGATTTCTTCTCCGAGTCGACGCCATGGAAACCGCAGTTGTTCATGCAGAACCCTTCTACGGTTACGGTCGCGTCTGTTAGAACAAGGGTCACCTTCGCCGTGTGGCTAGCCTTTCCCGCTAGCTCGGAAATCTGAGCCCTCTTAAGGGTTTTTCCGAGGGAGTAGATCTCGTCCGAGAACTGGCCGGACAATGTAATATGGGTGTTCTCTCTTTTCGCCAGTTTGGTGTACGTTTCTACCATTTTCCACCAATCAGACACATGAGATTTTACGGGTGAGACGCTATTGACAGCCTTTCCTTGCTGCCGCGAAAGAGAGAGAATGAAATCAGAGACGATTGATTTTTGGGCAGTGGTGAATCTCCCGTACCATAAGATAGAAAGAGGAAGCTCGCCATCCAGCAGCACCCCTTCGTGGTAGCTCATAAGCCCAGCCGGCGGTTGGTAGAGGGCCGCCAGCTCTCTAGCCCCAGAACAGAGCTCGAAAGAGCTTACAACAACAAATACTAAGAGAGTGGTTTTTAAAACACCAATAGAAGCAGCAGGAGCAGCCATTGGAGAAATGTAACAGAGAAATACAGCAAATAACAAGGAAAGAAAAATACGGAAAGACAGACTCGAGTTTCTTCCCAAGAAGAGAAGTGGGATGTCAAGTACAAACTCAAGTGGAGCATATATAGCCTGTAAGTGGATTTCGTGCATGAACGAAGCCCACAAAAAGTAAAAAAAAAATTCCTTTATCTGGGGTTCTCTGCAGTTTCGTGATTCAATAGGTAGATACATGGATCACGAGATCCGCAGAAGGAGATAGGTGGGGGACATCTCCTCTATTTTCTACTCTCTCTTTCCTCTATTCTTTAGTAATTTGTCTAGGGATTTGAGGCCCCCTTACGTTGTTTTTCTATGCTAAGCTTGCATGAGTTATTATGGCTAAGCCAATGCTGACCTTCCATTCCGGCCTATCTTCTGCCATTTCCATCTCTAGTTCTTCCCATGTCAAGAACACTGTGCACCCATGCCGTCCCATAAGTCCATGTAGGGCCAGTGGTAGCTCAAACGTTGCTGATGTAAGTGAATTATTGCTCTGAACTCTGCACCCAAACTATTTGTTGTTTCCTAGAAAGTATGAGAGGAGTCAAAAGTGGGGTATATATTGAATGATGTAATGATATAGAGTAGACTTTGCACCTAACATTCAATGCATGCAGGAATGGGATGAGACTGAGGACCACTTCTGAGTATGGTGGCCTGGGGACCACAATGGCGTAGCCTGTAAGCATATTCAAACGGTGGGTCCCCATCCTAATGTGAAAAAGCTGTGAAGTTGCCACACTTGGTGCAGCTTTGTTTTCTATTAAGCATTTTATCATACACAGTGACAATCTTTTGGCTCCACTTTTGCATCATTGAAGGGGGCAGCTACGTCTAATTCTTTAAAAATGCAGGGGAATGGGAACAAAAGAAAATAAATGCAGGAAGCTTACCTGTAGTTAACGTGATCATGTGACTGAACTCTGTAAATAAGGAGAGGGCAGGTCGGCAGACTTTTGAACCATGGAACATCTCACAAGACCTGCAGGGGTTTTAACGACAAAAACCCACGGACTGCAATATTGAAACAATTAGCTCTTATGAAATCTAGGCGGAGTAAGCTTACCTTTGAATATCTGTTTATAGACAGGCAAGCTAGGTAAAAAACCCTTGCAAGAAAGAGGAACAAACTCATGAAGATTCCTAGTTCTTATCCTTTAGAAAATGTTGTCAAATCTTTAAACAAAAGTAATGATCATAATCAAGATAATACTCTTTTAATGCTTGCTGTTCATGTCCACAAGCCTCCGAGGAGACCCAGTTGAGTGCCAAAGCTGCAGCAAACGGCAATAAATTCAAGCAAGGTTCTCCTTTGTACTCCTCAAATGTAAGCACTCCTGTGTCAAAAATTAGCATCAGGAGACACTCAATATTAGTAGCGCCACCCAGTACACAGAAAAGGGAGGTTCCACCTGGTGTCTCTTACGTTCTGAATTGTTTTATTCTAGATTAAGCTGAAACTAAATTGATCTCAGTCATTCGTCCCCAACTCTTGAATTCATTCAAACCATGTTCTATTGCAATCATCTGGACAATTCTGGTGTAGATCTTGTGCAGGTCTCACCTCAAGCGTCACCCATCGTTCTCCAGATATTTAACTATAATTTCAGTTCATAATCGCAACATGCCAGGCTGCCATCTACGCATAATAGAGGAAGATAGATTATAAAAGCTACTTTTACAGACAAATTAAAGTGAAAAGCCCCGCACAAGCATAGCACTTCCCCGAATGCCCAATTAAGAATATCATCGAACAGCTTGTGGTCTAACAAATCCGGCTGAAACTTTAGACCAAAAACTTTGGATTCACTTCTCAAGTGAGATTCCCAAAGACCTGCATTCGTGCAGATTATAAACAATGGATGCGCAACGTCTCCATGTTTTCAAGAAACAGCCAAAGGGAACCAAATCCCCCATCCGACACGCTGGAATCGTGGTTCGAGTCTACCGGCAGACCGAGAAGTTACTGTACACAAACAGCAATGAGATTAGATTAATAGAACCTCTCTTCGGCACAACTGAAAAATAATTGAAATCAATTAAGTAAGCCAACTGCACTGCACAATCGATGGGTAGGAGTTAGGAATACTGGTGGACGTTCATTGGTGAGCCCCACCGTGATAGCAATACCCTTTCATCGTTCTTGAAAAAAAAAAGGAAAAAAAAAATTAAAAAAAGGCCCAGTTTGTCTCCTTCGGCGAAAGAGACCCACTAGATCGAGAAGTTTGAAGGGAGGAGAAGGTGTTCGTCTGTTCGACGAAACGCCCCTGAAAGAGGCTCGCCCGTCATAAGCGAAGAGACGTAGCGGGCGAGGCTTGGGGAGCTTTTGCTTTAGATAATTCTGCGAGGGGAGTGGGGAACACACTGGTTACAGTTGTTGCGTGTGAGAGGAGGCCAGCTGGAGATAGATTCGCGTCACGAGTTGTCCAAACACTACTCTTCTCTCTCTAACGCTCCGGCGACTTGGGGAGCCGCAACCAGTCCTGTGACACGCCAAACGATGACCACAGCTGGCGTCTTTACTCATCCCTAGACCTCACTGTGCTCTCTCTGTAAACCACGTCGCACACATTCTCGAAATTACCCTCACACCGGGCTTTACACAAGGTAAGATATTGAGGTAATATGGTGGGGAGTGTGGATTATTTTGGTCAATTAGTTTGAAAACGAAGAGGATTATTTCCGTGTTATTTGCTGTAGCGAGAAAGCTGCTTATTACCGTTGCAGCTCTCTTTTTCTCTCTCCTCGGTGCTTTTACTTTGCTTCTTGTTCGAGGTTCTTGTTCGACACTCAACTCCGTACCCTCTGCTTTGTATAAATAGTTACCTTCTCCTTCATTTTTCATCCAAGAGCGTCTATCGATCTACCCTCTCGGTCAGCAGCTTCTCTGGGTTTTCTAAACTGTGTTCTCTGTGACAAATATGGCTTCGGCGTACGTGTTCGTTACTCTCCAGATAGTTCTCTTCTCTCTCACTTATTCGTCTACTGCTGCGAGGTTACTCGCCTCATCGATTGATGATGAGCAGCCACTCCTCATGGAGTACCACAAGGGTCCCCTCCTAAACGGCCCAACAGCTATCAATCTCATTTGGTATGGCAAGTTCTCTCCTACCCAGCGAGCCATCGTCTCTGATTTTATATCCTCTCTCTCCGTCAAGCCTCGTCAGAACCGCCAGCCGACGGTCTCTACCTGGCTGCAGGCTACCCGCAAGTACTACAACCACCACTCCTCTCCCAGGATTTCTTCTCCCCCTCTTTCCCTCGCTCTGAAGTCGCAAAAACTCGACGAGAGCTACTCCCTTGGTAAATCTCTTCGGATGAAGCACATCGTTCGCCTGGCTGCGAAAGGCGCGGAGAAAAACTCCATCAACGTTGTACTCACGGCAGCAGACGTCACAGTCGACGGCTTCTGCATGAACGGGTGCGGGACTCATGGGTCGTCCAGATGGGGACTCCAAAAGGGGAAGTTTGCTTACATCTGGGTAGGTAACTCGGAGACCCAGTGCCCCGGTACCTGCGCCTGGCCATTCCACCAACCATTATACGGCCCTCAGACCCCGCCTTTGGTGGCTCCCAACAACGACGTTGGCGTCGACGGAATGATCATTAACATCGCCAGTCTTCTGGCAGGGACTGTCACCAACCCGTTCAGTAATGGGTACTTCCAGGGTCCGGTGGAGGCCCCACTGGAGGCAGCGTCGGCTTGTACGGGCATTTACGGCAAGGGAGCGTACCCGGGTTACCCTGGAGAGCTCTTGGTGGACTCCACAACAGAGGCGAGCTACAATGCTCTGGGCGATAACGGGAGAAAGTACCTGCTGCCAGCTCTGTTCGATCCTAGTACGTCAAAGTGCTCGACTTTGGTCTAATTATGCGAGGGGAGAGAATGGGAGATTATGCAAAGTGATTAGATGGGTTATATTAGTCAGTAGTATGATCTACAGAATGGATATCTTATACTGTAATTTATTCATTGATTATTTGTTACATGGTGAAATATAAGAAGGGCCAATCAGCTTGATTTGCTTTTCAGCGTCGATCGTATCTGACTATATTTGGCTATCTACTGCTGTGAAGTACTAAGCTTGATTTTTTTTAAGGGAATTTTACCAAAATATCGTTTATTCATTAAAAGAATATCTCAAATTATTTACAAAATTACCGGCTCAGGGATAGTCAAAGGTGACATCAAATAATTATGGTATAGGGGATTGTGCAAAGTGATTATGATATTGGTTTAGAAGAAAAGATAGTGAATGGGATGGGGAAAAAGATAATGAGATATTCGATTTGAAATTAACATATTTTATTTAATACTCAATGTATTAAAAATGATTTTAGAATAATAAAAATTTTAGACTCAATATCAAATAATATCAGTACGGTAAGAACTTGTCAACTTTTGAGATAATTAACTTTTAAATAGCTATATCCAATGTCTTTTCAAATTTGGTCAAGTTGCTTCTTGAAATGCTTGTAAAGAAATGTGGTCTTAGTACTTGTAAGGTTTGTCTTGTTTCAGGAAATGCTGGCTAGTGTTTTTTGAACATTAAAAATGAGAACAAATCAAAGTGGATACTCATAAATTGTCTTTGTGTTTTTAGTTTAATGAATTTCACAAACTCCACAACTTTGTTTGTTTGGTAGGAAATATAAGTATGTTCCCATGAATTTGATCATTTTCAGTCATCATAAACGAAAACTGTCTTGAGAAAATGGCTAAACATCAGAACTAGAGTCGATGAGTTTCATTGCGATAACACTGTAAAAGGTGAGTACTCTCTCTCCCTCTTTAACTTTTTTTTGTAATGGAAGTCGTGCTAGTTTCATGGTCCTTCCATTTCATGCCTCAATGTGTTTTTTCTTTTTTAGAACAAAAAAAGAAGAGTTGTTCCAACAAAGATCGATACGTTTATCTAAATGAAGAAATTTCAGGCAAGGCCCTTTGTTATAATCAGACAAAAGAGCGGAATGAGAATTTTAATATTCTTTGATATTAGGATGTAAAATTATTTATTAATATACGACTTTCCATTTATCATATTTAGATCTTTCAAATTAAGAAAAAAAGATTGAAAACTGTGTGCAGATTGGTAATGGGTGGATAGACTCGGAGACATATAAGAATGGCTTTGTAGATTATGCACGGAATCACGCAATGATATCAGATGAGAGTTACAGGGAGATTTTAATTTTTTTCTTATTGATGAAACTACATGGCAGAAGGATGACTCTGATGATGGATGAGCTAGGTGTACCTTTGGCTATTGAGACTTGAGATAACTTTTAAACTTGTTGAATGCATAATTTTATCTTGCTAAATAAATTTTATGTTGGGTTTGCTTTACAGTTTGAGTCTATTTGGTTCGTCCTCTACGAAGGTTGTTAGAAAAATTGGGTGTGCTATAACTTGGTTCAAGAAATGTTATTTCAGTCTTTTGAAGCTCTGTCAAATATGTTGGGATGCCATGGCTCCCATTAACGATCTCATTGACACCATTGTATAACATTTACTTTCTCTTGTACCTCGACCACAATTTAACATATTTTGCTTTAATGTTTCTATCATATTTTTAAATATTCATATGTTTTTTAGTTAATAAATATTTTAGATTAATAATAAAAGGTGTTGTAATATTTTTAATTAACTAATGTATTTTTAATAATTTATTATTTATTAAATAAGGTCATAAAAAGTATACAAATTAATTTTATTTTTAAACTCTAAAATATATTTTTTGTATATATTTTATTTTTAAATATTTTAAATCCATAGTAAATGGGTAAGAGTTAGATTTTTTCTATTTATAAATATTTTAAAATTTATAAATATTAATATTTTTAAATAAGGTGATAAAAGTATACAAATAAATTGTATTTTTAAACTCTAAAATAATTTTTTTGTATATTGTTTTAGTTTATAAATATTTTAAATCGATAATATATGGGTAAAACTTAAGAGTAAGATTTTTTAAATTTATAAATATTTTAAATCCATAATAAATGGGTAAGAGCTAGATTTTTTCTATTTATAAATATTTAAAAATTTAAATATTATTATTTTTAAACAAGGTAATAAAAGTATACAAATAAATTTTATTTTTAAACTCTAAAATAACTTTTTGTATATTTTTTTAATTTATAAATATTTTAAATCAATAATATGTGGGTAAGACTTAAGAATAAGATTTTTTTTATTAATATTTTAAATCTAAAATTTTACTTATTTTATTTTTTAAAATATAAAGTAATAAAAAGTATAACGATATATTTTTTAATTAATAAATATTTTAATTGATAATAAATTGTGTTAAATAAGTAAGAGTTATTTTTTTAATTGTTTATTAAAATTTTAATAATTTTTATTTTAGATATAAAGTAATAAAAAGTGTATTTGATTTTTTAATTTTTTAAAAATTTATTCAAATTTTTATCATATTATTCATCTACATAGCCGCTCTGATGACGGAGTGACGCAAAAGCAGTCAAAACTTACATGTCGCATTTTAGTCGCATTTTATTATCTACATGCAGTTGACTAGTTAAAGTCGGTAGTTTTATAAATAATTTGAGATTTTTGTTATTTTTATAAATAAATTGTTTAAAACCGAAATTTTGAGAAAATTCTATTTTTTTAATTAAATTGGAAAAACCTATCATTGCCTTAAATATATTGTGAGGGCAGACACGGTTCATTCTTACACAAGCCTAGCCACTGTCAGTCTAATTACTGGTAGTTATCAGTACCCAGTACCCATCAGGGCTTTAGGGTTTAAATTTGTGGAACACTGATTAGCCTAGGCCATGGCAGCTAATTCGAGACGGTGATATAATTAAAACAATCCAAGGCCTACAAACGACTTCGTACATATATTGAAAACATATTGGCCGACACATTGGTTTTTTCCTACAGACTTGGACAGTCACACCCCTAGTCCCATAACTCCAGTCGGCCAATTGGTGAAGAGGCGGCTCGACTTGCACCACGTTTTCACACCTCTTGTAGTAACTCCTCACGACTCGATACAAAACGTCCCTCTCACGAGTTGCTATCCAACAAACGGGCACTTACTATTAAATGTATCTCAATGCATGAGAGAATCTTATTCTTATGGTTTGCATTAGGGTTGGCACCAAGTCAGATGGGCTTGCAAACTATTCAAGTTGGTTCAGTTCAAAATAAAGGTTAAAGCTCGAACCAAGTTTAAACTTGGCACGGCGCTATAGAACTTTGTACGACCTACGAGCAAGACTCATAGGTGGTATTGACCCATCCAAGTGTCACATTTGAGAGGGGTCCATGCAAAATAATTGCTCTTTCGTACTCATAGGAGGAGGTACATCCAGACCGGCGCCCATTTCCCCAAAATCAATTGCAAAGAACTCCATATTATCATTAGATAAGCTAGCAAGTAGCGGACCATTGTCCCCGGCTGACAACACCCATCAACCACTCCCATATATGGGTTTTGTATCAGGTTTTAATTATCATAAGATAACACGTGGCACCGGTACAAAACTATTAATTTTTTTTATTAATTTATAAGCTTGATTAATAATCATTATAAGAAAATAATGAAACTCGTGTGGAATATGTTGGAATCCCTAGTGACAATTGATTTGGTTAGGATGCCTAGCTATAGATCAGAGAATCTTGACGTGCTTATCCTCTCTGCTCGTGAACTTTTGTTTCTTTTCGTCAGACTTGAGACAGATAAATGGCACGCGAACGTAGGAATCGAAGGTGCACGGAATAAATATGCCATGTTTGGGAAAAATCGTGGCCCCACATCTCTTCAGACTCCCAAAGGAATAATTCGTGTAACGCATGTCTCCGTATAAAAAATGCACGCTGACGCATCAACTCCTGGGTAGAGGCCCGGTAGATTCTTTCCCTACAGCCGGTCCGGTTTGTCTAGAATTGGGTCGACTCCGTTGGTCCGTTGTTTCTTTCGTAATAAAGAATGTCACGTCCGCTTGATCGACTTCTTCCGGACCTAACGCGGCAACGTGTAAGGAGCTTTGAGCTTCCAAGTTGCAACCAACGCGGAACCGAAATTATCCTTTAATGCGACTGTTAATTGAACTGATACGATACGCTAATTTCGATAAACTGATCGGCCCGGTGTGCCACGTTCATTTCTAGTACAAGCTTTGTTTCCGACGTACCCCTCGCTGCGCTTCCGGAAGTGCGACAATGACTATTTTGACCAAAATGGATACGGCCTTGGGGTCTCATCCAAACACGTCGCCTGAAGCTTTTTGTCGTTTCTTCGCAGTCCAGTCCAAAGGTGGAAGCTTTTTGTCTAGTTTTCCCTGACGAGCTTATCTTCATTCTGCTACTCGTGGTCACACATGTGGCGGTACTATCCTGCTTCTTCGCCGGGCTTCGCCTCACACGTGTCTGGTGATAGGTCGCGGCCGCGCATTTACGCCGTTGACTGGGCCGGGGATGGGTCACGTGCATAGGCGGAGTTGAACGAATTGTCGCCGCATTTTCGTCGATCCTTCCGCGTGACGAAGCTTTGCTTCGAAGTGGCCGCGCCGGCCCACTTTCCGTCTTCGGGTTTCCCGAGAAAAGAAAAGTGGGTCGGTCGGGTTCTGTGGTCCACTTTGCACCAACTCCAGTCTCGTCGGCGTCACTCGGCCACTAGGCGTTTCTTCTCTTGAGGGAGTTACTATTTTGCCATTGAATAGAACGTGAGCTTTTTAATCGTTGCCGTGTTGGACTTGAACTCAGAAGGAGAGAAGACCTGAAGTCGAGACAGTAAAAGGGTGTTCAAGTGTCATGAATACTGAAGTAAAGGGAGGGTAGTCAGGTAATTATCATAGGAGGTGCGTGTTTTTTTCTTATATCTTCTCCCTCACGTCACAGCCATCTCCAACGCGCTCTTCCTAAAGACAGCCTGTCCGAACAAAGCAGTCTTCCAACCATTATACTCCACGTGGCAATATAGGACGTAGACACAATCGTGTTGACAACTGTCTAGCTTTCCTTCTCTCTCCACTCACTTCGTTGTATAAAAGGGCGCCCTAAGCAAGCTCTTAGTCTCACGCTTTTCAAAAAACACTCCCTCCGTCCTCTCTCAGGCTCTCCGTGAATCGTCTCCTATAAGCTTCTGCTTCTTTACAGTTAACACACACAGATTGACTGAAGAAAGATAGGAAATGAGGCATTCTTCCTCTCCTGCCTTTGTTTGCCTGTTGTCGATCTATTTTCTTCTTATCCCTGCTCGGGTTGCCCCTGCTAGGACGGAGCCGACTGCTCTGGTAGAGGAGCAACCTCTTGTGCTCAAATACCACAACGGGCTTCTCCTGAAAGGCGACTTCACCTTCAATATTGTGTGGTACGGGAAGTTTACTCCCTCTCAGCACGCCATTCTGATCGATTTCGTCAAGTCGCTCAATCCGGCCAAGAGTACGTCGAGCCCTTCCGTCGCCTCCTGGTGGAAAACCACCGAAAAGTACAAAAGCGGCCCGACTAATCTCCTCCTCGGGAAGCAGATTGTGGACGAGAACTGCTCCGTGGGGAAGTCGCTGAAGAGCCGGGACATCGTCAACCTGGCGGGGAAGCTCGCAGGGAGGAACGTGATAAGCGTAGTGTTCACGGCCAAGGACGTGGCGGTCGAGGGTTTCTGCATGAGCCGGTGCGGGACTCACGGGTCAGCGAGGGCTACGAATGGGAAGGCGAGGTTCGCTTACGTATGGGTGGGGAATTCGGAGACTCAATGCCCTGGCCAATGCGCGTGGCCGTTCCATCAGCCGATTTACGGGCCCCAGACGCCGCCGTTGATCGCACCGAACGGCGACGTGGGTGTCGACGGCATGGTGATCAACCTCGCGACGGTGCTCGCCGGAACAGTCACCAACCCGTTCAACAATGGGTACTTTCAGGGGCCGCCGGAGGCGCCATTGGAGGCGGTGTCTGCGTGTCCGGGAGTGTTCGGAAGCGGGGCCTATCCGGGATATCCAGGGAAGACCTTACTGGACGGGCCCACTAGTTCGAGCTACAATGCTCGTGGAGTGAATGGTCGGAAATATCTCTTACCTGCGATGTGGGACCCTCGAACATCCACCTGCACCACCCTTGTGTGAAAGAACAAAAAAAAAAAAAATAAACGCTTGTGGATACGGAATTACGCAGTCGTGGCGGAGTTGGAACGCGAGTATGTAAATAAACAAGTATAATCGTCTTGTAAGTATAGAAATGCGAGTATTAGTACTAAGTTGATATCTTTACGTCTCCATCAAGTGGACCCTGTCAATCTTTTCCACTTAATTGGCGCCTTCAACAAATACAGATATATCTCTTTCACTAATTATATCCCTCGTTTCAAAATCAAACTCGAGGACAAGGACACTGGAAAAGTCAAAATTACCTCTTTCTAATGAAAACAATAGGACGTGTCACAAGGGCCTACCGGTTACACTTCAAATGGAAGGAACCATGGTTCGGTGTCGCCGCTCCAGTGGTCATTCAGAAAGAGGAAGAGGACAATAAAATTCTATTCCTTTTGTCAGAAGATTGGCTCAATGGGTTCTTAAATCAAGTGGGTCCCCCGGTCCCTCTCATAATGTGTACAAACAAGAGTTGTTTTCTGGTTTATTTTATTAATCTCAGCTTTTATTCTTCATCGAGTTTTATTCCACACAAACTTTTTGAAAGTGGGTGTATTTTGATTAGAATTCAGGCGACAGCTTAGCAATGATTAGGAAGGCACTTGTGCTAATCTTTCAATTGGGCCTACAAGATTTATTGTGAGTGAATGAATCTGTACCAGCAACACCTCCAATTGAGACTTAAGAGATTTTTTTAGTCTTGAAGCATATTGGGACTTTTTTGTGTCCTGGCTGGATTGCATTATATGGCAACATATTTATGTGCACTTATCATCACACGAAATCTTCTATATGAAATCGTTGTAGCTTTGCTGGTTCTGTGAGAGAGCTGTTGATGGAGAACGAATCTTGTGACTTGAATTTGACATTGCTGAGAAGCCTCTTATCATGATCTTGTTTAGAGAATAACGAAATGTTCAAAATAAATAAAAACTCATCCTAGAGTTTCTTGACGACGAAAGAATAGAAGAAACTGTTCTTGATCTGCCTGGTGTAACCAATCTCTTATATGGGCCGAAGAAGAAATGAACATAATGCCTGTACGCATTTTGTCTAGAAGGTCTTATATGTAGGAATTTCAGAGCTTTAACTCCATTCCAATGGCAGAAATTAAAATAAACCACCCAAACCAGGGCTCCATTATTCAGATTTCAACGATGCTTCCGTATCAAAGAGAGCCAACTCAGAAGAAGTAAATGCAACATACCAAATGCCGAAAAATCTGTTCCAGTACAGTCGAACTCTTAACTAATGACATTAATACAGGTTAGTGAGAACAGCTCCGACAGCAAGCCGCATGCTCTTTCATGGCAACTTACAGGTGCCCGGCTACAGAACGAAACAGTTTCCCCTTTCAGTAGGACAAATTATTATTGAACTGAAACTGAAATGGCTTTACTCAATGCCCGTCGCCCAGTTTCAGAACCAGCAGAGTTTCTTTCCAGGCCCTTTTGCTCATGATTCTCTTATTAGGCTGCTTAACTTTGAAGCAAAAGATTTTCATGTTTCCGACAGTTCATTTGATATATTACCCATTCATGTTTTCTTCCCAAAATTGCACCAGTTTCCTGGTTATATGATCTTCATGGAAAATCTTAATTTTTAATGAAATCACGAATAAGTCTTAGTTGTTAATGGTGGGTAGCCAGAAATTTTATTTTATTTTAATCCGGTTGGAAACCTAATCCTAATTCCAGAACTTTGATCTAACCATATCAATTGGGTCAACCGCATCAATTAATCTGACTATATTTATTGTTCAATTCCATTTAAGCTCCAGCCTCATGTCCAATTTAATATAGGGTTACCCTTTTTCAATCAGGCCATTTTCCTTTGAACTACTCCGGTTAAATTGTAACATTTTGTTATAATTTAAGAAGAGGTTAATTAAAAGGCCATAAATAATTAATGTTTTTAAGGTGTCTAAACGGATCTTATACAAGGACTGACCTGGTTGATACAAACAAATAGTCCAACACTCTCCCGCATGGGAAAACCGTGGACAAATTCATCGGTCCTGATACCATATTGAAACCAGTGCGGTAAAAGGCTTGAACTTATTAGGAAATCAATTCCACGGATCTTATAAAAGGACCGGCCCGATCGATACAAACAAATATTCCAACAAAAGTAAATAAAAATTCAACCATTATTATTCCAAAAATAGTTAATGAAATTTTATTTTTTATTATTATCTTATTTTAAGTAACTATTTTATAGAATAAGAAACATGCCCTAAATATAATATCCCAATAATCACCCTAAGTTGAGCATGTGGAATCAGAGAATTTATTAAACTCAAAGTTCATTGGTCCCAAATCAAATGTTGCTTACCTAATTGGATTTGTGGGAAGAGGGGTTTTGAGCTTATTAGAATTTGGGTTAAATGTCTATTACCAAAATGATTAGTCAAGTTAGAAACTTTTTTTAATTAATACACTTAAAACTTTTTTACTCTTTTTTTTGGGATTTTTTTTAAAACACTCCTCTCATTATTCTATGTGGGGCTATTTTTTTTTCTTAACTCTTACACGTGAACAATCTTAAGGTGTTATCTTACACCTACCTTTGGTAATTTAAGCCCAGTTCCATCCCGAAATGATTAGCCCAAAGTAGGGTTCTTATGGTAAGATGATGGACCCTGTTATAAGCAAAATAAAAAATAAACAAAAAATAGAAATACCACTAAGAAAAAAAAAATCATATTCTTACAATAAAAATTTCTATAATATTTTTATTTTTTTTAAGGATTCTCTGGTTGACACTAGAAAAATCGGTTGAGGAGTAATTAGATAAAGAGTAAATGGAGAAGTGCTTTCGGAACGAGACGAGTCCATTTGTGAAAGAATCAGAAGGCAGTGCTGAACAAAACCACCCTTCTCTACATGGCCAAGAGAGACTGAGAGGACTCCTCTATCCGTACTCCAACCAACCGGCACGTGGCCGTCCCAGTCTGATCGCTGGCTATTCTCAACCGTCACCGCTTCTCTCTCCCCCCCCCCCCCGGCAGTTCATATATCTCTCACCCCCTACAACGTTCTATCTCAGCCTGCTGTACCTTTCCTCAAATTCCTCCTCTTTCATTCTCTGTAGCAAAAGAAAAAAAAAAAACGCTATCTTGGAGGAAAATGGTCTAAAATTTGCCGAGAAATACTTTTCTCATTTGCGTTAGAACCCTATTGTTACTCTTGGCGTTTGTTCTCGTTTCTGTTTTTGTTGTTTTGCCTGCTGTAATCGTGAAGTGCCGCTTTGGGTTGGTGGAGCTCTTCTTTCCCGTGCTTTCGCTTGTTTTCGTCATCACTATTGGAGGTGCTTTTGTGTTCGTTGCAGATCGACGGAAACGATTAGAAAAGGCTGCTTTTGCGTCCGGTGAGTTGGAAGTCTTTTTTCTAGCTTCCGTGAAGTTGGGTGCCTTTTGTCTTATCTTTGAAATGTTTGAATTTTCACGGTTGGGTTTCTTTATCCGAGTTGATCGCTCAGGGAACAAATGCTGCGCAAAAATGCAGTAATTTGGGATATGGGTTCTAACTTCTTTCTTGGTCTTGATTGTTTCATTGATGCAGTAAGTTGGGTGCTTCTCCTTTCTTTCTGTTCATTGTTTCATTCGCTGTATTGGCGCTATTCTTTTCCGCGGACCTTGATTTCCTTGACCATGGATCCGTGGTTGGTCTTGCGAGGGTTTTTTTTTTCTTCTTGTTTCTTTTCTGATGGATTTTCACCTTCTTCCTCGATTCATTTGCTTGACATTATTGGGTCACTGGTTCCTCGTCTTCTCAATTTTCTAGGTCGATATCGCAGATCAGGAGGGGTTCTGCTTCTATTCGGCACGAATACCTTTTTTCCCCTGCGTTTCTGCTTTTGTCAATTCTCTTGTGTTTGTTTCATTCACTTGGTCTCCCTTTTCGGGGTGTTTGATGCCGATTGATTTGTTTGGGATCTTTGCCTCTTTTTTCCTTGTTACCATGGTTTTGCGAGTACGGCAAAGTAGTATACAGATGGAGTTTTCTGATTTTTCAAAAAGTAAAAAAAATTGTTCTTTTTCTTTCGCATCACTCATTTTCTTGCATTAGTCTTCATTTTCGTTATTTATATGTGCTATCTTCATATCTTCTCCACGTCTCAAGTATTTTTCCTTCGTCTTCCTGTTTTTATACCGGGTTTTTAATCTGGTATCTGGTTTATTTTCTCTTCAGAGAATGGATGATAAAAAAATAGAAGAAAGTGAATTAAGATGCTGGGACGAGCTTATACCAGACGCACTTAGTCTAATATTCAGCAATCTCTCCCTTCAAGAGATTCTAACTGTGGTCCCAAGGGTGTGCAAGTCTTGGGGCAGAGCAGTTTCAGGGCCTTATTGCTGGCAAGAGATCGACATTGAAGAATGGAGCCGTCGAAGCAACTCAGAGCAATTGGATCGAATGCTGCAAATGCTTATAACAAGAAGCTGTGGATCCCTTCGCAAACTATGCGTCTCTGGTCTTTCTAATGATATAAGCTTTAGCTTTATTGCCGATAAGTAAGCAAAAATTCTTCACTTGACAATCTGGCAGAATAAAACTTATCACTAAAATTAGCTTGATCTTTCTCATGATTCGATATGTGCTTAAGCCAATAATGTAGAAATTCTTTTGAATATTTTTCTTCATTCACCCTTGACTTTGATGCTTTTGATTTTCCGTTTCTCTCTCGCTTGTAATCAGAGTGTTTGTACTTACTGAATTATTCTTTCCGCCTTTTTGGCTCTTGTATCTGTTAATTGACTTTGGAAATGCAGGTGATTATTAAACTGATTGATCATTGGTGTGTAAATTTAGTTCTGCAAGTATTGCTATGACCAGTTAATTGTTTATGGGTTTGTGAAGTGGATCTTTTTGATTGGTGAAGTTGTGTTGCTTAAATTGGTCTTTGTTGTTGGCTTTTGCAAGTGCTGGTTCCCTCCAAACCCTACGGCTTCCAAGAAGCGATATAGGCGATCCCATTGTTGAACAGATGGCTGCAAAATTGTCAAACATAACTTTCTTGGATGTGAGCTACTGCAGCAAGATTGGAGCTCACGCCTTAGAAGCATTTGGGAAGCACTGCAAATCACTTGTTGAGTTGAGGCGTATAATGCACCCGCTAGAGGTGGCTGACAAGGTTTGCCAGGATGATGAAGCCCATGCGATCTCCACCACCATGCCCAAGCTCAAACACCTTGAAACAGCCTACTTACTCCTCACAACCAGTGGAGTCCTTGAGATCCTTTCCAACTGCAGGGAGCTTGAGTTCTTGGATGTGAGGGGCTGCTGGGGTGTAAAACTTGGTGAGAATTTCTTCAAGGAGAAATATCCAAATTTGAAGGTGTTGGGACCCCTTATTGTGGATTGTTATGAGAGGAATTACTGGGACTACTGCTCTGATTACTCTGATTCTTCTGACTATTTAGCTTGGGAGCTTATGGATGATGGAATAGGAGACTATGATGGGGAGAGCTCAGATGGGATTTGGGATGATGATCAGGAGCTTGAGGAGTTGGAGCTGAGGTTCTATGAAGGATTCGATGATCCCATTGCAGCTATTGACTGGCCACCTTCTCCATGAGACTGCCCATGTTTCAGTTAAGAGTTATGAGCTAGCTTCAATTTCTATGATTAAAATTACTAGCAATACAAGTCAAAACCTGTGGCTAGTATGCTGAGGATGTGTAAATTGTTTCTACATGGAATTGAGTGGTACTTTTGTAATATTTTAACTGTCCTAAGCGTTACTGGAATTGAGTTTGTGTTGCAACTACTGCCAGTTGTAATGACTCCACTCGACAGGTGAGAATGCAGACATTAGGATGTGGGCAGTTGTAAACTCCGCCCTAATTCTATAAAAAACACAAAAGGATTTCCGTCTGTATGCACTATGCATTTGATTTGTTTCTTTAGGCTTCTGAAAGTTGGAGAATTGAGAAACTGGAGCTGCTTTTTAAACTGTTATATGTGAATCTTTTCTTTATTCTCTTTATGGACTTGTTTAGCAAGTGGAATGGCTGCAAATTATACTTTAATCTAGTGATAAGCTTATGATGTTTAGCTTTTTGACAAAATCCCTGACAAAGGGTGTTGATGGGTCCATTTGTATGAAAATCATTTTTGGCTCATATAGCATGTCATAAGATAACTATAGGCACCCTCAATCCAGGAAAAGAAAGGGCATGGCTTTCATCTCATTCCTCACTTTATTGAAATAATAGACTATGCTTCATCAGCATTAAAGAATTCTGCCAAAAGAACTTTGGTAATCATATTATAAAAACTTTGCCGTGCAGCATGCTTGCCACTGGTTCTCATCTTTTTCAATTCGACCTACTCAAGTCTCCCTTAACAGTCAGGATTGGAATTCTAGTCTTTTGGTAGGTTGCCCAGATCTAGCTAAACTCCTAACATTTATTCGTTTTGGGAAAAAGATGTATATAATATGCGGTTATTGTACAAATGCGCCGCACTTTATGCCCTCAGGTGGACTAATCTGCTTGATAATAAATTGTTACAGGAGGTTGGGAAGATCCTGCCACCGAATGATGCAGAAAATAATGGCGTATACAGTAATGTGGCATCCTTTACCGAGATTATCTTGAGATGGGTGTAGTAGTCCTGGGTTTTCACTCCTTTTGAGAAATAATAGTTTCATTGAGCAGCTTGGAGAAGCCTGTTGGAAGAATTTTTTTTAAGAAATCAAAGCGACAGCAAGTCCATTTGTCAAAATCACCGGTTTCTGTTCTTTACATATTCTTTCTCTTGATGCTAGTGTTATCATGTTCAGTTTTCTCTTCCAGTAAAGAGAACCCACCCAATATGATCAGAAATGGTAGGAGCAGCTCTGCTTCGTATCCGGTATTATTTTAATAGGAGCATTGCGTCATCACCAATTGGTCGACTGTCACAGCATCTGATCAGAACCTTCATCTGTAGGCCATGAATATGCTGTTTCAACAAACACTATCTTCTCTTTCCCATTCGAGTAACAGAAACCATATAATGCACTCAAACAACAAGATCCTTGCTGGAAGATGGCTCACAATCTTCAAGTTCCTGATCCTCATTGTACATCGGAATTCTAAGTTTCTTCTTGCCTGCTACTCTTGGACGTCAATGGAAGCCTGATAGAGCACCCTTAATAATTTCACGCCAGAAACCATCTCCTGAAACGGCGAAATAGCCCCAGTGACAGAGCTACTAAACAGCCTCCCAAGTGGTAGAACAGGATTTGGCCTTTTGCTGGTTAGACTTGAATAGGCACGTTCGGAGAATTTATTGGCCCGTCCGAGTGACACTCATGCGTGTTCTCAGAAAACTATCTGCCTTGCGTCTGAGACTCTGATGCTTCGATTTTCGACAGTCCCATTTCCTCCGTCACGATTACTGATATGACAAGAGAAGCTGATGAAAGTATTGGTCGGTGCTTTGATTCAAACAGTATAAAGAGGCTTTAAGGTGTAGAGCAGTGTACTAGAGAGACGGCACGTCTTTCGACAGTGACTGTTGACTGGAGGTTGGGAAATGGCATCGCCGTCGACGATGGTCAAAGCTAAACGGGTTACCTCTAATGGGGCGAAAAAACTTGATAAGCGTGAATTAACAACTCTTTACCGATACAACTCTTTACGTTATCATGTTTTTTGGCCATTATCTGCTCCATGTTGTTCTCAGAATTTCCTCCTTCCCATCGTCTTCACAATTCGAGAATTCAACATAAAACAAGACAAAGAAACACAAGATGATCTGGACTTTTGTTTGGGAATGAAAGATTACTTACATGAGAAAGAGGGGCCTTCTCTCCACTATATTAATTCTCCTAAGACTTCTTCCAATGGGAGTTATGTGAAACTTTTCCACAATTGTTCGTCAACACATCTTTCAAAGAAGTACGGTGGAAGCACCTCTATTTTGCTAATAAGAGCATGGCAAAACTCCCTTTCTAATGCTCAGTACTCAGTCCCATCTCTTACCTCTACTTTTATTCTATGTTCAACAAATACAAAGGGAAAAATAATTTCTAAGATGCATCTTTCAAAAAAAATGGTGGAAAGCACCTCTGCTTTGCTAGTAAGAGTATTGCAGAGCTTCCTTTCTGATGCCCAGTACACAGTCCCACCTTACATGTATTATTTGAGCTTTGAACAGGACGTTGTTGATGGAATATGAAGCTTTTGATGCAGACTTGGCTTTGTACTCTTCAGATTCAAGTATAACACTGATTACTTGTTCTTATTTATTAATTAACAATGGCGAATCATTGATACACAGTTTATATTGGCTGCTACAAATGGCTGTGATGCTTTCAGAAAGTTGTTACCATCTCGTGTGAATTCAAATACAAGCCAGGAATCTGTAGCAATAAAAGTTCAATCCTCTTAATTACACCAAAAATAATACAAGCAACTAGCAAAAAATCATAGTGAAGGATAGATACGCTTTTTATCCAACACTTTGTCATTGTCAAATCCTCTCTGACTCGCTGTCTCAGCTGTTTCTCTCTCTTGTCTTGCATCTTCCTTCTCTGCAATTGGATTCCTTGTTTTAGTTGTTTGATGGTCTGAAACAGAGTCCCGATGCACTTCTCTTAACTTTCCAAACTTGCTGAGGGCTAGAATCAGGTCAAGCTGTTTTTGTTGTTGTTCCTGTATAAAGATGAAAGCTTCATTAGTAAGACATAACAACGACCAATTCCAGCATTCATAATCTTGAACTATTGCCATATCATTGTAAGGCTGAAAAGGAAGCCCAATGGTTTACAGCAAATCACCTGCATCGCCAGTAAGACCTTCTGAATTTCACCAAGCTCCTTCTCAAGGATATCTTCCTGCATTGCTAATGCTCGTGTTGCCTCCGAGTTCTTCTGAGCCAAAGCAGCAGTCTGCAGATAACAAAGTAAAACATCAGCTGAGGTGACTATTTCACTTTTTACATGGTTGCAGACAGCTTGCAGGGAAGCAATGGCTGCTTTTACATAGAACTAGCCAGCTTATCCATATATAAGAATGAGGTCATTTACTCTTACAACCATAAGAACCGATTGATGCTGGAAATATTGACAAATACAAACAAGACACAACAACTCCCAGACCTTTTGGCCAATTAGACAGGTGCTACACCCTGTACTGCATAAGACCTACTTGAAGATCAGCTTCCATTCTACACACTTGTTCGGAGTTCTGCTAGAGGTCTTACTACCTCCTTCACATGTCTACTTAGATGTGATCAATACTAAAATAACATCCACTAGTAAAATCTCAGTTCCACCTGCTATTGAATTCGTTCCATCAAATGCTTAAAACAATGGAACATCTAAAATTAGACAACAGCTATGTCTGCAGAGATTTAACTTTTAACTTCAGTTCTCAATGGATGTGGAAATTACATAACCAGTGCAACTCTGCTACTATAGGAAACCTTAAGTTTTACCAACATGGTACATGAGAGGCTAATCCATATACCATATAATTTTGTGAACCTCCAGCATTCTATCTATAGGTGGACAACCTACATTTATGAAATATATCTTTACTACCTGAATAATCTGAATACATTTAGGCCCAGCACAGGCCACTAAAAGGATCTAAAGAGGGTTGGCATAACAAGGCAGAGTTGTATCAACCTGTCTAATACTTTTTGGACAAAAATGGATATTAGATTAGGAGAAGAAAACCCCATGTTTGTATGAAGAAATCAAGACTAATCATTAAAAAATAGAATCAGAAGAAATAATCTTATAGGAGAAAGAAAAGCCTCAACCAATTTCAGTGCCAAAAATGGTTACACAAGAACAGACATTATAGAGCACAGCTAAAGCCATGAGGCAAGTACATTGTTTCTCTAAGCCTCATGCTCAGGTGTATCACTGTTTAACAAGTTTGCGTCTTGTCATTGCATCTTGTTTCAGTCCCATAATAAGGTTTAAGTTGTCTTCCCCGCTATTCTCAATATTTTACACTGTTGAGCAGCTCAAACAGTTAATATGCTAAGAACCTTATCTATTAATTGTAACCATTCTTTCGGTAATTTGACTTAATTTCTAGCTCAACAATGCCACCCTTTACCAATAACGTTGAAAAAATTAAAAAGAGAGAAAGTTGAAGAGAGAAAATGAGAGAGAGAAGGTGGAGAAGAGGAGAACTGAAGATTGATCTGAGTGGGGGGACGTGCACGTCCTGCAACCTCTATTTATAATGAAGTTTGAATACAATTACAAACATGCCCTTACTTAAGTAGTACATGTCTCTAATGCAAAATAAATTGCTGAACAATATGAGGAAACACAAAGTAATCCAAAACAATTGAAAGTTTGAAAGAAGGACAAATGACAGGAGAGAAGAAGACTCAAAGGACGCAGTTACATCATCAAGTAAGAGTACTGTTCTCTGTTGGATGCAAATATTAAGGGCAAGTTGATGGCAATATGGGTTCAGCACTTGTTAGTAACGCTAAAAATGACCTTCTCCAATGCTTATCTTCTTCATTTTAGCTACAAACTAAAAATGTAGAACAAACCCTAAACCCTAAACACAGATATAGCAAATCCTGAGTCTTTCTCCAAATGATACGAACTCCATCGCACAGTCTTTCTCCCTATGATATGAACAAACATAGATATAGCAAATCCTTAAAATCTCTAATTGTAGTTTCAAGCAAAAGACAAAAAGGAAAAAAAGGAAAGTTACAAGAGAAAAGAGTATGGAATGCAGAGTAAACAGCAGAGATGCAGTAAAAAAGTACAGTGGGAGAAATAGTAATTGGCTCCTTTTTCTCAAAAGAACAACTTGATCAAACATAACACAGAAAGCAGCAGGAAAATGAAGTATAAGAATAATAACTACCTCAGTAATTGGTTGTTTCAGTGCCTTCCTAGTGACCCGAAACCGAATTCCCAGCTTCTCGAGCTGCCTGGATAGAACTCTAATAATAGTAGCAGAGCCCTTAAGATCCTCCTCCAACTTCTCAATTCTTTCAATTATGTTAAAGCTTGGATTGCCTGCCTTATTTGAATCTTTATAAATCCTCTGTCGCTGTCTCCGACGAATAACAGAACTAATCGTAACAGCCCATACCAAAAATACAAACTGCCAGACAAAAACCCAATTCGCCAAAGACACCTGAAACAACTTCTGTGAACCCCAGACCGCATAATTCACAGCACAACCAATCGAGAAAATGAGACTAGGAGCAATACACAAGACTTCGACAATGGAAAGGACTGAATCCAAATGAAAACGATCAAAGCCATCTCTTTTGAGGGTCTCATCAATCCCTGCACAAGGGAGTTGATTGCGCATAAATTTTCTCAGTAAACAATACAAAAAATAAATGAAGCGTTTTGAAATTGGAGATTTTGGATGTTACCGAAATCAAAGGCACGGACACGCCACCGAGTTTCTGGCAAACAATCTAGCCTTCTCTTAAAAGTACCCTGACGAAGAACCTCAAATCTGACACGAGAGATGGGAATCGAGAGATTCAAAAGTGAAGGCTTTAACCGAGTCGGGAAAATGTACAATGAGCTGACAATGAGAGAGCGATGATTTGATAAAAGAGTATGAGTTGTAGAAGAAGCAACGGACATCTCTGCTGCTAATTGTACCGTTTTCTTGACACCTTATTTTCAGATTTTCATCGCAGATGACCAACTGGGTAAATTCGATGTTTGCAATTAAGGTTCAAAGAGGAGAGTAATGGTAAGGACTCAGGAATTCCATGGCTTGTCAGATTCCTCTTCTTTCTAAAGGCTGCGAGAGAAATGAGAATGCGAAACAGAGGTAACAGGGGACTGGGGAGAGAAGCATACTCTATCGGTATTTGATAAATCTCGACAAGTTCGACAGGCATTGGCAGCCTCGTGAAACGGCTTTGTGAACTAGACTCAGAGTATACTCACTGAGTCAACCGAGTTGGGAGTTTGATTGGTTATATCTGAAGGTCATTCTGCTCTACCTACAACAACCATCATTAAGGCATTAGGTTATCTAACCTTTCATTAAAAAAGTAATCTCCCTTCAATTAGTTGAACAATTGTGATTGATTTGATTAATTAATACTATCAACCCTTGATTACATCAGAAGAAAAAAAAATTATTTGATCTGTTTTTCATTCGAAGTAATCGTTCTTGAGCGAGTCTCTGTGAGAAGGTTTTTTAACATATGAACGTCATCTTTAATCATCAAGATAGTTCAGATATTAGTAGAAAGGGGCATTGGCCTCTTTCATTTTTCTTGTGTTGGAGAAATTTTCTCCTTGTAGTAACCGGATTAGTTCATCAGTTGAACTAGTAAAACGAGACTGGAGTTCAGTCCCTGATATTAATTTGATCTTCAGAGTTTCAGTCCAAAGTAGAGCACTTGGGAAGTGGATGGATCGGAAAGGGCTGGCAGCTTGTACGTCCTTCCATTAAAACACCAAGAACACTGTAGCCAGCGCCGGTGGTGGAGTCCGACAGCTCGCCGGCATAACCAGGGGACGCCCCCTTGCCCGTAAATCCCGGTGCAAGCGGATGCCGCCTCCAGCGGCACCTCTGCCGGACCCTGGAAATACCAATTATCGAAAGGGTTGGTAACGGTGCTTGCGAGGAGGCTGGAGCTGATTATCAGGGTGGAAGACGAAAGAGAACAGGAGACTTCCATGTTCATCTTCTCGGGGGCGGCATGTGGACACTGGCTCGACATCTCCATTAAATTGACTTTCTTTTAGCTTTCGGTCTCTTTCCATTGGAAGACGACTGAAGAAACCCAAATGGGCCAACTCAATACGGAGTTATTTGGTCGGACGAAGGTGAGGTCAATCAATTCAGCGCGTTGGTCCTTGAAATCTACCCAATTTCCCAACTCAATTAATTGCTGCGGCTGGCTGACAGGAAAGAACACAGGAGACGGACAACAGCGCTTCCCCCTGATAAATGGTTGTGTTTGTCAAAAGATAAATAGAGGAAAACAACTGTTAGATAAAAAGAGAGACATGTTTGTAAAATAAACAGTTCATTTGTAGTTTCATTGGGTTGAGTCAAACTTTTGTAAAATAATAATCTGCTCCGCATTCAGGCAATTTGGTGAAAAGAATAAAATAATCGAAAGAATTACAAAATATGACTATTTTCCTCACATCATCTCCTTCTATCTATTATAATCTATACACCACCGGTACTGAAATGGTGTCTCTGTTGATTGTCAGACCAAAGTGGAGCACTTGGAAGTGGACGGATCGAAAATGGCCGGTAGCAGGTACTTCCTTCCATTAACTCCATGTGCATTAAAGCTAGCGCCGGTGGTGGAATCCACCAAGAGCTCGCCAGCGTAACCGGGGTACGCCCCTTTGCCATAAATTCCCGTGCAAGCGGAAGCCGCCTCCAGCGGCGCCTCCGCCGGACCCTGGAAATACCCATTATCAAAAGGGTTGGTGACGGTGCCTGCGAGGAGGCTGGCGATGTTGATGATCAATCCGTCGACGCCAACGTCGTTGTTGGGTGCGACCAATGGTGAGTTCTGAGGGCCGTACACTGGCTGGTGGAAAGGCCAGGCGCAGGTACCGGGACACTGAGTCTCTGAATTTCCGACCCAAATGTAAGCGAACTTTCCCTTCCCCTTCCTGAGTCCCCACCGTGACGAGCCGTGGGTTCCGCACCGGCTCATGCAGAAGCCGTCGACGTTGACATTGGCGGCGGTGAGTACCATATTGATGGAGTTCATCTGGGCGCCCTTGGAGGCCAAGCGTACGATGTGTTTCATCCGGAGGGATTTGCCAAGGGAGTAGCTCTCGTCGAGGGTCTGCGACTTGAGGGCAAGTGAGAGTGGGGGAGAAGAAGCCTTGCGAGTGGAAAGGTGGCTGTAGTACTTGAGGGTGGTCCGCCACCAGGTCGAGACAGACGGTTGGCCGCTCTGCCGGGGCTTGGAAGAGGAAAGAGAAGAGATAAAATCAACGACAATGGCTCGCTGAGTATGGGTGAACTGGCCATACCAGATAAGATTGATGGCCGTTGGCCCACTGAGGAGAGGACCCATATGGTACTCCATCAGCAGAGGTTGCTGATCTTGAACCATTGAGGTAGAAAGACTCGCTGCAAAAACCGAGTGGAAGACACAGAAGAAAACGATCAGAAAATGCAGAAGCGCCATCTTTTCTTAAAAAAGAGGAGTCGATGATGGGTGGTACTCTACAGTTCACAGGTCAAGAAGATAAAGGTTTGGAATTTGGACGGTGAATGGTTAATGGATTGAATTACAGAATGCCGCCATGGCTATATATAAAGGGGCAGAGAAGGTAGGAGTGGCAGTGAGGATGAGCTTGAGCCAACTGTGAGACGCGTTTTCATGTTTACCTTCTGGAACGCGGCATCTGGGCACTGGTCCGCCACCATTCCCCGCTGACCCAATTAATTTTTCTTTTCTTCTGGCTTTTGTTCTCTTTTTCTTTGGAAGAGAACGATGAGGGCACGTCACAGATTTAATTGGGTGCACGATAGGCAAGGAAGCGCGTTGCTTCTCTTTTCTCTAAATTCAAATGCTGAGGAAACAACAACCAACTGTGCCTCCCCCTGATAAAGGGTAGAGGATACTTGTTCCAGATGAGACCTAACACCAAAAACTATCTTGCATTTTCTCGAAGTATTAGAGGAGAGCTCTGAATCCCTTTGTGAAGCTGGTCCAAGACCCATCCCAAAATTACTAGCCTAATTTTTTTTTTCCAATTAATAAACTAAAAATTTTTGTTCTGAAACTATTCCTTAACACCCTCCCTGATTGTTCTGGGGTAGAAAACATTATAACTTAAATCTATCTACATGAAGCCTTGAGTGAATCCCATCATTTACATGTCAAAATCCAAGTAAATGCAAATCTGAATGTCATATTTTGTTCAGTTTTTCTCCTCCTCTACCATCCTCCTATTGAGAGACCACCCTATCCATCTTCATACACCATGTCCAAGTGACTTTTGGTGGGAACTAGAGTGTACATAGCAGACTAAGAAATACCTCAAATATGCACCAACAGTTCAGAAGAATCTATCCAAATAACTTATTTCTTCAATTCAAACTTGAACCATTTATTTGTCAATATTGGATCTGTTTTTAGATATATTTTTGCATGCTTACAGCCACTCAACTGATACAAAAGTATCTGATCCACCCAGAGAAATACTGTCCTGTGGCAAGATTTTGTGAGTTCCAAAATGATAATCCTACTGCCCCACTGGTCAGAACAACATAAGGAAAAGGAGTTTAGCTATTCCTCCATAAATCATTTACACACCCAAGCATAAAACACAAGCATATTGGAGCTCTCCAATATGGATTGCTGATTACTAAAACAAAGCCTTCAAATCAACTTATTCTTCAAAACGACCACAAAAAAAAGAAAAAGGAGGAGAAAGATGAAGAAATTCCCCTGCCCTAATAATGTCAGAACAAAATCATGCAAGTCAAAGACCCCATTCATAGCTTGTTTATCTGACAGTTTAATCATATTCTAATTGGACTGATATTACCATTTGCAACTATGTCACCACAGATGCTTAGCCACTCATAATCCAGCACAGAGGGAGAAAATGGTTAACATATTCGAAACTTCCATAAGGCTCTTCAGAAAAAACTTCAAAGATATGAACAGACTCATAGCATGAAAAGGTTTTCCAGCCAGAAGCCTCATCCCCATGTACAAAATGTAATTCCCAGTTTAATTCTTCATCTTCGTCGATGGAGGACATTCTAAGTCTAATCGATTTGAAGTACACAATTCCAAAATAAAGCAATGGACAGGCTAGTACCAGTATAGTGAACTGGGTTTGCTAAGAGCCATCAGTAAGGCTAGTAAGTGCATAGCAAACTGGGTCTACTTCCTGTATCCTTTCTCTGTTTGGTATCAGAATAGTTATCCAAATATACAATAAGAACTTCGATAAATCATGCATTTAATCCATGCTTGAGAGATGCTGTACAGTTTATAAAAGACAAAAGCAGATAGTATTTGATGATCCTCAGTTTAAACCATCCTGTAAGATATATTTAGCAGCAGCTATCGGCTTCTTCAAAGCAATACAAATGCTCCATGACAGTGCTAATAAAAAGTAAGATTCAAATTCCAGTTGTCCAATACAATTAGCAGGAAAAGAGAAGAGTGAAAGAAGGTTGTCTACATGGATTCATCAAAGGAATTTCCAACCTAAATTCCATTATCCACGGAGAAAAGATGTCAGAATTGGGGGGAAGAGCAGCTTAAACAGATCATCGTACCTAGTTAAACCCAATCAAGAGAAGGGCAAACATTCAAATCTCTTCCGCCTTCTCCGATTTCCTAGACTTCTTGACAGAGTAAATTGCCGTCTTAAGAGCTTCCGTCATCCTCATTTGCGAATCAAGAATCATTTCTGTCCTTCTCCTCTCCATTTCCATCCGGTTCCTCTCCGTCTCCCTCATCATCTCCATCTTCATCTTCTCCATCCTCACAAACCCTTCACCAAAAGAACGAATTACAGCGGCCAGTTCCGAAACCGGCTCCCTCCGCCGGTCCTCTTCCTCAACTTCCTTGTCGTCCTCCTCCCGGTCGTCGTAAAAACTCCTCTTCCGAAATCTAGGGTTTCTCGAGAACCTCGGAAAAGAGTTATCGATCAGGGGGGGCCTTTGTAGTATGTGATTAATGCTTCTCGTGTTGCTGGTATTGATCTCGTTGTCTTCGTCGTCACCATCATCATCAGAGGAGGAGCCGCGAGCTGTCCGAGGGCCCTTCTCCATGAGGTCAATGCGGTGGAAATACGGCCAGGCGGGGGCGGAGGGGCGGCGCTGCTTCTCCGCCCGATAGCGCTTGCGGAGCTTCTCGATCTTGTGACGGCACTGGGTGGCGGTCTTGGTGGGGGAGGCAAACTCGCAGCGGGCGGCGACGGAGCGGGCCACCTCCTCCCACTGGTTAGCGCGGAGCTGGCCGCGATTGAGGGAGTACCACTTGTCGCGGTAGGCGTCGATAAGGTGGATGGTCTCGATGTGCGACCAGGAGGTGGGGAGGGAGGAGGTGGAGGGCGCCGGAGCAGGAGGAGGGGCGGCCAATTTCTGGGGCGGCGGAGGGGAAGAGGAGGAGGAGGGAGAGATGGGACCCATCTGGAGGAATGGAAGGTAAGGTTAGGGTTCTGGAGAGAATAAAAGGGGAAGAAAGGGTTGGAGTGGGTTTTGAAGGGAGTGGTGGTGGGGATGCCATTGAGGTGGCGATAGGCGGTGGTGGTGGTGGAGGTGGAGTGGGTAAGCTTTGACCGGGCCGTTGACCGTGGAGGCGTTGCGCCATCCGCCGCTTCGGAAACGTGTTTCGGCGATATGTGGTGGCTCATGAGTCGTGGCTCTACGCACTCTCGGCTGTTTTTTGGGGCCCTGTTGATGGCCTTACAATGGTTTTGTATTGGGCTGAGCCCAATCAATTGATGCAATTGCTATTCTTATCTGTTTTTTGGGCCCTGTTGATGGCTAATAAGAGATTAGGCAATTGCTATTCTTATCTGCATGAAGAGTTTATGGTATCTTCTTTATCAAATTGTATTTATGAGATTTAGCTTCTTCTCCCGTAAGAAAGAAAAACAGATAAGGCACCATTTTGGTTTCAAGTCCCAGCAGAGCTGCTTCATCACATTTTCTTTCTTCCAAACAGCCATGTAAAACATTTAACGGAAGAGTGCCTACAGCTATGTAAAACTCTTTACTTATTTTGACTGGATATTTAACCTATTCACTTCTACTGTTCTGATATCTTCAATGGATTAGAAATCTTTGTGAATTTGAGAACTTCAATTGTTACTTCAAAAGTTCCAACTCCATTGTGATTGTCTTTGGATGAGTGGTTGTTTGGGAGGGTTCATTTCTGCTCTCTTTTTGTCTCAGTGTCTCTTGTTAGGGCTTTTTACCCTTTTAAAGTAAAGGGAAAGAAACTTAGAGGATTGTCTTATTCTAGCAAATCATATGTTGTGGGTTCAACCTAATTAGCCTAATGCAACCATGTCTTAGTAGTGTAAATAATATGTAGATGAAACAAAATTAGACTATTTTGTGCTTTTTTATCGGTTGAGTAAACGGGTAATTAATTAAGTGAAAATAGTAAAATAGTAAATTTATTTAAAATTTTTAAAATATTACAACATGTTTATAATGTTTAAAGATATTAAAAAAATCTTATAATATAGCATATAAAATTATTTTTTAAATAATAAAAAAATAAAAAAGGGCAGAGCATCAAAACAAGTGGCGAACGTGCCACAGGTGGTTTCTTAAACAAATAGTACGCTTCTCAAAATATCTCAAAATAGGCACGTGCTATAACGACTTTGAAAGAGAATATGCACCGGTAGGTGCGTTCTGAGAAAGAGACAGATATTTTTACCTTTGAAGAAAGTTATAAATTGAAAAGTATCCAAATAATAATCCGAGCCAGGAGAGCTGAGCAGAGGCTCTGAGCTAAGCCGCTCCTAAGCGCACGCCCTACTCGCCGCGACGACGGCGACGAGTCGCCGAGCAACGACAAAGCAAAAGTTAAAATGACGGACCAAATTCCAGCACGGCCGTCGAGGTACACGAAACGGTCCGACCAAGAATCCCCACCTAACGCTTCTCCACTATATATGACGTTTCCGAAGCGACCCAGAGTCGTCACCACCCACCACCTACCCCACCCCACCCAAATGGCTACTCAGATTTATGTCCATTATTTTTTAAAAATCATCGATTAAAACCTCTAATTACCCTTAATAGATCGAGTACAGTTTCAAAATCAGGTCTCAAACTCGAGCTTGACCGAACTTGATTGGGGCATTAAAACCGATGTACCACACGTTATGTAAGGTGTAACATATATTGTGCTTCTAATTTTGGGTAAATTTTTAATGTGGACGAAAGCTACTTGTGATGGTTGGTGGTTGATGGGCAAATAATTGAATAGAGTATTCAGGATCATTGTATGAAGAATGGATTTTATTCAGGTCAAGTCAATGGGGAAGGACTAACCCACTAACCCTTCAATCCTTCAATTAAAGGTAGTGGAGGTGTGACTATAGGGGTTCTATTATTGAAATTAGTATTATAGACTTCCCATTATGACCACATAAGAAAATTGGTGTCGGCGGCTTGGATTTCTTGAAACGTGAACCTCGTGTACAATACCCTTCACGTGAACCTGCACGCTCTGATCAAACTGGTCCTGAAATGACTGAACCTGGACGCATAACTATCAAACGTACAAATACAAACGCTATAGCTTCTGCAAATTATTTTCTAGCTCAATTTTTTTCATTATTTTATTTATTTAAAAAACGGCTTAGATGATAAAAAGCGGCTCAGGTTGGAGCCAAGCTAAGCCAAGCCAGCCGTTTGACCTCTAACACCAAACCCTAAATTAGGTGAGTCCATTGGAAAATTAGTGATAGCTCAATGGGACTTCTCCTCTCCTTGTTCCTTTTTGTACGCTGTGAGGGAGGGTGTTCTTCCCACTCTACCCCTTCCCAATTTCTTAACTACTCGCTTTCCTTACCAACCGCCCCCTTCCTTCCCCTGACTTCTCTCCTCTTCTTCCGCCATTATAAATTCTCCCTCCCATCGCTTCTTCCCTTCTTAGGGCCTGCAATCAGCACTCATCTCTCTTTTCATCTCTCTCCAACAGAGTTTGTCAGGAAACACAGCTAGGGAGAGGAAAGAAAAGAAAAAAAAAAAGACAAGGACAATGGCTCTTGCTGCATCTACCGGCGCGTCTCTCTCTTCTAAATCTTCTCTCCACACCCAGTCCATCTTCCCTGCCAATACCCACCAATCCTCTTTATCCCTCCTCCCGACTAAACCCACCAGACCCATCTCCGCCGTCCATGCCGCCGAGCCGGCCAAGAACCCGGTTGTCGCTGAGAAGACGGCCGTCAAATCTGCCCAGCCTGCCGGGAAGTGGACCGTCAACAGCTGGAAGACCAAGAAGGCGCTGCAGCTCCCCGAGTATCCTAGCAAGGAAGAGCTTGAATCCGTGCTAAAGACCATTGAGGCATTTCCTCCGATCGTCTTCGCCGGAGAGGCCCGGAGTTTGGAGGAACGCTTGGCGGATGCGGCCATGGGCAAGGCATTCATCCTGCAAGGAGGAGACTGTGCTGAGAGTTTTAAGGAATTCAACGGCAACAATATTAGGGATACCTTCAGAGTGCTGCTTCAGATGTCGGTCGTCCTCATGTTCGGAGCTCAGGTGCCTGTTGTTAAGGTAAGCTTTGGGAATCTCCACAAAGAAGTAAAAAACAGAGCCTAAGAGGCCAAGATTTTCCTTTTCTTAAGCAACGTGTCGAGATTGGGGATTTGAACTAATGGGAATCTCGTCACAGGTTGGTAGAATGGCCGGGCAGTTCGCCAAGCCCAGATCCGATCCTTTCGAGGAGAAGAACGGAGTAAAGCTTCCCAGTTACCGTGGTGACAACATTAATGGCGACACATTCGACGAAAAGTCGAGAATCCCGGACCCTCAGCGCATGATTCGGTCCTACTGCCAAGCGGCAGCTACCCTTAATCTCCTCCGAGCCTTCGCCACCGGAGGTTACGCTGCTATGCAGAGGGTCACTCAGTGGAATCTCGATTTCACAGAGCACAGCGAACAAGGCGACAGGTATTGAGAAGATCTCTGATTTCCTATCTACCAATCGACCTCTGTCTCCTCTGTCTTGTCTCTCAGTCTCTTTATTGAGCACAAAAAAATAATTGTCTAAAAACAAAACAAATCGGAACGAGTTTGACTCAACTGAGGGATACACAGGTACCGCGAGCTGGCTCACCGAGTAGACGAAGCGTTGGGGTTCATGGGGGCGGCCGGACTCACCGTGGAGCACCCGATCATGACCAGCACCGAGTTCTGGACCTCTCACGAGTGCTTACTTCTACCTTACGAGGCAGCTCTGACTCGCCAGGACTCGACCTCAGGCCTCTACTACGATTGTTCCGCCCACATGCTCTGGGTCGGTGAGCGAACTCGCCAACTCGACGGAGCTCACGTCGAGTTTCTTCGAGGCGTCGCCAACCCACTAGGAATCAAGGTAAGCGAATTATCGGTGATTAATTTGCTGAATTTTTATTTTTTTTGTATTTTTAAGCGTAGAATTAATGGAGGCTGACGTTAATCACGGCGGTTGCAGGTGAGTGACAAAATGGACCCGAACGAACTGGTGAAGCTGATCGACATCTTTAATCCCGAAAACAAGCCTGGCAGGATTACGATTATCACTCGTATGGGAGCCGAGAATATGAGAGTGAAGCTCCCACATCTGATCAAGGCAGTTCGCCGGTCTGGTCAGATCGTGACGTGGGTCAGCGATCCTATGCACGGCAACACCATTAAAGCTCCCTGTGGTCTCAAAACTCGTCCCTTCGATGCTATCAGGGTATTCTTCTCACACCTTCTTAAACTATTTCCTTCGTTCTGATGTCCTCTGTTCTTTACAGAACATTATTAAGAGTTTCTTGAACAAATAAAACAAATGATTCTTTTCAAGATATTCGGAAGTTGCGATAAATCGCAATTAAGAGTCATGAGCTGTAAAGATTCCGTGAACATGGGTGCACAGAGACATTAATTTGCTGCATGATCTTGTGTTATTTAGATCATAATAATAATAATCTCCTCAGTCCTCCAGCTATCTCCTTGTTTTATTTTCTTTCTACTGATCGATTATTCAATTAATTTGTGACTATAATTAGGCGGAGGTGCGTGCCTTCTTCGACGTGCACGAGCAAGAAGGAAGCCACCCAGGAGGGGTTCATCTGGAGATGACGGGACAGAACGTGACAGAGTGCATCGGAGGGTCCCGGACGGTAACCTTCGACGACCTGAGCTCGCGCTACCACACCCACTGCGACCCGCGTCTGAACGCTTCCCAGTCCCTCGAACTCGCCTTCATCATTGCCGAGCGACTCAGAAAGAGGAGGATCGGGTCCCAGCAGCCCAGCCTTCTGTCCCCCTTGGCTCCTTTAGGTCTGTAGGCTTCGCATTATTCAGACACAGGACCCACGGTTCAAAGGGTTGTCGAGGAGAATGGCCTGTCCTTTTTTTTTACAATATCTTCTTTAATCCCAACCATGGTTTAGTTTTTTGTTTTCTCTGTTTTTGTTGTTTCCGAAGGGTTTAAAGATCCAAAAAAAAAAAAAAAAAACAGCTTATTTATGTATGTATAGTTGAAGATTTGGAGAGAGGAATGGTAATAAAGCAAAAGGCTAATTTTATATTTGGTGGCTGGTGGGTTTATTTAAACAGAAAACGCCTTTCTTTAGCAGCCACACCTGTGAGCTGTGATCTGTCTGTAATGGTCCAAATTCCAGGCTCCAGAGTCCAGAGCCAAAAACTTAAATAAATAAAAACACGAACACCGACTCTTCATCCACTTCTCATCTCAGAAGCAGCCGTGGGGATTCTTCTAATGCCAGAAGAAAGAACGCGAAAGCATTCTTCCTGCGTTGTTTTCGTGTTCTGTTCTAGCTGGAGCTCTGCAAATCTGTGGAAAAAATATCAAAACGTGTAGAATGAATCAAAGACCAAGAATGAGAGTCGTTGCAGTGATAGAGTGTGAAAGCTCCGGTAATCAAACTTTGAAAGAGGTATCAATCATTAGTTTAAAAACCGGGTAGGTAGGTGGTGGGTGGGAATTGACGGTATCCCATCACTGGAGCTGTCGTTGAATCCAATGCATTCAATTCAGAGAGGCCAGGATGACGGAGTTTTAATATATTGATTTTAATCCAAAGTGAGCTTCACTCGAACGAAGAAAAGCAAATTATACAATGTGATAGATAGAGACGAAGGATAACTCTTATCCTCACTGTAGTATTTAATTTATTCTCTTTTCTTTGAATTGAACCCACATCCCAACTTGCCATTAGTAAATCTCATCTTATTTAGAATAGGGATGGCAATGGTTCCAGTTAAGTTAAAAGGGAAGAAACCTGACCACGCAATGATTTCATTTCTAATCTTGTTATTGATTCGCTAACTCGACTTTAAACACACACACACCCCAGTTTCATGAGGGTTATTCTTGTAAAATAAAATACATTTTGTATAACTGTTGTGTTTTTTTTAGCCAACCTAGCCCTCGACCTAGGCCCACACTAATGGGGTGCCTCTTTCATTATTATTATTATATATCCCAATTATAAATATTTATAAGATATTTAATTTGTACAGATAAGGAATGAATTCTATGATCCTAGATTGATTGAGAATCAATCACTTAAAAGATAACTTAAGACAGTATCTTCAACAGCCCACATCCCAACTTGCCATTAGTAAATTTCATCTTATTTAGAATAGGGATGGCAATGGTTCAAGTCAAGTTTAAGGGAAGAAACCTGACAACGCAATGATTTCATTTCTAATCTTGTCATTGATTCGCTAACTCGTTCTTAAACACACACCCACCCCAATTTCATGAGGGTTATTCTTGTAAAATAAAATATATTTTTTATAGATAGGTTGTGTTTTTTTTAGCCAACCTAGCCCTTGACCTAGGCATGGGCTTTTTGAATATTAGGGGGGTTAGTGCAAGGGGAAAGTGGGAGGGTAAGTGAAGTAATTTTCCTAGGGAAAGTGAAATGGAAAGTAAAGTATTTGTTTGTGTTAATGCACACAATAAAAAGTGCAGTATAAAGTATTTATTTGTATTAATATGCACAATGTAAAGTACTTGTTTGTATTAATATGCACCATGGAAAGTGTGGTGTAAAGTGCAGATAGATTATTTATTAAATAAAATATTTTGATATATCTGATTTTAAGAAAATTAAATTAATATTAGTTAATAAATAAAATATATTAAATATAAAAATTAAACAAATACTTATTTTTATATTATTAAAATTGTAATCAAATTATAATTTTGTAATATCTAAATATAAAATAATTATACAAACATAGTACTACACAAACATCTTAATAATAAAAATAAAAATAATGCAAATGTAACTTAATCACCTATTCAATATAAAAAAAATTATAATTATATATGAAAGATTTGTCAAATTAGGATGAGAAAAAGGGTAGATCTAGGCCCATTTTTAGCCCTTTTTTTGTCAAATTAGAAATTGAAATTTAAGGTTAAAAGTTCGGGGTAGAATTGAGTTCTTAAAAATATGGCTCATAGTTAGGTTGAGTGTTTAGAAACTCCACTTGACCCAAACATTAAACAACTAAAATTATTTTAAAAGGAATGAAAGAAAATAAAAATAAATTATTATTTTTAATTATACTTTATAATTAAAAAATAAAATTGGAAAGTAATTAAATACTAAGTATTGTATAATGAAAGTCTAAAACAAAACATAAAGAATAACAATGGTTATTTAAAAGAAAAATTAATAATAATAATTATGGCATAATTCAGTGAGTTTGGTTATTTAAAAGAAAAATTAATAATAATAATTATGGCATAATTCAGTGAGTTTGGTTATTTAAAAGATAAATTAATAATAATAATTATGGCATAACTCAATGAGTAGAACGAATAACAGAACAAGGGTATGAATAACGGAGGTTACAAAGGGAAAATAGTGGGGACGGTGAGAAGAAGAGAGTCAAACACCAGGGAGAGGGGGCAATTGAAATCGCCGACGGGTGAACGAGAGAAGAGCCGGGAGAAATGTCGCACGATGATATTGGGAACGGCAAGAGAAGGGAGTCGAGCACCGAAGATCGCATAGAGGGCTATTAAAATCGTTGAAGTTTTTTTTTTTCTCCCGAGAGAGATTTCACTTTCCCTAAAACGGGGGATTTGTATTTCACTTTCCCCCTCGCACTATCGGCTTTTGGCTTCTTAGACTGGGCTCTCACAGGCCCTAGAGAGCCTTCACTATATAACTGGGCTTTTTGAACGTTGGAGAGGTTGTGATTATTAACTGGATTAAGTGAATAAACTTGTAGCCTCCATTGGTATCTCATGTACAATTACGATTACCAAAAACGCTATTGAAATTGTTTTAAGAGATAAGAGTCTTCTTGACGATTAAAGGAGGCATTGACCTGTTAGATATTAATATCTTCTCAGTTGAGATAAGAGGCATATCAACTAAGATGATGATTAATCTGTTCTTCATCTCAGTTGATGTTAATTCAATTACGACTACCACTGAAATTTCACTCATTGTAACTAAAATAGAGGAAGAAACTGTCAAGAATTTTCACGAATGTTAGCTGAGGAAATCATTATTTGATTTCTTTGCACGTGGTAAATTGAAAAGACAGTTATCACACACCCAGCTAAAAACCTTACAAATCTACAATTTACTTTTTCGATTTCTACGGAGGAAATGACAAACACACCGAACAAGCAATGGTTTCCACCGATTACTCTACCTTTACGTGAAGAACGTCACTCTGTTCTTCTTCCTTCACCTTCGGAACAATAACCTTAAGAACACCGTTCTTCATCTCGGCCTTCACTTGATCAAGCTTATACACTCGAGGTGGGAGATCAATCCGGCTCGTGTACCTCCCCTCCCCGTCATTTTCGTCCTCTGCTTCTTTCTCTCCTTCACCTCTGATAACCAGAGTGTTCTGCTCCACCGAGACTTTGACGTTGTCCTTCCCGAGTCCAGGCATATCAATTCTCAGACGAAGAGCGTTCTCATCTTCCTTCACATCAAAACTCCTCCTCGCTCCGCCTCCTAACCCTCTCGATACGGCCACTAAAGGGTTCTCCATCATCTGGTCCATCATGTTGAAAAGCTGGCTCAAGGTCCTAGGCGGAGAGAATGGATCCACCACCCCTGCAACAAGGAAAACAAAATCAGATTCAGATACAAGCCCTCAAAGCATTCAAATCCAAAGAGGCATAGGACCGAGCCTACAACTACCTCCGAAGAAAGGATAATCTTCCCGACGGCGAGAGGGGAACTGCCCACCGCGTCGATCAACATCAATACCCGGCTCTTCTTCGTCCCGACGAAGGGCGTTAGTGTTGAAGGAGCGAACAGCAGAGGGCGCCGCGTAGGAGCGGAGCTTCTGCACAAGGCTGCCGGACGAGGCAAGAGCCCTGCGGGAAACCACAATGGAAGCCATTCTTCACTATACCGAAAGGGGGGGAAGACAAGATCACAATGATTCTACACAGACAATGAGAAGTTCGCGATGGATGCTTAAAAAGAGTAGGAAGTCGGTGTCTTCGTGGCGAGCAAGAAAATGGCGCGAGAAAAGAAGTCTCTTAGAACGTTCCAGAGGATAAAAAGCTGTAGAAGCTTCAAGAAAGATAGGTAACGTTTCTGGAGGCCTCCATGGCAGATCTGGATAGTTGCACGACGTCGATGTTCGACAGCCCTTAGTTCCGAAGATCGACGGTTGAGATAAGTCTCCAATTGATGAATTTTTGGTGTAACAGAAAGCCGTGACAGGAGATGCGATAGCAGTAATTAAATGACATTGAGGGAAATAATCAGACGAAGCGTTACGAGTTTAAAACTAGTTGTTAGAGATAGTGATACCTCATGTGAAAAGGATCTATTATGTATTAAAGTCAATTAGTGATGCTCTTCAATTAAATGTTCAAGTGGGGTAGTATTTAAAGATTGCATCACTTGGCTTGAAAATATTTGTAAGTGTCTGTTTTTTTTTTTTTTTTTTTTTTTCATGTTTCGGTTGCATCATTTGAAATGGTTTTTTTATGCTAGGAACTGCATTCCCATTGAAGAGACTTGGGGATCAGTGATCCCTTGCATAATTCAAATTTTAGGAAAGACAAACTTCTAAAGAAGGTTCTTTAGGTTCATGTGCATTTTGGATTACTTATGCTCATTTACATAATGGGGGGTTAGTCAAAAAACTAGAAATTTGATCTTCATTTTCATCTTCATCTCATGCATCTACATGATCTTCATCTTCGAAATGGGTGTTAGTGTGGACAAATTCATGTCCACTGGAAAACAATTTCCAGTGTTAGTGCCCCCAAATGAGGAAAACACAGAAACTAAGAGAATTAGTAACTTGTAAAGTATATTTAATTAAAATATAATACTTAAACATAAAATTAGGTAAAATAAATATTATTACTACACGAATAACTAATTTAATGTATAACTAAAATATATTAATGTATTAATTAATTTAATTATATATTATATAGGTAAAAATTATTGTTTATTGTACATTAATATTGTAATTACGTGAGTCAATTAACTGTGCACATGATTAATCATATGGTGTTCTTTGATATAAAAAAATCGTGATTAAATAAGAAAAATCTATCAAATACTAACTTTAACACACTATATATTTTTACATATTATTAATTAAAAATATTTTTCCATTAAATATAAAACCATTGATTTTATTAATTATAAAAATGAGTTAATTAAACCAAGTGTTTGAGTTAACAATAATTTAATTACCACTATTAAATCACTAATACAATAGAGTAAATGGGGAAATCAAAATCAAAATCGAAATTGAAATGGGGAAATCGAAATCGAAATGGATAGTATTTTGAGGGAAAGGAGAATAGCGAGAGAGAGAGAGAGAATGGAGTGGGAGGCTGAAAGGGAGAAGAGAGGGAGAAGAGAGAAGAAAGGAAGGTCAAGAGGGAGAAGAGAGAGGGAGAAGCGAGAGAGAAAAACTGAGAGCGAGTTCGAGAGAAGAGAGGGAGGCAAGGAGACGAGAGAGCGAGTCCGAGAGAAGAGAGGGAGCAGAGATGTCGGGGGTGCAGGGAAACGAGAGAGGGGGTGCGGGAGAGAGGGAAAAAAAAATGAAAATGAGGACGCGCGAGAGAGGGGGATGCGAGGAGAGAGAGGGGAAACAAATATCGCGGGTTCGAACCCCTGCGCGTCCTTCATCTAAATGAATGACAAAAAGGTTGAGAAGCCACTTGAATTTTTTTATAACGTGGAGATGAAGGACCGCTTCATCCCCAGCATCTAAATGAAATGTCATATGCGCTCCTCTAATGACTTCAACTGATGAAGGGCGTAATGCGGTTGATCTTCATCTCGGACTTCAAGTTGACTAACCCCCTAAGTAATCAAATCCTATTTTCTTCTTTTGCATATTTTGAACACCTTTTAAAATACAGGACTATGAAATTTGTTGATTCTTTTAGTATTAAGGCATCAAAGTTGATATTGGGTTCTTGTATAGTAGTAATGATTCAAGGTAAGCTTGAGCTCAATCTTAGTGTTCTCTTAGGCTCATCCTAAGGTATGTCTATCTTACCTTATAGTTGCTCCCTTAGCCTTCACCAGATTCCATAGTGGTAGATTCATCTACAATACTAGAAGGGTAAATGGTGTTACACTGGGTAGGAAAGATACTGACCATCAAACTGATGCCATAGAAAAGGACACTGACTTTCTAGTCGAAACTATTGCAAGAAGTTGGTGGTGAGTGACATGAAGAGGTGTAATTATAAGACAAAGCCAATGGCTGTACCATACTACGGGCTCGCTCATTCTTGATCCCAGTGAAAACTTGAATGTTGTCTTGTAGTGGCAAGGCAAGTCCAACGCGTAGACTACATTGCACCAAGAGTGCAGATAAGATTTAGAGAAATGAGGTCGTTTGGGCTTTAGCACCTCCATTTGCTTCGAATCTTAGGGAGTACCAACAGAAAGTCCATAATTGGGCATGCATTGTGCTACTCGCACCAAACTCTGAAGGATCAAACCTATACCTGAAGAGAATAATCGAGCTGAAAAATTGATTTTGAGAGAACTATTATTGTGATTTTGAGGAATTCCCAATTCCCCTGTCCGATTAGTGACGATGTCTCTTAATTGGTCATTTGTCTCGAGGCCAGAAATCTGGATATATAACCCCACGTCTGTTAGACGGTGGATTTCAATTTGAGTGACAAAGAATGAACTTCATATACGAAAGAAGTTTCAGAGAAACTGAGCAATCTGCCGCGCTGTTTACCACCTCCAACTAGAACTAGATAAACAACGAGAAGCCAACCTGAACGGCTGATACAATCAAGATATACAGTTTACAGTACAACAAACACGCCCCCTGAAATACCATTAATCATGTAAAACCCAAAGCAAACAGCTCCAGAATAAAGCCAAATGTAAACCCGATCAAGATGAGTTAACAGCACATCCCTTTCTTTTCTGGAATCACCTGAGCAGGGCCTGGGATAATAATCTTTTTCCCAGCTAGTGAAGATGCATTACCATTGCTTTGTCCTTCCCCTGCGACGAGGTTTTTTCTGTTCACGATGTTAAAAATCTCAGTTAACACAGTTATGAATGCATTTTCCACATTCGTAGCTTCTAGTGCTGAAGTTTCCAGAAAGAAGAGTCCTTCCTTCTGCGCAAACTCTTTTGCGTCCTCAGTCGGGACTGCTCGTTGGTCTTCAAGATCAGTTTTGTTTCCAATAAGAATAATGACAATGTTTTTGTCAGCATGGCTTCGCAGTTCCTCAAGCCACCTTGGGATGTGATCAAATGTTTGTCGTTTGGTAATATCATAAACCAGCATTGCGCCAACTGCTCCTCTGTAATATGCACTTGTGACAGCTCTATACCTGCTTCGTGACAATCACAGGAGACAATTGAACATGATCAGAAACTGTTCAATTATTACCCAAATCAATCCAACAAATTATACTGCAATGAAACCCCACGTTGAAGATGTGGACAAAATGATATTAAATGAAAGTCTTGAATAGCTACTGGGAGTGAATTATTAGTGAAAAATCAATAAAATGATAAAAAAAAACATGAGCAGACCATAGGCACGTCAGTAGAGGAACTTCACACCCTACAATTATATTAAAACCTTTGTGTTTCCATGTTACTTTTAGTATGCATTTTTTCAAGTCCAAATCACACGTGGGCAATGATAGAATATATATGATTTCTGGGATTCTAACTGTGCATTCAGTATTTACATGGCACTATCCAGTTGACATTGTCTACTCAGACAGTATCATTTCTGAGATTCTAACTCTGCATTTATTCTGCACATGGCAGTACTAGTTGAGAACGTGAAAAAAAAATCCACAATAGGATATTGTAGCAAATGTCTGAGTAGTAAAATAGATCATTTTTATTTACCACTAAGGCCCTTTTTTTTTTTTTCTTTTTGAGATCAGTTACAGATTGATCATGGTTTGGCCAGATCCCAGGACATGATAGCAACAAACACTGTGTGTGCCTCCAAATGAAGGGCTCAAAACACATTATCTAAGCATATGCAATACACAAAACTGCAAAGTAGGAAGAGTTGTGATTTTGTAACATTTTCTACCAGTCCAGGAGCTAACCCAAGTGTACGGGGGTTCCTTTGGAGGCAATATATCATGGGGCTATATTATGATATCAATATTCAAACTTTCTATTTCTCAATAGTACAAATCTCTCGGAAGAAAAATCAATTTCAAGAAAACAAGATTTTGGAGAAGTATATCAAGTCAAGTGGATTGTAGATGATTGCAAGCCAAGCAGAGTTTTTCACATGCATTTCCTGCACTGGCTTCCTGGATAATGCAGGTTCACATAAAAACACTACAGGATTAGTCATACACTGAAAGGGGAAAACAATTTAGATTAGGTCACAGAAGTAATCTTAAAAATATCTATGATTATAGTTGTATTTAGAAAAAGAAACAACTGGAAAAAGCAGTACATCACAAAAAACTTTTATTAGTTGATAATACAGTTTCTCACGCAAAAGGCCAAGTGTTACGGTCTTTTATCAACAACCAATTGTAAGAAGGTTCATAGTGATTTTGGCAGCACCATAAGTTCATAGTCAAAAAGTAAATAGATAAGAAGATACCAACAGGAACTTCGAAAATATATGACAACTGGCATTTAGTGGCAACAATAAACCACAGATCTTTCATGTCAATTTTATATTTTGAAAGGAACTTTCACATCGATTGATCAGATTAGAAACTAAAAAAACAATTTTCTTTTATTTAGAAGGCTATAACGCATAGCTTTCACCGGATCATCACATTAAACTTGCATACGTTGAAGAAATAAGTACTCCATAAAGATCCATAGTCGCCAATGCCTCATCGGCGGTCATCAAAATACTACCTCGAGCAGTGCAAAAGTGAACGTAAATCACAAATGAAGGGCACATTTTCAGTAATCTTCCAAACGTAATCGCATTTACTAACAAGTCCAAAGTGAAACACAATAGGAGAACATAAAATCACCACTAGACTCCTCCATGGACATAAAAAGGAGCATCACCAGCAGCACCATACCCTAGATCAAACTCTCAAGTCTAAGGAGACAATAAAACGAACCCACATCAGAAACGAAAAGAAGAAAGAAAAAGAGAAAACACAATTGCACCTTTCCTGTCCCGCCGTGTCCCAGATCTGCGCCTTGACACTCTTGTGCTGGATAACGAGTGTCCGAGTCTGGAATTCGACGCCAATAGTCGCCTTCGAATCCAAGCTAAATTCGTTCCTCGCAAAGCGAGAGAGTATCTGAGATTTCCCGACGGCGGAGTCACCTATGAGGACCACCTTGAAGACGTAATCGATCTTCTGGTTAGCATCTCCGTAGCTCGCCATGGAGGAACCTCTCTCAGGACGACACAGAGACAGAGAGAGCAGAGGAAGTGGAGGGAGATCAGATCGGGGCTGTAAAGGAGAGTGTGAAAAGGGTCCCTGGTCCTTACTGTGTACTTGGAAGAAGGGAAAAAGCTTCGACAGCTGCGTGCTGATGTTCGGGCGAGGGAAAAAGCTTCGACAGCTGCGCGCTGATGTTCGGGCGAATGTTTAGGAAGTAAAGAAACGTTAAGGCCTGTTACTGCGTAGCGTAAGTCAAAAAGCCATTTAGAATATCTGAGATAGCCATTATCGAATCGCTGAAATAACCATTGATCACGATGGAACGACTGAGATAATCGTATTTTTGCACCAAATAACTTTTCATATTGGATACAAGGGTAAGCATTTTGGTGACAGGTGAGTCGACCAGGAATTTAAGGGAGGTGGGTCGGTTTGGGTGACAAATCAACTTGAGTATTTGTCCTGCCTTGGATTACAAGCGTCGGTGTTTTTAGTGTTTGATTTATTTGAAATTAACGAATATAAGTATTAATTATAAATAATGAACAACATAAAACTGTATTCCCTTGACAAAGAAGTCCTTAAACCCCATAATAGACTAATTTTATGTCTCTAATTATAGTGAGCGTTAATTAATTATATATACTATATTATATATCAAACTATATATATTTTTTTAAAATATATTTTTATATTTTTTATATTTATTTTAACCAAGTTGCCCTATACAAAATTTTTTGGTCAAAGTCAGATAGTGAATTGGGTGAGTCGAGCTGACTTACCTAATCCAAGTCGGGATTTTGAGATATTGAGTCAAATCTAGTTATAGGTTTTCGTACATACGGGTTATTGATTCACTTTACGGGGTGGGTTCAAATTTTTGAAAACCTACAATGACCCCACCCTACACCATGTGAACCCATTTTAGGGTTTAGGGTTTGGTATGTCCCTCATGTTAGTCAAGTTTTTATTTTGGCCAATTATTATTTATTTCATATTTAAATAAATGACAGTTAGGTTAATTTTCTATACGTGAATTTTCTCACAGAGAAAAAAAATATCTTTGGTTTAAAAAGAAAGTCTGTGATATCTCCATCAATTGCATGGATTAAAATCTTAGATAGACTAAATAATGATTTCTTAATTATTTGTTACAAATTTGGTGTTTGTATTTGCTCACAAACAGAATCTGATTGTTATGACAAGAGGTATGTGTTTTTGGGTTTCGACTTTCAAATTTATTGAAATTCATGATGATATATTGTTATCATTTGGTATCATATCACTTCACCCACAAAACTCATATATGGAGACTAAGTATTTGCAATTGTCTGGTATGGCTCCCCCCAGTTGGTACAGTAAAATGATGAAAGCATCATAGTGCTACTCATAATGTTGGACGTCTTCGCGACCATATGACTCGGAGGCATAGTATCTCCATAAAAAATAACTTGAGATCTCCTGCAGAGTCCTAAGTCCGACTCACTTCTACTATGTTTTCCATTATAATGAATTTTGCACAACGTGAATGAAACTCTTGCCAATAGAAGCAAAGAGAACAAACTGATCAGCCAAACAAATAACCTAGAAATGAGGAAACGTGTTATCAAAAATTAGTGATCTATGTTTGCCTACCTTGGTATGTCCCTCGTCATATACATATTTGTGCATGATCCAATTTGTTTTTTGTCCCAAGTAGAGACTCTCCCTCCATGAATACCAATGCTCTCTTCTGGCCTACTATTTGATCCCCATCCATAATCTATAAGACGAGGCACTCGACCTCCAATAACCGTTGTTTGCTCTATGATTCGGTCTATGTCCTTTCGGATATTGGGCCCCCTCTGGGTAACTAAAACCAAACATTCTCCGTTGTTGGTGCATAGGTTTCTACCACTACCACAAATCAAAACATTTTACAGAGTTAGATATTTCTACTTAGTATAACATATATTGAATATCTCTCCTCCCCCGGTGCGGAAATGGATGATGAGGGAGGAGAGCCACACTTCTCTGGCTCGCTTTGCATCCCCCTATGCTAAACAACTTTCTTGAGGGTGAAAGAGAGGTCTCCCTCTCTTGGCCCTTGCTGCTAATGCTTCTTGAGGGTGAGAGGTAGAGACCTCCCTCTCTTGGCCCTCTTCTCTAGCGTTTCTTGAGGGTGAGAGGTTTTCTCTCTTGGCCATCGACATCTTAGCAGTCAGTGGCAGCCTCTTCCTTATGAGGAAGAGATCAATTTCTACTTACAATAAACAAAACAAAGAAAGAATACGGAAGACACAAAAATACAAAAAGATTTTGGAAGATATGTTAAGGATAAAAAAAATATATGAAAATTGTTATATGAACGAGACAAGATAGAAATTGTAATACGAAATAGGACACGATCGAAAGTAAGTTGAACTGGAGATACAAAAAGAAACCGAAAGACACATTAAGGATTGAAAGAAATACAAGAATTGTTATATGAACATGACAAGAAAGAAATTATAGAAAGTTAGTCGAATTTGAGATGCAAAAAGACACATTAAGATTACAAAATCGTTGGTCTTGGTAAAAAAAAATGAGAAGATTGTTCCATACCTGTAAGAGTCCGAGGATGGAACCCATAAACATAAACGTTGTGGATGAGGCCACAAGGGAGATCCACTGACCTTAGCATCTTTCTTAGATAATACACCACCAACTTCATGTCTGTGGGGTTGAATCTAAAGCCAATTGGTACTATCAGCGGTATTGCCCATGCTTTACTCTTAATTTTTTTTGTTGTAGGTGGTAACCATTCTCCAAGATTCACCCAAAAGACCGTAACTTGCATGGATAAAAGTCTTGAATAGACTATACAAGGATTTCTCAATTCCTTGCTACAATTTTGGTGTTTGTATTTTCTGACAACTAGAATTTGATTGGTATGGCGGGATGTATGTGTTATTGGGCTCCCACTTTTAAATTTATTGAAATTCATGATGATACTATCATCGCTCTGATACCAAATGATGGAGATGTGCATTAATGGGCTTCTACTTTTGTTTAGTTTGTGTATTGTTGACACCCTAAACATAACCAGTCTTCTTGTATTCTCTTTTAATTTTGGTTTTAAATGAGAAAAATTAGTGCATAAAAGGGGGAGGGGGCCAAAAAATTTAAAATATAATTTATTAAAATTTTAAAAATGGAAAAGGGTCATTAGTCTAAAAATAGAACTTGTTTTAACAAAATTTAAGCTCATGGGGTCATGGCCCCCTCAACCATGTAGGTAGTTATGCCCCTTCCTCTTAGTCCAAGGAGGGAAGAGTTGAGAAGAAAAATCCCTCATGTATGTGCACATGGACTCGTTCTTTGGCATATTTTGATTTTGTCTATATTTTTAAATATAACACTTTGTTGGTAGATCATGTTTAAAAAATGAAGTATAATAAGACTATATTTTTCATAAATTGTTCCAAATCAGATCAATATAACAATACCATTTTCTTGAGGGAATTTTTTAAAAATAACCAATTTATAAACTTAATTACGAAAATACTTAACTTTGACAAATAAAGTCTTGCTAGCCTAAAATTTCTGAAATTAGCTGCATATGCCATGAATGCTCTGAGCTGCTTGCCTAACACGAGTTGTGATTGCTGATTTAGTTTATGCAAAGTTAGTATAATGGGACATTTCAGTAAATCGTGACAAGAAGATGCATCAGAATAGTATCGTCCCTGCACATTTGAAAACAGACAATTATATATAGCAGGCCAGGCCATAAGATTGCACTCATCTGCTAACCAGATACAACCGATATGGCCAAGGGCGGCAGATTGATCACTTACTCTTTCAGGTTGCGTTAGTCGTTTCTGCTGTCCTCCTTTTTCCTCACTCTGGATGTGAAAGATGCGGGTACGATCGAACAATCATGCCGTCAAATCGGTGCAAAAGACAAGCTAGTTAACGTCAATCTTTACATCTCGTTTTTGAAATTAGATCGCCGGAGTCTTCAAGCAGATCCTTCAGTTCTAGTCAGAATCTGCCTCGAAAACACTCGGAGTAAGAGGCAAGGAAACGGAGGAATTCGTAAGAGCTCTGGCTGTACAACGAAATTGCTTCTCAATTGTTCGGGAGACTGTTACATAAATATTTTACCAGGCCTTTCCAGAGTGCTCGACAGACTCGGTCCATCCGGTCGTATCGACAAGTATGCCGAGTTAGATACTACAGTCTCAGGCGACAACTACGAAGAAGCATTACAACTTCAGGAGGCAATCTGTAATCAAGTCATCACTATCCACTGGAACATGTCAATCTGGCCAAGACACAGACGACCCTAAAAAGAAGGATATCAATTTTAACCGACTAAACCACTGTTCATTATTTTTTATCTTGAATTTAAAATTATTTATCTCAAAACATTAAAATTAAATTTACGATATCTGAAGTTAACAAATATTCAACACGAACCAGATTTAAGCAAGCCCCTGAGAGGGCTTGCTTATATAAAATTGAATAGGATGTTGTTCTTCAGTCAAAAACGAACCACAATACCTTAAATTTATCTCAGAATAGGCCATCCAAAACAATAAAATGAAAGAAAAAAAATGTAATGGGTTCACAGAATCACCAATTTAGTAGACTTATGATTGCAAAGCCATCTTTAAAATTTCAAACCAGTAGTTCGATTCGATTTACAACTTCATGAAGGTGGTAACTCGTTTCAAGTTGAAACGGCCTAAATGGTATTTCAGGTTGACAAGAACTCGATGTAAGACAAAGGCAAAAAACATTTGGCTGGCCACAGTTATCAATAATTATTCCTCGCTAAAAGACGGATTAAACCATGGAGATTTCGGCCGTGACAAACACGTAGGTGCTTCAAGGTACGCACCCCACTGCGCTCAATATGTTTCAGCCTCGCGAAGAGGTGGAACCATGCCTTGTATTAACTTTTGTTAAAAGAGTGCTTTTTTTGCTGCGGCTCAACCCCCTTGCTGCAATAAGGACAAGCACGTACCCATTCTAATGCAACCCCAGTATTACCTCTCGCCTCCTTTTTCTTCCAGACTCCTACTCATCCTTTCTAATTAGGATTTCGATGGATAATCAAATGTTTTATTCTATTTAAACTGGTAAGGAACCGATCAACAAGGAAAGAAATAAACTCCAGACGGCCAGAGTCAGTTTGAGCTGGCCATCCCACCTCAACTCAGTTATCTACTCTGCCTAGCTCCTCTCAATGCTCAACAACCATTTGCAGGCCCAAGTCCTCGTATCTCAAACACTCCATAATGAGCACAAATATTCACTCAAACAGAAGCAACTCAGCCCCTCCCAACTTCAAGTTTATACACATGCTTAGAGGAACTAGAAATGTCAATGGATAATCAACACTTCACAACCAAATCATATCCTTCTCATTTTAGTGCAAACATATGTGATTGCACAGTATAACACTGTATTTCACTTCGGTGATTGTAAGTTCAACAGGTTGTATCCACCAATAAAACAGGCCAGACAGTCATTTGCAAATTCAACAGGTTGCATTCAACTGGCCACAGCCATGTAAGGACAACTTCAGAGCGCCCAACTGGTCAAAATCTTAATGGGAGGCACCCTTCAAACTTACCGAACTGAGTCAAACTTTACTCATCCATCTATTCAGACTGATAGAAACATCTACAAATAGCATAATTTTTTTGTACACATGAGACCAGTCTTTTTCCCTTGTTCAAGCACTAACTGAATCAAATGGCCTAGCCATCACTCTTCATATCTCTCATCAATAAGGGGCACAATAATAAATCAGAAAATCGATGCACTCATTGTGTAAATGATATGAACTGCTTCAGGCATTAAGCTTTTGGATAGGCTTCATTTTGACTAGCTCAAAAACAAATCCATAACACTGATCCCCTCGTGAAGAAAATGGTCAGATAAACAAGTAGCATCCATCGCCATACATGCGTAATTGTTGCTTCCATTCTGAAAACTTTATGATGTGTCCATGTTATGCTATCCAGAACACTGATCCCCGCGTGAAGAAAATGGTCAGATAAACAAGTAGTATCCATCACCATACATGCGTAATTGTTGCTTCCATTCTGAAAACTTTATGATGCATCCCAGATTATGCTCTCCAGAAGGCATTAATTTCAAAGAACAGATGTGGCACTCACCTTAATAATATGAACCCGAACTTCGGCCACTCAAGTAGCCATCATTTAAACCCCGACTGGAGTATAGAGAAGAATAGGAACTACCATCCAACTGAAGGGAAAAAAAACAAATGGCAGCCAAAAAAAAAAACACTTGGTTACCCCCCTAGAAATTGTATAGCACCTAATAAAACATTTTCCATCAAAACAACCAAAAAGCCAGTAAGAGATATGCCTGGGAACATGACATGAAAATGATCTGAAAAACCAATGAAGCTTGCAAATGCAGACTGGGGGTCTTCATGTGGCAGAACCCAATATAATCGAAGCAAGCACTCACAAAACATAACCATAGAACATACAAGGAAAAAATGAACTCACATCTTCTCCATGAGATATGTAATTCCTTCCATAACTAGAGTATGCTACCTGCATCACCCTTTCTCACTCCACCTGAAGGAACAAATACTTGTCAAAAAAAGAGTCTGCATCACTTCTGTAACGGTATTGTATGAAACAAACAGTGAGTCCAGATGGATGGATATAAATAAAGTTATAAACATGAATAAGAATCACAAATGCCAATAGACACTAAAACATTTTATCTCTGGCACCTCGACTGTAGCCCGAGCTTGATGTGCGAGCTTCATATGACTCATGAGAATGTCCTCTAGCACCCCGACTCCCCCTTTCATACCCTAGGTGTGACTGTGCAAGTCTGGCAGTAACTAAAATGATAAGTTTTATCATTCAAAAATAATAAAAAGTAAGACAGAATACATTGAAGCAGCAAATCTAAATTTGCTTAAACAGTTAAAGCCCATGTACAGGAAAGAGAATAAACCTTGTAGATTCATGTGCATAAAAATCATTTTCAACATATGGTGGAGCAGCACTATTTGGTGCATAGTCATAACGGGCCCTTGAGTGTCTACCAGCAGATTCACCATACCGAGGAGGAAGATCATCCTTAATATAAGACAATTTGATCATATCAGTCAACGAAAAAGAAATAGAAGTATGAAATATATTATTAAACTAAATAACGAAATTTAAGTAAACTTTACCCACCATTGCTGAATGTGGACGCTTTACACCAGAAATAGAACCATATTCACGGATGTGACTGTCACGGTAACTTGAAGATCGCTCCACTGGTCGGCCATAGCTTTCTTCTGCATAGAGAGAAGGCCTTCGAGTGGCACTACGGGAAGCACCATGAGGCAGGCTATCTAAGTAATCCAGCTCACGAGATGGATAGGCCTCGTCCCTGTGGGTTAAGCGCCTATCAGTTGCAGCCCTAGAAAGGAAATATGCCGACCTAGGATGACGTTCAGCATGTCTGATGTAATCCCTCTTCAAATTCACCTTTCCATTACTCGGAACTGTTGCAAAGAAACCCAAGTTTTCAGATAATTAACTACAACTTTTCTAGCCAAATAAGAACATTTGAACTGATTTTTCCAAAAAATAATAGTTATTTAAAAAAGGTAATGTTTGCAGAAAATTGTTTGAGTTAAAGTGAGTTAATAGAAAGTAACTTTAGATGCCACCGGAGTTTCTCTGACGTCATTCACAAGAACAACGATATGATAAGTAACTGGAGCTGGCTAGCATATGCTTTGAACCAAAAAAACACTGTTTTGAAAAAAATGGCCCAAAAAAATAATATGCATGAAAAACTGATAATTAAAAGAGACCCACCATGATAGCCTTTTAGATTCATAGGTTTTTGGCAATGAATAATTCAGATAAGATCTAACCCGTTCAACGGAGGTGATAATATTTTGTCTATATATATATATATATATATATCTTAAAAAAGTCACAGGTACAAAACAGACCATTTTTTTAATGGATTAGTGATGAAGTTTAAACAAGCATAGTATGCGGGTTAACACTGCCCACTAGCAAAACCATACAAACATATGCACTTCACATACCAGGGGACCTCCAGTAGTGGGATCTTTCTGTGGGGGGGAAGCCTCTTCGACTCCCAACCCTGTCCATGCCCACATCTATTGGATATCTAGCCCTTGGACCCTCAAACCGCCTAAAATTGTCATTATACATGGGACGGCCTTCGAGGGCTCTTTGGCTTTGACCTCCAAGCCTCCAAGATTCCATCTGATAATTCCATGAAGCCCTTCCCCCACGGCTACCACCACGCGCAAATGGATAACCACCTCTGCCATGTCTGCTGGGTTTAACTCTCTGTCTTGGCCTTGACAACCTTGCCCTAACCTTTACCTGGAAAAGAGGCAAGGATGCTTACACAGGATAGGGACCATAGATAATAAAAAATATTATCAAGATGAAAAATGAGAAAAAAACCATCTTGTCCCCATCACTGAGTTCAGTATTGTTGATGCCTTCAATGCAAGCCACTGCAGTATCATGTGTATCAAAGGTTATAAATCCAAAATCTTGTCTCTTAGCAGCAGGCATATGCCGAGCAAGTTCAACCTTTTCAATCTCCCCAAATCTTGTAAGATGGTCTTTAGCCTCCTCTTCATCCCAACTGACTGGTAAACCATCTATGAATATTGTCCGAACCTGAAACGTCAAATAAGGGGCTCCCTCTCACTCCCATGCATAGCTTAAACAATTTTACCAAAAATATGTGGATGAACAGAAATTCTTCAGAAGAGAAAAAGGTAAAGAACATAGACTGGAAAGTCATTTCCAGATAACCAACTGTTTCAAATTAAGAGGACAGCAGAAAGCAGAAAGCAGAAAGCAGAAAGCAGAAAACAGATATTGCAAAATCACGAGGTCTGACATTTCCCCTTGAACAACGATGAAATGTCCGACCGTTCAACAAGAAATCAAAAGATAAACAAGCATGACAAGAACTAATAGAATTTACTGCTGCTCAACAGCTAGATTGTGACATAAATGTGTATGTTTAAAAAAAATACAGCAGAATAGAAAATTTTGCATAATATAATAAACTTCAGTTAGATCATTAAAAATTCCACCAATTTACTTCCCAAACCTATTAAAAAAAATCTAAAACGAGAGGAGAACTCATGTCACTAGCAGAAACACCCAATATCCAGACTTTAAACTTTCCAATAAAGTATTGCATACTTCAGGAAATCGTTCTCACAAGCATGCAATAGAAAAGTAAAAAATTAAACTACAACCTTGGGCCACCTTCTGCCTCCATAATGAATTGAAACTGCATCTAGCCAGGTACAAATGTTTGACCTCCAAATTAGAGTTTCAAGCAATAACCTAATCCACATGGCGACCTACCCATGCAAATTCTATAGACAGCTTACTTTCACCGTCAAGTAATAAAAAAAACTAATGCAAATATGACAGCATACCTGTGCCATGATTTCATCATCGGGCTCGATAAAAGTATCTGTAAAAGAAACCTTTGCAGGCCTATCTGTACCAAGCACAACGTCCCTTTTCTGCAACCTCCTGCAAACATCCAAAGCATCGGACCTAGATGAAAAATCTAGAAAAGCAAAGCCCGTATTCATTCCCTCATTCTTTGCATCCTCAACCAATGTCAACTCCTCATATTTATTCACTCCGTACTTTGCAAGCTTCTCCTTCAACTGTTTTAAGTAAATAAATAAATAAAACAAAAGCATCCTAATAAAAAAAGCAAGTTGAAGAAAAAAAACTTCATTGCTTACAGAATCAAAGAAAAATTCACAGCATTTGAATACACTTACAACTTCTTTAGACCAGTTCTTGCAAATATTACCAACGAAAAGTGTATCACTATCCTGGCTTGGGGAGACCCCACATCGCTTGCCATGAACCTATAGAACGATATCGGCCCATAAGAAATCATATCCAGTGTCTAATTTGCGATAAGCTTAAAGCAATTCATGATAACGATGCGTACCACTGGATGCTTTAATTCGTTAACTGCCCGCCTAGCTTGTTCAACAGTCGCAAACCGAAGAAAGGCGAAACCTTTGTTCTTCTGCGTCCCCGGAATTTTCAACAACCTTATTTCTGTAACCTCCCCAACGTCGCTAAATACTTTCCTGAGGTCCTCTTCAGTAGCCTCGCGGTCGAGACCCCCGACAAAAATTTCCAACTCTTTCCGTTTACGCCGCTCCTGCACAACTTCGTTGCGTTCCTCTTCTTCGTCGCCATCAAGGAGCTCCTCTTCCTGGCCGTCTATTTCTTCTTCCTCCTCGATCATCTCAAGCCCGTTTCCGTAATCTTCCTCGTCCCAATTGGGTTCCATCTCGTCAGGTATGTCGTTCCGTACAGTGGCGTGGTGGATGAGTTCAAGTGCTGACTGAGAAGCAGGGTCGTCATCGGGTTCAGAAGAGGGCTCGTGATCGTCAAGATCTAATCTTTCCGCTCGGTCCATATCATGGTACTCCACAGCAGAGAAATCCTTTTTAGCTGTGACTGGAACAATTACAGAATCAGAAAAGAGCCAATTCGAAGATTCTTTCAAACAAAGATACACAAAGAAGAAATACAATCTTGAGAAGGCAGAGACGGACCACGTGGTTGCTCATTGCCAGAATCAGACAAAACGGAACCGCCGACTCTCTGGTCGACGGACTCCGTTTCTTTAGCTTCATCTTCCGTTTCTGCATCCGTCTTCGGAATCGGCCTTTTCTTGAGCGCCGTGGCGGTGGACGGTCGCCTGACTGCACGCGGCGGCATGGCGTTCCGATAGGAAGCGACAATAGTCGTAAGACACTGCGGCACTGCCAATTGCTAAAACCTCGGCAGCTCGACGGACCTCTCTTCTGAGCACAGAATTCAGATCCGCCGAACCCTAAAGCCCGCGCGCGCTCAAAGAATGGGTATATTATAATTAATAGCGATTTTCGAGCAGTTTAAACGACACCCAGGGGACGTTACTTTTAAATACAACAGTTATATATTTGTTTTTTTTCTTTTCTTCTCTATGTCACTATCACGTGGTCTCTATGTCTCAAAATCCCAATCGCACCCCGGGCGTCTTGGGGAGTACGACCACGCATAGCAAGCGCGTCTTGCCCGTGTTACGCGCGCTACCGAGTCCAATATTCTGAGTCCCCGTATTCGTTCCCATCCAAAACCAACCTGCTTAGGAGGCGAGGGAGGAGCGTCCGCCATTCTGCTTCGCTACAACCACAGCTCCAATTCTGCCAGCTTCAACCATTGTCTTTAAAGGGTTCGATCTTGAATTTGCATTCGTCGATGGAGAATCCTCAACCCATTCAGAGAGATCGAAGGCCGGACGCTCTTGGAGACCTCAGAGTCCTCCCCGATGAACTTCTTAGCGCCATTTTGGAATATCTCAGTGCTCGAGACGTTGCTCGTCTTTCGTGCGTAAGCAGGTTGCTTTCATTTCTAATTCCCAAAATAACAAATTTCTGTCCGTTTTCACCTTTGTTCCCATTGTTCTAAGATGTGCTTGCAAATTGTTCCTAGTTGTCTTGCAAGGAAGGCTCAATAGCTGACTGGTGTTATTACTTTACTTTGAATCGCTGTAGTTATCTTTTGCATAGTTTTGTCTTGTTTAATTGATTAGGATGTTGAGTGTGAGGCAAAAGGTGGACATATTTTCTTGTTTAATTTGCACAGACGACTCCATTCGGGTCTTTTGCCCAGTTGAAATTCTGTGGATTTGTTACTACGTGTGCCAAATTGCATCAATTGGATGGCCGGGAGGGGTGGGGGCTTCGTTATGCGAAGTGGGAACTGGTTTGAGTGCTATTTTATATTTTGGTTCTTCAAACGCACCAATTCGGGATGACTTCGGACTATATGCCAAAAGCTTCTTTTAAATTCACGAAAAAAAAAATATTACGTAATGAGAAAACACTGAAACTGATGCATAAAGAGTTGCAGTCCTTATCATTTTCCCGTCAGCATGCTAAATAGAAGTCCTAAAGCTTTCCAATGAGATAGCTGTGTTTTGTTTTCTGATTGGTATTGGTTTCAGTTTAGGGTTTATTCGGTTGGGTTGCTTTTTTATTTTTTTATCTATCGTGTTCGTGTTGGGAGCACTACGTAATCTGATCTTATAGATGATGACATTTTACATTATTTGTCTCCCAAGCTGTTTTTTTTTTTTTTTTTTTTTTTTTTTTTTTTTTTGTGGGGGGAGGGGGGACTAAATTGACATTATAGTTCACTCTCTCTCTCTCTCTCTCTCTCTCTCTCATGTATAAGTTTGCAAATCCATTCACATGCTGCATATGGTTTATGAAATTAAATGACATTTATTAGGTTGTGGCCTTTGACACCTTCCATCGTCTACATTAAATTTTTTCAGTGTCATGTACATATTGTGCAATGAAGAACCCCTTTGGATGACTTTATGCCTCAAAAGTGTTGGGGGTTTGCTCGAATACAAAAGCTCCTGGAAAGAGACAACACTCTATAGGTACTTATTAATTTTTCACCATCTTGATTATTCGAATCTTGAATTGGATTTCACTCTCACTTTATGTGCTTCAATCTGAATAGAAACTATCTTTTGTATTGTCAATTTGTTATTTTCAGGCAACAAGTATCCAATTATGAAGAGTCTAGTAGAAAACATTTGCATTTTGATGGTAATGAGCAATTTGAATGTCTTTTTTATCTCACATTTTTTAGTACCTTTTTGTTTTTTATAGAAGGTTGAATATGTTTTTTCTCACATTTACTGTGTAAAAAGAAGATTTTCGCCCAATCTTTGGGGCTAAAGAGCTCCTGGGGAACCCAGAAGGATTTTCCCTCCCAAAACATTTATTTTGCTGCACTTGATTTTTTTATACATGCTAAAATTTGCACCTTTCAAAGAGCTATGCATATAAACTCTTTGAAAAATTGGTCATCTTTTCTCGTGGGGAGGTGGTCTTCCATGGGTAAAATGACATTTTGACCTTTTCATATTTCCAAAGTATCAAAGACAACATGAAGATAGGTATATCCCAATATTCTTCTATCAGTTGATCTTTTAGAATTGTTATAATTATATTTGTTAAGGAATAGTCTCACATGGAAAGATCTTGAGTTTATTAGTTGGAAAAGAGTTTTTCTTAAGTTGGCTAGTCATTTTGGGATAAACCTTAAACCCAATTTAACATGGTATCAAACAAGTACTCGTATGTGGGCCTCCACCCATATGATCCACGTGCCTACACATGAGGGGGAGTGTCCCACATGGAATAGTGAGATCAAAGATTTTGAATTTATTAGTTGGAAAAGAGGTTTCCTAAGTTGGTTAGTCATTTTGGGATAGGCCTTAGACCCAATTTAAAAATATTGATTTTTTTTAAATAATAGTTCAAAATAATAATTCTAACAACAATGATTAATGCCATCTTCATCATCATTATTGGAATACTGCCATCTTCGGCATCATACTCATTATTATTATTTGAAAGAGACATCTTCGTAAACCCCTATGAGAAGGCTTTGAAAGGCATAGGAAATTTAACTGCTTCACTTTAGTTTCAGCAGACAGATATATGCTGAAAGAGAGGTGTGGGAGTTCGTAAATAATATAAAGGATTAGTTTGCCTTTATTTTCTGGCTTTACCTATCAATGCAGGGTGCAAGGAAAGAGTTCATTTGGCCGGCTCCAAAAAATTTGGAGGTGGCTTAAGTGATGATGAGTTCTGGATGTAGCACTTGTGGTGATCTCCGAGATACCATGCTCATTGAGTACTTTGGCAATGTTGTGCAGGATTCAATTCTTTTTTCCTTTATAGGAGGTGGTACAGATGTTTTATTTCATTAGATGCATTCTCATTCAACAATGGATATTTGGAAAGAAGAAAGGATATTTCCATGGAGGATTTTTATCGTGAATACGATGCAAAAAAACCGGTAAAGATTATTTTTTGTTATTTTAGAAAGTTTTAATTTTTGAGATTTTCTAATGGTGTGGATTTTTTTTTTTTTTTTTTTGGTGATTATGCCTTGTTGGAAAGGGTTCTTGTCATTGTCTCTTTATCACTGATTTCAGTTGATTGCCTTCATACTCTTTTGTTCGACATATATTCTTTTTTCAGTAATACAATGTGATAATGTATATGGTACCTTTATGATGAACATTTCATGAACAAAAGGGTTCTAGTAAAATGCTAAGCCCCTTCCCCACATCACATGCCCCTCATCTCCATGTGGCCATATAGCTGAAGGCTTTCCATAAACTTTAGGCAACATTAGACATGATATTTGAACATAGGCTTCTGGGACAAAAGCAGGGATCCATAATCTTTATGAGTATCCTTGTCTTTAATTCTTTAACAAAATATCTAACTTGAGGAAATCATAATTCAAATAATTGTGAAAATAATTGAAAAAAAAAAGAAAGAAATTATCTGTAATTCAACCCCATGTATCTTTCCAAAAAAAAAAAAAAAAAAATGAGATCCCTACATACACTACAGGAACTCCACACAACATCCATCTAAATTCGGTGCTTTATCCCCAGCCAAAGTGAATAAAGCATGAAACATTTCTTGCTCAGAAAAAGATTTCTCCAACATCTAGACATTAGATTCAGAGAGATTATTAAAGCATCCGCTAAAAGGGAAGAGTTGCTTAACAGTTCAATCAGAGTATAAAGAAGAGTAGAATTTATAATTCTGTCAAACATCTTCCTTATCGGTCCAGAGTCCAGCAGAAGTTTGAATGGCTGAGAAACAATTCTTCGGTTTTTGGAGTTTGCAATAGCATGATAATATTTTGGGTTGCATTCACCATATTTGACCCTGTGATGGGAACATTCAGGTAAAAATTTTAGAGATGTGATTCCTACCAGTGATGGGATCCTGTGATCAGGATCCCATCCAAACATGTAACCTCCTTCCTCTTAATTGCACAAACATTATATCTCTGTGCCTTATGAGTGTTTTCACCAGTTATCTTGTCTTCTATTCACAGGTTTTGCTTACTCAACTGGCAGATACTTGGCCAGCCAGAGCTACCTGGACAACTGATCAGCTATTGGAGAAGTATGGAGACACTCCTTTCAAGATTTCTCAAAGGAGTAGGAAAAAGATCACTATGAAATTCAAAGATTATGTAACGTACATGAACATACAGCATGATGAAGACCCGCTTTACATTTTTGATGACAAGGTGCAGTTTTGTATTTTAAATTTGCCATGTGAAGGGTGGTCATTTACTTCCTCAATGTAGTTTGAAACAGTTTTTGTTACCTTTCTTCAGTTTGGAGAAGCTGCACCTGGTTTATTGGAAGATTATCGTGTGCCACATATGTTTCAAGAAGATCTCTTTGATGTCTTGGATAAAGATCAGCGACCACCTTTTAGATGGCTAATCATTGGTCCTGAGAGATCTGGTGCATCTTGGCATGTTGATCCGGCCCTTACGAGTGCCTGGAACACTCTTCTCTCTGGCAGAAAAAGGTAACCTGTCACTATTAGTATGTGTGTGTGGTGTTTACAGAACTTTGCTTAGGAAATATGATTGTTTTACAGTTCCATAACATGATAGTCTTCTTTAACATATTTTTCTTTCAACTGTGTAAAAAACTTGAAAAGTTGAAGATATATTGAGAAGAAGTAGAGAGAAGAAGAAAAGAAAGAGAAGAGAATAGAGAGGAAGCTGCAATGTGCAGTCATAAACATAAGGGGTCAAAAGCTCAACCCCTAATTCTTTTATTAGACTTAAGTGAAATTTTTCATAAGGACCCAAAAATCCCTCGTGACTTAATGTCTACTGCAGCTAATATATGAGGGAAATGAAAACAAAAAAATTACATCCTTACCCCTTTCTCTGCACATCATTTAACAGAACACTTTTATCTATGTCTAATGACTCAAATACCCTCTAGGTAAAGACTAACATACCCTTGATTGTAACAGAGCTGTATTGTTGTAAACAGATGGGCACTGTACCCTCCAGGTAAAGTGCCTTTAGGTGTCATGTTGCATGTGAATGAAGATGATGGTGATGTCAACATAGAGTCTCCGTCATCGTTGCAGGTATTATTTGTTGTTCCACACAGAATGGCTCCCAGTAGTTTTGAAGTATCCTGATTTTACTATCTAATTTTCATATTCATACTACTCTTTTCACAGTGGTGGCTGGACTTTTATCCTCTTCTTGCTGATGAAGATAAGCCTATTGAATGTACTCAACTTCCAGGAGAGACCATTTTTGTCCCAAGTGGATGGTGGCATTGTGTGCTTAATCTAGAAACAACTATTGCTGTCACACAAAATTTTGTTAATACCTCCAATTTTGAATTCGTTTGTTTGGATATGACTCCTGGGTATCGCCACAAAGGAATTTCTCGTGCTGGTTTGCTTGCATTATATGATAATGAAAATCTCAAAAACATGTCAGCATGTGATATTAATCAGACTGACAATGACAATGACAATGAGTGTCAGAAAGAGAAGAGGCCTCGACTTTCTGGACTCCAAGTGGATCGAAATAATGAGGACCTGAAATTTTCGTATGAAATAAATTTTTTATCAAAGTTCCTAGATGAAAATAGAGACCACTACAATTGTAACTGGAGTTCAAGCAATTCTTTGGGGCAGAGGGAAATGAGGCAATGGTTGCACAAGCTTTGGGTTGAAAAACCAGAGATGCGAGGCTTAATATGGAAGGTAAACTTGCTACTATTCTGCTATTTTTTTTGTTAAAGAACATAATAGTAATAGTAATGACAGTAATAGTAACAAGTATTATTATGATTATCATATTATATTTATTATAAAATCAGTGTTAAAAAAATAAAAATTGATTTTGTTAGTGTTGGCTTTATGATAATAGCAATAACAACATCAATAATAAATATTACTATTTTTCAAAAAAATTACTATGATTTCATTATTAACACTATATAATATTTATTACAGTATAAACTGAAAATTGATTTTGTCATTGTTTTGGCATTTAATTAGGTTGGGTAGTACATTGTTTCTTGAATGTTTTACCTCATGGGCAGCCCCCATTCTCATAATGCTTATACTCGTTTTTTTCTAAATAATCAAACCTATGTTGAAGATCACTTATTCTTTAATCTGTAGTCTCCTTATTACATATTTGTTTTTATAGTTTAGGTTAAACATGGATTTTAAACTGTCTAATTATGCTTACAACATAGTTAAATCTGGCAACATTTGAATCTTAAATCTGGAATGGAATTGGGGTATTACATTCTCCGCTTGAATAAGCTATCTGAATAGATGAACCTCTTGAATAAGTTTTGTTACCCCACCTAACATCACTCTTCTATTTCCTCTCCTCTTTTGTTCCTTTTTTTTTCTTTTGATTGGAGGTAGAAGAAGTTTCATTTCTGTTGTGATGATGATATAGTGCATATGTCCTGTCTTAAGAGTCTTATTATTATTCTTATTATTTTCTTTTAGGGAGCATGTCTGGCACTAAATGTTGAACACTGGTCAGCTTGCTTGTCACACATTTGTGCTTTTCATGATCTGCCTTCTCCTCCAGATGATGAGAAGTTTCCAGTTGGCACAGGCAGCAATCCTGTAAGTAAATACCTGATTACCTGTTTTTGTATACCCTTATCATCCACAAATGAAGTGATGAGTAAGGGTAGTCTTTGGTATTATAGCACTACTTATCTTCCTGCAAGATTTTGTGATTATTTATTAAAACAACGAAAGTATTTTTAGTACTTGGGAGAAGCTTCCTAATTATCTAGTTCATTTGTTGTCTCTCTTTATTTTCTCCCCATGCTTAAATGAATATTTGTTGACCAAAAGGCTTATCTTAATGCAAGTTTTTTTTTAAGACAAAATTTCTCTTTTGGGGGAATTTATCAGGAGAAGGTAATGACTTTTCATAATACCGTCTAACTAGCCTTTTACCCATATGTGCTTCCCTAACCTGTCTACTGCACTTTGCTTTTTAAGTAAACACAAGATTAATCGCATCAAGATATCTCAAATGCTTGTTAAAGGCAGCAAAGATAACAAATTCTTTACTAATATTCATGGGTATAACTGATATGAAGTGGATGCAGAAGATTTTTTTTTTAATTTAAGAAATGGTACATTTCATTAAGGCCTGAAGGCAAACAGGAACATCAAGGAGGGGGCTCCCTTATAATAAGTGATTGCAGGGTGACCCCATCTCTACCTAAGGAATCAACTATACCATTAACAGATCTAGGGATGCGAGTCCAATTACAAACAAAGGCCCCAGAAATGTCTAAAACTTCTAAAAAGTACTGCCAGTGGCTCCAAGGAGGATGCTTATACCCAGAACACGAATTGATTACATCTCTTAGAGTTGCCTTCAACTTCAAGTCTCCCAGAACTGATCTCTGAAAATCTTCAAATCATGCCAGAGAGCCCTCCGCATAGTGGAGTCAGAGATACTAAGTGGCCTAGCATAGGAAAGAAGCACCTGATCATAAGAGTTCCTGAAAACTCCACCGAGCCTCGAAGGACTCAGGTTGGCCAGGTTGGCAAGTGATGATCCATTGAAGTTAAGCTTGATAGCATCACTCTATGGCAGCTTTCATTGCACCATTACTGAGTGCTTGTGCTGAGTAAGATTAGCAACTTGAAGCAGCTCGAGATTTCCTTGAAAGTATCAAGAGCAAACAACTGGTCCCCATAGTCTTCTCTGAGATTATTGACCAATGAGAGGACTTCTGTTCGAAACATCTTTGATTTTCTTTTGGTTCAGATACTCCAGGAAATGAAGGCTAGCATAGCTTTGAGCATGATTGAATCCAACAACGTAAAGGGGCTGTTGAAGCCAAGGGAAACAACGTCATTGAATGAGCCAAGAGCATAGAGGGAAATGCCAAAGAGGTTAACAAATTGACTCCAAATGTTCCAGGGGTAGCAGTAGTCAATAAGTAATCTATCAATGTTTTCTTCATGTTGGCGGCACAATGAGCAGGAGCTGCTAGGAAGGACACACTTAATGAGACTGTCTCTAGTAAAGATCTTTCCATGGAGGATGCTCCACAAAAATAATTTGACTTTCGGAAGGCAAGAGAGAGTCCAAACCTTTACAGCTTTGTGTGTGTTATTTTGGGTAGCCACAGTCAGCATTGCATAACTGGAAGCAACTAAAAATGAACCACAAGGAGACAGACACCAAATGATTTTGTTTGGTTGGTCACATTGCAAGTACATGTGCTCCACATTCTTCATGAGGTTGCAAATGTCTATAGCCTTGCAATCATTGAAGACTCTCCTGAAGTATTCCAGTTTACATCACGAAAGCCTCCATTAACAGCAATGCTAGAGAAGAGCACCTCTTCATCTCTGGCAAGATTGAGCAATTGAGGATAAATTAGCTTCAAGGGGCATTCCTGATCCAAAAATTCTGCCCGAATGTGAGTCCCATTATCACGGCAAAACGAATATTGGAGATGAATAGGGAAGTTGTGATAAATATATCTCCAACAAGGGATGGGTCCCCCACCAAGCCACCAAGTAGCAGTCGTCTCACCCATCTTCTTAGTGATTCCAGAAGATGTGATAAAGGATTCTGCTAGTGATATCATTTTTTTGACTATATATGTTGCGATTTGATGCTGCACAAGTTTATTCAAGAGAGAAGGATTATAAATTTGTTCACAAAGGCGAAAAACTTTGACAATGTAAGAATAATGGGTGTCGGAGATGGAGTTAAAGGCTATGCAGTTGGAAGAGTAAGAATATTTTCAGAATGATGACAGTAGATACTGTTTATTTTATAAGTTAATTGGAATTAAACCAGCAATCCTGTACGATGTGATATTGGAATTACACCATGCTATTACAGTGGACACTGAGAAACTTTAAGTGGTATTATTTTTCATTATCACATTAATGACGACAGTTATAGTTCATGAAATCTGTACCTATAATATCAGTTTGTCCGGAGTAACATACTCAGGAAAAAAGTGAGCACACCTGATTCTTTACAATCCTACAATGTTGGTATTAATATGTAAGAACAACTCTAGTCTTGACTTGATTCACAGTACACCTAATGAGGGGTTTTCTTACCATGTAATATAATCTTGAATCTTATGTTTGTTTGCATATGTCAGATTTTCACTGTTATGGAGTGTATTTTGACTAGTGGCCATTCTAAATATGTAAGCCAACAAAAAATATGCATACCACAAGGAAAGCACTATTAATGTTCTGTAGTATTTCCCCTACCGACCATCTAACAAGGTAATGTAACATTTTAATTAGCAAATAAATTGAGAAATCACATATAACATATAATGGTGCTTATGCTTTCCATGCCTTCATTTCATTTGATTGTATATCTCCTCTGGATAGTGTGATGAAACTTATTAAAGAGTTAACAATCATTTAATGGTAAGGATCTTGCCAATTTGTTTTAGTGAGGGCATGAATTTTTCCCTTATATGTTCCATGGGAAGCTTAAAAAATCCACTAAAATTTGGAATGATTCTTAACAGGTTTATCTCATTGGTGATTATGTTATTAAGATCTATGTTGAAGACGGGTTGGAATGTTCGATCCTTAGTCTGGGCTGTGAGGTACCTGTTAATTTTCTATAAAAGCTTCCTCCATAATGTTTCTATCTTTTGTCATTAACTCATAAATACCCCAAATGCAGCTTGAGTTCTATGATGTAATTTCTGAAGTCAAATCACCTCTGAGAAATCATATTCCTGATATTCTTGGTAGTGGCATTGTCATTTGTGAGAATGGTTCCTATAAAATTATCCCATGGAATAGCAAAGGAGTGCCTGATCTGATTACAAAATATGATCTAAGTTTGGGGCTCAGTTTGATGGATGGCTTTCACCCTCTTGGTGTGTGGAGAAAGAACCAGTTTGTGCTCAGAAATGTAGGAAATTTGCAGCGAAGTAATGGTTCCTCTGACCGTAGTGAATGTGCAAAGATATGGCCATATGTTATAACAAAAAGATGCAAGGGGGACATATTTGCTAATTTGTAAGTTTACTCTTCATTTGGTTTTAAGCAGAGGCCCATTTTTGTCTGCTAAAAGGTGAGTCTGGCCCACTGAATATGCCCTGCTTGTTGATTCTATGTTGCTGCAGAAGAGAGAAATTGTCAAAGGATGAATTACTCAATCTTGCTGCATTTTTGGGAGATCAATTGCGTACTCTTCACCTCTTGCCACTGCCATCATTGTCTTCTCCAGGTGGCACACATCCAGAGAGTTCTTCTTATAAAGCTGTTTCTGGGACTGTTTCTATCCCAGATGAATGGGTACTTTTTGTCAAAACTATGGCAGGAAGGAGAAAAGATGTTTTGACTCGTTTGTCTCAGTGGTAAGTGATAAAAAAATTTATCAAATTATGGGAATTGGGCTGTATGAGTCAAGGAGATTAATTGATTCCGACTTCTTATTTGGATATTGTTATGTCCTGGTTTGTTTTTCGCTCAAGCTTTGTCAGTTGTTATATATATATATATATATATATTTTTTGGTAACTACACAATTTTGATATATTTAATGTGAACTTAAATGTTTCCTGTTAATTATTATTTTATTGAACAAAGATATAACAATTTGAACTCTCCTATGAAGCAAAATTTAGCATAACTTGATCATTAGGTTTCATCCAGATATGGGTTTTAATGTGATGTTATTGGTACACTAAAAGTGATGAAATGGCATTTTTGAGTTGGAGAGAGTCTACTATAAGGATGTCTCTAGTTTCAGTAAGAAGATATGACTTGGTAATACATGATTTGCGCATGTTTTTTCTTCTTAAAGCAGTAATCTACTCAAATTTCACCATGATTTTTTAATCAATTATCATCTTTTTGGCTTTCTTATCCATTATATCGAAACAGACTCTTTTATTCATTATACCAAAAATTAAAGATTTTCATGGATGCCTGCTTTGCCTTTTGATTTGCAGGGGGGATCCTATTCCAAACATTTTGATAGAGAAAGTTGAACAATACATTCCAGATGACCCTGCATTGCTGCTGGATCTTTTTAAGGTTCTTTTGTGCATTCTATTTGTTATTTAGTAGTTTGACATGGAATTCGGTTAGTGCTTTATGACATTTGATGTTTGATTTAGGATAAAGATGGATACTACAGAGTCAATCGCTCTCCTGCATGGATACATTCTGATATTATGGATGACAATATACACATGGAATCATGCATTGGCTCTGATTGCTTGCATGAAAATACCATGGAGACCTGTGCTTTGGTTAATGGTGACAGAGACGGACATATCAGCAGTCGAACAAAATGGTGTCCTAGCCACATTCTTGACTTTAGTGATTTGACCATCGGTGAGTTCTTTTTGAGTACTGTGCTTTGTACTGGATAGTGGGCTTTCCTTTCTAACTTGAATAGTTGATTTGTAATGTTGAGTGTGCTGTGTAACTTTGTCCAGTGCGGATGATCTTCCAAGATTGAAACTCATTTTGTTGTGTAACCCTCTGTCTACTAAATATGCACTTCATAGTAATAGCATTTGGATCAGAGGTATTTCAAAGCTGTAATCTGTCGTAAGATGTTTGATGGTTTCTCAAAGCAAGTCAAGGAATATATGATTTAGAAGCAGTTTTGGAAATTGGATGCAGCCGTTATTTAATTGATCTGTATATGTGCAGGTTGAGTTATTCCATACCAGAGGAACAATAAAGACTGGATGTGATTTTTTCTTGTACATGTTTTCTGAAGTATACTGATACAGCGTGGGACTTGAGCTCTTGGTTCAATGGTTGCCTCAGGTGTTTATTAGCATGACAAATAAAAAATTTGTGTGAAGTCTTGGGTTCAAGTCTCACTAGGTGTGGGTTCAATGTAAAACATAAAATAAAAGAAAATCTAGTCAGTTTTCTTTTCTGCTTTATATTCTATTTCAATCACTCCCTCGTTTTATGTTAATGGACTTCTATATCTCTGGATACCTATTCTCATCTGTACCTAATTACCTATTTCATCTTTGTTTAATATGATTTTATTCTTGAAAGACTGCATTATCTAGGACTGCATGGAAGGAAGTTGGTCAGTTTCATTTTCCTTTTGTGCTTCATATATGGTATTCTTTTTGGTTAGGGGATCCTCTATGTGACGTGATTCCCATATATTTGGATGTGTTCCGAGGAGAGAGGAAGCTGCTTGAGTGGTTTCTAGAAAGCTATCGACTGCCTCTTGTGCAAAGACAAACTCCAAGGGATACAATATATGATTCGCCCATTGAGAACGAAAAGCTTGCGAGGATCTCATTCCGAGCTATGTATGTTAATAACAGACCTTTTTAAGCTGCATAATGACAATGTCTTCACATTATGAAGGCCATGTCACATTTATTCCTTTTTTTTTCTTTAAGAACTGTTCATATTCTTTTCTTTTTAGTCGAAGTAAATTTTGAGAATTTTATTTCATATATTTTCGTTTAATGGATATTGGTGCGTGTTTGTCTTTCTAGGTGCTACTGTATCCTCCACGACGAAAATATCTTGGGATCCATTTTCAGTTTATGGAGGGAGCTGCGTTCTGCTGTATCTTGGGAAGAAGTTGAAGAGACCGTTTGGGGAATTTTGAATAAATACCAAAGCGAGGGATGAGGATCACGAACCTTTATATTGGATGGATCTCGCCTTCATTTTATTAAAGCATTGACTGGTTGTTGAATCGACTCAAAAACAAAATATTTATATCTGAAAAGATGAAGCAAAGTTCTGTGTTTTTTCTTTTATTCTGTTATAATGTACAAAGTAAATGTTCGACTTTGTAATAATTAGTACTTTTTTTTAATCCACGATCTTAGCTATGACCGAGTTCCTTTTAATCGGGTTATGCTCTCTTGAGCCTCTTGCCTCTGTGTAATGTCAGCATTAACACGGCTGACCTGTTGTTAGTGATTCGGGGTGTTTTCTTCAGCACCAGTCGCCAGCTGATATTTCAGATTTTACCTCCTGACGGATGGCTGAAAGATCAACAGGGTAATCTCAGAAAGCTCTTTTAAAATACATATCCTTGCAAGGAGTAAACCTCCGGCAATGCAGAGCAAGAAATCAGATTAGTGCATAGAGACAGGACAAACATCTGGCAATGCAGAGTAAGTACCAAATCTTCAAAGTTCCCCTGGTTTCGCTCTCCTCTTTACTGGAAAAAGCTCCGAAAACTCGTCTGAGAAATCGAAGAATAGTCAATCTATTTGCACTACTCTTCTTTTTGCCGTCTTTTATGTATTCTTCTCTGCTTGCTCTAGCAAAGTTGGAACCAATTTGAAACCGGGATTCTACTCCTGTTCCTGCCCAGAAGCGGAAAGGATCGTCCGGAAAGTGATACGGAGAACCATAGCTCGAGAACCTAAAAGCACTGAAGTCTTTTATATAAATCCGTAATAATTTATTTTTTCCACGTATGTTACAGCGACTAAAGATCTTAATTGTCCATCCTAGTTATGTGAAAATTCTGCATCTGAAAATGCAATAAAATGGCTATGCAACTTAAGATCCATAACAGTAATTACCATATCCCACAACACAATAAAGAAATTATCACCAACAAATCCATGCAGATTTTTTAAATAGAACAGACGTCCCAGTACTTCAAAACATCATATATATGAGTCCTCACTCAAAACTTTAAAAAGTAACTAGAAGATTTTTTTTCATGAGCTGCAAAATCTCAACTACAAAATGACATTGAATTAACCTAAGCCGCAACTGATGGCTTGGAAGCTGCAGAAAGCCTGGATCTCTTCTTTGCAAGGCTCTCACTACGGCGTTCACGCTGCTCCTTCAGTCTGGTGGCAAGAAGCTTCTGGTACTCTGCTGCATCTGACTTGGCCTTTGCAATCTTCTTTTTCTTCTCTGCAATGCGTGCTCGCTTTCTTTGCAGAGTCAATGGCGTGACTAGCCTCTGGATCTTAGGAGCTTTACTGCACTCCTTCCCTGCAACAGAAGGCACTTATCACTTGATTATCTAAATGCACTAGTTACAGATTCAACTGAACTTGCAACAAATTATTTCAGGTGAAGAACCAAGTACCCACCAGATTTTCTTGTGAATGTTCGGCGGTATGTGTTGACATACTTGCGAACATCATCTTGCTTGGAGAGATTAAAGAGTTTCCTGATCTTAGATGCCCTCTTTGGTCCTCTCATTCTTGGTTTCTCTGTATCAGTCAACCCAGGGAGATCACTCTCCCCCTTCTTCACAATAACAAGGTTCAGAACCGAAAGGTCAGGGCTCACAATACACCCTCGAACAGACTTCCTCCTTCGCTCTCCATTGCGTCTACCATGACCACGGAAGCAAGGCGTTCCTGTCCACGAATGATACCTTACATCACATCCCTTGCACATAAATATAGTCGATAGTTGAAGAAGAGAATTCTCTCGAGTACAATCAGGCCATAATAAAGCAGTAACAAGGCAGTAAGCAGGTCCTAGAGTACCCAACATTTATAATCCCAAGATCCATACTACCAGGAGAATCCTATAAGATCAGGACTACAAAGTCCTCAACATGTCAAATCAAATTCCAATGGTTAAAAAAAAGCAGCAAAAGAATCAGTAGTCTGGCTTAATGAATGCTGTTACTGACCTCTATGCAGCAGAAGACGCACACGACCAGGAGTAAGCACTCCCTGCTTCATTGGGAAACCTTGTTTGTCACAACCTCCCATGATTTTGAAGACATAACCCCTGAACTCCTGCAAGATGAACTTAAGGTTAAAAGTGAACCTGCTCTTCCCACAAATGAAAGATGTAATGGAAGAATCGTACCTCGCCCAGAGCATCTCCGATGACCTCCTGGGAGATCCTCTTATCATAAAATGCCCGCCTATATGAATAAAATAGTGAATAAAAATTGATCAAGTCACAATTATAGATGCCAAAGAACATTATACAAGCACCACTAAAAGATAGCTACATGGAATCTCAGAGAGAAACTACTCCACGTTTCTCAAAAAAACTAAGAATTACTTTTTTTAAGGTTATCAGCCTAAGCAACAACACGCTATGTTTTCACTCCCAACCATAATTTAGTGCATAATCAGCTCCATGCACCACCATTGCAAGGTCAACATATGTTAAATTGAACTAACAGTTCTTTCAATTCTAAAACTAAGAGTGTGGGCCCAATCAGTAGAGTTGATGCACAAATAAAGGAGTCAATTAGCTTGGAACAATGTGAACTCTAAGAGTAAAGATAGAAATAGAAAAAAGACACCATGCCAATTCACTTAAAATCCAAAAGAGAATGTAAAATTCCACAATCCTGTGCAGTAATTCACTTGTCCCATACTAGACATGATTCATATGAGGCAAACCACCTCTACTTTACATATGTGTCTACACATTTTCCAGAAAATTCTCGATTCGAATTCAACTCCATTAGCCACTTTCCAACTTACAAAGAACATAAATCCAGGTAAGTGTGACATGAAACTAACTCATTTGGTATGCCTATTTTTTGTGTTGGCAAACAAAGAAAGTGGGGTGGAATTCACTTTGAGCTAGAACATGAATTCATCCTGGTGCCAAAAAGAAGAGGATGAGAAGTTCTTCACAGTAAATGAATATTGATTCTTCCATTCGAATGTTTAGCAAAGAGAGGATGCATGTTGTAATCCCTCCCAGTTATAATCTGTTTAAAAGATAAAGTCGCCACATAACAAAAATACGCTTCACCTCATTGAAGAAAGACCTTCTCAGTGGGCTAATCCTTCCTGACTAAAATTCAAATCACTAAACATGAGCGCCTCAAACACAGAGGAAAATAGAAAAGAAAAATCCTAGTAAGCTCGCTGGCTCATATTGAAGACTAAAAAAAAAATTGTTTCAAATGTTTGAAGTCAAATATAAGAAAGACAGCATGTCCAAGGACCCAAATTGCCCAACAAATGCAACACGCCACAAGCAATGCGAAGCAAATGATAATAAAAAATAAACGCGATGCTAGCTGAAAGTCGCGACAAAGAAACACGCATCAGATAAAACTTCTTGATGCTATACCTAAGCAAATGCAACACAAGATAGCAACGAGGATAGATATACAAATAACAACCACAGAGATATCGAGATGTAAAGATCATAAAAATGATTTTTATAATATAAGACGATAAAGGAAAACTCACAGTTTCTGCTCATCGTCGATCTCGAGCTTCTTCTGGCATCCCGTAGTGGGATTGGCGATGTTGAACTAAGCAAACACAAGAAGAAGAAGAAGAAGATTAAGTCAACAAACATAATCTTAGGAAGGCGGGAGTAGAAGAGAAGAAGGAATTAGGTCTTCTAAGAAATACCTTCATGGTGACTGGAGCTCGATATCCGCTCGGGCCACAAGTCGAGAGAGTGCCGCTGAGAGGAAGGGGAGAAGAGATAAAAGCATAATAGGGTTTCTTTTATTGCTAGGGTTTTATCGCTCGTTTGGGTCTACAAGGTATCGTTGCTCGCGAGTTACAAGAGCACGCATTCCGGGCCGCGCAAAAGAAGTGAATTCTAGAGATGGGATCTCTAGGCCATGCTCCTTTAAATATTATTTAAATTTTGTATTCATGAAAAATGAATAGAATTTAATATTATTATTGAAATTATATTCCAAAATATTTTAAAATAATAAGAATATTTTATATTCCTTTTCTCTCATCAATTTGTGTCCTAACCCTCCCTAAAACTCAATTTATAAATGAACAAACTATAATATTATAATTATGCTCTTAAAATTTAAACTAATTATATTAATGTCATTATTATGAAATAACTCTTTATTTAGTAGAAAATTTTAGGTTTTTATCCAAATTTTAAAACTTAATTTAGATAAATAACGACCATTTGAACTTATTTAGAAAAATACTCAACTTTGATCGATCAACTACAAGTATACAATCAAAGGTAACACATAAGCTTTGACCAATTATATGTCACTACGGTCATCATGCCACATCAATACTCCGTGAGTTGAACAACATGTCAACTAACACATCATCTTACAAACAAGTCATTGCCTATGTAGGATGCCAAATCATTAAATAAATAAAAAAATCACAGTTTAAAATATAACATGGCAAACCATGTCATCATCCATGTAATATCTTTTATCATCGATTTAAAATATTTATAAAATTAAAAATTTTGAAAAAATTATTTTAGATTTTAAAAATCCAATTTATCAATACACTTTTTATTACCTTATATTTAAAATAATAAATTAATACAAATATATATATATATTAAAAAAATTAACTCTTGCCTATTTAATGACATGGTATCTTACATGGGTGATGATGTGAAAAAATGGTGACATGGCAATTGATGTGTCAATCGACTCACTGAGCACTAGGGGTGGCTTCGAATCGAGCCGGCTCGCGAGCTGCTCGAGTTCGGCTCGGTTCGATTTGTTATCTATCGAGCTCGATCGAAGCCAGGTTCGGTTCGTCGGCTCGCGAGGCGGCTCGTGGTAAGTCGGTATCGGGATCGGGATCGGGATCAGGAGTGGGATCGATAGCGAGGGGGGAAATTTTTTTCCTCCCCTCGTCACCGCCGAGCCCCTCCCGTCGGTTGCCGTCGCAGCTGTTCGTCGATCGTCTCTACCGCCGTCGCAGCTGCTCGCCGGCCGCCTCTGTCGCCTGTCGTTCGATTTCTTCCTCTCCTCGCCATTGCCTCTGTTTTCGTCGTCGTCGTCATCCCCGACGACAGGTCCTCCCCAACGCCGTAACCCCCTTCACTCCGCGTCGTCTCGGCGAAAACACAGAACCTAAGTTCAGGGGAGAAATTAGGGGAGAAATAATCTCCCCCCTCCCCGCGCGAAGATGATCTCGCACGTGCGATATCATAAAGTAAAAAAAAAAACTTTTTCCACTTGAAAAAAATAAAAAACAAATTATAGAAATAAGTTTCTATAAACTATTAGTGTCTCATGTTTTTTTTAATCATTTTTCTAATTGAATTTTTTTATTAAAAATCATATAATTTTCTAAGTAAGATTTTCGTACCAAGATGGGGTAGAAAACTGTCTACAATTTTTTTGAATAAGTATTTAACAGTTGATGTTGTAATACTTTTAGCATGAAGCAATTTTCATTGCAATTTTGTGTTTGATATTTTATTTAATTAAAAATTTATCGATAAGTATAATAATATATTAGATTAATTATTAATTTTTATTTACTTCCCTATAAGAGGCAATAAAAGGTCCATTTAACTTTCCTAAGAAAATTTTTAAATATTTCTTGTAATTTTATAATAAGTCACTAATAGTAATAAAATTTTATTTAAAGGTTTTTTTGGGAATATGTATCATAGAAAAAATATTTTTAGTTTTTCCTATAATATAAATTTTCATCTAGGGGCACAAAGGAGGCCATAAATTATAGCCAGATTCAAAAATTACAAAACAAGCTAGACAACAATTGGAGTAAAAAAAATTAATATTGGTGCATTTTAATCCATTATTGCAATTCAATCTTGAACCTCCCCTATCATTATATTTAAAAAAAAATGTATGCATAATTTTATATATAATTTATTCAAAGCCACCCCTACGTGCGAGATCATAAACAAGGAAAAAAAACTCTTGGTCCCTTCCTCATGGCTCTTAAAGAAATTGAAAAGATATATTAGTAGAAATACGTTTCTAAAGACTATTAGTGTTTTTTCAATAAATGTTGAAAAGACATTTTTAGTAGAAATATATGGACCATTAGTGCCTCATTTTTTTTTCAAAATATTTTTCTAATTATAAATTATTTTTAAAAAATCATATAATTTTCAAAGTAAGATTTTTTTACCAAGATAGGTTAGAAAACCATATAGAAAAATTTTGAATAAGTATTCGACAGTTGATGATATAATACTTTGAGCATGAGGAAATTTTTCATAGCAATTTTGTGTTTGACATTTTATGTGATTAAAAATTTATTGATAAGTATAATAATATATTAGATTAATTATTATTTTTTATTTATTTCCTTAGAAAAGGCAATAAGTGGTCCATTTAAATTTCCTAAGAAAAATTTAAAATATTTCTTGTAATTTTCTAGTAAGTCTTAAATAGTAATAGGATTTTATTTAAAGGATTTATAGTTTTTATTTGGGTGATTGTAAATTGATAGTGATATTTCATTTAATTTTGTTGTGTTTGATTATTGTATGGAGTTTATTTATAATGTTATGCAGTGTATGGAGTTTTAGACTATTTTATGGAGTGTATAAATAATTTCATGGAGTGTATAAACAATTTTATGGAGTGTTTATTTAGTGTTTATGCAGGTATTATGTATATTGATTATGCCCAATTTTAAGTAGAGGTCATGCCGAATTTTATACAAGTATTATATATATAGATTATGCTCAATTTTAAATAGAGGTTATGCCCAATCTTATACACGTATTATATATATAGGTTATGCCCAATTTTATGTAGAGGTCATGCCCAATTTTATGTAAAATGTATGTATTATTTTATATATATTTTATTCGATATATATTTTTTGAAAAGTTTTAAATGTATGTTGAGGTTTGAGCTCGGCTCGAACTCGTTAGGCTCGAGCTCAATAACAATTTTAGGCTCGAGACGAGGCTCGGCTCGAAATTCGACTCGAAATATTTAAATCAAGCTCGGCTCGAACATAAGGAGCCTAAAATTGTTATCGAGCCGAGCTCGAGCCTCAACATACATTTAAAACTTTTCAAAAAATATATATCGAATAAAATGTATATAAAATTATGCATACATTTTACATAAAATTGGGCATGACCTTTACATAAAATTGGGCATAACCTCTACTTAAAATTGAGCATAATACATATATAAAATTCGGCATGACCTCTACTTAAAATTGGGCATAATCAATATATATAATACCTATATAAACACTTCATAAACACTCCATAAAATTGTCTATACATTCCATAAACACTTCATGAAATTGTTTATACACTCCATAAAATAATCTAAACACTTCATACACTGCATAACATTATAAATAAACTTCATACAATAATCAAACACAAAAAAATTAAATAAAATATCACTATCAATTTACAATCACCCAAATAAAAGCTATAAATCCTTTAAATAAAATCCTATTACTATTACAGACTTACTAGAAAATTACTAGAAATATTTTAAATTTTTCTTAGAAAAGTTAAATGGACCTCTTATTGTCTTTTCTAAGGAAATAAATAAAAATTAATAATTAATCTAATATATTATTATACTTATTGATAAATTTTTAATCACATAAAATGTCAAACACAAAATTGCTTTGAAAATTGCCTCATGCTCAAAGTATTATATCATCAACTGTCAAATACTTATTCAAAATTTTTCTATATGGTTTTCTAACCCATCTTGGCAAGAAAGTCTTACTTGGAAAATTATATGATTTTTTAAAAAGAATTTATAATTAGAAAAATATTTTGAAAAAATATGAGGCACTAATGGTCCCTATATTTCTATTAAAAATGTTTTTTTAACATTTATTGAAAAAACCACTAATAGTCTCTAGAAATGTATTTCTACTAAAATATCTTTTCAATTTATTTAAGAGCCATGAGGAAGGGGCAAAGAGTTTTTTTTTTCCTTGTTTATGATCTCGCACGTAGGGGTGGCTTTGAATAAATTATATATAAAATATACATACATTTTTAAAAAATATAATGATAGGGGCGGTTCAGGATTGAATTTCAATAATGGATTAAAATACACCAATATTAATATTTTTTACTCTAATTGTTGTCTAGCTTGTTTTGTAATTTTTGAATCTGGCCATAATTTATTATGGCATCCTTAGTGTCCCTAGATAAAAATTTATATTCTACGAAAAACTAAAAATATTTTTCCTATGATACATATTCCCAAAAAAACTTTTAAATAAAATCTTATTACTATTAGTGACTTATTAGAAAATTACAAGAAATATTTTAAAATTTTCTTAGGAAAGTTAAATGGACTTTTTATTGTCTCTTCTAGGGAAATAAATAAAAATTAATAATCAATCTAATATATTATTATACTTATCGATAAATTTTTAATTAAATAAAATATCAAACACAAAATTGCAATGAAAATTGCTTCATGCTAAAAGTATTACAGCATCAACTGTTAAATACTTATTCAAAAATTTTCTATACATTTTTCTACCCCATCTTGGTACGAAAAATCTTACTTAGAAAATTATATGATTTTTAATAAAAAATTTCAATTAGAAAAACAAACATGAGACACTACTAGTTTATAGAAAATTATTTCTATAAAATTTATTTTTAATTTTTTCCAGAGGAAAAAGTTTTTTTTTATTTTTTTATTTTTTTATTTTATGATCTCGCACGTGCGAGATCATCTTCTCGCGAGGGAAGGGGGAGATTATTTCTCTCCTGTTCTGGTTTTCCACCGAGACTACGCAGAGGGAAGAAGTTACGGCGCCGGGGAGGACCTATCGTCGGGGATGACGGCCACGACGGAGTCGGCGACGACGGAAGCGGCGGTGACAGAAGCAGCGGCGACTGCAAGGAGAGGAAGAAATCGAACGGATGGCCACAGAGGTGACCAGCGAGCAGCTGCGATGGCGATATAGGTGCCGGCGAACAACTACGACGGCGGTAGAGGCGGCGACAACAACCTATGGGAGGGATCGGCGGTGACGAGGGGAGAGGAAATTTTTTTTCCCTCCTCGCTCCCGCTTGCTCGCGACCCCATTACCGAGTCATACCGATCCGACTCATTTCGAGCAGGCTCGCAAGCCGATGAACCGAACTTAGCTTCGGTCGAGCTCGGCTCGTTAAGGTAAACGAGCCGATTTCGGTGCTCGAGCTCGATAAATGACGAATCAAACCGAGCCAAACCGAACCGGCTCGGTTCGAAGCCACCCCTACCTATATGTTACCTTTGATTTTACACATCTACAGTTGATTGGTCAAAGTTGGGTATTTTTCTAAATAAATTCAAACGATCATCATTTATCTAATTAAGTTTTAAAAATAGGTAAAAACCTAAAAATCTTTACTTACTATCATTCTACTATTGTGTGAGCCTTCCTTGGTATATAGGTTTGAACCCATTTCTAACTCTCTTAAATGTATCGACCTTCCATGGCCTTGTGAGCTTAAACTTATCTTCTAACACACTTAGGTCTTCTTTGGTTATATAATTTTGAACTAATCTTCTAACAATTGGAAAAATGAGAATCATTCGAAATAATATCAACAAATTAGCCAAATAATTCAAAGATTTGGATTTTATATCATGATCTTTTACATTCCAACACTAGTCTTCATAACGATTAAGGTCCCTGGTTATTGTGAGAGCATCAATGTTTTTGAAGTTTCAATGTGTATTTCTTCCATCTTCTTTCGGTAGAAAGCAGCGACTAGGGAGGGAGGCAAAGAGAAGACAACCCGAGGTGAGAAGTGATGACCTTCCCTTACCCCCGAGAAACCCAGGAATGTTCGACTTTGAGGAGTCATTTCGCACCAACGCGGAAATATGGATTGGAAAAAAAAAGTCTTGAAGTAACCGAGTCCTAGAGCACAATCATCAACATCTGAAAATTCATCTAAGCTTTTCCCCCATAACATTTGATCCATTCAAAGCAAAATTGACATCGAACGATTATAGCACCTTCCAAGATGGATTAAAACCAAAAACAAAACAAGAGAAGCCCTGAATCCGTCGAATCAACTAGACCACCAATTCCTATTTCTCGTCGTATTACAATTTAAACGGCTCGCTCACATGAATATATGGAATTGCCAGTGCGCGTTGTTTGATTTTATTTTTCTGGAAAAGTAAGGGAATGTTCGATGATAATATCCTATTCAATTCAATTGCAACAAACAGCTCGGGAAACAAAAAAGTTCAAAGGGAAATTACAACATTTCAGATTTTAAGCCCTCTCCCCACGAATTCTCCTCGCGAGTTGAATATCCTTGGGCATGATGGTAACCCTCTTTGCATGAATGGCACACAAATTCGTATCCTCAAAAAGACCAACCAAATACGCCTCCGCGGCTTCCTGCAAGGCTGAAACTGCACTGCTCTGGAACCTCAAATCGGTTTTGAAGTCCTGGGCTATCTCTCGAACCAGTCTCTGAAACGGAAGCTTCCGGATCAGAAGCTCAGTGCTCTTCTGGTACTTCCTGATTTCCCTTAAAGCCACAGTTCCCGGCCTGAACCTGTGAGGCTTCTTCACTCCTCCCGTCGCCGGAGCAGACTTACGAGCGGCTTTGGTCGCGAGCTGCTTCCTCGGGGCCTTGCCGCCGGTGGATTTACGAGCTGTTTGCTTCGTACGAGCCATAAAGGGAGAAACCGAATTAGGCTTGAGAGATCGATACCAGACCAGCTTATCAACCGTGATTAGGCTGTGAAGATGAGAGTGCTGTGCGAGAGATGAACGCGCAGTGCCGTATATATGCAGGGGAAGAAAAAGGAGGGAAGTTTGAAAGTTTTCCCGGGGACGGCGGTAAAAGAATATTGAGCGTTGGATTTTTTTTTTTCATGAATGGTCCAGATTTAACCACATTGTAACACACGGATCGCTATCCAGCTCTTTACGAGGTTTATTGAACCCTACCTGAAACGACAGACAACGCCAAAATACCCGGACCATTAATCCTCCCGTCTCGCCAATAAGACTCAAGAGGCATCATCTTTCAGTACCATGTTACATGTTTGTCAAGTGTGAGGCCACCATTTTGTCTCCGGTCATTCCTATGACAAGATCCCATGCTGACTGTATTAAAATAGATCGTGATTTATACAATCTAATCAGAGACTAACTCAGTTAGTTGTAGGGAATTTGTACTCCTCATTCTCATTTTGTCCAAGTCTAGAAGATGATTAAAACTCGTTTACATTGAAATGATAGATCACATGCATCCTCTTTACTTAATTATAAAAGACTTGACCCCAACAAACTTAACATAAATAGAAGACTACCATAACTTATACTCTTTTGTAAGACCTCCTCTTGTGAGACTCTCGTAAGACTCCACCATATTAATCATAGCTCTTCAAGAGTTGTTACTGTGATAGTCATGTAATACTTTTCTAATCCTGTTATTCAACACTCTCCCTCAAACTAAAGTTTATAACTTCAACTTTTAATCAAAAATATTTTTGGTCTTTAAAAAAAAAAATCTTCATAGATGCCACATTTTGTGCTCCCCCTTTCTTGAATATTTTAATAACATAAAAATTACCACATGTGGAACAAAATATTTATTTTTTATACTTCTTCTTCTATTTATTCTCCTCGAATCGGGGATGAAAAATGACATATAAAACTAGCTTGGACAAAACACAATATGGGAGAAGAAAATCACTTTTAATCGTATGACAAAGCTCCATACACCAATCAAAACAGTCATAGTCTAAACCGAATTCCGCTCAATTTAAAAGGCGAGAAAACTACCCAACTTTAGGATTTATCAAAGATATTACTTGTTTTTTAAGGGTAGCTCAAACACGAATCTCTTATTGAGTGAAGAATAAATGCCTTTATTTAAGTTGGATGTTAGACACACTCTTATACTTTTAAGGTAGTGAGTCTAGGCATTACTCTAAAGTGATAAAAACACAAGATAATAAATTAAAGACTTACTAGAGGAAAACAATTTTATCCTAAAAGAGGCGATTATGCAATACTCATACTTGATCTTGATGACTCAGGCATATCTCTCTCTCTCTCTATATATATCAATATGAAACAGTTGAAGTAAATAAAATTTTAATGAATTTTCATTTTTTTTTACTTAAGTGGCTTTTATCATATCTATTTTTGTATTTTTATGGTATTTTGATCATTTTTATTGATCAAGAACCGGATTTAACCCGGTTCTGCAATATAGGTTCATATTTAGAAGGTTCAGAATATTCCTCTGACCAATCCCAACCTAACCCTACCTGGACCATTAATCCTCCCTTCAGCCATTACTTCTTTTTCAGAAAAATTATTCTGGTGACGGTGACGAGAATCCTTTCGTTATCGGAGACAAAGACTCACGAGGCATCATCTTCCAGTCCGCTGCTTGCTCAAGCGTGAGGCTACCATTTCGTCTCCGGTCATATTCTTACGATAACATCCAATACACAATTGCAGGGAAATTATGTTCCCTCGTGTCTGCTAGTTCTTTTAATCAAGTCGAGAAGATGACTAAAACTCTTTTTATGTATAAATGATAGACCACATGCATATACAGAGCTCAGGAAATGAAAGGTACTAATTTCTTGAAGAACTCGGATGACCTCACTGATTCAAATTTCTTTCTGTGATAAGGAAAGGTGGACGTCGTATTTGCAAACGGATGGTTCATATCGATCGTCTGACTTTCTAAGCGGTATCGTCGTCGATCTTAATTCCGTAACATGAAACTCGTTTCGTTCGTGAAACTCGTTTCAGGGTTATTTACCAAAATAACCATTTTAAAAAACTTATTTTGAGAACCAACGACGCCATAAACTTATTTTGAAATTTTTTGACCCCTCCACTATACACGTGTGTACAATAAAAAATGACACATAGGTTTTGACTGTTTACGTATCGCCATGTCATCAGTGCAATGCGAGTGGTTAAACTCATCACTTGCCATGTCACTATTACACATCACTTTGCCATTTAATTTGCCACATCATTAAATGATAAAAAATTAAATAATTTTTTTATTTTAAAAATCAAATTTATGAATACGTTTTTATTATCTTATATCTAAAATATTAAATTATTAATTTTTTTGATAAACAATTAAAAAAATTAACTCTTACTTATTTAACACCATTTATTATCAATTAAAATATTTATTAATTAAAAATACTTATTTATGTGACAGAGCTCTCCTCCACCTCTACCTCTGACACGCCGGAAGCCGGCCGGATCTCTGCCCCTCAAAGAACAGTATGCACTTGGATAGCGCGTCCACGTAGTCATGGTAACTGGGTTCCACTCGCGGCGGCCATGGAAGCAGCAGCAGCAGAGGAACACGAAACAGGAGTCCAAGAAGTGGAACAATACTAAAAGGGGGCTTGCCCATGGTTAGCGAGATAGCTAACTCTCTACCCAGTGGGAGCGGCAGAGAGAGCGAGGGAGAGAGAGACAGAGAGAGAGAGAGGAAGGAGTTTGTTGTTTCTTCTACTGGCGAATGGGGAGTAGTGATTAAACGGGGGAGCAGCGGCAGCAGGGGATCCGGCGGCAGCTGGCACTGCGGGAGGGTGAGAGCACTACCCTGCTGCCGCCAATGGCGAGAGGAGAGGAGCAGGGGAGCCGCCGAGGCCCAGCGGCGGCAGCTGACATTGCGAGAGGGCGATTACGTGGACACCCATGATCTCCTCTCGCCCTCTCGCAGTGCCAGCTGCCGCCGCTCGGCCTCGACTGTTCCCCCGCTTAATCACTACTCCCCATTCGCCAGCAGAAGAAACAGCAAACTCCTCCCTCTCTCTCTGCCGCTCCCTCTGGGTACAGAGTTAGCTATCTCGCTAACCATGGGCATGCCCCCTATCAGTACTGTTCCACTTCGTGGACTCCTGTTTCGTGTTCCTCTGCTGTTGTTGCTTCCGCAGCTGCCGCGAGTGGAACCCAGTTACCATGACTATGCGGACGCGCTGTCCAAGTGCATACTTTTCTTTAAGGGGTAGAGATCCGGTCAGCATCCGGCGAGTCAGCGACGGAGGTGGAGGAGAGCTTTGTCACATAAATAAATATTTTTAATGAATAAATATTTTAATTGATAATAAATGGTGTTAAATAAGTAAGAGTTAATTTTTTAATTGTTAATTAGATTTTTAATAATTTATTATTATAGATATAAGGTAATAAAAAGTGAATTCATAAATTTAATTTTTAAAATAAAAAAATTTATTCAAATTTTCATCATTTAACGACGTAGCAAATTATGTAGCAAGTGATGTGGCAGTCAATGTGTTCAACTACTCATACTGTATTGATGACGTAGTGGCACATAAGCAGTTAAAGATTACTGTGTCATATTTGACTGCAGTTAAAGATTACTGTGTCATATTTGGTCAAAGTTAAGTATTTTTTAAATTAAGTTGGTGACGTCAAAATAAGTTTTCTAAAAAGGTTATTTTGGTAAAAAAACCTTTTATCTTCTCTCGAGTCTGAAACACGCGGCCCTTTTTGGAACCATCGGGTTTTCTCACTTGTCATTAATTGCCTAGAAAATAAATCGTCAGTACCGTGTTGCTCTACCACTCACTGGTGCAGCTACTGCTCCTTAAAAGCAGCTCCCCATCGTCGTTCTTCTTGCCAACGATTCAGTTCATATAATGGGTAGATCAGATGATGTGTCATGCAGAAGGGAGGGGGAAATTCAGTTTGCATCTTATCGAGCGGATTCGGAGATGAAGATCTCTGGATCAGGGGCGACCAGGGACGGGGGAGTGTACTTGACGTGGAAGAACTTGTCGGTTACTGCTGCAGATGGCAAGGGTGGTTGCCGAGGGATCCTTCAGTGTCTCACTGGTTATGCTCAGCCAGGCGAGGTGCTGGCTATCATGGGTCCCTCTGGCTGCGGCAAGTCGACTCTTCTCGACACCTTAGCGGGTAATGCGATTGGATTCCCATTCTTCCTTTGGTAAACTTGTAATCGTTATCTATGAAGGAAAAGTGTCTCTAAATAGCGCAGAAATATTTTGCAGGGAGATTGAGCTCCAACACCAAGCAGTCGGGAGAGATTCTGATTAATGGAAGACAGCAGCAACTGGCTTTTGGTACATCGGTAAGATCGCATTCGAGACTTCTGAGTTCTGTCCAACTTCAACTATTTGTCGGAACAGATGCAGCTGCTGAGTTTGCGAATTTCTTTATTATTTTCTGGGAGAAAATAGACTTTAGAGATTGAAAAAAATTTGACTGCATCTGCCCGAGAGATTGAAAAAATTCTGACCGTCTTACGCTGAGTTCCTCTAGAAAAACTTCAGATAATGCCACTGAAAGGAAGCAAAAAATATAAACCATTGGGTGAGTGCATAAAAAACCAGAAAATGAAGAGAGAAAAAGAAAATAAGGGTAAAACTTTCATCTGAAGTCAGGTAAAACAATATAGTATAGGTACTTAATTTTTTATTTATCAGATATATAAAATTTATACTGATTTTTAGATATTTTAGTAAGGTCATTTTAGGTATTTTTCTTATTAAGTAAATGGTGTTAGACGCATCTTCTCTTTCCCAGGTTTTTAACTTGTAATCCCTCCGCAGGCTTATGTTACCCAAGATGACACATTAATGACGACCTTAACAGTCATGGAAGCTGTCTACTACTCTGCTGAGCTCCAGCTTCCGGGCTCCATGTCAAAAGCAGAGAAGAAGGAAAGAGCAGAGGCGACAATAAGAGAGATGGGACTGCAAGATGCGATAAATACGAGGATCGGAGGCTGGGCTGTGAAGGGGCTAAGTGGTGGCCAGAAGAGGAGAGTGAGTATTTGCATTGAAATGTTAACACGCCCAAAGCTTCTCTTCCTAGACGAGCCCACGAGCGGGCTTGACAGTGCTTCTTCATTCCATGTCATGAATCGTATTGTGGGAGTTGCTCGGGAAGGCGGTAGAACTGTCATTGCTTCCATCCATCAGCCTAGCAGCGAGGTCTTCGAACTTTTCCAGAATCTTTGCCTGCTATCGGCCGGTAAAACTGTTTATTTTGGGCCAACTTCAGCGGCTAATGAGGTAAGCAATCATCCCATTGAATTAATTTTCACATATATTGACGCTTCGATCTCCATTTCTGTAATATATATATATATATATATATCAATCTGTTGCAGTTCTTCTCGGTGAATGGTTTTCCTTGCCCCTCTATGGCAAACCCATCTGATCATTTCCTCAAAACAATTAACAACGACTTTGATCAGGTAACAGATTCTATTATTTTTTTTCGTTTCTATTAGCAACAACGTCGACGAAGATGAGACTGCACTAAGATTTTTTTTTTCTTTTGTTTTTTTGGAATATGTAGGACATTGAACAAGGTCGCCGAACTCTGCCAACTGTCGAGGTTGTCCAGATTCTGGTGAGATCATACAAGACATCCGAAATCTGTCAGCTAGTCGAAGGACGGGTAGCTGAAATCTGTAAAATGGTAAACCATTCTGAACTACTTGATTTTGATTAAAATTGCGATAAACGTCAAGGGGGTTCTGACTCGGTTCACTGCGTAGGATGGAGGAGCATTGGAGAAGAGAACCCAAGCTGGTTTCTTCACTCAGTCCATGGTCCTGACCAAGAGATCTTTCGTTAACATGTTTAGGGATATCGGCTACTACTGGTTGCGTCTTGTAATCTATATCCTACTGTGTCTGTGTTTAGGCACTATATACTATGACATCGGCATGAGCTACGATTCAATTCAGGTTACAGTTTTCGTCTTTATGTTTTGATTTCTTTTTAAGATTCCAACGCCTTGTGTTCAACTCTCAAGCTTTTATCAAATGTTTTTCTTTCCACAGGCTAGAGCTTCTATGCTCATGTTTGTAGCTTCGTTCTTGACTTTCATGGCGATCGGTGGATTTCCTTCATTCGTGGAAGACATGAAGGTCAGTTAAAGACCACACCTGCTCACTCTGTTCTTATGCTAGTTAAAAGTTCATAGTAGAGACTGCTAAAGAGCTTGGTTACATACTTGAACAGATTTTTGGACGAGAGAGGTTAAATGGGCACTACGGAGTAGGAGCATTTGTAATTGGAAACACCCTTTCATCCCTGCCATTCTTGTTTCTCAACGCTCTCATACCGGGGGCCTTAGCCTACTACTTAACTGGTCTTCAAAACCGATTTGAACACTTCTTCTACTTTGCCCTAGTACTATTTGTATGTTTGATATTAGTAGAGAGCTTGATGATGGTGGTGGCCAGTGTTGTCCCAAACTTTCTCATGGGTATAATCACCGGTGCCGGCATCCAAGCTATCATGATCTTAAACTGTGGCTTTTTCCGGTTGCCTCAAGATCTCCCAAAGCCGCTCTGGAAGTTCCCATTATTTTACATCGCCTTCCACAAGTATGCCATCCAGGGCCTCTACAAGAATGAGTTCCTGGGGTTAACCTTCCCTAATGACCAAGCCACTGGTTCTCCCACCATTACTGGTGATAAACTTTTGAGGACAAAGTGGCAAGCTGAGATGGGTTACTCGAAATGGGTGAACGTTGCAGTCCTGTTTGGGATGACGGTGTTTTACAGGGCAATGTTCTTCACCATTATAAAAACGATTGAGACGTTAAAGCCAGTAATTAGAGGTTGGTTTGCAAAGCCTTCGAAGCAGGCTATACAAGTAGTGGATCCACTCTCGACTTCTTCCTCACCTATGCCTCTGTTAGCAGCGAGCAAACATTAACCTTAATTCCTCCGTATATTGAGGAGCCATTGTATCCGAAACTCACTGGTTGTCTGCGCTGTTCAGACATGATAGTTGAATACTTCATAGATATCTGCCAGTACAGAAGAAGGTTTTGTTACATTTGATGTCACTCTGCTTTTGAGCAAGATTGTGCAGGTGCAGGTGGTGTCATCATCCTCCACGCATTAATGAATGAGATAATATAAAAATATTAATAACAGAGACAACACTTTAAACATAGAGAAACATAAATAGAAAAATTAAATAATTTAACAGTATAATAAAAAGGAAGATGAGTTCTTCTTTCTTTTATCACGTACAGGAGCGGTGCGAGATGAAACTCTCCCACTCTAGTCGTTGGGTTTTTTAAAAAAGGTTAAAAAGAATATAGAACTCTGTCATTGTTCCATTTTCCTTCTCCCTTTCCGTGAAGGGAACATCCACTGGCAATAGAGGGGAGAGATTGGGATTCTGATCGATGACAACAGACGCGGAGAATCTTCCATTTTCAAGCAGTGCTGCTCAAACAATCAGTACTGTTGATGAATCCGCGATTGATTTCGGTTTCAACACTTTCTGGTGATACCCGGAAAGCAATGACAAATAGGGAATCACTGAAAAATCTAAATTTTCAGTGAACATTCAAGTTTAGATATCTAACATTTGGTACCACTTAACACAGACTGTTGCTCTAAAACCTGATAGATATCTAAATTTTTCTCATTGGAAATATGTGAAACTAAAAGAGAGGCTATAAAACACAAAAAAACAGAGAGCCAGGAAAATAAGAGTTTTGAAGTGACAAAAGAGGAATGATCACTTAACATACTTCATAGAGGTTATACTGAAGTGGAGCCTGGAAGGTTGAAGTTTCCAAACCAAACATCCATAGATGCACCTTACTACTTGAAGTAGTGTTGAACTTTTAAGCAGAAGATCTTTCTAGAGTCTTGGACTTGCTAGTTATGGCAGATTTAGTTTATTTTCATTGCTGTGTTTGGAACACAGAAAATAAGAGCGAAACTAAATGAGAAACATTGTTTTATCTTGTTTGGATGCACAAAGAAAATGAAAAAAAAAGAAAAAATAATATTTTAAAAAATAAAATTAATGACTAGAGTTATATACAAGCCTGAGAACTAAAATATCTTTAAGTATTAATATTATTGATAGACTTTCTAATAATTTTTATTATCCATAAAATTTTCTTTTTTTTCTTTTCTCTCTAAATTCTATGCTTGTTTGAGAGAAAGTCCATCAACAAAATAAGTTCCTCCCATATTTTCTTTTCTCTTCAAGAATTTGTGCTGTCAAACACCAGAAAAGAAATTTTTCTCCTCTTTTCTTTTTCTGTGGTTTCCATACATGTCCCAGAGAAAATGGTCCCAAGGAAAATTTGGCTGCCCTTGGCCCCATAGAACTTAATTTTTAGCTACTCCCAGCAAACTTAGAGGAGGTCAACTTGAAAAATTCTCTGACAAACAAAAGAAAAGGGTTTAATAGAGTTCTGAAGACAGTGGAGGGACCAGGTTACCTGTGCCATGCAAGATAAGCAAGATCTTGGATCAACATCAAGTTACATGTTTATCATCTGCCAAATGAAAAATAAATCATTTTTTTACAAGACCCAGAAGTCAAACAAAGAATCAAGCCACAAACTTCATAAAGTATCAAGGAACAGACATCAATAATCCACTTTTTTAACAATTCCAATATGAGTGAAAAACACCTCTGGAGACAACTATCGGAAATGTCTCTTTCCCTTCTTAAAAAATGCACGACTAAACATTAATCTGTTTCACTAGTTTAGGATGGTCCCATATTATAGTACTTGGATAATGCTCTTACATCAAAGATATCATTTAAGTAACAAGAGTGCCACAATATGACTGGGCCAGCACATATTCAAGGTCTGAGTAATGCTGATTCCCAAAGACAACAACAACTCCCACTTAAACATGTGAGGATAAAACTAATTCCAACTCTTTCTTAAATAGAAAAGCCAATAATAGATCAACATCTCACAACAGATAAAACCTCGAGGGGCAAATGAGTAGTGGAACTGTACAAGAGGGGATCATAGAATAACGTTAAAGAAATAATCAGCTCCAAAATCCTTGATCAACATAAACAAAACCATCCTATCCCCAGAATAGTTGGCCACCATCACCATTCACTTAAAACACACACAATGATGGAGAAGGCAGCACTCAAGTTGAACAGGGCACGATATTTCTTGATCACGGCAGATGGCCGATGCAGATACTGTAGCTAGCTTGAGATAGCGCAGTCATAACTCACACTCACAGAGCACATACAAAATCCCCACTCATTTCTGTGTCATCACAATCTGCATCATCATCCATGTCATCCAAGTCCACATTCCCCCCTAGAAAGTGCCCACCAACAACCTTAGGAACCTCAGCTGGTTTTCGAGCTTCTTGTATTATAGCAATTATTTCTTCAACACTCTGTGAAGGAGTGTTCATATCATTGTCTTGACAGCTTGAGTCATTTCCTTCCACGAATTCCATGGGCAAGTTTTTCAAGAACCAGGGGTGGTTTTTTATTTCAGGAATTGTTATCCTCTGCAGAAATATCAAATAGATGATCTAAAGTGCAGTATGTTCATATGGGAACAGAAATATGGACAAATGAATTATCTGGAGCATCCTCACTATTGCAAGCAGGGACGTAGGGTGAACATCACTAGTGACTCCCTGATTTAACAAGTCAGCACCTTGGAAACCATGGCCAAAAGGAAAGGCAATGAGCCTATCCTCTGTCGTTCTGTTAGTTGAATGTGGAAATCTTGTTTGTAATCCCAAATCACTTTGTGGCCACTAGGAGTCCAAAGAGCATGACGGGTACTGAAACAGGGAGAACCACTAACAGAGTCCAGGTTCTTCAGTAAATGTAAAAGCATAAGCTGTTCCACATGATATATTTTTACCTTCTCTGGGTTAGCCACAAATATCTGTGATAAAAGATGTTTGCAGTCCATTGAAACTCTCACATAATCTGGAATAGAATACTGGACATCAAGTATTCTCTGCCAAAATCACACTTATTATTAACAGTTTCTAGTTTATGAAGTGCAAATATGGTTTAAAGCAAAACAAAAAAAATATAAAAAAGAAGAAGAATGAATTTACTTACACCAATAGTCTTTCTGAAGTTCCTTGGATCTTCTGGGTCTTCAAAAGGATAAGCTCCGACGAGCATTACATACAAGGTAACTCCACAAGACCAAACATCTGCAATCTACATTTTCAGGAGTTGAGATTAATAGCTCAAGCCTTTCCAGTTACATCCTCAAGTAGATTGTAAAGAAGAGGAATATCACCTTTCCATCATACTCCCTGCGAGATAAGACCTCTGGAGCAATATAAGCCGGTGTTCCCACAGTGGACTTGGGTTGTGAATGCAACACTGAAGACTATGAAAGCCAGTATATTCAATAATTGGATAGTTCATTGAAAAGAAATATAAGAGCAGCAATTACCTTGGAATAACCAAAATCACAGATTTTGAGACGAGGAGCCGTGCTTCCGTCTAAGAGCGTGTTTTCAAGCTTCAGGTCCCGATGGCAGATTTGCTGAGATTAAAGATCAAAGTCAGAACGAAATACCAGCAAATTACTGATTTCATCCTAATTCGGAGTTCAATTAGGTGAAAGAGAAAATACCATGGAATGACAATAGCTGACTCCTGATATTAGTTGTTGGAAGAAAAACCTTGCCTGTTTAGAAAGTTAAAAGCAAAACAGTTCAGATGTTTTATGGGGATAAATTTGATTAAAGTAAGAAATAGCTTCTAGGTATATACTACAAATTAATCCAGAATCTCAAATTTGTATACCTCATCCTCACTGAATCGTCCAGCATTACATATTCTTTCAAAAAGCTCACCACCTGCTGCATATTCCATGACAATGGCTAGATGGGTTGGAGTTAATAAGACCTGGGAAGTCAAAGCCACATTATCATGTTGAGAAAAACAAACGAGAAGAGCTAATCAGCCAGATAGATAAAATACCATAAGAAAAGAAGTGGTTTCAGTTCATACTCCATCTCCAGATTGGAAACAACAGAACTGAAACTGAAATTCATACTTTTAACTAGTATATTTTTTATGCAGATGTTACTATCTAAATACATTTGATCCCATTCAATCTAAAGAAACAGAGATTTCATTTTTCTGTTTTTTCTCCTTTCCTGTGCAGAGCTTTTTACCACCGATAACCCAACCAAAGCCTCCAATTAGATCAATAGTGGGAGGTCTCAGAGAATCAATGCTCCTTATATATAACGTCTCAATTCAATGCGTATTACAGGTCCATCTTCCTCTACATAATATGGACTTTCAGCACCTATTAGAGGAGATCTATTTACAGAGTATAGCAGTCGAACGGATGGATGGTAATCAATTGCAAAGGTGGGAGGGGGAAATTTTAAGAAAAAGAAAAAGGAAAGAAAAGAAAAGAAGATAGATAAGCTACACACACCCCCACAAGAATATTATTGTCCTGGAAACATTAACGTTATCTATCTTCCATATTCAATTAAACTCTCGTAGGCCAGCTACTCATTTCACAACAGAGAGCTGCTGATACTCGGAACAGATTCCATGATGCATCATAACGATTCCAAGGTAATAATTAAATAAAACAACAACAACCACTTCGAATCTAGACATCACCGCTCCTCCAAACTGAACCCATTTGACATAACAGAGAGAAAACGCTGAATATAAATAAAGCAAAATGTAAAACAAGCCTCACCTCTTTGAATCTAACTATATTGGGATGTGTCAACGATCGATGGTTCATAATCTCCCTCTGCACATGCTCATCAATCTGCCGCAACAAAAATACGTATTTACTATGCAAGGAAAGTAGCATAAACAGGCTGAAGTCCCAACGCAACAGAAAACCAGATGCAGCAAAGCTCGATCTCGAAGCAAACCACAAAGAAATCTTCTCAAAACACAAATCCACAAACAACAAAATGAGAAGAGCGGAGCGAGAAGCGAAACAGAGTTGGTCTGACCTTCAGTCCTCTCTCTATATACTTCACAGCTAAAAGCTCTTTAGTCTTTTTATCCCTGATAAGCTTGGCAACCCCGAAATTCCCCGACCCAATATCTTTCAAATTCTCATAACGCTCCATGTTTCTCCGTTTCAAGCAGCCGCACCCTACAAGTCTGCAACTCCTTCACAAGCTTCTAAGATCCATGGCTGTACCAAGTCATGCAATTCGGGAGTGTAGAAAAGACAGCTCGGAAAGCTATATGCGAAGGCGAAGGCGAGAGGTTCAGTGTTACTGGATGCATAGCAAGCTGCGTTCACCGAGTGACATCACAGAGGTAAATCGCCATGGGAACAAGAACAAGCGAACATGTGGCGAGATTCGAGCGAGTGGGAGACGCGACCGGAGCGAATACTTTGTCAACCTTTCACCAATTTGTGCAGACAAGGCGAGGTGCGTAGAAAGGCAACGGCGGTGAAGGAATTTATGTGGAAGACAGTCCTGTCAATCGCTTCAAGTGTCACACGCCATATTTTCTACAGAGCCAGGGTGCCGTATCAGGCCGGGTTTGACGCATTGGACCGAGTGGAATGAAAAGGCCTGGCCACGGTGGTGTACAGTCGCGTTGTGATAAATTGGGCCTTTCCAAATTGGGCTTTGCCACATTATTTTATTATAATAAATTAATAAATATATTATTGATTTTTTTTTCTTGGAAAACTCCTCATTTGATAAGGTGAGATTATACACAAACTATGTTCGAGTACTAGATGCGATTTGAGAGTCTGGGCGAAGTTACATTTGGATCTCAGCCTCCCATCAGCTTCTACTTAGATCTCACAACTCGAAGCCCGGGAACATAGATTTCTCCGGCGATGCAATGTCAAACCACAAGCAGGCAGTCCCTGCGAGGCCGTGGAAGAGCGAGTACGTATGGTAATCACCACCCTTCAGGCGGTCTGCTTCCACCATTTTCCCCGCATTGTGATACAAAAATCCGGCGAATGCCTCCGCCCGCTCCTTGTACACATCCTCTTTTGTCAACCTGTAGAGCGAAAGCAACGCGTAAGCGTTCCCGCTCACTCCGTCCGCCAGACCCACTTTCCTGACCAACCCCTTCTTCCACACCACCTCCCCTGCTTCGATCGCCGCATTGCGGAACTCCCGCTCATGGGGGAAAACCTGTAAAAGATACGATGATAAGCCACCATTGTTGAACGAATTCGACTCAGAAGATAATCGAATCATTTTGACTCGATTTAATTTCCAAAAGTACTCCACCGACCGGCATCTTGTCATGTCCGGTAGTGACCAAATGACCCGTCCCAGATTAGCAGGGAATTTGTCACCTTGTGTCCACTGATATTACCCTTTTAACTTGTAAGTAACTGCTTGAGGTAATTCCAATGGATTCTATTTTCCTGGAATTGATTTATCCTGTTGCTATGGCTACATGTATGTATTGAACCTCAATTATTTATTTTTTAATCATTTATGGATTGAATTAAAAAAATAAATAAAGTATAGCTATCAGTAGCTAGACAAGAAAGCAGAGAACCTTATCTTGCTTCTGTTGCTAGATAATGACTAAACCTTTGTTTGCATCGATGGCGTTCTATCGTTCTTTAGTTCCCAGATTCGGGGCGTTTTCAAGAAAACGACTCTCATCAATACCAAAATTCATTGAGAAAAGAAAGAATGGAAAAAGCTCGGATAGAAGAAGCATATCCAGACAAAAAAATTGCGAAGAGACTAACCTGAGCAGCTTTGCAGAGAGCAATGGCGACACCAGTTGCACCATGCGACCACTGTACAAGCTTATCCCTGGGATTCCCTTCACTGGAAGGGTAATTCCCGCTTTGGAGAAACCGGTTTCTCACCATGTACCTCAGTGTCCCTTTAACGTCTTCCATGTCTTCTTGAGAGAGAGGGAAATGGAGCAGCACATGAAGAATACCCGCAAGGCCATGAGCCGCAGCCCAGTAGCGTGTTCCGTGCCACCGGTACATTAAGGGACACAAAGGGTTGTCGGAAGCCCCGACCCGGCCGCCGGCCAAGACCGCTTCCACTACCGGCATTACAAGTGATCGAGGGACTGTATCTTGGCCCAGGTGTTTGTTGATGAACAAGACCGCCCATAGGAAACCGGCTCGCCCGTGGTGGAGCTCGTACGACATGCCAAAGCCCCCTTCGTCTGGACCTACCGGAAGTGCTCTCTCTTGCGCAACCTAACACGGAACAAAATTCACCACTAATGAAGGATAACAAAATGAACAGAAAGAAAAGAACAGAGCATGTCGTTAATGGAGGACAGAGCATGTCTCCCGCCTTTAAAAGATGTACTGCTCCAGATTCCCTCTTTTTGAGGGAAAATTTCTTCAAAGTGGAAGAAATTCCAAATGGAATTGGTAATTTTGGATATCCTTTTTCACACAATTATATCAACAGAATAATGATCAGAAAGTGCCGAAGTGCGCACCTCCTCAAAGAGGTCCAGGAAAAGCCGACGACGTTCACTATCGTCCCTGAACTCCGCGACAACTGCACCAAGCGCATATACACCAGCTCGCCCGGACAAGAATGTCACGTCCCTGGTACTGAAAAAATGGTTTACGGGGAGATAAAGTTTAAGAGAAGATCTCAACAGTTGATCCTAATTCGCACAGAGATAACAGTCTCTTGAGTCTTGCTCACCCCCTCTTGTATGTGCGCAAGATACCGTTCCCATTCATGGCCCACGGAAAGAGAGCGAGAAAGAGAAGAAGATATACCTCTGAAAAACAACCGCACATGTGTCCACTATATCCGTGCACAATTGCAAGTCCCGGCGGTCGCCGGTCGCTTCGTATGATTTCAGGCAGGTGAAAGCCGTCCCCAGCAGTCCAGTACAAAACGTAGGGTCAACTCCCTGTCCGAGATCCTCCTTCCATGTCGATTGGACAATCTGGTAAAATCACGCCACCATACCATCACACATTGCCACTCAATCCAAACGGAGACGGAGCTCCTGTGGGGGGGGACAGGAGTTATTCTTCCAAGCGAAAATGTGAAAGAGGAAGTACCTGATCCTTGAGCGCGACGGCTGCCCGGGGAAACGTCTCGGAGGGGACGGAAAGCGCAGCTGTTAGATCCTCCATCTCGAGAAAATCCATCTGTTCGTTGCTGTCTTCCTGCTTGTCGTTTCGAAGCATCTCTGCTACAGAAGCCACTCTCTTCTTCGTTTCCTTAGTTCTTAACGGCGAACACTGGTACCGGTCCTCGCTCCTTTTATTAGTAATTAGGCCAGAGGGCCGGGGTTGGAGAAGATAGATTATTCGAGCAGTGGTCGTGTATACACTGAACAGCCGTGCGACGTGAGCGTGAGACACATGTTCCACGTGGCGGGTAATGGTTAATGTGAGGAGCTTTGAGGCAGCTTCTATGCAAACCGTTCAGTTCCGTTTTCGCTCAACCCAATCTACACAAATTTCAAACTCGGTTTGTTATCTCCTGATCCGATTATAGATTTTTTTTATTAAAAAAATATTTTATTTTAATTATTCTCATCAATTTCCATCTAAACTCGATTCCAGGCTCGAAGTTGAATAAAGTTCAAACTAAGTTCGAACTCAAGTTGGAAGTATTAATATGAAGCCAAAATCAGGTTTGGGTTTAGGTTGGCTTAATGCCTTGCCACCCCTACCGACATGGACATTGATGCCACGTGAGTGTTCTGACGCGTTAACAGAGTAAGATGGTGTATAAGAGTCACGCGTGGGCCCAGGAGGTCTTGACTCGAAGATTATCTGGACGAGAAAAATATCGTCTTTCATTAAGAAATTAATTTTCTTTGGAAAAGCGTGAGGGCTAAGAGGCACGAGTCAGGTTGAGGAGTTTGCTCTGCTTAACGGGGTCAGGTCTCAGGTCTGAGCTTATGTTAAGTCAAATTAGTGTTATAAATCCTAGACCGATCAAGATCAACCCATGAAATTGGGTCACTGAGTCCTACTGGAGGTCATGATTGTAGGAAGGGGCCGTCGTTTCATAGGAGAGGGTCCACAATGTCCGTCGCCATCATGGTAATATAGTGCAATCACAGAATCAGTGGGACCCAGGCGTGGCCCGCTTGTCAGTCAATGAGACATTTAACTTCTGAACACGTTTAAGTTCTCGTAAAGGTCGCCACCGCCGAGTCGTATCACTCTTTTACTTTCGGAAACTCAGAATTTTCATCACTCCCTACAGCGTTTCCCTTTACCTTCAAGTCCCTATAGTTAAATATATTATATAACCCCTTATTATACGAAACCGAATTGTATAATTATAACTAGCTAATAGAAAAATTAGACAGTAATTAAACAAAATTTCACGTCCAATTGGCCAGGTTAAACTTTAAAATTCTTTTACTGGAAAAACCCTGAAGGGCGTCGGTGGCATTTCGCATTTTTTTCCGTTTTGTTCGAAATTTAAATTCTCCATAAAGGGAGATAAAATGCGGAGGGACAGAGACACCTGCCACTTCCTCTTTTTCCTCTCGCTCTCTCTCTCTTCCTCCGTCTCTTTTTCTTCTTCTTTGTCTCGCGGTTTCTCTCACTCCTATTTTTTTTTCCACTCGCTCTAACCAGGAAGAAAGGAAACCCTAACCCTAATCCATGGCTTCTCAGCGGGAAGAGTACGTCTACATGGCAAAGCTTGCAGAGCAGGCTGAGCGCTACGAGGAGATGGTTGAATTCATGGAGAAAGTGGCGACTGCGGCCGAGGCCGACGAGCTCACCGTCGAGGAGAGGAATCTCCTTTCCGTGGCTTACAAGAACGTGATCGGCGCCAGACGCGCCTCCTGGAGAATCATCTCATCCATCGAGCAGAAGGAAGAGAGCCGCGGTAACGAGCACCACGTCGTTGCTATCCGTGACTACCGTGCCAAGATCGAGTCCGAGCTGACGTCGATCTGCGACGGGATCTTGAAGCTTCTTGACACCAGGCTCATTCCCTCGGCTACCGCGGGCGATTCCAAGGTCTTCTATTTGAAGATGAAGGGCGATTACCACCGATATTTGGCCGAATTCAAGACTGCTGCTGATAGGAAGGAGGCTGCCGAGAGCACGCTTGTGGCGTACAAGGCTGCTCAGGTATGTGTTATCTGCCACTGTTTTGCTTCTTTCCTTTTTTTTTTTCCCTGCTCTTGGTTGTCCAAATCTTTCGGTATATCCCTTTTCATGCTTCTCTGGATCTGGCTCAGATGAGCATGTGTCTCCTGATGTTTCTTTTTGTTCCATTCGGTTCTGGTGCCGGAGATCATGGAAAATTTTGGTGGATGCTAAACTAGGGTTCCTCATTTTGTGGCCAGATTTGTTTTGATCCCAGATTTGTTTGATCTAGACGACGGTACGGAAACGATAATGATTTTGTGTGCTGCTTTCATATTTGATAATCATTCATAGACTTAATATGTCCAGATCAAGGTCTGATTCTCTCGTATAATGTTGTTTAAAGTCATTCCTATGTTTTGATACGTGTTGGTTCCTTGTTCTCTGGAAGATGTTGAACGTGCTACTTCTTGTTGAAACTTGGAGATGGGGTTTTTCGCTGCTTCTCTGATCTGGATCCTAGTGGGTCCAGGTCTTATATTAATTTTTGTTTGCTCTTAACCATCTTCAATCTGTTAAAAATATGGCAGAGCATACCTTTGTTCTTTTTCCTTTTTAACTTCCGTATATTTGTGCTATTTGGAAATCAGGTCGAATGTAAATTTCTGAGTTTTTAACTTAATCTAAGGGTTACTTCACTTCCAGCTGTATCGAGAAGGTCATTATTCATTTTTGTGAGCCTTATACAGTTAAGGAACTTCGGTTAAATTGTATTTAATGGTAAAGTGGATTGTGAATTTTTTACATTTGGTCTGCTTTAGATTACGGATATGAAATTTTCAGTGTTTGTACTGGTGTAATTGGTTACTTTCTGTTGATCTCCTGGTGAGACTTGAACCCAAGACTTCACACAAAAAAAAATCCGTGTGAGCATTGATTGAAGGCCCAAATCACCTGCATGCTCATTTTTTAGAGTATGTGGTTGTGATTTGTCATTTGACCTTTGTCATATCGTCTCTGTGGTTTGTCATTTGACCTTTTGGTCATGTCCTTATGTAGTTGTGGTTTGTCATTTTGTCACAATTACATCCTCTATGTAGTTGTGGTTTGTCATTTTGACCTAATCATGTCCTTTATGTGAAAAGGGACCTGATTATGACTTGTGAAGGGATTATGATAAACCATGATTATGATCATTTGAAGTTGTCAGTGTCCTGTTTGCTTTGTGTGAAGAAGTTTTGTTGTTTATTTATTCTGATTTTGTATTTCGACTGCAGGACATTGCTACAGCTGAGCTTGCTCCTACCCATCCCATCCGGCTTGGACTTGCTCTCAACTTTTCCGTCTTTTACTATGAAATCTTGAATTCTCCTGACCGTGCCTGTACACTTGCAAAACAGGTAATGAATGTTAGAAGATTATTCTTGTTGTCTACTTTCCTATGTGTGAAGAGCATTTTGAATTGCATTATGTTTCTCATCTTAGGTGTGTTTATGCCAATAGGAAAGTGTAAGAAAAAAATGTCATAGGGAAAAAAATTTCGTTGACCAAAATATTTTGGCATTTGTGCCATTTTTGGGATGGGAAAATTTTCCTCTTGATTCTTTTTGATTCCTCTCGTTTTAATAAATGTTAAAAAGGATGCAAAAATGAGTTTCCTATAACTCCAACAAGAAACTTTAGGAAAAATAAACAAAGAAGCACTAAAGTGGTTCTTGATTCGATTGTTTTCAATGGCAACACAAACAAGAAGAAAACTGCTCGAAGGAAAAATTTTCCAATGAAAAAAATTAAACAAAGGGAAAGTGATTTTCTTTGCTTCTTGTAGGCATTTGATGAAGCCATCGCAGAGCTGGATACCCTTGGGGAGGAATCATACAAAGATAGCACATTGATCATGCAGCTCCTTCGTGATAATCTCACCTTGTGGACTTCTGATATGCAGGTCTGTGGTCTTAGTTCTGGTTTCTTTCTGTTGATTAATATTATTTTGCATCCGATTAATGTTCTGAGGATTCTGTCTTATCTCACCTGTTTGTAGGATGATGGAGTTGATGAGATAAAAGAGGCACCTAAGCGCGAGGATGAGCAGTAGTACTGGTAGAGGAACTCGGTTTCTGATTGCGGGTTATAGGGTTATTTGCTTCTCTGTAATTTCTGATGGAGAAGGTTGTTCTGTGTTTTAAGGATACTGTGACTTGTAGGAGTTTCAGCTCTTACCATAATCCGCCCTTCTAGATACCGAGTTATTAGTATGTGGTGTCTACCAATTCTCTGTCCCCACTTTTTTTATTTTTAGTTTATTTTTCCTTTTTTTTATTTTAAAAATTTATCGGGTCCTCTTCTTCTTCATCAAAGTCTGGAGTTGCTTTTGTATTTGGGCCTGTTGGAAGCTATGGTTCTTTTTCTACTAGATGTTGTGGTTGTCTTCGGTTTTTTAAAGCGTTTTATGGCAGACCACCGGTACTGATTAAATGCTTACACCATCAATATAATGATATTGCATTATTTATGGTGCCTGTTGGTCAATGGGGGGAACAAGCAACTTGTGAATGAGAAGGGAAAGTTGCTACTTAATACTAGCGTGGAAGAGGCTGCAGGTAAAAAAGATACATGGCAGCCTTGCACAGGCTATCGGTGGATTGCTTTTTGTATGTCAAAAAGGTCATACATGGGCAGCCTTGCACATTGGTGAATTGCTCTTTATTTAGTGACAGGACAACAACTTTGTTTTTTTTTTTATGTTTTTGTTATGAGAGAGTTTTTCCTTTGATTTTCAGTTGGATAGAGTGAAAAGGCTACGCTATGTGTGACTTCAAATGGCTCAAAAGGATTGTGTTACTAGTCTGGAAATTACGATAGGCGGTCTTGCAAGTTCTATAGTTGCTGAATAAGATTACACTTCAATTGTCACTAAACCCACTAGAGTCGTCTGCCGTCAAATCTACATACCAACTATCGTCACGATATAATTTCTCTTTCCGTTTCATTTGACAAGCTCGAAAGTCGTTGGACGTGCATCACTGGCAAATGAGACTGAGATACTCATGTAAGTAGATCAACAGGTCTAATGGGTCCAGAGCTCTCGCTGAATCTATGATTTCATTGTGGGTTTGTCGGGTAAGTTTAGATAGTTCCTTCGGATTTGTAACTGAATAGCCTCATTTATCCTCGCGATATGGTCCAAGGCAAATCCTATGTTACAAATTTTTCCCGTAGTAGATAGTTTATTATTTTCCCATCGACGAGTCTGTAATTTTCTCTCCACTTCATCATTATTTTCTTTTATATAAAAAAGCGAATGAGAGAGCATCACAATGTGACTGAAATTCTCTCACTTGAGGGTTTATCTGGTCAAAAAGGACTAAGAGGGAGTTAGTAATGGAGACCTGATTGGGGATTACATGCGCCATGCTTATCTTATTGCTGGGAAAATGGGCTGCCAAAGGTCCCACAGCAGATGCCTTGTCGCCGGATCGATTAAAGACTCTTGCATCATAGCCTTGCCGTAACGCTTGACCTCCTGCCGGGCCCCAATGTCCCCTAGCCCATAGCCACAGCGATTCGTTGCTCCTCTCTTGCGGGCTCACACAAGACCTTTTTGATCGAAGGAGTGAAAGGGGGAAAAATGGCCAAAACTTGATTTAGTTTTCACAGAATGGCCATGTCGGACGACACCCACAGAAAAGCTTCGTGGTTTGCCTGTACTATCAGTTCGACCTTGTGTGTTTGATTGAGAGTTGTTTTTAATGGAGTAAATTAGTTCCTCGTTTCTTCGTGAAAGAATTAAGGGATCCATTTTTTTGAGTTTCCGAAGAAAATTGGGAGTGGACGAGAGAGAACTTTGTGGCTTCTGTTCAGGGTGACAGGACAGCGCCTATTCTTCCTCTTCCACAAAATTCTCGCTGGAAAAAAACAAAAAGTCAAATATAGACATTAAATTAAGGCTCATAATATCAATTTGATAATAACTTTTAAAAATTAGAAGGGCGAAGATTCCACATTCCACGATTAAATGGGCCTAATTTTGTTTTACTGGGCCTGGAGAATGGGTCCAATAAAGGGAAAGAAAAGTCTACAGCAGCGACGGTTTGAAAACCTGAGAAAATCCAAATTCCAACGTCACCCTCATATTCTCTTTTCCATTTCCACCTTTGAATTACATCCGTCATTTTCTGACGTTTTTCAAACGCTTCCTTTGACTGTCCTTGCATCTCTCTCTCTCTCTCCTTCGCTTCGGGGTTTGTCTGCGCCCGACTCTGATAACGCATATCTCACCTGATTTCTCTGGTCTTCTTTTCATACAGAAGCACCGTTCTTAAACCTGGGTTGGGGCGAGAAACGGGGGAAGTGTAGATTAGAGGGAGGGTGAAGAAGGGTATTAGAGCGTAGAGGTGGAGTAATGGAGAAAAGCTGTCACTCCTCTGCGGACTTATCCAACAACAGTAGTAGAACAAGCAGGTCCGACCACTACCTCAAACAGTTTAACAAGTCTTCTCTCAGAATTTTTAAGCCAACTGTAGCGCTCAAAAGGCCCGACCTGGAAACCCACGTTTCTCAAACTCAAAGTCATTTACAAGTTTCTGGCAATCCGCAGCCCAATCCTGCATCATTGTCGTCCTCGGGTGGTGCTGCTTCGCAGCCTCAACCGGTTCACCAGCAGCCACCTGTGTACAATATTAACAAGAATGACTTTCGGGATGTGGTGCAGAAGCTTACAGGCTCACCAGCACACGAGCGGCTAGCCACACCGCCACCGATTTATCCATCTAAGCCTCAAAGCTCTCGTCTTCAGCGGATTCGTCCACCACCGCTCGCTAACCTCCCGGCGACTAGACCACCTGCGCCTGTTTCGGCTCCTGGGGCTCCGGCAGTGGTCCCGCCAGTCTATGCTCAGCGACCAAGATCGCCTGCTCCGCCCTTTTCGCCGCTTCCACCTTTTCCGACTGTCAGTGCTGCCGCGGAGTCGCCCATCTCGTCTTATATGCGTTGCCTGCAAAGCTCGATATCCAACTCCGCTGCCGCTGGTCAACTAATATTCCCGCCGCGCTCCCCTGTCGGGCTAGGGCCTGTGCTCTCTCCATACCTTATGCTGTCGCCGAGTCTGCTGTTTTCGCCGACTGCGCAGTTGGGATTCCCTGGGCTTCCATCGTCGCCGAGGTTGCCGGTGCCTAGTCCGAGGTGGAGAGATCTATGAATACAACGTTTTTTTTTTTTTTTTTAATTAGTTTCAAGTAAAGGTAAATGAAGGTTTTCTTTTCTCCAAACATGGGAAATTTAAATTTGACTTTTCGTGTGCTCTGTTTTTTTTTTTTGCTTTTTTTTTCTGTAAATAAGCAGTTAGTACATTTCATTATTGCTAGATTAGCGGAGAAGTCTAACAATGGATTATGTGCTATCTTTTAAACTGGATTCTGTTCTATATAGTATTTATGGGCGGATATGTTCCGAAAACTTGTCAATTATTTGCCTCCCTACGAGCTCAGCTTGGAACGAGTCTTGAATAGATTCTTTTTTCTTTTCGTTTACTAGTTCAGTGGATGTTGAGTTTGTTAGTTGCTTTAGGTAAGCCGGTTTAGCTTCATCTGGGGTTGGTGATTTAGCCATACTTGATTGTAGACGTACCTGGCCTTGTTATGCTGAACGTCCTTTGTTTTGGTATGGATGTATGGAAAGCTGCTGGTGAAAGACTACCTATGGGTTTGGCTTTAATTGCCACAGATGCAACATGCAAACCAGAGCTTAAGAGAGCTATGAGCTCTTGCTCCCTTGTTTTTGCTCTGATGTAGTTTCACTTGTTTCCATGATTCTCAGACTGGTGTAATAACATGCTCTGATGATCTACTGTCATTTGCAGTACAATCTTGTGGATTTGCTCTTCTTCATTTTGCTAACTTGTGGTATATTTGCATGTACACTGCGATCGTTAAAGAGAACTTCGCCTAAAGTGCTTATTTTGCAGATTCAACTTAGTCACTGAGTACTAGCTGGAAGTCATTGGCTGCTCAGATTGTGACTGAAGAACTGTTGTGTTCGTAAGGAATAAAAACGAGTCGCTAGGTTCTTTCTTCTTTCTTTGCCCTAATTAAATGGTTTTCTATATGTTAATGGACAGTGCTTATTGTTGAAGTAGTCCTTTCAAACATTTTATGGGGAAGCCTTGTTTTCTATGTTGTAGCAGAGAAGAAACCAGCGCTGTTGAATTGTGACCACTGTCATTTTACTGTTCCATTTTCTTAACTCAACTAGTTCTCTCTCAGAATTATGGCAGAAAGATGCAAAGAGGAAGCAAAAGAAAGACCATCTATTGCACACTCAGCACATCTGGAATAGCTAAAAACACCCGTTTTGGAAATTTCTACTTCTCCATGCACCCTTGTTTAATTCTAGCTATGCTGCTGGTGAAAAGGAAAGAGACTTTTTGTTGTGTGGAACAAATCCATGGAAATGTCTATACATTGTAAAGAGAATGGAAAAACTGAGAAACTAGCTGTTTGGTGAAAATAAACCCTTATATTATTTGAAAATGGAAAAGATCGTTTACCTTTGAACTGAGATTGATCAAATGTAATTGGGTTCTGCTCAAATCTTCCCTAACATTTCTATGGAAGAGCAACTTCTTCCTTGTACTGATGCATTATGCCTATCAACTTCTCTTAAGACATTCCAGTTGGGAGGAAAAGGAAATTTAACAGATTGAACATGACAGATTATCTTTTTATTTGAAAAAGGCGAATTTTAACTACTTCAATGAATAAAATGACAGAAGTCTGTTGTTCCATCTTTGGATTTTTTTGGTCAGTAAAAGTTCCTTGGCATACTGTTAAATTATTTGGAGCTAATGCAGGTACATTTGATCCATCAAGTTGTCAAATACTTGTCTATTTTGGAGGTCCAAACTGCTTCTGTATAAATTGGTGAAGTGTCAAAAACCTTCTTGACTACGATTATTATACATGTAAAACCCGATGGCATGGGTTGGTAGCAGTCAAGGCAATAGATGGTAAGAAATTCTCTTTTATCTTTTCATGAATAAAATTTATCAATCTGATCTGTTTTTATCTGTGTCATCCGTCTGGGTATTTTTAGAAGCACGAGTTATATACTCTTGTGTGCTTAGACCACAACCATCAGCCGCAAGGCCTGTATTTGTTAGAGTAACATGTGTAATTTGAAAAGCATGGGTCTTCTTTTCTCCATTTAGAGATTTTTTGTCTTGAGCAATAATTTGTGGCTAGTGTAAGTCTTTCACTGTTCATTCTCCTTCTTGAAAGTAGTAAATGAAGTGTAGTCCTTAAAGATTTCAAGAGTTTTCATGACATGAAAGGATGCTTTTTAGTTCAAAATCTGTACAAACTGGTTGTGAATGCTCCTCTGAAAAGAATAATTTGGAAGGGCCATTGTTAATGTGCTTTGACAGGGGTAGGCTGCTCTTTGTACCAAGAATGGTGAGTGTGCTTCACATAGGTAACCGGTCCTAATCCTTTTTAAAGCTCCACGCATGGTGGTTAGGGGTTGAAGGATGCTTTCTTTTGTGCTCTTTTTTAATAAGAGAAAGAAAGAGAAAGAGAGGAAGGAGGGAAGGCATGAAGGATACCCACTATTTGGTATATTTCTTGTCGTCAAACAAATAAGAGGAAAAAGATGGACAACCTTGTACCAAATACGGGTTTTTAGAAAAACATCGATAAAGGTATTTTTATTTTTTCTTATCAAAAAAAGAATTCAAAATAATGGAGACCAACACAATTATCGCATATTTTCAAAGATACGTGAACTTTTTATAATGGTGAGTGTAATTAACCATATTATAGAAATTTATGAGGTTAATATGGTACTAGCATTGGATTAGTCCTTTCAAATCAAGGATGAATGAAATGTTAAAGTGATTTTGTCCACTCTTGTATGCGGTAGTTTTTCATTTTTCATACCTCAAAAATATGTCTCTTGTGACGAGACTCTTTAACGGTACATGAATTAACAAAATCTGAACTAAAAATTCATCAATCTTAAGAAATATTTATATAATTGCCTTGACTCTACATATATTATATAATATACACGTATAGGCTAGCCCAGACAATTTAAGCCTTATAAATATGAGCTGCATTCTCAATTATTTGGTGCAAGAGAGAGCGGGCTCCACTCCTTGTCCTCGGATCTGATCCAACCCTCCGTGGTTGAGAGAGAATCTTCATGATGGAGAAGACCCCTACAGCAGGGAAACCCATCAAATGCAAAGGTAATCTGTCTTTCATGGGAGATGTTTTTCTTCCCTTGTTTCTCAGTTTTAGCTGCTTCTTGTTGTCCTCTGCTCTCTCCGGTTAATTAGCGTTTCTGGGTTTCAGCCGCCGTCTGCAGAGGTGCACGTCAGCCTCTGGTCATAGAGGAAGTTGAAGTTGCAGCGCCGAAAGGATATGAAGTGCGAATTAAGGTCATATGCACGTCTCTCTGCCACAGCGATGTCACTTTCTGGAAAATGGAGGTAGGAGAATCTCTTCGCTCTTCGTTCTTGCAGTAAGAAAGAAAATCATGTTAATCGGTTCTCTAATGGTGGTTTTCTGTTATTTGCATTTAATTCATCGTATAACGTTTGCTATTTGTCTGTCAAGGGTCCCTTGGCTTTCTTCCCAAGGATTTTCGGACACGAGGCAGTCGGGTAGGTGGATTTAATTCAATTAATACTGGTCGATTTTTGTTCATCTCTAACCGTATACCAGTGACAAATAATCGTGGATGTTCTTCTTCCGTTAAGGATGGTTGAGAGCGTAGGCGAAAAAGTGAAGGAGGTGGTGGAAGGAGACATGGTCGTGCCTGTCTTCCTTGCTCATTGTCAAGAATGCATCGACTGCAAGTCGGAAGCCAGCAACCTTTGCTCCAAACTTGCATTCAAGACGTCGCCTCCCGGGATGCCGAGGGATGGGTCGGCTGTGTTCAAGGACGCTAAAGGGGAGGTGCTGCACAATTTCCTGAACGTCTCGAGTTTCAGCCAATACACGGTGGTCGACGTCGGCCATTTGGTGAAAATTAGCCGAGAAATCCCGCCGGAGAAGGCTTGTTTGCTCAGCTGTGGAGTCTCTACAGGTGAACACTCTGCAACCAGTAAAATCGCCCTTAAATAACTTTTACAGCTGGCAGACACGAGTTCAGAGTTTTGGGAAAACAGAAAATTCTTTAATGGAAGAAAAGTCAACCTGTACCCCCATTTTACCATCTGTAATCGAACCTTTTTCACAATTCCGTTTAGTGATTTTCACTTACTGTAAATCGTTAACTACCTTTTAACTCAGAAGTGTTTTATCATCTGAAGAATTCTTCTTCTTTCATGAAAGAGCTGTTGCTTCGTCTTTGCAGGGGTCGGCGCTGCGTGGAGAGTGGGCAAGGTGGAGAAGGGTTCCACCGTCGTGGTTTTTGGTCTGGGAGCCGTTGGACTTGCGGTTAGTACACCTTCTTTGGCTTTTACCTCTCGTCGTCTCTGAAACGACTGATAATAATCCACAGAAGATGACAACAATTATTTATTCCCCCGAGTCACCGTCCTCTCCTCGAAGTTGGCGGCCATAAAAAATGGAGTTTACTGAACTCTTTTTGAGCTTTCCTGATTCCTAAAACATTATCCGTCCATCCCTCTCAAATCTAGCTTTGAACAATCCACACGGTTCATATTCATTTTCCGGATTTCGAAAGCAGTGATGAAATTATTGTCCCGAAGTTATGATCTTGCGCTTCATTCTTTTGGAATTTATCTTCCATTCTGTTTGGCTTGGTCAATCCACAAAACAGGGAAAAGATCGATAACGAGTGATTCGTATGGTTCCCCAGAATCGGTTCCAACCATTTGTGTTTAATTTTCTTCATTTTACAGGTTGCACAGGGAGCACGACTCTGTGGAGCTTCGAAAATAATCGGCGTGGATTTAAACCCAGAAAAATTCCAAGCTGGTTGGTTGTTTCTCTCCTTGAATCGACTAATTTTTTTCATTGGATGATCTCGGAAGGAATTCTAAGATATATAGTTGGTGAAGTGCGCGATATTTGGAAATATTTTCTGATTAAGATTTGATGCTGACGGGCATAGCCGAGTCTACGCAGTGCACTTCCCCACATCGTTTGACATCATCATCTTCTTATTTCAAAATTCGGGGGGATTCTTCTTGATTTTTTTCTCGATAAATATGATTGCATAATTGGCAGGCAACAATCCCCATGTTCTTGATTAATATAATGAGATATTTGGAGAATAAATTCGTCGAATTAAACTCATCACGTTTAAGACTTACCGCAAACAATCCAGAAAAGAATTGTTCTCAAATATTTTCTCTAACGTTGTCTTCCACGTTCAGGAAAGAATCTGGGTGTTACCGACTTCGTGAACCCAAACGACTGTGGTGACAAGCCTATCAGCGAGGTTAATTATTGTGATCCCCCAGAATTGTAGTGAATAAATATGAATTTTCGGGAATTAAATTTCGCTTTTTCTTTTTTGTTCGCAAAAGGTGATCAAGGAAATGACAGACGGAGGAGCAGATTACTGCTTCGAGTGCATCGGATTAGCGTCGGCAATGAGGGATGCCTTCGCCAGTTCCCGACAGGTGAGTCCTCCCTCATTGCTCCTCATCTAGATATTGTTTTTTCTCGAATAATGATGAAGAGTGCAGCAAGTAAAAAAAGGATTTGCACCGAGTTGCAGGGATGGGGCAAGACCGTGATTCTGGGCGTTGAAATGCATGGAGCACCGTTGAGCCTGTCGAGTACAGATCTTCTAATGGGAAGAACCCTCGTCGGTTCCTTGTTCGGCGGAATAAAGGCCAAGACTGACATTCCCGTCCTCGTCCAACGCTACTTAGACAAGGTACTGTTCACGACCTAACTGGTTTCTTTTCTAAAATAATGCATTGACGAATGTTAATAGGCTTTCATGGTTGAATCCGGTGCTGTAAAATCCGAACTGGTTGGCTGGTTTTCGCCGTGTAAACCAGTTTCAATCTTATAATTTAACAACGGAGCGATACAAATCAGTTTGATGATCGCTTGGAAACAAATTGTGTCTAATCCCTGCATGGATTATCGTAATTACGTTTTGCAGGAGCTTCGGATGGACGAGTTTATAACACATGAGGTGGGCTTCTCTGACATCAACAAAGCCTTCGATCTACTCACCGAAGGGAAGAGCCTCCGCTGTCTCATATGGTTGGATAAATAGATCCTTCCATCCTCACCAGTCTTCTCTTTCGAGGGAAGACTTAAACAAAAATAAGTTCACTAATTGGAATGTATTAAGTATCAATTTACTTCCAATGGATGATAGCCATTTTTTTTTCTTCTCATGGTTTTATTACAAAAATCAATTAAGTTCGCCCTTCCTTTGGATTGGTCTCACATACGAGTGGCACCAAACTAAATCGGTTCGCAAACTGTTCGAGTTCTGCTTGAGCTTAAACTTGAAATAAGGTTTACTTGAAATTTTCATAGCTCGTGAGCCGATTTGTTAGCATAGAATTTTTACAAAAAATATCCTTCTCTAATTGTTTTTGTCAATTTCCTTTTTAGTTGGTTGATAGTTATTCTTATTTACCTCAACCCTCAAAGACGATTGATAGTTCAACCCTCTTGGGGTCTTCGATATCTAATGTTGTTGTTTGTCAATAAAATAAACAGTATTAATGGAGGTATTTACTATTTCTGTTAGGTCTATTAAGATGGTTATTATACGTTATTGTGCTCCATTGTAAAGTCTTAGACTTCTCAACAATAACTTGAAGTTCAATGAAATGTAGGTTTTACTCACTCGAGTTCAAGTTTAAACTAGGTTAAAATTATTGAGATTGAGCTTGATTCCAATTTTAGGCTGAGGCTAAGCTTGAACTCAAGCTAGAGTTTGAAGTATTTAGATCAGGCCAAACTCAAACATATGCCGTTTCGAGCTAACCTCGGCTTAATGCGACCCCATCTCTTAACATTCGTCAATGCATTATTTTAGAGAAAACCATTACGAGAGAGAAGCTTCATGGTTCGAGACTTAGGACGGCAGAATGCTTCATGGGCCCACCACTCTGATTTATTAAAGCCTCCCCTTAGAAGCATTTAAAGCAAAGAATAATCTTTTGGAATTTCGAACATTTCATGTACCCAGTTCTGATATCCTGACCCCACATACACACTTCCGTCCTTTATTTCACACGGACGGTTGAGATCAATAGGCAGACTTTCCAGTTGGACGAAGAAGACGTTCATGCACGTGTCACTTCACTGACATATTTCCAAAGTGCTCCTCTAACTGCCACTTTTGGACTTTTCGGTGATTGCACGTGGTCAGAACTCGGTGTACTTGTCCCGCGGAACACCGTTATTTCGTAGCTCACGCTGAATCTTCTTAGAACGAGCCCCTCCCCTTGAAGTATTTGGCTGGCATGTTGGACGTGGCGTATTGGTCCACTAGATCCGTTGGGAGGGTGACGGTTGGTAGCCCGCGGATTACCTGAGCAGCAGGCGCCGGTTCTGTTCGACGAATTCGTCGCGCACAAAGGATTTTTCGGCCAAAATCAGAGCCCGTGTTTCTCTCATCGAATCTATAGAGGGATCGCCATGGATGAGGCGATGCTAAATATGGAGTTGTTTCGTAAAATAAAGAAAGATGACGTGAGGTCTGTAAGAAGACTCTGCCGAGAACGGTGAACCTCTCCTTCCCTTTTCCTCCCTACTTACCTTCTCCTCTTCCCTCTTAAGCTCTCGATTTTTCGTTTCTGCTGGCTTCTCCTTATCTGGTTGCACGCGGCGGAGTTGCAGATATAATCGAAGATGCAATCTCCGAAGCCCAGGTACTACGATAATTGCCTTTTGGTTGAAATTGATACGTTTATGATGATAGTTTTTTTTTTTTTTTTAAACTAATCCGGTTCATTTTATTTTCGTTTTTTTTTTTTCATAATTCGATAGTCTCGATTGTAATTCTGCGCTTTTTCAGACAAAGTTCTATGTTTTTTGAATTTCTGTTATTGGTTTTTTCTTGCTCTTCTTCTTGTTCCGTCCGTAAGTCTTGATTGGCCTTGCCCTGTTATTATTTCTCTTCGTTTGTTTCAGCTTTTCATTGGAGATAGAGATTCTTTGGTTATTTTTTCTTGTTCTAGTTGTGTTGTGCCTATTTGGTATACGTTGGCTCGCTTTCGTGCAACAAAATTTTGGTTTCACTTCGTGTTGTTCTTAACGGTGACTTCTACTGTTGCTTTCCTGTGGATTGTCTGTATTCTTATTTCCAATTTGATTCTCACTTTTGTTTTGTATTAGAGGGAGGTTACTTCCTTGAAATCAGTTACTCCATTTGTAGATTTATGCCACCTGTATTTCGATACTGTATTTTGTATTCTCGGAAGCAAACCTCTTATTTGATGAAAATGTACAGAAATAGTCTCGCATGGATTTGTGAAATAGAAAAAAAAAGTTTGATAAGTAGCTAATCATTTTGGGATACGGCCTTTGACCCAATTTAAAAGAAAATACCCAGCAATTCCTCCTGATTGATCAAACTCTGCTGTCTGTAAGAGCTTCATCTTGAGATATGTACTCATTAATGGATCCCCGGTTTCTGTTTCCTCGAATTTCAGTTTTGGGTCTTCTGAAGCCCCACGTCGGCTCTCTTCCCATTTATCCAGTTCCAAGATCACTATAGCTAAATCTTCAAAGATCAACCCTGCTTTATCGGATGAGGATTCAAATCCTGGTGGACAGCTTCTTGAACGAAATTTGTCTGCCAAGATCACGGCAATGGCTGAGGTAGTGACTCAGTTTCAAACAAACTCAGATCATTTTATTTAATATTTTATTTTATTTTGGTGTATCAAACATAATTTATACAATTCAACACAGAGACGAACACAAAGAGGGTTGGAACTACAGCAACAACTGGCTCAAATCCAAGATGAACTCAGGAAAACAAGAAATAAGTTAACTGATGTAGAGAAGGAGAAATCCCATGTCCTCGACGAGCTTGAAGTGATAAAGAAAGTGGGAGAAGAAACAAACATGAAGCTTAGTGAGGCCCTTTTAGGGCAAAGAGTAGCTGAAGGAAAACTGGAAATGGAGAGAGTTCATTGCAGCCAATTAGAACAAGCAATTATAGAGTCAGCTCAAAAGAGGGATCAAGCATGGCAGCTTGAGCTCGAAGCAAATCAGAAGCAACATGCTGTAGATGTTGAAGCGCTTCTGGCTGTGACCAAAGAATTGAATGTTGTTAAACAAGAACTCTCCTTTGCGATTAAAGCAAGAAATGAAGCTTTTAGAGTGGCTGAGGAGGCCAGGGCACTGGCATACAGGAAAAACTCGACTGATTCCAGTGGTGGATCTGACATCGGTTCTGAGATGAATGATGTAAGTGATGAGGAATCGAAGACTGGGGAAAGTAATGAATTGGATAGCTACACATGTTCATTGATGGAGTCACTAAAGCTTGAAAAAGAAAATGCAAAAGATCTTGAGGCAAAATTGGCTGAAAAAGAGTCCATGATGGAGGGACTCGCAATGGAGGTGGAAGAGGCAAGAAAATCCGAATCAAGGATGTCCACTTTATTATCTGAGAGCAGGGTCCGAGCAAGGAAACTTGAGCAAGAATTGGAGAAAGCAAAAGAATCAGAGACCAAAACATATGATTCTCTTCACTCTCTGACCAAACAGCTTGAGCAGACCAAGATTTCACTGGAAGAAGCCAAACTGATCATGGTTAATCAGGACAGCAAACATGGCAGGATGGCAAATCTGACTGCTCAGTTTCATGACACTGATTCCACCAAAGGGACTGGCCGTAAACTTCAATTTGCTGATGGATGTGAAGACTATAGTGTTTTGGATTCAAGTAAATTAGCAGAGGAGATGACTTTGCTCAGAAATGAGCTACAGTTAGCTATTGGAGGAGAAGAGAGGAGCGCAAAGGCCATGGATGGTTTTGCTTTGGCTTTGAAAGAAGTCACAACCGAAGCCAATCAGTTAAAAGGTAAACTTGCTTCAGCTGAAGCAGAACTTACCACTTCAAGAACAGAAGTTGAATATACTGGCATCATGTTAAAGAACACAGAACAGAGGTATTTGAACCTTCTGAATGAATCTAGGAAAGAGATTGCTAAATTTAAAGATGACAATGAGAGACTGAAACTAGAAGCTGAAGAATCTTTTGCGGCATGGAATGGAAAAGAGAACTGTTTTGTCCAGTGTATAAAAAAATATGAAGAGCAGATTGCCCGAGAAAAAGAGGAGAACCTGAGATTGCTTGAAGCACTAACAGAGGTCGATGAGGCTGCTAAGGTTTCCAAACAAGAGAATAACAGGTTAAGGGACATACTTAAACAAGCAGTAAATGAGGCCACAGTTGCTAAAGAAGCTTCAGAGATTGCTAGAGCTGAGAACTCTCAACTGAAAGATAGTTTATCAGACATGGCTATTTCATTAGAACGTCTTAAGATTAATGAAGCTTCAGCCCTCGAGAGTGTGCAAGAATTGAAGAACATGCTTCCCAAAAATGGTGATTCAAATCAAGAATCAGAGAGCAAGGAGCTCAAAAATACAAATGGAAATGTCAAAGAGAGTAAAAAACCATCAAAGGTACCATCAGAATTACCAAAGTCACCACAACTTTCAGCTCTTAGCATCGAAGCTCCGCCAAGAACTCTGTTAGAGTTACCGAAATTAGCACTTCCAAGTGTTACCATCGAAGCTCCGAAGCTCCCATTTGGACAAAAGAATGCCGTAGAGGACCTTGATATTCTTGAGGGATCCATATTTACAGTTGACTCTCCCAACGAAAATAAGAGGCTAGACACTGCGAACCGTCACTTCCACAGGAAAGCTCACTCTCTGGTACTTATGGATGATTTAGAACATATGACTTCAGGTGATTCTGATATGCCCAAATCTTATTTGGATGATATGGACAATGAGAGAAGCTCGGCAGCACAGAGGAAGAAGAAAGCATTGCTTGCTAGGTTTGGAAGCCTCATTAGAAAAAGAAGCTTCAGATAGATGTCATGGACTTGAGTGATGCCAGTAGGAAATCCTTCACCTCTTGTTTTGTACTAATATCTTCGTTTAATGAGCGCACACGGTTCAGTTAGTATCTGCAAAACAGAAGAAAAAAACACAGGTTTGTAACAACAATCCAGATTACATATACGTAGGGTTTGTAAAGCACAAAATTTGCACCAGTTGGTGTTTGATTACTTACACACCAAGATTATTGTTTCGATCTTCACAGAAATGAGTAAAATGACAATTTCTTTGATTTCTTTTCTCTATCAAATACATGTAGGGCAGGTTACAGTTTTTGCTGTAATGATTTCCCATTGATCTTCAACAAGAAAAAATAGAGAGACACATAGATGCAGATTTTAACGTGGTTCAGAAGTGCAAGAGACTAATCGATATGATTCAAACCTTCAAGAGGGAAAGATGTTTCATATATCATCATTTATCCTGAACCATCTAGGAAGATTCCCAAGCCCTAAAATAATAAAACTTGAAAAATAAACAATAAAAAGTGGAATAAAAAAGTGAATGATGGGAGAAGTCGAATGCTTTCGTGCTAAGATAAGTGTTAAGAGATCTCAGCATAAGCAACCTGCCGGCAGCATTATGGGATTCTCAATGTCTGCAAATCTTCCTAGACCATTAAAATAGATGCACGATGTAATGTAATGTTGAATCGCCTCCTCCGTTTTGACTGTCAAGACAGAGCATCTGACTAAACAAAACGATAAGAATCAAACAATCGTTAACTGAAAACGTAAACGCAACAAGAAGAAGAATCCGACTGTGATTTCGGAGAATTCAACACAGAGACTGTGGTGGAGAACCAGGAGGATTTGGGCCGGGAATTCTTGAAAAAATTAATAAAAAAACAATTAATTCGGTCAATCTACCTAGTTGTCTTTAAAAATTAGTTGGTTTTGGGCAACTGCTAAACCAGCTGATCCAGCCTGCCACTGCCAAGAAGGGACACGACCCCCCTCCGGTCATCGAGTACCGCCTCTCTCCTCCCCCATTTTAAGTGTAACGACGGGAGATCGTCCATCACTGTTGAACTAACCCGTGGCCATCCCTAATATCAGACCATATCAAATATTCTCACACTATAAAACATTAAAATAATATATCTTAATATCCACCTTAGATATCGTATTAGTTCTGAACCGTAAGCTTAAATAGGTTCGATATATACCTGAGTTCAGTTATTTTCACGTCCAACGAGTTGATTGTCCTGGTCTAGATATTTCCTGGACTACGCGCAGTGGATTCTCTTCCGAAAATAGATGGCAAGAGGTTGTATGGACGGCGGCCATTTGAGACCACAGCTTCCACACTATCTATACCATTTTGAGCACTCCCATTTTTTCGATCTCTATGGGAGGCCGACGTATCGGTTGGAGAACATCAAGATTATCTACCTCCATTTCTCTTTCTTGCTGGCACAGCGAAACACTCAAAAGAATTACCCAGATTTTTACAAGCTTAGAAACCAATTCTAAGACCATCAGAATCGACGAAGATGGTAATAGTAGCTGATTATATACAACAGGGATCACTTTGTAGCTGAATATGACCAACTCCAGAGGAAGATCCTGATGGAGATTAGATAGCAGTGTTAATTCCAATTAAATTTCCTGTGCTATCCAGAAGTGGACCACCACCAGTTCCTGGGTTTATGGCTGCATCAGTCTGTACGACATCCTGAATTGGCGTCCAGTGGCAGCAGAACTGATCTCTCTTCGGAACCCACTACACACAGTTGCAATAAAGAAGACTTCAGTGAAACTTTTCAACAAGATTGACTACAAGCTCATCATAGTGAATATCATGGAAAAAACTACATGAGTTTTTGAGTAGCAGTCTCTTGAACAGATGATACGAGTTAGTGACTGCAACCAAAACAAGTGGCAAAAACTACAGGATGGAAACAAAATTGCAGCTTTGGTAAGTGATTAGGGAAAGGTAATTAGTTAAATAATTTTGTGCTCCTACAATTTACAGTCAATGGTGACAAATGACAATGAAACTCTGGCTAACAGAATACTTGCCGATTCAGTTCCTTCCAGCAGAAATGACAAAAATAAAGATAAAAAAGCTACCTGAGACCACCAAACCACGGGTCAGAAGATTACTTGAATCTGTAGCCTAGAACACTAGTACATGGCTTTTCAAATTAATAGCCCAACAGATCCAGTCGTTGGGAAGAAAAACAGAAGAAAGAAAGACTTGTCGGAGGGAAAGCATTCCAGCAACAAACTCCTGTGTCTCCTCCTCTCCTACAAGCATTGTCCTTATTCCCTCCCTTTCCACATCTCTATATCAATGTGATTTCTGGACCATACATATTGCCTCCTGGAGTTTTTGTGAAAATTTTACCAGTTACCTCTTAAAAATATTAATCCTTCTTGCAAGCATACCATTCTTGTTGGCATCCTTTGCTTGCCGGTTTTGAGTTGCAATTTGCTTCTTAAATAAAAATAATAGTAACGAGTACACAGCTAGAGAAACTTCATACCTGATTACCCCAGTGGTAAGAGTGTGGTCAAGAACAAACTGCAAAACAGAGTGAGGAACAGACATGCGCCACCTTTTTCTCTTTCTAGACCAAGCTCTTTATTTGAAAATAGGCTTACGTTCAAAGGTCTCAGTAAAACTCATACTGGTTATATCATTCAAACTAAGCATGACTACCCAAGTAATAATTTGAAGACAAAATCCAATTATTGGATTAAACTTATTGAAACAGGGAATAGTCAGGTCAGATGTCCATGTTGATCTCCTGTGTTCATGCTCCTAGAAGTGCAAATGCTACAAAAACAGTTTGATGATACAATCTTGCTGCGAAAAATGCACAGTTCATCGTTTCCCTTCTTGATTATTTCGATATCTGCATCATCCTATACTCAAAAAAAGATATTTGTACCCATTCTCCCTGAGGATCTATTGTAATCTTTCGTATTAATTTTTTTTTATTTCTCATCATGTTCAAAAATGGATTCAAAATGGATATTCATAGATTCAGATTCTGACTGAGTTTGTTAGGGTTGGCTGGTCTAAATATTTGGAAAAGCTTTAAAACCCCAAGATCGAAACATCGAGTGACAAAGCAACCGAAGCGCACAAAACGAAGAGGGAATCGAGAGGAGAGGAACTTGAAAGACGAAATTCGTCAACCCCGTCGTCCGTGCTATCACTCTTTGAGAAGCGATGGGAAGCGAAGGAAGAGAGGAGAGGGGGCAGAAAAGGTAACCCGAGCTTTCTGAAGGAGAGAGCGAGGGAAGGAGAAGTTGGGAAGAGGGAGCGAGAAGGGTGTTTTTGGGCGCGGAATGGAATCGAGCTGGCGAAGAGCAATGGAAGGCCAACAGCAGTGACGTAGTAGCCATTGTTTCGGATGGCATGACAGGTGGCTCAGTGAGTGGCTTTATATCAATGTTTTAGGACTCGGGGTTTTGGGACCCGAACTTGTATTAAGGGGGGTTAACGAAGAATTGAATTAAAGTAAGATTATACCATTTCATTTCGCTCAGGTCTTCCCTCACTATATAGTTCATAAAAAATGGTGTTAATGTAAAAAGAATTGAATTGAAGCGAGATTACACCATTTTATTCGCTCAGATAAAGACGGGGGAAAGTTAATTCCTACCTATTTTGCGAATCATCAACTTTTCACGCACGTTGCTTCTTCCCCCACCCCCGTCGCCCTTCCTTGCTCTCGGCCTCCCTCTCCTCTCCCTCTCGACCTCCGTCGCAGAGCACAGGAGGGCAAGCCTCTATCGCACCCCCCCCCCCCCCCCCCCCCCGTGGGCCTTCTTCCTCCCTCCTCTCGGCCTCTCCCTCTTGACCCCCGTTGCAGAGCACGAGGAGCGCCTCTCAGCCTCCCTCTTTTATCCCTCTCAGCGTACCATTGGAGCGTCGCCATTGCCCACTGGCCCGTCGCTGAGGAAGACGATGATGGTTTAATTTTTCCTAAGTTAGGAAAATTAAACCATCGTCATAATTGGTTTAATTATCCGATTAATTAAACCATTAGTTTTTCATTTTTTGTTAATATATTATTAATTAATAATATGTAAAATATATATTATGTTATTGATAAATTAATATATTTATTTTTTGTATTAAAATAGTGATTTTTAATTTTAAACTATATCTCATATTATTACAAAATAATTTATTTTTTTATTATATTCACTTATGTTATTTTTAACTTATTTATTTATTTTAAATAATTTATTCTAGTCACACATAATTAGTATATTAATTTATAATAAATTGTAATCATTAATTGGTATAATTAATTAAACCATTAGTTTTATTTATTATATTCTCTTATGTTATTTTTTAATTTTTTAATTATTTTTATATAATTTATTCTAGTCACACGTAATTATTGTTTTAATTTATAATAAATTATAATCATTAAATAATATAATATAGTTTTTCATTAATTAAGATATTAATATATTCTAATACTACACGTTAAGTTACTTATAAGTGTAGTAATTATATTTATTTTGGTTAATTATATGTTTAAGTATATATTTTATTTAATTATATTATAAAAATATTACTCATTTTTCATTTGGCGGCACTAACACAATCTGTTTTTTCTAGCCACATGACTCGTCTATACTAATACCCAAACATGAAACATGAGTTAAAGTTGAATCAATTCATGTTAGTTCAATTCAAGTTAATTGCGACTAACCCCCAAAATTCAATTAAAGTATTTTAGGTAGCCAAGTCAATTATCTGAGTCTGAGTAGACAATCTGTGTTTTCTCTATTTTGCCCCCCGTTTTTTTTCCTTTGCTCTGGAGCCCGAAACCAAGACCGAAGGAAGGCTCCAAATCTATTCGCTTTTGACGATTGCAGTCTGTAGCCAGCCAATCGCCCTCGCACTGTCTGCGCCAGATCGCCGTCTCCGGGGAGGACCCTGCGTCACTCATGGCGGAAGCTGAACAAGGGAAAACCCCAAGCCTATCTGAGGTACTGTTCTAGTCTTTCACCTTGTTCTTCGATGCCTTCATCTACTCTTAGTCAAATGCGTCCAAGAGATGCAGTGGAACGATTCCTATTTCATGCGTTCTCGATCTGATTAGCGATCGAGGAGTTCAGCTTACATGAATCTGTTCTCTATCAGGTTCATCCTTTTCTTCTACTTGAATTGAGGAGGTTAATCTCTTTTCACTATCGTAATGAAATGCTTGTCAGTGGTGTCTTGTGAACTATATGTGGTGAAGTCCGTAAATCACTATTATTTAGTAATTCTGATGCTGAAATGTAGGCGGGATAATCCTGTACTTCTGCCCAAAGGTTAAATATGAACCGTTAATGTTACATTTTTCTTTTTAACTGTTTCAGTTTCTGCTTCTTTTGTTGAAAGCTGATAAATTGGAACGATCGTGCTATGGATTGTGGGGAAAAAAAAAGCGAGTAGACTAGTAGATAGAGAGAGATTATGACGTCTTTCAGTGTTTGGCCAATTTTGGAATTTATTCAAAGTTCATTTTTTACGTCTTGGCCGCAGTTTTTAACATCCATAACACCGAGGGCCTATTTCGGTATAGTCAGTAGAAGAGGATGAACTAAACTCTTTAGGGTGCACAGGAAGCCAAAAGAATTTGTGTGAATTTCTGTTAACATACAATTCCGATTTGGGTGAAGTTCTTATAACGTCCATGTGTGAAGGCTTCTGTAAGAACCTTGGTTCTTGATTTGTGATCTTGTTGCCTTCCTGTTATTTCTCATTCAGCTAATGTCTCTTTTCAATCTCTAAAGTTTTCTATTGTGGGTGCCTTGGGCATGAAGTGACACAGTAGATAGATGACATTGTCCACAAATCCTATTTTTCTGAGGTCAATGAGATGGAGGTCACTCATCATTGAATAGTCTTTATCTTAGTGATCAGCGTAGGACATTGTTCTCAAAAAACGAATGGCTGTAGTACTCAGTGAATTGTGCATGACTCAATCTATAGGTAATCATAATTATCAGTTTCAATCTTTAGGCAATAATATCTTTACCAACATTTGAAACCTGCAGATTATCTTGGGGAAGTGAAATAGTTATGACACATGGTTTTATTAGCCCTCCAATGAAAAGAAACCAGGAACACCAAAAGCCAAGGTTAAAATTTAACATGTATGCTTGCTGAGGTTTAATTCTTTGCTGACCTAGATCTCAGGCTCAGTAATGTGATTTGGGCTTTTTGAAGTTGTATTTATGAAGTTTATTGTTTTGTCCTGGCATTTTTTCAGCAATGGTTGCTTCAGGAGAAAGAGAGGAAACAAGAACCAGGTGACACTCCAGTTGAAGCTAGTCCAGCTCCAGTTGAAGCGAGCGAAACTCCAGTTGAAGCAAGTCAGACTACTGATGAAGTTCCAACAAATGCTGCTGCAGAGGAACCTGTCACAGACAACATCAACAAGGAAACCGCACCTGTGGAGGAAAACACTGAAGCTCTTGAACCAGAGCAACCAGAGGAGGAAGAAGTGGCTGAGGAAAAACCAGATATAAAGGTACATGTTGTAATGTATGATTTTTCTGGACTTAGTTTGTACCTTCAATTGTTTCTTACTATAAAACTTTGTGTTTATTTCAGATAGAGACAGCTCCAGCAGATTTCCGTTTTCCAACAACTAATCAGACGAGGCATTGCTTTACACGATATGTTGAATATCATCGGTGAGTTATTGAATATCTTCCAGTGTATTTGACAATTTGATTTTCCATGGTATTTATTGGGTCCGTTCTATATGGTAACACTTGTAATCTCTCTCTCTCTCTCTTTCTCTCTCTCTCTCTCTATATATATATATATCTAAGAAGTAATTGCACAGTGAAGAAGGCTTTCTTTGTTTCAGGTGCATAGCTGCTAAAGGGGATGGTGGTCCTGAGTGTGATAAGTTTGCCAAGTATTATCGTTCTCTTTGCCCTGGAGAATGGGTATGTTTACCAAATGTAACTCCATTAGTGTTTCCTCTGCACTAGATAGTTTTTATGATTGCCAACTGCAAAATTTAGATGCACGTTGAAGCTACGATCAGTTGATAGGCTTTGTGCATGAGTAGTTCTGATCGTGCATAATCCATGTGAATGACATGGTTGTACATCTCATGGACTTCTTTCAGTAATTATAGCATCACGTTAGATGTTTGTGATTTTCCTTCTTATAATAGTTTGCATTTCTGACATGTGTTTTTTTCTGGCCTTCTACATTAACTGGAGAATTTAAATATCAGTATGTACACAACCTACATCTGCATCTCTATATGCAGTTAATGCTTATAATTTATTAGTTTTTGTTATATGAATATATATCAAAATTCATGCATGCCATATTTGTATTACAAGGCAACATCGTCCCCACAATTTGCAAGTTGACATTATGTACTTTTATTAAAGTATTTTTAGATGAAAATCTTATAGACTGCTCATGCTAGGGATTAAGTTGAACTTCTCCGAAGGTATTTGCCATCTCAGTATAATGTTGGACGGTAAACGTATTTGATTTTCTTCCTGGTTGATTTGTACCTTCAACCTGTAGCTTGTTGGAAATTGGCTGTTGTGTCTATTCTCCTTACCATAAGCAACCAATATGAAATATCCTGACACACTTTGATTTCTCTTCCAGAATATTAGCTCAGCAATCTTGCTTGAGTCTTTTCATTTTCTAGTCAGTGTTTCTTTGGGGAGGGTTTCACTTTCGTATACAATCTGTAACAAATATTCATGTTTGATCGATCATTGCAGGTTGACAGGTGGAATGAACAAAGAGAGAATGGTACCTTTCCCGGTCCTTTATAGGGAGAACCTATAAAGCATAGTTTCTGAATACTTCTGTTCTTTGTACTTTGGCATTCAAATAGTCGAATCTGGCAGAGTTTCTAATAAAAATTTTGGCTTGTATGTTGACAACTGACTACAGTGAAATGTGAGCGCAATATCATATTTTTTTTCTTTCCATTCCAATGAGCTATTGTGCCAAACGGTACCAAGAATTACTTTGTTGTAGACATTATGAATGTTCTGGGAAAAGTGAAAAAGAAGAGATCACTTTTAAGTGTTTCCCTAAGGATTTTACCCAGGGATGCAACATTTGAACAAGCAGTGAGAACTACAACAAAAGGGTAGAATGATCAGGTGCAGCTTTAGAGCCTCCTTTTATCAAATATGTTCTTTGCTTTCTCTATCTCTCTTTTTCCTAGCATAGCTCTCAACCATAGCTATATGAAGTTGGGTTTAATGCCCATCACAAAATGATTAATCAACTTTAAGTCTTTGTTTTTAACTAATAAATTAAAAATCTTTGTACTCACTAATCATGTGAGATTATTCCTTAATATTTTCTCTCATGTATAGGCTTCTTTTATAGTTTTACACATGGATAATTTAGGTGAAAACTTACATATAGTACTTGTTTTAATACTTGTGTGAAGTCAAGTCCAATGTTCATTCTAAAATGATTAGTCAACTTAAGAAAAACCAAGAAACTCCTTTAGAAAACCGAAATCATAACTATGAATCCACATTTCGTTCAGGCATCCGAACCCTTTGGAATTATTTGGTTCTATATTTTACGTGTGATTTGTTTTTTCTTCTACTAAAAAATGACCGGTTCTTCTTTCTTTGACTCGGTAAACCCTGTCGGAACAATTTGACTCGGAATTCGGACTTCAGGCCATCAACTCAATGTTAGGCCATCTGAGACTGGTTTAGTTTTCTAATAAGAGAAGTCCGACACTTCTGTTAGCCAATAACAAGCGGACTTTCGCGTGGTCACGATCCGACTTCGACCACTCTAACTGATCCAGGCCGTTCAGCTCCGCAAAGAAAGCACAACCAGGTCAAACATTCACCGTCCGATCTCTACCGGCAAAAGCACAGCATCCGCTGTTTCTGATTGTCGGATTGAAAAAGACGCACGTCGGCAGATCAGCCTGGAGTCTTGATTGGCGACAGAAGGCGACTATAAATATTGGAGGCCGCGCGGGCGATGAAACTTTTTCCTTTGCTTCCGAAGGCGTTCTCTGATTTCCTGAGGTTTTTGTTTGCAAGGTGTGTAGTGAAGTTTTTACTCGTTTTGTATTCTTTTATGAATTTATGAATAGTAAATTTGTCTTTTGCGTTGTTTTTTTTTTTTGAGGATACGAATTACCTTGAATAACTTGAGTGAACCACAACTTCAATTTGATCAAAGCACAAGGAAAGCGGGAAATCGTATGATTTTGTTTTCGTTTGGAAATGGCTGATAAGTCTGTCGCAGCCTTTTTGTTCTTTCTGTAAATTTCAAATCCTTTACCCGTTAACCATATTTGATCCGAAGATAGGGGATGCGAGCTCGCTAGGGTTTTATTTTATTTTAGTATTTGCGGGTTATCTTAGGTTGGATATGGTTTATTTTTTCCGCTTTCTTGTTGTTGAAACTGGAACTTGTTGTTTTTTTCTTTGTATTTTGTTGGGCGAAAATGATTAGGGTTTTGATCTTTATTATGTTATGTGTCAACTTTACATAATGTTATTGAAGTTAGGGTTATTAGTTCCTCAAGGTTTCTGTTTTGTCAGGGACGAGTTTGTTTTAAATTTTCCCACTATCCGTGCCCTAAGGATGTAAGAGATTTGCAATTCTACAATTATTTGCTTTCTGTTGAAGTACTCAACCTTGTCAGCCAAGTGTGCCATGAGTTTTACCTCTATGGATTGGGAGAGGCAGTTGATGTTTTTGTTTTTAGGGATTTGTTGTAGGAGCGCGTTATGATTTGGTGTTGAAGCACTTTTTTATGCTTTATTTATATTGACAGGCTCCATGTCTTTATGTGCGTTTTTTTTCTTTTATTTTTTAAAACTTTCTGCTTGGGATGTATTTTCTTCTCCATTTACCTTATTTAGGTTATGCTTCTTTCCGTTTTCCTTATTCATTCTATCTGTATTTTTCTGTTTTGGTTAGTAGTTTCGAATTGATTTTGTTAATTCATTTTTTGTTCAATTCCCCTCATTTTGATTGAGGGTTGAATAGGGCATGTTCAGTTTTCCGTTTAATTAAAAAAATGGCAGTTCTTTGAATCGGGTGTGAACCTTCTATTCTGCAGATGGCTCGTACCAAGCAAACTGCTCGTAAATCTACTGGAGGAAAGGCACCAAGGAAGCAACTTGCGACCAAGGTTAAAAAATAGTGCTTTCAGTAATTATCTTTCTTTTCATTGCAACAAATTCTGACTGTAGTTTTGTAAAATTCTAGGCTGCTCGTAAGTCTGCACCAACAACTGGGGGTGTGAAGAAGCCCCACAGATACCGTCCTGGAACTGTTGCTCTTCGGTGATTCTTCTGTTCTTTGAAAGAAATGAGTTTTGTTGTTGGATTTATTAAGGTTGAATCTTTATTAGTTCTAATTTCGAGTAACTATACTTGTCTTGCAGTGAAATTCGTAAGTATCAGAAGAGCACTGAGCTTCTGATCAGGAAATTGCCATTCCAGAGGTTGGTTCGTGAGATTGCCCAGGATTTCAAGGTAAGCTAAGTTTTAGTTATTCCAGATATTGTTGCATCAGATTGGTGGGAGTGTGGTAACGGTTGCTACCTCCTTGCTGTATGCAGACGGATTTGCGTTTTCAGAGTCATGCGGTGCTTGCACTGCAAGAAGCCGCTGAAGCTTATCTTGTGGGCCTGTTCGAGGATACGAACCTCTGCGCTATCCATGCCAAGCGTGTTACAATCATGCCCAAAGACATTCAGTTAGCGAGGCGGATCCGTGGGGAGAGAGCATAGGTAACAAAACACATTATTCGAGCAATCCTGTTGTCTGTTTGTATACAGCTAATATTAGCAGTAGCTATGTTACTGGGTTGGTAGATATTAGATGGATTTCCGTGTTTAGTTTAAGAGTTTACTGTTTTAAGGAGGTGACTGCTGTACTTGTATTGTGCACCATTTCTTTTTTTTAATGTTTTAACATGTCAATTTGTTTGTGTTGTGTATCGATCTGTCATTTTGGTAGTTGAAGAGTGCTCAGGAAGTTCAATAAGCAAAACGATTCCTCTTACGAAACGATGGTTGTTTCACCCCTAAAATTTAGTTCTTGGGGATTATTTTGGCCGGTTGTTACTGTTTTTCAGAATTTCCTTAGTTGCTCCATGAGACGGTCTTGTCAAGAACAAGTAAATCATTTTCGACTACTGCATTGGATTATATCGCATTTGATAAAGCTGCATTGCGTTGCGTATCAGAAGAGCCACATTACGTGGTGAAAACAAATATTTTTGTATCCGTTTCATAGATTACAGAGACTATATACTTCCGGTCATTTTTCGAACTACTACAATAAACCTCAAGGCAGTAAAAGGATCGACCATAGTTATTCTTTTCTGTAACTCATGAAATAAATACATCGGGTAATTAGCCCGAGTCATATTATTAGCACGGGCCAAATGCATAAAACTGTTCCGTGACCAACCTGGTATGGCCCCTGTACTTAGATCTACAATTACGTTCGACAAACCCTCTCATAGGAGACTCAAATATACAAACGAATTACTTTGACTTGATTTGCAACTAAGATTACAAGAGCTCAATAGAGCAATAAATAACAAACGAATTGGAATTTGCTCCGTGTGGAACTGTGGTTATTCTTTTCCTTTTCATGCTGTAGTATTTCTGTCTGAAACCTCTCTCCGGCATAAGCAATCTGGTAGGGGGTTCTCATAAAATGCTTCTTCCGATCGAAACCTCTCCTTACCCTTCGTGCCAGATATGGGGCCTTTTCTCTTCCGGGGAGACCCTTGCCTGCTCGAACAAGGTATCCACTGGTCAAACTTATGCACAAACACATACAAATGGGGAGTAAGGAAAAGCACTCACTGTAACCTAACCTTCTACTATGGATTTCTCTGACTATATCTGATAGCTTTTTTCCCTCCTTGAGAGAACCTCTTTCCACTTTGTCAAACAAACGCACAAGAGCTTTTCTGGTACAGAGAACGAGAATGTGGTTACAGGCAAGAATATGGTCTATAATCATTCTTTTGAATAATCATCTCACCTGTCAGGAGTGATTGTTTTCCTATGACCAAGGAAGCGGCGGTGTCCCTCAACCGCCCTAGCCATATTCCCATTGTAAGATGGTATAAATACATCACTTTCTACAGAGACGATGTAGTCTAAAGCGGCCATTTGAGAAGCATGAGAAGTAAAAGGTTCAAGCTCCTCAGCAGAAGCCAACTTCTCCTGGCAACATGTTTGCAAGACATCATAAAACACGGTTAGGTACAGTAAAAACCTGGACTAGTAATCAGCCGCGTCTTGCTGCAACAAATAAGTTGTGAGACAAGACCCACAAGTTCAGTATTTACTATAAACGGTGAGAAAATGTTGAACAAGAGAGATATTCACACCTTGCTCATCAGCAGAGGAAATCGGGTTTCAAGTTCAGCAATCCGAGAATCACCACCATAGATCTCCCCTGCAGCAATATATATTGGAGTACTTGACGGATAACCAAGAGAAGAGATGAACATGCCGACCTCCTTTGGAGTCAGAGGACAGTATCCCTTGGACCTCTGTTCGACGGAATCAATATCCTTAACCTTCCAATATGCAGTATTTTCTCTGTGATTGAAAAAGTAAAAAGATTTAGAATTGCACTGTAAGAGAATTTCTACAAAAAAAAAATTATTACCAAGTTAGTTACCTGATTGTAGTGAGCTCATCACCTTCATCCTGGGACAATCCAAATGTGCATCCACTAAATGCAAGCATGTCCTTCTCATATCGTAAATGAAGAGCAATATACGGTCCATACGACCTCATTCTTTCCACCAACAACTGCACAGTTGCTTTCACTTATGAACTCAAATTGACCACAATAATTAAGTCAAATCTGGAAAACTAGCCCATATTAAACTCTTGATACTAAGCGGTTCTTAGGCTTATCTCTAGACATTTACAGTGGCAGGTAACAAAAATATGAAAACACAAACAGATTAAATTTGTTAAGTTCCTATGTCTTAGATTAGGTCTTGTCCTGTTCTCCTTTAGCATAACCTTAAAGCAAATGTGTATACTCAAAAAAGAAATGGAAAAACTGGCATAAGGAGAACACTGTATTAAGGTTGGCAAAGGGAACAACTCAAGCCTCTTTCAGGTAAATGCAGCAGTTTCCATGAATGATCCTCTTTAAACAACCCAGGGTAATTGGTAACACTAGAAAAAAAGGTATGTGAATATTAATGATGCCCATTTTGATTATTCTACAAGCTTGACAGAATAATCTTTTTCATCAATACAAGCCATACTATTTTTTGTAGTTCAGAGTCTACGGGCAGCTAAAAGTCAAAAGACAAGTTAAGAATGTTACTTTTCCCAATGCTTCAATCCTAGGAGCAAAACGGAGGGCTTGGAAAAAGGCACGACATCGCAACCTCTGGATATCTGGAGGTAGATTATTATTTGCCAACCGTGAATCAGATTTTGCAGCTCGAATAACCTGAAAGATTGGGAAAGGTATAGTACAGGTTTTGACTTGAACAAATCAACTGAAGATGTGATAAATCTATCCAGTCCTAATGGGCGCTCAACAACAGACCTGAAAATCATTCCACAAATGGGAGATCTCATCTTGGTAGTACTCCACCCCCGACCAGCTTGTAAAATGCTTGATTGCTTTAGTACTTGTTGCCAGTTCTTTTGGAAGTTTCTTTACAACTTTAACATCATTAGCCAAGGTGCTAATGAAATGTTCTTCATCAAATACATCAGAGAAATTGCTGCAGTCAAATAAACATTTCCCTGAGAAACTAAAGATTAAAGTATTAACCGATTATAGCATCGAATGATAAGGGTCATATTTGCACCTAGAATCTTGCCAAAATGATCGCTTATCAAGTTCAGGAATAACAAGGGTTGCATTGATAATGCGGGCAACTGCCACCATGTCAGATATCTGTTGTTCAGGACACTAATGACAGTTAGAATTCCAACAAAAGTAAAGAACTAGAAATGAAAATGAAGATTGAAAGCAAGTTAGAGTTGTGGACATGTTTTGATATAGAATTTATTAGTAGTTTGTGATCCTAAACATCAGTTTCTGTAATCCATAAATTTTTTCAATCCAAGGTTTCTACAAGATCAGATGACCACTACTCCCTTATTTTATTTTTTGTTTAAATAACGAGTTGATTTAATTAAGAAAGCAAAGAATCAGAATTTACAGAATATATAAACTCCTGCAACATTACTTCAGATAAATGAATTCAGGCAGCTGAACTCTCACTAAAGAACTTCTGGGGCTACTGGGAATGAAACTGAAGGCAAAGGCAATAAAAACCTTGAAATGGTGTTTGGATTCTTGTAACAGCAAGACTACTAAAATAACTGTTGCAAGATTAAAGATTATTCAAAAATTGGTAACTGGTACATATTTCACACTGAGAACTGAATTAAATTTGAGGATAGATCCACTTTGGAGAGGTATTATTATATAATAAACAATGCATCCAGATATGCAAATGTTTCTTATGCACCAAGTAGCAATTTTATTTTCACATGATCGGTTGTTTTCATCCCTTTCTCATAGCTCCTAAGCAGGTTCCTCAGATTCCTGAACTTGAGTTCATCCATCAAGCATTCTTTTCTCTCTGCTAGAATATAGCAGTCACATATTCCTGCAATTATATCAAATAATTTGAGTATTACATGCTTCCAACAAGCATTTTATCTTTTTAATGTCTTTCACAAACAGAAATGTTTAATAGGTTCTTGATATCCAGTTCCCTCATCAAGCATTGTCAATGAGATGTCTGCTAAGATGTAGCTCATCTTCCTGGATAAAGCCAGCTAGTTGGTGGACTGTATTGCAAGAGTGAGGGGGGATCGTAGGGGAAAGTTCTTCACCAACACCTTGTAGTTGACGACTCCCATCTCTCTACTGATTTTTTTTTAATCTTGCTTTTCTTTGCCCCCTAGCTTCCTTTTCTCAATACAATTCTTGCACTTTCAAAGAATTTTTAATTTAACAATTTCTTGCTTTTTTTAAATGGTAACAATTTTCTTGCTTTGAGAAAATAGTTTAAGCTTTTGTTCACTTTCTCAAAAAGAAGTGTTTAACAGAGAATGATTATAAGCAGTAACATGTTTGTCATATGAATTAAAATGAAAATATTTCGGTCAGTATACAGCATAAGAGAGAGAAAGAGATTACCCCAGCTCTCATCTGGTTAAGCCCACCATTAGTATGAACAAGAAGATAGCCTTGAGACTCAGATGGAGCTGTGTACACAAGGAGAAAAAGCATGTTATAACCAATCAAAAGGCCACAAGAAGCGAAATTATGCAGCAGTGGATGAAAGACTTACTTGTGTAAGTTTCGCTAGGCTTTACACAAGGAACAAAACCCCTAGTAGGTGGAGACCTCCACAACTTCTTGTAGCCCAAAACCCCATTCGCATCTTCCAACTGTCAAATCTAGTAGAGTGAAAACATGGGAGATGCATGACTACTTCGCATCCATTAAAATGCACAAATTTCTTAACTTCCAACCAGCCCCACGTCGTTTTGTGTTACAACAAGTATAGGTAACAAGATATCCAATGGCAGAGACAACAGCACGACCCTAAATGCAGAGGCATTTGGCCAAATACAGTTGGAGACAAAATTTTCAGGTTCTAGAAGCACAATCACCTTCTCCCGTGATGGTGGAGGGACTTCGGACAGCTGTGAAGAGACTTTAGACAGCTGTGGAGGGGAAAATTCCTGCGTCCAGCTCAGCTCACTGCTCCATCTCTGGTATCCCATTTCACGTTGCTGCAAAGAAATCATTTACCGACGATCATTAATGATATGAACTGCTACTCAGCGGGGGTATTATCATCCCGATTGAATTCTTTCTCTCGTTAAACTAAACAAGTAATCGAAATGGATCGGGCTAATCGGATCGCATACAACCACCAAGTATAGATATTTTTAAGAGATTTTTTACAAAATGGAAAATTTTTTGCCAGCTTTCTTACCTATCATAATAACATAAAAAGCTGCTCATTAATAATCACTCACAGAAATACTAACTAAACGTAGAAAACTAAGAAACTCCATTTAACTGTTTTTGGTCTTTCTATAAACTAAAAAGATCCAAGTTTTGAAAATGAAAGAGCAGGAAAAGGAATCATCTCACTTTAGTATAACTATGTCTATTCGAGTTTTTTTTTTTTTTTTTTTCAAAAACGTTTATCTATTCAAGGTACAAAATACCCGAACAAGAAGTCATTCAAAACAGACGCCAAAAAGAAAACTCATTGCATTTTATTAAACTGAAAAACCAAACAAAAACCCTAACCGTTAAACTAAAGCAAAAGCAAAAAACCACAAACTCCCAAATCGAGAAACAACCGCCGCGAGGAGAATGTCAAAGCGTGAAAAGAACTGCCCATAAAATAAGAAATACGCATACCAACTAAGGGGAGAAAACTGAGACACGAAAACCACCAACACGCTCTAACAACTCCAAATTACCTTGGGAAGTTTGTGTCTGAGGGACTCGGAAAGAGACGGCACCTTAGAAAACGGAAAGACGTGCGCTGAAAGCAGCGCCCCGAGTGCTATCGCACATATGGCGCACGTCAACAAAAACCTCACCAGCGATATCTTGCTTCTCAATAGCTGCCTCAATCTGCGCTTCTGCATCTTCAGAAAAAAAATCCAAGAAATAAAACAAGTTCTACTTTTTGCGTATAGAGAATGAAGCTGCAGTATTCCTCTTCCTTCTCCCTTCTCTCTTCTTCTTCTTTTGCTTCCTCTTCCTCTTTCAGGTCGACCGTTTCAGAGACACAAGGAAGCATCCAGACTTCACAAAGCAAAGGTGAATAGAGAGAAAATATTCACAGAGCTCCAACTGTACCTTCTTCTCATGTTTCTCTCCAGTCAGCACGTGTAATCATGCACGAATTTAAAATATGCTGTGGGGTATACGGGTCATCTGACGGCCTGTATCTAAAGTCAAGATTGGGCCATCTTAAGCGGTGTGTGTACCCCGGGGGGATTCCAATTCACGTGGCTTTCATCATGTTTGAAGCATTTAAGTTCCCTTTGTTTCCGTTTCCGTTTCCGTTTGCGTTGCGTCACCGGCATCGGTTTTCTCCTTTCCGGATGGCATTTATTTACGTGCATTCTTCAGCGGCCGAGGTATTAGTGCACATTCTTCGATGCAAAACGTCTTGGAATGTGATTCCGGGCAAGGTTTGGTGGGACCAAACCTGGTCCCAGTTGGGCTTTCAATCAGAGCGCGTGTACTTCTCGTTCTAATGAGCTTCCTTTTCCTGCTGCTTTCCATTCTAAAAGACACCACCGACGAGCATCGAACACATGCAAGCGCGTGAGACGCGATTCTCACGTGACCTCACTCGAGTGCGAGGCACATATGTCGGTTTATAAGAGTGGGACCCGATGGTGGAGGTGGGCCCTGTGGACCCATGTGAGGAAAGGTGGGGACTAGAGCATGGAGCGCCATTATCACTGAGCCGGTGTTGCAGCGACTATGAGAGGACGTGTTAGCGACGAATACGTGCAACGTGCCGATGCGAGGCGGAAAGGCGGAAATGGACCGATCGAGGTAAGGAGCAGCGCATGTGCCAAGCTGCCGCTGCCGCGGCCGCGGTCGGCGACCCATCGTCATCACTCCCGCGTACGGCTTCCGACCAGAACCCCTTCCACTTTTTTACTTGTTTTTCTCTGCTTGTTTCTTCTTTTTGCCTGTACGTTGAAAGGAAATCAGGAGCCGCTGATTTCGGATTTCTCCTGCTCGATGCGAGCTCTGAATAAAATCTGAACCACGGCGACAGTCAGCGCCAACTTCTCTTCGATTCTGCACTCTGTGCTCTGTTCGAGGACTGCAACCCGTGAAGCCATTTTGGCGAATCGGGAGCTCAGAGTCTGTATCTCTGTGATTTGTCCGAGACTGGGAAGAGCCGTTCAGCGTTTATCTGTCTTCTTCTATTGTCCGAGACTGGGTTTAGAAACTCAAGTATTGCATAAACGTTGCCGCATTAATGTTAAGCTTTGGGTTCATCGTTTTGATTGATCAAAAGTCAAAATGGTTTCAGACAGAATCGAAAAGATGACTGGCTTCATTAGCTTGGCACTTGCTGTGTGTTTTCCGTGATTAAATGAGGCCACCAACTTCAATAATAACTTCATTAACTTGGCACAAAATAGAAATGGTTGATCATGAACGGACAGCAACTGAGATTAACTGTTTCACGTATTTCAAATAGCCTCGTATTGGATCAGCCATCCCCTTACTATTACCATACAATATATAAACCATGAGCAGTTTTCGTTCTGCCTGAGAAGCTGCATTCCAATTCAAAAGAGTTAAAACTTACAAATAAGCTCTTGCATGCACCTAACCTCTATAGGTATAAAAAATCATCTCTACATCGTCTAACTGCTGCTTTTACACGAAAGGAAGAAAAGAAACAAAAGAACAAAAGGAAAAACGAAAAAGACAAAGACACTATATGTTACACAAAATTTCGTGATAACCAAATAATACAAGGCTGTAGACCAACAAACTGATAGATGCAGACTAAGCAAACCTTCTCACCATGCACCTTTCCCCCATCTCACATCAAATCAGACAACCAAGGATAGCTTCAGGTGGTCCCAAAAACTGCTGATCAAAACATCCGGACAAGCACTAAAATTGATCTTTTGCTTAAAATTTGCTCGCCATCCATCAGCAATGTTCTTGGGCTGTCATGAGGGAAATTTTTTTGGACCACTTGTTTCTTTGAAACAAACCATAAAATCATATCGTCCTCATGTTATTTCTGATTCTGGTAAGGTTGACTTAACAGCTTCTGTGAAGTGAAAAAGGTTCATTACCCTGAGGCATTTTGCAAGCTGGAATACACAAGCTTCAACTTTGGTAGAGTTTGGAGACACTGAATCCGGTAGACTTGGTAGGCAGTCTGGTAAATGTTGATCTTCACTACCTGGATGGCATAAGAGGTAAATGACACACCGACAGAAAATAAACCTGCGTCACAGACATAGAAGGGAGATTACTAAAACCAAATTGGCATTGGGAAGTCATTAACATGTCAACAACAAATGTAATAAGAACATCTGCTAAAGAATTGCTTTATTGCACTGTATCAAGTAGCATTAGCCAAACAACCACATACAGGTTGAGTTCTAGGTTTTGGCCTCCGTTTGGAGGGTTCAGTTTTCTACTTTAGAACAAAGGGAGCAGAACTTGAAAAAAATGGAGAGTCGTTTGTCACTTGTGCAGAGCATTCATTTTACTAAAGGCCAACACCTCATCCATCAGCCTCCTACAACATTGCTTCACCAGTATCCATGCCTTTATGCTTTATTGTAGCTAAGGGAACTTTTCATTACCTTGTAATGAGTCTTCGTAAAAATGGATCAGTTAAAACTTGAGACCACACGAGGTCCAAGCAATCAGAAGTACAAAGTGTAACTTCCCATTCGGCAAATGCAGAGGACAATATACTGTCAGCTTTGTTGAAGGCATCCTGGTATAGGCCAAAAATCTTTTAGACGAACTGACAGGATATTAAATAAATGAAAGCAGAGGCCACTCTCATATCTTCTCACCATGTCCATGTCAGAGGCGGACAAGCCAGCCAATTGGCTAAAAGCTTGGAGAGGAGCAGTTAGGAAAAAGGTAAACTGACTTCCATTATGTACTCGGTCCGAAGATGGACTATGAAATGCTGGCCTTCCAGGAGAAAGAAGTATGGCAGCTGTCTCACCCCTTTCTGCCCCATGTATAACCTGAGACAGTTTCAAATATAAGATCCACAACAACCTAGAAGTTTCACCACATATTCTAACTAATAATAACTACAGGAATGAAATTTTGTATCTCACATATCACTAAAATTTGCCATGTTTTTCATCTTCAGAAGAGCAAAGTTCCTTTGCAAGTAAGTTGTAATAAGATCTGGTTGTATCAAAATAAAATAATGTATTCTACTTCAATAGGAAAGCTATCTGCAGTCGCATATCTAGTGAAATAAACAAAGTGCTGGTTCACATATATTAAGTGAAAATAATAAAGGAGATGAGCTACTAAAGATAAAACAGAAACTGAAAGGTCGAGATGCAAAATACATGGAAAAAAAATCTTTCAGTAATTTGTCACATATACATAATAGACAGATTTCTCCAAGTCAACAAAAACACATGCACTCTTTACCAACTACATGCTGAAGGCAAAGACAGGTGCACCTACAACTGGCAGAATCTAAAATATGAGATGCAAGAACTGGTTATAGACATTCCAATTATGACATCTTTGATATCAAATACGTAAAGAAAATGAAAGCCTGTATTTTTTCCCCAAAATTTAGAGCTTATTATTGCAAAACTGAAAGTCAGATACACAAAATTTTGATTATCCTGTGGATCGCTTTCTAAAAAATGGTAAATAAAAATATAATTTGTCAAAGGAGCAACGAAAAATGCATTTTTTATGAATATATAAAAAAACTTAAAATGCTTTTCATAAATGACTTGATATGATGCCACTTGATATCCCTACTGTATTATAGCCTCTATTTCACTACTTTGGGACTGTGTCCTGATCTTACTTATTTTCTTCTTCCCCCCCCAAGAGAAAAAAAGCCCAGTCCTGGTCACATGCATAATACATCGTCTACCATCAAAAACTAGTTCAATAATAAGTCCAACTCCTTAATTTGCCTTGATTACTCACTGCAAGCATCCAGGGAATTCACCCACATCTAGTAAATGAATATTTCACATGTTAATAGTTGTCCCAGTCTTACACGAAAGCGGTCATCTCGTTCATCAAAATGGTATCCACCTAGGCTTACAGTTTTCAATGAGGCATTATAACAGATAGGACAGGTTAAAACAAATTTCCAGCTTGCAGCATGTATAATATCACATAATACATTTGTCAGGATGAAAATTCTGCTTTTGAAACAAGGCCAACAGACCAAAAAGTTAGAGACAAGTTTTAACAAACCTGCCTTGAATGCATCGCTATTCTCGCTATCAATTATCAGAAAGAGTGGTTTTCTTGTAAACGGAATCAGGTCACCAGGATATAGATTATTCACTCCTATAAATAAAAAAAAGTTCTGTAAGCAAAACCTATCACTGACAAATTCTATTAAAAATAGAAAGAAACAGATGGATCTGTTGAATGATACCTCCACTTGCTCGAGAACCCAGCCATAAACAACCTTCTGTACAGTCTGCTGAATCTCCTTTATCAAGTTTATGGTCTATGTGAGAAATATTGTTCCAGTTTCTGTAAGGTTTAGGAATATTCATCTGGGAACCCATGCTCTGACTAGCTTTTCCTGTTGGGTAGGAGTTACTACTAGAGCAATCAAATTACTCTAGAACATTAAAGTGAGCAAAAAGTCAAAAAGTACCTGATGATGATATATATACTAGTAAAATACTTTCTGGAGGTAGCTCTTCACAAATTGTAGCAAGTACCTGGACATGTATCAGATGCTATTTATTAAGTATGAATTGAGCACTTCAATTCACAACACAAATGACAAGAAGGAATTAGACTTCTTCATTCAAATCAAGAACTAAAGCAGTTGAAGTTGGTCCAAACCAAAAAATGAGTTAGGAGACCTTTTTTCACTAACTGAGGATCTTTCTAGCTCTTAAGGAATTTAGAAAATTCACCCATTAACCCTACTCTTGTGCAGGGTTAAATAAACAACCCGAAGTAAGAACATACATAAGCCACAAAACTGTCGGACTTTTACCCACCAACAGAAACTAGCCAAAAATGGGATTTCATTTACCAAGCCAATCCCCTCATATTAAGTAGATAACACTGTAAGACCCAGAAGTAACAGAAAAAAAAAAAAAAAAAAAAAAAAAGACAAACAATAAAATGTGCCAGCATGTAAACATACCACAAAGAACATATCATGCCTATAAAGCTTCACACTTACAGCAATGAGATGAGTAACAGAAGGACGATAGAGAATCGCCTTTCGAGGATTAGGAGGCAATGTTGGATCTGTCATATCTGCAACAAGGTTTATATCGATCAAACCAGAGGCTCCAGACTGATCACTAAAACCTCCATAACCTCCATTTTCATTTGTTTCTTTTGTGTGCATTTGGTAAAAGGTTCCACTAGGTTCCCACTCCAAACATTGTAGCATCCTGAACGTGTCTAGCGTTAGCTCTGTGAACTTGACCTATAATTTAAACAAAAAGTGAAAAAATATAAGTAGATATAATCACAGCACATGTAAAAACGTCAAAAAAACAGCAATGCTATCCACTTACATTAAAGGAGGAAAAAAAGGAAACAAAATGATGAAGAAGAAGAAGAAGGATATATCAGCTTCTTGCTGTGCTAACAATAGATGATCCCCAATAAATTAAAATGATATCAACTGAAATTTCTCATCAAAGCGAATTTGTAATTAGATGCAAAGATGAAATTGCTCTCATTGTAGATAATAAAAATTATAGGCAATCAGGCAAGATCTACTAGAAGCCAAAGTAGACCAATGACACAAGACATGGACTCCTCTGTGTCCACATTCCCCTGGTGTGAGAGAAAGAGAGAGAGGTCTAACCTCATTTCTATGATAACTTGTCAGCACTGCATTTTGTAGCCTGAGAATTCTCTTTGAGTGGAAACGAGCCACGTGTGGAAGGGAAGTCGGATGGGAATCAAAAAGTAAACAATATCTCAAAGGCCGAATATTTAAAAAAGCTGTATCAACCTTCAAAAATCTCACAATTTCCTGGACCACTTGCTTCCATTCTTTAAAGTTGGTCTCCTGGCCAAACACAAGTAACACACTATTGCATGAGTCTCAGATACCAAAGCAAAATTGTATGCTTTATCATGAAGGACTGCAAATGAATAACAAGGCCAAATAACATAAAGAAAGGTGAGGCAGAGAGGGAGAGAGAGTGAGGCAGAGAGAGATCATATTAAACTAGTAATCATTTGCACTTGAAACTAAGCCTATACTTAGAAATCAAAGCAGTTGTTAAATGCACTATGAATAAAATATCGTTAAGTTAAATAACTCAATGGTTTAAAAAGTGTGCACCATTAAGTATCTCGTAATTCAAGTAAACTGCGAAAAAACCTATTCAATAATGCATTCTGGTTAAAAAACTCTATGACAACAAGTAGCACACAATTCATTTACTACCGAAGTTGGAAATAGTGTGCTTTTATGTCTAATTTAAGTTGTTTGCCATCATTATATGTTGAAAAATCACAAGCCACTTTATTAAGAAAGAGCCCAGCAAATGCTGCACATTGCTGATCTATAGTTCATGCTTGAAGGCATGCGGATCAAATGATGCACAACCATCCAACAGTCACCACAACCTTTATGGAAGAAATGCTTGCATGAAGGAACTTTATGTGAATGTTAACTGGAAGGAGAATCTCCTTAAACAAAAGAAGCACATAATAAACAGAATCTTGCATCTTTCTAAATTCCCGGGAAATTTGATGAAAAGAATAATGTGCCCTTTTCTTTGACATTTATATCAATTTTAAAGTCTTATGAAAGGAGCATCCTGATCAAAATATTTTAGAGGTGCTATAACTGGGGCAAAACAATTAGTATAGCGTCAGAGTAAATCCACCCATACAAGAAAACAAGACAATTACTTCATAAAAAATTTAGTAATTCTTACTAAATGGCTCCAAGAACATCGAACTACAAAAATCAAACAGAATCTACAGAGAATATATTTGCAATTATAAAGTATCAGGGATAGCAATTTTGGGTGTTTGTCAGGTGATTCATAGAAAGTGTATTACTTAAACGCAATTTTCATCAAATCATAAATGCACTCAATGTAGATATACATAGGAATGGAAGCAAAAAGAGTCTAGCCACCACTAAATCTCCAGTATATCCCTATGTAAACAACCATCGAAATAGAAAGAAGCTTCAACCCAAAATACTGAAGTCAAAGAAGCTCCGTTTTAGATACTTTCTTAGCGTATCCAACCTAACCACTTCAATCGTGAAAAAATAGTGCACAGAACATTGGATGCTCTCAGTCGCACCAAGACAAAAAACCTGAAATACTCTATACTCGAGAATATTTATGCAAGCCATGCAAACTGAAGACGCTACTACCCATCTTCACTCGGAAAAACTGAAACCAGCAATAACAAGTGCTACGTCTGTTTCGTGTCACGTAACATGCTTAATTTTCAACACGACAAAAGCTTTTATACTCATGCATCAAGAAGCTACGACCCTTAACAAAAAAGAATCTTTCAAAATTAATCTAAAACCAAAAATCCCTTCATTCCATCCACTACAAAACTATAATACATAAAAAATAAAGTCAGTCCTTCATTGTTTCCATCTAATTCTTCCAACGAACTGTCATCATGCATAATTCACGACTAACTCAAAATTTCGCAAACAAGCCGAAAATAAAAAAGCATAATAGTACCGGGAACTCGACTCTGCTATCCTCCACGAGAGCTTTAAACTTCTCAACAAGAACGCGAATGGTCTCGGTCCGATTCAAAACCAACGACACAACCAGAAATCTGGCGTAAAACCTCAACTCCTTAAACCGAAGTCCCAGATCGGCGGCTCCTCCCTTACTCCCCTCAAAATAGCCCCTGTTAAGTATCGCCTCATAGAAAACGTACGACTCGAGCAAGAACCGCGCCTCACTCGACCTGAGATACTGCGAGTAGTAAAGCTGTCCGATCCGCGAGGCGATTTCGCCAATCTCCCACCGCTTCAAACCGAACTCAACGAGCTTCGAGCGGTTCTCCTGCTGGAATTTCCATAGCCTCGTGTAGGCCTTGAACACCTTGTGGAAGGCGTGGTGGTGCGGGCCGTGGAGATGCGGCGGCAAGTCGCGGACACGGGCGAATTTCCGGTCTGCGGACTCCACGAGAGAGCGGAAGGTTGCGGCGACGTCGGCGGCCGCGCACATGGCGCACTTTAGAATTCCGGCAGGTTCCGGCGAACCATGTAATACTCGAGAGAGAGAGAGAGAGAGAGAGACTAGAGTCCGTGAGACGGTTTCCGGTTTGGCCGTTTTTGTATTTCTCGGCAGTGCCTCATTTTACAGCGACGGCGTGTGGGTGGGCGAGAGATCGATCAGTCGCGAGAGTTCCATTCTCCCGAGTGTACATCCCCATTGTCCACGTGTAACGCCGAGATGGTAGCTTTAATTTTCCTTTTGCTTTCTCGTTCCCCTTTCTACCCTTTTTCTATTTTTTATAAAATCCGATGCTTTAAGAAAGCATTTGAGGGGTTATTTCGGAATGTAATTATTCTCTTTTTCAGATTATTTTTATTTTTTATATTTATGTCACAAACTTGTCGTACTGATCCTTTAGATATCATTAATAAAGTAAATTAATCAATACGGAAAGAATATTGGGTTGGTGGCCCTCGTGGGTGGGCCCACTAGGCTACATTGATCGATGAGTGCTTATTCTCGTTTTGTTGGAATTTGGATTTATGAATTTGAAAGAATATCAAATACTATTAAGGGATAATTACATACATACCCTTGAATTACGGTAAGATTACTTTAAAACCCCTGTGGGAAGGATGTAAGAAACCTTGTGATTTTGTAACCTTGTGGCATCATGTGAAGTGGGGTTGCCCTCAATTGAAAACTATTTGAAAGCATGAGTTGCCAAAGTTGTGGGTGTTGTGCCTAATAGGGGAAATTATGATATTAATGTGTTTACCAATCATATGGTTTTAATGAAGTCTCTTTGCTTAGTTAAATCTCTAATATTGATTAGATCATCTTAACTACTAATCAATCAATAAAACTTTGACTTAGGTTATGCACATCATGTGTAAAATATGCCAAGTCTAATTACTATTGGACCGACCAGTTCAACCCGATTAAATTGAGACAAATGAACCCACCCAATATCTTAATTCTCCAATGCATTCTGGAAAAGAAAATGAGAATTTGATCATTATTATTCCTAAAAATAGATCATTATCTTAATTTAATTAAATATGTTTTTTAAATAATAATAATCAAATTCTTTTTTACTAGGGTTCCAAACAAACCTTGAGTATCATCTCACCGATTAGTAGTACAGGAATAACAAAAATACAAGTAAAGATATGGCAGAAATCATAATCATGGCCCATGTGGGAGTGAGGAAGGCACCGAGTCTGACAATTAGGGTTCCCTGCCCCATTCATTAATGGCTTTTGATGGTTCTTGCTTTGGAATGGAATAAGTGAAAGAAATGTAAGGGGAAGGTCTACAGCCACACTTACTGGTTGACTTGTGAAGGAATAATGGAGAGTAGAAGCCAAAGTAGGAGGAAAAAGGTATGAGAAGATGGAGAATTATGGGAGGGGTCCTTTCATGCCTCATGACTCACGACTCATGTCCTACAGGAGAGTTAGAAGTTGTTGCATGTAGTTTTCAGTGTGAAAAGGATACTGAAAATATGGCCAAAGAGGCAGTTGAAATTCCAAGGTTGGCCTTTGCTGTATCTGTCACAACAACCAGGTTTTTTTTTTTTTTCTCCCTTTGTCTGCAGGGTCACATCCTTGGATGCCTTTTCTTTGTCGGTTTATAGTTTTGTTTGGAGATCTCTAATTGAATTAACTAGTTCTAGTTCTGAGCTGTTCTTAATCTTCAGTGACTTTGAGTAGTTACTGTAGAATGGAAATGAATTGAAGGAGACTTCTCAAGTGTAGTAGTTACTGAAAATTCCTGTTTTCTTGTATTAACATATTAAAAGCAAAACAGGAAAAATTAAAAGCAAAACAGGAAAAAGAAGAAAAGAGAGACAACTTAGGAGTGAAAAGAAAAGAAAAACTGTATCTGGTTGAATCTGTATGGCAGTTAGTATGAAAATGGACCCTCCAAGTTCATATTTTCCAACAGAAAAAGGCCAAGGGAGCCAACCATCACCAACAAGACGATGACTTCTCCTTTCACACAGTACAACAGATTTGAATAAACAAATGGAAGTGGTTAGATGTCTGATTAAGATAATACATAAAAGATAAAGTAGCCATCTTCTCACGAATCTTCTCTTTTGTATCTTTCGATGTGCAGTCTCTTTTCCCTGCTTTATTGGATGAAAGTTTTTGTAATTCATGACCCTCTCTCTTGTCTTTAACTTTTTGGCATTTCCTTTCATGAACTGAGGTTTTTGTTTCTTCTTCTTTTGATGGGGTTTTTGGCCATGAAAGACACAGTCTCTTTGAAACTGTTCTTGAAAATCTTCCAATTGCACAAGAGCGCTGGTACAAAAGGTGGGTGTGGAGTCAAGTTGACAATCGAATGAAAACTAGGAGTTTGAGGTAGTCATTTAAGGGTATTGAAAGAAATCTAAAATGGGTTTTTTGAATCATTTGTTTAAAATTGATTTCTTTTTCTAATAAACTGAGTATAGTTGCAAAAAATGTGTACTTCGATGCTCTTCACTTACTCATTTGATGATGGAGTAGAAGTGACCACCTTTATAAGGAGGTTATAAAATAAAGAAAACTGTCTTCTTTAACAAAAGAAGAGAAAAAGGACATAAAGTCTTCTTTAGCTAAAGAAATAGAAAAACAATAAGTTGTGGAAAGGAAATAAAGCCAAGGGTATCAAATAGGGGAGGGCTTCTAAGGTTTCTGCTGACTTTTGAGAATCTTCCCAAGTGTTTAAAAATTATATTTGTCACAGGAGGGAGCATTAGGGCTTTATGCACCTTTATAGTACCTTAACAATTTGAGCACTAGAAGGCTCAAATGAAAGTACCATTTCGGTATCAAGAGGTTCTTGACATCATCAAGATCGGTTTCCAAACTGTCGAAGATATCTCAGTCCTGCAGACAACCAGAAGAACATGAAGATGAATCAAAAGAAAGATAGTAAGGCACTCGACTATATTACGCACGCAGTAGACTCTTCTATCTTCGACAAGATTGTCGGTATTCAATTAACAAAAGAGGTTTCGGACACCCAATTAAAAATCTACAAGGGTGTGAAAATCCCTCAAATGGAAGTACCATTTCTTCTTTGCCTCTTTCTTCTACTGTTCTCTGCTGCAAATAAAGCTAATCAACCTAAACTAGTCGAAGAACCCTTAATGTCAATGTTCTTTGACTCGGACAAGGGATCCATGACAGTCGTCTGACGCTTAGAAGTCAAGACTTGGATGAGTCAAGGGTGAGTCCGACTGATAGACCTGAACTGCGCCCCTTCAGAATTGAACCCACTTAATCATGCACTCCATGTAGTTAAAACGAGCACAGTAATGAAAGTTGAAAAAAGAAAGTAAGGCTAGAAGACTACCAGTCCTGTAACAGAACCATGTCTGCAGTTTTCTTCCCCACCCCATCTAAATTTTCAAAATTTAATGACACAAAACATCATCTGTGATGGTTCAACTGCTATTAGTACGAGGAATCGATCAAATCGAAGGGTGGATTAATGCACCAGTCCTGATAACATTGCCTTGTACGTTTAGATCAGCTCCCTGAATCCCTAATTTCTCCAAAGGCGAACAATCCACTAAGCACCAGAAAACCATGAGACGTTAAAGAAAACGGACATCCGTTTCCTTACCCTTTTGTATTCTTCTGGGGACATCACCCAAGATAAAGCTTTTTCCTGTAACGGCCATCCGTTTTCTTTCCCTTTTGTATTCTTTTGGGGACATCACCCAAGATAAAGCTTTTCCTGTGGTAAATAAAAGTACAAGCTTCCCCAACGCATGAAATATGAATTATAATACATACTGTACACCCGACTGCACCTTCCGCTCGTCTTCATCCTTCTCAGCTCTCCCCAACCAACGAGGCTACTGATGACTTCCCCCATTCTTCTTTCCTCCAAAAATATAACCAACCACAAACTCGGTTGGTCATAAGACATGGCCACCGGATCATTTGGGCATGTAAGTAGTTTGACTTTTGAAGACCAACAGGGCCTTCATCCAATATCCAAGATTTCTTTTGTTAACTGATTACAATCATCATCAAGTCCCATTATGAAACAAGGATCATAATGATGAGGAACTGAATCAAATCTTTCTTCCAGAAAGTTATCATTGGCAGAGCCAAAAATGTCCTCATTTTCCATGTTCAAAGAAAGAAAACTAGTATCTCCTACTACATCGGGGGAGACTCTTAGGGCTGACAGAAGTCCTGATTTATTCATATGGGAGGAGTCCTCACTCGTTTCTGTTACTTTCAAGATCTTTGACTTAGGCGGTTTGATTGAATCAGGAACAGGCTTGTGCTTCCCCAAAAACTGCATTTTTGAACTGGAACGGGATTTCATAGTATCATCTGCAGGAAAAGCCGAAGATGCCCAGCTGAGAACTTCACCTTGGGAACAAGCATTTGATGCAATCCTACAGCAGGAGGAGAACATTTTAAGTCATCATTGAGTAGGTACACATATCTCACTAACAGCTTGTCAAGTAGTTCATGTTCTTCACTGGCTTGTAGCATCTTTTCTTTCAAAAGATGTCATCAGTTATCATAGAGGAAAAGAAAATTAGAAGTATTTTCAGGCAGCAAGTACCTAATGGAAGTAGGAATAAGAAGAATAACATAAAAGGTAAAAGATCAATATGTAACTATATTGGTTGTTTTAATCACATGGGATCCAAAAATAGAAGTCTGATCCCTCTTTTGAGGCACCGGCATTTGTCTTATAAGATCATGGACATCGTCTCCCTCCTTGATTGATCTTAGAATCATATACCTCGGCAGCTAGCTCTTTGGCCGACTCTTTGGCAAAACAAGGGGTCTTCCTTCAATCTTTCATTATTATCGGAATCATATACCCCCCAGCAGCTAGCCCCTTGCTTACACCTTTGTAAGTTTTGTTTGTTGGTTTTGCCTTGAATAAAAGTCTTTTTGTTCAAAAAAATCCAAAAAATAGAAGAAAAATACAATTTCTAACAAATAAATTAAGAGATGAAAACATTGCAACAATTTTTTAGTTGCTTACCTTAAACGGTTCTCAGCAATTCTGCAAGACAATTTTGGCAGCAAACTACCCTGAGGGGATGGTTCATCCACTGATTCTAACAGATACGAGTTATGTATCACCACACTAACCACTGATGGCAAAGAGGTTCTAGATTCACTTTGTTCATCCTGAATCTCCAGTGTTACCTCCAACTGTTCTCGAACCGGTTCAGATTGTTCTGCTCCCAAGGGAATTGACTCCTCCTGCCCTTTCGTATAAGCACCATCAAGTGCAGTAGCTACTAGCTTCCTATTCTGGGGGAAAAGAACAAAATTCACCCTCTCAATTTCTTTACTGGATTTTCCAGGAAGCTGCCTTAGAGCAGAGTGCAGAAACCTTCCACTGGTGCAGGCATTATTACTTGCAGACGGTAAGGTTCGAAGGCGATCAGAGCGAGATCTAGACCTCCATACAGAAGAAATAACAGCTTTGAAGTGTTTCTGAAGCAGTAGCTCACTATCAGGGAGCTCACTTGCCACATCAAGCAAGGTTCGGACATGATCCTATGAACAAAAATTAACGACAATGAGAAGAACTCAGTTCGCCCTAACATCCAAATGATTCATGGGAAAAAACTGAAAGACATGATACAAGCAGTCCAGGTTATAAACAACATGACAAAAATAACCACAATCAGTAAAATTAATGATAATGACAAGAATTCAGTTCGGCCTAACATCATAAATGATTCATGGGAAAAATGGAATACATGTTACAAGCAGTCCAGGGTATAGACAACACCCAAACATGACCAAAATCAGTACACCACATCAGTAGGATACATTAACCTCAATTGAACAATTGCATGGTCAACTCCACTAGTCAAAGAGTTATTCTTATATGGAGCAATAAGCCACAACATATCTGTGGATAGGGCAACAAGCAGGCCCAGCTCCCTTGGAATAACAATCGTTTGTAAAGAGCACAAGGTAAGGATCCAACTAAAGCAGACTAAATCTGCTCCTATTGTTGGTACCTGTGCCTCCACCTTTCCCCAGACCCTTATTTATTTAATGATCACCCACAGGGTAGACCCATCGTGACAGTGAGGTAGACAACAATACACTGAATTCCGGGAGACATTTGCACAGTGAACTCCATATTTCAAAAAAAAATTACAGAACTATTTGACTCCACACTTACCTCTGACACTTTGAGGAGGGCCTTGCCAGCGCCAGAAGAGCTGACTTTCTCATTGTTAGGGTTTTCAGTAACAGACACAACATATTTGTAGCAGAGTTCCCTGAACCTCTCGCAACAATGAACTGGGAATCGGTACCTTCCCCGGTAAAACCCACCTCCAGGCATACCATAAAGCGTGTCACTCACCAAACTCCAGTTAGTACAATACTCATGCACAACAGCACACAATATGGCATCCTCGTGTGTGGACCATGCATCTGGAGGTGGGATACATTCTTTCGACCAGACACTTCTCTTCTTCTTTAATTTTTCTGGCTTGATCACCAAAACTCGCTTCACTGGCATGGCTGTAATGGAGATTTTACCTCCTGTTTTAGACCTGCTTGTGAGTTTAATATCAATATCCCCTTCACAAGATTTCGAATCTTTGATTCCATAACTCATCTTGTTTATGTTACAGGGATCTGTAGCTGAACTTGTTTCACTAGCCTTTTTCATTTTCTTTGAGATTTTCTTTGACATCTTCTCTTCTTCAGGCACAGCTACAGCCTTTTTACGCTTTTTCTGAAGAGCTGGTGTAACAGGTGATGATTCTCTATCAGGAGAGGCAACCTTGCCATCAATAGACATCGGGTCTATTGGTGACTCATCAGCTAAGGCCTCTGATTCAGATGTAAGAGCCCCCTTCCTCAAAGACTTGAACTTTGTCTTCTTCAACTTCTTTTTTGACTTACGTTTACGCCCACCTACAGCCTCACCCCTGCACAAAAAAAAAAAAATATATATATATATACATATATATATAATACATAGAAGTATGACGTTATATTCTCACATCTGAGCTCACAAATAAAAAGAAAAATAAGAAATTTCTATTATAAAATCCTAAAGATCTATATATACACAAACATTTCATTGTAAAAGAATGTCAAAGAAGGAAAAACATCAAAAAATTTAGGCTACTAAGAAACCATTTGTGCCTAAGGAGATGCACACGTACAGTGAGACTAACAACATGCAGGAGACAGCATTCTCAGGATGGAATAAAATAAATAAGATGAAAACGATAAGATTTTGTACAACTCGGATACTACCAACAGTAACCTGTTGTCTTCAGCATTGAACAATAATAACATGAGAGGTAACACAGTATATGCTTACATTTAAAAAAGAGAAGACGTGAGTTGCAGAAGACCAGAAAACTCATTTTTCAAACATGTAATGCGTTCTATATGCTGATGCAGAGAACCCACTTGAATATTCCAAGAATTACAGAAATTTTTACCAATTCAACTTGACCTCTAGGGAATTTGAATCTTTTCTTTTATTAAGTACCTAGTAAAAGAGGCAAAAATTGAAAATCTCAAGTAGGACGGGCTTCTTACCTGACATTCTCATCCCCAGCATCTGCACCTTCTGTTTCTTTAGCTTCAGCTTCAAGTTCTTCCAGCAACTGAAAAAGCACACCAAATGACATAACCTCCGTGAACAACAACTCCAAATGAACAATAGAAAATTCAAAGACCATTTCTGACATACTAATAGAAATAGAAACAAAATAAATACAAAACAGCAATAATAGACCTGGCGCTGTGCTAAGACTTCAACTTGCTTCCTGTATGCCTCTGTGGCAAAATCAGCATCCCATCCTGCAAAATGTATACCCACAAGATTTCAGTGACTAGTACCATAAAAACCAATACAAATATAAATTTTAAAAAGACATTAATACAAGTGCAGAAATTCTTGTATACAAGTCATTTTATCCTACTATACTTACTTTCATAGACCAAAGGTTCCTCATCTTCATCAATCTCAGCTTCCATATCCTCCTTGAATCTCTCAATTCGGTCCAACTCCCATTCTTCTTCTTCATATGCCACTTGAATTTCAATTGCAGATTTGTCTATTATAGGATCCCAAAGGTCAAGAAAACGCATTGTATATCTATCAATGGGTCGAAGCTGATTTTCAAAAGCAGAACTAGCTTGCCCAGCAGCAGCTGCAGCTGCTGCCATTTGCTTCACATCTGCCAGCATATCAACATCATCAACCCTTCTGGACAAGAGAAGATCAGAGTCTTCATTAAGGGGGCTCTGACTCAAGGTACCATCTATTTCCTTGTTCACAATCCAGCCAGTTTTGTCATCTGTATTCTTTTCATCAGGCTTTAACTCATACTCGTGTACAAATTCATCGTCTTCTAACCTCCCTATAGCATCTTCTGTAAACTCTTGATTATCCACAGCCTCTTCCTGCTCAACCTTCTTTAAGGCCATGTAATCTGCTTCATCTTCTATATGTTTCAGAGCAGCTTCCACATCTGCACTTGATAAATTTCCTGATTCAACGTCAAAATTTTCAGTAACAGAGGAGCCACCTTTCTGAAGCTTCTCAATTGCAAGTGTTCTATGTCCTGAAAACAACTCCATAGGATCAAGCTTCTTAAAAAACTCGGTGTTATATCCACCACTCTGTATAACCAAATCATCAAGTGCCCGCTTCTGATTTGCTTTCTTTAAGATGTTCTCCTCGATTGTACAATCACTAATTAGTCTGTATATATGGACTTCTCGTGTCTGTCCGATTCTGTGGCATCTATCCTGCGCTTGCTGGTCCATTGCAGGATTCCAGTCGCTGTCATAAAAGATGACTGTATCTGCTCCAACCAAGTTAATACCAACACCTCCACTACGAGTGGACAAAATAAAAAGAAAAATTTTTGGATTTGTATTGAATCTCTGCATGAGTGTTTGCCTCTCTTCAGGTTGGGTAGACCCATCTAAGCGCATGTAAGTGTAACCGTACAAATTAATGAAAGCTTCCAGGATATCAAGCATTTTGGTCATTTGTGTAAATATTAATGCTCTATGGCCTTCCGATTTTAAACACCTCAGAAGGACTGCCAACTCCTGCAGTTTTCCACAATCAAATTGTATTAGCCGTCTATCAGGAAAGTAGACCTGTCTCCTAACAACAGCAGGTCTGATAGAAGATAGAAGAGGAGCAAAGACCTCCGTGCACTTTTCCTTGTATGAGGGACGCCAAAATGCAGGAGAACCTACTTTACTACACCAACAAACTGGAAATGGGGCTCGTGCAGCTGGAATTGCAAACATAAAAGACTCTATTAGGTCAACCATCTTTTCAAAGCGTTCCACTGGTGACAGGATAATATCAGCCAATTTTGACGAGAAGTTAAGGTAGCAAGAAGGATTTGTTTTCTGTTCAAGAATATCAAAAACAGGATGCTTTATGCTGACAAATTCCCTTAAGTCTCTGCCGTAAACAGGTTTCTTACGGCACTGTAAAGAGTTCCACCATGCAATGGAAGCTGCCCTATCTTTTGCTTCCTTTACTCTTTCCTCCCAGAGAGCCTTTTGTATCTCATCAAAGATATTTGAGCCATACATTTTTTTTCTACTTCCATCTGTACTTGAAGAACCAGACCCCCCTTTGAAAAGGGTCAAGGTCTCAAGTTTACCAGGACCATCCTTGATTAAACTTGAGGGAGTGGCACTAGCTGCCAACTCATCAGCTTCCCATGATGTCATGCAGAATTCAAAAGGAGTGAACAAGATTGATAGACCATTCAGATCAACATTAGAGAATGGGCCTGAAGAAAGAATCGTACAAGCAGAAGAACTTAGTTGCATGTCGATACCAATCATATCAAATGAACTAATGATTGGACGGCCTTCAAAGAGGTTGGGATGGTTGCAGACCTTACGAAGCTGCATTATAATACTAATCATTCCAAAGAAATTCCCACTCGCTAGAGTTGCTTGTGTCTCAGAGCTGGCAATAAAATCTTCATATAAGCTCCTCTGCCTTTTTGAGAGCCTGCAATACACTACATGTTCATACTTCTTTGGAAGCTGTTTTTCTACATCCCTCTTCAACCGTCTGAGTATGAAAGGGCGAAGCACATTATGCAACCTATCAACAACTTCCTTGTTCACCTTTTCCTGTCCCTCCACCATTCCTGATATAGGATTGCTAAACCAATCTTTGAATTCCTGGTGAGACTGAAAGATATGTGGCATCAAGAAATGCATCAAGGACCACAACTCCATAAGGTCATTCTGCAGTGGGGTTCCTGTCAATAATATCCGGCGCTTCGAATTAAAGTTTAACAAAGTTTGCCATCTCTGAGACTTCCAGTTTTTTATTAAATGAGCTTCATCTAGAATTAGATACTTCCACTTCTTCCTTTTGAAAACTTTGGAGTCCTGAATAACAAGTCTGTAAGTTGTGATGCATACATGGAAAGAATTGGACTTTAACCAACCTTGCCTTTTCAATTTTCGCTCTTTTGCACTTCCAAAATACGTCAGAATTTTAAAAGCAGGACTCCATTTAAGGAATTCAGTCTCCCAGTTGAGCATAACACTTGTAGGGACAACAATGAGGTGCGGTCCCCATATACCCTTTTCACAAGCCAGGTGGGCCAGGACAGCTATAGTCATAATTGTTTTCCCAAGGCCCATTTCATCAGCTAGAATTCCATTCAGTCTCTTCTCATACATGGTGACAAGCCAATCCAAACCAATATGCTGGTACTCACGAAGTGGGAACTTCAGCAGGAAAGGGAACTTGGTACGGACTTTGGTTGTTAGGAAAGTGTTACCAGTAGGCTGTGCAGACCTGGCAGCTGCAGCTGCATCAGCAATTATATTTTCACTCTCTCTGACATCTTCATCAATCTCTTTGTCTCCTTCAACTACCACTTTCTCATCAGCAAGCTTCTCCTGTCCATCTCGATCTTCATCCTGCTGGTCCTCTGAACTAGTGAAAGTACACTCAGATTCAGCTTGTATGTCTTCATCATTCTGGATATCCTGAACAACATAATCAAATTTATTCCAGGCAACAAAACATGCTAAAAGTAAACAGACAAAGAGATCCTCAGAAGCACACAGAGAGACATGTCATTCAAATATTTATACAGCAGCAGAATAATTAACAAATAAAAATGACAGAGAAACATATGGCTATTGTACTTACCTTTTTATACCTTGTAAGAAGTTCTTCAACAGACATTTCACTCTCCTGTTGCAAGAACTTAATCTGCAGAGCATCAAGCATTAGAGGAGCACAAGGCCTTCCACCACAATGAACAGCACCCAAACTTTCTGAATGGTTTAAAAAGAATAAGATGCAACTTGCCTCGTCTACAGGATCATCTGCTTCTCCTTTTGCCAATTCCTCTTCTTCAGACAGGGTTGTCTCATCATCCTGAACATGGAGAGTCAAATGCCAAAAACCCAATAAAAAAACCGCATAACATTCTGAGTATCAAAATTTACAGCAAGTCACATAATTGTTCTAGCTCAGCAAATTCAGAATGCAATGCAGCAGAGCTGCCAAAAATACTGCATATTGGAAAGGGCTATCAGCATAAATAAATTTCTTTCAAGAAAAAAAATCACTGTTTAAAATAGGCAATGCACATAAAACATGGATCATATATTGATATACATAAATCCCAGATTTGTGCACCAACTTGGCATGCTAACATTTGTGTTTGTAATGTAAAATGTAATGGGGCAATCCAAATTTTCCAATTCAAATCAAATGCTATCATAGTTAATAATGTCATGCCACATCATATCCCTTCAGATATTCAAATAGAAGGTGAAATCCCATCTCTGCGGTAGGTTCACTCTCTTCCAAACAGTAGGAGCAATACAACCACAGAGTATTTCACTTTCTCAATATAAATGTGTGGCGATTTATTATCCCTGGTTGATTTTCTTACTGCCAAATATTCTTCAGATATTAATGCAAGAACATAGTTATTTTGAAGAAAGCCGATCCTCTCACCCATTTTCAGTGTCCACTAGATTGGTCCCAGTACAATGCAATCCATGCAGAAACAACACTAACATTAATTTCCTCTCTTCTGAGGTAAGCAGCATAAGTATCATCAGTTCAGTAAATGCAAGCAAATAAAACTCACAACATAAACAGGACCATCAAAAGTCCCCCATGCAAATACTGTAGCTCAATTGGTCAAGTAGCTCTGATAAATCAGTTGCCACACACTAGAATAATTCCAAATATGAGCTGTATTAACTCATTTCTACTTTTTTTTTAATAATGATGTATAAACTATTAAAAGAGGGAGAAAGAATACAAACCTAACTAAGTGGGCCTTCCTCCACAACAAGGTGATTAGGTTCAGGTAACTAGGGTCCAGGCAATGGCCGCAAGGTGATTAGGTTGAGGAGGGTTGGGGTTGCTAAGGAATTTATAAGCCGAAGCAATGGAAAAGGATTCTTTGGGACAAGGGGTCTAGATGAGTGTATTAGGCGACGTCTGAGGTTTTACCTTAGAGAGACTGGTAAGGAGATTAGATGCCAAAATGACCTCAGAGTCCGAAAGAGCTCTCCGGAGATTCAAATTCCAGCCTCCAGTTTCAGACCATAGGTCTGAGATAACTGCATCAATGTTCTTGGCCAAGTTTGAAACCAACTATTGAGATTGCTCAGACCCATCCACCAATCAAACCAATTTTATGTTAGACGTCCGTTACCAACATAGCATTTAATTGCCTTCTTGAAATCGAGTAATAGCATGGCAATTTTCTTCCAGAGAGGGGACAACCGACAGCACCGCCTGCCCTCAGTCCACCAGCCAGATTGTTTGTTGGCTTTAGCAGCGACTAAAGCTCTCCAAATCAATTCAGGGAAAAAATTGAATTTCCAAATCCATTTCAAGAGAAAAGCAAAATTTGTGGTAGTATCACGAATCCCGAGACCACCAAGGTATTTAGGTTTACACACGTCATCACACTTGACGAGATGGTACTTCCTTTCGCCATTTGCGCCCCCCCCCCCCCCAAAAAAAAAAAAAACTTTCTTTTGATATATTCAATTCTGTTTCTGATTGAAGCAGGGCACAGAAATAATGACAAAAAGTAACAAGGGATACTGTGAAGGCAAGATTTTATGAGTACAAGCTTACCTGCTTTTGAGAGAAATTTTCCTCTCCAAGATGCCAGGAGCTTTTTGAAGGTAATCAGAGGTCAAGGGGGAGTTGCAGTTTTGCATCCCAGATAGCTAGCCATAGAGTTTGGTAAATTTGGTTCAATATTGAAGCCAGCGATGGAGGACTTCGTCCAGGTGACTTTTTGCCCAGAGGAAATTTTCAAATAAATTGAGCAAGGTTTTATATGAGAGATTTGGTTCATTGTACCTTCACCGAAGAAAATGGTATTGTCTACATACTGTAGGAGGGCGATATCTTGAGCAGGGTCAGCAGAGATGGGGCTAAGCCAGCCAGTGCTTTTGGCAAGGCGGACCATAGACGACAAATGTTTAACAATGAGAGGGAAAAGAAAAGGCAATAGAGGGCCCCCTTGATCCGTTAAAGAAACCACAGGGTTTGCCGTTGATCAGAAAAGAATATGACGCAGTTGAAATACTACTTCTCATCCAGAATCTCCAGCAGGTGCCAAAACCCATTTGGTCAAAAAGGTGGTCAATTAAAGGCCTTTTCGAAGTCAAATTTCAAGACAATTCTAGGCAAATTGGATTTTTTTAAGGAGTCAAGAAGTTCATGGGCAGCCATTGATGAATCGAGGATATTTCATCCTCTGATGAAAGCACTTTGGCAAGGGTTAATAATTTGAGGGAGGGTGGATTTGAGGCGGTTAGCGAGAATGTGACCTATGATTTTGTATGAGCTAGAGCTGAGGCTGATAGGTTTGAAGTCTTGAAGGAGGGCTGAGTTGGTTTTTTTTTTGGATTAGAGCTATGAAAGAGGCTCCGATGGATTTATGGGTGATGCCAACTTAATGGAAGTTGATTACAAAGGCATGCACATCGTTTGTAACTGTTCACCAAAATTTGTGGTAGAACTCTCCATTGAAACCATCTGGCCCAGGGGCATGGTCCTTAGGCAGGCCAAGGGCAGCCAAATCGATTTCTTCAAAAGAGAAGGGACACTCCAAGTATTCAGCGTCCGAAATGGAGATAGGCCTAAACTCGAACTGATAAAGGATAGGCCAGTTGAAAGACTCCTCTGAGTAAAGATCTGTTAAAAACTTCACAAGAAGGTGAGATATAGAGAAGCTATCCGTGATCACCTAATCTCCATGACAGAGAGAGGTGATACAGTTAGCTCTCCGTCTAGCTGAGGCAACGGCATGGAAAAAATTTGTATTTCTATCCCCGTCAGTCAGCCAGCGGAATCTTGCCCATTATTTCCAGTGAGTAGTTTCATTTTTTAGAAGATTTAATTGATTTTGGAGAAGAAGGAGGCCTTTATTCTTCGAGGAGATCAAACTCAGATATGCGATGGCGGAGAGAATCTTTCTGAAAGGCAGCAGCAGCACAGTGATTAATAGACCAGGAGCAGATCTTGGACTTCAGGGATTTGAGCTTGAGGGGGAAGAACCAACCCGGGTTGGGGTGGTGGGCAAGATCTTGCCACCAGACGGCAAGTTGAGAAGCAAAAGATCCGTCAAAGAGCCAAGATTCTCAAAGTGGAACGAAGATCGAGCCCAAGCTAGGGGATGTGTATTTGGATCGGCCAGTGGTTAGAGCCGACTTTGTTAAGGACTTGACCTGATGTATTGGCAAAAAGTTGAAGTCAGCCATTATTTGCAAGGAATCTATCAAGTTTGGAGAGGATTAGAGGGTTTTGGTCATTGGACCAAGTGTATTTTTTTTTAGAGAGGGATTTCAGAGAATTCGAGGCTGCCAAAGAGATCCGAAAAAGCCCTCATCGTGGAAGAAATTTTATTGGCGGGAGGGCTTTTTATGGAGCAGTGAAGGGTAGCATAGAAGTCCCCAGCAAGGAGCCAAGGCAAGTCCCAAAGTTGGAGGAGGAGGAGAATTTCATCCCATAAAGAAGCTCGGTATCGGAGACGAGTCGGGCCATATATGCCTGCAAGGGCCCAGAAAGTCCCTAGAGACCGGTCACGAAAATGGATGCCAATAGAGAATAGGGCGGGTTTAGTATGGGTGGCTTCAACAAAGTTTGGGTTCCATATAACAAGAATGCCACTGGAATGAGCTCATTTCTGCTTTCTACCACCATTTATTATCAAAAGCAGAAGAAGAAAATTTCACAATAGGATCTGAACATTCCCAAAGACGATTTCCATAAATAATAAATAAACAAGGACAATTAGGAACATCTGAAACTTATTCGACTACTAGGTGGTAATAGCAGGTGAATAAGGACCTTCATGACAGTAACCAGGTTGCACTATATTGGCCTCAACTAACTACAACTAGATGAAGGGTGAAAAGGTGAATGAGGTTTTTAATGCCCACATAATTTGTTCTCCTTTCACAAGAATATAAATGTCCTTAATTGCTCCCCTTACTAACATAGTTCATTTGTTTTCCCAACAAAAGTTATCAGTCCTCATCTTACACGCTATTGTACCTCAAGCAAATTGCCTTTTTTCCTTCTTCTTCTTTTTGAAAATGAATTGCCTTTTTCCTTCCTTAACAAACAATAACTACAACTACAAGAAAGTACCCGGGCAAGGTATATTGGAGCATTTCAATAACAGAGATAAGATACATGGTGGGACAATAAATAAACACAAATTGCAACTGTAAAGTTAATGTTTTGTATACCTTGTCATCCTCAGCAGTAAGAAAATAATCCTTATCATCCTGAAAATTATAATTATACATATGAATAAGCAAAGCATGTCCACAAGTGTGTATAACAGTAGTGTCAAATGTTGATAACTTGATGCGATTCTGAAGTAAATAACTATGTTGAAACTAAATGTATTTAAATTAGTTTTAATTAAACATCAAGAGAAATGCATGAAACCTTATTTACAAGCCCACATTAAATGGATCTTGCACCTAAGCATCTCACATATAAAGCTTAAGGCAGTATCATATTAGTTGATCCCAAATCTCCTTGAGAAGACTTCACTAGAAAAAGGAGAAAATAAGAGTGCAGCTTAATCCAAAAAAATTTACACTGCCAAGGGAGTAAAATCAAGTACAAAATCAGCAATTTCCTTGATGAAAAGCTCTGATCTGCAAGGGGATCAGACCTGTCTTTTTCTCCAACTTATGACAATCCTAGAAGACCCTCTGATGCTTAAAATAGAAGAGAACAGCTCTGAATATGCAAACACAATGTCTTAAAGAAAAAAAGAAGGCCTCCAAACATTACATATGACAAAGCTGGAGTAAGCAAGGAATACCAATTTTATGTTAGTTTTAAGCAAAAGAGAAGGCCTAAGTAAAAATTTCAAAATGTGCTCATAAAACCTAAACTAATTCAGAGATAAGATTCATGTCAATCGTTTATCCAGTAAAAATTCCAGCACTTCAAATAAGAAATGATACTGTTATCTTTTCATGAGAACAGACTCAACTCACAATAAGTTAGCATCACCATGAAATTATCAAAATAAACAATAATTTACAGTTTTCAACAGAAGGCAATATCCAGTTTTCTGAACAGAAGCCTAGAAACATATAAGTCCACTTAAATGCCTCAGGAAGCTCTTTTTGGTACAATAAAAACACTTATTTTCAAAAATAGCAATGAATGCTCAATAGCTAAAAGCAAAACAGATGACCTTACCATTTCATCACCAGAAACAATTGATGAATATCCTTCGTCTAAATTTTTGTGATTTGCCGAACTACGTCCAGAATGACAAGGTGAAGTAACTGAAGTCTGGTTTTCTGGACTGGAGATTTCACCATTGCTTTTAGCCTGTATTGAGACTTATCTAATCAATTAGCTTTTCATTGAAAAAACAAGAAAAATAATGTCATTTAAAATTTTAATAACAAACAGTACACTGGTTAGAAGAGAAAACTTACACAATGCTGACTTGCAACAAGAATCAAACCATTCGCATTAGTTTTCATAGAAAGATTTTTCTCAGTAAATCTAAGAAGGTTTTCTCCATCTGACCATTTCTCAAGCTTTTGAGACAAAGAACCGTTCACTTGCTTCACAGAATCTGCAGATCAACTAAGAATCAGAACTAGCTAATTCTCTAGCATGCATTCAACTGCTTCAGAACTACTTCACTTACTTCTGTCTTACCCTTACTGAGGTTCTCTTCCCTTCCAGATGGTACAGCCTCTTCTTCACCTTCAGGGCTTCCTTCCCTGCTAACTGAGAATGATTACATTGATCACAATTACAAGGATGATAAAGCCAAAAAATAAAAACAAGAGGATAGAATTTAAAAACCTTCAGAGTTTACCTTTACTGTTAGTGTACCGCTTGAGAAGCTCTTCTAGTGGAAGATCCACTTCATCTTGCAAAGCAGCCAACTCTTCTTTCCGTTCTTCCTCTGTTATAAGTGTTTCATCTTCTTCAATTGTATGTTCATCGTCTTCCTGTTACAATATAATATCAAACTTTTCCATAAACTAAAGCTACAATAAATGGTAATCAATAACAGTTTTAAATTTTCTCACAGATTAATTTAAAAAATTGAAAGAAAGAAAGAAAAAAAATCTCACTGATTCATCCTCAGATTGTACACCATACTCGCCATCTGTCTCAACATGATCTGACTGAGAATCTGATAAGATAAATAGATCTCTAAAGGTGTTAAAATAAAATTTGAGATTTGAGATGCAGAAGATGGCAATCTACTAATGTAAAAACAGTTGCAAACCTCTTCCTTCCCCTTTTCTTTCAGGACTGCTCAGCTGCTCCACCCCAGACTCTAGGCAAGCTGTCCTTTTTTTATATGGTAAGTCCACTAGATTCTCTGCTAACATCGTTGAGTACCTGAAACAAATGGGTAAACAAACCCAAATTGATTTCCCTTCAGACTAAAGCAAGTCTCATGAGGTGGAATCATTTCCTAAAACATGCAATTGGAGATGAACTCAAAGCATGAATAATAACCCCAACCTCTCAGTCTGGCCCAAGAGAAAATCAAGTTGCTTGTCAAGTGTCTTCTTCTTTCTTTCCTCAAGCTCCAGCTGATGCTTGTAAATCACCTAGAGCATTTTAAAACAGACAACAAGTATCTCAACATGGATCAGCCATAGATTCAGGATTGAATAAACAGCTCAGTTCCATCGGTTACTTGCCAGTTTCTCAATTTTCATCCAAAATTTCTTAACATCTTTAGAGATACCAAGGGCAACTTTCTTCAATCGCTGCTCTTCTTCCTGAATTACAGAGAATGAGTTAATATGATGAGATGAAATAACAAGAGTCCTAACCATGTGTAAGTAGGCTCAAACTTTTTTTTTTCGTGAAGTACATTAACATTGTCTATTTGTTAAATATAAACCTTGATTTTCTTCTCCCCTCTCGTAGCTTGGTCTAGCATGCCCTTGCTAGCTCTTATTGCAACCTTCTTTGCCTGAGCTAATTTCCATTTTCGTTCTGCTTCAAAGTCCTGTAAGCAAGTAGGTAAAAAATAGCAAATCAGTGTGCATAAATATGGAAGCAAACTTTAATGAAGGAAGCAGGTATAGCAACCACATTAATGTTTATAACACCCATTTTTCTTCTTTCGGAAAGTCATTTATGCTTATATTATACAACTCAAATACCAATGGTGAAACCAAGTAACTTTTATACAAAAAATAGAGTGAAAGACAGTAAGTTTTGTAACTAGGTGAAACTAACAAATAGCTCACCTTCGATAGCCACACCATCTCCTCCAAAACATGATCCCAATGTACCTTAGGACGAGGAGGTTCCTTTGAACCTTCAAGGGCCTACAAGACATGAAAATAGTTAAGTATGAATCTCATTATAAGAGATAAAAGGACCAAACTACATAAGGTGAGGACAAACAGCTATAGTCCACCAGCTCTTTTTTATCTTACTACATGGAGTATTTGCATTAAGGTCCACAAAACACCTCAAATAAAAACATTCAACAAAACTAAGTGAAAATTGTACCTTTTGACGCCTAACCCTTGTATCATGCTCAAGTTTAGACCTAGGACCCTTTGAGGCCATGACTGTTCTACAATGGCCTATGGCATGACGCAGTGCCTGCAAGAATTAAAAACTATAAACAGTTAATACGCGCAGAAAAAAGTTTAAGCTGGTTGCGGAAATTCAACATGTAGATAACAGAATATATGATATTGGATCAAACTAAAACTCAATCAATTGATTCAAAATAGCTTGGTAACAACAGCAAAATGAAAAGAAGCACAATTTAAGTACCTTAAAAATTTTCAAATGAAAATAGGAAGATAAAAAAGATCATTTTTTTTTGCAGCTGGGAGACAATTTTCCTTTGAAATGAGAACAAAATCTATAGGAGAAACTGAAAAAACAGGAAGGAAGAACAAAGCTGCACCAACGATGCATCAATCAAGGAAGGAAAAGAATTACAAGAACCATTCACAAAAAGAGTTGGCAATCAGCTTGTCTCTAGCAATAGAATTAGTAACATCATTGGCAGGTTCAAGAGAAGTGCTGCCAAGTCACAAATGACTGCTCTAGCTCCGCCTTGAATTTCCTAAGAGTGCTAAACCAGACATCAAAGGTCACAAATGACTGCTCTAGCTCCGCCTTGAATTTCCTAAGAGTGCTAAACCAGACATCAAAGATGGACCAGTTGATTACATCAACCAATAACTTCTTTTCATTTGCTCCGGTAACAAGGAAGCTGAAGTGGAGGTAACTAACAAAGCACACCCCCTGGAGAACAGATTTTGTCTCACAATCAATAAGAGTTTCAGAAAAGTGAAAAGACCACCACAAACAATAGGCCTGGATCAGCTTTAGAACCACCATTGCAGAAGAGCTTGACAGTATTGTCCAAAGAAGCGGACCAAGGAGTCAATGAAAGGAAAGGGCGTCCATTAGTTTCCAAATCCTGACACAAGTGTATTCCCTCAAATAATGGGAAACAGCAGTCCACCCATGGATCCTGTGCATAGCTCTCTCAAAAACCACCTTCCCTTAAGCAAAATCAGGAGAAAATTATCTTTAGATTCTCCCATTCCAAATGCTCCTCAAGGGAATGATTGTTAAAATGTCATGAAATATGAAACTAGAATTGTCAAGAAGAGGCAGAAACAAATTGATACATCAAGTCCTACAAGATTGGAGAAACCACCGCATGATCCCAACTTGTCAACGACAGAAACCATACTTGGAAAGAAAAAGAGCACTGAAGGAAGAGAATTTTTTTTTACTGTAACATAGAACTTGCATGTAATGCTGAGTAGTTGTATAATGCAACTAATCAAAAATTATGAATGGCAATTTTACTCAATGACCTTTTCTATCTCTTTATCCATTTGATTATATTTGGACACAAGACAAAATTCCACATCCCTTCGAATATTCTGGAAAGATTACCAGTTTACACTTATACAGAACAAATATATGTAAAGAGCATCACGCATTTAATCATCCACTTCTGGAAAAATTCCACCCCTATCATCTGCTTCTGAGAGGAGTAATATGGTAATTTCGTCCCAAAACTAGAACATTTAATCATGAATTTTTTGGTTTAAAAGTTATGAATAACTTAACTTCACAAGATATTTAGCTAAAAGCAACACAGTTTTTTCATCTAGTTAATTTTTTAAATATTTCTATTATTTTCAATGTCATTTTAAATGGTTTTACATTTTTAAAGACAGGATGAGTTATTTTTCAAAACAAAATTGTACTAGTCAAGGTTATAAATAGGGGTGGCTTCGAACTGAGCCAGCTCGCAAGTGGCTCGAGCTCGGCTCGGTTCGATTCGGTATCTCTCGAGCTCGAGATCGGGAATCAGCTCGTTTAAATTAACAAGCCGAGCTCGACCAAATCCATGTTCGGCTCATTAACGAGCTGAATCGGGAGCAGGAACGGGGGAGCAGGGGAACAAGAGTCAGGGGGGGAAAAAATTCTTCGTCCCCTCGTCACCGTCGAGCCCCTCCCGTCCGTTGTTGTCGCCGTCGCCGGCCGTTCGATTTCTTCCTCCCCTCGCCTTTGCCTTTATTTCCGTCACCGCAGCCTCCATCGTAGTCGTCATCCCCAACGACACCGGCACCGTAACCCCCTTCCTCCGCGTCGCCTCGGCAGAATACCTAAGTTCAGGGGAGAAATAATTTCTCCCCCCCCCCCCTTCCCATGCACGAAGATGATTTCGCACATGCGAGATCATAAAGTTAAAAAAAAAAAAAAAAATCTTAAACTGTCATTCCTCATGGCTCTTGAAAAAATTGAAAATACATTTTAATAGAAATAAGTTTCTAGGGACTATTAGTGTCTCATTTTTTTGTAAACATTTTTCTAATTGAAAATTCTTATTAAAAAAATATATAATTTTCTAAGTAAGATTTTCCTGCCAAGATGGGCTAGAAAATTGTATAAAAAATTTTTGAATAAGTATTTGACAGTTGATGTTGTAATACTTTTAGCATGAGGCAATTTTTATTGCAATTTTATGTTTGACATTTTATTTGATTAAAAATTTATCGATAAGTATAGTAATATATTAGATTGATTATTAATTTTTATTGATTTCCCTAAAAGAGGCAATAAGAGGTCCATTTAACTTTCCTAAGAAAATTTTAAAATATTTCTTGTAATTTTCTAATAAGTCACTAATAGTAATAGGATTTTATTTAAAGTTTTTTTTCGGAAATATGTATCATAGGAAAAACATTTCTAGTTTTTCCTAGAATATAAGTTTCAACCAGGGGCACTAAGGAGGCCATAGTAAATTTATGGCCAGATTCAAAAATTACAAAACAAGCTAGACAACATTTGGGGTGAAAAAGGTTAATATTGGTGTGTTTTAATCCATTATTGAAATTCAATCCTGAACCTCCCCTATCATTCTTTTTTTAAAATGTATGCATAATTTTATATATATTTTATTTGACGTATATTTTATATAGAGTATTAAATGTAGATTAAAGTTGAACTCGGGTAGAGCTCGAGCTCGAACTCAGTTCAAATTATCAGGCTCCAGTTCGATTACAATTTTAGGTTCGAGGCTAGGGTCGACTCAAGCTCTAGTTCAAAATATTTAAATCAAACTCGGCTTGAACAAGGTTCGGACTCAGCTGGATTTGTTGCCACCCTTATGCCCAATTTTAAGTAAAAATCATTCCCAATTTTATGTAAAATGTATGCATAATTTTATATACAATTTATTTGACATGTATTTTTTGAAAAGTTTTAAATGTATGTTGAAGCTCGAACTCAGTTAAAATTATTAGGCTCGAGCTCGATAAAAATTTTAGGCTCAGCTCAAGCTCGAGTTCGAAATATTTAAATCAAGCTCGGCTCAAACATAAGCAGGTTCGGGCTCGGCTCGGCTCGATGCCACCCGTAGTTATGACCCAACCAAGTGACGTGAGCAGGTCTAGCTGATCCCAAGTGAACAAGGTTTTATCGTTGGTAACCTTAAGACTATGTCACAATAAATATAAAAATAAAAATAAAACTCATCTCCCTTAAACTGCAAGAGAGCTCTTTTGTCAGAAGATGAAAGGGGGAGAGGCACGCAAGACCCACCCCCCTCCCCCACTAACTTCCCACAGTTGAGGGAGGGTAGGGATCTCTCGCCTATCATTGCAAGCAAAAGAGGAAGAGAGGGGCAGTGGCACCCCACCCCTTTCCCCTCTCTGTAAAAATGCAAAGAAGGGGAGGGGAGGGGAGGGGAGAGGAGAGGGGTGGGAGCCCTTTTTGTGAGACATCAAGGGAGGAGCACCCACCCTTGCCACCATTGACGGTGGGGAGAGCAAGGTCACCTCCAATGCTGGCGGCAAAAGAGGGGGAGGAAGAAATATTACCCAACAAATGACCCAACTGACTGGGCGGACAGCCAATTCACTGGTTGAATCAACAAACCAGCCCTGGTCAACTGGGTTTTGTCTAATTTCTAAGTCTTATATAGCTATGAACAAAAGAGGGACTGAGTCTGTTTGAATCCAGTGGCCCAGCCCAAGTCTCATATTATTGGTATAAGTTACTTCTCAATATTTTTCTTTACACATTTATTTTTCAATTTCCTAATCTTTCCACAAATAAATAACAGATAGAGAAACCACTCCAAATTAAAAATGGAACTGAATAAGAATAAGATAATCAGAAATAGTAATGGACTAATCATCACCCATTACAATACTATCAAGGATCCATCGTAGGATAGTTTTTGAAAGCACACTAAAAGAAAAAGAGGATCTTTCAGGGAACTGTGAGCCTCCATGATCTAGCAACCACCTGTTTTGGCATTCTCCAAACCATTAATGAGTAAATCGTAAATAAGGCAACCATGATTTTCCCATGAGATCTTGCTTACAAACCATTGTATCATTACCATGAACTTGAATGAGGTAACTTGTGACTAGAGGTGATTATGGAATGATGCCAAAATATAACTTTATCACCAACATCATTCAAAAAAAAAAAAAATATATATCTAGACGAACAAAGAATTTCAACTTATAGCAGCCTTTCAAAGGAGAGAAGATCTAGAGAAAGAAAGGTCCACGGGACACCATCCATCATTCAAAACTTGCTACTTCGTGATGAGGAACAAGGCATAAATTTTTAATTGATGTATGGGACGTCGATTAGATGTTGGATTCGAGAGGAAAAGGAAGAGAAAATAGAGAAGAAGAAAGAAGAATTGGGAATAAGAAATAGGAGAATTGAGAAGAAGAATTTAGAAGAAGAATAGAGAAGAAAGAATAAGAAGGGGAAGAAGAAGAAGAAAGAGGAGGGAGAGAGGGAAAGACTAGAAACAGAGATTTTATCAATTCATCTACAAAGCTACCTTCAACATGTTGGTACTACCTCTAAATAACTAAAATTGAAAGCTAATAAGATCACTATCTGATCAAATCTAATAAAATCAGCAAAGCTAAACTAAAAATAAAATTCAAAACAGATAAGATCACTTGCTGATCAGATCCAGTAAAATCAGGAATGATAAATTAAAAATAAATTAAATTACAAAAATAATTTCAACCATAATCTGGGACTCGATGGGCCTAATGGTGTCCCCACCAATTCTCCTGTTTATAAAGAACTCGACCTTGTCGAGTATAGCTCTGGGGGTTTGGATAATACCTCAACAAACGGGCCTTTGGATCGCCAGCCACATGGGGTAGGAGGGAGGAGTGCTCTAATGTGAGGCTTTAGGATTAAGTCCCATCAGGGTATCATGTTCAACATTCAAAAATATACATAAAATAAGAAACGTGAGTGGATTTTATTACAAGGATATGATATCTTTACCTAATATTATGATTGGGCGGAGTTGAGAGTAGATTTTGAAAGGTTCAGAGAAAGTATGATTTCCAGTCCTAGCTTTCAAAAAAATAATAATAATTTTCAATACTGATTTTATGCCTTGTTTTCTAAATTTGATAATAGATCTTCAAGGGCTCCATTTATGTAATATGCATATTATTTTTTCTTCAAGGTTTACTTCTTCAACTTTCTCCAGTGAATCACTTCAACAAATGAAATAAAAAAACAGCAATGTAGCTGTAGCGAAGAGACAGAGGCACAGTTTTGCTTTTCAAGTCTGTAGCCGTGTTATTCCTAAACTTGAAAAAAGCATTCAAATGTTTGAACTTGAGCATTACAAAGTCTCTTTAATGTCGAGTATTTCTTCAGCTAATAAGATCACATGCCAAGGAATGATGACTTACCTCTGTCCGCAGGGTGTTGAAAAAACATTCTTCGTCGAAAGAAGTTTGACGTTCATGCCACTGATATGCAGGGACGCTTCTCACAGTCGACTTATAATCTTCAACAAAAAGTCATGCACATCACGATAATAAATACCACGTCCTTTATGCTATTTTTTATGCACCGCACCAAATGCCCAACCTCAAGAACACTACAGGTAGACCAAAAGACTAGTCAACTTGATGTCTCTTCCATCTATATGGTGCATATAACTCAGTACTGTACACAACACTATCCTACTAGTGCTCACTGAACGAAAATGGTAGCAACCGTAAACAAGGAGAAAGGTTTTAAATGTTGAGAAAGAAGTGTCCAGCCACAATTTCATTTAAAAAAAAAAGTAAACAATGAAACCAAAACAACAGCTAGATAATGCAACAGTGACTAAAAAACACTGACATTTTTCAAAAAAAACAAAATAAATAACCTCCACTAATTTTTTTTAACTTGTTTCCACATAAGGCAGAACAGGTAAGACGTAAGAGCTTAAAAGGGAAATTATTTCTAGTAAAAAACGAAAAAAAAAACTCTTTAAATCGGAGAGATGACACAAGACAACCTAAATCCAGGTAACGCTCTCCCTCACTCCCAGCAGTCTCTTGAACTCACCTCGTCTCTTCCAGTTGAAGTTGGAAATGCAAGAAACAGGCAACGGGAGCGACGAATCTGAGAAAATCCTCCACCAACGGAAGAGTTAACACCTTCCGGAGGCTTCACAAACTCGAAGACGCTCCGAAGCGCGGAAGGTCTCGACCGGATTCGTTGCTTTGTTCGCTCGAGTCTCGACTCTCGACTCTCGCGATTTCTTTTCCCCGAATAGAGAAAGTCGAGAAACGTACAAAAGAAGGGGCTGTTTTCAACCAGACGGTGGGGGCGGAAAGTAAAAGAGCTTCTTTCCGATTTCACCCGAATGTTTCTAAAAATTTACCTAGAAAGGATTAGGTTAACCGTCCCTCGGCATCAAGTCCTGTACTGGCGTCTGGCGACATTAAATCGCGCTGCGACCGGCCCCAGCGACCAGCCCGTCAGGAAATCTTTCCGTGCGTGGCTTGAGCGAGCGACGCGTAAAGACAAAGGATCTATCTTCGTGTTGCATAATGATGATGATGTCCCAGGCTAGAAGGAGAGAGTAAATTCTCTAAGAAAAGTGGTTAAAAATATTAATTCATACGAAAAGTTTTATTAGTGAAATTTATATTAATTAAATCAAATGGATTAACAAGTATAAAATATTTTTATTTATGGGTAATTTTAAAAAATTTCAAAAATATATAAGAGAGATCGTATGGGATGATGTCATCTTTTATTTATTATAAATTAAGTTTCATTTTTACTTAAATTTTAATTAAAATTTAGTAGGCTAATTTTTATGATATGAGCTGGTTATTTAATGAGAAATTATACTTTTATTGATTTCTTACATTCCCTGGTAGTGATTAAATAGGATGAAAATTACTCAAAAATATAAAATAAGGTACATTTGTGTTATGCCTTTTGTGTTGCAATTTGCACGGTACGTATTTATTACACGACTATTTGAATTCATAATATCGGGCTATTTTTCCAACCATAGTTGTTGGCGTGTCATGTCTAACTCATCCCAACCCGACCTTAAATAATAGAGGACAGAATTCCCCCTACGCCCTACAAATGGTAGTGGAGTGTTTTAAGAAACTCAAACCTTACATCAATCCTACTTCTTATACTTATCATTGTCCCAAAAATGGTTTTACATTAATGATCCAATACAAAAAATAAAAAATTGGTGTAAAACATGCAAAAACGACTTAGATAGCCATTTTGTATATTTTGCACTAAATAGTTTTTTGTATCGGATCAGTCCTCCATTCGGTGCGAAATGGCTATTTCAGCCGTCTGATTATAATATATATAGGTAAGAGAGATAAGAATGAGGGTAGGGAGAAAAAAAAAAGGGTGGACACTATGTAAAACGGTTCACAAACCATTACCTAGACGGTTCACGATCCGTCACTTAAGTAACCCATCCATCCAACGTTTTTCCATTGTTGGTGGTCGTCGGTTACAACCTTACAGTTTTCTGTCGGTTTAGTGGTCTCATTTGTTGGAGAAAATACTGTAAAAAGGGGTTTGGTTGCCATCGATGAACCTCTATGATAGACGAGACATTCTGTTTGCTGAAGACGATAAACTCTGTTTGTCGGAAGTTGACCCCATGTCAGGATGAAAGATTTTGGTTATGAATTTCATATATGCTTTCGAAATTCATTAAAATAATTTTACACTATCCATCATGGATTTGAGGAGGCAATAGTTTTCATGTTAGATTCCTGGAGGGAGTTTAATTTAAAAAAAAAAAAACTAACACATGCTCATCCCTAGTGCAGTGGAATCGGTTATTTATCAAATTTTGATGAATATTTACTTACACTAAACTAGTGGGAACCCTTGCCATGCACGTGAAAAAAAGATAGATCAAATATAGATGTAAATAATTAAATATAAATTATAATATATCATATGTTTCATATTCAAAGCTACTTCAAGTGACAAATTATAAAGATAAAAGTCTAATTTAATATGCAAATCGAATTAGTTATACTAGTTGAATGTGGTGAAATTGAATTGATATGAAAATGTATTCAAACATATAAAAATATAAAATGAAAAACTCGTGAGAGGGATGGATCATACCTTGAGCAGCCCTTAAAAGAGCACGTTTATAGTAAAACCCATTTCAAGGTCTCTATGGTCTCCAACTCGTGGATCCGCTTGCCTGCTCTTTCTTCTCCGGAATGTCCTAACGAAGACGGAAAAGAAAATCCGGGGACTAAAATTTGAAAATTAAATTTCACAGAAAAAAAATGTGGGTCTTTTACCTAATTTCTCTCCCGTTAACGCTCGGAATGGTGGCGGTCTCGTTATGTTTTGTCCACGGTCGGATACGCCTGGTTTTGCTCTGTCTCGATCATCATACTAGTCCCTGCCGACATTTGGGCGGTGAGTTCGATTCGTCCTCTTTAGTGATTTTGTTGTTTTGGCGGATCGAATCCTGTGTTTCGATTTGTGGCGATCGTTCGAGCTTCAAATCTCTTTCTCCAGTTGATTTGGAAGCTGCATATGTTCTATGAACGGTGTCTTCACTTGGGTTGATTACAATTTGCTTGTTTTCGAAGTTGTTGTTTTCTTCATATCGATTACAGGAGTTCTGAGCTGAATCGTACTGTTCATTTTTTTGCTGTGCCACTGTTACTGGATTCAAGTTTTTTTTTTTTTTTTTGATAAAGGGCGCGAGAAAGACGACAGAAGTAGACTTGAAAATGATTTCTTGGTTTCGGTTGTCGATGTAGCCTGGTGATATGAAAGTAAATCGCTAAAAATAGATCTTCTTATAAATTCAGGGAATTCGTTCTAATGATTTTTCAATTTCATTTCTTAGACAAGGAGTTTGATTTTGTGTCTATTTTTAGAAGATAGTTGCACCTTATGGTTACAAACTCAATGTGGGGAAGCATTTCAAGCTCGTAAGCTTTGAATCTATTTTCTTGGTGTTAAGTTGCTTTATCCTTGTTAAAAATTATTATATTACTTTATGTGAAGATTTTAGCTACTATGTTGCTTTATTTGAAGAGTTTAGAGGACTGACTATCTTGTCACACAGGCAATAATTGAGCACGAAAAGGAGGCATTGCTTTCTTTTGGAGCTGGTCATATTGGAGTACATTCGTGCTTACATGGTATGTAACAGATGAAGTGCTTGAAAGAATTTGCAATGAAAAACTTGATGAGGTTCTTTAAACTAATTGATGATCATATTTTGCTTGCTTTCCTAGTCATTTATAAGATCCATTAAGATTTTATGTCAGTCATTGTGTTTACTCTTTCCTTTTGGAACTTTTTCCATCTTTCATATAGGAATATTAGAACATATCCTTAAATTACATCATTTGTTTCTCTAAGCAGGATTGTGGTACCCACTATCTAGGGTTATGAAGATGCTGGTGGTTTCACTGTGGCTGAAAGATTGAAAAGTAGCATATATGGGAACTTAGTCTTCTATTTGATCATAGGATCACTTGGTCTTTGGACTCAGTCTTCTTATAGTCATGTACAGAAAGTGGTTTGTCTCTCACCTGTAATAAGCTTTTTTAGTGTTCAGTTTAGTTGTATGCTTAATTTCTTTGTTTGATCTTTCTTTGGTTGGCCTTTTAGGGGCTACATATATTTATTTACTTATGCGTGTAAACGTTGACATGAATGTATTTATAATAGATGTAATCATCCAAAAATTGTTGAGTAGATGTTACCTGTTACTCATTTTATGCGTATGAATCATGTTAATACCATTGATTTAGAATTTTAAATCTTGGGATGCATGTTTTTTTTTTTTTTATAAATCTCGAGATGCATGTTGTGGGAAATTGAGAGAGATTTTGTGATTAACTTCTAAGAATTGTTAGCAGCTGTTTGTGTGACTCACTAGGTTATTTTTTTAGGGATTTTAGGGTATTTGAGTTGGCATTGATAGGATAACAAAGTAGATAGACTGATCCTTCTATCCTCTCTAACTATAATTTTTTTGTATGTTCCCTTATCATTTGGCTTTATTTTATGTTTAACAAAAAAATCTCATGGGCCTAGGTGTTGTGGGATTTGTCATGGCTTGCTCAAACACTTTTGGACTCGTCACAGGTGCATTTCTTCTTGGTTTTGGCCTTAGTGAAATTTCAAAGAGCATTTGGAGAAATGCTGATTGGAACAATTGCCAAAAAAGTGCTTTCACATAGAGTTGGTAAAATGGCTTTGAATATTGATGCTGCTTATCAGGAGCTTTCAAATGGGATTGTGGTAAGATCATGTACCATTTGGGATTTTTGAAACTATTGATACAAGCTATACAATTGTAGACTTCCCTCCCCCCTTTCTCGTGAGCACTCACCTTTTTAAAACGCTGTTAATAGATTTTGTCATTTGAAAATCAATTTTTTTCTGGGAGTAGAATTTATAAAGTTGTTGTTTGATGCCTCTCCTCTTGCATGCGGAGTCCTGAACAAAATCAATGCCACATGATGCTTTTTATTCTTTTTAATTTTTTGTTAGGTTGCTCAAGCAACATCCAATCAGATGTCCAAGTGAGACCCTTTTAGACCCTGTATGGATGTTGTTGATGACATGTTGCATCATATGATATGCTTTTCTCCTAGTGTTATGAAACTCAAACACATAACGTCAAATTGGAGCATATTTCATTCTTGCTTATTTCTTTTTTTTTTTTTTTTTGGTTTTTCCCCAGTTTAAAGAAGACCCATCCTTCAAACCCTCAGGTGGAAGACTAGGAGAGAACGATATGGACTATGATACAGATGAAAAAATTATGGCTATGCTTAGGCATCAACTTAGAAGAGTTCGAGAGGAGTACTACAGATATAAAAGGTAGCAGTTGACTAAGTCTAGGTTTTTGTCATTAAAAAGGTACTCATTCTTTGACTATTTTATTTCATCATGTAATTCCCTCTTCAGGTTGTTGCTATTCCTGCTAAATGCCAATTAGTGTGTTTTTTTTTTTTTTTTTGGAGAAGTGCCAATTAGCTATTCCTGCTAAGTGTCAATTGGTGTTGTGTGCTATAATTTTTCTGCCATAACTTTCAAATTTAATATCTATTTTTTTTATCAAGTTCACCAATTGGAAAGGAAAAATGGGATTTGATTTGATATGGAAGTAATTTCCATTGAATTTATGTTTTATTTGACTCAGCTTCTTTTCTTCTCTAGTGAATATAAGGCCTGTGTCAAGGAGGCACTTGAGCTGGAGGATACCATAAAAAAAAATGAGAGACTGGATGATATTTTTTGGATTATTAGCTTGGATCTTATTCCTTTTTATATTTTATTTTTGAGGTACATTTTAAATCCACGATGATAAATACTGTTGCTTTTAAATAACAGACTTCCAACGCTAAATCTGCGTAGAAAAGTGAAATAATAGTGGTCGTAAGATCAGTTATTGTGGTTACACTGTAATCATAATGGTTACTGTTGGCTTACACCTTGAGGGCTATTGCTGTGAACTTTTCTTTAAAATTTCACAAGCTGTGACCTTACCTTTTACATTTGCTATTACTGTTAATATCTTCTATATGAGTCGATAACTTTCCATGATGGAGGGCATTATGTTATGTGAAATCTGATGGCTGAGCAGCTATTACAATTTAAGAGAGAGATGCTTGAGGTTGGACAATGAGAGTTAGAATAGGGATCATTGTAAGGTGTAATCAAATGATGTAGTGTAAAAAATCTGAGTACATGTACTTGGAGAGGTAAAGCCAATTAATGAAGAATTGGGTGTAGAGTATCTGAGTCTAGGAAGCCATCTGCTGCTTTTATTCAAAGAATAGTATTTGGGTCCCTTTTTTGGGCTGACTCAAATTGTACTTTGACTGCAGCTCCCAGGGCAATGCTGGCCCTGCTGGAGTTGGAGGCGTAGAAGACCTAAAAGGCATTGTACGGGTGTTTGACTCTCTTGTGGGTGGAAATTTGGAGGCCAACTCATGTGCATGTGCGTAAGCATCCTCCATGGTAGTGACACCCCGAAGCATCATCTCCCGTCTAAGGTCATCATTTAGGTCCTTTCGGAACCTACTTAAAGTGATGTCCTCATCTTCCATAACAAAACCCTGCATTCGAAACTCATCAAATTGAGCAATGTACTTGGCGACTAATTTATACCTTTGCCTAAGATTGTGCCATTGATCTAGAAGGGTGCCACTATAGGAAGGGAGAAGGTATTTTGTCTGGAGCTTGAGTTTCATTTCCTCCTAGTTAGTAATAGGAGGCTCGCGTCTTCTCACAGTATCCCTCTCAACGTTTTCCCAGAAAAGTTGATAGGTGCCTGTTAATTTCATTTTCGTGAACCTGACTTTTCTATCCTCAGATAGGTCACACCACTCGAAAAATCGATCCATCTCGTGAAGACGCATGAAAAATACCTATGGAACCAAACAACCATCAAAGGTAGGGGCCTCGACTCTTATGTATTTCAAATTTTTGTCTTCGGGTCCCTCATGGTGTTGGGGGTAGGATGATGATTCCTAGAAGGAGGGAATATGTGAGGACGAGCACGAGGGAAGTCCTCCTCTTTGGTATCACAACCCCTAGGAGACCTAGCTTCTACAAGGCTTTTCCCTTTGGTTGACTGAATTTCTAGGGCCGTGAGCCTATTATTGTGGTGGCAAGTTGGTCCAAAATTTGTTTGAGGGTATCATCTTTGGTAATAAAGGATGATGCATTTCCCGACATGATGTGACTACTATGTAAATGCATGTACTATTGAGTCCTTGCAAGTAAGCCCAAACAAACTCTATGCTTGTTGTGGTAGATTTTTTTGTGACCAAGTCATAATTCAAATAAACAACGATGCAAAACAAGAGTGCGCCGACCAATAAGGTTAAGAAAAGAGTGATACTAAGGCAGTGACGTAGATCGCACCGATTGGCCAAGCTTCAAAATTAACAATGAGAACTGAAAATACACAGGTAAAACAGGCACACAAAAAAAAAACATGGTTTTCTGGCACAGATTTCAAGGTACTGATTTCGAGGTCTAAGTAATGTTGGTACAACTAACTACCAGCACAAAAATTAATATTAATGCAATCTAAGACAAACTGTGTAATATTGAGGGGTAGAACGACGTAACCTGGTAGGCTGGTTGGGGTAGACCGAAGCGACGTACGCAATGTAGACAGTCAGCTGGGGTTGGAACTAGAGCTGTAGTGAACAAGCTGATGACTCTTCCTTTTTTTAAAAAAACTTCTAGTTTCACACGTGTGCATCCAACTCCTCTTTAGGGCTTCGATTAACCAAACTTTTTGATTAATCGAAGCTCAGTAGCAACGGCTCAATCGATAGGTGGGTGGATGATGACGGATCAAATGGCTTAGAGATTTTGATTTCCAAATGTTGAAGTTTGGGGATGACGGGAGGCAATCGACTCCGATGTAGTTGTGGCAAGAACGACATCGGAAACAGCGGTGGGAGGAGTCAGAAGTGACGGTGCGGGGTCGGGATCATCGGGCGACGTTGGCAATCCTCTGGCTGGGGATGACACAAGGTTCTGTTGCAACAATGGGTCTGTGACTGGTTTCTTTTGGTCACCGGTGTCGTCGGGGCTGGTGACGGAGGTCGTAGAAGGGTTGGCATTGAAGATTGGATAGTGCGCTGGATGATGGGATCGGTGGCAGGGTCAGTGATGGTGGATCAAGTCTCAGTAGAGGTGTCTCAACAGGCGGACTGAGCAAAGAAGGAGATGCTCTGAATTTGGTTCACTGGATCTTCGCTCTGCTACCAAGCTGATGTGGGGCATGCACTGTTTAATGAGTTTGACAATGAAATTGGTGAAGAAGAGGGGAGAAACAGAGAGAGAGGAGAGGAATTGAGAAGAAGAAGAAAGAGAAGATTAGAGAGGGAGAAGAGAAAGATTGGGAAGAGAAGACAGTAGAAAGAAATTTTAATTCATCATCAATCTGTTCTCTCTAATCTGATTACAATCCGTTAATAAAGAAAAAAAACTAAAATTCAAAATTCAAAAAGGAGATAAATCACTAACTGATAAATCTCATAACATCAGGAAAAAATAAATAGATTACAAATATATAGAATCACCTACCCACAATGTGGTGAGTCCTGGTGGGGCCCAATGCCTCCGAGTGTCAACTCGTGTGACTGTGGCTCACTGCTGTCTAGTTGCTATGTTCTTCTGGTCTGGCATACCAATTGGTTTTTGTGAAGTGTGCACATTTCATATGGTTATGTTATGGCAGCTGGATTAGCTTTGTGGTTCTATTTGCTTTCTTTTTGCTTGAAACGCTTAGTAATTGATCTCATGTACTTTTCCTCTGTCAGGAGTCTGTGTAAGTGAAATTACTTTTAATCTATTTAAAAAAAAAAAAACAACTATTATGGCATACTCAGTATGTTCTTTTACACTTCTTTGCAAGGGAAACTCTCCAGCAATATCAGTTCTGCTACAATCAATATCACAAACTCCTTTAATATTTGACTGAGTCTTCAAATTTACCTTTTCTTTAGTCACATGATATTTCTGTTGATCTTGCAGAATTCTGCTGGAAATGAAAATGGGGTTCAGGACAAGGGTGTTTTAGAACTGAAGGCCACTGGTGCTAAGGAGGATCCGAGTCGATCAAAAGCTTCAAAAGAAAGTAAAGTATGAGAATAGCAAAGAAACCATTGCAAACAAGTATGCACATATCAGAGAACCGCAAAGCAGATCATCTCCTGCCACCGTCTCCACTGAAAACAACAGCATACAATCAGCTAAAGTTTCTTGGCTTGAGGCAGGCAATTCCAGTCAATCGATGGGTAATTCGTCCTTGGGAACAGCCTCTACTTGGGCATCAATGAAAACTGGTTTTCAAAATTTTAAGGCAAATATGGGCTCCAGGAATTTTCTTCCGCTCCGTCAGGTTCAAGACAACCAATTTCATCATTGGGTTCCTCCATTGCTCGTCTTTTTGGATGGACTCTCAGCCATCACTGCTTGAAGCAGCAGTAGTCGCACAAGTAACAAATCTGAAATACCCGCTTTCTGCCCTTCTAATCTTAAATAAACAAACTTGGTGAAGAATACAATCAATACAAGCAGTTTAGATTACTCATACTATCCTCTAGACTTTACCTAAGATCAGAATCAGTCTTATGGAGAAAAATCCAGATTCTTCGTTCCTGGTCAAATGTATTTAAAAACAAAATTAAGATCTATATTCTAGACTTTGAACAGGGTTCTGTGAATTCCTATCGGCTACGGACATTGCGTTTAGTCTTCTGATTCTTTTTCTACAAATAAATTTGGTTGACTCTGTAGTTGAACCAACAGCTTAATTTGATATTCTTATTCACCCAGCAATTTAACTTGTTGCTAGCCACAGTATAATTATGAATATGAAACTTTAATCTTAATAGCAGAATTACAACTGTCCAAAAATTTCTGTAGAATTTTGGTAGGCTCTTTCCAGGGTGGTGAAGATGTATTTCTTTGAAAAAAAGGTGTGGGTGGTTGAACCACTCATATTTGCACTTTAACTACCCTGTTTTCTCCCCTTTGATTTTCTCCACTTTTACTTATACCAACTAAACAACATGATGCCACGTGTTTTACGTGGAAAAGTTTCATGCAAGTTCCACGTGGTTTAAGTTAATTGAATTTTTAATGATAAATTAGTGATACTAACATTATTGTAAATACCATGAAGATCTCATGCGATTGGAACCCTGATCAAGGTATCTAACCATTCAAGATGATGGTCCTTTTCTTTTGAAACAATCGTAACCTTTGATGACTGTCTACTCTTCAAGTGTTTGATACCGTGGTGCAAAATAAGTCCAATAACATTCACAATTAGGGTCAGTTTGAAATCCCTAGAAAGAAAAGAAAAAAAAAATTTTACTATTATTATTCCAAAAAATAGTTATTTATTTTCATTTTCCTGCTGTTCGTTGTGATTCTTGTAAATTAGTGACAGATGTATCGGATTTCATATATATATATATATATCGGGGACCTCAAAATCCCACTGTGGCTCCGCTAAGAACGATTCGTATCGGAGAGACGGTGAATCCATGGTATATGATTTTTCACCTTAATTTGAAGGAAACTATCTGACTTTCGATCAGACGATCCGGACGTGACGAACTTATTTCACATCTTCTGTACTCGATTCGCTACGCCAGATTTCTACAAACATGTTTATCTACAGAGAGAAGCTCGTGGAAACAAGAAAAGAAAATAAATCTGAATTTCTTCCTATTTTTATTTTACAAACGGCTCGTAATTCTTATACGTAAAATTTCACCGGAATTACAAACGAGCAGATTTTGATCACTTACGTGCGTATACCCATGCAATAGCCGTGTCCTTCCTTCTCTTGCTCGTTGCCTGAATAAATTTCGACCAAAGCCCACCCTTCTTCATATTATTCCGCTTCTCCACCGTTCCTTTCTCCGGCACCACTGCCACCGTCCTGCTCCTGAACAACCCCCGCTTCCCATGAACAAAACTCACCCGATCGTATCCGTTGAACGAGACCTCCACAGGCGAAGAAGCCGAAGAGTAATAAGAAGAGACGTCAGATGACAACGTCGTAGACGTCGCATTCGTCTTGTTGGAAGAAGAGAGCTGCGACAACCGCTCCCTCAGGCAAGCGGAGCAAACCCCCGGAGATTGTCTGTGTTTGGGGTGCTTCTTGCATCGCGCATCCGCTCCTGACCGACCCATGTTCAGAAGAGAGGCTTTACGCGGCTCCAGATATCGGGTTTCTTTCTGGGTGTGGATGTGTTTATATAATACAGGGAGCACGAGTGGGGGAGGTGGAGACCAGGAGGCGAGAAAGGGAGAGGAGGATTTCCTGGATCTTTTCCGTATTTTAAAAGCTTATAGTTGAATATGTTCGACGAGGGGATGGAATTCCAGGATTGGGTGCTCGGGCGGGTGCAGCGAAAGTGGCCATGGAACCTCCTTCGACCTTCCGTCATTAAGGAGGAGAGGCATGGATTAATCAAGGTCGGAACGCGAAGCTGTCCAAACTCCAAAGTCAAGAAGTGCCGTCTCTTCTTCTTGACCAATTGCTCTGCTTTTCAGGGCCAACCAGCTGGACCGACTGAAAAACACGAAACTTCCTCGAAGCTCATATCGCTGTTCGTATCGGTGTCGGTTAAGCGATCCGATAAGCTGTTTCATCGATACTTGTCGGGTTCCTCAATCGGGTCCAAAGCTGCCTGATGCAAACACCGGCACCGTATCGGCAGCTACCCAACTCGATACATTAGTTAAGAAGTGGGCCAGCGAGACGTGCAGAAATTGAGGTACTAAATTGACGTCCGACCAAGAAAATTCATTGCAGTGGACCGGGTTCCATGATATTTATACTTGTCAAGGTGGTCCATTTGTACAGGAAAGTGACCCCCGATGGGGCTTGCGTGGCACGAAGCTACCGTAACCGGTCGGGAGTTTACTGTCAACCGGTTGGTTGCACGTGGGCAGGCAGTTCCGTCCAACAAGAGACTTACACGTTTACTGTGAGTACTTTGTCTCGGACGTAAGCGTCATCGGGATGGCTTCCCGCGTCTGGCACACGTGTATGGGAGCTCAGCCGCGGTCTGTCGTCTCATCCATAGACCAAACCCACGGGACCATGAAAGTGGGTCCCGCCAAGTCATAACGCGTGTTTCGTCGCACCCGTTATTTTGGGGCGTGCAGTTTTTGTCGGGTTCGGCCGATTGAACGTAAGTGATGGAATTGCCCTTTTAATGTGAACGAAAATGTTGTTTTTTAGTTATTAGAATACGTCAAATGTGAGACATTTGTGCATTAAATATGATATGCTGAGTAACTAATTCATTGATCACATAAACATGGGATTTTTCCTTGAGATGTCTCAAAATTCGGAAACAGCCACCCCTTTATTTAGTCGCCAAGGAAATCAGATCAAGGAATGTCTCATTGGGAATTGGATTTGGGTAATTTGGTTAATGTTTTCTGAAACGTGTCTCGATATAACTCGGTAATCAAGGTTAACATTATCCAGAAATCTAATTGCCATTGTCGTCTCAGGCTGAGACACGTCTCAAAATCTCAGGGGGGTTTACTGGGAGTAATCAACACTCCAGTGATTCCTTATTTCGAGTAAAATAAAGAGGAGGAGGTTATGTGGACGCTACAGCCTTCTAGATTTGATGTTTCTACACGGAAAATGAAACTTGGTTAGATCTAAAGGAGCAAGGGTTGTTGATCCAATAGTTATATTGAGGCTAGCCCACTGGATTTGATCAGGCCCATGAACGTTTGGGGAGGCGTGAAGTCGACTTGCTCGCTATTGCTGAAGGAGCCCAGTTTCGTGACGGCGCGGTGGTGCTCTTTCCCGCCAAGTATCTGCTCGGTCGCTCTTTTGATCTCGGTAGAGTGGGTGCAGAGTACACACCTACTAACTCATCCCAGCTCCATTTTCTCAGGGTATGCCCTCGGGTTCGGATGACGTTCACAGCTTGCGCGATTTCTGATGCTGCATTACCCTCTCGTAATCGAGTAAGTCCAAATTCTCGCCCTTCTCTTCTTATTCGTCTACTCTCTCTCTCTCTCTCTCTGGAATTCTTAGCTTCTGATCCCACTCTCGCTCACCTCTTTTTCTCCCAGCCAACCGAATTTCTTCCATTGTTGGACGAAGCTGCTTGCCTTGCGCAGGTAAAACTTTCATCAGCAGTTGTCGAGAGTGAGTGCATTTTCTTCTTCTTCTTATTCTTCCTTTTCTTTTTTTGATCTTTTTTTGTTTTAAGTGAAGGACCAATTAAAGGAACTCAAAGTGTGAATCGTTCTATTTTCCTTTTTGCAATTTGGATGAACGAGTTTTAGAGTATAGTGTGGGAGAGCTGTAAGGATCAGAGCTCCCAATCGTCAAAGCGTGAAAGATACTCAAATTGATCGTTAATACTCTAGATTGGAATTCCGATCAAACTCTGATCTATTATCGAAGCCCGATCAACGGTCGAGATGAAGCCAATTGTTCTGAACCACCCCCAAAATCAAGGTATAGGAAGGTGCTACTTAGGCGCCACAGAAGTGAGAGAATAGACACATGGCGCCAATAGGAGTTTCATGGTATAACATGGTCTACATCATTTAACACAATGTAGGAGACTTTATACTGCTACGTTCGCGATCTTAAGGAAAGTAAACTTAGTCCTACGTGTCGTGATCTTAAGGAAAGTAAACTTAAGCATAAGATCTGAGAATTCAGTTGCACATGCAAGCTATATGAATTTTACTTTAAAAAAGGAAATATTTTTTTTATTTTTTTTTTTTTTAGATGCTGGTATCTGGCAGCTGATTTCACAAATTTAGACATCCTCTTTTATGAAAAATGCAATTGGAGCAACAAATCCAAAAGGGCAGTATGATCCATGTCAGTGTATCCTGCTCATTGTTCGACCAAAAATGGGTGAAAGAAACATGGAAGCATTTCTCAACAGTCTACCACCTCATATCCTTCATCTGGCAGTTCTATGTTGTAGGCTGTAACAGATTGGTAGAATGAATACACCTTATATCAAGAAATGCTGACTGCCACCTTATCTGTTTTTATTTGTTTATCCAATAATTACTGTAACATGTCTACTTTGCAGTCCACAATTCGGCAAGCTCATTGAAGTTGTAAGATTTTGATTGTCGACAATCTTTTTAATTTCCAAAATATTTTATTTTTGAGAGATCTTATTTCCAAAAATATCATCCTGCATTTGTTAAGAAAACATATGGATGCTATTTTCAGAATTATTTTTTGGATTCCTGTTATATTTGACTGCCCTTAACTTGATTTAGCTTTGTCTGTTAATATTACACTCTCTGGCCCATTATTAAGCAGATTTGGTATAGTTCAAACTTCTGGTACAACTGGATACCAAGAACCCAGAATAGGATCAAATTGTGCCCATCTCACATTCTATCTGAGGTAATTGTGTCCCAGTCTGACCTTCTGATTTATTCTGCAGTCACAAGGTATCTGGCTGACTCGCTCGCATCTCTTAATTTTTGTTTCATCTCTCACATTCTTAATTTTGTAAGATATAAGATATGTGTGGCCACTGCCAATGCTTAGGAGGTAAGTACTCTGAACTTATCTTATGGTGTTGAGTATAAATAAGAATCCATGTACTTATTTTATTTTGGAGATTATTTGCCATGGAATATTGAATGAATTTTAGCTATTCTAGAGAAGACATCAAATGACATACCTATTTGATTTTGTCAAGCTAGAAAAAGTTAAGATTATTTAGTTTGCCAGATTGGTGCAAAAGTTAAAATTCATGTCAAACGAAATCCCATAAGTAGAGGAAGAGAGGTTTCCTGTCCTGAATGGGAGCATAATGCTTGGAGAGGCAATTTTTTCATTCTGGGAATTTGACCATTATAAAAAGATGGTTATTTTCATGATTTGTCTTTGAGACATTGATGTTCCCTGCTGCCCCTGTAAGTTAATCTGTCTTATCGGTCAGTTTTATCTTCTAGGAAGGATGTAAGAGATGTGGTGAATTTTAAGAATACATTTGCTTTGGTATATTCACTATGTCAAAGGTCATTTCCATCATATTCTAACAAAGGAGGCAGAAAGAGTTATTTCAAATTATTATCAACTTCAGAGAAGATCTGGAACACAAAATGCAGGTTTGATTTTGTTGTCTTAACTTCTTAAATTTAAAAGTATGACCATTAAATAAACATTAAGAATTGTAAATGTTCACAGCAAGGACCATTATTTGAATGCTTGAGAGTTTGATCCTGTTAGCCCAAGGTATATTTCCAAATACCTGGTGTTCACCATATTAAAAAGATCAGTAATTAATATGATGTAAGTGTTGAATTTTCAGGACTCCGTGGATTTAGTTCATGGAGACAAAGGGAGAGAGACCTATTGGGAGAAAACTGGAGGAAGAAGAGGTTATGGACTTGATGTCCTAACCCTTCCCCTAAAGCTCTATTTATAGATTAATGAAACTACTGTATTACAATAATACCCCTGAACTTAAGGGTTTAGGGATTTAACCTTGGAACTTTAACCTAATTACATCAATGACATCTCTATGAGATGACCCTTTATTTACCATTCAGCCATCATTGTATGTGGGCCTATGGGTTTTCTCCTTGATCTGTAGGCCTTGAGCCCATCTTCTATATCTTTTACATGTATAGGTCTTCCTTCGTCTTATGGACTTGGGCCCATCTTCTAATACACTTAGATATATGAGCCTTCTTTGGTCGTGTGGGATTGGGCCCTATCTTCCAACAGTAAGTGCTTTCTTATTACAGCACATACATGGCTCATTTTCCAAAACGAGGTCACTCAATTAGACGTAATTGCTGCTATCTTATTTGTTGAAGCATTCATGATCACTTCTGCTATAGTTGACAGTGTTGGAAATGCTCTACAAAAGAATCCTCTGATAATTTTTGCTTTAAATTTGGCTTATTGACTGTTACTTAGTTTCCAAACAGGAAAAGCTTATTCTTGAAAAGTTGTGATCCTTCGATGAATTTACAGATGCAAATGAAGAATTGAGTAGCAGATGAAATAAATCCAGAATAGTCTTTGGGGTAGATTAAAACATCAACTAGTTGGATGTGGAGAGATGATTTGTGGTGGATAAATCTGCAACAATAATCTCCTGGATTGGTTCCCCTGATTGAGTGGCTCTTGATATTAAGTAGGATGATTTGCTTATGAAGTTCCCTGATGTATGGTGGAGTATGAAGCTATATTTGATATAGTGGTTAAACAAGTCTAGAGCAACTTTTAGCTTATGTGCCAAATTACGAGCCAAATGATCCAATTTCTCAATGCAATGGTAAATGAGTTCTTGCATAAATGAGAGGCTATAAAGGCAAGAAAAGAAGTCTAAAGCCTAGATGTATTGATATTGCTTTTGGTTTTTGAAGCTTGGCTTTGTTCTGGCTACGATCCTTTGTGGACACAGATTTCTTAGTCTTTTGCAAAGTCTATGTTTGCCAGTAAGGGATTGAACAAATTTTCTGCTTTGATTTTAGCGGTTTTTTGGAGTCACACCGAGCTGAAATGGAAATTAAGACACCAAGTGAAGCATCTGATGAAGGGACCAAGGTCATTTTCTTTTCAAGCTCATTTTTTATGATCGACGTATTTTTCTGTTCTTAAAGTAAGAACTTTCTCAGAATTCTTGGTCATGGTCTACGTTTTTTGAGAAAGATCTGAAAGAGAGTTAAGATTTCTATTTTAATTTTCCAGGACATATAACAAAGGAAGAATCTGTGTCAGACATCATGGGTAGGTATCTTCTAATACATTTTCCAAAATTGTCATTTGACTTGATTTAAGTATGACTGAATTTTTCCGTATTCTCACAATGATCTAATTTCAAAGACAATCATCAAAACCTATTGTATTTGTATTTTTTTATCTATTTATTTGTTATTTACTCATAAGGCATTTCTGATTATATCTGTTTTATATTTTTATTTATTTTTCATAATGCACTTGTATTTTGATCAAATAACGAATTATACTTCATAACATTATCCAAGAATGACAAAGTCACTGTGACACATAACAATGTTATAACAATCGACCTCGTCACCAGGTAAGGTGATCGGGTCTGGTTTAACCCAGTTCAATCAGGTTTAATTGCTAGTTAACCTGGTATGGCATCATCATAATGTTATTTTAAAAAAATAAAGAAAAATCTATGAGAACCTTTCTTGCTCCCTTTGTCCTCCGAAGCTAGATGAGGGAGGTTGGAGGCTTGGAGCCCTAGCCCTCCCCCAATTTTTCTAATGTTGTGGGCTTGCCCTTCTGTCGTGTGGTGGTCGTATTTTGGTCCCCCGAAGTTAACTGACGCAGTTGCTGCTGCAGTGGCATCGGCAAGGCTATACGATTTTTGCACGAGGTAGATTGCTACATGGGCTCCCTCATGTGCCTCATTTACCATCAGAGCACTTTGCCATTCTTTAAATCCCAAGATTATTTTTTGCGCATTGACGGGTCAGTGACAAGTAGAAAGCTACCATGTGTGTTGAGACAGACCATATGGTGTGGTTGGTAGCTGTTGCTGTCATCTTTTCTCCTTTTAATTTTCTGAGCCTCACGGAGTCGCCTTCTTTTCAAGCTAAAGACAGCAAGAAAGGTGAACAGAATCAGGTCAAGCTAAACCGGCTAGGCTCGGTTCAGTTTACTTAGCTAAGTTCGAAATAAAACTTGAAATAAGGTTAATTAAGTATAACAAACTAAACTCGAGATTTTTCAAGTTTGGTTTGTTAGCTCGTGAGCCGTTTTAGTCAATTTCTTCTATAATTGGTTGATGATTATTCTTATTTACCTCAAACTTTAAAGACGATGGATCGTTCAACGTCTCTCAATATCTAATGTTGTTATTTGCCAATGAAATAAATACTATTGATGAAAATATTTGTTCTTTCTTTTAGGTTTATTAAGCTAGTTATTATACAGTAGTATGTTGCATTACAAAGTTTTTGACTCTTTTGTGATAGCTTGCAGTTTAATGGTACTAAGTTCATCACAATTTTTTTTTTTATTTTTGTAGTATTAAATATAGGTTGGAGTTTGAACCCAGTTCGAGCTTAAACTTGGTTAAAATTTTTGAGCTTGAGTTCAATTTTAATTTTAAACTCGAGGTTGAGTTCGAGTTCAAAGTATTCAATCAAACTAAGCTCGAATATATGTGAGTTCAAGTTTGGTTCAGCCCAATGCCACACCTATGGGCAAGTAGACCTGTTATAATAAAACAAAACCAGGCTTCAAATACTTGAGATACAACTAAGGGAAACGACGAGGATAAGAAGTTCCTTTTGGTTTTTGGAACGAAAAGAAATAAGAAAGAGGGTAAGGACCCTTAAAAGTTGGTTTTCGTGGCATCGGTTTGAAGGCCTTTGTCTTGTGATTAAAAATCAGTTGATTTTTAAAGAGCCCTTCTTTATAATTGTTTTTGTGTAAACTTCAATGTTTCTCCAAAATTTGTATATTTGAAATTAAATTGAAATAAAAATGGTATAATTTCATTCAAATGGATACATGTATATTATTACAATAAGTTTTATGTATTTATTAAAATTTTAAATTATATTTAAATTTTTTTTGTAGTCTGTAAGCCGGAGGTTAGAAAGGGTTCGGAAATATAGTAGTCTATAAGACACTCTTGTGAAAGGGTTCACAAGAATGTTGGAAATGCGCATATAACTTTTTTCTTTTCGCTGATAGGATGAGAAGAAGATGAACAGTGCTTGGGGGTGGCAGCCAGGGCGACCCGAAGAGTGGCTCAAAGAATCAATGGCACGCGCGCGTAACGTTACGCATTCGATGATTCACATATAAAATAAAATACAGAACGAGATCCCCTGGTGCGCACTTCTCTCCACTCTCTAGCCGGAGATCTGACTACAATGGCTCAACTCCGGTCTTCCCCTTTTAGAAACCCTACTGTTGCCGCCGGAAATTATCAATTTGTTGACAAAGCTCCCCATTTTCCTTCTCTCGCTTTGTCTACTTCGAGGTACTCCTCCAACCTTAATCTAAATCTCTCTCTGCACCGACCTAAAGCGTCTTCTAACCCGGCTGGAATCCCACAATATCCCCCTAAAACTGAGTATTCCGGAGGAGGGGCTGATGGCGGTAGTGGAAGTGGTCGAAGAGGCGGCGGCAGCGGTGGCGGCGATGATGGGAAGAGCCAGGGTGGTGCGGATTCCAGCGATCGATCTAACCAGTCGGATTTCGGGATCCTTGGCCTTTTCATTAACGGATGGAGATCTCGGGTGGCTGCCGATCCTCAGTTCCCTTTCAAGGTCCTCATGGAAGAGCTAGTCGGAGTCACCGCTTGCGTTCTCGGTGACATGGCTTCGCGCCCCAACTTCGGCCTCAATGAGCTTGACTTCGTCTTCTCGACGCTTGTGGTGGGTTCCATTTTGAATTTTGTTCTGATGTATCTCCTCGCACCGACGGCTGCCGCTTCAGGGTCCGCTGCACTCCCGGCGATCTTCGCGAGCTGCCCCAAGAGCCACATGTTTGAAGTTGGTGCATATTCGATTTTGGACCGTCTGGGGACTTTCGTGTACAAAGGTGCTCTTTTTTCTGCAGTAGGATTTGCTGCAGGGTTGGTGGGCACAGCTTTGTCAAATGGTATGATCAAAATGAGGAAGAAGATGGACCCTGAATTCGAGACCCCCAACAAGGCCCCACCTACGCTCTTGAATGCCTTGACCTGGGCAATTCACATGGGAGTGAGTAGTAACTTGAGGTATCAAACTCTGAACGGTTTGGAGTTTGTGCTTGCCAAGGGATTGCCGCCTTTGGGATTTAAGGCCTCGGTCATTGTTTTGAGGTGTTTGAATAATGTTCTTGGAGGTATGTCGTTTGTGGTGCTTGCAAGGTTGACGGGATCACAGAAGGTGGATGAAGCGACTGTGGGTCCTGTTATAGAGCCAGCTGGGACTGAAGAAGAGAAGGAAAAGTTGGTGGAGAGGGAAGGCGATTTACAGGAGAGTCAGTCTTATAAGTGAGTAGCTTTGTTTTCCTTAATAGATTCGATGAAGTTGAGGTAGAGAGCCTGAGGGCAATCATATAGAGAGAGTTTAGTTTTTGCTGGCTGGATGGGTTTTTTTATGTGGTGGCTCTGGTTATGTGTAATTTATCAGTAGCTTGATGGGTAATAAAGAGCTTCTCATGAAATCTTGTTTGTCTTGACTATGATGAAATGTGCCCTATCTTGCTGTTCTCGGAGTTTGTTTTATTGGAAGAATGCGATTTGCTGGATATCATCACTGTCAAATATTCTTCGTTGTGAAGTATTAAATCTTAGTTGATATCAAACTAAACTTTTTTTAAAATTATAAGGTCTACAAAATAATCTTGTTTCAGAATGTAACTGTAACTTGCAATAACAGTACACTTTTTGTTCTCTGTGTGGTAAATAATACTAGACAAGTACGGGTCCAACTTTTTCTTCCAGCAACTTCCTTGAGCTTTGTTACACTATGTCCCCGTGGGCCATTCCCTATAATTGAAGCTATCCAGTTCTCTGCTTCTGGGAGAGCTCTCTCAAGAAAATGAACCCTTCCCAGCTCTCTCGTTGCTTGCCACTGAAGCTCATAATTAGCTTCAGAGATCATGTAACTTCGTCTAGCACTCCCTTTGCTCCCTTCTCGCAGTTGGCTGAAGTTGAACTTTGATAGGAATACACTTGATAATCCCAGTGCAGATGGTGTTAGGGAGCATTTGGAGATTATAGAGGATATCTCGTTCTGGCTTATTCAGGCCTGCAGGTGTAAGTGGCTTGGTGGAGGCTGAAATGGGGGCTTGTCTATCGTGCATAAGGCTATTCTCTCAATGATATTCCCTGCATGTTGTCAGTAGACATAGTTAGCTCATAAGTGTCAAAGAAATTGACCCTTCTTTCTTGGTTAAGGTGGCAGTCATGAGTTTCACGTTTGCTTCCTCAAATCTGGTCCCATGATGGTGCATCGAAGCCTTTTCTTCTTTATTGTGTAATTAACAATGGATAGTTGGGATGCTTCTTTGAAAACTCCTTTTGACAAGTTGTTGTAAATGTTTGGTTCTACTTTCCTCTCTTTCTTCTTTTTGTTTTTATTTTATTTCTCTTAGCAGTTTCATTTAGAGGTTGATTGATGCCTGTGCTGCATTTTTCCCTGAAGGAAATGTTAGTGTATTTGGCTTTGTTATACAGGAATTGTTTTATTGGAATTTTGTTATTGATATATAAGATTCTAGAATATAGAACTCTAGAGTTAGTGTGACTTTTGGTGTTCAAGAGCTGTATTAGATCCGTTAAATGATTGCTAACAATAGTAGATTAAGAAGATCAGTAATATTTTAATTATTATGTTAAAGCCTATCTTGTAGTTAAACGTTTCTATTAACATATAAGTTCGTTTATTAAAAAAGTAATTATATTCTAAATTATTAGAAGTATTCTTTTCCAAAAGTTTGTAGAATAGTTATTTATTTATTTATTAAACTTAAAATAAAATCATAATTATTAGATTATATTTGTATTTGAATGAAGATGTATAAAAATATTAGATTATATTTAACTAATCAAATTATCTTTGTCTTGAATCTTGTGATCTGATCGTATTGTTCAAAATTTTCAAAAGAGATTACTATTTAAATAACTTAAAATTAGATAATATGAAATTGTTTAATTTTGTAAATGAAATAATTATTTATAATTGATTTAAAAAATGATAATTAAATGATACTTTATGTTAACTAAATAAGTATGTTCAGTTAAATAAAAATAAAATATTATTTTAAGCTAATAAAATTACAATTTTGTTTAAAATTTTAAAAGTAAATAATTAGTATTATAAGGGTGAACACTGTCCTTCATCAATTGGGGCTGTGCTGTGTCACAAGGGGGAAAAGAGGGGGGAGGGGTGTGCTCCTTCTAGGTTGGAAGCATGGAAAAAGGGGAGACTTCCATCTCCTTTCCATTTCCATCCCCAAGGGGGAAGGCTGCTCTCCTCTCTATCTAGACAGAGGAAGGAAGGCAATTTCAATTCCTTTATATTTCTGTCCCTGAGAAGGCAGGCCGCTCTCCTCCTCTTTGTTGTCCCTCGTTTTCCTCTTCCATTTGGATTTCATTTTTGTTGGAGAATTAAATTGGAATTCCACATATACAGGAAAAATTATGGCTTCTAGAAAATATTTCCACAACTAATTCCGGACATAAAAACTCTGGGGTCTTTTTCCCAACTAATAATTGTATGATCTTTAGTGACTCAACCTATGGAGATTATTCCACTGAAACTCGCCCCTCACATCCGTCTCCACAAATGGATAACGGGCTTGAGACATGGACAAGACAAATGGGTACAAACTAAACGGTGCACGAACTAGGCCCAATAGAACATGTGTCCTTCTTTGATACCATTAAAAAATGGGTTCTTGGTCCATCCCAAAATGACTAGTTCAAATTAAAGGTTTTTTTTTAGACTAATAACCACATGACTTTTTCTGACATTAATCTATGAGGGATTCTTCCCATTAACATAAGCAATTCATTTGTCCCGGGTGCTTGTCTTGCCCTTTGATTTGTGAACTTATCATTAATGTCTATTGAACAATAATTCATTTTTTTGATATTGGTAAGAAGTGACAATAACGAGGCTCCAAATCCTGAGAATCTTGAAATGAAGTAAGTCAGAGCCACAACAATTAAACGGGGGGTTCTTCTGCTCTTCCTGTGGGAAACCTGATTTGGCTTCTTTGTGACTGGTTTTACATGACTGATCATATTTGATACAATTTCGTTGTCTGGGATCTAACCTTTTCAGGCTGAAGATGGTGTTTGTTTACCTCAGGATGCTTTCTATTATTTAATGTTTGGAAAGGCAGTATAATTTTTTTCTTCATTCAGTTTGACATTGTGGCCTTCAATTCTTTGATTTGATCATACTGAATTTTCTTGAGGCATGTCAGTTTCTGTTGTCACACGTAATTTGGTGTATGTGAAACAGAAATGAAGTTCACATAAAAATCTTTGGTAGATAAAGAAGTATTTGCACATTTTATGCCTATAGTTTATGTTGAATTTTTCTACTGAGGATATAATTTAAGTTACTTTAGGGTCAGTTGACTTCATAATTCTTCCTCTATTTTATTGTCATTTGTTGGTTCCATTGTAAGACTCTAGTGGAGGTTGAAAACAAGTGTAATTCTTCCTTCTCTAGTTTTTTTTTTTTTTTTTTTTTTTTTTTTTTTAAGTAGAGGCTTAAAACATTTCCAGATGACTAACCATGCTTGTTGATGGTATAAGTGAAGTCATTCTTAAAGAATAGGTGAGGTTTTTATTTTTTAGAAGTTACATTTTGAGTTTACGTAGGTATTTTCAGTTCTTACTTTTTATCATCAAAACCTTTTGTAACTTGCAAAATGTTCATATTTAGACACTCTTATCCTCTCAAACCTTCTCATCTGGTGTGCCATCCACAAGTGCTTTTTTCCCCTATTACCAGCTCCAAAGAAGCTGTATTACAATAGCAAGCAAGAAATGAAAGCTAAGCAATTTAGAGTTGAAACTCCTACCAGTAGTTGGGATGCTACAATTGACATACTTTGAATCAAGTTTTGCTTTCCAAATTCCCTCAAGGCTCTCCATCAACCCTTATTAAAACAAGTCAAATTTCATAGAAGACTGAATTTGCTGCCATTACTTGGTGTCTTTGGAGGAAAGGAACCCAATGAGTTTTTCAGTGATTTCTCCTTGCATTCTAACATAAAAAACCATAGATAACATTCTGTTTCGCCTAGCTATCCCATGGAGTTGGATAAGTGTTCCGTTTAATGTCAACTCAGGCCGTAAGTCAACTGTATGGTGTATATCTTGCTTGGGGGGTAAACCGGGAAGTAGATTTGAAGGAAACACCTCTTTGAGTTTGCTTAGAACTCCTTCACCTGTTTTGAGTGTATTTATTCTGCTTGTTCAAATTAGTACCTAGTGGAGCTGAGAGCAAAATCCATTTTCCTGGATTCTTCTTGCTCAAAGTTTGTCTAAAAAGGAAGGAAAACTACAGATTTGAACTTGTTGAGCATAGTGTCCTTTGCTTGGAGAAGAGCAAGCTTGTTTGTCCTCCACAAAAATGGTGGCTGTGTTTGACACAGTGAATAGTCGAGAAATCGAGGGTTTCCTTGTTAAAACCCTAAAGGACACAAATAGAAAAGGGGCAAGCGCCAGGACGACTACTGGAATTCTTATTTCTTCCACCAATTGATGTCCATTATTGGTTATCCTGGGTAAGACTAATGGTTAAGACAAAACATCTTCAGAGAAACCAAAATAACCCTATTGGTTATAACTTATGAAGGGTAAAAATATCCTAAACCCTTAAAATAAGAAAATAACAGAAAAGACAATGAAAAATATATACTCAAAAGCAATAAGGGGATTGGGCCTCATTTTTTCTTCTTCATATTGGTCTTGGATCTATCAAATGTATCCAAGGACTCTTCAGCTTGCTTCTCTGCATTAATGTTTCTCAATGATTATAGTTCTAGTATCAAATTGCCACTCTTGAGTAGGAGATGACCTGCATCCTTGGGGATCACATCACACCAAGTGTTGTTTTTGCACATATAGCCTATGAGAGAGATACTAAACATTCTTTAGAGACTTTGTCTTCATTAAGTCAGTCATGTGAGTTCTTATGAGTGTGGGTGAGCGTGCCTTTCTGTTAAAGTTTAGACACTGCCTTTTGTGACATCACATTCTCACAATTACCTAAATCAATAACACCATTTTTTATTTTTTTTGTGTGAAATGATAGTTCTATTCAAAGGTAAGAAGGCATACAAACTAAAACTAAAGGAGCCTTCCCATTATAGCAAGGGATTGGAGGGAGGCTCCATCCTTAGCAAGAAAGTCAGCTCAAGAGTTAGCTGATCTCGGTACATGCGTCTAGAAATAGTGTCAAAAACTTGATGAAGAATGGTCTAGTGTCTCCACAAGGAGTAGAGATAGATGAACACCAAGTGATAACAATTTGAGAATCTCCTTCAATGATGAGAGACCTACTGAGATGGTGTCTGAAAATAGAGAGGCCTTGAGGGAGAGCAAAACGCTCAGCCTCGGTAGAGTCGGCAATGCCAATCGAACCTGAGTAAGTGATGAGAATTGTCCATCAGCTTCGTGAATGACACCACCATAGCCAGCAATGCCCGGACTATCATGGGTGCTGCCATCAAAGTTCAGTTTAAGGATTCCCTATGGAGGAGGCACTCAGGCGAGATTGATGGTCGGGTGACCGCGGTGGGACATGCTTGCAAGGGCCACCCAATTGAAGCACAAAGTTGAACCAACCATGCTGAACTCCTTTCTGGTATGTAACCAGGCCAACACGTGTCCGATAATGCTACTGGACACACTCTCAGCACAGCTGACCGGACTTCTTGTTTTGGAGTGTGAAAGGCCATTCTATTTGCTTAAGTTAATGGGGTCTACAATAAGAATTAAATTTCATAGCTCAAATCTTCTCTCATTCTCTAAGAGGACCAAGCATCTGCCATAGCACTTGTTTTTTCTGAAAATTTCCTTCCTCATGGTCAACAGTAAATAATACTCCTCTGTGTCATGTTCCTTCTTCATGCAATGATAATTGTTTTTCCTTTTGGAGGACATTGAGATGAGTACCATATCAGTGGCAAGTAATGTTTGGTTGAAGTTTGGTCGGTTGTGTTATTGGTCTGTTGGACAATAACTAGCTGTTTGCTAGATTTACGAGCTTGGATTATATAGCAGATGGTCAAGTGTGTGAGTACTGTCTTTAGTGCTGAAGGTTTTTGGGTTTTGGGTATGCCACTTTTTGAGAACCTTGGGCTATGGAATAAGACAAGAAATTTATGATAGTTTGGACGTGCAATAGCTAGTATTTGTGATGTTTTAGGCTGCTAAGATATGTTACCCACCGATCTTCTTGGCTTTCTTGAAATCTTGTCTATCAATCAGGAAACTCAACTGTCATGGAGATCACGAGGATGTCTTTGATTGTTACTATTTTTGAAGTCTTCAAGAATTTTTTAAAGAAAATTACAGAAAAAAGAGTCTTCTCTCTTTGTGCAAGTTTGAAATCAAAAGCAGATGACATTTGCTGGTCCATGGGAGCTGTGTAAAGGCCCTCTAAAGCCACTCCAAGAGCTTCTTTCTGGGATGAACTAGGCAACCTGGAAATCACAGCACAATGATTCCGTGCTATTCTATCCCCAGCTGAAGATCATTGAATTCATCTTGTCATGCTGCAGCAATGAATGTCGTACAAATTTTTAGAAAAGTGTTAAATGCGGAGCTTGATGCAGCTGGATAAACTGTCAAACGTCTCCCATCGTCTCTAAGCTGGATTTGTCTCATCCCCAATGCCACAGGTTGAGCCATTTTCCTCCTGGTTGGAGAATTTGTTGCTTCATGAGAAAGGTTTTTGTACCAATATAGCTTCGTGGTGGTGTTCAGTTGATGTATTGGACTCCGGCTGTTTTTTGTCTTAGCTAGAATCTTATAGTACTTGAAGGCAAATATCAAGGACTGGTAGTTCTTATTTTAGATTTATTAATGAAAAGAAAGCTTCAATTCTTGCTCAATACAATTCATAGATTGGTATTCAGAACCTAAGAGTACTTTGACATTCTACTCCATTTGTCAAGGAATCAAAGTTTTACTTTGCCATTCTCTTTTCCTGTTACCAATCAGCTCGGAGACTCTGGAGAAACATTTTAAAACCTTTTGTGTGTTGAAGAGAACACTTCCAGAGGATTTGTCTCAAACTCTTGAGGAAGGAGCATAGTAATTAGTAACTCCAAATGCGCTTATTCCTCACCTTGTACTAGGATTTGTTTGATGCAGTTCTTTTTCAGCTGTAAATAAAAGCGTCTCTTTTCTGGGTTTTCATTTAATGTAGTCTTATCTGGCTGCTAACTGAGATATTTCAGGCAAACTTTAAATGGCACATAGTCTTCTATGGAGAGCTTCCCTAGGGTTGCCTGTAAACCGATCAGATCTCACCATCATGGAGAGACAGAGTTCCAGTAACGACAACATTAAGCAATCAAAGATGGAGGCAACTACATCGAGCCTCTCCACTGTTCATTACACAATTGTATTTGCAAGTTGGCAGCAATCAAATGTTTTGGATCTTTCTAATCGACGAAATCTTTAACAGAAGGGAAGGGTACTTGCAGAGCGAGGAGACTCAGGACCACCCTCGTCCCAATCAGCGAAAAGCGGGTCGAGCATCTTTCCCTTCCCAAACGAAGAAAACAGTCCGCTACCAATGGTCTCCACTCTGCACGGGGTGACTTTTGTCATCTACAGAATCACAATTCCGTCGTTAACAGCTGCCTGGAGACGAATAATGACTCGCGATTATGAGTGCTTGTGGAAATGAGGAGCGAGATGCTCTCATGGAGCGCCAAAATGCATGTTCAGTCCCTCTCTTCACGGGCGGGGACTTTTTCCGGTCTGTGATCTCAGCCGTATCTGTGATTCTCTGCACATCCCCCCTTCCGCGTACTGTTACATTGTCAGCAGTTTCTGGGTTGCGCCTGACGCGCTTCATGAAAAGCTTAGATTCGTCTGAGTGCACGGAAGGGAACCAAAAACGTCATGTGAAAAGAGTGCCAAAATTATGTCGACAACGGAAAAAAACAGAAGAAAACCCAAAAGCGTGTGTGTGTGTGTGTGTGTGTGTGTGTGTGTGTGTGTGTGTGTGTGTGTGTGTGTGTGTGTGTGTGTGTGTGTGTGTGTGAGAGAGAGAGAGAGAGAGAGAGAGAGAGAGAGAGAGAGAGAGAGAGAGAGAGAGAGAGAGATATGAGTCAGTAAAAAATTCTACAATATATTGAAAATATAATAAAATAAAAAAATGCAAAAATTACCGAAAGGTAAAATCGCTTATTTTATAATGAATAAGAAAAGAAATTAATTAATATAATCCGAAAATAGAAGGGGATGTGATCATGTGAAGAGGGCTGAGAATTTTAAATATGGAAATGAATGAGAAAATAATTTATGATGTTTTAAAAATATGAAAAAGAAAAAATAAAATTTATGACAGAAATTGAACTGAAACTAAAACGGCGCACTTAGCAACAACAGTTCGGCTCAACCGAAGCCGCACAGTCCAGTGGGTCGCCCGAAAAGCGGACGTCACTACGCCGACGTCCACATCGCGGCGCACGATATCACGAACTCTGAGGAATCCGGATTCGCAGCGGAAGGACACGTGAGGCCTTTGTCTCCAGACGCGTGTCGAGAGGCCTCAGGAGTCAAAAATGGATGACTGCCCCGGGTCCCATCGACGTTGCTTTTTCCTCCCCCTCGCGTCGTTGTCCCTCCGCCCCTTCCTTTCCCTCTCTCCCGAAAAAGTTGACGCACCGAGGCCGATAAGGGCGCCAGAGGAGATAGAATTCCGCACTCGGATTTTAGAGTAAGAAATGGGTTTAGAAGGGGAACGTCATCGCCGACGAGTTTCCGAATCCGACGAAGGGAGAAAACCGATTGGCTCAGCCCAAAGGGTACACTGTCCGCTTTTTTGTCGCCGTTCGTCGGTCATCGCTGATTTGATAGCCAAGGAGGGCCCACTGTCTCTGGCAACCACTTGACCCCACTTCCGGGATTGAAAAATATACGGCCAGCTCGCCTTGCTGATGTGGTACTCGTGGCCTTTTGTTTTGTGGCTTCGGAGTGGACTCCAGCATCGCTCTCAGTTAGGCCCACCTGTGCGGTGCTAGATTACATTTTTACCCTTCTCTGCCTTCGCTCCAGACGCGAGGACGTGAGAGGGTTTTGCCCTTTTTTTGTGGGCCAGGTTCGGACGACCGGCGACGGCGGTGCAGATTCAAGGGTAACAAATTTTGATCCCATCCTAGTAAATTTAACCCGAACTTGACCCATTTATTTGACCCAAACTCGAGTCTATTGAAGAAAGGCAAATACATGTTTGGGTTTTCCTTTGCATGTCCCGGATAAGACCTGAATTCTCAAAAAGAGAAAGAAAGACAAGTGCGCCTCATTTGTTAATTCAAGAAAGTGAATTCCCTTTACAAATGTCATTGGCCAACATATTACACCTCCCATACGGTTTTGATTCCTAAAATCAGAGCTTTTTTCCCTACACAACCCAAGATTCCACTACCACTAATTAAAAAAGGATTTTTTTCCTCACTTTTCGTTCCTTATACCACCACTTCAATTGTCTTTTCAAAATCAAGCTTTTTCTTCTAATTAAGGGAGTTAACTCTTGTGGAATTAGTCTTAGTTTATCTCAATCTCATGACTCATCAATTTTAGCATTAGTTGGAGAACTGGTAGAATTGAATGGATTATGATTAGTTATCTTTTATTACCATCATTAACCAATCTTTTATGCTTTCACTAGCATTGATCCAATTTAATGAAGCTTACATGAGGATGGTATACATAATTAAACCCGTTATCTCATTAGAGATAGTGGACAGTTGTAACCACTCGTTCTTTCGATGGTAAAAGATGAGTTTAATGCAGGCAATGCTAGCTCATCTTCTCCCGAGTAGACACAGATTCTCTATTCTGCACAGCGGAAGCCATAGCCAATCTCCATCTTCTTCTTTCCTCTACCCATGGAAGAATGTCCCTTTTGGACACTCAAGGCCGCATTCAAATGCTACATGGATCAATCCCGGGCCTTCGTTTTTTATCGTTAACATATCATAACAACGGAATCTCACGCTAATCACCCGACAATAAAATACTCACTGGAGTCCACCGGAGCCGTGCTTCGTCTTCCTTCCGCCTGAGTTTAGTATGGTTTCTTTATTCGACAACGAACAGATCAATCACTGTTAGTCCATCCCAGGATATATATATATATAGAGAGAGAGAGAGAATTAATGTTAAATAATGTATTAAACATGACTCGAAATGAAGAAATAATCTTAAAAAACTCGGAAAATGAGAGGTTCCATGTGCCTGTAGCTTGGAGCTGATTGTAGTTACCTTCTCTACATCAGATGCAGCGCAAGTAACGTCAGATTTTCATTAAGCTCCCAAATAGCGTCAATCATAAATGCATGGATTAGAAATCAAAGTAAACTTTGTTTCATTAAGATAGTGTGAAAATAGTCTTTTGAACTGTTTGTTTGGAGGCCTATTGTCTTTGTCATTCTAACCAAGTTTAACATCATGATCAGTAAACCATTGATGCTGCAACCCTCTCCCTCCCATCACCATCTAATCACCCAAATTTTAATGAAGATTTCACCATGTTACAATCCACTCTGAATGATTTCTTTCAATATATACTGCCCTAACCCAATTTCAAAGATGATGACATGCTAAAAATTAGGTTTATTTAGTTGATTTCCTTGTGAAATTCTTCCTTTGAAGTTGGAATGAATTTGACAAATAAACTAAGCCTTACCCAATGAATCACTACATGAGATATAGACCTTGTGTTATTCAAATCTCATTACTAATAAGACTTGGATGGGCATCTCAAATTTCCTCCAAAGTATTTCTTTCGAGATGCTACGATAAGAACGCCCGATGCCTGATACCCGTCTCCTAGGGTTTTGTCTATACTAAGGTTTATACTTTTGAGCATCACAAAAATCTTGTAGTTGAAATACCTATAATTTTTTTTTTATTAATATGAATATTTTTTAATAAAATAGATTATTTTATGATTATAATTAGTGTAAGTGAAAAGAAAAAAACTGATTAGTTTATGCATGGGAGGAGCAAAAGAAATTGGATGAGAGACAAGTAATACAAAATGTCAGCTTCTTCTAGGAAAAAAAAGTAAAAGTAGAAAAAGTAGCCATCACTGAAAATTCTTTTTTTCTCATTTGGGCTGAATAAACAAATTGAAAATGTGTCTATCGTTTTCCTTCTCAAATCTCACCGCAACGTAGGAAGCCTTTGGGACTTTAGGTGACATAGACTTTGGCCATTATTTAATTCTGATACGATCTAATAGAATCTCCTCTTCATCCACACATCCCATTGTTTAAGTCCATTAAGCTATAGTTTATGGAGGGAAGTTGCCTCCTATGCCTTGGAGTAGTTGAGTAGAAAAAATGCTTCATAGCTGAGGTATGCGTGGATGTATCCAATACCCACACGTGGATGCGATTCTGATAGCTTTGTCTAGGTTATATCTGGGGAAGGATTATAATAGGTTTACGTCTGGAGTATATATGTCTAATGCCCTATGCATTTGCACATTTTTGCTGATTGATTACAGTTGGGATTAGAGATGATAAAGAAAGATTAGCAATAATAAAGCGTAAACAAACTAGGGGTGGCACCAAGCTAAACTGGGTCGTAAACCTTTCGAGTTCGGCTCAATTCTGCTCGAGGTCAAACTTGAAATTTAAGTATAACAAGCCAAACTCGGCTTGTTAGCTAGTAAATCGATTTACTAGTATAATTTTTTTTTATAAAAATACCTTTTACTCTAATTATTCTCGTCAATTCCCTCTTTAATTGGTTAATAATTGCTCTTATTTCTCTCAAACCTTAAAAACGATCAATAGTTCAACCCTTTTGAGTTTCTCAACATCTAATATTGTTGTTTACTCATGGAACAAACATTATTTATGGAAGTATTTGCTCTTTCTTTTAGGTCTATTATCTGTGATAGCTTGCAGTTCAATGCTACTAAGTTCACTACAATATTCTTTTTATTTATTTTTATAATTTTAAATATTGATGGGAGCTCGAACCCGACTAGAGTTAAAAATTTTGGGGTCGAACTTGATTCGAATGTTAAGTTCAAACTCAAAGTATTCAAATCAAACTAAACTCGAACTTCAGTAGGTTTGAGCTTGAGAATTACTGTGCCCTCTTTGGTGTAGGACATATGTAGGACACGTTGATATTGAATAGCGAATGTAAAAAGTAAAAAGAAAATCATTGGATCCTGTTATGAGAGACATTGTTTCAGATAGAGAGGTAGTACGAGAACAAGTCAGTATGGGGAGATTACCCGTCGCCGTCCCTATTCCTTTCCCCTCTTTCCCCTCCCATCAGCAGCGACGGAAAGGGAGAAAGTTTGGAAAGTTGGTAGGAGCGAGGCTGCCGCCCCTGCGCAAAAGTAACATCATCCTCCCAGGGTAACCCACATTTATACACCTGAGTTGGGTGTAAAATCTTTTAAAATGCTGAATCCCAGGCAGGGAAATCAAGCTGCATATACATACAAATCTTTATATAATTCTTTATGCCTTGTGTGGGCAAAGAGGAACATGCCACCCAATACCCTCACACTCATCGTTTATTTTTATTTTTTTAAAAAAAAAACTATTTTTAATCTCCCAGAAAAGCTTCAATCTCCGAGCTTTTCTGAACACGTTAGTGGGACCCAGGAAAACCCACCGTGGATGGAAAGTGGGAAGAGGGTGTCCCAGTGTTTCTTCCAGGCCCACAACGGGAATCTCTCTTTTTCCGCACGTATGCATGCATGTGGTGGCCTCTGAATCGAGAAAGGAAGGCGAGAGAGACCAAAAGAAGAGGCTTTCTTGCTTCTGCTTTATTTTGGTGGTTTATAGGAAGGGGGAAAAAGGGGAGGGTGGGGGTGTCCTACGGAGTCCGAGAGTCCAGGCCCGGCTTTTTATTCTCTCTGCTTTTCATGCTTTTCTTTTAAATTTTTTTAATGGGGAGAGTGAGTGATGAGAAAATATTGTTCCTCAAAAGGGTACGATTGTTGCTTTCAAATGTGAAAATGAGCAAGCCCAGAAACACAATTGACTAGAGATTGTCGGACTTTTTGGACTTTCTCTCTTTCTCTCTCTCTCTCATATTTTAATTGGACAATAGAGAAAAATAGATTCATCCAAGACTTGATTAAGAAATTTAATTAGACTATAATCAATACATCTTCGTGTAAATGAGTGTTATTTTTAAGTTCATTTGGTACTGAATTTAAACTGCTAAGCCAATTTGCGATTTTATCAATTTATGATCTTAATAGGGTTGTTTCAGGGTGTCTCATATTTATTGCTATTTACAGAAGATGATAAAATGAGGACATGACATTAATTGAACAACTAATGAGACATCCCAAGGCTTTTCATTCTCCAAATTATTACTAATCCAAGTCCTAACATCATATTTTCCGGCAATTTTTCCAGCAATCTCCACGTAAAAATCTGCCACTCGCCACAGTTTCATCTATTTCTCCGACTGCTTCAGCTTTTCTTTTATTCTCTTAATCAACACATGTCTCTCTTCTCTTCTGCTTCGAAAGCCTCTCTTCGTCTTCTTCGTTTCAGGTCTGCGAAAGAGCTCTGAAAGACAATTTCTTTTGTACAAATATGGGTAATTGATCAGAAGCTACTACATACATTCCCATTTTACAGAACTCTTCCCCCGGTTCCGGCCATCTTTTTTGCAGTGTTCCCTCAGTTCCATGGCTCACCGCAGCACCACGCAAGACTGGGGGCTTGATCGTCGGAGAAGAGATTGCACGATTCCTCTGCGGCGTTGAGGAAATTGTGCTCTTCCATCCTCGGAAACTGGTGGAAACCTTTCTGCGTATTCCAGGAGATCCTCGTATCCGGGAAGTCGAGGCAGTTTATGGAAGAGGCAGATGAAGAAGATCCGCCGTCGAAGGAGAGGGAGGAGGAAATGACGGGGGAGATCAACATCGTCATCTGAGGAACAGACCCATTTGGTGAAATTGGGTTCGGATCAGGACTGTTGTCGTCAAGAACAGCGCTCGAATCGCTGTCCTCGTTAAGAGTTTTACTTCGATAATTAGAAGCCTTGTTTTCCGATTCTGAAACAAGGGCCTCTCCTTCTTGGAGATCTTGGTTCACTTCTTCTTTGATCGAACCATTGGTTTCTTCATTCTTTTCCTTCAGCTTCGATTTCAACTCCTGCAATTCGGCTATTAGAACCTCTTTGTCTTGTTGAAGGGCACTAAAATTATGCTTGAGGGAATCGTAATTCGCCTTCAAGAGGCTGTAATCTTTCTCCAATTGCTTCGTTTTCCAGCGCGCTCGGCGATTCTGGAACCACACGGCAACCTGACGCGGCTGAAGGCCGAGTTCTTGAGCGAGTTTGATCTTCCGCTCCGGTTCGAGTTTGTTCTCTACTTCGAAGTTTTTCTCCAAGGCTTTCACTTGATCGACGTTCAACCGCCGTTTCTTCTCCGAGATCTGCCCCGGTTCCTCCACAGAGTCGTCGTCGTTCAATCCGTCCAAGATAGATTGGAATCCTCTGTCGTAAAGATTGCCGCCAGTGCTGTTATCGCCCAGAGAAGTCTTCACATCTGGAGAAAAAAACAAAGAAAAAGAAACAGTAATTGTGTTACAGAACAACGAAGAATTAAGAATATCCAAGTCCAGATAGCTTCATTCGCAACCAAGAGTTAAAAAACACTAAAAGTTTGATGCATAAAGTTCATATAGTAAGCTCCAAAACGAGATCGAATGAACAGGAGTAAAACTAATGGGTCTGATTAGAAACATTCACACATCTCTTCTCTAAACAAAGAACATCAAAGGACCCAGAAGTTGGAGTCCTCCAATGCAGAAAAATGAACCTGATCTAAACGAAGAAACGAACGCATCACTCCCAATTTTTACCTGCAGAAGGGCAGATAGAAATCACACCCCCAAGAGGATCAGAGCTAGCCAACCGCTTCATGACTGACAAAGAAAAAAAGACCCAACAGAAACAGAAAATGAAAGGAATCTCTCTTCTTTCCCAGCACAGTTCCCCCACCACGCTCAGGCTTTGTTTAGCAGCAGCGGTAATTGCAAACAAGCAGCTCTCTCGCCACTTGAAAAGCCCAACTCATCATCGAGACAAGCTACTTTCATGCTGAAAAGAAGCCTGAAACAACCAAAGAGGTATCGAAAGAAAACCTCTGAACTTCACAGAGCTTCCCTCCGTTCCCCCACCTTTCTCCTTTATCCCCAACCCGTCTCCTCCTTCAAGGCCCATCACTCGAACAACGGCCCCGAAAGAGATCAGGACAAACCCAGAACAGATTACACGTCCTCCGCCTCCTCTTCAATCTCATCATTACACGATGATCGTTCAATCAAACAAAAACGAAACACACAGAGATGAGGAGGAAGAGAGAGAGAGTTCTGAGGGCGTGCCCAAGGACTCGGAGGCGATATAACTCCCGCTGTGTATAAATAAAAGGTGAAGATGGGTTAGACGGGGGTTAGAAACTGACCAGAGTTACGCGGAGCAAATGAAATGAAGCTGAAATGAGAATGAAATCCGAAATGCAAGAGCGGTAACCGGGAATCGCCGGTTTTCGACCGTTTCAGTGGAGATATTACTCGGGATCGGTGACGGACATAAAAAATGGAATAAAAGGGTTTTTTCTTTTTTAATTATTTATTCAGTTAAAATATTTGGTTTCGTGAGGCGCGCCGAAGTGAGAGAAGCAGCTGTCCAGAACAGAAGGAAAACAAAATTAATAATTAAAAAAAGCAGGAAAATGGTGGGCGCCGAACGGAGCCGAGCCGACGAGATTCGGCTGTTGTCAGCAGATCGTGTGGTGCCACCTGCGTGGGGTTACACAAGGGAGTGGTGGCCTTTCCGTAAATTAATTTCTTCTTATTTCAGATTTATTTATTATCTCATACATTAATGTTGACGTGTATTTATTTTTATCATTTTTAAATAATAAAAAATATATAGTGGTATTATTATAAATATTATAGAGTAAATAAGATTCTTGTAAATATACTAACTCTCCTCTGAAACAAAACTTTGGGTTCAGCCAAAGTCCAGCCTGTTTTCCCTTCTTTCACTCTAATAAAAATTAATTAAGACAAAATATATAATTTTTAATGGAAAAATTAATCAAAAAAATATCTTTTTTATTTTATTTTCTTGAAGCAACACAAAGTCACTAAGTAAAAAAATTAGTGGAGAATATTCTCTCTCCTCCAAAGTCTTTTTGGTTGCAGGCACTGACTCATAAATTTAAGTAACCATTCTGAATATCACTTTCTTAAGAATAGAAAAACAGAAAATAGTTGGTATGAGAGGACTTGAAGAGAGAGAAAGCCTCCAGAATCTCAGATGAAGAGACTTGAAGAGAAAGACTGCAATGGAAGAAAAGAAATCTGGTTTCATTTTGGGTAAATTGACGAACTATTGTTATTGCTACTACTTTGTTCAAAGCCGCTGCTACTTGCTTAACCTCTCTTGGTGCCATTTTAGAATCTCAAGTATGAATCTCAGGGTGGCAATTCCATGCCGGAAAGAAGAAAAGGGAGAGAAGGGAAAAAAATAAACGACAGGGTTCTCTAACTCTTCTTTCTCTTTCTCACTTTAACTTTCTCAAACGACTGCTATTACTTCTACTTTGTTCGAAGCCGTTGCTTAACCTCGCTTGGTGCCATTTCAGAATCTCAGGTATGAATCTCAGGGTGGGAATTCAATGCTGGAAGAAGAAAAGGGAGAGAAGGAAGAGGAGGGAAAGAAAGAAACTACAGGGTTCTCTAACTCTTCTTTCTCCTTCTCACATGAACTTTCTTAAACGACTGTTATTGCTTCTTCTTTGTTCGAAGCCGCTGCTACTTGGTTAACCTCTCTTGGTGCCATTTTAGAATCTCAAGCACGAATACCAGGGTGGGAATTCCATGCTGGAAAGAAGAAAAGGGAGAGAAGGAAGAAGAGGGAAAAAAACGAAATGACACGCAGGCCAAAAAAGCTATTACTGGAGTTTCACCCGATTGGAAGCTACAGATCCCCGCAGTACCACTCCAAACGGTGGTCCCGAGATCGCTCCAATCGCCATCAGGCCCACAGATTTACTTGTGATCGCGACCGCCGCTTGTGGGAAATGTGTATTAAGAAAATTCTGGTCCATTGTCAAAGTTTACGGCATTGGATCTGCAGAAGTTTCACGTGGGTTGGGCCCAACTCAACAGATACATTCCGGACATCTTTGAGGCCTGCCTAATGCTCTGCTAGGTACCTTCAACTAGGGTGGCATCAACCCTCAACCCAACCTGCGTATGTTTAAGATCGAGCTCGTAGCCTCCGGCCTAAAATTGGAATCGAATTTAAACCCAAAATTTTTAACTGAGTTTGAGCTAGAGGTAAGTTATCGTAGAAGAGTCTAAGACTTTGAAATAAAACTTACTAATTTATAATAACCAGTTTAGCAGACCTAAAAGAAGTTGAGGAACCCAGAAGGGTTAAAATATCGATCGTGCTTAAAGTTCGACGTAAATAAGAACAATTATCAACCAACTAAAGAGAAAATTGAGAGAACAATTAGAGTAAAGGGTATTTTTGTAAAAATATATATGTTAATGAATTAACTCACGAGTTAAGAAGTTGAGCTTGAAAAATCTCAAGTTTGGTTTGTTATACATAATGAGTATTATTTCAAGTTTGAACTTGAGTCGAACTCAAGTAAAAATTGAACAGAGTCGAGCTCAAACAGTTTTGCGAGCTGGTTTGGCTCGGGGGCTTTGTTGCCATCCTTACCTTCAACCATAATATTTAAATACAGTCTTTTTATATGGTATAGTTTTATTAGGTTAATTCGATTCTTTCCAACTTGATTTGGGTCATGAATCAATTTTCGGGTAAATCGAGCAGAATATGCTGAACCGGACCAGATTTTTAATCAAAATTACAATGTAGAAAATAAGTAAATAAATATACAAAATTATATTATAGTATATTAAATAAAATCATTAAAAAGGATATATGGTCGACGACATGCCGGCCCCGCACGGAATAAAATCAAGCGGTCCCACAGGGCCCAACACCTCGACGGGACAGGCGGACGGTTAAGATGGAAGGGTCCAAACAAAGAAGCATTGATGATACGGTCTTTATCCACGTGGGAGGTGTGACGCAGCTGCAATCCAATCACTGCTCTGGCTTTTCCGACAAAGCTAGGCCCTTGCCCCACGTGTGCATTTGAAATTTTTTTTAACTGGATGATGTCATCATGGGTGACTCCTTTGTTTCCATTTTTTTCACGAGTTGGATTTTCTTAACCCGAGTTCATCGCTAACCTGACCCGACTTATCCTCTTGTTCGGTGAAAACTCAAGCTCCTCCGATGGCAATTCCTCACCCAATCTTGACTTTTGCTCCCACTGAATTGCTTGCATGCAGCTATAATCCCACAAACGGGACAAAAATTTGGCACTGCACGGCCCTTTGCTTTTCCTCTCTCCGTCCACTTGAGATGTTCAGATAAGCTATCTCCTGCTCTCCATTCAATCTTTCTTTCTTTCTCCTCTGGTAAGAGGTGAGGGCCCCCCAGCTTCAATGTGGATCGACTGGCTGGTTAGGGACGTGCTTTGTTTTTTAAATGCCAGCAAGAGAGCCATTGGGGTCGTCTGAATGATTTATTGCTTGGAAAACAACAATTCGGGATAGTATTGATGTTAGAGAGTGGATGGATTTGAGATTCATCATTGAGAGACAACAGGGTGGATCTTCTTTCAAGTGCGGCATTGAAGCACACGTAAGAAACAGAAATCATGGGGTCTGGAATCTGGATTGAAAGAAAGATGGTCGTTTCTTTTCTCCCAGAAATCTGATTTTCCTCATTTAGAATCACTCCTCGTGATAGCTTGTGATTTATGACAAGCAAGTGAATGCATATATGGTGTTTGTTGATTTGCCACGCTGAGTGTGCCTAAACAGAGCTCTCAAACTGACAGCACAACAAGCCAGGATTATTGGGCAGACAGCCGCAAACCCATGATGGAAAGCAATCAATCTCAACCGAAACTTGCATCCACATCTAATTAGAGGGATTTTATACTTTCTTTTCAGAAAGTGCAGAGGCAAATTAAAGACACAAACCAGTCCCATCCCTCAGAAAGCCAATCGACTCTTTTTCTCAAATCACATGCAAGCGAGCTGCAAGGGCAATGATGAGTTGCATCTTTAGGCTATGAAGCCTGCAGAACCCCTAAAAGAGAAGTGCCCAACAGCCCATGAAATGAAGAATTCGGTAACTGGGTATGTTTGGAACAGGGAGAAGATTGGACCTTCTGCGCTTTGTTTTTTTGGACACTTTCTGCCTATTTGAACCGTGAGCTCTGTTTGCTCTTGCCTTTAATTTGATAAGACGGGGAGCAGAATCTTTGTGAAGACTTTGAGCTCTGCTTTCTGCTTGAGATGTGAAATGGGGTCTGCTTCCTTTTTCCTTTTTCAGTGGTTGTGATTCTAGCAATGGCCGCATTTTCCATTTTTTTGTCAAAAGGAAACTTCATTAACCTAGTAAACCACTGTCGACAGAAACGAAAAACATTTCATGTATTCACACTAGGATGACCTTTGTCTGGCTTAATCAGATTCAACAAAATTTTGGAGGAAAAATCCAATAATCTGTTTAAGAAAGTCAACTTTGTTAATTCGTTCGTCTCTGACTGTATATGAACTTCTAAATTAGTTAATGTTATCTTGAGTTAGTTTTCTTGCAGTTGGTTAGTATTTCGTTGGACATGACAGTCATCTTTAATGCTGTTGACAATCAATTTTCATTCAGCTTTTATCTTCAACTGATATAGATTAGAAGACATAAGACTAAATCAGAAGACTGAGTTAAGTGGCATAAACATCTGCTAGCAGTTGCAGCATTTGCCTCATTATCAGAAACATAAAGTGGTAAATATAATTGAATACTTATAGTCCTAATTTCAGAAAGAAAAAAAACTCCTCCATGGTCTTGAATAAAAACAAAAAAGTTCCATGTTGAAGTACTAATGAAGTTGAGTAGATTTTAATGGGGAAGAACTGTTCCTGAAGAATCAGCCGTTCTCCTCCTCACATGACGCTCTCAAAGTGAAAGCAAACAAAAGCATCCAAGTCGATTGAACATATATGTTTGAATATTTTCTTGAAATCCAGATAAAAGATTTTAGAATTTTAGTTGATTACAAGAAAATGGAGCCAAAATCGGCTCAAAATCGTAAGGTATATACAAGACAAGGGGAGTGCTCTCTCTCTTCAAAAGTAGGTACGATCGAACTTATCCAAATAACTATATTTATGTAAATATAACAAAAAAGCTTACTTAGATAGGGGTTGGCGCCGTCTTTCTTGAGCTCAGCAGCCGAAATGGAATCCTACCAGATGAAAGGGTTCAAGAGTTTTAAGAGGACGACAAACCAGACAGGGAAAACAGAGACGAGCACGGGAGTTCAAAAACTGATTTCATTAATCATAGTAAACTTAGGTTACAGAACTTAAATAGTTCACCAAAGAAATTACAAGAAAGCTAAAAACAAAATCTGTATTTACAATTCTGTCCTGAATGGAATCGGGACCCAACAGGTTTTACGGGGAACCAGACTCGACCAGACCTGAAAAATGTGGGTTCGGGTTTGTAATTTCACCCAGCAGGTCGGAAATGGGAAAAAAAAAAAACCACCAGGTTTCGGATCAGAGACAAGTTTTCCCAAACCCAACCCGACCCACATATGAGAGATGAAAACTTAGCTTTGCCTTAGTAGGGATGACATTCATAAGTTATCAACAATACTTCTTCAGCAAATTTCTTTTCGAAAGATATATTTATTAATTCCCAGTTCATAACAATTCACATGCTCAACAGATCTTTTCACTGTCTGAAAAGGATAGATACATAAATAGATAAATAGATAGACAGAGAGAACACAAACAGATATCTGCCCAGGTGACAGCCATTAATGTTGAAAATAATATGAACGAGTATCTGGAGTGAATCAAGGACTAATATTTGATTACAAATCGCTGCCAATTACATTACTTCTAGATTGATAACAGAAAACTGATGACATGAACTTGAAATTTGGAGACACATCCAGTTTTTCAGATTGTGACATGATTTTGGACGCACCAAAAATCATAGTGCAAAGTTCTAACAAATATTGGTGATATTGTTCGAAGAATATGATGCTTCTAAACTAAAAACTAGAACATCAAGCATCAAGCTAATGAATTTGACTTACATCTTGAGAAACTCAATAGAGACCCAAAAATTTCCACCACAACGTCCCAACCCCTCCCCAGATCGCAGCATTCATCACGGCTGTTATAAATCCAAATTTGAACACATCTGAAAGATCTAAATAGCCAGCTGTTGAAAAAAAAGGAAATAATACTTAGGTGTTATTAAGCGAATTCAAAAAATATACAAACACAATTATACCGGCTACTGTAACAATAGAGACAAACTCATGCTTCCAGTTGAAGGACACATTCTGAAACTGCATAGATATAAAAAAACAAAAGTAGGTACCTCCATAATATACGGCAGCCTGACCACTGCTATAATGAGTAAGTGCACCAAAGAGATTGGTGTTGTATCCTAGTGCAAGAGCTGATAGAACACCTGGAACTCCGGACGCCAAATGCATGGCAAGGAAGGCCGAGTATAAAGCTCCAACATGCCCAGTCTGACTTGCAAATAGGTAGTGGATGAAGAAATATGCTGCCTGAAGAAGAACAAATGCAGCAGGCCAACTTAACGAAAATGACAGGAGGATTTTAGCTACACAGTTTGACAACCATCCAACAATTCCAAGGTTTGTTAGTTGGCCTGCCATACCCACTAGGACAGCAAACCAAGCCAATGTGTCCCAAGCAGATTTCTCACTTAAGCAGTCATCCCAATCCATGACTCCCAGCAGCAAAAGGATTGATAAACCAAGCATTGCAGCAACAACACTAGCTATGCCGAGAGCCTCCCTGCCCAGAAACACCAAAAAAACAAAGGAATACACAGTCATCCTCCAACAATCTCACCTATGCATAAACCAGATTTTATTATGGCAACAGTAATATAGCACTAAAGAGGTCCACCAATTCAAAAGGTCTGTAGTAATGTCCACAACTTCATAAACTTCTACACAGGCCTCATAAGGCCTCCTTTAACAGGGAATAAATGCTGGATCTTTGAACAGTGACAAAACTACTGCTATTCTCATTAAAATATTATACATTCTATGATGAGCACCTAAGTAGACCATCGGGAATTTTAGTCTCATAGTGAATGGTTATCTCTTTCTTAAGCAGATTTCATGCTTTTTCACATAAGTTTCCAAGAATACAGATTCCCAATTGAGCTTTTTTCCCCTTAAACTAGGATTCTCAATTGAGCATCTAAGGATCTCAATAGAGCATCAAGTAAAAGATACTGTGCAAATCCTGTCTACCTTAGCCAACAGTACATTTGACTAACTTTAGCAAGTTAATGTTTGCAAACTAATTAATTCTAAACTTTCTTGAGAATAAAACTATTATATTTTTTAAGGCAGAATTTTTTTGCCTGTCAACAATTAATAAGCAGTTCAAACAGCAAAGAATCCAAAATCCGAATGGTATTTATTTTAGAAATAGCAAAGTCGTTATAGAGAACTAGCTCTCAAAAGTAATTTGAACACATCTAAAATCACTGTCCGGAAGAAAGCCATCAAACACTCTATGCTAAATCCAAATGCTGCGTATTCATGTGCAGCCTTCACTAAGAATTTATCTTTGCATGAACAAACAATACTAATATAACATTAAATGCTACATTCAAGAAAAACTCACCCAAAAACCCACAATGATACAGCAAGAAGCATTGTACCAATCATCACCCATTCATTTTTAGTGACAGGTCCCATCTGCTCCAGCTTCTTTGTTGCCATAGCTGGTGCATCAGGTGTGTCCTTAGTTTCCGGAGGAAAAATCTTATACAATATATACGGAGTTGCTAGAAGAGAAACAAAAGCAGGTACGCTGGCAGCCTTAAACCAGGTAATCCATGGGCTAGCAACTTTAACCCCAAGTTCCTCTGCTAATTTGAGGCACAGCAGGTTTTGAGCTGCAGCAGTTAGGAAAAGAGCACTTGAGTTACCAGCTGACTGTCATGCATCACCACAACAGCAATAAAATATGTTAACAAGATGTCTCACATGGTAAATGCCACACAGTCTAAGGTCAAGATGGTTAATTCACATCACCAATCAAAAGTATAAAATGGAAGCATTAAACAAACGAAAACACTAGAATGAATGAGAGAGACAGAGAGAGAGAGAGAAGAGAATGTTGAAACGAAAATCTGAATACCCTGGGGCATTTTGGTAATTTTACCTTGTGGTACTTGGCAATTTCACCCAAAATCAAGAGAATATCATGATTGAGCTATCAAAATGTATATGCAATGCAGAATCATGTGTAATACAAAAAATTTAGTTATGAAAGAGCCATTTCAATAATTTCTTTACATAAGAGCTCTTTGAGATACTTCAAAAAAAAAAAACAAAAAGCACTTTGAAAATTTTGGCAAATGTTGTAAAATCAACTATCCAAAGTGTCTTTAACATAGGAAGATGTATATTAATGGGAAATTGAATGCATAAGTCTCTTTTATACAATTTTGATGCATAAAGGTATTTTAGTCATTTTGGAAAAAAGGGGTGAAAAGTATAGAACCAAATAATCCAGCACAAGCCCGTCAATGGCCCATTTTGACATAAGAAGCACAACGCCAGCCTGACTCAATGAAACCTGACCCAAACTCAACTAATTCTAACTCATACCAAACTGACATTGTACATAACTCTAATGATGAAGCAATTGCTGAAAAATATGAGGAAAAATTTAGTCGTCCCAAACCAATGAAGGTTTATGAAAGGAGAAGGAAAGAGGAAAATAGAAAAGACAATAGCTTACTTTTTTTGGAAAGTCACTTTTTAGGTAACTACTATGGTTTAGTACTTTCTAAGGAAAGTCAGCAAGTTTCTGCTTTTATTAGTTTCTAGTTCCAATTGGGAGAGTTTTATTTAGGAAAGTGTTTGGTTAGTAGTTTTCTTTCTTAGTAGTCAATTTAGAAAGTTATGAAGTCCATTGTTGGAAGTTTCTATCTAACATATTTTCTGGAATTTTTTTCTAGAAAATGGTTTCAATTTAATAAGTCACAATTCAATTGTAATTAGGAGGTTTAGTCCTAGAAAAGTTCTAGTTTGGTGATGTAACTTATTTTGGCAAGACTATGGTTGAATTAGTTTATAAATAGGGAGATATATATTGTAACTTTCAATCAGTTTTTAAGTTCAATACAAATTTTCTCTATTGGTTGTTGGAGCACCACTGTCTATTTCTATCTTTTTCTGAGGATAATTCCTTTGTGAATTTTTCTCTCGTGCTAGCTACTGCTAGTTAGAAAACAACAACTGAAAATTCAAGTTCTTCCCTGAGAACTTGAAAACTAAGAATTTCCTAGAGTTGATATGGTAGTGGTTGGGTATCTCATATGCAAGCCTTATCTAACAAGTATATTTCATTAGTTTTGTGGTGAACCAGATGCAACCAAGAAACAAACTTTGAATTTCTATAATTCATAAGAGATTGTTATTCCTGTAACTAATTTCCCATGTTCTCCCCTCATGGTCATGGGAGAACTCTGTAAAAGGGGATTAGAACTCAAGAGAAGGGCATTGGACATCAGAAATCAAAAGAGGAGAAAAACTGCTGATGTATTGTTGTTGCTTTGCAAAGTTCTTGCATTACAACTTGAGGACAAGAATCAAAGGCATCTTCTATTCAATCCAGAGGAGTAAGTTTTGTGCTTGTCACAAAAATTCTTTCCTTGTAGCAGCTGAACTGCATCCTCACAATCAATCAACTTAACCGGTTATTTTTATGATCTAATTTCCTCTCAAACTCTTTTTGTTGTGAGTTTGTTTTGTATAGGATCAAATCGGATCAACACATTTCACAACAAAAAAGTGAGATACATTCATCCAAAATCGATGAGTCCACTCTCTAATAACTTCCAAAAACAGTGGATTAACAGAAATAACCAATATGTAAGGAAAATATCATTATTTAAAAAAAAAGAAAAAAAAAGAAGCATCCATAATTGTACCAGGAACATGTCAGCATCAGCCATTCGGTGATGCATCCATGGGGACATGTAAAAGCTCCCTAAAGTAAAAATTGGAAACTCCGAAATAGTATTGGTATAAATAATTTGCCTCTGTATTTGAGACTTAATTGCTAGCTTCTGTAAGTCATGTGAAGAAGAATAAACAAAGCATTTATGGTTCTAGAGAAAATGCAGCTATTATATATGCTCAAGAAGCATCCCAAGTTTGCCGTCTTAATTATCCAAAGCTCTCATAGCCCTTTTTATGAAAAAGTAACAATTTATATATTTACAAGAACACTTGCTCAGTAGATTCATGTAAAATGGTTAATCAATTTTATATGCTGAAATCCAAACCCAATTGCCTTAACTTGTCACATCCATCAGTTTTCATTTTTAATTTTTCTTTCCGGTTAATCAGCCAATTCACCACATTTTTTTTCCAGTTTTTCTTCTTTATATGTCGCCAATGGCTCAGTACTCATGGTTCATGAATTCAATGGGGAGTGCTATCAAAATTTCTCATCTTTCTTGATGGCCTGCCTATGATTGGTCATCTACCATACCTGAAGGACAATTAGGGTCCAATTCCAAGATAGGATAATTCATGTTCCATATGCCTTTTAAAAAAGTCAATGCGTTCACTGCAAATGTCAATGGCCCAGTGTTCATGTTTCGTGAATTAATGGAATGACCTAACCATTTTCAAGATAAGACAATTTATTTTTCTCCATGCCGTCGTGAGAGCTGCGTGTGTTCACTGCCAATGTTACTCTTTCTATACTCTATCTTCAACAACACCATGGGTTGACTCTGTCAGTTTAATTTCGCACCTTATTTGAATCTTCGAATAAAAAATTATGTTTTATATCTTGTAACTCACGTATTATTCCATCAATAGTAAATCTGATAACTTATAATTAATTAAGAAATAGCAGTGAGACACCCATGTTCCTAATCTAGCAAAACATGCCAGTGCAGAAAACTCAAAACCGTGTAAGGAATTACTAGAAAATGTAAACCAATGTGCTCTTAGGCTAAAGTATAAAAAAAAAAAAGATAAACAAAGAATCGAGAAGAAAAAGTCATAGCAAAACAGTCGGAAATAAGCTGACCTGTAACTGTGATTGAACCAAATACGATCCTAGCTTCTTTGCTGACGGCTCCCCTGGTCTACTTCCAGCCGAAAGGGATAACGACTTGATAATTGGCAAAAACACACCGCCGGCCCGAGCAGTAGTGCTCGGCATTGCGGGAGAAATGAGTGCCTCGCTCAATGTCAATCCATACGACAACCCCAACGTGCTCTTCCCCAACCATTTGACAAAATAAGTGGCAATTCGATCCCCAAGCCCAGTCTTCACAAACCCACGAGCAAAGAAAAACGAAATCACGATCAACCAAATCACCTCATTCGTAAACGCCTCAAAAGCAGCAGAGAAGCTGAGCGTCTTCGTTATGACCGAGGTGGTGAGACTGAGAAAGGCCCATGCGCCCACCGGCAGCGGACTGAGAACAAGCCCCGCGATCGTCGAGAGAAAGATCGCCAACAATTGCCAGGCCTGAGCCGTAAGTTCGACAGGCTTAGGAACAGCAAACCGGACAACCAGACCAATCGCAACAGAGATGAAAAGTGGGACGAGCTTCGCACCTTGAGGGGGACTAGATTTCGGAGGAGAATCCGCCGGAGTAGAATTGGGGTTCGAAGATGATCGTATCGCCACCAAGGAGGGCTTCGGAGGAGAGAGGAAGGATTTAGAGAGAATGAAGGGAGAGCGAAAGAGGAGAAGGGGAGAACGAGAGGAGGCCTTGATGCCGTTGGATGGGGTGAGGGAGAAGGAAACGGGCGGAGAGGATTTGCAGAGAGATCGCCGGGTGAGGGAGAGACGGGAGAAGGGAGAGAGAGCGGAAGAACCAGAGAGTGAGAAGGCCTCCATCAGTTCCCACTCCGTCCTCAGAGGAGTTCAGGGAGAAAGGAAAGAGTGGCTGAAGGAACCCGTTCGGGAGATTTGAAAAGAGTGAACAATAAATGCGGGGAGCGTGTATCTATCATCTACACTCGCGAGAGTATATTTTTAATGAAACAATTTTAACATTCCCCAATTGTCTGATTCAAGCGTCTTCCCAGCGACTTCGTCGTTTCCACTATTTTTTTCTTTGTTGTTTTTTCATCTCCATCTGGTCACTCCCTTCCCTTTGAAGGAAAATAGGAGCATTTCATCTTCTGGCCCCACCCAAAATCTATCTCGTACACGCGGAATCTACGAGATCCAGCAATCTACCTCACGAGTTAGTTTTCCCCATTCAACTCGGCTTGATTCCCTTCCGTCTTGAGCCGTCTGATGCACTTCCCCAAATACGTGGCGGGAATGGGCGGACTTATCCGAGCCTGCATTCCGCCATGCAGCGAAGTGAACCGAGCATTTGTAGGCGCACGTGACAGTGACGTGGATAATCTAGGGCCCACGTTCTGACAGCTCGAAGAGATCCTCTCTCGGAGCTTCTGCACGTTGGTCCCTCTGGGTCAGCACGAAGGTGGATCGGATGACTCGGTTGTCTTAGTGGCCAACTCGCTCAAGCTCTGTGATAGTTCGAGTCCGACTTTCTTCATGTCCTCCACGTAGATCCGCTTGAACTGTCCGAGATCTCTGACGAGGGTCCGGTCGTAGATGGGGTTTATTTTACGACGGAAACATCGCAGCCAGCCTTACAAATGGACGCCCAGGACTTGATGAATTGGGTGGAGTTTGCTCCTGTCTGTAACGACTTTGACGATGATTCCAATAGCAAAGCCGGAGCCGGGAAAGACGGTGACCCGAAACGCTACCACGGGCATCTCCTGCTTCCCCTCTTGGTCGTTCGATGACTGGGGGGAGCATCGGAGGGACCAAACAGTGTAACTGTTTAGCTTCCTTGGGCAGGGAGGAATCGACGCGGGACTCGGTAAGCGTGAGAGAAACAGAATCACTATCGGAGTACCGAATGACATGGTCGCCTACGTCCGTATCCTGCGAATTACGTAGCACCCACCTAGGCTTACAGACACAAGAAATCATTCTTCTAGAAACTTCATGTGGCCCACCAATCTTACAATCTCATGGTCTCCAATCTATATAGATTAAAGCAGAAGCTTACGTGGAGAAACGTGATTGAAGAAATGGGTCCCATGTCAGTTACCTAATTCAGGTATGGCTCAGTTATGAGGAGTCCCACCCAGCATGCTTGTCGTGGGTTTCTATAGTGGAAGGATATATAAGGATTGGGATTTCTAATCCCGTATCTAAACTATTATTTTATGGAGATTAAAACCCAATTGACCCTATGGAGTTCACTGGTTCAATTATTTGGGCCAATTAGTTGAGTCTACTCCCCCCTACTCCTGGTGGGGAAAGTAATTAGGGTGGAAAAAAAAAAGGGGAGAGAGAGCTTCTCCTCTAATATATGTCTATGTATGTAGGGGTGACACTAATAAACCGGCTCACAAATAGTTCGAAAAAAACTTGGTTAAGTTCGGTTTTTATTTGAGCTCAGTTCGACCTAGGTTAATATGTATAAAATTTAAAAACCTTCGAAAAGGAAAATTACAACTTTTAAACTTCCAAAGAAGATTCAAATGCATCAAGTCGATAACGGCAAGTAACATAGAGAGACAGAGAGACACAGTCGTCAGTCGTCACGCGCGTAAGGGAAGAGCATCGAAAGGCCAATCATATTTCACGACAGGATTTAAAATCTGACGGTCGATTCGCATCTTCCCCATTGGATAAACACGGAATCTCAACCGTTAATCTTGTGAACAGCTTGGTTGGCGGCGACCGGTTCAGCAGCCCATGACGATCACCTTTTTTTTTTATTATCCCTCTGATACGTTTATAAATTTAAGGTCTGTTTGCAAAATGCAGACCTGAGTTGCAGGGCGCGGTCATTGAGAAGCGTCACCTTCGTTCGGATTTCGGTTCGTTGAAGGGAAGGAGCAATGGCCTCGCTCAGTCTGTCTTGCGCTTCGACGGATCTCGCGCGTTTGCAGTAAGTTGAATTTTTGTTTTTGTCTTGGTTTCATGATCTTAGTAGTTGAGTGAGCGTTTTGGTTAGTGGCGTCTTTGGTTTTAACGTTTGATGTGTCAAATTCGGAGGGTTTTTTTCGTGTAACTCTTCTGGGTTATTCGGGAAGTTTTGTTAGATTGTTCCTTGTTTTACTACTAGTTGTCGTGGTGTTGGGTTCTGCAGGCTTACATCTCTTCATTTTTCTTTTTTGACGATGAGAATTTTGAGGTACCGGTTTAGCGGAATTATGTCGTTGAACTTTGGGCGGTTTATCTGAGCTGACGTAAATTACGAAAGAATCAAGGCAGAACCTGCTTAATGCGCTCTCTATAACCATTCTGCTTATGTAATTTGTTCTGATCTCCAAACAGCACTTGATTGTTTATTTTGCTACTGGATTCCCAAATTTTCTTGTTTCTTTTCTCTGTTTTGTCCTGATGACGTCATCATTATTAATATATTTGTTGTCATTTCAATTGTCATTGTACAAAGTGATTCGGTTCCGTTTATCAAAGCTTATTCTTTTCTTTTCGAGAATGTTTTATGAACGATAAAATATAGCTCTTACCAGTATTCGTGGTCCAAATATGGTTTTGCCTGTCTTTTTTTCTGGCTACACAGTAGATCATGTCATACATAGTTGCTATACTGTCCCCTTTATTTTGTCGTGCATTTTAACTAGAAATTCTACTGCACCTCAAACGCTTGAGCTTAACTTATAATACTTTGAAACGGTAAATGTAATGGAAAGATTTATTCTAACTGTAAGCGACATCCTTGGTGGATTTGTGAAGAATAAGGACCACTGGGAAAAGGCGTCATGCAAGGTTCTACGTGGTCCTGTCCAGGGTTTTGTTAAGTTCGTCAGGAATTTTCCATTACCATCTTACCTCAGGTTCTCTTTGCCCTCCAACTTTAGCTTACAAATTGACAAATTTTATCATAATAATAGGAACCAAGAAAACCATTAAACTGTGTTGAAAGAAAAACAAAAATTCTTCCTGATGCTCCTAGTTAAAGTTATAAACAAATAGAAGGTATCTCATTTCTCAATGGTATAAGGAATGGATAGATGTGACCTGTGCTGGGCCTGAGATCTTGATGTTCTCTTCCTAAATGTGTATTCTGTTGTCAATGTCAACAGAAACTTCTTGGTAATAATGGAATTGCCAGGACTTGGTAACATGTTTGCAGATCATGAAGGTATCAAAATTGCCTCCTCATCAACTAGAATTATGTCGTCAAAAGACTCTACTGTCTGTATTCTAAATTTGGCAATGGATAATCTATTAAATCCCAAGGTGATGTAAAGATACATTAGACCCATTAGTGTAAAACTTGACTTTTCCGTATAGATATTTATTACAGCATTCAATGCAACCTCTACTCAAGCTAATTGAGTTTCAAAATGTGTTAGCTGACAAGGAAATTTCTTAGTCACATCTGCATTACATTGTTGGCTTTTTCTTGTGCAGTTTTTATTGTACCCTCTGCTATTTGGCTCTCTTGATCAAACCCTTTTCTTCTCCGATATACGGACAAATAATAGCTGTAAACCTCTGTGTGTATTACAACTATGGGAGATTATTTCAGATGTATCAAAGCTTAATAGTTAAGGCCCATATTATTTTAAGATCAAAGAAACACATTCGAAATTTTGGAAATATTTAATTTGTGAGACTTGTATTTGGACAAGATGCTGACTCCAGCTATCAATCTTAACGAATTCTGCATTTCTTTGCTTTTTATCTAAGAGATTTTTTTTTTCTTTGCATTTCACCAGATCAAACAAAATTTTCAAAGAGTTCAGGGGGTTGCGGATGACAAATCCAGTTGCTGTCAATAGGATTCCTCATTTTCTGTTGCCACTCAATTTAAGAATGCCATCTCTTACTCTTAGGGCTGATGGTGGAAAAAGAACTGCACCAATATCTGGAGAAGGGGATTTAGTTGTTCGGCCTAGGGACTTGTTTACTAGCACAGAGATTCAAACAGTTGCAGTTGATATTACCCCTGCTAATGATGATTTTTACATTAATAGAGATGAGTTCGATTTGGACACTCCAACCGAAGGGTTTTCCTCTATCCCTGAGGCCATTGAAGATATTCGCCAAGGAAAGGTTGGTAGTCTATGTTCATAGATTGTGATGCACGTCATGTGTGAACTATGTCGGCCCTTGACCTAGCTATCTTTACCTATATTGGCTTCATGTTGTTTGGGAAGGGATAGTTTTGTTTTTATTCTTTCACCTTGATGGGATTTTTTTATTTTTTTTGGTTTTAATATTTGCTGCATACATGGTGATGCATCTAGATTACATGCTCACAGCTATACCCATGTTAGAGAAAAGGCTAGCTCTTGGCTTACTGACCAAAAGTCTAACAGGTGAATCATTGGTTGGCCCAGTATTTCTGTTGATCTAATCCAACTTTCTTTAGACTTGTTAGTCCAGTTCAGAGAAAGTAGAAAGGCATTTGTCTCCAGCACAATTTCCCCAAAAAGTAAATTGGTTTTGATTATTGGTGTAAAAACTATCTGTTTCGGGAAGTGTTATAGTCTTTCTTGGTCTTCCAAAACCAGCTTTAACCCGGCTTTGAGAAACCATATTTCGACTATTATGGGACTCAGTCATCTTATCCAAGTTCTACTATCATTGACATGTCTTGGGTGAACTACTTGCAGTTTGTGATTGTTGTGGATGATGAAGATAGAGAAAACGAGGGAGATCTTATAATGGCAGCATCCTTGGTGACACCAGAAGCTATGGCATTTATTGTGAAGCATGGGACTGGAATTGTGTGTGTGAGCATGACTGAGAAAGACCTAGAGAGGCTACAACTCCCTCTTATGGTAACCCAAAATAAGGATAAACAACGTACAGCATTCACAGTGACTGTGGTAAGTATCTGTTGGACAGATAAAATAGTATGAAGTTTTGCTTTTGTATAATTCCGAAACTAGCATCAGTTAATACTCTCTATATCTAAGCAAATGGCTATTGTTATCAGGAACTGGACTAATTTTGTGCAATTTTGGAAATGGTTTGGACTAAATTCTGCTGTATAATTGCCAACAATTAACTATTGTTTACAAGTTGATGTACTTGATGCATTCCTTGTGAAGAACTCATGAAATTCGAGGTGTTGAAGTACTTACAAAAATTCTCTGGGTGTGTTTTGTCTAAAGGGCATGACATTTCTTCACTCTTGTGATGCAATTGTGCCTTATTTTATTAATTACATTATATTTACTTTTTATATGATCGTAGTCTGAAAAGCATTACCATGGTTTAAGAAAACTGATGTGCTTTAATTAGCTTGTTTTTGTTATCTGTTCTTTTTCACCTGAATTCTGATGATTAGTTACTTTTTTCTTGGATTTCATTTTGGAAGAAAGTTTTCTGCAAACTCACATAAAGGCAGAGCAAACCCCCCCCCCCCCCCCCCCCCCCCCCCCCCCCCCAACTCTCTCTTTCTCTCGTATTTTTTACAAAAGCATATTCTACCTCTGGTAATCACCCCTTCTGTTTACCATTTCTTTTTTCTCTCTTATGAGATCAATGACTATCTGTCTCTTGTTAAGCATGTTGTGTTTTGGGCCTTAAAAGTCTCATGCTTTTTAACTACTTTCATCTGGTAACAGTATTCATTTCAGTAACATGTAGCAAGAATAACATTTGTCTGGCTTCATAATGGTGATTACTGCCGTTTTCTCTGCTTCTCACTTGACATATTATCTTCTTTACCTTTTTTCTGGGTATGGTATGATGCACATGCACACCAGCCAAGATAACCAAGCCATCTTTGGGGCTCGAACCCGATACCTCAGAAATAGCCCAACGTGGCCATTGTTGAACACTCAAATCTCCATGTTTTCTCCTTCATTTTATAGCTTGTTGCATACAAAAGGAAAAGAAAACAAGAAGCATTAATCATGCTAGAGTTACGAGAGTATAATTGTAGAAACATGTTTCTATTTAAAATATTTCATGAACTTGAGAATTGCATATCAATTGCCTATCTACTGAGTCTTTTCTTAGTTAAGCACATTCTCTGCAAATTCTCTGTTTGTTTCTGAACTTTAAAATTTGTTTTTTGGTAGGATGCAAAAGCTGGTACCACCACTGGTGTATCTGCGAAAGACAGATGCAACACAATCTTGGCTCTTGCATCCCCTGATTCAAAGTCTGAGGATTTTAACCGACCAGGTCATATCTTTCCACTGATGTATAGAGATGGTGGTGTCCTAAAACGTGCTGGTCATACAGAAGCTTCAGTTGATCTTTCAGTGCTAGCTGGACTGGATCCTGTTGCAGTGCTGTGTGAGATCGTGGATGATGACGGGTCCATGGCTCGATTGCCAAAGCTCCGTGAATTTGCAAAGAAAGAAAATTTGAAAATTATATCAATCGCTGACTTAATCAGGTATCTTCACGTCACTTTATGAAGTATATCATATGACACATGTTATTTGCATAGGCAGAGCCTGGTTATCACAACCATGTGTACTCAGAAACTGAACACTCTCTCTCTCTCTCTCTCTCTACACTTAATCAGGTGTCTGCTTCTTCTTTTTCTTCTTCTACTGGAAAGAGATGCTTCATTTTCTTCTTCTAGTGAAAAGAGCTGCTTCTTCTTCTTCTTCTTCTTCTACTGGAAAGAGCAAAGAATGATTGAAAACGAAAAATCTTGAAGGATGGGAAAACAGAAATTTTTGCTTATTTAGACAAGAAATTTCTGTACATTAAAGACTGAAATGGAGTTTTTATTACAGGTATAGGAGGAAGAGAGATAAGTTAGTGGAACTGTCAGCTACTGCACGGATTCCCACAATGTGGGGTGAGTTCCAGGCTTACTGCTACATATCACAACTTGATGGGATTGAACATATTGCCATGGTTAAGGTAAGTTTTTTCTAGGACTCAAAATCATATATTCTCTCTATTTTTAAAAATTATTGTGTTTATATATTTCACCTATTTATGGAAATCTTATACAGTCCAAGTATGCCATACCTGGATATTTTGGAGTCTTGGGTTTGACAGCAAAACAGTTCTCAAAGTTTTCTAAGCCCCAAAGCAGCAGCAGTTAATTTTGATCTGAAAACCTGAAACTTATTTTGATGCGCTTTTTAGATGACCCATCAATGGATCCTTGCAGATCCACATGGCCGTGTTATTATCTAATGGCTCATCTAATACTGTCAGTATTCATTTACATTTTAAAATATTATGTAGAAAAAATTAAAACCAAAAGGTTCAATGTCATTATTAGTGTCTGCAATGTGATTCCCACCATTCTTTTTCTGATGGAAACAGGGTGATATTGGTGATGGAAAAGATGTTCTTGTGAGAGTTCACTCGGAGTGCCTCACTGGTGACATTTTTGGTTCTGGAAGATGTGACTGTGGAAACCAATTAGCACTCGCTATGAAGCGGATTGAGGCTGCTGGAAGAGGTGTACTGGTATACCTACGTGGACATGAAGGAAGAGGTATTGGTCTTGGGCACAAGCTCCGCGCATACAAATTACAAGATGCCGGAAGAGACACTGTGGAAGCAAATGAGGAACTAGGATTGCCTGTTGATTCGCGCGAGTATGGTATTGGTGCTCAGGTAAATCAGAGGCAACCACCTTTCACTTCTTACCCTCAGATGTATTAAATTGAACCTTCAGTTGCTTAGTTTTCACTGTTAAATTTACTGCTTTTGCAGATAGTACGAGATCTCGGTGTTCATACAATGAAGCTGATGACAAATAATCCTTCTAAGTACACAGGGCTTAAAGGTTACGGTTTGTCAGTGGCAGGTCGTGTCCCGCTATTAACTCCCATAACAAAGGAGAATAGAAGATATTTGGAGACAAAGCGTGCAAAGATGGGCCATGTCTATGGTTCTGATTTCAATGGTCTCTTAAGCGAAAGCACCCTTGGAGCCAACGGTGTAAATGAAAAGGAAAACGAAAATGGTGTTGCCAGACAATAGCCTGCCAGGCATGTTCATGTCTGCTCAAAAAGTGAGTGAGAGCTTTGCTTAAAGGTTGAGGCCCGAGCATGACGAAGACAGTTGATATAAGATGGCTCAGAAATCAGGTATGCAATTGTGACAGTATCCTATTAAACAATACATTCTGGATTTCAGGCAAAAGTGAATTAGATAATATTCTTTAGGCTGATATTTCTGATTGAACTCAGTCTCCAGTCAATGTTGAAAAGGAAGAATTCTAGATACTAATTAAATGTAAGAGACACATATATCATTAGTCGTATTTTTAACCCTGTGATTCTTTGAGTAAATAAATCCTTTTACTCTTCAATAGATGTTTTCCCCAGTCTCCCTTCTTTTATCTCTGTGCAACTTCAATCCAAAGGGGAGTCCAATTGTATTTCTCATAAATTAGCTGAAGAGGTAGTTTCTTTGGGATTGAAGAAATTCTTCTCCCCATTTGTGTTGTTCTTTTTTATATATCGCCAATCCAAGAGTAATGGATTTCAGAGAGCAGAGGTCCTCCGCAGGTCTGAATATAGTTGAACTTCCAAAACTAACCTTGCCTGGAATTTGTACCGGTACGGTATTAGAATTTCCTCTCTTATAAATAAAAGTCTACTCCATATATCTCACTGAGACAGCCAAAGGGCTCACAAGTTTGTCAAAGAGTGAATCAAATGTGCATGAAATAAAAATAATTCTTTATACTGGAAAAGCTCAGAGAGAGAGAGGTTCATTACCTGGGTAAACAAGCACAGGAGCTTCAGCTGCTTGAAGCAATAGATAAATTCTCAAAACATTATTTTTTTTCGAAGACAATCTCAGAACTTGCAAAAAAAATTCTTTTGACTGGCCGCCTTTTAATAGTAGCATATGAACTAAAAAAAACTATGTTTCTACATGTCTTGCAAAATTGATCACCACCGCCAGTTCTGACCATGGAGAAGTGATGACTCGAGTATTCGCTAGTGGGTTAATCCTTGGCTGATGAAAAGGGGCTTCAGCAGGAAGAGATATCAATCCCAGCGACTTCCATCGCATTGCAAACCCACTCCGGAACATCACCATCGGGAAACTGCAAAATAATATAACCATTATCAATACAAAACATGTATAGCATATAAATTCAACTTTTAACTGGCATAAATCGCACACCGGAGAGAATGCATGGGTGACGAAGTAGAGAAGACGTGCAGGACGGTGATTGAGAATGCAAAAGAGATCAGGACAGTGCTAGAAGCAACGATCGAAGGAGCGAGAATGTAGGAAGATACAGCTCCTGCGAAGTGACTGAAACAGAAACTGAGTGGAAGCAGATGGACCTAACTCACCAGAAGACAACAGAGAAGATGGATCGAACCTGGTAACAAGCAGAAGGGCAAAATGGTTACTAGCAGTGACAACAACAGGCCACCCACTTACGAACTAGGCAGTATGATTGAACCATTATCACAATGGAACGATGCTTTCTCAGAGACACCAGCACGCTCAAAATAACTAGCAGAATAGGAAAAAAAGCCTCTTTTATATGAATTCCGATAGAGGCACTAGCGGATTTTCTCACGCAGTGGACAGAAACAACTGACTCAGAAAACAGCATCCACACCAATCATGAGCTCTGGACCAAAGATACCCAGATTTGCATCACGGTTTTCTCTAGAAGCAGGAAGACCTGGTCATGGTCCGCATATACATCCCTGCCTCTTATGGATCCGATTTCAACTGGAACCTCTTCTATCAGTCAACATTTTTTGCCTCCAAACAGTTCACCTCAGGCTCTGCCTTTAACACACTGAGCTTCAGCTCATCGTAACTACCCTCCTTTGCCATCTAAAACCCCATTCACCCCCAGCCCAGATCACACTCCCATAAACCAATCTACAACAAAACCTATTCCTACCATCTGCATCCCCAAGAAAACCCTCCTGGATGGTAGACAATAACTCCAATCCTGTATCCTTCACACCGCACACAGGAACCCAGACAGAATAGCTCAAAAACTGACTGAACTTTCGGGAACTTAACTATACCCCTCTCTAGCAACAACTGGCTTGTCCACACTCTGAGGCAATCTGATTTCGAGAGGATCCTCTCTTCCATCAGGCACTTCGAACCCCCCACACTACTCTGCTTACCACAGTCAAGGAGATTGGCTCACCACCTCAAAGGCCTCCACACCAAATGGTATTTGGTTCATAGTATCCAAACCGACCTCTAGAAAGAAGAAACCATTCAGGCCATAGCTAACGTTCTTTTTCACACTGACTCTGATAAACCAAGAAACCGTGCAGTGGCAAAGGCTGGATATGCCAGGCTCCAAATCGCTCCATCCACCATGCATCAGAATGAATTCCAGCTCAACTCAGCAGTCAACAAGGGCATTTTCCCTATCAAAGTATCAGTTGAAAAAAGGAAAAAAGCCTCAGTAGCAGGAGAAAACAAGCAAGGAAGCAGATCTCAACAAGGGCTGAGTCAACCGTTGCCTCTCTACCCCCCTACCAACACCCCTGCAATGGACCAACCTACCTGCATGCCCAGACAGGCCCCTGACCCCTCAGCCACAGCTGATTTTTTTGTCGTTGCTGTCTACCCCTACTCGAAACCAACAAACCCTGTCGAAACCCGCTGTCAACCTGACTTTCAAGCCTCTCATTTGGCCGATGCACAAACCGACAAATCCCGCTCCCAGAAACCAAATCACACGTAGCTTTCATTACACCCCCCCAATTCCTCACACCAGCTCATCAACCCACTAGAAGCACAACCTCCTCATTATCATTCCCTCTACCCTCAACTAGCGACCATGAACCCTAACAACCACACGAGCTGCAGCTCTTCCTCAGATCGGGCAGCCTACTCTCTTCAACTCCAAGATTGTTGCTATCAGAGTTTGTTTGTCATTGATAAGGAGCACAATCAAACTGATTTAGCAGAAGAAACTGCTGAAACCCCGAAGAGGCCATGGGGCAGGCTGAAGAAGCAGCAGATAGGTAAATCTACTCAAGCTAGTCCAAGCAATTCAAAGAAGATCCCCCTCAAGGAAGCTATCCAAGATCACAAAGACGAATATGATGCTGACACCTGGAACAAAATGTTGGAGTTAGCTGATCGAATGAATGATCAAAAAATGGAAAAAGAGGCCACCACCAAGACGACGACAAAGGGAGTAATAAAAGGAAAAGCGACCAAATGATCATCACATGGAACATCCGTAGAATAGGAGGAGAACGAAAGAGGGCCACCATTTCGGAAATTATGAGCTTGCAAGATCTCCCTTGCCATCTTTCGGGAAATTAAGTGTCAAGTCATATTTCTATGATCAGAGACGGCTGGCCATTAAAAAATCCTCAATGGAAATCTCTTGCTGCTATTGGCACTGCTGGTGGCATCCTTCTTGTTTGGGATGAAGCCACACTTTTTTTTTGAGAAAGTGATGATTTCGTTAAAGCAAAACAGAACAAGATTAGGCATGCCTCCTTACAAGAGGAGCATGGAGGGAGGCCCCCTGCTTAGCAAAACCGTCTGCAACAGAATTTACAAAACAGGGAACATGGGACCAAATACAGGTAATAAAGGGGAAAATGTCCAAAATAGAATGATAGACATCCCAGTGACGCCATGGCGGGAGAGAGGGAGAGGAGAACCATCCGATGGTCATCGCGGAGTCTCCCTCAATGTGAAGCGGCCCGGATAAATGCTCACAAAAGATGAAGAGGCCTCTGAGGAGGGCCAGAAGCTCAACAACAGTGGAGTCTGCTATGCCCATAGGATCGGAATAGGACAAAAGCGGGGAGTTGGACGAGTCATGGAAGGCCCCACCATAGCCAGCCAAACCAAGGTTGCCAAGGGAGCTGCCATCAAAATTCATCTTGATGTACCCCGAATCAGGGGGACGCCAATCTTGCAACTTTGGAGGCTTCGACGAAACTCCTAACTGGGCAAGGGAGCTCCAATTTTCCCTGAGCAAAAGCCCAGAGAGAGCCAAGAACTCCTTCCTAGAGTGGAGCCAAGCAGAGATGTGGCCAGTAATCGAGGAGATAACCTGGCCACGAGGTAGATGTTTGAAGCTTAAACACTTGTTCTTGTGCTAAATCTAGATGAAAGCAACACATGCAAAGATGATCAATTTCCCCAATTTAGGGAGGGGGCTCCCAAGGAGCAGCTGCCCAATTGCAAGAATGTCCTCTGGCAGGCAAATCTGGACACCGAACCGGTTGAGGATGCTCATCCAAATAGACCAAGAATACAGACAGGTAGCAAACAGGTGCCGAGAGGTCTCCTCCTCCAAGCCACAAAAGGGACAAGAGGTGCAAATAGTGAGATTGCCACGGCGATGAAGGTTGACAGCAGTGAGAATTATGTTGAGCCCGACACTCCAAAGGAAGAGTTTGATTTTCGGGGGAGCGGAGAGATGCCAAATAAATTCAACCTCGTGCTTAGGGGTAACTGAAGTCCAACCCTTGATGAGGGTGTAGGCGGAAGAGACGAAAAAAGTACCACTCGCCTCCGGCTACCAAATCATTGAATCTTCCAACGAGTCACGGGGCCTAAAGTCAGAGAACACCTCAAGGAGTCGAGAAGCAAGCAGGGCATCCACGTCACCCAATCCTCTACGTAATTGGAGATCCCAATTATCCAGTCTCCAGGCATCCGCTATCGACATATCGCACTGTGTGGAGGCCCGCCCGATACTGCCAAATGAGCCCTTTAGATGCCCAGAGACCAGAAGTGGAACGAGCGACCATTTCCAACGAGAAAATGGATGCCCAAGTGAAACAACGGAAGGAGTGGAAAGATAGCTCTCCAAATAGGAGATAGAGAAGCTCTCCTCCCTCTCGAGGTCCACCAGATCTCATGCCGATTAAGCTTGGATGCCACCATAGGTCTCCATAGATTATTGCCAGCAATGTTGAATTTCCAAATCCACATAAGGAGGAGGGCCATGTTCATGTCCTTGGAGAGCCTAATACCTAGACATCCCCTAGATTTGGGAGTGCATACATTTGACCATTTCACTAGATGGTACTTAAACTTAGAAGAGGTGCCTCGCCAAAGGAATCTTCTCATCATGCCATCAATCTGATAACAAATCGTGGCTAGGCAATGCATGAATGAGAGGAAATAGTTTGAGATCCCAGCCAAACAAGATTTGAGTATAGTAAGCCTCCTAGCTTTGGATAGAAAACGACCCCTCCAGGTAGCGAACCGACGATCCAATCTCTCAATAATCGGGCTCCATAAGTCCTTGTCGATGCAGAATGTAAAGAGAGGAAGACTGAAGTATGTGGTGGGGAGGGTAGATATAGAACAGCCCAAGAAATCCGCCATGGATCAGAGTTCGTCTGTGTTGATATTAAACCCCACCAGAGATGTTTTCTGCCAATAGACTTTCTGCCCCGATACAATCTCAAAAAGCCCCAACAAAGCCTTGATCTTCACAATATAGTCCAAGGATCTGACCCAAAACAATAAGGTATTATCCGCAAATTGGAGAAGGGGAACGTCAAAAGACTCACAACTGCTAATCGGCCCAAGCCAACCAACCTCTCTAGCCTGATAAGTCATGGTCGATAGAAGCTCAGCCACAATATTGAATGGGAGAGGGGAAACCGGATCCCCTTGCCAAATACTCCTGGAGCCTTTAAAAAAGCCACAAGCAATCCCATTGAGAAGGAGGGAGAAAGAGGCCGAAGAAACAAATGATCTAATCCAACCACTCCAACGGTCACCGAAGCCCATTTGACCTAGCAGGTCATCTAAGAGATCCCAGTTAACCCTATCGAATGCCTTCTCAAAATCAAGCATCAAGGCAAACCGAGGGCTACGAGAGCGTGAGAAATGGTTGAGGAGCTTGTGAGCCACCATGGAAGAGTCAAGGATGTTCCTCCCCCATAGGAAAGCACCTTGACCATTGTGGATGACCAAGGGAAGGAGGGACTTCAATCACCGAGCGAGGAGCCGAGCAATAATTTTGTAAGAGCTGGAGATGAGGCTTATGGGCCGAAAATCACCTGGCTGCTCCACATTGTCTTTCTTCGAAACTAAGGCAATAAAAGAAGCCCTCATACTTCTGAAGGTGATGCCATTCTTATGAAAACCTCGAACCATGTTGTGTACGTCCTATTTAATACAAGGCCAAGCTCTATGATAGAAATGTCCATAAAACCCATCCGGACCAGGCGCACGGTCACAGGTCATACCAAGAACAGCATTCTCGATTTCCACCAAAGAAAGGGAGCTCAATCAGGGAAGCGGCAGCATTGGAGATTTTGGTAAAGTTGAGGTGTTGGAGCCTAGGACGATGAGGGCACTCCTCTGAATAAAGATTTGCATAAAACTTGATCAGAGAATCAATAATGAAGGATCTGTCCGAAATTACCCCATTGTCCACACACAATGAGGTAATTCGGTTAGTCCTCATCACCGAGGCGACGACATGAAAAAACTTAGTATTGGCATCTCCCTCTTTCAGCCATCTAAAGCGGGCGCATTGCTTCCATCTCACTTTCTCCGAGTGGAGAAGAGTCAAAAGACGAGCCTAAAGAGCAACGCGAGAAAAGAATTCAGAGTTGGATAGGTACCTTTGTTCTTTAGCTTGGTCAAGGATATCAATCTGGTAAGTGAGAGAGATTTTCTCGGCACCAAGGGAGGACTTCAGGTTGGAGGCCTAGGACTTCAACTTACCTTTGAGAAGCTTAAGTTTCTGAGGGAGGTCCCATTCCGCACGATGACCGTCGGTAAACTCGGACAACCAATCAGCAAGGCGGTGGTCAAAATCCGCCTCAAGTAACCAAGAGTTTTCAAAGCAGAAGGGGGCAGGACCCCATCAACCAAAAGATGTAGAAAGGAGAATCGGTCGGTGATAAGATCCCACCCGGTGGAGAACCCTGCTCGAAGCATCTTCATAGATCTGGAGCCAATCGCTTCTCACTAGAAATTTGTCCAACTTGGAGAGAATAGCTTGTTTCTACCCATTCGACCAAGTAAATGTCATTCCAGATAGAGGAATCTCAACCAGCTTTGCACCCCCTATAAAGTCCGCAAAACTTCTCGTGAAAGCGGAAATAGAAGTGGCAGGAGGGGATTTATCATTGCAAAATCTGATCGCATTGAAATCACCCTCAATGAGCCAAGACAGCAACCATAGTTGAAGACGATTGTGAAGCACCTCCCAAAAAGATTTACGTTGTCGGTATCTAGTGAGTCCATATACCCCAACAAGCCCCCAAGTGCAACCAAGGCAGCAGTCACGGAATTTCAAACCAATCGAAAATTGACCAAGGCAAAGATCCGTGAGATCGACCAGGCAAGAATTCCAGAGAACCATAAGACCACTGGAATAACCCACCGCATCAATAGTACGCCACTCCAAGGTAGGGCAGGACCACAATTCCTGCACAATGGAGATAATCGTGCATTGACACGTCGTCTCTTGAAGGATCACAATCGAGGCCTTGCAGGATTCGAGCACTCTGCTAATAACGACACGCTTTCTAGGCGAGCCAACTCCTCGAACATCCCAGGATAGAACAATCATTTCTGGGCTCGTTTGTGGACTCCTAGGTCACCATCACCGGGCAAATAACCTTTGCAGACTACTCCCATGAGTCTAGCAAGGTTCATAATCTGCAGCCAGGTATCATCATCATATCAGTGCCGCTCCGACTGGAGAGTGGCTGCAATTTACTTTGAGTTGTCCTCCGTGGGAATGGGGTGTGCTTGGGAAAGGGTTTATAGGCCTGCAGGAAGGGTCCAAGTGGTCATTTTCTGGAGGGTGTAGTGGGAACCACTTATCAAAAAGGGGGGTTTCTTTGGGGATTGTTAATGGTGGTGGTGGTTGGGTAGGGTTCAAAAGAAAGGAGAAAGATGGTGGGCTAGAAGGGTGGGGTTTGATGGAGGCAGTGGAGCCGGTGTGGTAAAAACAGTAGTGGAGGAGTGGGGTTGAGGGTTTGGTGCTGAAAAGACTGGTTGTAAGTGAGGGGTCACAACGGGGTTGACCAAGGGGCGATAGCTAGGAGTCCAAGCATCCAGGGATGAGTGACCTGGTCTGGCAATGGTCCGCTCAGCCGGATTCAGTGGAGCTGGTGGTGGTGGGAAAAGATTTTGGTCCCCAATCAAGCCTCTAGCATCATCATAAGCAGACAAATCATCAAAAAACCACCTTTGCCCAATAACATTCATCTCCAACCGAAAGCTTAAGATAATGAGATCCCTACCAATGTTGTTGTGGGATGATGAACATTCTAGCCATATCCATACGAGACATCGAGGCCGACTCCGGAGCTTGGCAAAGATTTTTTTTTTTTTAAATAATGCTGAATTTTATTAAGAAAGAGCTCAAACGAGCAGATTGCAAGGGGGGAAGCCTTCCCAAACAATGAGAGATTACTAGGAGGTTCCGAATTTTGCCAATTTATCAACCAAAGAATTGGCTGATTTAGGAACAGGGTTCCAATTACAATGAATGGATGACACAATGCCAGCAATACAATCAGTGGTTAACCAGTGGTGCCAAGGGGGGGAGTTATCTTTCGAACACCAGTTGATGATAGTCTTTGAGTCTCCTTCGATAAGCAGCTTGCCATGGAGACGCTCTTTGAAGATTTGGAGGCCGAATAGAAGAGTACTCACTTCAGCATTATTTGAGTCAGTAATACCCACCGGGCCAACATAGGATAGGATAGGGCCTCCACTGCTCTCTTAAAACACCACCAGCTCCAACTGGCCCAAGACAGCGTAAAGCATTGCCATCAAAATTGAGTTTGATACAGTCGCAAGGGGGAGGATGCCAAGTGGCCATAACCGGATTCCTGCAAGGGCCCACCATACGCGCGATCAAACCCCAATTTTCCCGAAGGGAAACACCCGATAGAGAGGTAAATTCCTTCCTAGTATGTAACCAACTCGAGATAAGGCCCACTGCCTGAGAAGTTGTATTATCCGTGGTGCTAGCCTTGGAGTTGAATCTCCGGTTATTTTGCTCGAGTCATAGGCACCATGGGACATGCGCAAAGCATGCCAAGAGAATTATCTTGCCCAACCTAGGAAGGCAGATCCCCATAACCATCTCATAGGTGCCAAAAAGGTCCTGATGAAGACCCATTGGGAATCCAATCTTCTGAAATATTTTCATCCAGACTTGCCAAGAAAAATCACAATGTAAGAGAACATGCTGGACTGTCTCGTCGCACACACCACAAAGGGAACAAGTACGATCGGGGGTTGTGTAGCCGCTTTTATAGAGGTTGTCAGAGGTAAGGATTTGTTCCCTGATGGCCGTCCACACGAAGAATTTGATTTTACTAGGCGCTGAGAGCTTCCATGGCAGGTTTGCCTTGTGTTCATGCATGTTGTAATCTTCCTTTCTAATATGAGAGTAGGCGGATGCAACTGTGAATCGGCCATTAATGCTGGACAACCATGTCAATTTATCAACTGCATGCTCACGAATAGTAATGTTGCTGAGTCTGGAGAGGAGAGAGTAAAAAGCCGAAGTTTCCTCATCATTTAATCCCCGGCAAAACGTGAGACTCCATGAGCAATCTCTCTAAGAATCGGCCACTGAGCAAGAGAGGTTCCTCGCCACCCTAGAGCCCCCGGGAAATCCTCGGAGAGGGGGGCGGGGGCCACACCATTCATGCGACCAAAAGAGGACGGCCCTTCCATTGCCTGTGTGAAAGGAAGTTACATCTCAGAAAATTGGGAGGAGCTTTTGAATTGATTTCCATATCAAGGATAGTAAGCGAGTAGCACCATCCTCCCTCCACCAGGCATCCAAAGGTTGAAGATAGAACATGACCATATCTCCCCATAGGTTGTTGTGCTTGATGTTGAAGTTCCAAATCCATTTGAGCATAAGGGCATTGTTCATCTCCTTCGTAGGCCTAATGCCTAAGCCACCCCGATTGCGGAGCATGCAAATATCCTTCCAACTCACCAAATGATATCTGAAGGTGTCCTCTAATCCTCTCCAGAGAAAACGCCAACAGATGGCGTCAATCCTATAGCAAACAGAGGTCAGACAGTGCATGAAGGATAATAAATAGTTTGGCAATCAGTAATCATCTGTAAATTCTCCTTCGACCAAAGTGAGTCGCAATCATCTGCAATTTTTCCTCCGACCATAGCTCAATTGGGATGCCCCAGATCGATATCCACTGCCCAAACTGGTTGAAGGGAGTCGACGGATCCCAATCAGTACAGCTTGCATGTGGCGTTTGGCAGCATGATAAGGCATTGGCCTTATCATCATCAATGGAGGCGAAGGAGATCAGCCATGCCAGCGGTCCCAGATAAGAAGCTCTTGGTAGATAATCCAGTCTAAGTCGAGGTTGGAACCAACTCGCAAGTCCAACAAAATTCCAATATAGGTCGACCATTATAACCGTTGCATCATTTGCATGCAGCAACCTTCCATGCACCAATGCGTCAGGGGGGAAGGAGATTTCCATCTCCCGTGGCAACTCAGCAGAGTTACCTGGCTCGAGCAAGACAGCCGAGGCAGCATTTGTAGTTTTTGACAGAATTTGGCCTGAGAGCACTGTGTTGGCCAAGGCCAGGGGGGGAATCTTGCTAGAGGTAGGTCGGGTTCAGGAGATGATGCCTTTCCCGACCCAAGAGCTTGACGCTGCAGGAGCGTACTCCTTGATCGCTACCAGCCAAAGAAATCTTTCGATTCCTTAATGTAAATGTATCCCATGATTTTCTCCCCGTTGTTCTGGACGACTTTACTTTCCCATTGATCTTGGTGAGTGAAAATAGAGAAGCGAAAGGAGATCTGGTTCGACGACTGTCAGTGGCTGAAACAGAATCGAACTGACTGAGGATGACATTACAGTTCGTCGTCGAAAAGGAGATGAAGGCCCTTCTTCCTTCGTTTCGAACCGTGATCCGGATCGATATTCCCGATCTGTCTCTCTTTCGCCCAATCGCTAGAGAAGATTTTCCGAAGTTGAAGAAGGTTTCCGTAGAACCAGAGCTTCTTTCCTTCCTGTTTTTCTTCGATAGAACTTTCTCCCATCCCGAATCTTCTCGATGTCTATCTCTAGAAGTTTCTTCAGCCATCGTCGTCTCAAACGAGAGACATCTTCCCGTCGGAGGCTCACGGCCTGAAGCGTAGGGGTCAAAGATTTGAGCACTGGTTTCCCCCTTCTCAAAGCGACGATCGCTCGCAAGTTTACGAGAAGAGAGAAAGGGAGGGGGGAGGGAGACGCGGAATCTTCCTTTCTGATAGCCTTTTTTCCGTGGTACTCTCTCATCGAAAGAGTTTCTGAAGGTCTAGCGAGGTTGCTGGAGCTCGTAAACCGTCTTCTACCACCATGGGAGGGGGTTGCGACCCCCCGAATGGCTGAGTTGCACATCGCTTCTCTCGGCGCACACTTGACCTCCTGGAAGACTGCATAGGGGCTTTCCAATTGGATTAAGATTCTTGAATAGAGAGCAAAATGACTTTTGGGAAGAACTCTCTTATCTCCTTCAACTTTGGTCTCTCCCTTTGGCTATTATAGGAGACTTCAATCAATTAGATATTGCAATGAGAAAAGTTCTCTGGCAAGCTGGATTTCTTCGTCCATGCGTTCTTTTTTTGTGAATTCATAGGAGCTTGTGAATTGGAAGATGTTCCCACTCCAGGAAAGAAAATTACCTATACTAATGCACAGAGCTCCCCAATCCTATCCGGCTTGGATTGTTTTCTCACCAACAAAACATCACACCAACTATTCCCTCTTGTCGCTGGAAAACTCTTCATCGTTTAATCTTGGATACGGGGCCATGTTGCTTGACACTTATTCCAATAACTAGGGTCAGACCATTTCGTATTGAAAACATTTGGTCAAGGGCCAAGAATTTTAAGAGCATGGTGGAGGCTTGGTGGAAGGAGATGGATTTCCAATACCCTGCTACAGGTGCTCTCTTTGTCAAACTTAAGCAGCTGAAAATTAAGCTGAAATCCTTGTCAAAAGAGACAAAGTCCGTCTGCACATGCCAAAAAGGAATCTCTACGAGCTCAAAGACCTGGACATCATCGAGGAAGGTCGACCTTGACCGTTATGAATTCTCCCTCTGCATTAATTTTGTCAATAAAATTCAAGATAACATCCATCATGATCACATCTACTAGAAACAAAGAGCCAGATATAGATGGCTTACAAAGGGGGAAGACAATGTCCATTTTTTCCATGTTATCGCCTTAGCTTGTCAACGATCTAATCAGATCAATTCCCTCTCAATTAATGGGGAACTGATCTCCGATAGATCGGAGATTACTAACAATATCTTGAGGTACTTTTCAGCTCTTCACAAAGAGGCAATGCCTAACTGGCCCCAACTTTATTGCAACCTCTAAGAACTCTCTGCCAACCTCTCGGCTTCCTTAGAGACTACTTTTTCTGAAGAAGAAATTGGAGCTGCTATCACCTCCTTGCCATTGGACAAGGCCCCGGACTTGATGGTTATAATGTGGAACTGTTCTGTATGGGGAGAGATTTCCTCAATTCTGACATTGCTAAAATGATGAAGAATTTCCATGCAAATGACATGTCATACAGATCACTAGGACTGTTGCTGGTCCCCAAATCAGCAAATGTTGAGACACCGCAGGACTTTCGGGCAATCAGTCTCAATATTGAGCCATACCAGATAATCTCCAAATTTCTAGCCACAAGACTAAATGGAGTTCTACAAAACCTCATTAGCTCCTCTTAAACAGCTTTCATTAAGGTCGAAGTATTCTTGATTCGACAATGGTTGTGCATGAAGTTACAGATTACTTTCGAAGGAATGCCGAGCCGAAGCTGATCATCAAAATTGACTTTGAAAAGGCTTTTGAGATGGTGAATTGGCAATAATAAGATGATGTGATGCTCGTCATAGAATTTAGAGCTAAGTGACAAAGTTGGATTCACAGTTACCTTACTTCAGACACCTATTTCATCCTCATTAATGAGAGCGCACATGGCTGGTTCAAGAGGGATTAGGTAGGGAGATCCTATCTCCCCCCTTTTATTCAACTTGGTGGGAGAAAGTCTTGTGGGTTTACTCCTTAGAGCCTAGGAAATTTGGTTGGCTTCAGAGTTGTCTTACTTTAAACACCTATTTGACCTCATTAATGAGAGCGCACGTGGCTGCTTCAAGGGTTCGAGAGGGATTAGGTAGGGAGATCCTATCTCCCCCTTTTTATTCAACTTGGTAGGAGAAAGTCTTGTGGGTTCACTCCTTAGAGTCTAGGAAATTGGTTGGCTTCAGAGTGTCTCCAACTTCTCTGCTTTGGATATCCCCATCATACAATTTCCCCCCTTTTATTCAACTCGGTGGAAGAAAATCTTTACTCCTTAGAGCCAAGGAAATTGGTTGGCTTCAGAGTGTCTCTAGCTTCTCTCCTTTGGATATCCCTATCATACAGTTCGTTGATGGCAAATTTATTCATTAATGGTTTGGATGACCAAGTCCTCAACCTCAAGGCCATCCTTGCCAGCTTTGAACTCGTTTGTGGGCAAAAGGTAAATGGAAAAAATCAAGCATCTTGGGTTTCAACCTTGACCAAGCAACCATTGAAAAAATGGCCTCTCCTCTTTGTTGTTGAGCTAAACCCTTCCCTACGGTCTACTTGGGTCTTCCTTTATTCTCTTTGAGACCGGACGAGATGTTGTAGAGCCCGGTTATTGAGCAAACGGAGAAGCATCTGTCAACATGGAAGAGACGTTTGCCCTCCAAGGTTGGCAGGCTAACATTGATCAAGTCCTTCCTCAATGGAATCCCTTATACTACACTGCCCAGCTAGCGTTGCACAAAAAATTGAGAAGATGATGAGACACTTCCTTTAGAGAAGTGTTAAAGCATGCTTTATGCATCACCTCGTCAAATGGGACAACATTCTTAAATCCAAGAAGCAGGGTGGTCTCGAGCTCAGATCTATCAAAACCGTGAACCAAGCTATAATGCTAACGTAATGCTGGAAGATCAACTATGACAGCAACTCTATGCGGGCCTCCATTCTGTGAGACAATCAGAATTAATCAGCATGCCTGATGGTTTGGTGAAGGCAATCAATCCAGGCTCTCTCCCCATTTGGCGAGATTGCTAGACTCTTCCTGCTAATTCGTGATGTCTGGCATTGCCAAGTGGGTAGGGGAGACAAAGTTTGATTTTAGCATGACAACAGGGTTGGCCATCAACATCTGAAGGACCAGTTTCCTAATGCTTATTGACTCGGTCAGCAACCTGACCAGACCATGGCTGATGTACTCATATACCAATACTTCTAGACCAGATTGGAACCTTCACCTAAGGAGGGACATTAGCGACTCTAAAGCTGACGAAATCCTCCACCTCTTGCAAGCCCTTAGTAGTACTTTTCTCCCAAGACATCTGAATAACTTGCCTAGCTGCGCCCATCAATCAAACAGGGAATTCACTTTGCTAGTTGTTTCAATTTCCTCAATGGAAGGGTGTCACCTCTCACCAGCAGCACTTCAATGGCCTGGTCCTTGCCCGCCCCGCATAAGATTAAGTTCTTTGTTTGGAATTCCCTACATGGAAACATTTTTACGCAGGACAACCAGCACAAACGAAGCACTACAATTCAGAACACCCTTTGTCGGCTGTGCTCCCGTGTGGAGGAATCTGTCAGCCACATCCTGGTTCACTACCCCTTCACTTTTGAGAGTTTGGACTAAAACAATTGTTTTGGCCTGCAATTTTGCACTGAGGACTTCTAGACCAGTCCACTCTCAACTCCTGGTTGTTCCTATGACCAAGAAAGGCAAAGTGAAGATGAAAACTTGCTTTGCTTTCATTCCCTGGGTCTATATGGCTTGAGAAAAATCAGAGACAGTTTCATGGCAAAGGAAGCACTTCAGGAGCGGTTTCTCTCAAAGCTCTGAACAACATTACCTCCAATTTCCCGGCTGCTGGTTGCATTAAACTCAAATTTGATGGAAGCTCTATGGGGAACCCGGGTCCAGCTGGAATTGGAAGAATTTTCTGCTCAAACTCTGGTGCAGGCTTGCTGTCATTTGCCGATGAAATCACTGCCAAGCTCATTGTGCTGGTTTATGGAACTTGTATCCAATGTAATTCTTGGAATAATATATTAAGATCAGCCAACTCTCCAGCTGACTCCCTTGCCAGAGGAGTGTCTCACCAATCTCTCATTGTGCGAGACTCCCCTTCTCAGGCTTTGTAATTTTCTCAGCTTTTGGCCCTTTTAATACATCTCATTTCTCAAAAAATATAAATTCAACATTTCAAAGGAAGATGACTGTCACACTTCAGCAGAGCAGAATAACTGCAATTTTGTTCTGGAACAATATGAGGTATTTAACAGCCCACTTCTAGGCTAATTATCATATCAAGTTTGCACAATTTTATGCTTTTATCCTCACTAAGTTGGTTATACCAGTGTCAAACATCAAATTTCACCAGAAACCATCGGAAAAGATTCAACTTCAGTGTATAGGTTGAGATTAAATCAAAAATTGCTATGGCTACTGGTCATGTAAATGTGTAAGATTTCATATTCTCCGGCTGAGATTAGCAGAGGAAAGTACATTTAATGGAAAGTTAGTACAAAAAATATTACGTCCAAGAGGGCAAGGTTTTGCTTGAACAAGAGTATCATACAAAAATGTTCAAACAAAACCAAGTATGTCTTTAGGCAGTATCATTTTCTTTTCTTTGGAAATTTCAGGATGCAGCATTTGATAACTAATGGATCTTGATGATTAACATTTTGGATGAAGAAAATAAATTAGCACAAGAATGCAGGGAACCATAGAACAACTTTTCTTTAGATTGTAACGTTTATGGAAGCATAAAATGATGTTTGAGCTGAAAAGAATTTAAGATCAAGAAGAGGGAGATGGAAAGCTTGGAACCTGTTTTCGCAAGAATCCTTGCACAAACCTGCAGAAGGAAATTATTCAAGATCGAAAGAAGAAAAAAAAAAATCAGCTGATCACCATTGTTCATCTTACTCTCGTTACAGAAAAGACTAAAATGAGAAGCTAAAAACACGTACTCTGGGAACCGGCCCTCAACTATTGACGTGTGAAGGTCCTTACTAAGCTGTAAACCGCAAAAAAGATGAAAGTTTCAGTTTGTGGATAAAAAGGAAATGTGAAACCCAACACATTTTAAAACTAAGCAACAATAAATGCACCTGCATCATATATGCCAAATTGTGATATGACAGAAGCTGTGAGCCTGTTGCTTCTTTTGTAACAAGGCTGTGGATGTAAGCTCTGGTGTAATTTTTGCACACCTAATTAAGATAAAATGAAGTGATTAAAAAAAAAGCAATGCAATGACATCACACAAGCAAATCATCAATCGCAACATACCATACACACGCAAGTAGGGTCAATTGGACGAGTGTCATGAGCCATACTGTTGTGTTTCAATTTCAATACTCCCTGCATGCAATTGAAGACAAAAAATGAAGGTCACTCTGAATATGTGCTAATTTAAAGTTACTCAAAGACTTGTGATTAATCCATGTAAGAATAAACTAGCGCATATCAGCATCTTCACAACTTCTATAACAAATCGAGTATAAATTACCTATTAGAAAAATTACTAAGGGGAATTTTAGTCTTTTTACATCAATAGATGTTTCTGAAATCTACATTATCTTATACAACAGGTTTGATTATGTCACTAGGCTTAATTTCATGTAATTTGGTTATGTAAATTGGGAGATATAATGGTTTAATTGATTTTATGTAAGGGTATTTTTGTACTTTGCTAAACCTCACATAATAAATAGAAGAGCAACGAGACTCAGATTTGAGGTCAGTTTTTTCTATCTCCTTTTCTCTCTCCATTCCTCTCTTCCTCTCCTCAATCTTACCATTTTCCATGGTATCAGAGCCATAGATCTTGGTTGGAAGTCCTTATTTTCCATCAGGTTTCTCCATTGAAGGGTATGACTTCCTAGAAAGGGGATTCTTCGAGATTCGTGCCTGACTGGTTGGTAAAAATTTGATTTTTTTCTGTTCTTCTACGATATGGTTGATGATTCCTACTGCCTAGTGAGCAGTTCTGAGTCTAATTATTGCCTCATGAGGGTTTACTAGGTTGGAATTGCCTCTTCCCTAAGTTGTCTGCAGTCTTACTGGTGTTCTCATGCCTACGTCATCCTACAATAGGCTGACATCCGCCCTAATTGGGTTGAATTTGGAACGAGTATTTCTTTAATTGCATCCTTAGCTGTTGTTTGGCCTTGATTGGTTTGCGCACATCAAATTGCCTCTCTAACCCTAATTTCATGATGTGGAGCCCACATACTTGGTACTCACACAGTTAATTGTGTGAAGTTAGGGTTGAATTGAATATTATCCTATTCTGATGGCTGATTCTGGCGAAGTTTATACTCCGTCAAAGGAAGTTGGTAGTTCTTATGGAAAAGATACTTTTGCTATCATTTTAAAAAAATTGAATGGACAAGAATTATCTTAGTTGGGCCAAGTCTGTCCGTATGTATTCGAAAGCCAAGAGAAAGTTCAGATATATTAGAGAAGATCCTCCAATACCTATTAATGATGATTTGGAGGTAGAAGACTGCTTAATTATGACATGGATTGTAAACAATGTTGATTCCAAATTGAGGAATCAGATCATGAATTGTGAAACCTCAAAGGAGATGTGGTTTCCCTAGAATCATTGTATGCACAACAGAGCAATTTCTCTCGAGTGTATGAATTATACACAAATTTCTTTGGTCTCAAGGGAAGTAACGGATCAGTTATAGAACATTATAATGACTTTCTAGTGGTAAGGCATGAGATAAATGTCTATCATCCGTTCACTACAGATGAACAGGAATTGAGAAAACAGTAGAACCAACTGTTGGTTGCTAAATTCCTTGATGGCCTAAGTTCAAAATTTGATGGAGTAAAGGCACAATTACTTACTTCAAATAATGTGCACTACCTTATCCACTATATTTAACAAAATTATGCATGCTGAAAATATTGTTGTACTCAGGGGAGGTAAAGGAGTTAAGGCAGTGGATGCCTCCGCACTTAATACATCTGGTTTTATAGAGTCTTCTAGAGGTCGTAACAGTGCTAGTAGGGGTAGGGGTAGAGGTAGAGATGGATCTGGTCAAGGTCGAGGCCAAGGTGATGGCAAGTCTGAGAGCAAGTGTAATCATTGTGGTAGGACAATCCATTTCTCAGATGAGTGTTGGATCAAGTTTGGTAAATCAACATGGGCAAACTCGACTATTCATGATAGCAATGAGAATCCTACTAAGGTTGTAAGCACAATTATACCAGGGACTTCTGATGAAATGCACTAATTACTACAACAACAACAGTAGCTAGTGCAACATATGGCTCTAACTCTTAGCTGCTAATTCCTCAGCATCTATAGCTCGGACTTTCACTCCGATAACCACTCTGGCTAGTTCAGGTATGTCTGCTCTTCATATGCATCTATCATCTACGTAGGTTCTTGACTCAGAAGCTACAACACATATGTCTGGTATGTCATCTTTATTTCAAATTTCAAAGAATCATCTGATATTAAACATGTTATCTTAGTTGATAGTTTTGTTTCATCAGTTCAAGGAGCAAGTACAATTATTCCTACATCATTCTTGTTTGCCCACTCTATGCTAGTTGTTCCCATGTTTCCTCTTAGTTAGTTGTCTATTAGTCGGTTGAGAAAATCAATGAATTGTTCATTAACCTTTTATCCTATCCATTGTGATTTTTAGGATCTCGTGACAAAGAGGATGATTGGTTTTGTGTTTGAGAGGGACAAGTTGTATTATTTGTAGAGCCATTCACCAGATAATACACTACATGTTTTACATTCTACAGTCAGTCTCACCTCTACAGTGGCATTTACGATTAGGTCATTTATCTCCAGCAAAACTGATTAAGCTTTTTCCTGCATTTCCTGCCAATCTTTCATTTCAGTGTGTATCGTGTCAGCTAGGCAAGCATCACCAGACAACATTTCATGTATCTCATGACAGGAGCAGTTAGTTGTTTGGCATTGTTCATTCTAATGTTTGAGGTCCTTGTTCTGTAACTAGTTTATTTGGTTACAAGTAATTCCTTTCGTTCATCGATGATTTCAATAGATGTAATTGGGTGTATCTCCTTTGGGAGAAATCTGAGGTCTTGGATGCATTTTCATAACTTTTACAATGAAATAAAAAATTAGTTTGCCACTTCTATTCGTGTACTTTGTATTGATAAAAGGCTTGAATTCATGAACCAAAAATTTGATTGTTTTGTAAAAGTCAAGGGATTATTCATCAGTCATCATGTGTGGTTACTCTTCAGCAAAAGGAGTAGTTACACATAAAAAATGTCATTTGTTGGAAGTGGCATGTACAATATTACTTCGTATGAATGTATCCAAATCGTATTGGAGTGATGCAATCCTTACTGCTCATCAACAGGATGTCTTCTTCTGTTCTTGAAAGTAACATTTCCATACAGCTTTTACTTCTTTGTGCTCCACTTGCATTTGTTTTGCACATGTTTGGTCCATATAGAGATAAATTGTCACCTCGTGTAGTCAAGTGTTTTTTTTGGGATATTCTCGTATACAGAAGGGATGCAAATGTTTTTGTCCCTCTACAAGAAAACATTTGTATCTTTTGATGTAACATTTTTCGAGGATACTTCCTTCTTTGCATCTTCCTTCTTTCCACTATATATGTGGTTCCACCTACTACATGTGCAAAGTTGGTAATTCTTACACTTGCGGAGGATAGTCCAAAACCTTTACCTAGTGTTACTATTGAGAAATCACTACAAGTAATCATAAAGGACGGGTGCCCTCACCTTCGACTATTGTTCCCTCTCTTACACGGAACCATGAACCCATTTCGCCTGTAGATCTTGAGGTAAGTGATTAACATCTTCCTATTGCTCTTTTGAGCTTTTTATCTTAATAAAAATCAGCATCATTTCAAAAAAAAAAAAAAAAAACATCTTCCTATTGCTCTTCGAAAAGGTGTTTGAAAATGTACACGTTATCCATTGTCCAACTTCATTTCCTTCAATTTGTTGCCTAAATAGTATAAATTCTCTACACTATTCCTTCCTTAGTGCATGTGGCTCTCCTCTCCAAATAGGAAATAAGTCATGGATGTTGAAATAGAGGCACTGTTAGATAGGGGAGCATGGCAGTTGTATGATCTACCACCAGGTGCTAGTGTTGTTGGATGTAGAAGGGTGTATACGATGAAGTATAGTGCCAATAGATGTATCAAGAGATACAAGGCTAGATTGGTAGCTAAAGGTTACACACAGACCTATGGAATTGATGTGTTTGAGACTTTTTCTCCAATTAACAGATTATCCTCTGTCCAGATTTTGGTTTCTATTGATGTGAATCAGGGGTTGTCATTGTGTTAGCTTGACATTAAAAATGTTTTCTTGTATGGTGATCTGGAAGAGGAAGTCTAAAAAGGAGCAACCTCCCGGGTATAAGATTAATAAAGTTTGCATACTCAAGAAAGCTACATATGGTCTTAAACAAAGCTTGTGTGCATGGTTTGAAAATTTTAGCCAAGTTGTCATGTCCATTGGTTTTTCCTAGATTCACTGAAACTGTTCACTTTTTGTCCTGAAGTGGCCATCCGGTATTTTGGTGTTATTAGTATACACGGATGATATCATATTACCTGGCAATGATGTGATAGGTATTGAGGAGGTAAAAGCACATTTGGTAAAATATTTTTAGACTAAGGACCTTGGTTCGTTAAAATATTTTTTGGGAATTGAAGTAGTGAGAAGCAAGGCAGGTCTTTGTTAACACAGAGGAAGTACGTCACAGATATGTTGCAAGAGTATGGATTATTGGGTGTCAAACTGGTTGAAACTCCAATGAAAGTTGGACAAAATCTTCACAATGATCAGAGTGCTAAACTCAGTGGTAAGACGATTTATCACTGGCAAGTTGGCAAACTTATATATGCCAATGTTACTTGTCCAAACATTTCTTTTGTTGTCAACGTTGTTAATCAGTTCATAGAATGCCTACAAAAAATCCATTTGGAAGTTGCACAGAGGATCTTGAGATATTTGAAAGAGTCACCTGGAAAGGGTATCTTCTTTAAACCACATGATCACCTGAAGATAGAAGTTTTTTCAGATGCAGAGATATGCGGATTTCAAACTCGATAGAAAATCTACCACTAAGTATTGTGTGTTTCTTAGAGAAAACTTGATAAGCTAGAAAAGGCCAAGTATAAAGTAATGGCTCCTACTATCAGTGAATTAATGTGGGTAAGAGCAATGGTACAAAAGTTGAATTTTCATCAAGGTGAACCTATTACTATGTATTGTGACAATCAATCAGTGATATTTATTTTCGGGAATCCAATGTTTTATGAGAGGACTAAACACATTGAAGTGGATTGTCATTTTATTTGGGATGTTAGAATGAGGAAGGAAGTAGTCATTCCCTATGTTCAGTTTCGTGATCAACTTGAAATTGTGTTTAATAAAACTTTCGATAAATGTGAGTTTGTGATATTCTGTAACAAGTTGGGCCTTATGGGCATATATGCTCCAACTTGAGGGCAAGTGTTAGAAAAGCTATTGAGGGGTATTTTGGTCTTTTTATATCAGCAGATGTTCCTGAAATCTACATTATTTTATACTATATGTTTGATTATGTCATTAGGTTTAATTTCATGTAATTTGGTTATGTAAATTGGGAGACATAAGAGTTTAATTGATTTTAAAGTATGTAAGGGTATTTTTGTACTTTGTTAAACCTCACTTAATAAATAGAAGAAGGGGTCAAGCTAGACTCAGAATTGAGGTCTCTTTCTTCCCTCTCCACTTCTCTCTCAATTCCTCTCTTCCTCTCCTCAATCTTACCTTTTTTCACTTAAGAAACCTTTTCTTAATGAAGCTTGAGAAACATATTGTGCAGATCACTATCAAATGACTTCTCTAGGGACTATGCACACAGCAATGTAACTAGTGTACATTAACTCCATAAATCTTCTAACATCTAAAATGCATAAACCCTCAACCAGAGGTTCCTTCTTGGGAAGATCAAAGACAACCTCAGCTGTTGATTATAAGTGTTTTATACCAAAGTCCAGAAGTTTGAATAACCATGATTTTATCACAAAACTCTCTTGTATTATAGGAAAAAGGATTCCCAAGAACATTTGATAGCGACGTTGTATCTTAAGAGGTTATGTCTATGGTTAACTTCATGGATATTCACTTAATATTATCACAAACAATTAAATTATTTGTATATTTAAAATGACACTTTAAGAGTCATACCTCAGGTACAAGCGCTGTGCCAAAGCGAGCTGTACGTGTTGGATACACACAATCATACATGTCAGCACCCAAAGCACTGCAAACCACTATATCCAGAGGATATCCTACACCCTGCCACATGAATTTCATAGAACTTTGATAAAAGAAAATGAAATAAGAGTCTTGTGAACTGCCACTCCTGTTTCAATGAAATTTTAATATCAAATACATGTCTAAATACCACAGTTGTATTGTCAGCGTGCCAAACATTTGAACTAAAATACAATTACTGACATTACAACCTACCCAAAAATGTGAACTACTTCTAATTTTCAATTTGTCCCACTTCTTCAATGATGAGATTAGAGATTAGATATTTGTGCCCCCCCCCCTGAAATTTATGTCAAGTGATCCAATCCAGTGGTATATCAGTGTATGGGCAGCTTAGTCACAATGCCTCTCTCTCTAAAACGTTGACTTAGACATGTTTGTATCTTAAAATTTATGCTTAGTTTATAAAACGTTGACTTAGTTTATGCTTATTTTCTCTCTATTCACAAATTAAGCCTTCCCATCATTCTCAAAAAAGAACAGCAAGCAGAATTTTATTAATGAGAGAAGCAGAGCGTGGGGGAACAATGCTGAAAGGGTTAAAACCAAAACTACCCTTCATTAAATTTTTCACAAAAATGGGTTTGACTTGCCCCTTATTTTGTGCTTCTCATGGTATTACCCATCAAATGTTTTGCCCTTATACACCACAACAAAACGGGGTAGCTAAACATAAACATAGACATCTCCTTTAGGTTATAAGGACACTATTACTGCATATGAATGTTCCTAAATCTTTTTAGGGAGATGCAGTTTTAGCTTCAAGTTACTTAGTTAATCGTATGCACTCATCTATTTTGAGTGGTCAGGTTCCTCTTTAGGTATTAAAGCCCAATTGTAAATTGTTTAATGTGGCTCCTCATATTTTTAGATGTACTTGTTTTGTTCATATGTTTGGAACTTCGGTTCATAAGTTGTCACCTCGGTTTGTCAAATGTGTTTTTTTGGGATATTCCCATCAACAAAAAGGGTACAAATGTTACGATCCTATTCGACGAAAGACATGTGTCAGCCGACGTGACCTTCTTTGAACATATTTCGTATTTTTCATCATCTACTGAGCTTCTTGTATCACCTGAATCTCCTTCAGACAATCTTGTTCTTGTTGCAATTTTGGATGCAGTTCTTCATTGCCTCTTCGCGTTTACAGTCGTCGCTCTCATGCTCCTGTAGTGCCTCCAGCAATTACCTCTACAGAGCTCTCTTCTCATATTCCACCAGCTTCCTATTGCCTGTAGATCTTGTTGTCACTTATTTGGACCTGCCTATTAGTCTACAAAAAGGTAAACGATCTTTTACTTCTCATCCGATATTCAAATATGTGTCTCTTGATTTTTGGTCCCCATCCTTCAAGTCTTTTGTTATGTCATTGTCTACTTCACATATACCTCGTTCAGTACAGGAAGCCTTGTGCTCTCCAAAATGGAAATAAGCTATTGATGATGAGATGAGTGCTTTGGTGTCTCGGGGAACATGGCGTCTATGTGATCCACCTGTAGGAGCAGCTATTGTAGGGTGTCGTTGGATTTATATTATCAAATATAATGTTGATGGCTCTATTGAACGGTACAAAGCTCAACTGGTAGCGAAGGGATATACGCAAACTTTTGGAGTTGATGTCTTTGAGACATTCTCTCCTGTGGCACGACTTACTTCAATACGTATCTTAATATATGAGCTTTTAATAAGGGTTGGCCTCTCTTTCAGCTCGATGTGAAGAATGTCTTTCTATATGGTGATCTACATGAGGAAGTGTATATGGAGCAACCTCCTAGGTATGTTGCTCAAGGAGGAGACAGGAAAGGTGTGTAAGCTACAAAAAGCTATTTATGGACTTAAACAGAATCCACGGGCCTAGTTAAAAAGTTTAGTGATGTGGTACTACAGTTTGGGTTCTATAGGAGCAATTGTGATCATTCTATGTTCCTACTTGAAAGGAAGATTGGTATGGTGGTTTTGATTGTCTATGTAGATGACATTGTGTTATCTGGTGATGATCATGATGGTATTACAAAAGTTAAACAATATCTAGCAACACATTTTCAGACAAAAGTATTTGGGCTCTCTCAAGTACTTCCTTGGCATTGGAGTCGCTCGTAGCAAGCAAGGTATTGTTCTTTCTCAGAGAAAATATATATTGGATATGTTATCCGTAGGTAAACTGATCTATGCTCAGTTACTAGACCGGATATCTCATTTGTTGTAGGAGTTGTGAGCCAGTTCATGGAAAATCCTCAAAAAATCCATTTAGTAGCTACTCAGAGAATTTTGAAGTACATGAAGGGTGCACCTTGAAAAGGTCTTTTGTATACTCAAGAATGAAAAAAGTTGATGTACTTGGGTATTCTGATGTCCATTATGTTAGGTGTAAGATGGATAGAAATTCTACGTCATGCTACTATTTTTTGTTGGAAGCAACCTGGTAAGCTGGAAAAGTAAGAAACAGACAGTTGTGGCTAGGTCAAGTGCAGAGGGCGAGTATCAAGCAATGGTTCATATAGTTAGTGAGTTTGTGTGGATTAAGTATGTGCTTCTTGAGTTTGGTTTTACCTTACCTTACCCTATGGTTATGAATTATGATAACCAGGCAGCTTTTTTTATTGCCAACAACCCTGTATTCCATAAGAGAATGAAACATATAGAGGTTGACTGCTACTTCATTACAAATGCAGTTATGCAGGGGAAGGTGGTAACTCCTTATGTAAAGTCTTTAGACCATTTGGGAGATATATTTACCAACCCTTTGGGAAGACGTGAACATGTACCCATTAGTAACAAGGCAGGATTGTTTGATATCTACTCTCCAGCTTGAAGGGGAGTGTTAAAATACAAGTCTAGTAGTATTTTGGTTATTTTTCATATTTTCCACATTACATTTTCTCTTATAGTGTGGTTATTAGATAAAGAATGTCTTATTTTATCTCTAGTTAAATTTTTATTCAATTTAGACATCTATTTTAGGAGATATGTAATTTTGAGTATTGAGGGGCATTTTTGTCCTTTTGTAATTTTTCACTTAAGCCCTGATTATAAAGAAGCTAAACTGGCATTTTTGGCTTGGATTTCAAGACAACAAAATTGCTCCTCTTCAGAACTCTTTTTCCTCTTCTATTTTCTCCCCAAATCACATATTTTTCATAAATAAGCTTTAGTTTCCTCCGGGAATGATCACGATGAACAAACAAGTATCACCATAATTCTAGTATGTCGTCTCAGAATAAACAAAGAATGATCACAATGACTTCTGCGAAAATCTAATGCCATAACTACCTAGCTAAACTTGTCAAACCATATTGGCTTAAGACTATAAATGGTTTTATTCAACTTACATACCTTTCCAATTTCCCCTAAGTCACATACCTAGGAGGTTGCTCCATATACACTTCCTTATCCAGGTCACCATATAAGAACGTATTTTTAATATCCAACTGAAGGAAAGGTAAACCCTGGGTCACAGCCACTAAAACGAGAATTCGAACATAGGATAATCGGGCGACAAGGGAGAAGGTTTCAAATACGTCAACACCATAAGTTTGGGTATACCTTTTAGCGAACAAGATGAGAATTATACCATTCCATAGATCCATCAACATTGTATTTCACTGTATATACCCAATGACAACTCATAAATATAGCATCCATTTGTATGTCCACGGCCTGTTTTCACAACAGAGATAACAAAGTTTCCTACACAGATGAAGGAATAGTACACAAAGACAATGATAGAGCAAACTCTTTAAAGGACCCAAACAAAGAATCGAAACAAACAAACTAAGAAATAGGCTACTAAGTACATGTACAAACAACTTTACGAACAGCCACTAGAAGATGCAAATCACTTACCTTAGGTGCCTCAGACGAAGAAGGTACTAGCACAGGTTGTGAAGAGGAAGGCTTGGCTTTTGTGGTGCCTTCGTATATTTTGTGCAGTGATACACCTATAACGATTTGGATGATTTAACTAGCACGAGACTAGGAACGTCCTCCACAAGGCTAGAAGCAACAGGATCCGAATGAAGAATAACACTAGGTAAAGTAATAGGCGTGGAAAAATATGGCATATTTTCAAAAAATGTAACATTAGGTGATACAAAGGTTTTTCTCGTAGATATTTATATCCTTTTTGTGTTAGAGAATATCCCAAGAAAACATGTTTGATAGCTTTGGGAGAAAGTTTATCAATTGTAGTACAAGCACATGACAAAACAGACACAATCAAAAACTCAAGGACACAAAGGAAACAACTCATTGTCATGTTTGAGCATATAGAACCACTGAGTACTGAAAACAACATCCTGTTAATAAGAAAACAAGCAGTGGGAATTGCATCACCCCAATAAGACTTAGGGAGATGCATATGAAACAACATGTGCATGCAACTTCGAGCAAATGGCTATTTTTCCTTTGTAACTTAGGGTATCTTCACAGAAGCTCTCTAGAAGAAGTCTTTCAATCCTTTGTAACAAGCTTGGGCTTCTAGTTATCCATGCCCCAACTTGAGGCAGAGTGTAGAGAGAATGCCACTATTGTCATTAGTAATGTTTTGTTGTTTTATTTCTAGTGTAACTTCTCTAAAGGTTATTTCTGTCATTTAACTTTTAAAGTAACTTATTTTATGTTATAAGCACAACAGCCTATTAGACTTTATACATTTTACTCCAGCACTGAGGTGAGCTTTGCTCTAATACTACATTAATAAGATTTTTTTTTTGAAATACATTAATAAAATTGATGCGGGCAATAACTAATTTCTGTGACTGACACACTTCTCCAAAACTCCCCTTTTTCCACTTCTACATAGTAATACTACGTTAATAAGATTTTTTTTTTGAAATACATTAATAAAATTGATGCGGGCAATAACTAATTTCTGTGACTGACACACTTCTCCAAAACTCCCCTTTTTCCACTTCTACATAGATAACATGCACAAACAAACATAAATAAGATAACCATTTTTCACCATAACATAACGAGGTTTGTCCTCGGGTAATGCAGCAGTGCACTGGGCAACAACTCGCCAAAATGAATCTTTATCTTCACCTCCTGCAAGACCACCAATAGCATAGCTGTCACAAAGTAACTTCCTAAATCAGTTCCTCAATGTCACTGAATACAGTTCTTGGAACATAATTACTTTTTATTTAATTCTGAAAATTAGCTAAGCCAGATTGCCCAGCCTACACATTAAGGGGTAATAAATAATAAAAACTAAGTAAAATACTTACATACCCTGGTAAATTTCGATCTACCAAACCTCTCACACATATATCTCTGTACAAATGCGCAACAGAATCACTGATATCAGGTATCCAGTAAAGAAAGAAAAAGTATTTTAAATTGGTAGCATCATATTTAGTGTGCTATGTTACACGCCAACTTTTCACACTCCAAAATATAGAAAATCTCAAATACATATGGACTAACTCACCTGAGTACCGGATCTAATCCTCCTTGTACAATCCCAAATAAATTCTGTTCATGGGGCCTCTTGTGAGCTGTTCTTTCAATGTAAAGACATCAAGTATGTAAGTGAGTATGGATCAGTATTCTACTGGCAAAAAGTCCACCTTTAAAGTTCTTTGAAAGGACAATTTCCCAGAAAGACAAAAAGCTTTAACACAAATACAAAAAGAAAGCTGCAGTTTCATGATTATAAGAATGACACTAAAAAATGGAAAGAAAGATCAAACATTTAGGGGCAGCCAAAAATCAGTTGGGGAGATTATTGAAAGCGCCACTAATTCTATCATATCCTGGGGTCACATCTTTGGCTTCTTCCCCTTATTAACTAGGTCAATTATCCAGCTGAATTCAAGTGAGGTAATCCAATTTAGTGACTACCCTCCATAAAAAATGGCCACCTGGTCTCCCCTCCTAGAAGCTAGATGAAATTGAATTTCAATGGTAGGTCAAAAGGTAATCCGGAGCTCATTGGTATAGGAGACATTATAAAAGATTCGAACAGGTAAAATCTATTACTAAGGCATTACTTTTTCAGTTGGGCTCTGTAAACAATTGAAGCAGAAATAAAAGCATTACTAACATGAGTTAAATTAAATTCTTAGCATCAGTAATAAAATGGTATATCACTCCCTTCACCCATGGATAAGGCACATTTTTTTATGAAATCAAGGCAGTTTTTTTTCCGACTTCAGATCTCTTGGGTGCAAAACAGCTACATCAGGTGTTAGCGGTTGAATTATGAAAAAGGTTAGTTTGGTCATTTCACATTTCTCAGATTGTCCTTCTATGATAGGAGTAATTTTTTCTTGGAATATGTGTTTTATGGTTCAATTTTTAGTTATTTCTGAGTTGTAATTAGGGAGTTATGGTGACTTGGGTATAGGAAGGCATTTATGTACTTTTAACACATTATGACTTCAGTTAGGGTTATTAAGAAGGGTTTGAATCACAGACCCTTCAATAAGTACTACAGGCTGCAAACTCTTCCTCTCTCTCTTGTGTTCTCCTTTCTCTCTTTTTTTCTCTCTATTTCTTCTCAATTTTCTACTTTTACATAGTAAAACAGCACTTAGATCCAATTGCAGAGAGTTTCCAGTAATCTTTGCAGAGAGTTTCCAGTAATCTTTTCTCCTCTCCCTTAGTCTGAGTCTGAGACTACTTTAGGAAAGGGGATTTTCGAAATTCTCTATTGATTGAATTAAATCTTTCCTTATTCCTTTGTGCCATGACCCTATGATTGATGGCTTGTGTACCAATTGAACAGTTTTACGATTATTTGTACCCCAAGAGGGTTGTATTTTGGGATTTTCCCCAACCCTCATCTGCGTAGGCCCCCAAACCTGTGCTCGTTGCCTACATCATCCTTTGGATGCTAACATCATCTATTGGAGATTCTTGCTATTTTTTTGTTGAATTACTACCGTTGAGAGGATACTTGAATACTAATGATTTGATTTGAAGTTTGTCTACCTTAATCGTAAGCATTGTGGACCCCACCTTGTTTGTTCAGGCAATTTATTGTGTTTTGGTGAATCTTTTGTACTGGTTGGTGTGTTAACTTGTTTTAGATCGATTGATATGTGCATTGACTAGTTTTGTTGTAAATTATGGCTGATTCCAATGAAGTTATTACTCCTGCCAAAGAGTCTAATAATTCTGAAGGTTAAAGAAACTACATGACTTTTTTATTAAGCAAATCTTTTAAAACTTTTTATTTTCCTTAAATACAACGTCCTCTATATTTTTTTAGGACATTTTGGGTATTAAAATCCCCACACGTTGGATTCGAAGAAACCTGTCCCTTTTTGGCAGTTTTTTTCCCATTTTGTCCCCTACCCACAGGATGATTGGCAAACCTCATCCCCCGATTGTCGAATTGGGTCAGGTCAAGTTCCCCACTAAACCCGATCCAGTCCCCACCCCTAGTTCAAAGGCACCCTATTGACCATTTTCTCCTTCATTGTTACTTCTCTTGGCATATATGGACCTTATTCTTCAACAAGTTCAAATTTTCCAAATGTGTTCTAGGTTCGCTCCACTAACTCACCCTTCTCAGCACCGGCCTCATGCTCCCCCAGCTCGGCCACATCATGTTCCAGACAAGCCTTATCATTATTCCCCGGAAAATTTGGTTCACACGAAACTTGAGAATCTTCAAGAACTCCTCATCTTCCTGGCTTATGGTCGCAAAAAACCGCTTCCTCCACTTGGTTCTTGGCTTGGATCCCTTAAAGCTTTTGAGGAGGTTGGATCAGCTACTACATATGTGACCGGCTTCAAGTTTCTTGCATCTCCCATCCAAGACCTACCAAGATTGTTGTCTTGGAACCTCCCGATTTTGGCAACATTTAACTAAACTATGATGGCTCCTCTATTGGCAACCCAAGCCCCTCTACTTTTGGAGGCGTCTTTAGAGCCTTGCTCGGCTCCATATTGGCTTCTTCTTATGCTAGTCCTCTCGATGTCTCCAACTCCATCACTGCTGAGCTTCAAACCCTCCGCCAATGTCTCTTGGTTTTCAAAGACAAACTTCGTGGCAGTCCCCTCCATGTTGAATGTGACTCGAGCTGTGTTATCAACTGGTGTACTGGTTTGAAGGAGCCACCCTAGTGTCATTGGGCTTGCAATTTTGAAATTCAGGATCTTGCCAAATCTATTGGTCACACTTGGAGTCATGCTCCTAGAATGGCTACTGATTTAGCTCACTCTTTTGCTCGAGAGGGTGTTTCCTTCAATCTCTCTCTGTTTGGAGCCCCCCTCTCCCCTCTTTTGTTGTGTTCTGCCCTTGGGACTTTCGAATAAAAATTCACTTTTCTCAACAAAAAAAAACTAATGGATCATAAAATTATAGGACTTTTACCAACCACAACCCCTTCTTACAAATAGGCAACAGCATAGGAATATGAATGGGCTTGGACTTGCTATAAAGTCATGATAGCTTGAGTCAATTTAGCTCAAAACACCTAGCCAATGATACAAGGCCCACTCTCAAACTTTTTTTTTTTAAGTGGTGAGAAAATTTTATGAAGAAAGGCAATACCAACGACGCCCCCAAAAAGGCAACTTAGTTATTAAAAATCTAAATGCTGAAATGTACATCCATATTTGGCTAGCTGATCAGCAACTAAGTTTGTTGATCAGAGCACATGAGACCATGAGATTGAAATGGAGCTCACTATGTCCATGATGCGAAGAAATTGCTGCTCATACCATCACAAGTAGACAGAATTTCCTTCAGCCCCCAAGATGACCACTTTGAAGTCCCCCCTTTTTTTGAGAGTGAAGACAATTGTATTAAAAAGCCCAAAGGTAAAACCCAAAAAAATCAAACAGGGGGATCCCTGTTTGATATTTTTTGTAGAAAAAGATTTGTCTAGGGTACAACAAGATGATAGTAGAATCTACGCTTCATGATCTGTAATCATGAAGGGTAGATTTTACTATCATCTTGTTGTCCCCTAGGCAAATCTTATTCTACTTCTGCTGAAGTCCATGGCCTCCCCAATGGATCGACCTTTTTTTACCCTTCATGATTACGGATCAATCCCCTACCCTGTCCAGCCTTGGGATCCTATGAAAGCTGCCATCAAAATAGTTTTTAGCATTCTAGCTGAGGAGAGTCCACTGGGATAATCTTCCCAATTCTGTGAAGACTATAACTACCTATTAAATTGGGTCCAAGGCCCTATCCCAAAATGACTAGTCACCTGAGGAAACCTCTTTCCCAACTAATAAACTCAGGATCTCTGTACTCACTAATCCATGTGGGACTATTCCTTAACACTCTCCCTCACATGTAGATCCCCTTTTTGTGGTTCTACAAGTGGATAATTTAGGAGTAGGCAGTTTAGGTGTAGACCCTCTTTTTGTGGCTCTACAAGTAAATAGTTTAGGTGTAGGCCCTCTTTTGTGGCTCTACAAGTAGATAATTTAGGTACAGGCCCACATATGAGTACCTGCTCTGATACCATATTAAATTGGGTTCAAGGCCATATCTCAAAATGACTAGTCACCTTAGGAAACCTCTTTCCCAACTAATAAACTCAAGATCTTTGTACTCATTAATCCATGTGGGACTATTCCTTAACACTACCAATGGTTCTCCTATTCCCTCTTATAATAGCACTAGGAAGCTCATTAATGTCTCCTACCAAATTGCTCTATTGATGGATCAAATGAACAATCTTCTCAATAACACCTCGCAAAGAACGGGATTAAGCTGAAAAGGAGAGGTCATTTTTTACTGGCCATTGGCCTCATGGGAAGGCATCAAGAGTAACCTCACAACAGCAGTTTGAGAGGTAAAAGCTACTGGACAAGAAGTTGGTAAAAGTGGCTGCCATGCAATATTTGAGGCCAAATCTTCTTGGAAAAGAATTCCACACTTCCCGGGCAAGCAGGCAATGGAGTAGTAGTTAATCAATGGATTCATTGGCAGTACTGCAGCACTTACATTGGTTGTTCATTGAGCTGGTAGCCCCTTCTTTGGATTTGATCACACAACAAGATCCTCTCTTGGAGCACACACCAGATGAAAATTTTCAGTTTCAGATATTACACTTCCAAGCAACAGACGGAATGCTGAACATATCTGAAGGTCTATTGAAACAGATAAGAGTAGCAAGATGCTACTGTAAAACGACCAGCATTATTTGCTGTCCAGATTAACTTATACTCTCCAGGCCCCTTAAAAAAAGAATCTATCTGGTTCAGCAAGGAACTCACCAGCAGCACTAACCTCCAGGTCATATAGATGCCTTCTCAAGTTAAGGTTCCAGCCTTCAGCTTCCACATCAGTGGGATCACTTCAGACTTGGGTCTAGATAACGCAGTACAATCTGGCTATGGTGAGCTGTACCACAACAAGAGAAGTGCAAGTCAGCCAAGGGTTCCCAGAATCTCACTGTGCTACCCAAACTAACCCAAACCTGATGTGACAAACATAATTCCCGTGGGAAACAATGTCCTTCCGGATGTGCTAGGACAAGCAGGAGCTGCTGGGCGAATGTATGTCTTGCAACATGGTACTTTGAACCACTAATTCATCCAAATGCTAGAGTTCTTAATATAAAACCACCACATCAACTTTGCAATTGAGGCACTGTTGAGTGGTTGCAGCTTCGTAATGCCCAACCAATATCTTTCCTCCCAGTTGACCTACTCTCAACTTAAGTCCAGGATTTTCCAAGTTCAATGGCTATATGAGATTTTTACCTACGAACACACTCTTTTATGTCTACACCAAACAACACAAGCAAACATGCACAGGCCTAAGCCATGTAGTGCACAGACAATGCACAATATAGAAATAAAATGACTAGCCAAAGATATGAGGGCTACTCTCAACTCAAGTCCAGGATTTTCCAAGCCCGCAACCTATGTCAGATATTACCCTGTAGCACACCCTTCCATGTCCACGCCCAACATTATAAGCAAATATGCATGGGCCTAAGGATTGTAGTAAAAAGACATGTCATGCCTAGTTCTAATACATTCCTCCCAAGAACAAGTAGCCAATAAGAGGCTTTCTCTCAACTCTGAAGCCAAGTCTCTGAAGCCTACAGTCGTGTGTCTTAGCATACAATTCTTGACCTTTTACCCAACAAGAAATTGATATGCAGAAAAACAAGGTGATGGAACTAAATAACCACAAAAAAAAAAGGTTAACTAAACTAAGAAAAACATTAATTTTTTGTCATATTCTTAAAAAAAAGACAAAAAAAAGAAGAAGGAACTTTTTTTTGAGGAAAAATTTGTGTGTGTATATATATATATATATATAAAACAAAGAAAAGAGGAATACAACCTATCAAGAAGGTGGAACTCTTTTTTTTTTTTTTTTTGATAAAGATGTATTATATTAACAAGAGAAAAAAATTACGAAGGAAGAGGGAGCAAATCCCTAACAACAAGAGATTGAAGGGACACTCCCTGCTTCGCAAGCACATCTGCTACCGAATTTGCAGATCTCGGATTGTGTGACCAAATACAAGAAAGTAATGAGGTAATATCTAAAATCTCCTGAAAGATGTCCCAATGCCTCCACGGCGGAAGGGAAGCACATTGGCACCAACCAATGACTACCTTGGAGTCCCCTTAAATGTGAATTGGACCACTACAGTTGCTTGAACTCAATGAACAGACATTTACTCAGTAAAGTAGTACATAAAAGGAAAATGCATTATGTTGTACAATTGCACCTGCTATGCATCTATCTATCCAACGAAGAGTTCGATACATTGCCTCTTCAATTCTTGGACCTGTGATTGTTGTCTTCACAACGTCATCAAGAGCCATAATAATATCTGCTCCAATGCTGTTCTGCAAAAGTTGCACAAGTAGCTCCATCACGTGTTTGATTATCAAGTTATTGAGCACAAAAACCAATAAAAAAGAAAAGCCAAATTTCAGATTATAGAAATAAATTATAAAAAAGGAATAATTAATGATTTTAATGGTCTCAGTGTCTCGATATTGAATCATTTAGAGAAAACCATGTGATTTGAATTTTTGAATTATTTATTCGAGAGTTTCAGTCTCAATGTCATGCATGCAGAAGGTAGAAAATTTTAAAGCAAGTTAATGAAAATTACTAATGAGAGTTTGTCATTTCAGTGTATTTAACATAACAAGTTATCATGTGAATATGGGGAGGACCACATCTAATTTTCACTATGAGAACCAGCGACCAACCATGAATGACACGAAGAAGAGATGTCTCTAAAATTAACCTCTAATTGTTCATTGAATCATGTCTAGAAATATGCAACATTAGCTGTCTTTGATCTATGCCAAATTGCACCAACATGATAATATCACTAATGAGTGTTTGACTATTTGGTGTGTCTGTGTATCCAACACAACAACTTATCATGACAATTATGGAAGGGTCAAATCATATTTTAACAAAGAGAACATGCCACTAACCATGGATGACATAAATAAAAGATATTGCTCAAATTTGCCTCTAATTGTTCCTTGGATCATTACATTTAAAAATATGCAACAAATTGAAACCAACTCAGTATGACCAATACTCTAGGACAAGTAATTCAAGTAATGCCAACTTGAAGAGGGTAGTTCATCACAACTGAACAGTTCAGATCATGTGAATTTTATGTGAATCTCATATTCTGGCTGATTACAAAAAACAAAAAAAAATGTTTGATGAGTCTCTGTATATAGACTAACACTATTTAAAATGCACTAATATGAGCAGATAAATCCCACATAAAGAGCACACAAAAGTTAGAGTAGTCTCATAAACATGGTCTTTTTTTAAACAAAAAAAAAAAAAAAAAGTGTACAACCACAGCAAGATCACAGAAAAATATTCAAAGATAAATAAATAACATATATAACTTACTTGGATATGGATAGACTCTTCAGGTGTTAAGAGCATAGGTTTCCCATCAACAGGTGACTGACATCAAAAAGTGACAGCAAGAAAACAAAGAACAAAATACTCTCAGGTCAGGATCCTGAAAATGGAAGATATATGTACAAAAAATTGTTTCCTAATTTAGAAACTCAAACATGATAGAACTGTCATATTTAGCAGGTGATAATGTATCAGAAACTTTCAAAACCAACAAGCAAGTGGAACAACAAACAAACACATGATAAGAAATAACTATGACAGAATGTGGGACTATGTTGATTGTAAACATCTTTTTTTTTAAGAAGAAGTGTGTAGATAGATTAAAAAGAAATAAAGTACAAACAAACCTATGTCTGGGGGCCTGCCTCCATAGCAAAGTGTTGGAGTGAAATGCCCTCTTTGGCCTGGGTATCTGCCAAGTGATTGGCAGAGCAAGGAATGTGCTTCCAATTATAATTCAAATGAGAAAATAAATTACATATTTCTGAATACATATCCCAGTGAGGCCATGGGGACCTGATGGAATTCGCACACCAGTTGATGACCACATTTGAGTCGCCTTCAATGCAAAGTGGACCCAAGAGATGATTTGAGAAAATTTTGATTCCGTTTAATAGATAGTTCCATTGTTGTAGAGTCAGAGTTGCCAAGGGGGCCCGCATAAGAGAAGAGGAGGTCGTCATTCGCATTGTGAATAACTCCACAAAATCCCACAGGACCCAAGCATCTTAGAGCACTCCCATCAAAGTTAAGTTTGAACTGGCCTACAATTAACTGCCAATTTCCCCTGAAGTTGGTGCCACTAAAGTTTCTAAATTCTTTTCTTTTAAGGAGCCACATAGTTACTTGGCCAGAGATTTGCTCTGTCAGAACTTCGACAGGGGAGGATTTGAATTTGAATTTTCTCCTGTTACGTTCTTTCCAAAGTACCCATATGATATGACCAATACAAAATGATATAATTATTTTACCTAACTTTGGGAGTTTGGAATCGATAAGTGAGAGGATAGTATCTGGTAAATTTGCAGCAACACAGTATTGGAGCCCAATTTTATTTAAAAGGGAGGTCCAAACCGAATGGGCAAACTAACATGAGAGGAGAATGTGGTTGGCTGTTTCTGGGGCATCTTTACAGAAAGGGCAAAGTGGGTCCTAGATTTGGGTACCCCTTCAGATTAAAGAGTTAGAGGTTAGGATTTTATTTCTACAGGCGGTCCAGATGGAAAATTTTGCAAGTGGCGGGGCAAGGAGGTCTCAGGCAAAGGCCACAGGATGTTTTGGATATGTTGTGGATGTGTTGCATAGGAAATTGTAGGCAGAGGCAGTGGAGAAAGATCCTTTTGAGTACATAGTTCAAATTAAAATATCATTTGTGTTATTGGGCTTTCTTGCTGGAAGGCTATCAAGGAGCTCGGAGGCAAGAATGGCTTCAGGATTAGAGAGACGCCTTCTGAGGTTTAAATTCCAATCCCCACTATCTGACCAGATGTTCGAGATGAAGGCATCAGAGTTACCTGAAAGGCCAGAGATTGCTTCAAAGCTATATTTGAGACAGGATTGGCCAGTCCACTAATCATTCCAGAATTTTGTTGAGGTACCATTTCATATGTAGCATTTTACTACCTTTTTGAATTCAAGTAGTTTGACAATTTTTTTCAGGGAGAGCAAATAGAATCATCCCCCCTCAGTCCACCATCTAGAAAGCTGGCAAGAAAAAAGCCACAAAAGTTGCAACATGATATGCTCACTTGCAGGATTATAAGGGAATTACCTGAAATGTGACACCCTTTTCAGTAATGTCAGCTAAGTGCAACAAAGATACCTGAAACATCATTGCAAAAAAGGTTAGTGAAACCTCTATTTATCTGAATTAGGTAACCATTATGGGTGCAGAATGTAAGATACATGAAATGTGCTGAAGTGATCGAAAGAGAGTCCAGAAGCACTTAATAAACAATGAGTACATCCACATTTAGATGACAGTAAGAAAATGATGAGTAACTAAACCACTGAAGGAGCCTCAAACTCTTTTAGGGAGTATTTTAAAGACCATACGCATTTGAGAGAAAGCAATAGAAAGGAAAAAATTATTGAAATACCATCTGAAAGCCACCGGAGTCGGTCAGCAATGCTCTTGGCCAATTCATAAATTTGTGAAGACCACCTAATTCATCTATCAATTCTGATGTTGGTCGAAGTTCCAGATGGTAGGTATTCCCAAGAATTATTTGGCATCCAATCTCCTCCAGCTGACTAGTTGTCAAACCTTTTATAGTACCTAAAGAAATAACAATTGAAATTTTTTTCTGAGAAAAATGAGAAATTCATTGCAATGAAAGAGAAAAGTTCAAGATAAAATGAACTGCAGCGAAAGCATTCATAGACTAAAAGTTAAACATCAAATCAAAACAGCCCGTATCTGAACAAACAAATAGTCAACCAGTATTCTAGCTGGTACGAGTGACTCTCAACTGGATCGCAAAAAGAAACACCCATTTTTGCCAAACTATCAGCGAACCCATTTGCACTCCTCACAAGTATGCTCCCAACATAAAGAAGGTCAAGACACACACTTAAGACTTCATAATGAAGTGCCAAAAATGCCAAGGAGGTCCGATGCCCCTAGAGAACCACCAAATGAAAACTACACAATCAGCTTCCTCAATGAGAGGCAAATCCAAATGCTATCCTTAGACCTTCAACCCTTAAAGTAATGCACGAAACTCCACCTCTGTAGAGTCACATTCCACAAAAAGACCATAATATACTCCCATGATCTGACCAAAACAATCAGAAAAGATTCCCCCACCTCTTGCAGGACACAAATTCCCTTGAGACTAGCCACCAAAACTCAGCTTTAATCACTCCTCCATAGGGGTCTGCCAAGGCCATACTAGGCTATCTCTAGATTCAATAAAAGCAGCAATCTCTGGACAGTGTGACCACAAAACAGTGTTAGCAAATTGCTGCAGCAACTCAAAATTACTAACCCAAAATTGATTATAATGTATCAAGCCTCTTTCATCCTCCCTTAAATACCCCCCTTCCAATTACGTCCCCCATCACCCTGAACCCACCCCCAAACAACACTCCCTCCTACACCCACCCAGGAAATGTCAAGACAATCCTCTTCCACCTCATCACCCACCTCTCCAACTCATATCGAAGACCGCCTTTCAGACACAACATCCAGGACTCCAACCCCCCTCCATGGAATTGGAATACCCCCAAAATAGCCACAATACGATACAATATCTTCCTCCAAAGCCTTTATTATCTTCCTCTAGGAAACCAAGCACCAATCCTTGGATGACAGCATTATCTGTGACAACTGGGCTTTGCCCAAATTCTGCCTGGATTGCCTTAAACGCCACTGGTCATTCCGGTGGAATCCTGTGTTATGCACCTAGCCAATACTACCCAAAAGACCGGCTTGTTAGGAGCGGAAGACATAGGTACTTAACCCCAAGACCATAACAGTACACCCCGACCTCCCGAGCCGACGACCATGGCGGCCTTAACACAGCAACGGGGACAGGACCAGGAGCCCAAACTCCCTTACGACGCCCCGCCAGGGGTGTGCGGTCCACCTGCGCACGCAGGGACTCGAAGTCGGGACGTAGCGCCTGCTCTGATACCAAATGTTATGCACCTAGCCAATACTACCCAAAAGACCGGCCTGTTAAGAGCGGAAGACATAGGTACTTATCCCCAGGACCATAACATCCTGGCGATGTGGAATTCCAGTATTGTTGATGTCCTCGACAGCTACATTGGCTCCTTCTAGTCTCAAAATCTTTGATCGTGCATCTGGGAACACCTGGAGCCTGGCTGGTGTCTACGGTCCAATGCACTACAAAGAACGTCAATAACTTGGGGATGAACTCTCGTCCCTCCCTCAAAAATATAGCTTTTCGCATGGTATTTTAACAATATCAGATTCTCCAATGCCTCCCAACCCCTGAATCACCTCTTCCATGAGCAAATTTGTGGATTTCATACGTGCTTGCGAACTTGATGACGTTCCCTCGTCTAAAAAAAACTTTCCTTGGTCTAATTGCCAGGAATGCAAGCCCATCCTCTCCAAGTTAGATCGCTTCTTGGCTAATGGAGAATGGATCCAACTCTACCACAATTCCTCGGGCAAAGTCATCAACCGTGTTTGCTCCGACCACTAGCTGATCCTACTGGACACTAAATTCAGTCAATGGTTCCCCAAGCCATTCAGATTCGAAAACACGTGGCCGCTGGAAAAGGAATTTGATTTCGTCTTCTCCAACATCTGGTCCTCCCTCCCCTCAAATGGCGATAGTGCTTGGGCCCTCCCACTGAAACTCAAGCAGCTTAAGCCCTGCCTTCAGAAGTGGGTGTCCGACAAACGAAAGGCTATTAACGCTGAGAAGTCTAACCTGCTTTCCAAAATTGCTGAATTGGATAGAATGGAAGATAATGGTCATCAACTTTGTCTCTATGAGTTTGAAGCTAGACTCTCTGCCTCAAGCTCTCTCCCTCTAGCTATCCCAACGTGAGCGTCTACACTGGAAACAACGAGTCATAAACAAATGGCTCCTAGAAGGGGATGGCAATACAAGGTTCTTCCATGCCATGGCCTCATCCAGAAGAAAAATCGATCGCATCAATTCCATCTACCTTGAAAATGAGGTGACCTCTGACCGATCGGTTATTACTAACACCTTTTTGAATTATTTCACAAATCTATAAAAAGAGGAATGCTTTCATCACCCCAAGCTTACTAGCGTGCAGCTCCCAACCATCTCAAACGTTGTCGCTAGTCTCCTCGAACTCCCCTTCTTGACAAAGGAAATTGAGTGAGCCACCCTTGGCCTGATCACTGATCGTGTTGCGGGACCTGATGGCTTCAACGGGGACTTCTTCAAGCACTGCTGGCCTACCCTCAAGAACGATACCGCCAGCATGGTTAATTCCTTTTATCGCCGTGGAATAACCTTCAAGAATTTGGGAGCCACTTTCATTACCCTTATTCCAAAGAAATCCACCGTTGAACACCCAAGAGATTATCACCCCATCAATATAATTACCAGTAGCTATAAAACTATTGCAAGGATCCTATCTCACCAATTAAAAGCAACCCTTCCAGCAATCATTAGCCAAAACCAATATGCTTTTATCCACGGCCGCTCCATCCTCAATGCTGCAATGGCATCTCATGAGCTTCTCCACCATTTCAAGACCGACCACCAGCCTCGATTTGTTCTCAAAATTGACGTAGAAAAGGCGTTTGATCATGTAAATTGGTGTCTGCTTGATAACCTTCTCCTCCAAATGGGTTTCGGCATGAAATGGTGGTTCGGATCGGAAGTTGCATCACCTCCCCTTCCTTTCTCTGATCCTAAACGGCACAACCTGTGGATACTTCAAGAGCACCCGCAGCCTCCAACAAGGGGACCCCCTTTCACCTCTTTTATTCAACATAATAGTTGAGTTTCTCTCGGTCATGGTTCATCACGTGCGGCAATCTGGCTGGCTCCAACCTGTTTCCCATCAACAGGCCTTCAACATTCCTCTCCTCCAGTTTGCCGATGATACTATCTTCTTTGGCATAGGAACTATTGAGGAAGTTAACAAACTCAAAGCTCTCATCAACCTTTTTGAGATTACTACTAATCAGAAAGTCAATTGCCGCAAATCATCAATCCCCAGACACGACATTGAGGCGGACACTCTTCAAACCATGGCTAATTCCTTGGGATGTGAAATTGCTACCTTGCCAACCTCCTACCTCGGCTTGCCCCTCTTCGAAAGTCGTCCCCACAAGAATTTATGGACCCCGGTGATTGAAAGATTGGACTATCGCCTTGCTACCTGGAAAGGTCATCTTCTTTCCAAAGTTGGGAGTCTCATTCTCCTCAATTCCTACCTTTCGAGTATACTGAATTATTTTCTGCCCTTCATTCACTGTCCAACAAAAGTTTGCAACAAAATTGATGCCATCAAGGCGGCGTTTCCTATGGAGAGGAGCCTCGGATGGTTTCATATACCATCTAGTGAAGTGGAATGATCTATGCATGCCTAAGTCTATGGGTGGCCTAGGCATCTAGCTAACCAAGGGCATGAATCAAGCCTTCATTCTCAAATGGTTCTAGAAAGTCAACGCTGAGCCGAAATGCATCTGGCACCCAATGCTAATCAAGCTCAGCTGGAACTCTCCTTGGTGGATTTCAAGGGGTCGTCATCACAAACTCTCACCCCTATGGAGAGTGTTCTTCCCTCTTCTATCTACCTTTGAGAAGGGTATCAGATTTCTTGCAGGCAATGACTCTTCCCTTCTCTTTTGGTCGAATTGGTGGAGTGGCAACAAGCAGCTTGAGGCTGCCTACCCAAAGCTTCACGCTATTTGCTCTAAGCACCAAGCTATTGTTGCTGATTTCTGGATACCTCCCAATGGATGGAACTTTCACTTCTGCAGGGGCCTTAACAATTTGGAGGCTACCTTGATACCAGCTCTTCACTCAAATCTCCAGCAAGAGCAAATACACCCCACCTCAAAGACAAGATCGTATGGTACCCCGAGGACAATGGCTCCTTCTTGATTTCCTCTGCATATTTACTCATCAAGGGATGGTCCTAATCACCTCCTCATGATCACTCCTTTCTTTGGAAGTTGGTTGTTCCCCTCAAAGTGTGTTTCTGCCTCTGGTGTGCTGCCCAAGACAAAATCTTCACGGCCACAAATCTTCATAAGCATGGCAGCTCTGTGTCCAACATACATTGCCCCCTCTGCAGCTCAGCTGAAGAAACCACCCACCACCTCCTACTGCAATGACCTTTTTCTTGGACTGTCTGGACCAACATCATTCACCACATTGGTGTGCAAATTCGCCTCCATAACAATCTCCTCGATGCCTGCAAGTCCATCATTCACACCACCCTTTCTCAGTATGGCAGAATTATCTTGTGTCGCCAGCACTATACTTCCTCACTATGGCGTTTCCTATGTGGGACACATTTCATGGGCCCTCTGGAAAGAATGCAACCAGAGGAGATTCAACTTCAAAGTCAGCACTGCCAACATGATTTCCAACAGCGTCATCAGATTCTTCACCTCCTGGTTGTCTACCAAAAAGGAATTCTCTGCCATCGGCTCCCCTCTCAGCGTCAATTGGACTGAACTCGCTGGCCTTCATCTCTGCAGACATTCCCCCAAAATTCTCGCTTGATCCCCTCCCCCATTGGGTATTATCAAATTGAATTTTGACGAGAGTGCACGTGGCTGTCCGGGTATTGTGGGTTATGGAGGTGCCTTCTGAAATTCAAAAAGCCAAATCCTTATCACGTATTTTGGCCCCTTAGGCATCAAGGACTCCATTGAGGTCGAACCCTTTGCCTTGCTTCAAGGTCTTCTTATATTCAAAGAACACCTTGTCGGCCCCCTCATCATCGAAGGTGACTCTCAAGTGATCATCTCCTGGTGCTCCTCTAGCTCATGCCCTCCATGGAGGCACTAGAATGTAATTAACAAAAAAATTGGCATTTAAACCCTTTTGGAATGTTTTTGGACCCATATTCTGAGATCAGCCAACCCTTTGGCTAACTCGCTAGCTAAAGATGGAGCCTCCCTCCAATCTCTTGTTGTAAAGGGAGCGCTCCTTAACTAGGTTTGTTCTCTGAAATATATTTCACATTTCATTAAAAAAAAAAGCGCAATGAAACTTGTGTATAGTGCAGGTCTTATCATCAAAAGTATCAGCATTTTCATTCCTCCCAAAGAGCCTAAATGACTGCACAAAAGGCAGCCAACCGCAATAGTTTCCCAAACTTAGATAGGGACCTTTTAAACACTTGCAAAAAAGGGCCAAGAAAGAGTTGGGAATACAAAAAATTAAAATTTCCACAACATGGCCTGCACTATAGTAAAGGCAAATAGGCAATGCAAGAAAATGTGATCAACAAACTCGCCCTCTAACGAACAAAAATTTATGACTATCCATAACCACCTGACCCTGATGAATCAAATGATCAGTTGTAAGGATTTTATTGAGAAGCATGATACATAAAATGCTTAACTGTCAGAGGTACATGGTAATTCTAAATCGATGAGGAGGATGGACGACGTTAGATACCAGACCAGAAGAAATGATCATAAAAAGAAGAAACATAAAAGCCCGAGGTAGGAAAAACAACAGTGATGACACCACTACCATTTCATTTTGCCTGAGTTTCCACCGAAATGCAAATCCCATTCCCCGTGATAATAAGAAGCGAAACTTGTTGATCATTAACCAACCGAAATAACACCAGAAAAGATTCAGCCAACCAGCAGTGAACCTTGTTACCCTGACAAACATGGTACCAAAGTCCCTGCTTAAATAGAGGCCTCAACTTGAGGATAGACTTCCATAAGAAGGAAGCATATTATGGAACTGTCTCGGCGGGAAACCATGAAACCTCCAGGTAACTGAGAATAACAATTGAAAATTTAAAATTTAAAAGAAAAAAGAAGGCAATGCCAACAGATCTACTCCACATTTCACTACATTTTTATCATCATTATATAACAAGTCACATAATTATATAGCTAAAGAGATTCCATTCCAAATCACAAAATGAGATAAGTGAACAAAAATATTTTTTGCGTTGATATAACAACACAAAAATCAAAATTGAATTTTCAGATCATTTATTACCTCCATTAAAGTTGAGTCTAGGTTTATTCCAAAATGATTGGCTAAAGTTAGGAGGCATCTTCCCAAGTAATAAATTTAAAAAAAAAAAAATCTTGACATCAAACTATGTAGGATTATGTCATCTAATACTTCTCATGTTCAAGCCTTACTAAAATAGATAACAAGCTTGACACATGGATAATATAAACTGGGTACAAATAAATAGAGCACGAAGTAGGCATAGTAAAAGAAACACTCCACTCTGATATTGTGCAAAGGTTGGGTCTAGATCCATGCCAAAACAACTATCACAAAGGTAGATTTCTTCCTAAATAATAAGCACAGGATATTTCTAATCTCAAATCAATCTATAACTATTCTAACAATAACAATCTACGTTATATTAGATAGCCTTGTATTGGTCTCAATTGGCTGAGACCACAGATATTACCAACTTCGAACCTTGTATAGTTGGCTCAAATAAGATTTACTAACCAAAGCAACTAAAATCAAATGAAATGGAATTCCAACCTTGAGTTCCAACAGGCATAAACAGCGGTGTCTGACACACATAGTGAGGAAGAGTCAGTTGCGCTGCACGAGCACGATTGAATCTTCCTAATACCTGGCATCACGATATGATGAGTTCTCACAAAAGTTATTAGTGAGCATGTTACCAGTACAAATTATGCCTTTTGAGTTTTCTTTTTTTATGGCTGCAAACATAAAGGTCATTTTTCTTCATACTTATTCCTTTCTGTGAACTAATAACAAGCTACAAAAACAAGCTTCCCTTATTTGGCACTTACAGATATGAAACACCACAAAAGACAACTACAAAGAAGGAAAGAAATGTCAGACCTCGAATCGAAGAGCCATCTCATAGAAAGCTTTTGCCACTCTCAAACCTGAAAGTAAAATGGATTCTAATATCATAAGGAAACAGAAAACTGATGCATAAAATTGATTTAAGCATGCATTGAAAAGTATTAGAATAAGAGAAGTACACATCGTGATAAAAATTTCTTGTAGGAATCCCTGTCTTCTCTTTTCTCCTGATTGTTTCTGTCAAATCCATATAAATTAGCTTGCGTCCAGCCAAAGCTTGACTTTTATTTTGTGGCATTGAGTTTTTGAAGGATAACTTTAGTTCCGAAAGAGGAAAAAGGATACTGCACAGGGCTGTCACTCCAAAAACCAGTGCCCAGCAAATCAATATAGTAGAAAAATAAGATAACAAAACAATTTATCTTATCCAATCTTTGCAATTACGAAGTTTACAGTACAGAACAACGACAACCGAAATTAAATAAACGACAGTATGATACAATCATAATTTCACGGATAACATCAGTATCTGCCAGCTACATGTGTCCATTTTCTTTGTCTACACTCTGTACTCGCATTTCCTCAAAAACAGAAGTGAAAACTACTTTCAAATTGGAATACACATGGTTCTCACTGAAGGCGACCCGTTGTGTAACAACAAGACCACATTAAGAAATTTCACAACGTAAAAATAATACGTTAAGAGAAGCAGCTCATATGTGTAACAAAATGTTCAATACACACATTCTATCAATATAATAAAAATTTAAAGAAGAAGGTTACCTTTATGCTTGACAGCAATCTAAAGAGCTCGTGAAAAGGATTCAAACCAGCACTTAATAAGTACCAAGTTCAATCTCTCGATTTTTCCAGCTCAGTTAAATAGAGTAACATATCTGCTCCCGGGAAAATAAATAAATACGCACTAAATGGAAAAAGATATAGTACAAGTACAGCAGACACAAAATTTTCTGCGATGTATATAGGCCGGCGTCGACTCGGACATAGGAGAGAAAGCAATGACCGCGGCGGCGGAAAGAAAACCTACCGCCCAACGTCACTGTTTACGCAGAAGGAAAAAAACGCGTTAAGCCTTATACGACCCAGTCAGGGATGGCCAAATTCGAAGACTGCCATGGCTAATGAAATTTTGCCATATAATCAAATAGACGTCAGTGTGGGAATGTCAAGCAAAAACAACACAAAATTTCACCATTACGGATAATAAAACTAATGAAGCCAAAATTAAAATTTAATAGTACTAGATTAAATCTAACGGAGCAAAATTTAATCTAATGAAACTTAATTTAAAATACCAATTTCTAAATGACTGCCTTGTAAGCCTAAACATGAATTTCTAACAACATGAAATTCATCATATAATTTAAAATGGAAGCTAAATCATACCTCCTTCCACACGTTTCAGATTCCTTCTCTCTGTTCTTTGTTCGACGCTTCCAATCTCTGAACACTCTCGGTGATGGTTCAACTGAAGGGGCTTGAGTGACGAGACAGGGGATCGAACTACAATGTGAAGCCAACCTCCCATCAAGGTTGTTCATGGCTTCGTGTTACTGAGGGAGTTGCAACTGCCAGAAGTTGAGACCACAATTAATGAGAAAACTGTTTCTCATAAAAACGGTTAACATTCTCCTTGGTCCAAACTTCTAATATAATCTTAAACCCGTCGATAATCTGAATTTAAGTAATAAATACATGAATCATGGCGATAGGTCCTCTAATGACGAGTATTATCTTCTATGTATTACTATGTATGTATTACTTATACTTTATGAATAAACCCTATGTTTACTCTTGGTCCAACACAGATGAATTTTCTCAAAATTAAAATGCACATGAAAAAAAATATCACATTAATTAAGAATTTCACTAAAATAACATTATTCATACAATGAAAAATTTACATGATGGAACTAAGTCTCATATTCACAACATGGTCCTTAATATATCGTCCCTTTCTCCTCATAGAGAGAAGGGAAGGCAAAAAGCCCTCTTATTTTCCACGAGGCTTAAGAAGAAGGGACAACCCCCCTACAAATGGAAATACGCCCTTTTCTACTGGATAGTCTTGATGTTCTTGTTGAATAAAATGGAAAAAGAGAGGCATCTAGAGATAGTGGAGGCAAGGGAAAGGTTTTTTTAGAAATATGTATCCTAGGAAAAATATTTTTAGTTTTCCTATAATACAAATTTTCAACCAGGGGCACTCAGGATGCCATAGTAAATTTATGGCCAAATTCAAAAGTTATAAAATAAGTTAAACAACATTTGGGATAAAAAAGATTAATATTGGTGCGTTCTAATCCATTATCGAGACTCAATCCTAAACTTCTCGTATTGTTTTTTTTAAATATATGTATAATTTTTTATATATTTTATTTGACAAATATTTTATGTAAAGTATTAAATGTAGGTTAAACTCAAACTCTCGAACTCAGTTAAAATTATTAGGCTCAAGCTCGAGTTCGAAATATTTAAATCAAGTTCGACTCGAACATAGGAAGGTTTGGAGTCAGCTATATTCAATGTCACCCTTATGCCCAATTTGATGTAAAATGTATGCTCAAATTTATGAAAAATGTATGCATAATTTTATATACAATTTATTTGACATGTATTTTTTTATTTATTTTAAATGTATGTTGGAACTTGAACTCGAAATGTGTATTTAAAAAAAAAAATGAATGTTGAAGCTCGAACTTGGTTAAAATTATTAGGTTCGAGGTCGATAACAATTTTAGGCTTAAGGCTGGGCTCGACTTGAGCTCGAGTTCGAAATATTTAAATCAAACTTGACTCGAACATACACAAGTCCAAGTTCAACTTGATACCACCCCTAACTAGACCCAATTGAGTTATATCACACCTAAGTTGATGGTATAACACACTAAATGCTTCATTACTAAAAAGAAAAAGGGTAATCGCTTCAAATTAAGTTTTTGAAAGTGTGCACCTCAACCAAATTACCGGGAGAAAGATCTAATGATATAGAGTCTCTAGCCATAGGAGCCTCAGGATACACATTTTATAGGATTGGTAATTTAAATATACCAATGCTTTAAACCAAATATGTTTTTAAAGTACTAGATTACAGAGAAATAACTACAATATGACTCTAAACCCTCATTTTTGTGCACTTATTTTTGCCTTTTCATGGCTGCAAAAAACACTACTTGCCCTATTGCATAAGTCATATAAGTATGTAAAAATTCGATGTTAATTCATGTCCAACAACTCACATACTGGCATATTTGTTTACACAATATTTTTTATTTTGTCATTGTAAAAAAAGAAAAGAAAAGAAATAAAAAAGAGAGAAAGTTATTTTCTGTTGGTTGGAAGCAGAGAATCATCCAGAGAAAAAAATAAGAGAAATTCATTTTCTCTTTTAGTTAATAACATTTACTGCACAAAATAATAAATTGAGAAAAAAATTTAAAAAATTAAAACTTGAGAGTTTTTTTAAATATTACTTTTTTTTTTTTTTCATTTTACCAATGTATCCGAACCTATATTTCTCTTCAATGTTTTTCTCTTAGTGTTTTTAGGCATCCGAACAAGAGAAAACATCCCGGAAGAGTTACATGGTTCGACGAGTTAAAAGTTGACTTGGATCGACGGGTGTTTCCGAGCCAAAGCGATGCCAAATTGTTGAACATTTTGTGTTCCAGCCCGGTTCGGTTTCCACAACGAACTCGGGTCTGGTGTTCCTTCTTTCATCGTTTAAAACAGCTCCACCGTATGCCATGGTTCTCGGGAAGCAGGTTTTTCCGGCTCCGATCTTTCATTTTTCTCAGAACGCTTCCTGAAGCATTGAGTGTAGGGTTCACTGAGTGCGCTGCGAATTTGGAGAATTGGAGAGAAGGAACCTGAGTTAGAAGATTTATTACCTACTTCTTTTTCACTTGAAAGAGAAGACGTTTCCTTCAGATCATTTATCGAGATCAAAATAGGCTTGCCGCAGTTATCAGGTTCAACGTGACACTTAGTTCACGATATTTGTTCTGATCTGAGGGAAGGGCAGAAGGGATCTCGAAATGTTACTCTTGTTTTTCTGGTAGAAGTGGAGAATTTGGTTGGTTTTACGCTGCAGTTTTTGCCGAGAGCTTCTGTTTCATTGTCTTCTCGTGTAGCTGCTTTCATCTTATATATCGCCTCACTCTGCATTTCCATTTCGAGATCAGAAGAGGGAGGAAATCTCGATCCAGACACCAAAGTTGATACATTTGCCAGCAGGTTCAGGTAACTTTTTCTCAATTTATCGTTCTCTATGCCACCAATGAAAATCTGTCTTCTGATTCTTAGTATATATGTTTAGATTGTTCTATGCGAGAAGTTTTCTCCATTCTAATGATTAAGTGAAAATCCTGCAAAGTTAATCTCAATTAGCCGTTTGATTAGCAGTAAACGCAGTTTAGAAACATTTAGTAGAATTCAAACAAATTGTTGTTCAGCTTCATTTGATGTTTTTTCTTCGAAAAGAGAAAGGCAGTAGATTTACTGTGGTTTAATTACTTGACATTGGTCGGTATATCTGAGACCAACTTGAAATAGATTTATTTTAAAATTGGTAGGTTTAGTCTGGAGTTTGAAGGATTCAACAGAACTACACCTGGGACAACTTGCTTGGCTTATATGAACTCAACAAATGACATTGGGTGACCCTTAGGCTTGTTTTGCCTAAGAAAATGGCAGCTATTTTTTTTTCTTCTTTGGATCAGCATGCCTGAGTTAAAACCAGCGGATGTGCTGATTTCTTAAGTTCTGTTGAGTTTGAAGTCCCGATAACCTTTTCTTTTATTTTCTTATTTTAAATAATATTAGTTCTTAAAAAATTCACTTAAAGTTACAAATGAAACTCACTTACAGGAGAAGATGGTGGCTGCAATTGATAATCTTAAGAGAAAAGAAAAAGTTCATCTGCTTGCCAGTTTGGTGTCATTTTACTCTACAAAATCATGCTGCAAATCTTTTTCAGTTATACATGCAGAATTGTTAACTTCCTAACATTTGCTTTTCCACCCTCTTTAATGAGAAAATCTAGGAAAAGAAATGATACATATTCAAATGTCGTATTATGTCAATAGAAATCAGACAAGGTTACATGCAGTTATGAGTTAGATTTTATTTTACCATCTCTGGATTTTCTAAATTTACTCATTCTTTATTTTGCTCCCTTTTAGTATCTTCTGTTATCAGTCATAAAAATCTTATTCATGCATGTCCAGAGTTTGGCCAAGCTCAATAAAGAACATTTTGGAGTTTATTTTTCTGTGGTTGATACAATGCAGAAATACAGGATGCAGCATGTTCCTGGCACTATTGAGGAGCAGCTCCTTTTAAAAGCAATCAGGGAAGAATGTCCCTGGGAGAATCTTCCAAAAAGACTCCAAGCAACCCTGGCTTCTAAAGAAGAATGGCATAAGAGGTGGTTGCATCTGCCTTCTGTATACTCATTCCCAGTTCCATTATCCTTTACTTCAGATTACCTTCTTTTCTTTTCAGCCATTTTTATACTGTTCTGTAGCAAGGAAGAAACCTCGCAAGGCAGATTTGCATGGTTATCTAGGTTAATTATTATCACACGACAAATGAATTATTTTGTTCTTTGATATTTAATTCTTGTAAATAAATTCAAAAGGAGAAATGTTGTCATAGGACATGGATTTACACTGGCCTGTTCAAGTGGCTCTGGTTGGGAAGAGTTCATTTTCTTGTGAGTTTGATGATGGAGGACCATCATCAAAGATATCTTCTCGAAAACTGTGGATCATTTGTTATATTTATTTTCTTCCATTGGCTGTTAAATCATATTGTACCTTTGCCCTTTGTACTTTTGTACTCTTTGTCATTTATCTCTGCAACATTCTGTTGTTATTATCATTCAAGAAAAAAAATTACTGTCATTATTGACATGAAGTAAGAGTGGCTGTTTTTTTACATATCCACTTCTACACATGACAGTTAGAAGAAATAAACTTTTGATTCTTGTCTTGATCTTAACAATTACTTAATGCTGTCACTATTTACAGAATCCAACAAGAGTACCTCTGTAGGTTTCTCCCTACATGTATATAATTTCACCCCCCCCCCCCGGAAGGGCATGATTTTACAGAAGCCTGAAGGCAGAAATAAAGAATACAATCTAATAACAAGGATTTCTTACAATAAGGGATTGGAGGGACACCCTCCTTAGCAAGAGTGTCAGAAATGCTATTAGCTGACCCTGTACATGATTCCAATCATAAACACACTAGAAGCTCAGTCAAGGACTTCATAGAAAATGGACCAGTGCCTCCCTACGTGGCTCTGCAAAATTTTACTTTTTTAAATTATTTTGGATAAATAAATTCATATGCATACTTATGAGATGCTACCTTCATAGTATTTTGCTTCTTGAATTTTAAGAGAAGGTAATAATAAAAATCTTAGCTGTAATGGGTAGTGTGTTGTGCATCATGAGGATATGTCAAGCTATTTATTGTCAGTACTCTCTGATGTGGTCAGCATCAGCATTACAAATATCTTGCAAATGTTTCTTCTGACGTGAAATGGTAAACAGATGAAAAGAAAAATGACATGCATTCTGCTGTCTGTGGCAAGCTTTTGATTATTCTGAATGCCTTATGTATAAAGATTTACGATATGGTTTGATATATCTATCTACCTGTTTGATGATTGGTACCATGTGTAGTATTTGCTGCTCTTTATGATATCACTTCATGTCTCTTTTTTATTTTCTTTCTTGAAATGGACTTCTACCTTTTTAAATTATTTATGTATATATATATATTTTTTTTTTCAAGAACATGAATCTCTTAATATACTTTTTTCCTTTCTTTTGGAAAAAAGGCAATAAGATGGAAATTGGTTTTGGATTTCTGTTATGTTTAAGCACTTATAATTTTGTTTTCATATTTTCTGTACTAGTGCTGTCTTTTCGAGGCTATTTCCATTGGCACATTGAACTAATTCACAGGGTACTCTTCTAATTCTGTTTCATTTTTTGTATTAACTGCAAACAGGGTTATGGAGCATTGCATACGAAAACGACTTTCATGGAACACCTGCTTTGCCCGTAAAGTGTGCAAAGAGAGTGAATATTATGAAGAGATGATGCGTTATTTGCGTAAAAATTTGGCGGTAGGGAACACAGGTTACCTATACCCGTGTGGATAAGGATTTTCCTTTAAATAATTTCTTTCTAATAGGAGATATTTATCTAATGTTAGTTCAAAACAGATATGTGTACAGTTTTTGCATTGAAATTGGATGGTTCTAACTGAAACCTTCTAGATTGTGTGAAACCTAAATAAATGCAATATTGTTAAAAAAAGAAAATTTATTTTTTCATTGTGTTTGCAGCTTTTTCCTTATCACCTTGCGGAATATGTCTGCCGAGTAATGAGGCTTTCTCCTTTCAGATATTATTGTGACATGATATTTGAGGTCATGAAAAATGGTAAGCAAGAACTGGGAACCAATTTGGGAACCATTTTCTTCAAACTTTGTTATAAGTTGCACTTTTGCATCCATAGACAGCTGATGTTTGCTAAGTCTTTATTCTTCACTCTACATGTGGTTCACAGATTTAAACGAAAGACTTAGAAATATAATAGGAAGGGCTGAAGTTGCTCTATTATGGTGAAGAGGAAGCTTGTCTCCTCTTCTACGTTTCTTCTGCCCTGCTTTTCTCTCCCAGCCTCTTGTTTCTTCTTCCATAACTCTTCCTTTTCTTCTCTTCCCTATCTGCCTACTTTAGAACCTATTTTTTCGTAACTTTTTGGTCTTTTTCTGTTCAAATGCACAGTTTTGTGTGAACATGTATGTGTTTGTTTAATGGAGTTGGCAGGGTCCATTTCTTAAGGACTTTATTTCTTTGTTTGTGAAATATATAATGCTGTTCAACCGTCCATACAATTAAAATTGTGAATCAATGACCGACCGACCTCTCTTCTTCAATAGTCTTCACCTTTCTCAAATACTCAACATGAGGTCCACAAAGGGGACAAGTGATAAAAATGATCCTTGATATTGATCAAAGAAACAAAAGAAATGAACAGAGGTTAAGCTATATTTGTAAAGTGAGAAATGTAACTGCAAAAGGATGTAGTGACAGAAGCAAAGCAAGTAATTTGAGAAACTATTTATTCTTCAGAATGCAAATTTTGTGAACATCTGGCTATTGAAGATTTTTCTATCATATAACAACGGGTCATTCTTGCTTATTAATCTAAATCAATTGCATGTTAAATGTATTGTAAAATATGAAAGACTTGAAGGTAGGAAGAGAAAGAATGAGAGGAAGAAGAGAGAGATTGAGGAGAGCTCTTGAATGAGCTGCGTTGGTGGTCGTGCATGACCCCCAATGCTATTTATTGAGCTTGATTTCACAATTTACAAAAATATCCCTCTTTACATAAAATCACTTATTCTCTTATATCTCCCATTCTACACTTCCTATAAATATAAAAATTGGTACATAGACTAATCAAACATGCAGGACAAGATAGTGCTGCAATATAAAATACCAAACATGTAAAAAGACCAAATGCCCTTGAGCTGATTTTCTCACATGTACATTTTTGTATGGACATCTGAACAAAGAGTATACATGAGGCAACCTTCTGCCTTTTTACACCTGTATCTTCATTAGATTTGCATTAAGAAGGCAATATACGGGCTTAAACTAGCTTCTCTGGCCTTGTTTCTTCTCTTTACAAGCTTCCTTCAAGAGTTTGGTTTGAAAGAGAATTCTGCTGATCGCTTCATCTTAGTTTGTAATTCTTCTCAAGGAATGATTGTTCTCCTTTTTGTGGATGATATTGTGTTTACAAGAAGATCTTATTCTCTATTATAGTCCTTGGTCTCAACTCTACAACAAGAATTTTCTATGGAAGAGCTTGCCATTTTACATTGTTTTGTTGGTGTACAAGTTATTTTTCAGAAATTTCTTTACTCCTTACTTGGTCGAACTATGCATTGCACTTTCTAGAAATTTTTTGTGAAATTTCATGATATTACAAGAGAAAGACAAGAAGCATGGGAGAAGTGAGAGCTGAAAAAGAGTAATTATGTTGAAATTCTGGAAGAGATACTTAGGTTCCCTCTTCTCACCTATTTATAACATAAAACACGTATAAAATACAATAATACCCCTGGTCCCTTTTCACCCTTATAAATAATTTTTTGTAAGAACTTTCCTTGAACCTAACATAAATTACATCTTCTAACACTCTCCGTCAAGCTGGACTTTACAAGTTCAGGTTGTTACATAACATATCAATATAAAAATAAAAGAGAGATAACAAAATTTTCTATACTTGGGTCTTCAATGAAGCAATGAGCTTTCAAATTTCAGCTTCCACTTGGGCAATTCTCCCAATCTGCATCTTCCAATCTCTTCCTTAGATATCTTGAGAAAACTTGACTATGGTTACCAACTTGGATAAAAAATTCACCATCTCTTGGAACACTTCATTGTAAGCTCTTCCAAATACCTCATTTTTCTGTACTCCTACTTCTCTCCCTTAAGTTGGGGATCTATGAAATCCAACTTTCTAGTAACATATATAAGAGAAAAAAATCACTCCTAACCAGACAAGAAATCCCATACTCCAAAAAATAAGTGGATCGGGCGAGAGAGAGAACAAGTGAGCAAGAGAGAGAGCAAGAGGAAGAGCTTGAGGAAGGACATCTATGGTTGTTCGAAGAAGTGGGGAAATATTTGTGTAAACTGTTGACACGAACAATCTTGAGAAGAAATCAGGAAATGCATGTTGACAATATAAAAGGAGGATGACTGGAAACTAGTTTGATGCTAGCCAAGAGGCAACAATGCAAAAGCTCGCTGTACTACCAGCACAAGGATTTCTCCTTCCGCTATGGTGACACCACTTTAACCATAAGGAAACTTAGTGATCACTCTGACAAGATGACCAAGGTAACCATTTGCAAAATAGACAAGAGATCTTTCATCACCACCCTTGACATCACCTTTGATTCCTTCATCAAACAATTTGAGCTTGCCAGTTTGGGTCGCCATTCTAGGAACAAAACCAAGGAGCTTTGGATTGGGCATCTTGTCTTCTACTTTTCTGTCATCAAATACTTGTAGACTTGGGAATGCAAGATCACCCAATGTCGACAATGAGCTATCATGGCAAGTATCTATATCTCGGAATCGACATCTTTTGGTTTCGGGTGGAACACTTCCAAAGTCTGCCTCCAAAGCCTTTCCCCTCCTACCACTCCCATCATTCATAACCCTAACACCATGCTGACTTTCCCTGCCCTTGCACCCACCACCAAATCTGCACCAACAACTCCAGCAGTCTCGCTGCCACTACCCACTCCAGTTCTTTACAACAATCATACTTTTGATCACACTGGAACACCCACCAACCATCTCCCTACCCATCCAATCCCTTGCTACAACCATGAGCGACTCGCCTCCTCCTTGATCATTACTTCCACTTGCCGTTTGGTTGATGGAAACTCCATTGTCAGATGGATATCCAACCAACTACAGTTTCATAATCCTCCCAGAAGCTCCTACTTGGGACATTTTGATTGGTTACTACACTGCATTTCATTAGAGGATATGTCAGGATTTGCGAACCTCATACCCAACCCTAAGTCCAACATCTTCAACATCAGGAAATGGACCCCAAACTCTATGAATTCCTTCTTCGGCCAATGGATATGCAAGTAAGGACTTCTAGCTGAGCTATGGCATGACCTGAAAATCACTGAGATTGCTAGTATCTTTGGCAAGATGATCAAACAAGTTGATATTACAACCCATATGATCAGACTCGACTTTGCGCGAATGTTTACTGCTCCAACTCAGCACTAGGCCGGACATAGGTTACTCAAGGTTGTGGTTGGTAATATCTTCTTTTGGGTCAATATCACATTTAAGGACTTCTGCTCCAATCCAAGTACTATTGAGGACCTTGATCGCCATGGACAACGACATCGAGTCCAACTTGCTACCATGACACTGCCAAGCGCCAACCAAGTCGGCCACAACCATGACTCAGACATGGAAATCGGTAACTCACCTACCTCTTGCCCATCTATCCACTCGAATTCAAATTCAAATCCCAACCTCCCAAATTGTTCATGGACCACCACCTACCCACCCCACCATACTGAAAAATCCTAGAAATGCTTGCCAACAACTGACTAATCCCAAAATAACCTGCCAGCAATGTCCATTTTCTCCACAAGCTGCCATGTACATCAACAAGTAAGGAGTAAAGAAAATTTCTAAGTGCAATGACCAAGTAAGGAGTAAAGAGAATTTCCTATGGAAGATGCATCTTTCTTCATTCAGATACGGAAGATTCCAACCTTGTTGACCAACCAAACCCCCATCCCAAGGCATTGCCAATTTTAATGGCGCCTTCATATCCTTTGCCAATCAACCTGACAACTTTTGGCATGCATCTACCTCACTCACCAACCCTCTGCCCTCTACCCAATTAACTTCTCACACGCCTAACGAGAACCGCATGATGGGTCACTTGACTTGCAACAGCTCAAACATCTCCCCCACCCTAGGTGAATCCTCTTTGAAATGTGGCAACTATGGCTGCACCCCCCCCTACTCCCTATCGTTACCCCTTTAAACCCAGATCCAACACCTGCCAACAGCCTCTTGCGTCGTCCCATTTCCAGAATGGAGAATCTTCCCCCTTACCATCCACATCCTAGCCACCTTCTAGAATTGGCCACTTCCACTGCCAACTGAACCTCCACCCAATCAACTACAAAAATCACATATTCAACTACCCAAAAAATCTATACCCCCATAACCTTGCAACTTAGAAAATGAAAGAGAAAGGATCCCAATGAAGACTCCTCCAAGGGGAATCCAGCAATCCAAATGCATTCTCTATGAATACCACTACCGGCTGCGTGCTCTTCCCTTCACCTAGTGAAAGATCCCACAAACTCGTTGTTGAGCTCATCCGAGAGGCACAAATATGATGATGAGACTTGGCGTCAGATGCTGGAGCTGGCAGAAATCATGGGGGTAGTTTGCAAAGGAATGTTGTTGGTGTCTCAGAAGATAAAGGAGTTGCAAAGCAAAACTTAAGAAAAAATGATCATCACTTCCTAGAACATCCATGGAGTTGGCTCAAAGAAAAAAAGAGCCACGATTCAAATCTTGTCACTTCCAACAACTCTTCTATTGTCATTCTCTAAGAGACCAAGGTCCAATCTACTGATGATCTCACAACTCATGACCTTTGGCATTGCTCCACTCTCAATTGGATGGCTGTGAATGCAAACAGCCACTCAGGGGGCATTTTCATCCTTTGGAAATCAAACCAGTTTTTTTTAATTTTTTTTTGAAAGTGCGTATATTGATAACAAGAGGGAAAAATACAAACCTAGCTTTGGGGGCTTGACTCCACAACAAACTATTGGAGAGATACACCCGCCTTAACCTAAGAGTCTGCTAGGTGATTAGCAGAGCGAGGAATGTGGTTCCATATACAGTTTAAACTAGAAAGTAAATTACAAATTTCATTGAACATATCCCAATGACTGTCAGAGTGGTTCCGTCCACTCTTGTAGGCAATAACTTTCCTCACCTCACAAATCGGTCTGTTGGGTTGTATTGGCTAGCCGCTGTCATGGTATCAGAGCTGGGCACGCCACGTCCCGTGTTCGAATCCTGTGAAAAACGGTCAAGAATGGGCGGGGTGGGTGTCAGAGTGGTTCCATCCACTCTTGTAGGCCGTAGCTTTCCGCACCTAACAGATCGGTCTGTTGGGTTGTATTGGCTAGCCGCTGTCAATGACGCCACGGGGGGTGACCATGGTTAGCACACCAATTGATGACTACTTTTGAATCGCCTTCAATAAAAAGGGGGCCAGAGAGGTGGCTAGAGAAGACCTTGAGCCCATGCAAAAGGCCAGAGAGTTCTGCAGTAGTAGAATTTGAGTTGCCGATGGGACCTGCATATGAGAAGAGGAGATCGTCATTTCCATTGTGGATAACACCACTGAATCCTGCAGGACCCGGGCATCTTAAAGCATTGCCATCAAAGTGGAACTCCAACTTGGTTGATGTCAATGATGTTGCGCATGGATCCTTTACCATTGCACTCAGACTCTGGGAATATTTGGTGTTTGGCTGGTGTCTATGGCCCTACAAGATACCTGCAACGAAAGTCCTTCTCTTCACTCTACAGTGGCGCACCTAACCCCCCCGCCATCTCCAATACCCGTATTTCCTCCTCCATGAGGGGTTTTATCGGCTTCATTGGCTGTTGTGAGCATGATGAAATCAATACCTTTGGCAAGTCTTTCCTGGTCCAATGGGCAATCACAACCTATTCTCTCCAAGCTCGATTGTTTCTTAGCCAACGGTGATTGACTGTAACTCTATGAAAATGCTGTAAAAAGCCCTTCCATTTTGAAAATTCGTGGCTCTTGGAAGAAGACTTTGACATGTTCCTCTCTGAGTGGTGGTCTTCCATGAACTCCTTTGGGGTTGCTGGTTGGCATCTTCCTCAAAAGCTCCAGGCTCTGAAAGGCAACCTCAAATCTTGGTTTACAACTCACCATGCTGTGAATATTCCCGAGAGAGTATCTCTCCTATCCCAGATTGCCCATCTTGATGAAATAGAAGAGCAAAGAACTCTCTCTCGCACTGAATTCTCCCACCGAATCTCCCTCCTCAACAAATTTCAGTCCATATCTCACCTTAAGTGCATTCAGTGGAAGCAAGGAGCTCGTTTTAGATGGCTTTGGGGGTGAAATGATGAATACTTTAGTGTGTTGCTAAGGTTGAATAAAGGATTTGATGTCCTTTGAAGAATTCACTTTACTGAGTGCTGATGACTTGATCCATAACTTTTTTAAGACAGTTGGCTAGCACTTTTGTGGTAATTCTATAAGCACTAGATAGGCAGCTGATAGGGTGAAATTCCATTGGATGAGTTGAACCATCAATCTTTGATAGAACTTCTCAAACATCTTAACAATGTTCATCTTTAGAAATTTCCAGCAAGATTTATTATTACTAATAAAAAATTCTTAAGTTCCTAATATAAAATATTCTTATATCTTGGTAACTCCACACAAGTTTATTTCAAAAATCAATCAGGTGTCTGTCATCCAATTTCTCTCAATATAACATTAAACATACAAATCTTATGTTATATAGGGGATAGATATTAGACTTGTTTTTTGATGTCCAGTGTTAGCTTTAATAGCTAGCTCCTGGAATTCCATGAAATAATATTCTTCTGGCATATCTTGCAGAGCAACCATATGATAGCATTCCAAATTTTAGTGCTGCTGATGCCCTAAGACTTACAGGAATTGGAAGAAATGAGTTTATTGATATCATGAACAAATGCAGATCTAAGGTAACTATTTTATGGTGCTGATTCTTAGAACTTCCTTAGAAGGAGCATTTTATTCTACCATCCAGATTTTTTTTTTTGGTGCTCTGCTATCCAAGTATTTTTGTAACTTGTTAAAGAGTTAGATTTTTTTTTTCTCAACTAAGATGTATTAGATTTTATCTCTGTTTGTTGCATTACTTATGTTGACAATTATTTACTCTGGGAGCTATCCAGAAAATCATGTGGAAGCTGAACAAATCCATCGCAAAAGAACTGTTGCCTACCCTGCCCGTTGACTTTGCAATTGAACCTTGGTGGGGAGTCTGCCTTGTCAACTTCACTTTGGAAGAATTCAAGGTTAACCATCTCTTGATTTTGACTTCAAAAGAAGGTTATAGGAATTTAAAGAAACATTAACAATGGTACTTGTTTGACATATGCATAAACTTCTCTATTCTACAGAAACTCACAGAAGAAGAGACAGCAACAATAGACAAAGTTTGTAAAGAAGAAGTTAATTCATTTATTCTTTTTGATCCTGAAATTGTTAAAGGTCTTTATCGACGAGGATTGGTCTACTTTGATGTCCCTGTCTTTTCAGATGATCGATTTAAAGGTTTGATAATAGAAGCATATCCTCTCTATTTCTGCATATATAGTTTCACACCTTCAGTTTTGGAAAAGGAATTTGGCTATATTCTGTTGGAAACTCAGCATCACTTTGTGGTCCATAAATTCATACATTTTGAAAATTCTAATGAAATATAATGGTCAAAGCTTAGTTCTCATGACACATACAAATAGTCATTGCATTAACTAATTGATCTTTTTACCCTTGATGTATCTTTTTCTTCCTTGAATTATTATTACCATCATTTCATAAAAAAAAAAACTAATTGATCTTTTACCAAGGTCTGGGATGCATGGGTTGCTGTATTTCCTATATTTATTACATCACAGGTGATATAGATCAAGATTTGGAAGTCTGTACAGGATGTATTGGCCAATACACGCTGATGCATGGTTTCCTGTCATATGGACTGATAGGTATCTGATTTTCGAATACTAAGATATTTACCAATACATCAGAACTTGGCCTAGAGCCTTCATGTTGCTCTTTGCCCTTAAAAGGTTATCTTGATCCTATCTCAATATATAGTTGCAATAATTTTGTGGTCATAAAGCTCTGGATGACATGCTTATGAATCATAATATTAGTGAGAACTATCCCACATAGATTAATGTCAGGAAAATCTTGTTGTTATCAATTGGAGAAAGGGCCTTGTAACTTTGACTAATCATTTTAGGATGGACCTAGATTCGACATTAACAAGGTATCAGAGCAAGATGTTTGGATTGTTGGACCTACTTAATGTTCTGTTAAGTTTGTACCACATTTTTGTTGTTCATGTCTTAGAGTTTTTGTATGTATATGTAAGCCTGGATGTGAGGGTGAATATTAGGGGGACTAATCCAACATAGATGGAAAAAAAAACCCATGGTTTTTAGTTTGGAAAATGGTCTTTTTAAAGAATGGTCTTACATGGATTAGTGAGTACAAAAAGGTTTATTAATTGGGAAAGAGGCTTCCTAACTTGGTTAGTCATTTTAGGATGACCTTAGACCTAACTTACGTGAGCCTCCACCAAAGCGTGTAGGAGCCACAATAGAGGGCCTACACATGACAGAGAGTGTTAAAGAATCGTCCCACATGGATTAGTGAGTACAAAGATCTTGAATTTATTAGTTGGTAAAGAGGCTTCCTAAAGATGGGAGAGATTTCTTCCCATAAGACTCTTGCTAGACTCTGCCATATTAATTGCTCCTCTTTGAGACTTCTTTCTGTGAGAGTCATGTAAAATTCTTCCATATTTGCTCTTCAACAAGTCTCTTAACTTCTGCTAGTAATTTTAAGATGGTTTTGGATCCCATTTTAACATATAATAGTTCTATTTCAAAAATAAATAACATATAATAGTTGATATTGTCCTTGGAATTTTTTATTTTTTAAATGAAAAAAATATTTCCAAGGCCAATATCAACTATTATACCTTGGAAGTTTTTTTTGGTACTTATTATTCCTTCTTCTTCTTCTTACTACTACTACTGACTACTAAATATTTACTAAACCTATTGTCTAATGAAACATGGAAGTGCTGAGTTTCTTTTGGTTGTTCATATTTTGTACTTATCTTGCTCTCGAAAAAACAAAACTTATCTTAATAGTGATCCAGTGTCTAGGCTGGAAGGGTTTGTTTCGAACCGGGAGCAGTCGTATGAAGATCCAATAGAAGAGTAAGCTCAAACATTTGTCTTCAATTATCTAAGCTAAACTGTTACTTAATAGCATGTTGGCAATTTTAGACCTTTTATTTCCTGATTTGAAGTCCATCTCTATCCAGGTTACTGTATGCTGTTTTTGTGGTTTCAAGTGAGAATGCAACTGTTGCTGAGCTGGCTGCAACATTACAGGCTGACCTTTCACAGCTGCAGGCTGCTGCATCTTTTGCTTGTAGGCTTGGCTGGGCTGTAAAACTAATTGACCCAGCATCTATTCTCCAAGATTCATCAAATATACCTGGTTCACCTAGTCATTTACTGAGTGATGAAGAAGATGGTTCCCATGCCAGTATGGGCTCTGCAAACACATCTGCTGATGGAAATGCAATAGAAGGTGGGGGAACAGAAAGTTTTCGGGTAGTGCCTGGTGCTGCTCGGCTTGCCTTTGTCGTTGATGCTAATATCACGTCATATCTCATGATGGGTTCATTGTCCCCAGGTTTGATCTAATTGAAGTCCAAAATAGCACCATTTTACATCTTGTCCACTAAATATTCTTTACGTATATCAACTTATCCTTTTGCTGTTAGGGTTGAAGTCTCATGCTGTGACATTATATGAAGCTGGCAAACTAGGGGATGCTAGTGTTGCAGAACTCTGCAAGGACCTGACGATATTTGAAGGCACAAAATTTGAGGGTGAGCTGCAGGAATTTGCCAATCATGCTTACAGCCTTCGCTTTGTGCTAGAGTGTCTGCAGTCTGGTGGTGTCAGAATGGATGAAAGTGTGAAAGAACTTCATGATATGATGAAAACACAATCTCCAAATACTCTCAACTCTAATAGTAATACCGAACCACAATCTCTCAATACCAATCAAAATCATGGTCAAGTAGACCTGCATTTTGAAGTAGCTGATGGATCTTCTATTACAAGTATTGGCACAGCCCAAGAGCTTGTTGACTCTGTGAATGAAATGGGTGCCATGAGTGAAGACAGTCATGCAGATTCAATACAATCAGAAAAGCCAAAAATTTCTTCCGAGTCAGATGAAATTGATACTGAAATCTCTATTTACAAAGTAGATTCTACCACCTCACCAAGCTGTAGAGATGGTCTGAGATTGAGTGAAGATGAGGTTCATGATGCCCAAAATGATGAGAATTCCAAATTATCTGGTGGTTCAAAAACCGGAAAGGTCAATTCTAAGATGAAAAGGAAATTTCTTGTGAATCTTCTTCGCTGTGAAAGTTTAGCTGCTCTTGCACCAGCAACACTAGATAGATTATTTCTTCGTGACTATGATATCATTGTCTCAATGGTTCCTCTTCCATCTTCTTCAGTTTTACCTGGGCCCTCTGGCCCCATTCACTTTGGTCCACCTTCATATTCATCTATGACACCTTGGATTAAACTAGTACTGTATTCAACTGTGGGTACTGGCCCATTATCTGTTGTTCTAATGAAAGGCCAGTGTTTGCGGTTACTTCCTCCTCCTCTGGCAGGTTGTGAGAAAGCCCTAATTTGGTCTTGGGATCTGTCTACTGTTGGAGGATTAGGGGGAAAGTTTGAAGGAAACCTGGTAAATGGGAACATTCTGTTGCATTGTCTAAATTCACTTCTGAAGCACTCGGCCGTGCTTGTGCAGCCCTTGAGCAATTATGATCTTGATGAATCCGGAAGATTGATCACAATGGATATTCCATTGCCCTTGAAGAATTTTGATGGGTCAATTCCCAATGTGGGGAAGGAGCTGGGGCTAAACCCAGAAGAGGCTTTAAAGCTAAATTCATTACTAAATGATCTGTCAAACAAGATAGATTTATGGGCAATAGGTTACATTCGCTTACTGAAGCTATTCAAAGCAACAGAATCTGATTATTTTTCCCCAGACAATGAAGAGTATGAGTGGGTCCCATTAAGCCTAGAATTTGGAATCCCACTTTTCAGTCCGAAATTATGTGAGAGCATTTGTCAGAGGGTGTCTGCGTCACAGTTACTTCAGACTGATTCTCTATCTGAACACCATGATGCTATGCATAGGCTGCGGAAAATGTTAAAGGAGATTTGTGCAGAGTACCAAGCAATGGGTCCCACTGCTAAGCTATTGTATAACAGGGAACTGCAAACTAAGGAACCATCTCGTCAACTGACAAATTATGCCAGTGGAAGGTGGAACCCACTTACTGACCCTTCTACACCTGTATCTGGAGCTTTAACGGAACATCAGAGACTCAAACGAGCTGTCCGTGATCGTTGCCGAAGTGAAGTTTTAAGTTTTGATGGGAGCATTCTAAGGTATAGAGCTATTTGTCTGCTTTCTTTTCCCACATTAATGTGGACGTACCAGACTTACTGTGATAAATAGATGTTTTGAATAAATAGGAACTTATACAGTTAACCAAAAGAGTATTAAAATTGAGTATAATAGTTAGCACCATTTTACAATCAATTAATTGAACCTGCATACAGATTCATACATCATAATGAGAACAAAGAGAAACTTTTGTTTGCTTTCCTGTTCAATACACAATAGCTTTTGACCTGCAGAGAACAATATCATGTTACTATCATGTTCTGATAATTTGTTGTTTGGCTGGATGAATGAGCTGGTGCATCCCCCTGGATGTGCCTGCAATACATGATTAGGCTCAAGATATAGCTAAATCTATCATTCTTGGACTCACACTTTGATATCTGCCAATTTTGTTTCTTATTCCTTGCTAAGAATGGTGTGGACTATCTACATGTGTGGCAAGCACCATTGCTCTTTGTTAATGTACTCTTTCTTTTAATTTTTATTTCTTGCCTATGTATATTCTAGCAGTATTTTTCTTTTTCTTGTTTATAAACAAATCCACCATTCAAATATAAGTACCAGATGATTTTACGAATTAGGAGTTTTGGAAGCATCAAATAATTCCAGCAGTGACATTTGATTAGTATTTTCACTGCTTGAGGAACTACATATAGGTAAGCTCAATAATATCGTCTTTCCAATATTCTTTTAACAGGTCATATGCACTAACTCCTGTTTACGAGGCTGCTACAAGACCTATTGAAGAAGCACCTTCTACAATTCCTGTCAAACCCGAATCAGATGATACTGACAGCAGAGAAGTGGTCCTGCCGGGTGTGAACCTTCTTTTTGACGGATCTAGGTTGCTCCCATTTGACATAGGCACTTGCTTGCAGGCTCGCCAACCAGTCTCCCTGATAGCGGAGGCTTCTATAGCTTCTGCATCTCTGCAGACGAAGTAGCATCATTTCGTTTGAGTTTGTTTGTTAAACTAAAATATGGATGCGTATGGTGGGCCTACGACGATTCAATCAAATTCTTTTTCTAGTTCACTTCCAAATGGTCCACTGTTGGCTCTGCTGTTTTGGTCACCCACTTTACACTGCTTTTTAAAGGTGATCTCTCTCTCGCTCTCTCTCTCTCTCTTTAGAAATGATCCTATAAAGTGTAAGGCATTAGTTTCATTGACTTGATGTGAATAAAGTTCTTATAAAAGTTTGTGTTATTGCAGGTTTACTTAGATTCAATTTTATTTCGCACAACACTTTCAGGTTTGATATGTAAAGAATTTTTAGATGTGACAGCGTATTGAATTTATATTATAGTGCGATTGTAAGTAAGCTAGAAAAGTATTCATTTAGAGAAATTTTGTATCCATGTACATTAGGGCTACCAGACAAAAAAAGGTATATAGACTGTTGTTTCTTATATGGTAAAAGCATTGAACCTACACGGTACGTGTTGGTTGGTATTTTCAAAGCCACTATAGAGTCATTTATTTGAGTTGTTTCCTCTCATGCTGGTACTATCCAAGACCTCCCTCTCTTGGCTTGTTAGGGTAATTTCTAAGAAATGCTAGAATTTTATTTTCTGTTGAAAATTAGTTTCCAGGGACCAATGGTGTTGTTTCTTTCATGTGAAGAATCTCTTTGGAAACCTTGCTCCTGGATACAGTACCTCTTGTCATGTGAAAACTCTGCATGTTGGAAAGGGTGGAACCTATCATCAACCTGAGTAAAAAGAAATCTTTCTCCTTTTTTCCTCGTGCAGGGAGGAGCTCATATCCTTCCTCTCTCTCTCTCTCTCTCTCTCTCTCTCTCTCTCTCTCTTTCTCTTTTTAATAAAATTATTTTATAGTATTATAATAATTATACCTTATACTAAATCATAGATTGTATATACTATATATTGTATGTCACAAAATTTTATATTAGATTATAATATAAATCTTTGTATATTATAATATACAATATTTGAAAAAAATCATTCTTGGTAATTATTTTTATCTACGTTTTACAGCTCAGATTCAGGTTTCTTGTTGAGACCTCCGAAGTTCGAGTGGACTCGATCTGGCTGTTTGTCTTGGTTGAGTCAAAGAAGCCATCTTATGTTTGGCCATTTATTTTTTATTAAGTTGTCGAATATTTAACATCAATGTTTTAACATTCAGATCTAACGTCTCAAATTAACGAAATTGTAGGTTACATGGCAAATGGCCTTAACCCAGAAGTTGGGGCACGCCCTCGCTACTGTGACATCGTCGGTTTTCATGTCGGTCCGAAATCCAAACCGATCGATCACAGGAAAGAGCGGGAGATCTTTCTATTTCATCCAACCAACGAACGGCGTGCCACCGCAGCCGCAGAGACACGTGTCTAGACGTCGAGCTCGGCGGTCTTTTCTCCTCACGTGGAAACAAACGGACTTCGAGGTCGGCATCGGGAAGTTGAGCGTACTCTTTTGTGCGTAGTACTTACTGCTTCCGCAAAGAGCCTCCACTTTTTCGAATGCTTTTCTTAGATCTCTTTGTTAGATTTTGCTTCGTTACACTCATCCATGGATTCTCTGCTTTCCGGGCGACAAGTTTTGAATACGATTCTCTGCTCAACTTTCCGTAATTCAAATGCTGAGGCTTCTCAACTCTTTGGCAAGGTTTCCTGCCGAGTTTCCGGCAGCGTCATCATGGGGTAAGCAGCTTCTGTTTCAAATTCATCTTTAATTCGTAAAGTTTTTTAATGGGAGTGAGCGAGAGGTTTTCGGACGAGCGGTTTTGATCTGGATGTCAAATGCCATTGGAAATCAGTGGATAGTCGTTAGTTACTGAAGAGTTTAATTGGTTTGGTTTGAATTCTGAGAATGGATTTGTCTTCTTAACGTGGAATTGGATTAGTATTACAGTACGTTGTTTTCGCTATATAAAGTTAAATCCTCAGAGGAAAGGCTTTACGCCTGGAAAATGTTTTTCGACAGACGTTTATGCTGTTTAATTCGTTTTTTTTATCTTATCCAAGTAATTGCCTTGGGGCCACGCCCAGCTTAGAGTGTGTTCCTTCATGTCCGTAGTCCAGTATCTTTCTGTTTTAGAAGAAGACTTCACGTCTGCACTTCTTGGTAGCTGTTTAGTAGACCAAGGCGATGATTGATATTAGACTTGAAGAAATTCTTTGGAGTTGGCATTTTTGGTTACTGGTCACGGGTCATGGTCCTACGGGAGCTCTTTTTTATGCTGACAATGACAAGGTTCTTGCGTTTCTGAAGCAGCAAAGCCTTGCTTTTGTGCTTATTATTTTCCTTGGAAATGTAAACGTTTCTTACTCACATCTTTCCCCTGAATTGTGGGTGATACCTGGTTTATGCTGAACGAATCGGATTACCTCAAGATAGAACTAATGGCCTGTAAGGGGATTTAAATTTTTAAACATCTTTATTTTCTAATATTTTCTGAACAATTATTCAGATCGAGATCAAGTAAGAACCTGGTTGCATGCTATGGACGGATATCAATTTTTAAGGCAGGGCTCGTCCTCTTTTTTTCAACATGTAAATGAGAAACTCTCAGTAGGTCCTTTTCCAATGCGAGGGATGATCTGATTTTTGGCTTAGGTTAGACGCAGCAACTCAATCCGGTGTAAGGCTGCTGAGATTTATGGTCAAAATGGACAAGGAACTGCAGTAGAGGTATTTATTTCATATTTAGTTTTATTGGTAAAGCAATGAGCATAACTGTTTGTTCACTTCTGTTGGCATACTTATCTTTTATTTTTCTTTGATAGTAAAGTAATGTGTTGCTTTTAGTTGGTTTTGCATACTTGAAGGTTAGGTAGACAGTTTGTGTGCATCGCATGCTACAGAAAAAGGCTGTATTGGATATCCAAGCTTTGGCATCATAAGTGCTTGTCGAAAAACAACTACAAGGAATTTGGTCATTTCACCTGACCTTCATTGGTAGATATATTGATGTAATCTTGTTCCTTATGTTGAATTATGCTTAAAGCCCAAAATTCATGTAAATAGGACATGTAGAGTGTGAGATATAAGAAGATTAGGGTTTCACTTAAGCGGGGGCATACTTGTAATTTTTATTTTTCTACTTACTAAGCTTGGGGACGTGCACGCCACCCAAGGCAGTTCAGTTTTGAGCCATTCTCTCCACTCTCTCTTCTCCTCTCTGTCTCTTTCTTTCTCTCTTCATCTCTTCTTCTCTCTCCTTACTTTTTATAGAGCTTATCTCTTGGCCCCAAATGTATGAATGCAAAATAGCTCAATCAGACATGTTTCAGCAGGATGTTGGCCTTGCTTCAATCTGCAGATTGTATTCTGTTGGATTGATTTCCGTTCTATTCCTATATAATGGGATTGAGACATGGAAACAAACACCAACTGAGCACACAACTCACCTTCTCCCACCCAACAGAGCATATAATAGAAAAATAACCTGGAGAGCATAAAAGGGTCTTGACTCACATACACATCTTGCTCTAATACCACTATTGGATTGAAGCAGTTTCATTCCGAAATGATTAACCACTTTGGGGCCTATTACCAAATCTTATAACCCAACCGCAGTTCTTCATACTTATCAATATGGGACTTTTTCCTATTCAACATATTGAATGATGAGAAAATTCATCATTGGTCTGTGGGGGTTGAAATTTTATCTGCAAATGATGAGGAAATCGACTGGATACCTTTTTTTGTTCAAAAGTTTGTAAGATACTTTTTTTTTTAAAATCAAATAAATATTTACTCCTAGCATTTGAGCATGAGCATCCATTAAACTTACATTTGATGCAATCATACTGTTTTCATTTTTATCAATTTAAGTCATAGTTGGATCTTGCTAGAAGAAAGAAAAAATGAGGACTGGCAAGCATCAATAAATTTAAGGATTATAAATTTAAGGATTTGTGAATGAGGAAAAGTATGAAGTTAGTGCATTAAGTTTACTTGCTGCTAAAAGTCCTAGAATCTGATAATTCTAAAATCAATTTAGGAGACGATTATGAGCCTGATGTCAAAGACTTAACTGCATAAGTCATGGAGACTATTTCAAGCCAAAAAAAGATGATTTTTGGAGACTATTTCAAGCCAAAAAATGAGTGGATCCAATAACAGAGGCAGTTAAAGACAAGATTTTTATTGATTGGATTAATGTTGATTTCCTTCACTATTTTCTTCTTCATTTTCCTACTTTCAATTTTTCCAAATGGTTTTCTTACTTTTGTGAAATATTAATTGACAGAGCCAGTAGAGAGCAAATCTTTAACTTATTCCAAGTGATTCCTCAGACAAACAAAACGAACAAAAAAATAAATGATTCTGGGTGATGTATTTGTTGAAACAAAATTTGTGTAATGTTTAGTGCTCATTTTCCTGAATATCAGGAGAAGACCCCTGAAGTGGCTGTGATAAGCCCATCCCTGGATGTTTCTCCGGGCCAACCTTTTCCTCTTGGAGCCTCTGCATTGGAAAATGGAATCAACTTTGCTATCTTTTCACAACATGCATCCTCAGTTACACTCTGTTTATATATTCCAGAAAGGTAATTATCTTTTTTGCTAAATATTATGTGCTAATGATAGTATGATTTTTGCTTAAATTACATTACTAATAGTATCTAGGGAGTTTAGGAAGTGTTTATTTTGAAGCTTCATGCTAAAATTTGCAACATTTTTCTTAAATTACAGTATCTAAAAGAATTTCTTGTTCAGAAGGTTTTATCTAAAAGAAAACAAAAGCTTTTGATGGTTGAGTTTCCTTCCCAAATGTCCCATTGTTAGTTTTGGCACAGTTCAAATGAGCTCTTTCTTTCTGTATGGTGTTGGTTACTTATATTTTAAAAACATCATGTCTTTCTCTTAGTGGAATTTCCATTTTCCTTTGGTGGTGATTGATGTTGTCGGAGTGGTTCCGTCCACTCTCGTTAGAGTTTGTGGTCTGAGTTAGGTACTTGCTTTCCGCACTTTAAATGGCTAGTCTTTTCGAGTTGTATTGGCTAGGTATCTGACTCAGAACTTCGTAGTTAAGCGAGCCTGGGCGAGAGTAATTCTAGGATGGGTGACCTCCTGGGGAAGTGCTCTTGCCTAGGACTTTGACATGGTATCAGAGCTAGGCACGCCATGGCCCGCGTTCGTATCCAGTGAGAATCGGCTCCACAATGGGCGGGGTGGGTGTCAGAGTGGTTCCGTCCACTCTCATTAGAGTTTGTGGTCTGAGTTAGGTACTTGCTTTCTGCACTTTAAATGGTTAGTCTTTTCGAGTTGTATTGGCTAGGTATTTGACTCAGAACTTCGTAGTTAAGCGAGCCTGGGCGAGAGTAATTCTAGGATGGGTGACCTCCTGGGAAGTGCTCTTGCCTAGGACTTTGACAGATGTGACTGTATTTTTTTCTCCTTGGGGATGGTGCTGGACAAATATTTTATTTATATACTTGACAAATTTATAGCATTACTTATTTAATTTTGAGATTCTTGAGATGTTTCCTTCCACCCCTTGCAAAACTTGCTGTCTCACAACAATTTCCATCTTCAGGGACACATCTGAAAAGGTTGATTACAAAATTGTTGAGATCAAATTGAACCCAGAGATAAATAAGAGCAGTGATATATGGCACATTCTTGTAAAGGTAGTTTGAAGTTTGAATTTACATTCCCTGTTTAGACCTTTTCTCCTTGCGTGTGTGGGTGCTTGTGTGCATGCAGATGCGGTTCAAGTCGCTGTTGTGTGTGTGCATGCATTTATTTCTCTCTTTTTGGTTTCTGTGTGTAGGATGCATTATATTTTAGTGACTACATTTATCACTTTACTGTGAAAAATGGTTTCATGACTTCTTCTATTTCTGCCGTTCATATTTATTTTTATTGTTTGTTCTGTAAACATATTTAAAAATTTCAGGATCTGCCTCGATGTGGTGTTCTTTATGGATACCGTGTTGATGGACCTCCAGGATGGAAAGAGGGTCATCGCTATGACAACAGTATTGTTCTTCTTGACCCATATGCAAAACTAATTGAGGGGCGTAGAATGTTTGGTGATACCTCTAGGAAGATGTCTAAGTTTTTTGGAACTTATGATTTTACTTCCTTGCCGTTTGACTGGGGTCTCAATGACAAGCCTCCAAACATACCTGAGGTAAAATACAATGCTTTTTCTTTTTAAGGATTTGGTACATAATTGCATTTGACTAACTTTTCTAATCCTATGCAGAAAGATCTAGTTGTGTATGAAATGAATGTCCGTGCCTTTACTGCTGATGAATCAAGCGGAGTGGATCCTGAAAAACGTGGAAGCTATCTTGGTGTCATTGAGAAGGTTGCTAACTAAAAAGTTCACCTCCTTTTTTCTTATTTTCTTCTTTTACTCTTGATGGTAAACTATGTGTGAGCTTTATTACTCTGTACATAATGTTTTACTAGGTTAAACTTTCATTCATATGAATTAGTGAATAAAGTCAGATGGTTTAGATGGGCTCATGTCTCTGGGATACACTGAAAATTGACTAGGAATTTGTCATGCTGCAAACTCTTTTCTTTATTTTATTAGGGAAAGAACCTAAAAGCCAAAGTGGTGGCACCTACAGTTACAAACGAGCTAGGTTGTCATGCAGCCAAAAATTTGCACTTATAACTTTGTTTAATTTCATGTAGAGGTCCCTAAAGCCACAGTCTAGTTCACTAACTGCTTGTTGCAAAATGAGTGCTGGAATAGAACTCCCTCTTTTATTTGAATTAGCTAAATCCTGTAATTGACTATCAGTTGAGGGTATTTATTTGAGTTCTGGATCCTATACAATGCTTTTGCTTTCAGCTATATTCATTCATGTTTTTCTAAGAATTATGACAAAGATTAGAATGTAGCCTTTGAAAGGTGGAGGCTACATGGAATTTTGAGATATATGTTCAGCATTCATAATGTAATTCAGATATTCAGCTTGGGTGAATTGTTTGAAGATGAAATGCATAAACTTATACAATATTTGAACATTTGACTGTTATTTGCTTTAATGCAAAAAATGTAGATACCACACCTTTTGGAGCTTGGCATCAATGCTGTGGAGCTCTTGCCCATTTTTGAGTTTGATGAGTTTGAATTCCAGCGGTTTCCAAATCCTAGAGATCACCTGGTAAAATAATCTCCTTATCTCCGTGTAAAAAAAATCTTCTTATCTGTGCGAAATTTTACAATATTTTTTGAGAGTGTACGCTCTTTTAATTTTAATGATCTTCTCGGGCAACTTAACTTCTCTATAAAAAAATATTTTCCTGTTATTTTATTAAAATTATTTTGGTTATTGGATTCCGCTTTTTTATAGGAGTTCGTTCTAAATTCACTTGTTTTTCTACAAGATCAATACATGGGGCTACTCTACAATAAATTTTTTTGCTCCCATGAGTCGGTATGCTAGTGCTGGTGGAGGACCTGTTGCTGCTTCTCAAGAGTTCAAAGAGATGGTGAAAGCTCTCCACGGTGCAGGAATTGAGGTAGTGCTCTCTCTCTCTCTCTCTCTCTCTACCAATTTGCATACCGATCAGTGTACACATATCTTTACATATGTGTATGTATATATATGTGTGAGTGTGTATATAATATATATATATATATATATATATATATATATATATATACACACATGACATATGCATTCAAATCTTTATCATCATTGGATGGAATCATTCCTCTCATTCCTCATTATGCTTGGCACAGGTTATCTTGGATGTGGTCTACAATCACACTAATGAAGCTGATGATGAGCATCCTTATATTACTTCTTTTCGTGGCATAGATAATAAGGTGATTTTAATTTTAAATTTTTGGTTGTTTTTGGAAGATAAGTTGATAGCTTTTTTTAATTTATTGTCTGTCGACTTTCTGCTGCCTTTTTAAGTATTCAGTAACATGTTGGTTGTTTAAATTGTTCAAATATGAGGTCTTTTTTGTCTTTTCTTGACTTTTTTTTTTTTTTAATTTTACTTGAAAAGTATAAAATTAGAAGAAAAAAGAAGAAGAAAGGAAAGGGTATTATTTCAAATACTTTAGCTTATCAATATTCTTTGCATCTTACCACTTTTTAAGGATCATATTATACCTTGTAGTCAGTTTGAGGTGTAGCAACTGCTTCCCGTGATACCTGTGTGAAACTTATCTAACTAAAAGTAGGGCTATTGATAACAGATGAAATTCCTTTCTATTTAGTTAACTTTGTGTTTTCATATGCTTGTAAGTGACATGGACATCCTCTGTCAACTACCCATTTTCGGCAACTGATAATGCTTTGTAATTATATTTTCCTTTTTTATAGGTGTATTACATGCTAGATCTCCACAACCCTGTTCAGCTTCTTAATTTCTCAGGCTGTGGTAATTTGAATGCACTCTGTGAATGTTTTTCTTTTTGGTTAATGAAGTCTTCTCTATCCATCTTTTTACATGCATTATTCTTTCTTTGGTCTTCCAGGGAACACACTAAATTGCAACCATCCTGTGGTCATGGAACTTATATTGGATAGTCTAAGGCACTGGTAGGGGCACCTAAACATTTTTAAAATTCAAAAGATGTTACCCTAGTGATGTCTTTGCGATATACTTGCTTTATTGAGTTTCATGCAGCATTTGAATACCACTTCAGTAATCTGAAGCATAATCTCTTATTAACTTGTGCGTCGGAAGAATAAAAATAACTTTAGTAATCTGCATTGTTTGGTCCACCAATCTTGTAAAAGCATTATTACAGCATTTCTTTCAGTTATGTCAATGAGATAGTGTTCTAGTGCATATGTTGTATGACTGTGGTTTAAACTGTGTTCTCTACTTGAAAATGCAATTGCGTACAAATAGTTAAGTAATTTGTTATTGTGGCTGAAAAGTCTATCATAAAAAATGGTTTTGGGAATCTGTGGTCCTAAGTGGCTAGTCATTTTTAGATGGAAAAGGGGCTCAAACTTCTTATTTGAGCCAAGGCTAAACCCTCACTTATTTGTCTGTTTATGTGTGCCTCATCCATACATTCTATTGCAATTTGCAGGAAGAAAAGTACGGGAGAGATTAGGATTTTTTGACTCCTCTCCCTTATTTATAATGTCAATAATAATCAAAATTATATTTATATCCTTACATGCTGTAAACCTTTGGAATCTAGTTTTTAATGGAAAATACTTTCATGGAAAAAAAAGTAAAACCTAATTCTATCTTCCAACATTCCCCTTCAAGTTGGAGCATATAGTTTTAGCTTGTTACAAAATTTGTCTCATAGTCTATTGTAAGCATAAAAATAAAAATAAAAATAAAAATTTGGTCTTAAAAAAATCGTCTTCGGCTTTTGAGTTTGCACTTTGGCTTCAAATTTTCATCTTCTATTCTCCCTCTTGAATGTTCTTCATTGTTGGTCACATAAATTTTTTTTACCTCAACACGTGGAATTCTTCATTGTAAACTGTATCAAATACCACAAAATATGTCTTTCTTTGTACTTCTTCTTCTTCTTCTTCTTCTTATTTTCCTCAAGTTGGGGATTACTCTTTCTTTTTTGAAGATGCCCAATTTGCACAAAACAAATATGAGAGAAGAAAAATCACTCCTAGCCAAATGACAAACTCCGTATACTAATAAAAAAATGGGCGAAGTTTGAAAAAAGTTCTACTGAATTTCAGAGGCAGATAAAGAGCCCAATTTTAGTGTATGGAAAAGAGACTACTCACTGTTTTAAAGGTAGCTCAAAAAATAAAATAAAATCACTTGGGTGAATAATAAGACTTGACTCACATTGGATTTTGGTGCACTTCTGTTTTTTGAAGGTACTGGCTGTATATGCATTGATTTGAAGTGATGAAAAGAAGTAATTTATTGAAGAAATACTAAAGGTTTTAGAACAACTCAAAGATGCTACTCTAATCAAGTGACCAGTTTTGACACCAAGGAGGATAACATAAATAAACCATGACCAAACTGCATAAAGTTTTAATTAATCATGAAGCTGATTATAGAATCAACCTCAAGTTAGACTAGCCAATCAACCAAATCAGACTAGAAATTGGGCATGAAAATTGACCAGATTGATCAACAAATCGACCAAAAGATTAATCACAACTTGACCAAAAAAATAAAATCCTATGGAGGATTAAATGCCTGCCCTCTCTAACACTTTATGGCAGTTTCAGCATCAAAATTGCTGATGATATAATGGGCTGGCTTGGGTGGAAAGATGCATTGGATCAATGCCCTTCTGTGGTTCTACAATTGGTATGGTTTCCTTTATGACTTGGAGGGCTTAATGTTGGGCTCCCTCCTTGAGTAGAAGCTATTACTAGTTAACTTCATCCAAATACAAGTCTGATCCCTCCTGGAAACAACTCTCCAGCACATCCTTGCAAGAAGGTTACTTAAAGCACTCCAAATTGTTATATTTTCTGGATCTTGTGCATAAACTTCTAGAGACCATTAGCCAATATAGCCACCTGGCCTCAACAATCTATCCACTTCTTATAGGAGAATACCATCTCTTTGGAGCCAATCTTCCTACATCTAGAACAATGTGCCAACTCAAATGATTGTCTAGGATATGGAAGCCTTTCTGTTCGAAGGGATTCCCCTCTCTAGTATGAATTGAATTTTGGTTCTCATGAACATCATTTGGTGCGAGAGACAATGCAATTATGTTGATTGGAAAAAGGTAAGCACCAAAGGTTGCAACACCACAGCCTACGAATAGCCTATATCTAAAACGTTTCGAATGGCCCTACCATTGCTGAGATTATCATCTGGAAACTTGGACCATATTGGCAAGTGCAATGATATACTTATCAGCTCTGTTATGTAAATGAGTTCCACTGCTTGGAAAATTAATTTTGTAGCCATTGATCACCATCCAGTTTTGATCCTACTTCTCATATGCAAGGTGTGTATGAGGAATGTTAGTGGTGGGAACACCACTCATGTGCCGCCGATTACACGAATGTATACCAAGAAGCACGGGACCACGACTAAACCCACCACATTGTGGTTGGGTAGTGACTCGTTTAGAATTAATTAGAGACATTTTGTAATTTTATGATCCATATTTTGGATTGTTTTTAGGAATTAATTATTTCATTTGATGAGGGGCATTTTCTTCATTTGAATTATCAATTAGGGTTTTGAATCTTTATTTAAGGATTGCAAGACTTTGAAAGAGTCCCTTGACCTGCTCTCGCTCTATGCTCTCCCTCTTATCTTCTTCTGCCCTCTTTGCTTCTTCTTCCTTTGTTCTTCTTCTCATTCTCAATTTCAGGAAGGAACATACTGATGCCGCATCAGCTTGGTATCAGAACCGAAGATCCCTTCGGCGAGAGTTCTTTTGCATTGGTGACTCATCTCCCATGCTTCTCGCCTCAAATCCTCCTTGATTTCCCCTACTGACTTCCCTCCCCCCCACCAGAAGAACCAAATAGAGAATGGAGGTGTTAAAAGACATCCACGTGTGTAGGGGTGGCATGGCTAGTAAATAAGGAATACTTTCATAGAGATGGCATAGTATGCAAGTTGGTGTATGTCATCTTATGTCTTTTTTCTTTTGAAGCATGTAACCCTAAGGGCATTGTAGTCATTATAAACGCCTTCCCACAACTATAAATACAATTTCAAAGCATGGCGTAGAGCATCATTCCTCTTGGCTCAAATTCGTCCTTACACCTCTCTCTTTTTCTCCTCTTTCTCTCACTTGGTTTCTTCTCTCCTCTCTCACAAGAGCTAGAGTTCTTCTTTTCTTTCCTTCCCTTGTGATCTTTTGTGTTTATGTGTTGGCCCTCGAAATCAACATGGTATCAGAGCGGGCAAAGATTTGAGATTGAAAATTAAGTTTGTCCCCATTGACCACCATCCAATTTTGATCCTATTCTCATATACAAGGTGTGTATGAGGAATGTTAGTGGTGGGGACACCACTCATGTGCTGCTGATTACATGAGTGTATACCAAGAAGCACGGGGCCGCGACCGAATCCACCACATTGTGGTTGGGTAGTGACTCACTTAGAATTGATTAGAAGACATTTTGTAATTTTATGATCCATATTTTGGATTGTTTTTAGGAATTAATTATTTCATTGGATTAGGAGCATTTTCTTCATTTGAATTATCAATTAGGGTTTTGAGTCTTTATTTAAGGATTGCAAGACTTTGAAAGAGTCCCTTGACCTGCTCTCCCTCAATGCTCTTGCTCTGTTCTTTTTTTTCCTCTATTCTTCTTCTCCCTTTGTTCTTCTTCTCCCTTTGTTCTTCTTCTCCTTTTGTTGTTTCTTCTTCTCACTCTCGATTTCAGGAAGGAACATACTGATGCCGCATCAACTTGGTATCATTGCCGAAGATCCCTTTGGCGAGAGTCCTTATGCATTAGTGACCCATCTCCCAGGCTTTGTCGCCTCAAATCCTCCCCGATTTCCCTTGCGTGTGTCCCTTCCCCCCATCAAAAGAACCAAACAGAGAATAAAAAAAAAAAAAGAGAATGGTGGGTGTTAAAAGACACCGACGTGTGTAGGGGTGGCATGACTAGTAAATAAGGAGAATTTTTATAGAGATGACATAAAATTATAATTATGCAAGCTGGTGTATGTCATCTAATGCCTTTTTCCTTTTGAAGCATGTAGCCCTAAGAACATTGTAATCATTGTAAATACCTTCCCACAACTATAAATACAAGCTCCGGGCATGGGGTAGAGCATTCAAGCCTTTTCCTCTTGGATCAAATTCGTCCTTACACCTCTCTCTATTTTTCTCCTTTTTTCTCCCTTAGTTTCTTCTCTCCTCTCTCCCAATAGCTAGAGGTTCTCTACTCTCCTTCCTTTGAGATCTTTTGTGTTGATGTGTTGGCCCTAGAAATCAATAGAGGGTGTATTCCATCGCTACTCCACGCCATTGATACCGTCGCAAAATTTTCACAGTGCCATTGCTCGTTGTTGCAAAATCTTCACAGTGCCATCACTCGCTGTTGCAAAATCTTCACAGTGCCATCACTCGCTGTCGCATCGGCCTTCGTTGTTGTCATCTGATGTCGGACCTCAGTGATGCATATTCGTCGTTGCCTCTCACTGGAGCTGAGTCGTTTCCATCATTTCTGTTTAGTTTTGTGGCACCAACACGTCATTGCCAAAATCCACACTTCAGCTGTCGCCGCCATTAGTCGACACCTCTGTCGTTGCCTACAGCCCCTGCTGATGCTGCAACAGCCTTCCTCTCGTCACCTAAAGGAGACCTAAGTTTGGGGAAAATGAAGCCCCTGATGTGCCTTTACTCGACGTGCATGTTTGGGCAAGTTCACACGTGTGAAAAAAAAACATGTTTGTGCTTGAGGATTGCCTACTCGTTGTTTCAACTCCAGTTCAACCTTATGTAATTTGACTCAGTCAGTCCCAAACCGGTGTACAAGGTTGCGACTTTCCAACTCTTTCGGTATTCCACTAGTTGTCTTAAATTGCATTAAATATCTATTTTTGTGCTGGTAGCTAGCTTTTTTCCTTGTTAAGCCCACTTGAGCCAAATTTGACTTTGAGACTCGTCCCAATTTCGATTGACTATGGTACATGTGAATAGCAGTCCTTGGTGTTTTTTGAAAAACTAGTACAAGGGCATTTTGGTCATTTCACCTTACCATCACTTTTTGTTTTGATGTAATTTGTTCCCTGTGTTGAATTATGTTTGTAGTCGAAGTTTCATATACATAGGACATGTAGAGTGGGAGATATAAGAAGATTAGGGTTTCACTTAAGTGAGGGGCATTCTTGTAATTTTATGATAGCCACTTAATAAATAGGTTGAGGGTCGTGCATAACCCCCAATGCAGCTCATAATTTTGAGCTTTCTCCTTTCTTTTCCTCATTCTCTCTCCGTCGCTCTCTCTCCCCTTTTTGAATGGTATTAGAGCAGTAAATCACTTTTAGGAAAGTTTTTTGTCAACCTTTATCATCCTTTGAAGCAGAGGAATAAGTAAAAGAAGGATCTCCTTAGATATTTCGGCTATCGGTTGGTAAAAATCCAATTTTTTCTTCTTTTTTCTTTGCCATAACCCTAGGATTACTGGTTCTACTATTCCTAGGACAGTTCTTTAGAATTTAAACTGCCCCAAAATTGTTTTTTTATGCTAGTCTTGGGATGTGTGCCAACTCCCTCTCCTGCCCATGCTTGCATCATCTCAAGCTTATATTGATGTCAGCCCTAATTGATGATTATTTGAGTTATTTTATCTAGAATCTGAAGTCTATGCTATAATCTGTGAAGTTTGAAGTGTGCACATCGTAGTAATTGCCTAACCCGAATTCTGCGAGGTGGGGCCTACTTAGGCTGATCATACAAACTTTTGGAAGGTGAAATTGAAAAAAATTGTGTTTTTATACAAGCATCATGTCTTATTTTGGTGAGATATATACGCCATCTAATTCAGGTTTTGATGGGAAGGACATTATTACTATTACATCTGAAAAGTTGAATGGTGACAATTATCTCAATTGGGCCAAATCAACAAAAGACAACTTTGTAATGGGATGAGCTCTTCGTCTTAAGAATAGTGTACTCCTTCGCTAGATTGTTTCAGAATGGAGGGCACGTAGACTTTTATAACAAAGACAAAGACGACATTTATTGAAGGCGCAAAATTAAACAAGAAAATTTACATCCTTGGAGATGAACAAGGAAGTGCAAGAGTAGAGATGAGATTCATTGAAGAAGAAAAATATGTGAGAGTAGAAACGAGATTTATTGAAGAAGAACAATAAACGAAACTGTGTGAGTTGACGATCAACTCATAGACCTAGTCAACTTGCTCTGATACCATGTTTTAATTTGTAGGAAGAAAAGTGTGGGAAAGATTAGGGTTTTTCTGATCCCTTTCCCCTATTTCTAATGTAAACAATTATCAAAGTTACATCTATATCCTGACAGGTCATAAACCTTAGGAATCTAGTTTTTAAGGGAAAATACCTTTTGTGAAAAAAAGTAAAATCTAATTATATCTTTCAACAAATCCTATGTTGTGGGCCCGTCTATCTATTTAGGATTGGGTGTGAGAGGGTGTGTTAACGTGAATAAAAAGTCCCATATCTGCAAATGACTTGGAATCTGTTGGTTTATAAGGCTGTGGAATAGGTCTCCGAAATGAAGTGGCTAATTGTTTTGGGATGGAACTGAGTGTAAACTTAAAAAATTAAACTCAATTGATCAATATCAATTTTTTGACCAATAAAGCGTCCCATTGGTGATTTCTCTCTTTCTCAAAAAAAAAAAAAAAAAAAAGAAAGAAAGAAAACAACCTATTGGTATTAGATGTTTCAGCAATTTGTTGGTATATATGGTTCAAAGTTGACACTTAACCAACTAAACTATCCTTTGATTGAAGGTGATTCTAAAGTTGTGATTGGTTGGTGCTCCTCAAAGTTTGACCCCCCTTCGTGTCATTGGAAGACCTTTCGCGACATTATAGATATCTTCTCTTTATTTGACTGCTTCTGAAAGAATGTTCCTAGATCACCTAATTCATTAACTGATTCCATTGTTAGGCAAGGAGTCTCCCTCGAATTGCTCGCTGTAATGTGAGAGCTCCTTCTTTGGTCTTGTATTTTGCTCCTGGCTTGCTTTGAATAAAATTCACCCTTTTTGGAAGAAAATCAACTAAACCATCTTGCTGTAAAATGTTTTAGATGTAATTTCTCAATGAGCATTCACTTTTGATAAGATCTGTATTGGCTGTGGCTTCCTACTTCCATCATTGAGAGTTAGAAACTTTCCAAGATGCAGAAACTTTCCGGTTTATAGCATATGTATAGAATCTGTTAAATTATTTTATTTGGTCTTTTTTTGAATATCTTTCAAGTCTACCAGTTGTATTCTTCTCTGTTCAAGACTTCTATCCTGTTGATTTTTCTCATCAGAACAAATATTTTTAATATTTATTCTAAGTACTCATTATGTTCTCACTAATTGAAGGGTGACGGAGTATCATGTTGATGGATTCCGTTTTGACCTAGCGAGTGTTCTTTGTCGAGGAACTAATGGATCACCACTCAGTTCACCACCACTTATTAAGGTCTGACATATTTACTGAACTTTTTACATGTACATTACATTCATCTAATGATAGGTAAGGTTTCATAGCATTGAGATGAAGTGGTATTGAACTCTTATTTGGGTGAAGTCTTAAAATAGATGTTAACGTTCAAAGGTAGTTTAGTCATTACATAAGTGGGTCATTCGATCTGCTTAAGGTTGTTCTGTCTTATGCTGTAAATTTTTTTTTATCTTATGGGACACAGATGTAATTTTCTCTTTTCTTTAAGTCATGTGGTTATATTGGTCATTGTATAATACCCAATTAAAGGATCTTAATAAAAGCGATTAGTGGTCGTGTTTTCACCCCTAACTAAGCTGCTGCCTATCACAGCCTTCTCTCTTGTCTTTCTCCTTCTCTTCTCCTCTTTCCCTTCTTTCTTCTCTTTCTTCTATCAATTTTACAGTAGATTTTCTTGTCTTAAGATAAGGACACTGAGTGTTGATTCTAATTTTATTACGTTTAATAAAGTGAAATTTCCAGTAAAAAGGGTCTAGTGAGGTAGCTTCAGTGATTGCTGATTTCTTTACCGACTGCAAGTTTTACACTTAATGCTTATTTCATTGCATTTTAATGACCAGGCTATTGCGAAGGATGATGTTCTATCTAGCTGCAAAATAATCTCAGAACCTTGGGATTGTGGAGGTCTTTATCTGGTTGGAAAATTTCCCAATTGGGACAGGTGACATCCTTCTCAAAACTTACTAGTGGTGATCTGAAAGTTTTGAAATTGTTCATTGTTTGTTTCTTCCGATGGAGTTCTTCAACTTCTTTCCCTATAATATTGCAGGTGGGCAGAATGGAATGGGAAATATCGTGATGATGTTAGAAAATTTATTAAGGTTAGACATTCTAAGGAAAAAAGAAGAGACACTCATACTAGGGAAACTAATGATAGTAATTTATTTTTTTCCTCTTTACTACTACTTATAAAATGTTCTTGAGCACGGGAGAGGATAACTAGCTGGATAGCAAAGTGGAGTTTTGCTCTTATGTACTTTTTTCCCAGATAATTTCATTGTGTCATACTTTTCATGAGCAGTATTTTGAAGGTGTATAAGGGCTATCTACATCTTACTACTATATATATTCATTTTTGCAGGGTGACCTAGGCATGAAAGGAAGCTTTGCAACTCGTTTGGCTGGATCTTCTGATTTGTACCAGGTAGCTTAGGAATAGAGGACATTTTACATTTTTACAAGTGTTCATTTAACTTTTCTTTTAACATCATTAGGGCACCATGTATAAATCTGGAAACAGATCCCTACTTTAAACTATGCAAGGAGAGAGAATATTTCTCCCCGACTGTGCTGATTTTAGTCCAAAGTTCCTTTGATGTGCTGTAGGAATAGTGGACATTTTACTTTTTACAAGTGTTCATTTAACTTTTCGTTTAACATCATAAGGGCACCATGTATAAATCTGGAAACAGATCACTACTTTAAACTATGCAAGGAGAGAGTACATTTCTCCTGACTGTCCTGATTTTAGCCAAAGTTCCTTTGATGTGCCGATTAGTACATGCTATTATGAAGCAATTTTTTTTTCTTTTTCCTGTTTGAAGAAGGGCAGGCAATTTTCCCTTTTTTTTTTCTTTCTTTTTCCTGGTGGGAGGAGAAGGCCAATATTTACTGATTCTGATGAATCCTCATAATGCAACCCATGCATGTGTTCCATGTTAAATTGAGAGATTGAGTAGAGAGAAGAAAGAAGGTAGAAAACAGAGAAAAAAGAAGATAGAAAAGAGAAGAGAGATGGTAGGAAGAATGCATGCACTCCAATGAGGCTGGGGGGTTGACCTCTCTTTATTAATAAATCACTTAAGTGAAAATAGTGTAAAGTACAGAAATACCCTTATACACTCGAACTCCTATATCTACATATATACACTTCCTAATTTTAATGAAAATCGAAATATAAAGCTCCTATAAGCATGTGAGCTTACTACTAACCATTACCAAAATACCTTTCTTCACATAATTCAATACTACCTCTCACGTTGGAGCATATATATCATAAAGCCCCAATTTGTTACAAAAACTCCCAAAATCACGCTTTCCTATGGCGCTTGTGAACATATCACCAAGTTGCTCAATAAATTAAACATACGGAGTGACTATTGCTCCGTTCGTTACTTCATTATTGATCAAATAACAATCTACCTGAACGTAGTTCATCATTTCAGGAAACACTAGATTCTTTGTGATGAATATAGTTGTTTGATTATCACACCGCATCGACATAGGATCTTTAGTTGGAAACCCTAACTATTGCAAGACTGACCTTACCCCTAATAGCTCACTGTACGTGCCATAGACCTATATTCTACTTCTGCACTTGAGCAAACAATAACATTTTGCTTCTTGCTTGTCCAACTAATTAAATAACCTTCAACAAAAACACAATTAACTAGTACTAGACTTTCAATCTAACTTAAATCTTTCATGGTCAACATTTGAAAACCCCTCAATCTATAAATGACCATATGGTTCATATTGCAAGTCTTTCTAGGTACTCCTTTTAAATACTTCAATATTCTATATGCAGCTTCTAAATGAATTTTTCTTGAATGCTCCATGATTTGACTAACAACATTGACAGTAGACGATATATTAGAATGTGTAACTGTGGCATATATGAGCATGCTGATTAGCCCCCTATACATGGTCTTGTCCTTGAGCTTAACTATGCTATCATCATGTAGATTACATAGGTATCTTCACAGACTTTGCTCCTAGAGGCATACTCTTGCAACATATCAATGACCTATTTTTGTTGTGTCAAAACTATGCCTGCTTTACTTCTTGCTGCCTCAACTCCTAGAAAGTACTTAAAAGGGATCCTTAATATTTGGTTTCAAAATCCTTGTCTAAATGTTCTTTTACTTCTTCAATATCTCTAATATCACTTGTAACAGCACAATAACATCTACATACACAAGTAATACCACAAATCCAGAATTTCTCCTCAAAAAAAATAATGAGTGATCATCGTGACTTCTACGAAATCCCAAGGACATAACTACCTTACTAAACTTATCAAATTACACTGGCCATAACTAGCTTTGTTAAGTCTACATATTTTCCCAGTCTCGTCTTGAGCAACATACCTAGGAGGTTGTTTCAGGTTCAACCCTTCTTCCAATTCCCCATACTAAAGAGCATTATTGATATCCAATTGAAACAAAGGCCATCCCTTTGTAACTGCAATAGATATTAAAATCCAAAAAAAAGTCGATCTTGTTGTAGGTGAGAAAGTCTCAAAAACATTTACACCATACGTTTGAGTGTATTCTTATGCCACAAGTCTTGCCTTATACCTCCCAATAGACCCATTTGCATCATATTTACAGTATAGACTCAACGACATCCTACAACAGCAGCAATACGAGGATTATCACATAAGAGTCCAAGTGCCTTCAGTAATCAATGAAACCTATTTCTACATCCATTGCCTGCTTCCACTTGAGACGTAAAAAAACTTCTTGCACTTAGCGGGTGTCATCGGCTTGATTCGTGATTCTCTTGGGAACCAGATCATCTCCTTTTCCGGCCCTCTCGGTATTGCAGACTCCACAACGGCCGAGCTTAAAACCTTCTTAATGGGCTCCGTGTCTTTCGAGATCACTGCTTTGGGCCTATCCTGATTGAGGGAGACTCCAAGGTGGTGATTGGTTGGTGTGAGAATGTCTCTGCGCCTCCATGGTGGCGACATTGGGATACCTTTTTTGAAATTTTGGATTTTGTCAATCTTTTTGACTGTTTTTGGTCTCTCATTCCAAGATCAACAAATTTTGTGGCTGATGCTGTAACCAAGCAAGGAGCTTCCTTGTAATCTCTTGTTGTTAGGAGTTAGCTCCTCCTCTTTGCTCTCTTAATAAAATCACATTTAAAAAAAAAAAACAAAGCTTCCTGCACTGAAGAAGGCATAGTACAAGAAAATTAGGACAAAATAAAGGTTTTGAAAGAACCAAACAGCAAGTTGAAAGACACAAATTTAGAAATAGGATGTTGACTAAGTATGCACACCCTCAACAATAAGATGTTCTCATAGCTTGTTTCTTGATTAATAGGATGGTTTCTTTTGTGCTTGGTGGACAATTACTGTTTAAAGCTCAAGTCTGATACATGAATTGTTTTCTCTATGCCCACGTGTGTTTGGGTTTGTTCCTATATTCATGTTCTTAGTTCTTTAATTGATAAATTGTCTCTTAGAGCAATTAAGTGTGTTTTTCTTGAATACTCACGTTTTCAAAAGTGGTGTAGGTGTTATTATTATTTACAAGGAAAACATGTCTCAACGACATTACTTTTTTTGAAAATGTTTTGTTATTTTCAACAGTTAGTTGAATATGATGTGTTGGTGTTGATGTTGTTGCTCCACTACCCGTGGAGGATGTTCCAAATGATGTTCTAGTTTGTGAGAAAATTTTGGTATCATCCAAGCCTTTGCAAGTATATAGGAGACAAATGTCTTCCAAGTCTATAGCTTTAGGGTACTCTCTCTCATTTGTGCCAATGCCTTCCTTGTCTTCTGCTTCTGAGGTAAGAGATCTACATCTCCTAGTGTCCCTTCGTGGAGGTGTTCGTGCTTGTACCCAAAAAGGTACTAGGTATCCGACCTCAAAATTTGTCCTTCAATCACTAGCTGGAGTCCTTTAAATCCTGTGTTATCCCTGTATCTTGCTCTATTCCTTCTTTTATGTAGGAAGTCTTGTTATCATCTATTTGGAAATAGGCTATGGATGCTGAAATGGAATCCTTAACTGATAGAGGAACATGGACTTTGTGTAAGCCACCATTAAATGCAACCATAGTAGGTTGGTGATGGGTATATGCAGTGAAATATAAAGCTAATGGTTTCGTTGAGAAGTATAAGGCCAGACTTATGGCAAAGGGATACATACAAACTTACGGGGTGGATGTCTTTGAGACTCTCTCCAATTGCTCGGTTATCTTCTGTTTGCATTTTGATATCTATTGTAGTTAATTAGAGTTAGCCATTATACTAATTGGATGTTAAAAAATGCCTTATAGTGCAAAGATTTAGCTAAAGAGGCATATATGGAACAACCTTCTGGGTATGTTGCTTAAGAGGATAAAAGAAAAGTATATAGGTTACATAAAGTTACCTATGGTCTCAAACAAAGTCCTAAAATTCTGTTTGATAAGTTCCATTGGATTCTGATGTTCTTGGGCTTTTAGAAGAGTCAATTTTTTTTTTTTTTTGAATGAAGATGTTAAACCGGTCCTCTGGCATTGTGGTTTTGATTGTATTTGTTGACGAGGTAGTTCTATCCGTTAGTGACAAATATGGTATTGACAAGGTGAAAAGGTATTCGGAACACTGTTTACAGATCAAGGATCTAGGAACACTTAAATATTTTCTTAAGATTGAAGTAGCGAGAAGCAAAACGGGTATGACTGATATGCGACATGAGTATGGGTTGTTAACCCTACGGAGGCTCCTATAGAGGTTAATCATAATCTTCTTGAGGAGGACAATGACGAGCTTAGAGATAAGACCATATATAGGTAAGCTTATTTATGTTTACATTGACTAGGCCTAGTATGGCATTTGCAGTGAGTATGGTTCGCCAGATTATGGAATGACCAAGAAAAACTCATTTAGTTGTTGCCTTGCTAATATTGAGATACTTGAAAGGTGCTCTGGGAGAAGGATTGTTGTATGAGCTATGTAGTCGTTTGCAAATTATAGGGTATTCAGATGTTGACTATGTCAGGTCCAAGTTGGATAGAAAAATCAACCTCTGGATATTGTGTGTATGTCGGAGGTAACTTAGTGAGTTGGAAGAGCAAGAAGCAGAATAGTAGCTCATTCAAGTGTAGAGGCTGAATATAAAGTGATGGTTCAAACAGTCAATGAATTTCTGTGGATGAAATCTAAGTTGAAAGAATTGGGCCTTCTTGCTAAAGAGGCTATGACGATGTACTATGACGATATAGTTGCCATTTTCATTGTATACAATGTTTTATTTCATGAAATGATTAAACATATAAAGGTAGATTGCCTCTTTATTAGAAATGCTTTGATGGGTGGAATAGTGGTTAATTCCTATGTCAAGACTACAAATTAACTTGTTGATGTTTTTACCAGAGCTTTGGGAAAACGAGATCATGGGAACTTTTGGGAATAGTTGGAGCTTATAGATATTTATGCTTCAACTTGAGAGGAGTGTTAAAGTTGTTAATATCAAGGGTAATTTGGTCATTTTACATACATATATTCTTCCTCTAGGAGTAGGATAGTATTTACCTAGTTCCGGTGGATGTTAGGGTAAATTTTCAGATTTATGTCTTATATTCTAGGAGATCAGTAGGTTGACCTAGAGGGGGATTTTTGTCATTGTATACATTAGTCACTTAAGTCAACTATTTAATGAAAGGAGGTTGAAATCCGCCTTGAGAACAGTGCCGCATACTGCAGCACTTTTGCATCTTCTTTCTCTGCTCTCTTTCATTTGTCCTTCTTTATTTCTCCTCTTTCTGGTAGTTTTACCAGGCAAAAGCCATCAATCTTTAGGTTATGGCACAAAAAGAAAAAAAATAGAGCCTTTTAAGTCCTACCAGTTGAAAATTGGAAGAACCCCTTTCTTGGAGAGTTTATAGGCTTAAAGATAAGTGAAATCTTGCATGAAATCCTTATTGCTTTGATACCATGTTAAATTGAGAGATTAAGGAGTTGATAGAGAGAAGAAAGAAGATAAAAAAAGAGAAGAGAGATGATAAAAAAAGAGAAGAGAGATGATAGAAGGGTGTGACAGCATGCACACGCTCCTGTGAGGCATGGGGGTCGACCTCTCCATTAATAAATCATTTAAAGGTGAAAACAAAATAAAAAGTACAGAAGTGCCCTTCTCTACACAAACTCCTATATCTACATATATATACTTCAGAATTTAATGAAAATTGAAATATAAAGCTCCTTTAAACATCTGACCTGACTACTAACCTAGAGGAACCATTTGACATGTGTAAAATTACTAAAATAACCTTCTTCATATAATTCAATTCATGTCCATGAGAGATCAACTCTTAATAGGCAAATGAAGCTTGGTGCTGTGGTAATAATCTGTTACTACACTTGTGACTTGATATCATTTGTGGTACTGTTGAGCATTGGACTATTATATCATGATTCCTATTGTTATAAAACTTTGTGAAAATTTTTGTTTGTTCTGACTCAAAGAGGCCTTGCATTCTGAGTGTTTTTCCTGATATAACTTCACTTGATAGGTTAACAAGCGAAAGCCGTATCATAGCATTAATTTTGTCATTGCACATGATGGTTTTACACTCTATGATCTTGTGGCCTACAACTTCAAGGTACTTCTACATCTTTTTATGAGTTTTCGGGAATAACATTTAAATGGAAATGGACTATTTTTTTTATTTGAATCTCAATTCTGGCCGTTCAGCACAATGATGCCAATGGAGAAGGGGGCAGAGATGGAAGCAATGATAATTTTAGTTGGAACTGTGGTGTTGAAGGTAAGTTTTTGTCTTATTGTCTTTATTACAACCAATAAAAAGATAAAGTACTTTTCTGGTTCTTGCAGCAGCTTGTTTTGGAAACAAATGAAGCAGTTTAATATGCTATCAACTGTGGTGCTTCAAGTAGCTTCATTTGATTACTGAGATATAATGCATGTAGTGGTTTGTACTGATTTTGATTGTTGTTTTTTCGTTTCGTATTAAACTGTACAGGTGAAAGTAGTGATCCCTATATTTGTGCTCTTCGTTCCCGTCAGATGAAAAACTTTCATTTGGCTCTGATGATTTCTCAGGTACTACTTTCATTATGATCAGACTGGAGTTTCAGGAAGGGCCAATTTGTTTTATGTGAAAAAAAAAGGAAAATAGAAGAGAAATTGGAGAGAAAATAAAGAAGAAGAGAAAAGAGGCAAGAAGGGCTGTCGTACAACCTGCTGGATGGGGGAATAAAATCGACCCCCATCTGGTTTTATTTCCAACTTTAGTATTTTACAAAAAAGACTAAAAAGCCCTTCATTTGAGGACTTCAACGTATGTAAAGCACACTTATTAACTCAAAGATTTACACAATAACTATACCTCTTTAAACACTAACCTGGACCCTTTTGTTTGCATGAGAAATTACTAAAATACCCTCAACTCTCAACATTTTAAAATATCAATGATATCCTTAATTTTTCTGTCTTGTTTTACTCCTTTGCCTGTTTCGGTATCCCATTATCTATCCACAACTTTATCATTTATAGACTGCCTTTACAGTCTATCATAAATAGCTCAGATACATGTTTCATGCTCCTGAATTTTCTAGTTAATTATAATAAACAAATATCTTCAACATTTAAAAAAAAAAAAACAAGTATTTACAAGTTAAGCCAAATCCAGCACTTATTGGAAGCTAATGGAGAGTTGGGTGACTTGCATTAGTGACCATAGTCCACATTGAAGCTTTGTTCTGACTCTAAATTTCATTCACCTGATCTTTATCGCCAATCAAACTTTTAAACTTGTAAATAAGTGGTGAAGATTATTTAAACTACATATACTTCACTATAAGCTTTCTGCTTCAGGATTGATGCCTTTGTAGGGCGTCAAGATTGGTGTTTTCTTTGATCAGACTACAGCATTATGTTTGAACCTTTCCAGTTAATCTATTGGGATTTGAGATGCCTATCTGCTTTTATTGTCTTACTTCTAAATTTGAGCTTGGCATTCAAAATAGGGAACACCGATGATGCTTATGGGGGATGAGTATGGGCATACACGCTATGGAAACAATAACAGTTATGGGCACGATACTGCTATTAACCATTTCCAGTGGAAGCAGGTGACTTATTTTCTCTTTACTGTATAATTTACATTATTTATCACATCCATTTCAAAAGGTAGAACTAATGGTTGTGATTTTTTCTCCCGATGAAACAGCTGGAATCAAAAAAGAATTCCCACTTCAGATTTTTCTCAGAGGTGATAAAGTTCCGTCATCAGCATCCTGCATTAGGACAAGATAAATTTCTTAAGGAAGTAGGATACCACTGCTTATTCTTAGTTTGGCTTTTATTTTTTCATTTTACACTTTGCCTAGGCATTTTCGTTTAGAAGTTTCTGCACAATCGAGAAATCTACTTCTTTTTTAGTTGCATGAAAAGCTATTTCTGATAAAATAGTACCTGCCAAAAAAAATGTCTTTTCAATTTTGCGAATTGGACTGCCATCATACTCTCTGGCTTGCAATCCCCTGGAATTGGACAAGCTTAGCTTCTGCCTTGAAGTATGGGGCATCATTGTGTTGTTTCTCAGACAATTAGAGAATTTGTTACCCTTGTATCTCGAATTGTCACAACTGACCTCTGAACAACTGCCTAGGCTTAGTATTAAATGTTGCCACAAGGCTAGATGGTCTTGGATATAGATTCATTTATAATGACATGATCTGGACTTAATATATATTCTTATTGACACTGATTTAATTGGTAGATATTATCAACCTTGACAAAGGGAAGAATATTTCCTTGAGTGGATTGTTTTTTCTTTAAACAGTTCAGAAATGAGTATGAGAAAAATTTAATGAGTCTTATGCTGAAAATGGCTACAATGTTGTTTCTAGCTACTTTTTAAGTGTTTGCTCTTGCAAAATATAGTTGCTCTGTGTTTGAATAAGCAATAATAACTTCCATATCTCTTGGACTAATCCTCTTGTTAAACATTTGAGGGTGATATCACTTGGCACGAGTCAAATTGGGAGAACTATGACAGCAGGTTCCTTGCATTTACGTAAGAAAAATCACTCAATTCTTCTTTTCTTATTCAATAATTTACATATTTTCGATTCAATGGTTTCTCAATTGCCACTATTTTGTTGTTATCAAGCAGTTTCTTCTATCTAGTGCCTTCAATCGATCTGATGGATTGATCCTTACTAGCATTAATCATCTTGCAGGCTTCACGATAGAGATCACAGAGACCTCTACTTGGCATTTAATGCTCATGATTATTTTGTCGAGACTGTAGTGCCCTCACTAACCCATAAAAGACAATGGTACCGAGTGGTATGCTACAACCTCACTGTTGTAGACCTTTCATTTACGAAGCATCTACTTACTGTAGTTTAATGGAATGACATTTCGAGTCATCTACTTACTGTAGTTTAATGGAATATAATTTCAGGTCGATACAAATCTTCCTTCCCCTGATGATTTTGTTCCTGGGGGCGTATCAGGTGTTAAAGACACATACAATGTTGCTCCTTTTTCCTCAATTCTTCTTGAGGCGAAACCATGAAATATTGTGTTTTAATTGGAGCATCAGCTGGTTGATCAGAGATTACAGCCCGATGCAGGGCTACACATGCAATTGCACTGATGTTGGCTCCGTCTCGGATTGCACCAGAGTTAAAACTATTATGGTAGAAGTAACAATAAGAGAATGATCAATTGGTTCATATATACATGCTATATACTGAATAACCCTTTCATTTTTTAAGGGGACAGGCGTTCTCTATAATGAAGGCAAGCTTAAGCCCTCAACAAGGTGAAGCATGTGAAGATTACAACAATACCCGAATATGAAAATAGACCTTCTTAGTGTCATCCTCCCTTGACGCCTTTCCCTGTCCCTTTTCTCCCTTTAAAAGTACCTCATTTCCCAGTCACCATCCTGTAGTGGAAAAAGCTGACAAATCAATTCAACCTTGGGAGGAAATGGTTGTGGTCGTCGCTCTCTTGCAACCTTTATTTGCCGCCGCAGGTGCCGCTGATCTGCCGGTGTGTGACACCTGTATTAGCAATGTTCTAACGTGAAACCTTAACGGGGGAGCGACAATTAGCAAAGAATACATTGGGGATGTTAGTGTATTTTGAAAGTGCAATCAAAAGTCAAAGTGAAAGTGTACAATGAAAAGTTAAAAAATCTTCTTCTACTCCTTGATATATAATATAAGATTTTGTAATGTAGGACATTACAAATGTCTGATCTTTCAGTATCAACGACCCAAATAGGACTTCCCAGTACAAGTCACAGGACACACTGCCATCAATACATTGGATGCTTATAGTTTACGACATGTATTTTATGAATTAAATAAATACTTGAATGGGTCAAAAAAAATTCTAATAGTTATTTGGTGGGAAAGTGCCAAAAGGGCTATCTGGTATCATTTGATCAATAATTTATATAAGCCGTCCGATTATGATGACTTTTCGTGACGTCCGAAGGTCTCAACGTTGTCCGAAGAGAGAGTCAGAGCCATTGCTTTCAGGAACAACGTAACGGAACAAAAAACGCGTATTTGCCTAGTTGTGCTTCCCCATTCGCCCCTTAAATAATATTATACTAATTAATCAAAGATTACGGTGACCCCGAAGGGGGTAGGTGACGACAGTCACGGCATGGATCTCTGTGAGACTGTGACTTAATTAATCGTCCGATTAAGGGGCGGTTTCTTCGTAAATTCCAATTTTCTTGCGCTGTTTGATGGAGACAGCGTGGACGAGATCAGACGGCTTTGATTACCTATCGCGTCATTTATGACCGTTAGTAGGGTCCACTTCTAATTATGAGTAGTGTACGATGAAGCCATACGTGGCGTCGACAACTGGAGGTGTGAAAGAAATCGGTGGTGGCCCTGGGATTGCGATTAGGATTTGCTGGGATCCAGTGAAGCAAACGCTAATGCTTCGTTGGTAGTTTCCTTAATGAACTTGATACCGTATTTCTTTATTTCATTTCTTCTTCAAACAGACTTTCCTTTTCTCTCTATATAATTCCCCCTCTCTCCTCTGTACAGTTTCACAAACCCTAAAAAGACTACTGCTTCTCTCCTCTCTCTCGGTCTGCGCCTGCAAAGAACAAGAGAGATGGCTTTCTCCACTGGTAGCTTCATGGCGCCTCTCCTGATGCTCGCATTGCTTGCCGGATCTTGCCTAGCTCAGGCGCCGGGTGCCGCTCCCTCTGGCTCTCCAACCTCTCCTTCCACTCCTACGTCTTCGCCTCCCAAATCTGCTCCAGCGCCTGCTCCGAAGGTCTCTCCTCCGGTGACCGCTCCGTCTCCGGTGTCGACTCCTCCCACCGCTGCCGCTCCCTCTCCATCCGCTGTTCTTTCTCCTCCGGCTCCACCGACCTCGTCTCCTGCTCCTTTCTCCCCTTCCGCTCCAACTCCAGGCTCGATCTCGAGCCCTCCCGGTGAATCGCCTCGGTCTCCGCCTTCTAACGCCGCTGGTGTCGTCAACTTGAGTAGAGTGGTCTTCGCCGGCGCCGCGATCTTTGCATCTGTGGCCTTGTTTTGAATCTCTTTCGATCCGTACAGCAGTGGCGTCTCTGGCGCCGATGATTGAGTTCGTCTAGTTTTTTTCCTTTCTGATTTATTTGTCTGTTTATGTCCTTATATTTTTACTTTATCTCAGTAGTTTCTCGTTAGACGGTGTGGATTCTGATTATTGATATTTGATATTGGTATTCTTTTCTTTTTCTTTTTCATATTTCGTCTTCTTCAGTCCCCCCCCCCTCTCTCTCTCTCTCTCGCTCTCTCTCTTTTTGGCAGTTTTATTTTCAAATATTTACTACTAATTAAAAGACTTGGCCAAAAATGAAAAATAATAAGAAAATTAAAGTAGTATATAATTTAGACGCGGACACATGTGGATCTTTTCTTGTCGTGTTGTGGGAAGATCGTGGACAGCTGGAAGACGTTAGATTGTTGGAGGGGTAAGGGCATGTGGCATGTGCTGTGTGGTTGGTATAATTTTAATTGACAGCTTTTGTCTGTGGAACACATCTCCTTGTTCAGCTCAATCACTCATGTGCTGTCTGCATGAACAGACGAGCTTCTCGGCGATCCATGTCGTTCTATCTGAAATTTCCGTCTCATTGGTTCCCCTGATCCGAGATCTTTGTTGTGCAAAGAAGAAATTATTCTGTTTCGCGGTGATCGTATTTCGAGATTACGATTTAGATTTATCTCGAAGCGAGTCAGGTCCGTAAAACCGGACTCGGTACCGCACCAAGGGGCAGGTGCCCCTGCGTTCACGCTACCGTGTCTTTTAACGTGAGAGAGTGAAGAGGTCAGCTTTCGAGAAGGTCAGCTTTCAAAGATAAAGGAAAATTGGGAGGAAGGAATAAAGTTGGTAAGATGATGGTAACAACTCTGTTCACGTGTTTCTTCCAACTTCATGTGTCCAACTATCTCAATAAATTATTAAAAACTTATTTTCCTATTTCTCACCGACAAGTGAGGAATCTTGTCTCTTAAGGGGGTTTAGTCAACTTGAAGATGAAGATGAAGATGAAGATCAAAATCAACCGCATTACTTAGTTGATGAGATGAAGCGGAACATCTATCTCCACTTTATAAAAATAAAATCTGGTTTTCGACGATGTAAATGTGAGCCCTCCCATGTCAGGTAGTTATGCCGTTATGAGCACATTCGTAACGCTCATTTTGCACGAAGGTTATTGAAAAAATATTTAAGAATATATTAAAAAGAAACTTTCGACCAGTTCAAACCAATTGTGTGAATCAGAATTAGGGGTGGACAGGGTTTACCAAAACCTGTCCCCTGAAATCGAATCTGATCCCTCACCCTAAAACCCGAACCTGAATCTAATTCCCTAAGAACCTGGATCTGATCCCTCACCCTAAAACCCGAACATGAAAAAAAATCCCAACGGTCAAACACCACCCAATGATTATCCTTGTAAACTCATCTTTATCTCATATGTGGGTCGGGTTTGGGAAAACCTGTCTCTGACCCTAAATCAAGGGGTTTTCTTTCCTATCTCTTTCCTTTAGAGTAAAATTAAAAACCTGAACACGGGTTTTTAGGACGAGTTGGATTTAGTTCCCAGTAAAACCTGACCCCCAAATCCACCCCTAATCAGAATCAAGACTCTCAAGTACCAGACTCACCTGATTCGCATCCCATATATCCTTCCATAAGAGACTCGGTAAGAAATATAATTCGAAAAGTATAAAAATAACTTAAAAATATCTTTATTTTGAAATATAATATATTATATATAATTAACTAAATATGGTAACAATTTTTTAGCAAATTACATATTTGGCAAGAGAGAATGATACACATGTAAAGTTCAATAGTGTAATAATCATGATTTTGAAAATTAGAACCAAGACATGATGCGGTGTCCAAATGACTAACTTTGTTGTATATATATATAATATGTATGTATCATTAGTTAAATATAGTAATGATTTTTTGAATCAGGATGGGTGCCTGAAGGAGAAGGGAGATCTAACGAGAGATTTGGCCCTGATGACCGTTCTTTAAGATGCTCATAGCTTTGCTTCAAATTGGGAGAGGATGAAGCCCTTCAGAAATAAAAATGCAATGAACAGATGCTAAAACAGCCATCAATCTCCTCTAACAGAATCCTAATAACATACTCAATAGCTTACAAGTAGACATCAGGAAAAGAGAGAGAGAACAAAGCACTGCCTCAACCCTGGCAATTCAAGAAAGAGCATACACGAGCAGAGCAGCGGCAGAAAATAAGGCCGCTGTAGAGGGAGAAACCATGGCTGTCGAGGAGTGTGTAGCGACGGTGGGAGTGGTGAATGAAGGCGTGCCGGGTGTGCTAACAGAAGGCGTGCTGGGGGTTCCGCCAGATGGCGTCGGTGAAGCACTTCCGCCAGCGCCGGTGGCGGCTCCCACCTTCGCCGCAAGCTTCATGCCCTGGGCGCAGTGTCCGGGGGATCCACAGATGAAGTAATGGGTGCCGGGTGTCTTCAGTGTTATCGACGTCGATCCACTGCTATCAGATGTGAGGGCGTTGCCGGCGGTGCAGCTGGAGTAGTCCGTCGAGCTCACCTCGTCTACTGTGTGGAAGCCGCCTCCGTATTTGAAAACTGTAAAATTACATGGCACGTACATTATAGTTTTCACGGATGGTTGATCAAAATCTGTTCTAAACCCTGATCAAAGAAGTGAGAATATCGTTCGATGGACATAAGAGAATTTACCAAGGGTATCGCCAACTGCGAAGGTTTTATCACTGGTCCAGGTGCTGTAATCAACTCCAGCAGTCCACCCAGAGGAGTCTCCCACAGTGTACACTGTAGCAGAGCTCGACAAGACCAGGCTCAGTACAAGCACTGCAGCACCCACAATTGCAGTCATCGCTCCTGCCATTTCTGAGGGATGGAGATGACCGGATGAGGAGGAAGATTGAGGCTGGGCTCTTATAAAGCCGTTCGAGGTGAGTGGAGCAAGTAAAGCTAACTAGCTCTTAAGCCGTTCTTTTAATTTTTAAGCAACGTTTTAAGCCTTTTAACTAATAATGGGGTGGATATCTTGAGTTACACTTGATTCCTCGAGGAGGAAGTGGTTGGCCATGTTCTCTTATCGTCTTCTCCTTTTCAATGTTTTCATATATTTTCCTCAAAAGAGGGTTGTTAGCTGTTCAAGTGATAAGACTTGTCGGATGGTGGTCAGTGGGTTTCACTTCCATTAAATCATAATACAGCCATGGAAGATTGGTGTGAGCTCCCTTCAAATTTCCGCAACCCAGATGCTGCCTGCATGATATCTGGATGTTGAAGACGGGAGTAATTACAATTTCATGAAAAATCATCCACATTTCAAGCAACAGAAGAAGGAAGAAAGACAACCCGAGTTTTAAGTAACGAATCAGTGAGATATTTGACTCAGGTCTCTCTTTTGTTTGGACTTTGGATTTGGGAAAGGCAAGCTGCTTTGCTGCAAGTATCTGTGCCACCTAACATTCTCCTGCTCCAAACTTTTCCACCTACCACATTAGATGCTTCTCCGATCAAATCTGGGAGAAATTAAAAAATATTAAATGATGGAATATAAACATGTAATGTAAAATAGCTAGAATTGGTGGAACAGAAAACAATATGTAACAATGAAAGATTGGTCTGTGTGTGTCGTGGGAGGAGAATAGGTCTTGTTCACTTGGCCAATTAATAATATATTTCCAATAGAAAATCATTTAAGGTTCGCTTGTGCAACTATCTCAAAAATAAAAAGATGAAAAAAGCGAATTTCCCTAAAATACCCGTTTAAAATAAATTATTTTAAAAAACACTGACATCATCAAAATATTTCTAAAATTACCCAACTCTAGTAATCCTTTGTTACAATATAGTTATTTGTTACGGGTTTAAAGCCATAAATCCCTTCCCTTAATAAACTTTCTCTCACAAAATGATAGAATTCGGGAGAATATATATATATATATATATATATATATATATATATATAAATTTGAGAGACATATGTGTATGGGTTTATCTTTGGTTCTAAAGCTCTTGTTATTCTCTTCTAAGGGTCGGCATCTAGTAGGGTTAAATGGGGATCCTGACCCTAAAGGTTAAGGGTGGGCACCCAGTAAAGTGGATTGGGCCATTGGTCAAAATGGGCATGGCCTGGGGATATGGGATGAAGTGGGGATAGGCCGAAGTTATGGGGATTAAGAGGGGACGAAGTTGACGAGGCAATTTGGACTTCTAACCACGTTAGGTTTTCTTATGGTTCAGATTGTAAGTTCTAGTTTTTTGGGTTTATCATTGGGTTTTCGAAAACCTGACCGAAATCCACGGGTCGACAGTGGTCAAGTTGCACAGGGAACTCGGCCCCACCCGACCTGAAAACCCATGGGACGGGGTTTTAATTTCCTTAGCTTTCTTTATTACGAAATAACTTCCTTGACTCTGCACGGAAATGATTTTAAGAGGGACACGGGACACGGGATGACACGGTTTTAGTGTGAAACCGCAACCGCCTCCAATGGTGAAGCTTCCTAGTTGGAATAGGAGTAGGAGTCGAGATGGAAAGACAATCAGAATATGGAAAGGCAAATTCTATAAGAGGTGATTTCTGGGAGACATTGTGGAACATAGTTTCATCATCGAGCAGGAGCGGAACCGTGATTCCGATGGCCGAAGAATACATCAAGTCCGGTAACAAGCGCTGCCTCTTCGACGAAGAAGAGAGAGTTCGCGTTCGCGTTCGTGTTCGCAAGAAGAAACCCAAAACTGCCAAAGTCTTGGATTTCGACGTCTCTTTCCAGGACGACAACTTCGAGATTCTTGAGAGTCTGCAGCGGTTCGAGAAGGAAAGAGCGTCGCGTGCGGGAAACGATCAGAGCTATCTCTGCCATGTGGAGAAACCGGAGGACCATCGAGTGGTGGGTAGTAGAGGCAAGATGCCCGTGAGGAAACAAAGAATGCGGCTTATCCCAGAGAATAAGGTCGATTGCAACGGAAAAGCCGGCGACGACAAGGATGATGGTGTAAATGTTTTGTTTGAAGACTTGGACTGGAAGAGAATTGGTTTGGAGGATATTGACAATGAAGAGGATCCGCTGATCTGGAGGTCGGCAGCCGAAGAGCTCCACTGGAGGTTGAAAACTGAAAATTGGATGAAGGATTTGATGCGTTTGATTGATGGCTGATGGAAGTGGACTGCCGTTGATTTAGCAATGTAAATAACAATACATGATAGTTCGATTTTATTAATACATTTACGACTCTGTTTTGCTTTTCCTTCGTGATTTCGTTGGCTGCCAGCGAGGTGTCTATGCCATTAAACAACACACCGTCGTAATTGTCGTGGATGGAACGAAGGTCCAAAATCATTATGTAAGGATTAGCCTCAAACTAATTAAGATAGTGTCCATAATCCTCCCACTCCTAACGAATGTGAACTTTGGTCGTATACCCAATAATCCTCTCCTCAAATAATTATCCATGTATGCTTTACATAGAGTACCACCTGTCTCGAAAACTTCTCTATCCATATCAACTCCTATTCACCATGTTGGTACAAAAACACGTCCATGAAGAATCCGGAACACACTAACTATCCAATAGAGTTCATCTATGGATTCCATCGCGATCTAATCGAGATCCACCACCTTCATTCGACATTCAGATGATTCTTCCACCATGGCCAACTCAGGGGCATATGTTCTAATACCATTTATAAAGACTATGAATACTACCTTTCTCCATATTGGTATGATATTGTCCATTTTGGGCCTAAGCCATCATGGATTTGCTTTTGAGTTTTACCCCAAAAGTCCTCAAACCAATTAAGATAATGTCCACACTTATATTCAAAGATCCTCCCCATTTCTAACCAATGTGGCACTTTGATCGTATACCCAATATATTCTGAAGAAGAACGGAACAAAACAGGATTATATTAAGTTAAAAGACAAATGGAACTCCTTATCAATTATAAAACCACAAAATCCAATGTAACATGTAGTTCCTTCAACATTACAGTCGAAACAAAATCTGACAAAAGTCTACTGAGACAAAGATGAGTAAGAGTAGAGTTATACTACATTTTGCTCCAAGATTGCCAATTCCAAAATCCTTTCGAGTTGCTTTTACTAAGCTCTGGTGAGGTATTTGCTATTTGGCATTGCACAGTTCTTCCCTGTCTTCAGACACTTAGCTTCGTTGTCTAAGGCAAGCAACACCATCATCTATAGAGAAATCTTGCCTGTTGGTCGAACAGGGTATTTGCACCGTTAATTATCTCAAACTCGTCAAATATAGCTGGATCAGGCACAGATGGCATTACTTCAAATACTGTTTCGATGTATTTGATAAAATGTAAGTTATTCAAGAATCCAAAATATGCTCCGAAATCACATTCAGAATTGTTTTCTTCTTTTAGACTATACAGAAGTTGACAACATAAATGTTTAAATACTGTACTTCAGGATATTGCTAGACAAAGACAGTCAGATGTGATCACAATGATCACAGATCCGAAGGCCTAGATATATCTAAAAAGCAGGTGTTTCCCTTGCCAATAGTTAATGCTCTATATCTGTGAGAACACATGAATAAACATGGTGAAAATGAGAGAAGTATCAGCCAATTTAAAACCCTAAACCATGAAGACCTCAGGGAAGTTGGGGTTGTGATGCTGTAATTTAAACTTCATATAATCTGAAGCAACCTATCTTCAATTGGTCTTGCCTTCTTTTATCAGAAAGTTTCTAGGGTCTCCTGATACTTGAGGGTGATATAGCCAATCTCGGAAGGATCAGAATCCATGTTTTCATTTAAAAGAAAAGACACATGAAGACAAAGATATAAAAAATGAAGGCATGTATTTTATGCTCTCAGATTCCTAACAGCTAAATGTCTCCCCCCAAGAATTTTGGTGATGATATTCTTATTGTTGCATGTATAAAAAAAAATGCCAGAACAACAGAGATTATACCTAAAAGCTCTCTGAGTATGAGAAATTGTCAATTTGCCACGACAGAAATCTCCTCAGTTGCCTCCGTTGATGTCACTTCACGCTGTTCTTGCTCTTTCAGACAATCTTCCAATGCACTAACTCGTAGTTTACTGAATCCCACAATAAGTGGTCTGCCCATGAAACTCTGCAATATAAAGGAGAAATTAGCTGAAAAAAAAGACTCCTGCAACAACTAACCCCGTAAAATTTCAAGACAAAAATTCATATTTGGAGACAAAGGCTTTGATACGCTGTGAGAGCACAGAATTACCTTTCCATTAAAAGCACTTATTGCCGCTTCTGCAGCTTCTTTTGAAGAAAAGGACACAAACCCATATCCAGCCGGTCGTCTTGGTTTTGTTTGGTAGACAATTTCAGCAGACAAGAGAGTATCAATTGGGCCACCAAAGAGTTCTTTGAGATCACTTGACCTAACCCTCCAAGCCAAGTTGCCAACAAACACATTATATTTTATTATAGGAGCCTTTGACGGAGGAGTTGATTTCTTCTTTAATGATCGAGAATATTCAACCTTTATAACACGCCCATCTAATTCCTATGCAAAAAAACTAACTGGTCAGAAATTATTGAAAAAAAGATGCAACAGATCCTGAAAGGTATCCCCATATTAGATGTTGTAATAACTAAGTTTCTTTTAGATCTCAATACTACCACCAAAGTGTAATTAGTATGCACGACTTTTTTCATGATATCATTAAAGGTAAGGAAAAAATCTTAAAAGTCATCAAAATGCAGATTACTGAAAGTGCTATCAGTTCCCATGGAAAGAAACAATTAGGATAAACTAAAATAAAATAAACTGAAACTTGAACCAGGTGACCCTACATCTTACGGAAACTGAAAACGCCACATATGACACTTAAAAATACATGAAGAATTTTCTCCATGGCAAGAAAATTTTCAAGTCATCCTGACGTTCCTTCATGCCATAAAAAGTTATAAAAGGAAAGATAGGTGAAGAACTGCTCAACAAATCCAACAAGATAGAGAATACCCACTTGATTTTCGATTCGAATAACTGGTACAGAAATACTATAAAAATATTTCTGATTTTGGTCAGTAAAAAGAAACAGATAACTAAATTAAGCGTTACAACTTTTGGGGGTTTCTCAGCGCAGATTTTAAACATTCTAGGTCTTTTCTTTTTCTTTTTCTTTTTGTGTTCTTTCGGTTTCTGCAATTAGAAAATCTTATTCCATTCAGGTCGTGAAAGCGGAAGTTAGGTCGATTCCTTACATAGGACTCGAGCTTGGTAAGCGCCTGCAGAGCCTCTTCCTCGGAACCCATTGTAACAAATGCCAACCCACGATTCCGAATCTTGTTATACATAGAAAGCTGCAAACATGAAAAGAACATAACACAAATTTCAATTAATAAAGCTCGTGGCAAATCCGAAAGGCACCCCAGGGAAGCAAAAGCACGTAAAACAAACCTCAACATCGACTACTGTCCCGTATTGTTCGAAGAGACTTTGAATATCGTCGGAAGTGCAAGTCCAAGGAATGTTTTGCGCGATCAATCTAGTTCTATCTGGAGTAGAATCAGCTGCATCTACGAGGGCTTCGACGGTGGGGGAAGAAGTAGGCACCGAGGAAGAGACAACAAATATAGAGCTCCTGCATAGCGTCCGGGAAATTGAAGGACAAGAAAGGAGGTGAACTTCTGGGCGTTTTCTGAAGAGGAGATGTCGAGAAGGAGACTCTCGAATCCCCCTCGCAAGCGCGGGGTGAAGATTGAGGAGAAGCGCCATACTCCAAATGAGAATTGCTGCTGGCTGTTTTATACACACGCTGAAATGGATAATCCTGAGCTAGAAAATAAAAAAATCGACTGGATTATAATTCTTCTTTTAGAAATAAACTCCTCGGCTTCCACTTAGAATAACCCAAAACCTGTTATGTTGTACGTAAGTGGTGAATTACCGTATCTTACTAATTCTGCCTTCACACTCTTACATTTAAAATTAAATATTTATTTAAGTATATATTATATATATATATATAATTAAATTATTTATTAATTTAAACAAGTTAAAATTTATCTTAGTTTATTAACAGAATAGTTAAATAAAATTATCTTATAAAAATTAAATCAATCATAGTACAATTATATATTAAAATACTCTCTTTTTTATTTATATAAATTCATAATTTAATATTATATTTAATGACTATTTTAAGAATGACAATTTAGATATTGTAAAAGTAATAATTTGATTAACATTTGGATATTATAAAATTAAGGATTTTTAATTATTTATATATATTTAATTAAATAATATTAAATTATTTATTAATTTAAAACAAGTTAAAATATTTTAGTTTAGTTAAATAAAACTATCTAATAAAATTAAATCTATAAAAGTAATTTTGTATAATAAAATACCTTCTTTTTTATTTACAAAATTTTATGATTTTTAATATTACATTTAATTAATATTTTAAGAGTGGGAATTTAGATATTAAAAAATAATATTTTGATTAAGCATTTGAATATTATAAAAGTAAATTTTGTTTAAGTATTTTTAATATAATTAACTAATTTAATTACAATTTAGTTTATTTATTAATTCCTAAAATCTATATTAACTTATTAATAATAAATAAATAAAAACTATCTTATAAAAGTTAAATTTATTATTATTTCATTAATAAATTTCTTAAGTACTTTCACCTATATTTTTCGCGATACATTAACACAAAAAAATTACTTTCCACTACATTTTCTAGTTGTACACACTAATACAAAAAAATAATTCATTTTCATTTTCGCTTTCTCTTTCAAAGTACACTACTCTTAAAGGAGGATTTTTTTTTTATAGATTTATAAAACTTTTAAGTATTTTTATTTAACCTAATTACCCAAAAATAGGTAAATAAAAGCTAAAGAAACAAGTTATTCTAGCACTGAATATTGATATATTGTATAGAAATATTCTAGCATCAGAGGCCAACTATACAATTCACTAAGAAACAATAACCAACACATCATGTAAAACGTCGATTATTGCCTCAAAAATAGTAGCAAATTGCTATCCATAAATACATGCAACTACCTACTACAATTACAATTTTTAAGGTCGGCAGCTTTTCATCCCAAAACGAAGAAATGCAAGGTAAATCGTTCAACATGAATCCCTGGCGTTTACTGATCATCTCCTCTTTGAGGTGGTCTCATTAGATACTCAATATCATAACCCTTCTCCTGGAACTCCAATAGGACTTCATTCCTCATGCGTATCCACAATTTGTGAGCTTCTTGGTCGAATTTTTGTGTTTGCAACTTCTTTTGGAGGTTCTCAGAATCCTTGTCTAAATCAACGAATCCTTTGAGCCCAATCGTTGTTCCAAGAGTGCCTCCACTTGCGATAAACTTCTCTACTGCTTCCTCATCACCAGGATAGGGAAATCTCCGACGCTCATATAAGTGTGCCATTTCTCTCTCTTCCTGGCATTAGATGGACGTATAACCTCAATTTCACAGTAAAAGAACTAACAACGTCTCACACATGCCATGAGTAACACAAAATCTATCAATCAGTAGGAAAATGATTTGTATGACCATTAAATTTTTTCACCTTTAATATACACTTAAACCAGATTCGATGATGCTGAAGAAATAATCCATTCAAGCAAACAAATGCTGTTGGGTCCAATTTTTTCAAATCATACTTGTTATATGAGTGATTCAGTGGCACTGGACTACCCAACACCATGGAAGAATTTTGGTGTGGATGTTGCTTAAATGATGTCTACAATGAACAGGAGATACTGAATAAAATTTTATTTCCATTGCCAGTTCTACCAAGAGTTGCCACTAACAGAAAAATAAAATTTATGTCATGGGAAAATATCTTAAGTTTGGGTATCCATGAATCAGATCTAAGACACATGAACCACTTCCACAATATTTATTTCTGCCAAATGACAAATGAAGATTTGGATCACCACCAGATGCTACAACGTGAGCTGACGTAAATGGTGGAAATGATTGCTATGTTCAATTGTTACTTCTCCAATAACAAAGAATATGAAGGGAAATAGAATTGTTCAAGAAAATGGATTGAATCCTCAACAAAAAGAACAGAATCTTCAAATGAAAGCTTTCATCAGTTCTACCTTTGGACGAGGCTTAAGAGTCCACCAACCAAGTGGAGATGTTTCATTCCACAACCAGGCAAGACCAAACACTGTATATGTGCAGAGCAAAGCTTTTCCTATTTGCTACCAGAAAGGGTAATCTTCCTTGCCCAATCCTATTTTCCTGATTTTAACATTTTAACAAAAAAAATTAAAAACTAATCAATCTCTACTATTTTCATATTTTAAAAATGCTAAATATTAGCATTAGATATATCAAAGACTTGTAGAAGATAAGAGATTTGAGTCTTCTCTCCATAACCAGTAGTTTGAGTTATAGGTCATCAGCTTCTTAATAAAACATTGAAAAAGAAAAGAGAAATATATATGTTGATAAAGAAAAGAAGGAAAGGAACATAAGTTTCAGATATTTGCTCCCACATGAATGTACAAGAGAGCAGCCTCTAAGGTTGCATCTTTGATGCCGTAGCTAGAGATGGCATAGCAACATCTTCGTTCTTGAGAACTCTTTGCCTTTTCCATCCGATGCTTGAGGACTAAGACCCTTTTTTTACGTATTTGTTAATCTCTTTGATGTTACAAAAATCAAAATCTGAACATGGTACAACCTTGAGCAGTGTCCAAGTCCAGGTCAAACTGCATCAACCAGATTGAACTGTTCCACAAACTAAATTCAGATATGATAACTTAGACAAAACCCTCACTTCAATGACAACTATTTATATTTCTAATATTTCATATCTAATATTTATATTACTAATATTCAATAAATTCTTTCATCTCATTTCCTCAAAAAAAAAAAAAAAAATCTAATATTTCCACAGTTGATAGACCCAGCTAGAAAATTGACAGGGTCAGCAGCTGAATAGATTCACCTGGCTGGGGATTTTTAGGTGAACCCAAGCAGACTAAGAACCTGTATCTCGCTCAAGTTGCTCCAACTAATCCATTTCGTCAAGGCTTTACATCTTTGACAGAAATAATAATCTTTTTTCTTTCATTTTTGGATAACAACAAGAAATTTTATTAAGAAAATGAGCTTGAATACATTACTGACAGAACAGGAAAAACAAACACCTGACAAAAATACAAAATTAACAAATTTTAAAAGTTGTGGGACTTACTTCAAGAACTTTTGAGCTTTTGATAATTTTGCCATTTGAAAACCTGTAAAAGGTAAATTTCAACAGAAAAGGTGAAATGGTCATGTCTACTTCAACAAGATAGATTTCCAATCCTAAAGCAATGAAAACATAATGATACACCAATGCAAGTACAATAACTCGAAACTAGAGGACGAGTTTCAGACATGACTATGAGTAAGAAATGTCTGTGTTTTAGGTTACAGGAAGTTCAAATGCATAGTGCATAAAAGTGGTTCTTCTCGATATTATGCCTTGATCTACCCTGAAGCAGCCCTAGAAATACAGGGCATTAAGATAGGCAGATCAAAAAAAAATTATGCACCATAGGTGGAATAGATTTTGAACAAGAAGCTCAAATTTGTAGCTAAACATGAAAGAAGCCACTTTGGGGCTCCAAGAATAAAGTTTATGATGTTGACAAATTGATAAAACCTCTTAAACAAGGCAAATTAATTGATAAAATCTCTCGAACAAGGTGAAAATAATAGCTTACAAACATGAGAGCCAGCAAGCTGGTGACATATATCAATGGTTTAACGTTGAATTGGAAACACAATTGTATGACATTTAGAAGAAAAATGTTGCAACCTAAATATATAACATTTAGAAACTCAACTCAGACTGCCCAAATGTTTCTTGCAATGTTTTTCCAAATGTAGAAAAAATGCCAGGGTCGAACATTCCAATGTTTTGTGGGCCATTTTTTTTTTTTTTTTTGAAAAAGCATTTGGTGACAGGAAAACATTTGGGCTGATCTCTACATTGCCTGAGATAAACATCGGACACCTAAACGTAGAACATCATGATCCAATTCAGATTAAGAAGAAAAAACATAAAGACCAAGAGAGAGTACAAGCTATACATATAATCCTACTATCAATCCATAACCACAAAATTATTGGTGTAATTGTAAAGATGTTAGTCCAAAATACAGTTCCTGAGAATTCTATCACTAGTTTTGGAACTCAGAATTTTTGTTTAAGAAACCTAAGAACCTACTCCAAGTGAGTTTGTACATCTCTTAAACCACTCCCATACCACATACTAGGATTTAAATCTTGGCTTCAACCAAACAAGGAACAATATATAACTTGATTCATAGCCATGATTCCATGTACAATGGCAGAAATAAGGAAACATTAAAACAATGGCAAGCAAAGTTCGAAATTTCTAGATGTACTGACAGATTCTCGATTTTTTTTAAGAGGTGATGATTTTATTGCAAACAAAGATGCCAAAGATTACACTAAGGGAGACCTCCCCTTATAATAAGAGATTGCAGGGAAGTTCCAAGCTTAGCACAAGAGTCAGCAATAGAATTAGCTCATAAGATGAATCGAAGTGTTTCATATGAAGTTGTTGGAACCCCAAGACTTGCATTCTATCCTAAAGAATATTTCCATTTTCTTATAAGGAAGCTATTTGTGGTTCTAGCCAAAGTTTGAAGTTCCTTGAAGTTGAAATACACCCAAACAAAGCCCAGTGTAATAGAGGTTTTACTAGTAGTTGAAGTAACATCAACAAGAATTAAGTTAATGATGGACAAAAAATTGAGGAAAGGTTCACATAGATCAATTTTTTTTCTAAAGGTGTATAATCATTCTAAATGGATAATCCATTCAACACCTCATTAAAATCTTCAATAACACATTACAGAAATTGCAATGTTCTCGTTAAAGTTGATAGACTGAAATAATCCCATACAGAACATGCTACCAGGAAGAAAAAAAACTTAACATTCTATATAGATCGAAGTGCTAATAACAAAGCATAACAACGCAGTAATGACCAGAAGGGCTCTTCTGTAAAGAAAAAAGAAAAAGGCAAAAACTAGTTGTTTTATGATACCATCTTACCCACTCCAAATAGCTAAATAAAGGACAGAATTCAAAAGGAAGTAACTCCAGTTCAGTGATGTTCAAAGAAATTAAGTGCACATTTATTGAAATAAGCAAAAAATGAATTAAGACAGAGAAGTCAATAATGGAACAAGAAGAAAACCAAAATGGGTCAACCAGATATTAATATATGGAAAGCCAAAAAGCAACTGACAAAGTTGTGACAGAAACTGAGAATAGTTATCATACCCCTTTCAGGTCAACCTTGTTCCTCTCATGACAGCAACTGAGAATGAACCAAGACATATAAAAGTGGGAGAGTACTACAACAACATGAAAAGCAGGAAACAATACAAGATACTCCAGTCATGCTTTATATTTGCAAAAGCATCAAGACAACGGTAAATTAGTGACTTGGTTTACTAATATACTTGTGAATGAACGCCTAAAGTTTGTTTGTATGACATTTTTCGCTTAAGCCATTTTTTTTTCTAGGCCTAATTTAAACATTGTGTAGAGGTAAAAAGGGTCTGTAGTTGGAGTGATTTCTGAAAGAAATTACTAAGAAATGATTGTGAAAAATAGGAGTAATGTCAAATAGCAAATGATAATAAAGGACTCGATGACAAATGCATATCAGAGGCAGTGTCTCAACAACTTTCATTAGCTTCGCTTAGAGAATTCCCACATGCAAAAATATTCTTCAGGTGGAAACAAAGAGGTCAATCTGACAGAAAATGCATGATTGCTGGGATTTCCGTTTCAAAGATTAAGTGGAGAGAAGGATTAGTATACCATTAGGGCATTCCTTTACTAAGCCTTGGATCCTAGATATCCCACACTCATTTTAGTGAATCGTAGTGAGAATTGATACCTCCTACTCAGCGTTTTTCATGCGTAAACCGAGACATCAAATTCGAAATGACAAAAAAAACAGCGAAGTAAAACAAAATACAGCAAGAAATTCAACAGATTAAGGCAAACTAAAAGATTCAAAAGATAAAACGTAAAATAAAAGAGCATTCTCCGTGACTATCGTGTGCGGGATACCTCAATTTTAAGAAAGAAACCACTTTCACCAAATAATAGAAGAATACACATTACTCTCAAGGTTCAAATGCTGATTTAAACTTGTTTATTTGGCTTCAGCAAGATTGAATAAACCAACAGAAGAGAAAACACTACTAGTCCTCTCCAGAAAGAGAGGAATGGATCACAATTACGAGGTAATAGAGTAATACCTGGAAAGGAAAAGGAGTTAAAATGACGATGGAAGTTGCCATCTCGGAACTTGAGGGATGGCGTTCGCTAGAAGAATCGAGTATACCCGATTGCTGTTGCTGCTGAATAACGTGGAAAAAGAGCATGAAGCAGCAAGCGAGAGAGAGAGAGCCGTCCGCCGAAGAAAGGATGCACAACAGCCCGGAGGAAGACGGAGAACAAGACGGCAGGGGAATTTGTCCGAATAAAGACTTTCAAAATAACCCAAAACCTAAACTCTCTCTTCTAATTCTCACTCTGCCCTCTCTGTCTATCATTTGGATATAATAAAATTAATCATTTGTTTAAGTATTTTATTTTATATATTTATTTAAATTAAAAATATTAATTATTTATTAATTTAAACAAGTTGAAATTTATCTGAGTTTATTAAAAAATAGTTTAAAATTTTATCTTATAAAAACTAAATCTATTAGAGTAATTTTATATAATAAAATATCCTCTTTTTTATTCATATAAAATCCTAATTTTAATATTATATTTGATTTTCTAATTTAAGAGTGATAATTTAGATATTAAAAAAGTAACAATTTGATTAAGAATTTGGATTTTATAGAAGTAAGTATTTGTTTGATCATTTTATTAAATATATTTAATTAATTAAATAAATAATTTCAAATTAATTATTAATTTAATACAAGTTAAATTATTTTTAAAATTTTATTTTATTTTATTTAAATAAAATGATCTAAAATAAAATTTAAATCTATTAAAGTAATTTTATATAATAAAATAAAATTTTATATAAATTTCTTATTTTAATATTATATTTAACTGCCATTTTAAGAGTGAAAATTTAGATATTGTAAAGTAACAATTTGACTAACATTTGGATATTATAAAAGTAAGGATTTATTTAATCATTTTATATTTATATATTTAATTAAATAAATAATCATAATTTATTTTAAATTATTTATTAATTTTAAACAAGTTAAAATATATTTTAGTTTAGTTAAATAAAACTATTTTATAAAATTAAGTTTATAAAAGTAATTAATATAATAAAATACCATATTTTTTCTTTACATAAATTTATAATTTTTAATATTATATTTAATTAATATTTTAAGAGTGAAAATTTAGATATTAAAAACAAAATTTTGATTAACCATTTGGATATTATAAAATTAAAATTTGTTTAATTATTTTATTTTTATATATTAAATAAATAAATAAAAGTTAATTTATTTATTTTATTATTTATTAATTCAATCAAGTTAAAATTTATCTTTAACTTATTAATAGAAAATTTAAATAAAAATATCTTATAAAATTTAAATCTATTAAAGTATTTTATTAATAAATTTATATATTTTCCATAATACTTTTCACTGAAAAATTATTTTCCACTATAATTTTCATTATGATAAAATAACACAACAACTTTCGCTTTCACTTTCACTTTATCCTCTTATCTCTGCAACTGTGCTCCTTCCCTCCCACGAGCAAGAGAAAGCTCATTCCTTCCGACAAGCGATAGAAACGTTATATGAGCAAGAGAAAACCCATCCCTCTGACAAACGAGAGAATGTTATTTCCTTCCCTTCGTTGTGTCAATACACTGGGTGATTTGCAGGTATCTACTATAGAATATAGGAAAGATGAATAATATTATCGTGATTATTATTGATCATATGTAAACTATTTATAGAATTACACAAAGAGATTGCAGGTGATTAAGACTCTATAATCTGAGTCTATCTTTAATACAAATACTAGTTATCTTTATATCTATCACTATGTTTATCTCTATCTCTATCATGCCCCTACAAGATGGAACTCAGATGGGAGAGTCCAATCTTGATCTTCAAAAAGAATATTCTTGGAAGTGGTTCAGAGAGAGCAGCGGTACTCGAGGCGGCTAGTGCAGACGGAATTTGATCGTCTGGTGGCAGAGCAGCGGCACTGGAGGTGGGTGGTGTGGACATAATTTTATCATCAGGTGGCAGAAGAGTGGCACTGGAGGTGGCTGGTGCAGACGGAATGTCAACGTCAGGTGGCAGAAGAGTGGCACTGGAGGTGGCTGGTGCGGACGGAATGTCAACGTCAGGTGGCAGAGCAGCGACACTAGAGGCGGCTAGTGCGGACGGAATTGCATCGTCCAATAGAAAGACAGCGGCTGGGGCGGACGGAATTGTGTCGTCCGATAGAAAGACATTGGTTGGGGCAGACGGAATCGCATAGTCCGGATAGGAAGAAGTGGTTTTTTTTTTTAATAATAAACAATGTCGCGCGTGCGAACTCACACGCGTGAAAGCCCTCGTGCGAGTTCACACGCGTCCAAGGGGGAAATAATTTTCCCCTTGAACTTAGGTCGTCTCGGTGCTGCCGAGACGGCAGCGGGGGTGGTGGCGCCGGCAGACGGGAGCGGTCGGCGCTGTGGCCGGAGGGGGAACGGCGGCGACGGCGAGCGGCAGGCGGCAGCGTGCGGCGACGGTTGGTTGCAGAGACTTCTTAGAACCTTCAACGGTCTGCGGCAACGCTTTGAGAAGAGCAGAGGTCTGGGGCAACGAGCGGCGACTGCGTGCGGCAGCGGCTTGCGGCGACGACGGGAGAGAAAAAAGATGGTAGAGAAGAATACCAGTGACTCTCTCCGGCGGCCTGCGGCGACGTGAAAAAAGAATCGAGAAGAAAATATCACTGGGTCGCTGTAGCGGCGGCGAGTGGCAGCGGCTTACGGCGGAGGAGTGACGGCAGAAGTTTTTTTTTTTTTTTTTTCAAAAATTCCTCCGGCTAGATTGCGCGGAGAACGGGTAGAGAAATACCTGGTATGGGCGGTTTCAAATCTCCCTCCCGAATCAAACCAAACTGAGTAGATTACCGCGTGACAACGACTATGAAAGCCGGTGAGGTGACGATTAGTCTACTGTCGCCACTACTTTCTCGAAATTTTTTGTCGATTCCTTCCATACATCAATCGAGATACAGACAACGGACAAAGAAATAAATGTCTTCTTCTACCTATCAACTTTGAATCATGTAGATTAAGATTACCCTTTCTCTTTTATAAAACGATGTTGTGCAAATCCTTGCTTCCGTCCACATCGATCATGGCGGCAGCTGCTTAGAGGGTAAGCTTCATCGAAAGACGTTTGAGGGAAACAGGGGAGTAGGGGAAGAAGATATCTTTGCGTCGAGTGGTTGTGGGGACCTGTTGTATTGTTTCTGGGGTTGTGGTGATTTGGATGATTTGGAGCAGGAATCGCTCCTGCACGATGAACGGCAAGCAGGAGGCGTGGTGGTTGAAGAAAGCGAGATCAGTAAATTCTTGGAAGTTTTGGTCGAACCCAAATGGAAGACCTTCTTGCAAGGGTTCACCGATAGTTGTAAGAAAAGGAGGCTGTAGTTTCAATATGATCCCCACAGTTATCCTCTCAACATTAGTTTTTGTGTATTGTTTTGTGTTGTTTTGTTCTTACTTTTGTTATTATTTCTTTTCTTTCTGAATTCCATCTTTTGTGAGAAAATTTATTAAATAATATAGAAAGTGATTTTCTCTTCCGTTTTTTCCTCTTTCAATGATTCTCTGCCAAACAACAAAAAATAATTTTCTCTTCACCAATTTTTAATTTTCACTAATGTTTCATTTACTTGTTTAACCATACAATAAATAGGCAAATTAATGGAAAGAAAAACTTTAATTCACCAATTTTTAATTTTCACTAATGTTTCATTTACTTGTTTAACCATACAATAAATAGGCAAATTAATGGAAAGAAAAACTTTAATTTTGATGTTTCAAACTGATGAGAAAAGGAATAGTCAAGGGATAATGAGAAGGTAAATGGAAGACATTATATCATTTCATTTTATAGGTGGATAATTTACACAGCTAAATATTTGTGCTTTTGAAATGAGGCAAAATGTGACTAATCCGATCTAGTTAAACCATTCTTGGGACTAAACCTAGTACCTGGGTTTAGTGTCTTATTTGAATCCAATTCCCAGCCAAAAGGTCCATTCTATATTTTTCTAATTTTCTAAAATTTAATTTTTCAACAGCAGAGCAAAAATAATAAAAAAATCTTGAATATATAATTATATGAGAAATAAAAATGACTTAAAAAAACCAAACAAACCCAATTTCCAGGCATTTACCCAAACAAAGAGACGACTTGACAAACACGTCGGAAGGACAGAATCATGTGCGGCATTTGAGTAGCAACCATGAACTCCTATCATCCAGAAAGTGTTCAACTTTGTCGTGACAAAGCGGCGGGTTTGGTTGAGGGTTCTACCTCACGAAGGGGGAGATGGAATTAGGGTCCCGATTTGGTTAGAACTTAATTGTAAATACAGGTTTTGTTTAAACCCTTTTTGTAATTTTCTATTTGAACTATTTAAGTTTCTGAAACTGTGGAACAATGAGAAAATTTTGAAACCCTCGTCGCTTTCGTCCCTGTTATCTCTGATTCGTCTTCCTCTCAACTTAAAAAATCCCAAAAGAATCTTTCAAACTCTGCTTCTAGGAGAGCCACCAAACCAGACACCCACTTAATTACTTTAGTAACAGTTCTGCCAAACGATGAACTCTTACAGCTGCAATGGCGTTAATAAATCCATCCATGCACGTAATCCCATACGATCTTGATTTAATCAAATCCAAAGGTATATATTTAATGAAGAATCCAAATTTCAACAAGATGACCAAAAAATTATAGGTCGGTTTCTATTTACAATAAGATTGAAGTCGTCACAGTCTTTGAAGTTTGAAAGGTCAAGATTTGATTTTCATCGTCTCTGTCGAACTTTCTTCCTTGATGGTTCCTGAAATTCCAGTCTGCTGTAACTTTCCTTCTCCAATCTGAAGCTCCTCCTTCTGATGCTTCTCTTCTTCTTCTTTGGATTCATATTCGCCGTCCACCACCTGTTCCATAAAGTTTTCCACGTCGTCTGATACCTCCTGGAACTGCGCTTGATTAAATTGAGGGGTTAAGAATTTTGAAAGCCTGTGAAGTAAGCTAGGCAGAGAATGAACTGGAAGAATTTTATATACCTTGTTGATGATGTCTATAGCGTCTTCAGCGCCATCACTTACTTCTTTTGATACTTCTTCAATGCACTCCACTGTGTTTCTCATCCATCCACCTTCTGGGAGATTTTCGGCCACCTCGTCTGCTACCTTCACCACAGTGTCTGCTACGTCGTCGATTACCTCTACTACATCTTCCACCTTCTGTACGACACTTTCGACGTCACCTGAACATGATGAGACATTCAGATAAGAGCAGAGATAATAATCATGTTTGAGGATTATGTGGTTTTTGCTATATCAGTGTCCTTACGTTGGAAAGACAGTAATCTTCCCCCAGTTATCGCCCAGAATGGTCGAATCAGAGAGAAAACCAATCCAACGATGCCTTTTGCCCTGCATTCAGACACCGATCAGTACTCATGAGGGTCAATTTTCTGATTTGAAATCAAAAGATGGAAGAATAACAAAGTTCATTCGTCTGTTTAGATGATCACCATTCAGGCAAATTGGGTTTTGGAAGATTTGCAAATGGTGGTGGAATTTTGCCGCCGCTGCATCAGAAGCACAAAATCAAAGCTCAGTACCATATCCATCATTCCAACTATTGGAGACAATAAAACATCAGAGGCTGCTGCAGCTGCCTCGTAGAGGAAGCATTCATTGAATCTCCAAAGTCACTTACCTTGATGCATTGACTCTGAATTTCACGGCAGAGTTGAGATTGCCCCGTCGAAACCCTTCATTCTTCAAGAAATTATACCCATGTTTAAACAGATGAGAACGCTGAAAATGGCGCGCCGCAGTACCCTTAAGATCATTGTTTCTGTGCCGATTGGGAAGGTGCAAGCCGCCATTGTTGTAGAAACCAAAGGATGAAATCAAAGACATGGTGGTTTATCTCTTGAAAGGCAGCAAACAAACAGAGTTTTCGCTCTTCCCCCTCAAATCTATGAATGGAAACGAAAAAGCTGATGAACCTTAATGGAATCCTAGCCAGTGCAGCTCAACAAACGCCAATATTTATAGATACAGTCTGGAAAGGTTTACTAGTGCGTTGGGGCATTCTTGGATATCCATATTTGAAAAATTCAACTTGACGAGCTGGCAGGAATGACTTTGAACATCCACTTACACAAGTTTCTTATATAAGTGTTGAGGAACTTTCCATCCTAGGTGTGTTTCTTGTCCGGCTCTTACACGAAAATCCCTTGGGACTCCTATTCTCAGACGCGTCTCAAGAAATCTTAAAAAGCCGTCAGGACGTTAATAGATTCTGGTTCATAGATTCCAAGAAATAATGGAGGTTTTTAACCAAGCCACCGTTCCCACGTGTCCCTCGTGTAGCTAGGTCTGTTTATCTGGTGTCGCATCATCACCAACAAATCAATGTGAGAAGAACGGTAAACATCAGCATATTGGACACGTTGTGTGGTTCAACGATAAACTCTTTTGTTGGCCATGATTTACTCAGCAAGAACAGGGGTCAGGTTGAACGAACGATTACGTGAGGAATCCAACAAAAACCTCGTCTGGGATTCTTCCAACGTGAAAGAGTTTTCCGTTTCAAATTGTTAAAAGGAAAGGAAATTGGACTTCTTCGTATTTTTTTTGTGGCCAACATTTCACCAGCTGAGGATAAACTCACCATTGAATGGAGCCTCATGAGAGAACAAAAGTTTCTTAGCCTTGTCCATTCCAAAACTCTGAAATAGATGATCGAATGCAAGTTGACAAGCTTATCTAATTTCAGACATGACTCAGTGTCTCATCCATTCGAATTATTCACAGTTATAAATGGATAGAATTTAAGCTGTATCTCATGACCTGATTTTTTTCCAGTACGCTCATGAGATGGTCAAGAACTACAAGGGTTATGAGCTTTTTCGAAATCAATATTTCAGGTTGTCAATCCACTCGAAGGGAGTTTTGCCCTAGAATTCATCTTTTCACTACGATGATCCAAACATCATCTACAATTTACAACACCGGCCTAAACACCTTTGGCTCCAACGGTCAATTTTATTAATTTTTTTAATTTTTTTGGTCTTAATCCAATATATGAATTTCATTATAAAACTCATAATTAGACTAGGTGAATTTATTCAATATAATGCACTCTTTTAAAATAGTTGTAACCAAATAACACTTCCTAATGCAAGAAACAAAGTTCTATTCAGGCATCAAGGTTCCTCTTTTTATTTTTTTACATTAATCATTTTCTTATAAATAAGGAGAAGCAATCTTAGAATTTCGATTTCTATAGTTTTTGATAAATTAACATTTTAAATAAAAATTTATGCCATCATGGAATTATTCCTATTCGTTCTTCATAACAATTGTTAAAAGATTACGAAAACATTTCCACAACTATTCAAAGCATAATTTCAAGTGTTTCAAACCCTTAACACTTTTGAATAGATCACCTAATTGGATGAATTACATAATTAATGCCATTTAATCTTAATGGATAACCAAAAATGGTCTTTTAAGGGGTCAAAGCTCATGGATCATTTAGTCACAATTTCTTAATAAATTATTTAAATTCACTAACTAAACGATTAACCCTAAGCTTTGATAGTGATGCTATTATTAAAATCGATGATTTGTACTTTTCATTAGATAATAAACATAGGAGCAAGCAAGATTTTTTTAATAAACAAACCAAATTAAACTAAAAAAATTAGAAGAAAATAACTAAAATTTCTTTATTGAACTTTCAACTTTACATTAAGAGAAAATCAACCCGGTCATGCCTTATTCTCACTTGAAACTCTTCCCCTTTTAGGGTTGTAACATGTCCTTTTACAGTGTTTATTTCATTAAAACCACCAACATTAGGGTTGTAATTTGTACTTTTTTCATTAAAACCTCCCACTTACCACAAAATATAATTTCATCAAATTGCCTAAATTTTCTGATCTTCATTATTACAAAAAAAAATTATATATATAAGAGGGCCCTTGTAGTTGGAACAAGGATACTAGTCAAGGAGACTTAACGTCAATGGGACAAGGACAATCGACCCAGTCAATTCCAAGTTGTTGAACATATCTTTCAATCTAACCTCAACATTCGATTTTATTCAATTAAATGCCCAAACTAATCTATACCACACATCAGACTGATTGAAATTCAAGATATTTAAGGAAAATTATTGAGTTCCACATTTAATTACAGAAGACCATCTATAATTGTTTCTTCAGTAGCATCTCAAAGTGGAACGAAATAAGGGTAGTTCTATGTATATAAAGCTCTTATTTATTTATTGCCTAATCTTGTTTCAAATCTGTTGAAACCAAGACAATAATCCGAGCATATATCAAGAGATTATCACGAAGTATCTAAAACACATGAAAAACCGCAATATGTGCAGAAACAGTAAATAAATCACACAGGAAAGAGCACAGAGTTTACGTGGTTCGGCAACAGCCTACTCCATGGGTAGAGACGATGATTCCACTAAATCACGAGCAAAGGGAAGACCTTTGCGGCTCCAAGCATATACAAAACGAAAATGGATTTCTCCACCTCGACGAAACCCTATCTCTCGAAAGAAAATCCCCAAATGTCTCGACCACCCAAAAACTGAGTTCCCGGTTAAGTCATCCGGGTCCAACAACAAATCTCCACCTTGGCATAAATTCAATTTATCCTCTCTGATAAATGAACATGTCTTTTGCCGTCTCCACCTTGCCCCTTAGGGCACCCTCCTCAAATACAACGAACACCAATCAAGTCCAAGCAGTGCTTGAACTTGAGTGTAGGAACTGGTTTGGCCATCATATCTGTTGCATTCTCTACGGTACCAATCTTATTTACCTCAATCTGGCCCTGAGAGACAATATCTCTCACAAAATGATATCTGACATCAATGTGCTAAGTTCTCTCATGATACATCTGATTTCTAGCCAAATGTATAGTACTCTGACTATCACAGTGAACAATTGTAGCACCTTGTGACAAACCATGCTCACCAAGTAAACCTCTCAACCAGATAACTTCTTTCACTGCCTCAGTCACAACCATGTACTCGGCCTCTGTAGTGGATAAGGCAACTGTAGTCTGTAATGTTGCCTTCCAGCTCACTGCACAACTCGAAAGAGTTAAAACATAACCTGTCAGAGATCTCCTCTTATCATGATCGCCAGCATAATCAGAATCAACATAGCCAACTGCACCAGTATCTCTGCAACTTCCAAATACCAAACCAGTACTGGTAGTACCCTTCAGGTATCGAAATATCCATTTCACAACCTGCCAGTGTCCCTTGCCAGCCATATATCTACTCACAACACTAACCGCATGTGAAATATCTGGACGAGTGCAAACCATGGCATACATAAGGCTCCCAATTGCACTCGTATAGGGAACATGGGATATGTGCTCCTCCTCCTCCTCCTCGGTCTGCGGTGATAACTCTGTTGAAAGTCTGAAATGAGCAACAAGAGGAGTGTTCACAAGTTTAGCGTCCTGCATCCCAAAACGCTCAAGTACCTTCTCAAGATAACTCTTTTGTGACAGGTACAACATGTTTGCCTTTCTATCCCGACGAATCTCCATGTCCAATATTTTCTTTGTTGTGCCCAAATCTTTCATCTCAAAATCACCACGGAGTTAAGCCTTCAACTTGTTGACCACAGACATATCTTTGGCTGCTATAAGCATATCATCAACATATAACAACATATATACAAATGAGCTATCTGAGAGATCCCTGCAGTAAACACAACTGTCATGCTCACTTCTGGAAAAACCATGGTCCACCATAAACATATCGAACCGCTTATACCACTGTCTAGGTGATTGTTTCAGCCCATACAAAGATTTCTGAAACAAACAAACATAGTCTTCCTTTCCCGAAACAGAAAACCCCTCTAGCTGATGCATATAAACTGCTCTTCAACTCACCATGTAGAAAAGTTATCTTGACATCAAGTTGCTCTAGCTCTAAGTCAAAAATAGCAACCATAACAAGCAACACGCGAATAGAGCTATGTTTCACAACACGTGAGAAGACCTCAGTGAAGTCTATACCCTCTCTCTAGATATAACCCTTTGCCATTAAACGTGCCTTATATCTAGCATCATCATCACCTGGAGTTCCTTCCTTTCTCTTGAAGACCCATTTGCATCCAACAATCTTCTTGCCCTTCAGTGGTTTCACAAGCTCCCAAGTTTGGTTCTTTTGGAGAGATTCCATCTCCTCATTCATAGCAATAATCCATTTTTCTAAATCACTACTCGTGACAGCTTCACGGCAGTTTGAAGGTACTTGAAACTAAAAGGTCTCTGCCACAGTCAATGCATAAGCCACCATGTCTGCATAGTCGTACTTCTGAGGTAGCCTTATCTTCCTTCTCACTTGATCTCGAGCCAAACTATACTGTTGCTTTTGAGATGCATCTTCTACCTCACTAGAATCTTGCACCCTTTCCTCAATAGACTGAACTAGAGTGTTTTTAATGTCTCTGCCAGAAGTATCACACTCAAGCTCCACCTGCTCACTGATACCTCGATTTCTACCTTCATCAACAGACTCCTTTATGGGGTGAAGCATATAAGTTTCATTAAAAGTAACATCTTTACTAATGAGAAACTTAGGTGACTTGGGATCAGTACACCATAATCTATAGACTTTCACCCCAGATACATAACCAGAAATATACATTTCTTCGCACGAGGTTCTAATTTACCCTCATTCACACGAGCATAAGCTGGACAACCAAAAATTTTCAAACCTGAATAATTTGCAGGAAATCCAGACCATACCTCAACAGGAGTCTTACACTCAATAGCAGTCGATGGAGATCGATTCATCAAGTAATATGCTGTGGAAACTGCCTCAACCCAAAAATCTTTTTCCCAAACTCGCATTAGAGAGCATACACCTAGCCCTATTCAAAAGTGTCATGTTCATGCGTTCTGCGACACCATTTTGCTGAGGAGTGTGCCTAACTGTACGATGTCGAGCAATTCCCACATTCTTGCAGAAATCATTGAACTCCTCTGAATAGAACTCCAAACCATTATCAGTCCTGAGTCTCTTGATTTTCTTTCCAGTTTGATTCTCAATCATAGCCTTAAACTGCTTGAAAGAAACGAGCGTTTCATCCTTAGTCTTCAACGGATAAAGCCAAACCTTCCTAGAGTAGTCATCAATGAAGGTAATAAAATACCGAGCACCACCCTTTGAAGGAACAAGAGAGGGACCTCACAGGTCAAAATGTATATAATCCACTGTACCCTTGGTTATGTGGATTGCCGTACTGAATTTAAGACGCATCTGTTTCCCAAAAACACAATATTCACAGAAGTCTAAATTCCCTGTCTTCTGACCACCAAGCAAACCATGTTTGCTCAAAACTGTCATTCCCCCCTCACTCATATGCCCTAATCGCATATGCCACAGATGAGTCGTGTTTAAATCTGAATCTGCAGATGAGGAAACTGCTACAGCACCTATGATTGTATAGCCCTGAAGCACATAAAGGTTGTCAACCTTTTTCCCTTTCATTACAACCAGTGCACCTTTACAGACCTTCAAAACTCCACCTTCAACTGTATATCTGCAGCCAATAGAATCAAGAGAACCTAGAGAAATCATATTTTTCTTCAAATTTGGTACATGCCGAACTTCTGACAAAGTCCTCATTATACCATCATGCATCTTGATTTGAACTGTTCCAATCCCAATAATTTTACATGGCATGTTGTTCCCCGTCAAAACTGTACCACCATCTACTAACTGATATGTCACAAAATAATCCTTGCTAGGACACGTGGTAGGAGCAACCCGAATCAAGTATCCACTCATCTTGTGAGTGTGCAGCACAAACATCAACTGAGAGAATATATTCTGAACCATTAGAATGGTCTTCAGCAACCCTTGCAATAACTTCCTTTCCTTCTCTTTGAGTTTTGGACAGTCTCTTACAAAGTGACCTGATTGGCAACAATAATTGCACTTGCCCCATTTCCCTTTTGACTTCAACCTAGAACGACCACTGCCCTTAGACTTTGCTAACTCCTTTCCCTTCGTTCACCCTCGAACAAACAGATCATCTGCTTGTTCCTTGCTCCCACTGGTAGACACCTTCTTCCTCAACTCCTTAGAGTATAAAGATGTATTTACATCCTCCATAGAGATGGTATTGTGCCCATGGAGCATAATCGTAACGAAGTACCCATAAGAAGAGGGTAAAGAGCACAACACAATCAGTACTTGATCCTCATCTTCAATGGTAGCATCTATATTTCTCAAATCCATAACAATCTTATTGAACTCATTAAGATGTTTTTTTAGAGATGTACCTTCTTTCATCCTAAGAGTATAGATGCGTTGTTTCAAATACAACCTGTTTGTGAGAGATTTAGTCATGTAAATACTCTCTAACTTCAGCCACAAACCAGTTGAGGTCATCTCATCCTCAACTTCCTGCAAAACCTCATTGGCCAAACACAATTGAATGGAACTAAGTACTTTGATGTCAAGTTCCTCCTTGTCTTCCTCTAACATCATAGCTAGAAGTTTCTCTTTTCCATTCAATGCTTTGTGAAAACCTTGTTGTACTAATAAGGCACGTATTTTCACGCACCACAAACTGAAACTCATCTGCCCATGAAACTTCTCTACTGTATACTTCACAACCATTTTACCAAAATACCCTCAATCACAAAAGGGCAAAAAAATCCCCTTGTTCAGATGCTTAAATCTTCTCTCCCTTTCGACCTCTCTGAAAAAACAGAGTCTCTCTCGGCTCTTACAAAAAAATGAGCTTCTCTCTCGGGACAAAAATCTCTCTGTCGCCGTTCAGCACTGCGGAAGCAGAAAGAGAGCTAAAATCCGGCGTCGTTGCTGGAAAACGAAGCTTTGATACCAGTTTGTTGAAACCAAGACAATAATCCGAGCATATATCAAGAGATTATCACAATACGAAGTATTTAAAACAAATGAGAAACCGAAATATGTACAGAAACAGTAAATAAATCACACAAGAAAAGAGACACATAGTTTACGTTGTTCAACAACAACCTACTCCCCGGGTAGAGACGACGATTCCACTAAATCACGAACAAAGGGAAAAATTTTGCGGCTCCAAGCATATACAAAAGGAAAATGGATTTCTCCACCTTGACAAAACCATCTCCAGAAAGAAAATCCCCAAATATCTCAACCACCTGTCCCGAAAACAGAGTTCCCAGTTAAGTCATCCAGGTCGGGAACGCAGAGTGTCAATGTCTGGTAATCAGGTCGCGGGTAATCGGATTCAATACACCCAACAACAAAATCGTAATTGCCATGGTTTGTTCGAAATGATGATCCTGACCTCCCAGTTCGATTCGTACACGAAGCACTGGACCCATTTTTAAGTTTGACAGATTCGGCTTTCTGATACGAATTACGATTATTTGTTTGTGATTCAAGAATAAGAAGAGTCTCGGAGCAGATATATTTTGATTCAGTCGCGAAGATGGGTCCATGAAATGAAGGGAGTGGAGCAGGGTGTACGGCGTAATATACATAAAGATGGATTTAATTTGATTAGGTGGTCAATCCGGACCCTCCCCTCCGACACCCTCTTATTGACTTAATCGTAAAACATTCATAGACCCCAGGCCAGGAGGCTAAAAATGACGCAGAAATTTGAAATTTGATCTTCTCGAAAGTTCTTCCTTGTATCTGCGATCTTAGGGTGAGATCCGGATTGCTCCTCTTTTCTTCCCTCTGTTTTGTTCTTCTCCGTCTTCTGCGATGGATTTGTTGAGGAGAGTGCTTCGACCAGAGTCCGATGACCCAAAAGATTGTCTTAAGGTATTTAATCCCGGTTGCTCCAGTGGGTGTGAAGCCGAGCCTCCTCCTCCTGCTTCTCCTCATACACTTTCTCCTGTTCTGATTGTAACCATAGCTGTACTATCAAGCGCCTTTCTTCTGGTAGGCTATTATGCTATAATTGTGAAGTACTGTTCAAATCGGAGAAGGTCAGGAGTCCCTCCGACCCAGAACAATCCCCCTGCTGATGATGAATTCGACGAGGCTGCAGCACCCATGAATTATATATGGTATGTCTCTACTGTTGGTCTTGAGGAATCTGTGATAAATTCTATAGCTGTGTGCAAGTACAGGAAAGGGGACGGTTTGATTGAAGGGACGGAGTGTTCGGTTTGTCTGAACGAGTTTCGTGATGAAGAGGATCTTCGACTTCTGCCCAAGTGCAGTCATGCCTTTCATGTCCCCTGTATAGATACCTGGTTGAAATCGCATGTGAATTGCCCTTTATGTCGAGCTTATGTTGTTTCCAAACCGGAGGGTTCTTCCGCGACTGCCCCAAATTCAACTTCGGCTGGCTCATCAGAGGGCAACAGAGTAGAAATTTCCAACGATAACGCTGGTACTGGTTCGAGTGATACAAGCGATCAGAACCGTGGTGTTGAAATGCAATTACAGAGAGAAGATAGAATATTAGGGACTGAAGTTCCAGAAGGCGTCTCGTTCCCCAGGGTAGGTTTTGGAATTCGGGTGTATAGTGATTTGGGGCAAAATCTTCGATCAGGGGGCTGTGCGATCGAGGTGACGAATGACGATATGCAACCTGTTCGAAGATCGTTCTCTATGGATTCGTCGGATGCAGCATTGATTTGTTTATCCTTAGCAAATGTCACGCCAGCAGAGCAGGGAGATAAAAGAGGTAACTTGGGGGAATCCTCGGAAGCTAAGGGAACGGGTCCCACTCCCAAGGATGGACAAAGTCGAGGCCTAATCAAAGTGATGTCTCATGGGTCTAAAGGATCTTCTCTGTTTAAGGGGCCAGTAGCCATGAAACGATCCTTCTCAAGTGGTGGCAAACTCTTTCTTTCAAGAAACAGCAGAAGCAGAAACTCTGTTCTTCCCTTGTGATTAGGGAACGTAAAAATTTTGTGTATTTCATACTTTTCTCTCTCTGTCTCTCACGCTAAACCATAGACCTATAAACCTTGGATGTCTTGGGTGCTTGAAACTCTTTGGTCGAAGTCCTGTAGAATGTAAGGAGGCGAGAAGGACCAGTTTTTCCTTTGAATACGGAGGAAGACGGAACCCAGAACAGTATCGAGGCATCAAGTTCTGAAGAACTTAATATTTATCAATCAAGGTAAAAGGTCCTAGTTGAGTACTGATCATGCGATGATCTGGTGTTGTGCCTTACAAAAATAAAAAAAAACTCTGTTCTTTCTTACGAATTCTGATAACGCCTGTGGTGATGTCATTTGCTTAGAGCCATGCCTCCCAATTATCATTTCACATAAAGTTCGATGTTCTTGTTTATGTTTTGTAAAATATTTCCTTCATTTCAATTGCTTCATCACTGTTGGCATCTGTACTAAACACATTACGTGATGATGAGATGATGAGCATTATCGCATGGGATTTACTGTAGCTCACTAGATACTGACACTGGCATTTCGTTTTTTCTCCTTCTTCAACATCCGAACTTTTAAATTTGCCTTGATTCATTCCGGTTTGTTGAGTTAGGAGGGAGAAAATTCTCAGATTCATGTAATGTAACTGCTAATGAACTAGGATCATTTTAATATCAGGATAGCTCCAATCCTTTCTACATCCCTCCAGGTCAGGTTCCAGAGGAACTGTTGGTATAAAGTGTCCAGTTTTTACAGTTGCATTTGGTTGTGATGGCTTTTAATGGGAAAACTGGATATGATGAGGTTCATATTGCAGCAAGAGGTTACTGCAGAGTGACCAAATGCAAGAGTAGGCATTCAATCTGTATTGGACTGCAGTGCTCATAATGGGATCAGTTGCTTTTTAACTCTTCTAAGCATTCTTTGTTATTACCAGATGCCCTATTTGGATGCCATACTTGGATTCAATATGGGGTAAAGAGTCATTTTTCGTAGGAATAAGAGGAGTTACTATTATTAGAACCACGCGTACTCGCGTAAAAGAGAGGAATTTAGTGATAAGGGATTATCTTCACTTAGGTTCATGAGATAAGATATCTTATCTTCCCTTAGGTTTAGGAGGTAATATGTTATTATTTATCTTTTATGTTCTAAATTGTATAAATACCGATTTTAATCAATGCAAAGTTGTGGTTCAATTCAATATCCGATATCCGATATGGTATCAGAACAAATCGATAAATCCTTTGCATCATAGCGAAGCAAGCCCTTCTGGGTATTGAACTTTTTCTGAAGAAAAACTTGTATATCCTTGAAATTGGTACTTGGCAGTGGTCTTTTAGCTCAAGATGGCGAAATAAGTGTTCGACAAAAAAAAGTCTCATGGAAGGAAGTTAGCTTGTTGGGGCTTTAGGATGTCCCTTAGGGTTAGGATTTACCGAAACAAAAAATATAGAGGATACGGAACAAGAGTCAAATGTCTTCTAAGTCATAGAAGAAGCTAATGCAGCAAATCCTGTGAAGAACTTTTTCGTTTCAGCCCCTAACTTGCATTCAAATCACTGCCTCTTAGTATACCCTCTAATACCTTCTTATTCGGGTTGAGGGCCTTGGGCATGCTCATGCATTAATGTGGCAGGCTCGGAATAGTTATGATTCGAGTTGTAGCCAAACTCATCAGTGGGATGAAGTGGACCTTCACCCTTACATCTGACTCTAGTGTTTACAACCTAACTTGAAGTTTCAAGAAAGTTTCTTCCAAGGAGATAACAGTAGCTGGGAGTAGTACATGCAGACTTTAGAAACAAGAAAGATGAGAGAGATCAACATTCATAAACAAGAAAAAGAGAAGCAAGAAAGGTTTCATTAGGTATTTTTGTTTCTAAGGCTAGGTTTTAGGTACTCTTCTTCTTGTTCTCTTTATTGTTTTTTCTCTCATATTTTTTGGCTCTCGCTACTCAATAAATCGAAATACAAAGGAGGCGTTGGCGTTCAACCTCCTCCTCTGTACTCTTTCTTTTCTAAGTTGCATCCAGCAAGTGACCTTCTCTTTATTTTTACTTTTTTTATCTTCATATTTTATTTCTTCTTCCGTTATCATCTTAACATTGTTTTCTCCTATCATGCTCCGATAGAACCTTAGGGCTTGTTTGGAACCTACGGAAAAGAAAAGAAAAGGGAAGAGAAAGGTATTTTTTTTTGTTTTGGCAGCAGAGAATAATTATGAGAAAAGAAAATAAGAGAAAAAATCAACTTAATAATTTTTTTCTAACAAAATGATGGAATTAGGAGAGAAAATAAAAAAAAGAAACTTGAGAAAAAAAATTAATCAACAAAACTTTAAATTTTACTAATTTTTCACGTATATCCAAACAAGAAAAACTATATTTCTCTTCGGCTTTTTCTCTCGTTTTCTATGAACATCCAAACAAGAAAAAAAAACTTATTTTCTTTTCTCTTTCTTGTCTTGTTCTCACCACTTTCTGTATTCCAAACACACCTTTAATGATCTAGCGGAGCCTTGTTTCCTGCATGCTCGGGTTTGGTGGGTATAGATTAGAAACGAGAGATAAGCAGATATTACAGAATATAAAATCTACACATTGGTAGACGTTGTAAAGCTTTAAAGAAAAACTCTTTATTCACCACGATTATAACTAAGATTACATTGAGTACTTATACATAAAATTGAAAACAAAAAATGGTTATTTCTAGCTCGGTGATCCATCGATTCTGGCTGATGGAAGCCTGGTCTGCAAGCTTCCATTGCATTGCCGTTCAAACACCCTCCCTGCAAGTTGAGCTTCGGATTGGAACAAACATGAAGTTTGGAACGAAAAAAATTAAAAGAGAAGGCGTGGATTACTTTTTGTGATAATATCGACAATCTGTAGGTGAGATGACACATATTGCGTGTGAAGTTTGTCAGCAAAAACAAGTTCTCAAAGGAAATGATAATCTAACTCAACATGGATAGCGTGCTTGTCAGAAACGAGATTGGAGCTGAGGAAGATTGCACTCTTGTTGTCACATAAGAGAAGAGGTGGTTGTGGAATAGGAACTTGTAGATCGGTAAGAAGATGTGTATGCCAAATAATTTCAACTGCAGTGTGCGCAAGAGCATGATACTCAGATTCATAGCTAGAACGTGATACCGTAGGTTATTTTTTAGCACACCAAGAAATCAAATTGTCTCCAAGATAAATGGAGTAACTAGAGGTGGAGCGACGAGTATCAGGACAGCCAGCCCAATCAGCATAAAAGTAAGCAACTAAAACACCAGGAGTAGCAGATGGGCGAAAGGTAAGTGCAAAGTGAATGGTACTTTTGACATAGCGAAGAGTATGTTTAGCAGCAAGAAAATGATCTTCAGTGGGATCATGCAGGAATTGGCTAACAGAGTTGACCACATGGGCTATGTAAGGGCGAGTGATGGTCAAGTATTGAAGGGCGCCAACGAGAGACCTGTAGAGAGTGGGGTTAGAAAATAGAGAACCATCTGCGGACAGATGTTGTCAAATAACCATAGGCGTAGGAACCTGTTTGCTATCAAGTAGCTGAGCTTGAGTAAGAATATCCCGTGCATATTTGATCTGACTGATAAATAATCCATCGGTAGTTGGCAAAGCGTCAAGACCAAGAAAGTAACTGAGCAAACCCAAATCTTTAGTTGCAAACTCAGAATTAAGCTCATGAGTGAACCTAGTGATAAGAGCAGAGTCGTTGCCAGTAATAATTATGTCATCAACATAGAGGAGCAGATATATAGTGTCTGAATGCTTATGAAAGACAAATAGAGAAGTGTCAGCATGACTAGAGGAGAATCCAAGTTGAGTAATAAAGGAGCTGAAGCGCTGGAACCAGGCACGAGGAGCTTACTTGAGACCGTAGAGAGCTTTCTGCAACTGACAAACGTGATGAGGAAAACGATGGTCAATGTACCCAGGAGGTTGCTCCATGTAAACATTTTCAGTGAGATTACCATTGAGGAATATATTCTTCACATCAAGTTGGTGAAGAGGTCATTTGTTGGTCACATCAATAGAGAGCACAACTTGGATAGTAGTAGCTTTTACCACAGGGCTAAAAGTTTCAATGTAATCAAGACCAGGGATTTGAGTGTAGCCCTTGGCAACGAGGCATGCTTTGAGACGTTTAATGGATCCATTAGGTAGGTATTTGGTTCGAAACACCCATTTGGAGCCCACATTATTGGTGTTGGTAGGTCGAGGGACTAAAATCTAGGTTGGAATATTTTGCAGAGTTTGAGCTTCTTCATCTATAGCAGTAAGCCAAGCAAGATTTTTCGCGGTAGATTTGAATCCTTTAGGCATAGTAGAGACAAGGAGAGCAAAGAGTGGAAGGGGGTTGAGCCTGAGATGATTTTATGAAAGGAATATTGTTTTCATCAAATTGAGCATGGCGGGTGATGTAGATCCATGAGGTAATTGGATCAAGGCAGCAAAACCATCTATAAGAGGGATTGTAATCCAAAAAAATGCAGGAAATAATATGAGGTAAAATTTTGTTAGACATATAATCACGTAAGCAAGGATATACACGACAACCAAAGCAATGAAAATTTTCATAATTGAAAATAAACCATATAAAAGTTCAAAAGGATATACACAACAACCATGGCGGGTGATGTAGATCTGTGAGGTAATTGGATCAAGGCAGCAAAACCATTTATAAGAGGGATTGTAACCCAAAAAAATGCAGGAAATACTATGAGGTAAAATTTTGTTAGACATATAATCACGTAAGCAAGGATATACACGACAACCAAAGCATTGGAAATTTTCATAATTGGAAATGAACCATATAAAAGTTCAAACATTGATTTACCGTAAAAAAGTGATGTGGGCAGACGGTTGATGATGTAAGCTACAGTTCTGAAGGCTTCAATCCAGAAGTGAGAGAGAGAGATGGGAGTGAAAAAAAGTGTTAGACCAGTTTCAGTCACATGACGATGTTTGTATTCTACACGTCTATTTTGGGCAAGTGTGTATGGGCAAGAAAGTTGATGATAAATTCCAGAGGTATGAAGATGAGTCTGGAAGAAAATACTTGTAAATTTTCCCCCACCATCAATTTGAAATTTTTTAAAATGTGTCGAACATTGATTTTCCACAAGTTTTTGAAATTGGGCAAAAATATCGTAAAAATCGAATTTGAATTTCAAAGGATAAAAACAAGTGGAACAGGAAAAATCATCAATGAAGATAACATAATATGCATATCCTAAATGGGATTTGATAGGTGAAGGGCCCCATATGTCACAATCAATAAAATCTAACACATGAGACGACATATGTTCATGACGTGGATAAGACATGATGATTTTTTGCAAATTGACATGAATTACATAAGGATGGGGAAGACAATAAAGAGGTAAGATAAAGATGTCCTTGTTTATTTAAAGAGGAAATAATAGAATGATTTACATGTCTCTGGCAAGCATGCCATAAATCATAAGAAACATGTAAAAATTTATTTTTAAGGACAGAAAGATGGGTTGGGTTGCCACGTTCCAGCACATATAAGTCTCCATCTCTTTTACCGGTTGCCACCACCATTCTTATGAGACGATTCTGAATTGTGAAAAGATTGTTAATAAATGTAACGGTTAAAGGAAAAACAGACTTTAATTTATTGGTGGTGAGAAGATTTTTAGTGATATGTGGAACAACTAAAATCTCTAACAACTGAATATTTGGGGTAGGGGAGAGAATACCAGTATGTGAGATAGGTATGGAGGCACCATTCCCCACAATTACAAAATCCTTACCCGTGTACAGAGTGGACTGGTCTAGTGTGGATGTGTTATTAGACATATGAGCGGAAGCCCCAGTGGCCAAGAACTTGTCGGAGGGTGCAGATCCAATGAGGGCACATGATCTAGTGAAAACCTTGGCAAGATGGGCATGTGACTCATTGGACTCATTGCGGGTATAATGTTGGTTGCATCGATTAGCATAGTGACCATCAAGACAACATATCTGACAGTGAGGAGGGTGGCAACCTTGTGTGGAATGAGTTCGGTCTCGATTGACATAATGGCGGCCAAAACCATTTGTTCAGCCAAGGGTTCGACCAGAGCCGCGGCGGGTCAACCGGTCTAGTCCAAGGGGTGCAGCAGTGAAAGCAGCAACGGGAGAGAGAGTTTTCTAAAGATTTTTGAAAGAGTTCAAAGCTCTCAGCTCTGGAGACGAGGTCAGAGAAGCAGGGGAGAGGCGTGAGGGCCATTTGTGTGACGAAGAAACCAGTGGAGTTTGTCGGTGTTGTCTACAGGTCTACTGATCATTTGAAGCTGAGCATAGAGACCCTTGAAAACGCGAGTATAAGCAACAATGGATTGATTGCCGCATTTTAAATACTGGAGATCATCTGTGAGACAGATTTTTCGAGCCTTCAACCAATGACTTAAGGCATTTTCCAATGCGAACCAGACCTCACGTGCAGTGGAAAGGCCAACGGTTTCGACCATTGCCTCCTCGGTGAGGAAGGAAAGGAGGAGGTTGAGAACGTGTTGATCATTTGCTCTCCATTGCAAATATTCAGCAATAGGGGTTGTAGAATTTGTGGCAGCAAACTGAGGTGGTGGCGTGAGGGTTCCATCTACATAGTGGAGAAGATTTTGACTTTCCAAAAGAGGAAGAAGTTAGTTTTTCCACAAGAGATATGTTGTGGAAGAGAGTTTAATGGTAATCATATGGATGAGTGTATGAAAAGGGAGAATATGATAAAAGAATTCAATGGCTATTTTTTTTTTTTGATCTGTGAACCGAGTTTGGTTGTCGTGTATATCCTTGCTTACGTGATTATATATATAACATATTTTCACCTTGACTATGCCGGTGCGCAGAGGTGGGCAGCAACGGAAGCAAGGCAACAGTGCGCAGAGATGAAGCTTCTCACCGGGAAAAATGGCGATCAAAGAAACAGGAGATCAACCTGCTCTGATACCATGTAAAGCTTTAAGGAAAAACTCTTTATTCACCACGATTATAACTAAAATTACATTGAGTAATTATACATAAAATTGAAAACATAAAATGGTTATTTTTGGCTCAGTGATCCGTTGGTTCTGGATCTGTGATCCGTCTATTCCGGCCAATGGAAGTCTAGTCTACAAGCTTCTGTTGCATTGTCGTTCACATACATGTGTTATAAAAATCGATGATAAACAAGGATAAATGGTAATAACAAGACACAAAAAATTTATGTGGTTCGGCAAATTGCCTATGTCCACGGAGTTGCAGAGGATTTTATTTCTTCTTTAGAGGAACCATAATGTAGAATTTTAGTTACATCGACTTTTATACCTCGCAAGCGTACGAATCGTTCATGTAATCTAGCAGTAAGCGAGGGTCATATCCACAGGGACGATTGAATTTCGTGTATTCTTCAGTCAACTAGCCTAACCACATATGATGAATTAATCTGAACTAAACACTAATTATATCCTAAATTATCAAGCAATAATTTAATTAACTACTTGCACAACAGGAAACATCAACTTTGGATTTTACCGTGATTCGTGCCTCTCTCGAGCGCCACGTAACCACGAATCCGGATTCTCAATCCTTGCGTCTAGCCCCTCTCGGGCGCGTAGAGTTAAAGACAAAAATCAGATTAAAATACCAAAATCCAACCTCAATTATAATCTTACCCTAATTAGCTAATTTAATCAAATATCAAGAAAACAAATCTTAAATAAACCTTAATTATCAAATCAGATTCAATTAACATTCAAAACCTAAGTTCAAACCATATGAAAAATTAAATTCAATAATGACGAATTACTCCCCTTCTTCCTCCTCTCGCTCGGGCAGCAACTCGTTCTCACGGGTGCTGCGATTTCCGGAAATTAGTGGCGTCGGGTGTCAGAGTGGTTCCGTCCACTCTTGTTAGAGTTTGACTAGCCGTTTAAGGTGCGGAAAGCCAAGTACCTAACTCAGACCACAAACTCTAACAAGAGTGGACGGAACCACTCTGACACCCACCCCGCCCATTCTGGAGCCGCTTCTCACGGGATACGAACGCGGGCCGTGGCGTGCCTAGCTCTGATACCATGTCAAAGTCCTAGGCAAGAGTCCTTCCCAGGAGGTCACCCATCCTATAATTACTCTTGCCCAAGCTCACTTAACTTCGGAGTTCTGAGTCAGATACCTAGCCAATACAACCCGAAAAGACTAGTCGTTTAAGGTGCGGAAAGCTAAGTATCTAACTCAGAACACAAACTCTAACAAGAGTGGACGGAACCACTCTGACACCCACCCCGCCCATTCTGGAGCCGATTCTCACGGGATACGAACGCGGGCCGTGGCGTGCCTAGCTCTGATACCATGTCAAAGTCCTAGGCAAGAGTCCTTCCCAGGAGGTCACCCATCCTATAATTACTCTTGCCCAAACTCACTTAACTTCGGAGTTCTGAGTCAGATACCTAGCCAATACAACCCGAAAAGACTAGTCGTTTAAGGTGCGGAAAGCTAAGTATCTAACTCAGAACACAAACTCTAACAAGAGTGGACGGAACCACTCTGACACCCACCCCGCCCATTCTGGAGCCGCTTCTCACGGGATACGAACGCGGGCCGTGGCGTGCCTAGCTCTGATACCATGTCAAAGTCCTAGGCAAGAGTATTTCCCAAGAGGTCACCCATCCTAGAATTACTCTCGCCCAGGCTCGCTTAACTCTGGAGTTCTGAGTCAGATACCTGGCCAATACAACCCGAAAAGACTAGCCGTTTAAGGTGCGGAAAGCCAAGTACCTAACTCAGACCACAAACTCTAATAAGAGTGGACGGAACCACTCTGACACCCACCCCGCCCATTCTGGAGCCGCTTCTCACGGGATACGAACGCGGGCCGTGGCGTGCCTAGCTCTGATACCATGTCAAAGTCCTAGGCAAGAGTCCTTCCCAGGAGGTCACCCATCCTATAATTACTCTTGCCCAAGCTCACTTAACTTCGGAGTTCTGAGTCAGATACCTAGCCAATACAACCCGAAAAGACTAGTTGTTTAAGGTGCGGAAAGCTAAGTATCTAACTCAGAACACAAACTCTAACAAGAGTGGACGGAACCACTCTGACATCGGGTAGCAATAGTGAGTGGCCGGAGGTAGAGACGACGGTTAGAAGCCGACGGACGGAGGTAACGTCCGACGAAGAGCAAAACAGAGCTGACGTTCTCTAACCAGCTCTCTCGAGTCTCGGTTGGAGTCGGAATGGCTCCGGGACTGGTCGGAATATGTAAACGACGCCGGAGGATGGTCGGAAAGCGGAAGTGGCACCGGAGAAGCCCTCTCGGATCACTTCTCGGCCTGGCGAGCGACTGTCGAACTCACCTCGACGGAGACTCTCTCGAGCTCTCCTCGGGTTTGTTCTCAGTTGCTGGACGGCGGTGGACGGCGGTGGACGGCGGTAGACGACGGTGGCGCGGTGAAAGGTATTGGCCGGCGAACAGCGGTGGGGAACTCCTCTCGGATCCTCCCCTGTTTCCGGTCAAAGTCCTCTCTTTTGGTCTCTGTTTCTCTTCTCTTCACGCTCCCCTTCTCTTCACGCTCCTCCTTCTCTTTAAATATGATTTTCTTATTTTAAAACGATTTGCCCTAGAAATTACCTCAATTTCACTAAGGGCATTTTGGTAAATATCTTCTTCTCCACCCAAATTCTCCTGAAATTCCATAATTGAATCTATAAAAAGCATTTCAGGAAGAAATAAGACTAAAAAATAATAAAATATAATTCAGGAGAGAGAAATATGCAATATCGACAGTGATTAATGCCAAATTCAATAAATGCTCATTTCATTTGAAAACCGATAAGTAACCACCTATAACACAATTATAAAGGTTATTCTATTATAATTAACCTAGTTCTCATGTCAAAATATGGCATCTATCACACCCCCAAACCTAAATCTTTGCTAGTCCCTAGCAAAACAACAATCGAACCAAAATTAAGCCTAGGAAAACAAAATGCCACTTTCGTAGGGAGCACGATTGCATTTAGCGCATGCAACAAGCCGTTAAACCCCTACTCTGCAGTAGTGGACGAGTTATGTCTCGTGAGGGTTTGCATGGAATTTACCCACAAAATTCATCTAAATCAATAATATAAAAAGGAAAAGTAAAGAAAATTTACTCCTCATTAGCATATGACTAACACTTAGTATCGTAAAATATCTGAAATTCATATGAGATCTTGCGAAATATTAAAACCTGTGTAAAAGATAGCCTATTATCAATCCAAATACACTCATTGTTACTCCACCTGAACCAATGTGACCCATAAGCTATTACTTCAATAGAACAAAGAGGCAGCAAATAACAATAAAATCCTGGTCACATCACAATTAAGAGAAAATAGTAAAGTAAGCCTGTTGTCTTACAATCTCACCAAAGAAATATACCAATTTCAATCTTGACTTGTAACTTCTTTCAAATTACAATTCATCATCAAAGTTAAGGAAACTCATTGCTTCCAGATTTAAAACCATTTTTCGCTATTACCAGCGCACTTTTGCTATTACCAGCGTACTTTTTGTTTTTTTTTTTTTTTTTTTTTCACTGAATACTTTTGGTATTACCACCATTTTGTATTCGTCTTCACTGCACATGCACTTATTTTTAAGTAACCGACTGTTCCGGTGCATGTCCCTGGGTTTGCCCGGGCTGTTTCTGAAGTTATCTGTCTTTTGCAAGCAAGAGCATTTCCATTTGCATTTATACATTACAACAAGGAATTTTACTGAGGTATGAGTTCAAACAGGCATACAAGACTATTCAAACTAACATAGATCAACACTAGATTTACATGTTCTCTTTTGCAACTAAGTTCCAAGTCTAATGCAATAGGAAGCTATCCCACTGAATTCTCATGAATCACAACAAATGATATCAGATTTCTAATAGGCATATTCTACACAAATTTACGAAAAATTTTTGAAAAACATTTGAGCAACTTATTTTAACTCTACTAATGTTAACCACATACTAAGAGGAGTAATTTGAAAACCACGAACAAAAATCGAACGAAAATTATTGCTAAGACATAAAAGAGTCGTTCCCCCCCCCCCCCCCCCCCCCCCCCCAAACCTAAACCTGACATTGTCCTCAATGGGGAAAAGTTAAAACACTATCACGACTACAAAAAAAAAGAATAATAAAGACCCCCAAGAATGATACATAGTCTCCCTCGAAGAAGGTTTACTCGTATCAGCCGTACCCGTAGGTAATCATCCGTAGATGAAACCGCTATCCCACATCACACTTTGAAGAAATCTCCGTGTGACTGGCCACTGAAGGCAGCAGGAATCACGCGCTGAACACAAGTCCTTAAGTTACTCACCATAAGGTTTTCATTCAATACTTCAAGATCGAACTGGTCAATCCCAGAGCGGTTGTTTGAGTACAGACCTCTCAAACTAGGGACCAAAAGTCTGGTCATCGACTACCGGAACCATTTATGCTCTCAGCCGGTAAGAGAGTATGAATAAACAAAAAAATAAAATAAAAATAAAAATAAAAATAAAACTGTAATGTACAAAGGGATAGAAACGTGGGGATTGCCCACAATGTGCTAAGTTTATAGTCGTAAGCAAGACTCTGACGCATTCAAGATGAAATGACAAGTTCCTCCCAGAAAATCACCATCACCTCCTCTGGTGTGGGGACATTCTCAAGATACGGTTTGAGCCTCTGACTGTTAACTTTGAAGATCGACCCGTCTCCGTGATTGCGGATCTCAATAACGCCATGAGGAAACACCTGTGTAACTTCAAATGGACCGGACCACCTGGATCTTAGCTTCCCTGGAAACAAATGCAATCGTGAGTTATAAAGTAAAACATTCTGCCCAACAGTAAAAGACTTGCGAAAAATAGATTTATCATGTAAAAGCTTTGTTCGCTCCTTATACAGTTTGGCATTCTCATAAGCATCATAACGTATCTCTTCCAACTCATTCAATTGCAACTTTCTCTCCTCACCCGCTTGAGTTAAATCAAAATTTAAAGCTTTAATGGCCCAATAAGCTCTATGCTCAAGCTCAACAGGTAGATGACATGTTTTGCCGAATACTAGGCGAAATAGAGACATCCCAATAGGAGTCTTATAAGCGGTTCGATAGGCCCATAAGGCATCGTCCAATCGAGTGGACCAATCTTTCCTATCAAAGCGAACCGTCTTCTCCAAAATCCGTTTGATCTCTCTATTAGAGATTTCCACTTGACCACAAGTTTGCGGGTGGTATGGAGTGGACACCCGATGAGTGATGGAATATTTCTTCAATAAGGCCTCAAATGCTTTGTTACAAAAATGAGATCCCCCATCACTGATGATCGCTCTCGGGTACCAAATCGATTAAAGATATTTTCTTTTAAAAACTTGACCACCACTTTGTGATCGTTTGTCTTACATGATATAGCTTCAATCCATTTAGAGACATATTCAACAGCAACAAGGATGTATTGATAACCGAACAAGACAGGAAAAGGACCCATGAAGTCAATACCCCACACATCAAACAATTCAACAATAAGAATGGGGTTAAGAGGCATCATGTTCTTCCTAGACAAACTACCAGTTCGTTGGCATTTATCACACACCTGACAAAACTCATGGGCATCTCTAAATAATGAAGGCCAATAGAAACCACATTGCAAGACTTTAGCCACGGTCTTTCTAGCACCAAAATGTCCACCACATGCGTGGGAATGACAAAATTCAAGAATGTTGGCAAAGTCTTGCTCATGTACACAACGCCTAATGACTTGGTCAGAACACACCTTGAACAAATAAGGGTCATCCCAAAAAAAATGTTTGACTTGGGAAAAGAATTTCAACCTATCTTGTTTACTCCAATAATCAGGAATCTTATGAGTTACAAGATAGTTGACTATGTCAGCAAACCAAGGCAACTGGGATACTTGGAGAAGTTGTTCATCAGGGAAGGAATCATTTAAAGGAAGGAATCCTTCCTGAGGTACTACACATATCCTAGATAGATGATCAGCAACAACATTCTCACAACCCTTCTTATCTCGAATCTCAAGGTCAAATTCTTGCAATTGCAAGATCCATCTAATCAAGCGAGGTTTAGTGTCCTTGATGGATAATAAATACTTCAAAGCAGAATGATCAGTGAACACTATAACCTTTGACCCTAACAGATATGATCTGAATTTGTTCAAGGCAAACACAACAGCTAGCAACTCCTTCTCAGTGGTAGTGTAATTCAATTGAGCATCATGAAGAGTTCGGCTAGCATATTAAATGACACAGGGCATTTTATCCGTCTTTTGCCCCAAAACAGCCCCCAATGCATAGTCAGAGGCATCACACATCAACTCAAAAGGCAAAGACCAAATAGGGGGTTGGACAATGGGTGCAGTGGACAAACATTTCTTCAGTGTCTCAAAAGCATGAATACAGGCATCATCAAAGGCAAAAGCAACATCTTGAGCAAGTAAATTCGTCAAAGGACGAGAAATTTTGCTAAAGTCTTTAATGAAACGCCTATAGAACCCAACATGGCCAAGGAAAGAACGCACTCCCTTCACAGAAGTAGGTGGTGGCAGATTGGCAATTAGGTCAACCTTGGCTTTGTCCACTTCTACACCCCTCTCAGACACTACATGTCCTAACACAATTCCTTCTTTCACCATGAAGTGGCATTTCTCCCAATTCAAGACTAAATTGGACTTAATGCAACGGGACAATACGAGTGAAAGATTGTACAGACATGTATCAAAACTAGAGCCAAACACAGAAAAGTCATCCATAAAGACCTCTAAAAATTCACCAATCATGTCAGAAAAAATACTCATCATGCACCGTTGGAAAGTGGCGGGTGCATTGCATAAACCAAAAGGCATGCGCCTGTAAGCATAGGTGCCAAACGGACACGTGAATGTGGTCTTTTCCTGGTCTTCTGGAGCAATGGGAATTTGATTGTAGCCGGAGTATCCATCTAAGAAGCAATAAAAATTGTGGCCGGCCAATCGCTCTAGTACCTGATCAATGAAAGGTAGTGGAAAGTGATCCTTCCTAGTGACGGAATTAAGTTTTCTATAGTCAATGCAGACACGCCACTTGGTGGTAGTTCTTGTGGGAATCAATTCACCACTCTCATTTTTCATTATTGTTATCCCCCCTTTCTTAGGGACTGTTGTGGACTCAATAGCACACCGAGTCACACAACGAAGAAGACAACAACAACTCACTCAATAGGATTTAATTCTTATATTTCTTTGAGTAGGATTTATTTCTAATATTGTTTTAAGTAGGATTTATTTCTTATATTGTTTTAAGTAGGAGTTATTTCTAATTACTTTTTATGTAAGGGCATTATGGGGAATTATTGTAACCCTAACCCTAAAACTCCCTATTTAAGGGATAGGTATGAATGAAATAGGTAAGCTTTGAGATTTTAGAATAACCTAGTCTAAATAGGTTGGGATCACCTCTTGATCCCGAGTTTAGGGTTTACTCCAAAAATCCAACCTATCATTCACCCTCCATTGCCATCCATCTTCACCCAAATTCATCCACCATCATCCCTATTAAGAAAAGGAGCTTCCTGCCCCTTTCCCGAGCCCAAAGAGGAGATCTATCCTCCTTCTTGGCAGCAGCAACAAGAGAGGCCGAATTCCTCCCTTACCAAGCAGCAAAGTGAGGATTTTTATCCTCAAATCTTGAGCAATTCCTGGTGCAACGTGGGAGCTGATCATAGCATCAAAGAAGAGGTATTAATCTATCCCAAACTCGTGTTTCAAGTTATTTAAGAAAGAAAGATTGCATTCTTAGCTAGAGCAGCAACAAAGAGGGCCAAACCCTCTTTGCCGTGACCAAAAAAGAGAGCACCTTGCTCTAGCAAGGTCAGCATTGTTGTGGGGTCTTCTACCTAGCACAACAACTCGGTAGGACCATCAAAAGAGGATCTTTCCTCCTGGCCAAGCATTGGTTAAGGAGAAATACTCATACACAGACCCTTGACGTGAAGTGAGTAAATTCTGAGTGCTGGATTCACAAATCCCACGCCGTGTTACTCGATCCATGACTCGGGACCGTAACAGGGACAACTTGAATTGGACTCACCCAGGTGCTATCGGAAATAGGGTAAATGATTCCTGTCACAAGCAACCTGATGACTTCTTCTCTCACAACCTCCAGTATATGGGGATTTAACCTACGTTGCATCTCACGTGAGGCTTTAGTCCCCTCCTCCAAATGAATACGATGCATGCATATGGAGGGGCTAATCCCTTTTAAGGCATCAAGAGTCCACCCCAATGCCTCTCTGTGTGCTTGTAAAACTTCAGTTAATTGTTCCTCCTGCTCAATACTCAAATCAGAGGAAATAATGACTGGTAATGAGTTCATGGGTCCCAAGAACGCATACTTCAACGTGGGAGGAAGTGGCTTAAGATCTAGCTTGGAAGTTTCGAGAGGTTTGTCCAAGTCAAGAGGAAGATCCTGTGGATGATCAGTTGTGATAACCTCATAAGCTTCCTCCAACAGAGGTACAGAATTGAGTAAAGAATTAACCTCTCGGAAATATGTTTCCTCATCAAAATAGTCCATGTCTAAAGATGTTATGCAAGACTCAAAAGATTCAAGAGTGGATTCGTTATCAAGCATAACAGTTTCTATATTAAATGCAGGACTCAGATCATCAGACTCAAGTGGGTGGTGCCCGGCATTAAATACATTCAATGAGACCTTAAAATTTCCAAAAGACAACTCCAACTCACCACTTTTACAATGAATGATAGCATTAGATGTGGCTAAGAAGGGACGTCCTAGGATGACAGGAATTTGGTTGGTCACATTGAATACTGGTTCTGTATCAAGAACAATGAAATCAACTGGGAACAGAAATTTGTCCACTTTTATCAAAACATCTTCAACTATTCCTCGTGGTATCTTGACAGAACGGTCAACTAGTTGAAGTGTGATGGGGGTAGGCTTCAATTCCCCCAAACCTAATTGCTGGTACACAAAGAAAGGAAGCAAATTCACACTTGCTCCTAAGTCAAGAAGAGCTCTCTGGATGGTATGTTCACCAATGACACATGAAATTGTGGGACATCCAGGATCTTTAACTTTAGGAGGAGTGTTGTGCTTCAGAATTGAGCTTACATTCTCAGTAAGAAAAACCTTTTTGTTAACATGTTGTTTTCTCTTCCGTGTACAAAGGTCTTTCAAAAATCGGGCATAGGCAGGGACTTGCCTAATAGCATCAAGAAGTGGAATGTTAATGTGAACCTTACTAAACAGTTCCAACGTTTCATGCATGCTATCTCCTTTCCTAGGTAGGCCCGATAACCTCTGCGGATAAGGAGCTAGTGGGACTTGGTTAGGGATCTGCTTGGCTGTTGGTGGAGAACTTGGAGGTTCGTCACTCAATGATGTGTCCCCATTGTCATCCTTTGACTCCTTAGACTTAGTGGTCCCTACCCCATTGTTCAACTCACGACCACTCCTAAGGGTGGTTATGGCTTTTGCTTGCTCATGGTGGGGTTTGGAACTCAACTCACTCTCATGTGTGATTTTGGGGTTAGGAATGGTTTGACTCGGGAGTCTATTTTGTGCTTGTTCACTCATGTGGCTGGCCAACTGACTCACTTGCATTTCAAGTTTGGCAATGGAGGACTGTGTATTCTGCATGAATAATTGAAGTGTATCCTCAAGTGAAGGTTTTTGTGGAATCAATGGTTGTTGGGTGAAGTGTGGGCGCGGAGCTTGGGGTTGAGTAAACCCTGGAGGACCCCCAACCTGTGGGCCCTTGGACCATGAGAAATTTGGGTGCCTAGCCCAACCTGGATTATATGTTTCTGAAAAAGGATCGTTCCGGTTTGGTCTATGAAAATTCTGGACTGCATTCAAGTCCTCAATGAGCTTTGGGTAGGATGAACTAGATGGACACATTTGTGTGGGATGAGATGAACCAGAGCATATGGCACAGACAGTAGATGGGTTAGGAGCAGGTGAACTCTTGGACACCATAAGGGCATCAATTTTTCTAGTCAACCCCTCAATCTTGGCCATGAGCATAGGTGTTTCACTAACCTCGTAGAGACCCCCTCTTTTGGTTTCGTGGGATCTCCTATCAACATTAAATGACGAACCCCATTGCTGAGATTGATCACTCAACGTTTCAAAGAAGTCCCACGCCTCACTAGTACTCTTACCCATCAAAGTCCCACCACTCGTTGCATCTACCATGGATCTAACCTGGGGTGTAAGACCTTGATAAAAGTATTGCACTAAATGCCATTTCTCAAACCCATGATGCGGACACCTATGAATCAAATCCTTCCATTTCTCCCAAGCCTCATAAAAGTGTTCACCCTCCTGCTGCATAAAGTTGGAGATTTCTCTCCTGAGGGCTGTAGTTCTCTTAATGGGAAAGTACTTGGACAAAAATTTTGTGACTAACGTGTCCCATGAAGTAATGCTGCCCACCTCCAAGGAATTAAGCCAAGACTTGGCCTTATCCTTAAGTGAAAATGGAAAAAGTCTTAACCGGATAGAGTCATCTGAGAAATTCTGGAATTTAAAAGTTGCACAAATATCTAAGAATTCCTTGATGTGGTAATATGGGTCCTCCTTATCCAACCCATAGAATGTAGGGAGGAGTTGGATCACACCCGGTTTCAACTCATAACTGGCGGCAGTAGTGGGTGGCAATATAATGCAAGAAGGTGATGTGAAGTGGGATGGGATAGAATAATCCCTCAGGGCTCTACGGTCACCTGCTGCAGGTAACTGTAATGGTTCGCCCTGATTGGCCATGGTAGCTCCTAACTTGACTTCGGGTATTTTCCTACAAATATGTTCTACCTCTTTAACAAAGGGAGCTAATGGTCCACCTAGGGAGCGGCGCCCGTGCATAAAAACACAAAAAGAAACAAAATGAACTATCGAATTAAGCTAACAAACTCGCTACTAAAAATATGAACTAACTAGAAGAAATAAAAATAATTTCATAAAAAATACCAAACTAAAATTATGAAAGCAAAAAAATTAAAAAAAAATAAAAATAAAAACAAAAATAAAATAAAATAAAATCTAACCTAAGACTATGGAGAACAAAGATATACGCTTAATACGTGCCTCCCCGACAACGGCACCAAAAACTTGATGTAGAATTTTAGTTACATCGACTTTTATACCTCGCAAGCGTACGAATCGTTCATGTAATCTAGCAGTAAGCGAGGGTCATATCCACAGGGAGGATTGAATTTCGTGTATTCTTCAGTCAACTAGCCTAACCACATATGATGAATTAATCTGAACTAAACACTAATTATATCCTAAATTATCAAGCAATAATTTAATTAACTACTTGCACAACAGGAAACATCAACTTTGGATTTTACCGTGATTCGTGCCTCTCTTGAGCGCCACGTAACCACGAATTCGGATTCTCAATCCTTGCGTCTAGCCCCTCTCGGGCGCCTAGAGTTAAAGACAGAAATCGGATTAAAATACCAAAATCCAACCTCAATTATAATCTTACCCTAATTAGCTAATTTAATCAAATATCAAGAAAACAAATCTTAAATAAACCTTAATTATCAAATCAGATTCAATTAACATTCAAAACCTAAGTTCAAACCATATGAAAAATTAAATTCAATAATGACGAATTACTCCCCTTCTTCCTCCTCTCGCTCGGGCAGCAACTCGTTCTCACGGGTGCTGCGATTTCCGGAAATTGGTGGCGTCAGGTAGCAATAGTGAGTGGCCGGAGGTAGAGACGACGCCGACGACGACGGTTAGAAGCCGACGGACGGAGGTAACGTCCGGCGAAGAGCAAAACAGAGCTGACGTTCTCTAACTGGCTCTCTCGAGTCTCGGTTGGAGTCGGAATGGCTCCGGGACTGGTCGGAATATGTAAACGACGCCGGAGGATGGTCGGAAAGCGGAAGTGGCACCGGAGAAGCCCTCTCGGATCACTTCTCGGCCTGGCAAGCGACTGTCGAACTCACCTCGACGGAGACTCTCTCGAGCTCTCCTCGGGTTTGTTCTCAGTTGCTGGACGGCGGTGGACGGCGGTGGACGGCGGTGGACGACGGTGGCGTGGTGAAAGGTATTGGCCGGCGAACAGCGGTGGGGAACTCCTCTCGGATCCTCCCCTGTTTCCGGTCAAAGTCCTCTCTTTTGGTCTCTGTTTCTCTTCTCTTCACGCTCCCCTTCTCTTCACGCTTCTCCTTCTCTTTAAATATGATTTTCTTATTTTAAAACGATTTGCCCTAGAAATTACCTCCATTTCACTAAGGGCATTTTGGTAAATATCTTCTTCTCCACCCAAATTCTCCTGAAATTCCATAATTGAATCTATAAAAAGCATTTCAGGAAGAAATAAGACTAAAAAATAATGAAATATAATTCAGGAGAGAGAAATATGCAATATCGACAGTGATTAATGCCAAATTCAATAAATGCTCATTTCATTTGAAAACCGATAAGTAACCACCTATAACACAATTATAAAGGTTATTCTATTATAATTAACCTAGTTCTCATGTCAAAATATGGCATCTATCAAACCACAATACATCAAAAACACAACTTGCCGTTACAGCAAGCCCTGTATCCCACGATGACGTCGCAACTTCACACGATGGTGAGGAGCAACAGCTTTGACTTTCCCTATTCCGGCAGCAACAGAATGACGATGGAGATCTCTCAATCGCGAGAGACTCCCTCTACTTCTTCTCGCCTTAAACAACGTCACCCACCAGCACCGGCAACGGCATTGAACAGTAACTCCGGCAACGGCGTTGAACAACAACTCCAGCAACGCGTCATTCTTCTCGAGTCTCTCTTTCTGCAGAGAGACTCTGTTTCACAATCTATTTCTGTTTTAGAAACAGAGTTGAAGTCCTGCGTAGCAGCACCTGCAACAGCGTCGAGCGGCAGTGCTCACGATGCCGAGTCCTAAGCCTCCACGGCTCTCTCTTCTCCGGCAACTGTGTCAACGTTCTAAGCACTCTCTCTTCCAGCAACGATGTTGCCTCAGAGCACTCCCTCTTTTGGCAACAACGTCGCCTCAAAGCACTCCCTCTTTTGGCAACGGCGTCGCCTCAAAGCATTCCCTCTTCTGGCAATGGCGTCGCCTGTGAATACTCCTTCCGGTCCCGAGAGTCTCTACCGAAAAACCCTCTCACACATCTCTGTAAATTAAGAAACCCCCATATTTATAAATCTCTATGAGTGCCGAAGAATTTTGCCTATCGAGAACTCCTCTAAAAGTTGGTCTCTTTGTTAGTCTCCTGATTTGAGTTCCCCTGTTTCAAGGAAACACGGAGAAGAATGAGGGCTTGGGCCCACCTCTCTGACGGTGGACTAGACTCCACCACTCAACAATTCTCTCACTTGGAGACTGGTACACCAATTGCATCACCCTCTTCCGCAAACATGATAACCTCCACCTCTGCAAGTCACTGCTCCTGTCTTCATGCTAGAAGACCAACTAAAGTTGCGCACAACTTCAGTTTCTCAAGGGTAACACCCTTTGTCAACATATTAGCAGGGTTCTTCCCTTGTGAAAGTTCTGTCAACTCCCATATCTAATTCCCTAACAGGAAATCCATCTCATATTTCATCGCCAGCTCCCACTTGCTAGAATATTCATCTTGCAAGGTTTCTTTGTAACTCTGCGGTTCTCCACCATTTGTCAACATAATATAATTCAAAGTAGGTGAGAAACGTTGTGGAGGACGTATAGTCCTTACTGACCTGCGAACTGCAGCTACAGGAGTGGACGATTCTGGATCTAATTGCAGAATTATAGGAGTGGGTGCACTGGACCTACTCTCCCGTCACTCGCATCTTTGCACTGCACTGTGGCCTCTGATAGGATATCCAATCTAACAAAGTCAGACTCCTGAGGAGCTGCTTCAGCAACTGTACTGGACTTGTCCTTGTACACAATCTTCTTATTGAAGATCACATTCATGCTTCTTGCGATCTTCCAACCTTGATCATTCCAGAAACGATAGCCAACTGCCTCATCTCCATAGTCAATGAAATAACATATCTTTGACTTTGCCTCAAGCTTACTACGAGCATCAGAATCAACAAGAGCATAAGAAAGACAACCAAAAAGTTTAAGGTGAGAAAATTTGACCTCTTTCCCACTTCAGTCCTCCTCAAGCAATCCACAATCCAACGAAGCTAGTGGCCCTCTATTTATTAAGTAGATTGCAGTACTGATTGCATCTACCTAGAAAGTAGGTGGTAATCCAACGTGCAGCCTGATGCTTCTAGCATGCACATTTATGGTTCTGTTCATACGTTTAGCAACTCCATTTTGCTGTGGTGTCCCAGGAATGGTCTTCTCCATTCTGATACCCTGAACTGCACAGTATTCCTTGAACCTGCCATCAATGTACTCACCACCATTATCAGACCTCAAACATTTCAATTTCAAGCCTGTCTCTGTCTCAACCATGGCCTTCCAATTTTTTAACACATTAAATACATCAGATTTATGCTTCAAAAAATAAATCCTAACCTTCCTACTATGATCATCAATGAACGTGACATAGTAACGAGAACCTCCAAGAGATGCCACTGGGGAAGGTCCCCACACATCTGTGTACACAAGGTCCAATTTTTCTTTCTTCAGTGTTCTGCCACCTTTAAAAAAATCGACCTTATTTTGTTTCCCCAGAATGCACCTCTCACACATACTGAAATTAACTGATTTCAGTTCTAGTAGCTTGCCTCTGGACAACAGTTCTTTCATGCTCTTCTCACTCATATGGCCAAACCTGCAATGCCACAAATCTATTGTGTTTTTTGCAACAGTAGTAGCAATAGTGTTCTTCAAACCAGTGGTCGAATAAAGAGTACCAGTTTTCTTACCCCGAGCCAATACCAATGCCCCTTTGGTGATCTTCCAGTTGTTATCTGAGAACACCACTGAATGACAACAATCATCAAGTTGTCCAACAGAAATGAAGTTCTTCTTTAACTCAAGAATGTGCCTGACCTTTTGCAAGGTCCATTTGTTCTTGTTAGGGCGTACAATGTCAATGTTTCCCATCCCCACCACGTTCAAAGCCTCTCCATCAGCCAGATATACCTTCCCAAAATCACCTGCAACATAGTTTTGCATTATCTCCTGAAGGTAAGATGTATGGAAGGAAGCCCCTGAATCCAGTATCCAGTCATCAACTGGACTATGAACTGCATTAATGCATCCTATACTTCTTCAGTTACTACATTAGCACTATCCTTCTTGGTCTTCTTAGGGTTTCTATAGTTTCTTTTTATGTGTCCAGCTTTACCACAATTCTAGCAAGTCGCCTGCTGACCAGGCCTTGACTTGCTCTTGCCCCTGTTGTTTGATTTTGATCTGCATTTGTTTGATTTCCTGTCATGTGAGCTTCCCCGAGAATCAACATTCAATGTTGAACTCGAACATGAGGTCTCGCCTGAATCCCTCTTGCACACCTCCTCAGCCAAAATCAAATCACGAACATCATCATATTTCAATTTTGATTTACCGGCAGAATTACTGACATTCATTCTCTTGACTTCCTAACTATTTGGCAATGAAGCCAATAGTATCAGTGCACGTATCTCATCATCAAATTCAATTTCAACAGACGACAATTAATTTGTGCAACAAGCGTACCATCTGCCATCTTCAAATTGAATAATTTTTTCATCAAATAAACCTTATTATTCGTTGAAGGCTTTTCGTACATACTTGATAAAGCCTTGATGAGATCCGCAGTCGTCTTCACCTTGCTGACGTTGTGTTCAACGGATCTCGACAAGGTTAGCCGAATAATCCTCAGAACCAGTCGATCTAACAGATTCCAATCAGCCTCCTCCAATTTTTCTGGTTTCTTCCCTAACAGTGGAAGATGGAGTTTCTTCCCATAGAGGCAGTCCTCTATCTACATCCTCCAGTATCCGAAGTCTGTACTATTGAACTTCACGATCCCCGATACCTTCACTTTGTCTCCAGCCATCGTTTTCCCTCAGATCCGAACCTTAGCTCTGATACCAGTTGTTATGAAAATCGATGACAAACAAGGATAAATGGTAATCACACGGCACAAAAAATGTACGTGGTTTGGAAAATTGCCTACGTCCACACAGTTGCAGAGGATTTTATTTATTCTTTAGAGGAACCACAATACAACAGAAACATAATTTGCCGTTACATCAAGCCCTGTATCCAACGGCGGTGTCGCAACTTCACTTGACGGTGAGGAGCAGTAGCTTCATCTTTCCCTATTCCGACAACAGCAGAATGACGATGGAGATCTCTCAGTCCCGAGAGACTCCCTCTGCTTCTTCTCACCCGAACAACGTCGCCCACCAGCACTGGCAATGGCGACAACAACGGCGTCGTCTTTCTCAAGTGTCTCTTTCTGCCGAGAGACTCTGTTTCGCACTCTATTTCCCAACAGAGTCGAAGTCCCGCGTAGCAGCAACAACGATGACAACGGCGTCGAGCGGCAGTGCTCATGACGCCGAGTCCCGAGCCTCCACGGCTCTCTTTTCTCCGGCAACTACGTTGGCGTTCAAAGCACTCTCTCTTCCAGCAACGGCATCGCCTCAGAGCACTCCGTCTTCCAACAACGGCGTCGCTTCAAAGCATTCCCTCTTCCGGCAAGGGCGTCGCCTGTGAATACTCCTTCCGGTCCCGAGAGTCTCTACCAAAAAACCCTCTCACACATCTCCGTAAATTAAGAAACCCCTGTATTTATAAATCTCTGTGAGTGCCGAAGAATTTCACCTGCCGAGAGCTCCTCTGAAAGTTGGTCTCTCTGTAAGTCTCCCGATTTGAGTTCCCCTGTTTCAGGGAAACACGGAGAAGAATGAGGGCTTGGGCCCACCTCTTTGACGGTGGACCAGACTCCACCACTCAACAACATGTAGGTAGAGCGATCACTTTCACCTAGATAACATTCATATCTTACGATTGAACGTTAAAACCTGCCTAGTGTTTAACTCTCCACGGAATGCATGGGGATCCACTGATTGGAATTTGACGGGGGACTCATTCATGAACGTGGCCTATCATGCTCAATTGTTTGTCCAGTGTCTCACCGGGTATATGCCCTACAAGTTTCTTTCTTTCAAATACCATCAATTACTTCTAGCCAAAACCAAAAATGCCATCCATTCAAGTTGGTTCTTGCTTACGTTGCGTTGTCTTGGTGTTCTGTTTTGATTAATGAATCTATATTTCCAAGTAATAAAAAATCAAGGTAGCTCCTCCTAATTAATTAGGGTACAGGGTTATCTTAGTTAAGATTTCATATCGATAAGTATAAGCAAAATTTATATGGTATCACGAGAAAGAAAGAAATGAGTTTGAAAGGGTTCGCGGGGTTTAAGAAAATTAACCTAGGATACTTACCTATCTACCTCTCAGAAGCAGAAGAACCTCTAACGTAGGCCTGTGGACTTTGATCAAAAGCCATGTCTTTAATTAAGCAGCTATAGCGCTGACAGCCATTAAATGGAAGACCTTAAAACGATTAGAAGGTTCAGTAAGCAAGGCCTACGCCACCATGACGCGGTCTACTTCCGGCGGAGATGGCCTGGCTTCACTGATCGCCCTGAATTCACGTGGAAGAATCACAGCTGAGAAGAAATGTATTCTAAAGGCTTAACCTTAATGTTGAGATTCCAATCTCTGAACAGGATTAATCCATTGAACTGAGGCTCCTCCCCTGCTGGAGGAGAAGATCCCCAGATTTGTAGGCTTAGTTGTCTTTGATTTTTGTCCATTTTTATTTCCTCCGATTCAACCCAAAGATAGAGCTAGATGATCCAAGACTATGACATCAAGCAACCCTAGCTGGATTGAATACTCCACAAGGCACCAAACAGAGTTGTCCATACCGCCGAACAGCCTTGACTTTTAAACTCTTCTGTTGCACTCCTTTTTATTCTTTCTGCGATTCTATTCTATTACTTGTTTTATTAAATCTTAAAACACCCACAGAGCCATAACTTAAAACGAAAACAGACTTTTTTCCCTTTGTTTTGGATTTGAAAGATTCAAGATTGGACCAGGAGCTCAAACTCCTGGCTTTTAATATGATTCTGAGGTTTCATGAATGGACCTTGGGGCTTCCGTCAATGACCCCAACAATCACATCTCTTTAGAGCTTTAAAAAAAAGGGGGGCGGTCGAGCTACCATGGGCTCGTGGTCTCGATTGCAGGAACCTGACTGTCCATGGCAATGTATTTGGTATAGAACGGGTCTCGTCACCTCAGCCGACAGGAGGTTTTGCACGACATCTACAGCGGTTAGATAACGAATACAATTTGATTATGAACTCTGAAACCCTAGTCGATCAGTCAATAGTCATACTTGCAAATTTTAACTTTTCTGAAAGGTAGAAGTATGTTGTTAGTTCACGACCTGTCTTCGTCTCTTTTTCCAGATGAATCGAACTGGGTCAGCAGGGTCAGCAGCCATGTGAAAAGTTGGAGATAATAATCTTTACAGACATCTCTGAAACTATATTTAATGGCAGTTTTACATTATTAAAGATCTCTGCCAACTAATTCTAAACTCGTTTTCACACTTAGCTTGCGGTCATTTTTTATCTGTATATGTATCTGCTGCGGAAATAAACATGGGTTGATGCTGCAAAAGCCAGACTGAGGGAAGGAAACAAATAGAAAAGGACACAGGCTATTTGTCTCACTGTCTGGAGTGTGGTAAAGCCTGCTGATGGATGGTTAAATTAATCCCCTACTGTCGACAAGATATTGAGGAAGATAAAGGTGAGAATGCCAAAGTAGAGGTTAAGTGACTGGTTCAGATTTACTACTCGGTTTCCTGAGCCGCGTCTTAGCATGAGATAGAATTTAGACAGTCAATTCGGGACGTTTTCAAGAGTTGGAAGAAGACGATGAGTGTGAGTGAGTGACTGGGTACTGTTATTCTCCACCCATCCAGCTGCCGTACTCTTTTAAGCCCCGATTTTCTCTTCAACAGTGAGCCTGCTTGGCTAATGGGGCACAAGGTTACACTGCTGGATGATGGAACTTCCAGAAAAACAGAAAATGAAAAAGAAAAACAGTGTTTTACGGTCTCTTACAGTGATTGATGGACGCTAGGTTTTAATTGAACTTTTTAAACGATACTTCAGTTTTTATAAAACTGCTTTTCGGTTCTTAATAAGAATTGATTTTTTGTTTTTCTGCATTCTTGTTTCCTGTAGCCAATTGTTATTGCAGAGATGGAATGTGAAAGCGTGTATTTCCGATTTCGTATTGAACTGTTAGAATTGGTGGAATCTACCAGTAAGAGTGTCTCTTGAGTAGTGCTCAGGAATCAGGAGTCTCAATCACCTCATTGTACCAAAAAGAAAAAGTGACTTTGGAAATCAGATTGATGGATTTCGCCATCAAAGCTTTCTTCATTTAATGAACTTGATTGGAATTAAAAGAAGAGCCAGGGAGCCACATGGCAGACCCCCCTCCCTCTTTTTTTTTTTTTTTTTTTTTGGCTACATGAGAACATCGTACAGATATCTGTAGCTAATGGCTTTGCGTTGCCTGTGATGTATGTGATCTGTGATCATATTCAGTTTTCGTTTTTCACCTTTGGAATCATGGCCAGGATAGGCAAATTCAATCAGCTTATCATTATCTTTTAACGTCTCACAAACATGAAAGCTCTTCCAGGCCTGGTCATGGCAGCTTTGCTTGATTCGTACTGCTTTCTCTGGCTCTCTCTCTCTCTCTCTCTCTCACTCGCAGAATTCTAAACAAGTACAGGTAAACTGCGCGAAAAAGAAAAACGAGAATTGGCAAAATACTGGTTAGAAAAAAACCACTTTCAACTACACGGAAATGGTTATTAACATGGGAAGAGGAAGAACCCAACCCATGAAAATGAGACAATTTTTTTGTGAGGAAATAGTGGGTCTTGGGGGACTCCATTGAAACTTTGCTCAGCTCAACTGGACTCCTCTTGGATCCTACCTAACATTTGGTAAACAGCAGTCGCGATATCATCCACCGAAGTTAACCGGCAATCATCTTCAACCTACATGAAGTTGGAAACTTGATTATCAGGCTGGAAATGGAGAAGATAATAGGAAATTGGAGATTACAAGTAGCACTATGAAACTGAAGGAAAAAGAGAAAATGGATTCTGATGTCTACCTTGACGCTGAAAGAGTAGAGGACCATCTGATCAATGGTGGTGACATTCAGGTGCAGGATCGTGAGATGGAGGTTTTGGAAACCACTCACCATTTTCAGCAGCAACTTCGGCCGTTTCTTGGAGAAAATTTTCAAGTTGGCGTGGCTTTCCACCATGGTCACTTCGATATCAGCAATTGCTGATCGGTTCTCTGCAGTTGTCTCGCTGGTCGAGAAGGAATTCATCGACGAAGTGTACTGGGGAAAAGTGAAGAAATCGGCGAAAGGAGAGGAAAAACTTGCGGAATCTGACTGCTGGGTCATTCTCTTCTGAGCTTCCAGCGACTGGAGGAGTTGCTCCAGCTCTTTCACAAAATTAATAGCACCACCGATGATCGACGCTTGATCACCCTGGAAAAGCAAAAGCAAACACTGATTGTGACTACATATCCCAAGAATAATAAAGTGAAAATTAAAAGGAGAGAAATAATCAGAGATCGTATGCTACTTCTACAACTTTTGATAGAAAGTAAGATAATTAAACTAGAATCATTCTTATGTTAAGGTTTGGTCCTTCAAGCCATTCCATAAGGGCTGGTCTTGAAGTCCCACCTGAACCATGGAGAGAGAATGTTGCAGGCTTTTACATGAAAAGCTAAAGAGATTTTTAAAATGTGTAGAAGAAGGTAGAAAGAGAGTACTTTTTTAAAGATCAACTTAGCAGTTAAATTGCAAGCAATTAAGATGGCTGCAGGTTTAGTACCAGCAAAAGGAAGAAGAGAGAGAGAGAGAGAGAGAGAGAGAGTGTGTGTGTATGTTTATATTCTTACCCTTTGTACATATGATGCTGGCATCAAAGATCGAAGCACAGCGAGGTACTCATTCATCTGCTTACGGCGATTACGCTCCACAGCAATGTGGGTCATTCTCTGGTTCTCCACCTCCTCCTTGTTCTTGCAGGTCCTGGTTCGCCGCCTTTTTCTCCTCCCAGTACCGGCCACCTGAGCCGGCGGAAAGCTTCCTGCTGAGGAGAGCCCACCGTCTACAGTGCATGTCTCCGGCGACGACGAGTTCACGTCCCATTCTTTGACATTTTGCACCAGAGAAGGAGAAGAGTCCCAGTTGCCATGAAGACCATCTAACCCACTTCCCAATTCAGGAGTACTACTCTTGTCCATACAGCCGACCCCCATCCCACACTCAATCATACCTCCCTTGTGCTGTTCTTCTTCCTCGATCTTGAAATCATAGTTGAGCGCCGCAGCCAAGGAGTACAGGTCCTTGCAACTGTAACTAAATACATCTTGAGGGAAAACTACAGCTTCCAGTGCCATCGTTCCCTCTCTCGATCTCTCTTATCTCTCCCTCCGAACGACACTCACTCTCACATCCAAATCCCAAATATAGAAGCTGGGATGTTAAGAAAGTTATAAATCTAAACACCCCTATATGAAGAAATCACTAAGCACAAGAACCACCACAGAGCCAAACTCGACTTTTATGCCACTGGCATTCGATGCAGAAGAAAAGAAAGTCCAGCAGCCCCATATAAAGACCCCTTACGAATTAGAAACTACAGGGGTCTGCACGTGAGGACGAGATACAGAGAGAAAGAAAACCTAAGAGAGAGAGAGAGAGAGAAGGTCGATGAATTAAAACGAATTAGAAACTACAGGGGTCTGCACGTGAGGACGAGACACGGAGGGAAAGAAAACCAAAGAGAGAGAGAGAGAGAGTGTGTTTTCTGTTCTGTGGAGAGAAGGTAGATGAATTAAAAATAAGGGTTTGGGGGGGGGGGGGGGGTGGGTTTGTTTCATTTGGTAATAATGACCGTCGGACGTGAGAACCGAAAAGAGAGAAAAGGAGAGTTTGAAAAGGCTGACAAAGCAGAGATTCGGGAGAAGAGGAGGGTAGAGAAGCCCAAAGAAAAGCCCAAGAGAGAGAATCAAAGCACGGCTTGGCGTACAGAGAGATAAAGAGAGAAGAGAGAGTACTCTTTGCAAGCAGCAGCTTCCCCTCAGGTGTCGGACATGTGCAGGGGAATCCATGTGACCACAAACAAAGCCCTCCGCAATCATCTATGAACCAGACTAAGAACCTTTCCCAAGATTTATGTCTTCTTTCGCATTTTAAACCTTAACTCTTTCCCACACATTACTTAATCGACAAAGAACCTGCAAAAGACATTCTAGGGTTTTTTCGTCTACCTTTCTGATCTCACCGGTCACAACCTTTTTCCTTCCTTTCCTCTCCCTTTTCCGTTTCTCATACTCTATTAACATGATCATATGCCCTAATGCATTAAACAAATAATTTTCTTCTTTCTTCTCTTCTTCGATAGAATCTTGTTTTACTCATTGTCACAGCAAAAAGGCCTCCAAGCCTGCGACGGATGAGTCTTTTAGGGGCTTTGCTTCGATGAGTATCCCCTCAAAATACCATTCTCTGATCCTTAGAGATATGATGACGATTAGGTAAGTCTTTAACAAGGGTGCAAGTAGCTTACTTTTGCTTTTCTTTAAAAGACTGCTCATGTTTCCTAGCGAACACTCTGAGGGTCAAACTTTGGATTTTCTTTAATCGATGCCTTGTTGCATATGGCCTTGTTAATAAACAATGAATTAATCATTCTTATAACTACGACTAAACAAGGAGAAATTCTCAAAGAATAAGTTGGAGGGGTACTGCAGGCCTCCCGGTCCAATAAACTGGATTATTAAAATGTTAATTACTTGGGTTAGGCTGATCCATCTTTAATGTAACTTACTCTATGGGAGAGGTGCCTTGTGTTTCCCATCTGTCCATGTCAATTCTGCATCTAGTTCCTCCTTACGTCTTATGTTTGTAGTTCTTTCCCACTGAAGGAAGAGAACGAGCCTGGCCATCAGTTCTGTAACAGCTTATGCTGTAATGGGGAACAAAGAATCTAAAGCCAAATCTATCAGATGTAGAAAGCGAATTATACAAGTGTTATAGGTTTCTTTTCTCTCTTTCCTTTCCTTTCTTTCTAAATTCTTCATCGTCTACTCTATTCATCTACAGTCCTCCAATAATGACATATATTACGAGAAGAAACATAAAGAAATCGATCTTCTTTGGCTTTTCCATCCCTAGATTCATTGGCTACAGATCAAGTTAACGAGCAAACAGAGATGGGGCACAGACCCTGAGCAACCAATAGTCTAGACTAGCTGTGTCTCTGGACCAATTAAGTGTGTACTATTCTTGTGACAAGGCTGCATGTGTCAATCTAGAGACCAAAATATTCTTATTTTATTCTATCCTAACTAATTAAATTCTCATGCATACATAGGTTACAGGCATGGCATATATTGTATTAGCTGGGGTTGTTAAAATTTTTTATGATATTTATGTTGTCATGGACGGATTCATCGACTCTACTGGTTGAACAAAATCCCCCAAACCATGGCCCTATTTCCCGCAACTAACCGTGATTTTTGAGCAAGTTGGCAATTGCAGGATTGCAGGCTACGTTTAATGTCATAATCCTGTTTGTGCGCATAAAATATCCATAATTTGGATTATTTAGATGTCAATGACCATTATTTAAGCATTAATTCAAGTACATGTACAAATTTCAGACCACTTAATAAACCCCTGATCAATCTCTTATTAAATTAGTGAATTTCTCTAAGCTCAAACAGATAAACATGTGAATTTTTCAGTCAACAAAAGAGTATAAACTACATTAGCAAATCACGATATATATATATATATATATGTCATTCATACGCTATGTAATAATGGAGGCGAGGGAGGAAGTGCCAAAAGGGACACAAGTGAAGAGTCACAGAGGATGCCCATGGCTCGTGAAAAGCATAGATCAGACAATTCCATCATGGAATTATTGGTCACCATGTTCGCTTAAAAACAGAAGAGACGAGAGTTCAAGCAGGAACCTATGAGAGGGAACAAACAAAACTCACGTTCCGATTGCACTATCCTGCCTACTGGGTAAACTTCAAATCATCTACAACCTTTTCTCTCTGTGAGAGATTCCTGGAGATTCTACCAGAGGAAGAAGATGAGGTAGAGGCCACGCCTAATACCCACAAACAGACGCAGACCTAACTGCATGTTGGTGCATCCAAATCGTCCATCTGGGCCAAGATAATGCAACCGGACAAAGTCAGGCGTAGTTAAATGGAATAAAGAATAAGCATACGATATAGAAAACTGCTCTGCACATAGATTGAAGCAATGGTTGGAGGGCAAGAGTGCGAAGGGCGATGTCATCACATTCCGACAAACATGCCCATATCCCCACATGTGTCACTGTAGAAAACGTCATATCTGGACGTTTTATTTTGTTTTGAGAGTAGAGCTATATGAGCTCTCAGGAAGCTGCAGATATATATCGGATTCTCCAGTGATTTCGCTCAGGAAAATGAAATTGAGAACATTCCCATGCAAAGAGAGAACAAAAAAGTATTTCACCTGATCACTTTTCCACCTCCTCAATGAGAAAGAAAGAAAGGAACTTTCATCTTTTGGGATGGGGCCAAGGGGGGTTGTGTTTTTCCATTGAATCGGACCTGCATTAGTCCCTCTAAAAGTAGCTTATCAATCAATAAAAAGGCCAAACAGCTTTTGGGAAATCATTGTCACTTGGAAAAGGCTTAGTTAAAAGGCTTAGTTATACAAATCCTGCTGGAGAAAGCATGCTCCACAAGGCCAACAAAGCCTGGAATTTCCAAAAGAAGGCATCCTGAAGATGGGACTTGGGACGTTTGCCACAAGAATATTTCCAGTGCCAGAAAACAAAAATTAGTGAAGAAGGAAGCTGTTGGGAGTGGGGGAATGCTGGCTATCATGGGATAGGAGCAATCGACTGTGGGGAATCCCTCGTTTCTGAACTAGACAAAACATTTCATTTTCGGTTCACATTAAAGTATATGGTCCAATTATTATTCTCTATCTTCACTGTTTCTGGCTCCCTGGAGTTAACCAGGAACTTCATAAACTAAAACAGAGTGGACCAGGGAAGAGCATCAATCAATAATTTTTTTTACATAATGAATAAGAACAAGACTTTGGGTCCTTAAATCTGAACTGCGAAAGTTTATTTATTCATAGCACCTATACAAGACCCTTGAGATTTTTTGAGCCTCATTTGGGCATGAAACGGAATCATCATCAGAGTCGTCCATTCGGATAAGTTAGAATGGAAAAAAAAAAAAAAAAATTATACCCATTAAGAACTCCCTAAGATCTCCTAAACCGTATCTCAGTATGAGACAAAATTAAGGTCATTCCTACAAGAATGAACGACTCTAATTCTATGAATGCAGACACAAACAGTAACCAGTAAACATCATAAGCATACAAGTTGATCTACTCTTTCCCAGTTTGAACTTTGAACTGAGGAAACAAGTTCGTAGATCCATTACTGCATTATATGCACTCGTAAATTGCACAGTTTACCACGGATTCCTCGCAACCAGATTCCTCCATTTCCAAAATCCCATTTTAATCTGCAAAAACAAGTCAAAGTACGGCCTTTGTGAACTCTAATATTTAATGCAAGATATTCTCTGTGGTTTCGCTGAGCCATTTTTAATCCTTTGGAAACTGTAAGGCATAAAGCTGTTTCTGACTGGACGATTCCTGGACAATAGTTCTCGATTCCCGAACGTCGGAAATTCCATATTGAATAATAATATGGGATTATGGGGCGACCGAACCGAGGAAGTTAACAGTATTAGAGGCAAGATTAGACAATTTTCTTCGGCAAGTGTGGGGAAGTTAAAAACACAAGAGGCAGAATTCTCTCGAGTCTCAATGGCTGCTGAATGGAACCGTGAGTCGCAACTGGGGCTGGGCTCTCCGGCCGAGAACTGCCTTCTCAATCGAAGTTCCGAGACCAAATAATGCATGCATCAGTGTAATGTAGGAGAATGTTTTGTCCATCTAATTCTTCCCTCGCAGACTTCTTTTCTTTCCCAAAAAGCTAATCTTTGTATAGTTCCAATAACAATGACACGGTCCCAGTTCCCAATCTGACGTGCTAGCATCCCTCGCATAGTAGTAGATCACGTAGTTTTTTAACCTTGTTTTAACATACAATGGAACTAAACACAAGTATTAAATCAGTCCATGTGCTTGCATGGGGGGAAGTGTTCCTGGCACGCACTCTCTCTGCCTCCTACGTTTCTCTGCTCTGGAGATTCCATGCAGTCACGAGGTACTATCGAATGGAGGGCCCACTAGAACATAACTCTTGAGCTCATCGTGCTGGGCCTACAGAGTGTCACAACATCATGGATAAGGAAATGTAGGACCCCACTGGATCTTCAGTGGGCCCTCCATCAATATGGACGTCCTAAGAATAGTCCCTAATCGCCCTCCATTAATATGGTCCAGAAAAATCATCTATTGGATCGTGGAGATCACAGACAGCGCCGTCGTGGGGTCCACGGCAAGCAGACAGAGAAATTTGGACGCGTGTTTTTTTATCTCTCCGTATTGGAGCCTGCATTCGGTTGACCGTGTGAACGACTGCACGTGCAGGCCTTGACTTCACGGGTTTGGCGGCTCTTGGCTCTCCTCTATTCCAGCCGTCCATCGTGCTCCCCAGTGGGGCCCGACATGCGACCCTACTGCCCTTGAAAACCGCTGCTCTCGGTTCAAAAACCGCCCATCCGCTGCGGTTTTCCACCGACGACCCGTCCCGGGGTTGGTTCACTTGGCCCTCCTTTTTATATCGACGTTTGATGGAGATGGCACGGACAATCATGTTCCCCTGCCCTCATTATTAACTCCCATTTATTTAAAAAATTATTTTAATTAGGATTAATTATACAATAATAGGAGACTTTAATTACGTTCATTAATGCTACATTAGTTGCGTTTTAGATTTTAGAATTTAGGTAAATCGAAACTCGTCACTCACAATCCACAATTAACTCACCGAGTGGGTCGTGCTTTACAATTCTTCAGTACGATGGGTGCCACTGCCACGTTCCAGTTGTTCCTCCCATGCTTTTGGATAAATATAAAGAGTACAGAAAAGGGCTACATTTTTTTATAAAATCAGACTTTTGCAGGCGAATCTACGGCCAAAAGCTGCTGAAACCCGGAAGCAGGCCCATGAACACATGCATGTCTGTCTAAATGTGATCCTCTGTCTAAGCCCACCTACAGTTCCACTACTCGGTGACATAAAATCCCGGCAGATACTCTGTCTGAGATTGTGGGCCTGGATTGGGTCACACACGTGGCCATGAGCTTAAAAGAAAGTCCAATTTGAGTACTAGAAATGAGAAAAGCAAGTTTCAGACTAGAATCCACATCATGATTTTTATAGCCTACACGTTCTGAGCTTCTCGGTCAGTATCTTTACAACTTTGTCTCTGTCTAAATGTAATCGAGTGTCCAAGGAAATAAAGAGGCGAGAATATTTGATTTCTGGTACAAGGAATCTTTAGCTATAAATCCAAAGAATAGGAAGAAAATATAAAGCTGACAGAGCCCTGGAGGTGACAGCATGAGAAGACTGTTGTGGGTTTATCTGTTAGGCCCATTAGAGGCATTACAGGCTTGACAAGTTAAGCATCTGGGCCCCAAATAAGGGTTATTATTCTCGCAAACCATAAAGATCGAAGATCTCCCCTATCTTTGCTAAAAACGATAAAGAGGGGGAAAAGGAAAGACCCTGTCCCTCCCCTGTCCTTTGTAAAAGTTACTAGGGGAGAGCCCATATCGGCCAATACACTCTGGTATGTCGTATGTACCGGATTTCAATGGTTTTTTAAAGAAGAATTAGAAATTAAGTGACGCACAACAATTTATCATAAAAGACAACTAGAGCAATGCTAGAGGAGGATAATAATTTATTTTTATTAGTTATAATCATGATCCATTCGTTCTAATTTTTAATCTTAATAATATATTATTTTAGATTAATTATAATTTATTGTAGATAATATTCTTAATTAATTTTAATTAATTATTTTATAATATAATTTATTATGTTAATTATAATTTATTAGTATTATATATAATTTATTTATATTACATGAAATATGTTTAATTTTATCTAGAATTAATTAAATTTTATTTTAATTTATTAATATTACAAATACTTATTTTATAATAATCCTTTTATTTAATAATTATCATAATTTATTTATTTTTTAATTTTATTTTACTTGTATTACAATTTTGTTTACTATTTATTACAGTTAATTATAATTTCGTGTATTAAATAGTATTTATGTATTTAAGAGCAGTAAAAATGAATTACAATCGAACAAAAAAATTAAATCTAAGTGTAACTACAGTTGAAAATACATGCAAAAACATAAGTAGAAAATGTAAAATAATTAGTTATTAAAAAATTAAATAAAAAGTTAGATAAAGTTAAAGGAAAACTATGCTTATTTGTTAAAGACATACTAAAAATCAATAAAAACATAAATGAATGTTTTGGGGAGGATCCAAATTCGAATAACGTAAACGAATATTTGCAATTTGATAGGTGACACGTTTGAAGCTTATATCTGGATTTTTCTCATCAAATCTAACTGAGATTTCAAATTATGTTGTAACTCAAGACCTATTCTACTCAGATCTACCAATGATCACCATTTACGACACAATTTGAGAGAAGAATGGAAAGAAATCTGTAACTAAAATGACATTTTACCTAGAACGACTTTCGATAGCTTGTTCTCTTACAATGTGCTAGTTTTTGTTATATGGCCGTACTTAGAACACTATTTTCACCAATTTATGAATGCATTATTAGATTCCATTAAATTCATCTATTTGGCTATTGATTATTGGGAGGTGTGTTGTATTGATATTGTATCTAGGAGCTTTATGCTCAAAATTTTATCCAGGTTAATAATGGTAAAAAATTTGGACAATTCACTTAGACTTTTGTATGTTAGATGACTACATATCAGGTGTTGGGTGTAAGATTACACACTAATCGGATGTCACACCACCTACAATATTGTGTATGCATAACACAAGATATGTGACCACTTGATTAGGTAAAAAGGGCTTGAGTCTATGACCCAATCCCTTTCTTATTTCACTCTCTTTAGTTTTTAGGGATTAACCCTTACTTTTGTTGCCTCAGCTCCTACTTAAGAACTCGATGACTGTGGCTAGAAGTTTTGAGAAAAACAGAGCCGTTGGTGGGTAATATTTCAAAGTTTCGAACGCCTCTAAAGCCTTCCATTTCTGTCATTGCTGCGCAGAAAAACACCTTCCTAGCTTGCTCTTCAAGACAGGCACGGAAAGAGTACGAATGGTAGTGATAGCTTTTACGTTCCAAAGGCTATCTTTTTACTCTTACATTTGATGGGTCTCTAACCATTCGACAACCTTCCATCGGCCTTTGCGACTTCCTGGATGCTGATTACATTAGGTGGGTGACTTCAAAATTGTGTCTTTTTTTATGGAAAAAATTTCTTCCCATTTCTTTCCTGAGTTGTTTTACATGCCAACGCTTATTTTAAGCCCTTTTTGGGATGAATTGGGTGATAAGGAAGGTATAATGACGGCATTTGGTGTCTTTCTCAAGTAACTTTTGCTTTTAAAGATTATAAGGATGTTTTCATGGTTTCTGATCTGGTTTCGTCTTCCACGCAGAGATTAAGTTCTCTCTACAGTCAACAGCTTTATGGAACTGGTTTTCTGGAGATGGGGGGTGGTAGTGTTTTGCATGTGTCTTTTGCTTCTCTTTACTGGAGCACGTTCAGGTAAACACTGTTCTTTCCTGAGATATAAATTGTTGTCTTATTTTTCTTAGTTTCACCTCTAAAGTTTCTTTTTTTTCTTCTTCTTCTTCTTCTAATTTTTATGCAAAACGCTGTGGTCGATGAGCTAGGCTTCCTTTTCTTTTGAATTACTTCGGTAGTGGATCCCATTTTCTGTCTTTAAGAGATCTTACGGTCTTCTTGCCTTGGCAAAAGTAGTCTTTCTTTAGCAATTTTTCTATAATTCATGCTTTGCATTTCTTGTTTCCCTGAGCTGCAACATATGGGTAAGTCTCTCGGGGTCAGATTCCAATTTTTCTTAACGTTATTTAACTGTTAATTGATTCTGTTCTTGAGAAATTGGAACATGTAGGGCCTTTAAAAAACGATCGGTTCTTTTGGATGTTGTGTACTGAATAGCCTCGTTTATTGACTATTTTTCTTAGATGTGCTTTCTAAATTGGAACTAAATGCAGATGAGATATTGAAAGGGATTTCTAAAGTTAGAGGAGTGAATTTGGGTGGATGGTTGGTTGTTGAAGGATGGATAAAACCTTCTCTGTTTGATGAAATTCCTAACGGAGATTTGCTTGTGAGTATTGCTTTGTATTAATTTTTTATTTTTTAGAACACAATCACTTGTTTACCTCTTCATTGTTGTTGCTGTTATTGTTGGTCTACTATCAGGATGGAACCCAAGCTCAATTCAAATCTGTAATGCTGCAAAAATTTGTCAGTGCAGCAAATGGGGGAGGTTCCGATGTAACTGTTGACCAAAGTGCTCCTTCTTCCTGGGAAACTCTCAAGGTCTATCCTTTTGACTAATCCTGATCCTCAACTTCTTGTTTATAGATTGATCTTTTAAGATGTTGTACCATTAATCTCTATAACATCAGCATGACTTGGTTTTTCTTTTCTGAAAGTTTCACCTTCAAATTTTTTTCCAGGGGTACACTAGAACCTTCTGAATTATATTGCTTGGAGCATAAAGTATCGTTTCAAATAAAATAGTTTTTTATTCAGGATTTATGGATGGAGGCTACTTCTGTTGTAATAGATATGGAGAGTATCAGATTCGGAGTTTCAGTTCCGAACCCTCGGGGGTCAGTTTTTAACATGTGGTGGTGAGTGGGAGTCAATTTCAGCCACAGCAGAATCTCCTTCAGCAACTGAAACATTTCATATAGAGAGAAATTATGACAGAGTTCATATTAGACTTTCGAGCGGGACCTATGTGCAGGTAATACATTGCATACACAGGCTGCAAATTTGAAGCCTACATTTATTTTCAGGTTATTGAAATATTGAAAAACTACTTTTGTACTCTAAGGCTACATCAACCAATCAGCTTGTTGCAAGCTATCAAGGGAACCCAGGATGGGATGACAATGCGGCAACTTTTCAAATGATAATTGTTGCAAATGACTTGCATGGTGATTACCAACTTGCAAATGGATATGGACAGGATAAAGCAAAAGAAATTCTATCGGTACTTTCTAATGCCACTACTGCTATGTTTTAACTAATGGCTTCATACAATCATGTTAGATAAAACAAAATAAAAGATGCTTGAGTGCATAATACAGTTATTGATCTTGGACAAGCATGAATTTCTTGGGTAAGAGCTTGTGGTCAGATAACTCATCCTCCATACATTATTAATGGCTAGAGGAAATTGGCTCAGTGACTTGTGTATTGATGTACAAACTGCATATAATAATTACGATGATTCAAGGTAGCCCATGAAAGTGAGATGCATCCCTTATCATGTGAAATCAAAGGATTTGGAACTCCCAGGTACACTTCTGTATTGGCCAAGTTGGTCTATACCTCTTTATTGGCTAAGTTGGTCAATACAGCAATCTGAATCAGATTGTGGGTATCTCATCGAACAAACATTGACATTTACCAGATTGCATTCCTGAAGGTCATTTGCTTGTTCAATATGCTTAGTTCATTAATTTTGGAAACCTAATGTGCAGAAGCATAGAAAGAATTTTATAACACAAGAAGACTTCCGCTTTCTTTCCGTGAATGGGATGAATACTGTCCGAATTCCAGTTGGATGGTGGATTGCATATGATCCAGATCCACCGGCTCCCTTCATTGGAGGTTCTCTGGCGGCTCTGGATAACGCTTTCTCATGGGCATTGTGGGTCTTTCTCTCAGCTATGTATCTAAAAGACATGTTTCTAGCAAATTATTTGTCTCTGGGTATTGTGATGTTCATTTACCAAAATTGTGTAGGACCTACAACCTCAAGTGCATAATTGATCTACATGCAGCACCTGGTTCCCAAAATGGTATGGAACATAGTGCTAGTAGAGATGGATCTGTAGATTGGCCTGGATCCCCAGAGTCCATTTCTCAAAGCCTGGATGTTATAGATTTTCTAGCTTCCAGGTAACTCTTCTGCTTTAAACAAATCCAGTACTTGACAAAAGATTTTTATATTTTCTATCTTCATAAATTATTGCATTTGGAAAGACTAATGGAATGTTGGTTAACATATCTCCAGATATGCGAACCATCCCTCTCTGCTGGGCATTGAGCTGTTGAATGAACCTTCTGCTACTTCAGTCCCATTTGATGTCTTAACTTCTTATTATTCAAAAGGATACCAGATTGTGAGGAAATACACTTCTACTGCTTATGTGATATTCTGTCAAAGAATTGGGAGGGCAAGCCCTCTTGAGCTGTATCAGGCAAATATTGGTGTTTCAAATACTGTAGTGGATTTGCATTATTACAATTTATTTGATGATTTTTATGTTAATCTGACTTCCACGGATAATATCAACTTCATATACAACAATAGAGAGTCTGAGGTCCAAGCTTTAAACAGTGCAAATGGTCCTCTTGTCTTCATTGGTAAGATCCAGGTTGCTGTTGCATTTATAAACTTCTTGAGAAGTATACATTATCAGTGAAAATTTCAGTATGTGATGTTAAATGTTCTTTGCCAATTTTGTTTTTGGGTTCTAACACTTAAACATGAATTTGGATTTGGATTTCATTGTCCTTTCTTCTCTTCTTGTTTTTTTCTTTTTTTATCCCCTCGAAAAGATTTGAAGTATCATAAAGGGTACAAACTTTCAGTAATGCATGATTGAGATTGTACGAATTAGTTGTTTAGCATCACATCACAATTTGAGGCATGATACTTCTATTGACAATTAAAAAGTTGTATCATACAAAAGTAGGTCATACTATTTTTTGCATTATACTTAATTGCCTTTAAAGATTTAGTGTGACACTTCTTTGTGGAAAATTTCAAGTCTGTAACGTGTAAATGTTGTCAAAATTCAGGTCATACCCATATCACATGACTTTGATTAGTAGGTTCTTCCCCTTCAACTACGGTAATGGATCCTTAGCTAACAAAATATTCTATTTGTTAGAATGTTACTGCAAATTGATGGAAACTGCAATTAAAAAGATAATCAAGCATACCCTCAGATCCATCTATTTCAAAACTTACAGAAACTAACTAATCCTTTGCTAACTTTTGTGGCAATTTATTGATGGTAAGTCTGCATAATAAAAGTGGTTAATAGGAATATACTTCTAATTTTGAAAAATACTGTAAAGGGTAGTTTGATAATTTTTCACAGTCTACACCTCCTAGGTATAGTCTTATCTTATTTGATATGTTTGATAGTCTATGTAGCTCAAGTTTCATGTAATTAGGAGGTGTAATGTAGTAGTTATAAGAGTTTAAGTGAGAGGGGGCATTATTATCTTTGTACCTATTTTTAAGTTATAAAAAGGATTACGAGTAGTTCAGAAAGCAAATCATGAGAGACTTTTCTCTCTTGCTGCCGCCTCCTCTTCTTTTCTTGCTACTCTCTTTTGTCCTCTCTTTCAATCCTTCTTATTCCATAATTTTTACATGGTATGAAAGCAATAGATCTTGGTTAGAAGCCTTTGTTCTTCTCCGGTTCTCTCTATAGAAGTCTGCGACTTCTTAGAAAGGGGAATTTCTAAGATCTGCATTGACTGGTTAGTAAAAATCTGAAAAATTGTGTTCTTCTTCTACTATAACCCTAGGGTTGATGATGGCTTCTACTATTGTTTGAGCAGTTCCGAGACTATTTACCGTCCGTGAAGGTTTATTGAATTAAAAATCACTCTTTTTTGCATTGTGTGCACCCCCATACTGGGTTCTCTACCTACATCACCTTGAACCCTATTGACGTTAGCATTAGTTTTTTGGGTTTTTTGTGGCTTATGCAATTTTGTGGTTGGCGCACATTACAATTTTTTACCTAACCCTAATTTGCGAAGTGGAGCCCATGTAGCAGTGATTTATAGAAGTGTGGGAGCTGAAATTAGGGTTGAATTGGATTTTATCCTAATTCAATGGCGAGGTTATTACCCCTTCAAGGGATTCTGGGAACTCAGAAGGACAAGATACAATTATGATTACTTCTAAGAGAGTGGGTGACCAGAACTATTTGAGTTGGTACAATCAGTCAAACTATACTTCAAAGCTAAGAAGAAGTCTAAATTCATTAGGGACAACCCTCCTGTCTCTCTGAATGACAATTGGGTAGCCGAGGATAGTTAGGTTATGACCTGGCTGATTAACTACATGGATTCCAATCTAAGGAATCAAGTTATGAATTGTGACATTGTTAAGGAGATGTGGATGTCCTTAGAGTCTGTTTATACTCAGAAGTGCAACTTGTTACGTGTTTATGAACTCTATGTTAGGATGTTTAGCCTCAAGAGAGGTCAGAGATCTGTCACGGAATACTACAATGATTTGGTTGGTATACTACGGAAGATAAGTGTTTCCCATCCCTTTAATACTAATGAAAGCGAAACAAGAAAACAAATAGACAAGTGCCCATTGCAAAAAAATTGGATGGTTTAGGGTCAATTTTGACGCTATTGGGCCACAAATATTGGCATTAGAAGATGTTTAGTCCTTATCCATAGCTTTTAGGAGAGGATTGCATGCAAAGAATGCTGTTGTAGTTCAGGGAAGTAACAATGTGACTAGTGTTTCCATATCAGCACTAAATACCTTGTGTTCCTTAGAGTTGTCTAGGGGAAGAAGTGGAAGTACTAGAGACAGAAGAAGAGATAGTCAGGGTAGAGGTAGATGCAAAAGTGATATTAGGCTAGACAAGAAGTGTGCTCATTGTGGCTGCACTTATCATTTCTTTGACAAGTGTTGGCAAAAATTTGGTAAACCCACATAGGCCAACTCTCTTGTTCATGAGAGCACTGATGTGCCCCCTGAACCTATAGTGAATATTTTACTTGAAGCATCTGATGAAATGAAACAGTTGGTTCAGTGCATGGCCCAATTGACTACTGCCTCCTCTTCAGCTTCTTGGCTCAATATGCCACTCCTATAATCACACTGGCTAATTCAGGTATGTCTACTCTACATGTGCGTCCTACTTTTACCTAATTTTGAGCCACAACTGATATATCATGTATATCTTCCTTTTTTTTCTACTTTAAAAGAGTCTTTTGATGTCAAGTTTGTTACCCTAGCTAATGGATCATTGTCATCCATTCAAGGAAGGGTTACACTAGTTCCTGTTGCTTTTATACAGTCAATGTTACCTAGTCCTAAATTTCCTCATAACTTATTGAATAAGCCAACTTACTAAGTCCATGAAACTGTTCAATAAACTTGCATTCATCTTATTGTGCATTTTAAGATCTCTCGGCTAGGAGGACGATTGGTTCGGGGGGGGGGGGGGGGGTGGACTTCATCATCTGGAGGGACACTCATAGGCTCACAACCTCCATTACATGTTCTACATACTGCAATATCACCACTTTTGTGGCGCCTATGGTTAGGACATACTTCTCCAATAAAGTTGATTTAACTATTTTCAGATTTTCCTTCCAGTTTATCATTTTAGTGTGGTTCATGTCAAATCAGGCAAGCATTACTGGCTTATGTTCCCTTGAGCCAAAAAAAAGCACAAGTTTATTTGAAATTGTTCACGCAAACTTATGGGAACTATGTCCAATGTCCATTGTCTTTGGTCGTAAGTACTTTCTTTCCTTTATTGACGATTTTAGTAGATATACGTAGGTGTGTCTCCTATAGGAGAAATCTGAAGTATTCACTTTTCGTGTCCTTTGCACTGAAAATTATTTAGAGTACAAGAATCACAAGTTTGATATGTTTTGTCAAATTCATGAAATTATTCACCAGTTATCTTGTATGTTCACTCCTCAATAGAATGAGGTGGCTGAACGTGAACACCTCCAGTTGTTGAAAGTTGCTCATACTATGCTCCTTCATACGAATGTCCCTAAACAATATTGGGGTGATGCAATTTTGACTGCCTGTTACCTTATTAATAGAATGCCTTCTCTTGTCCTTGGGGGGAAAATTCCTAGCCAGATGCTTATGCCTTTAATTTCCCTATATGTTTTGACTCCAAGAGTGTTTGAGTGTGTATATTTTGCACATATGTTTCGTTCAACCACAAATAAATTGTCTCCCAATGCCATGAAATGTGTCTTCCAGGGATACTCTCGTACATAGAAGGATACAAGTATTTTTGTCTTCCCGCAAGGAAAACATTTGTATCAACTGGTGTGACATTCTTTGAAAATGTTTCCTTTTTTTCTATTGATGATAGAGATCTCCTCTCACTCCGCATCTGAAAGTTGTTGCACCAACTCCTATAGAGGATAATCTTATCCACTTACCAATTGTTCCTTCAAAGAAACCACTACAGGTGTACCACAAAAGACATACTCCCGAGCGCCCAGCACAAGTTCCCTCTCTCTTTGCCATATCCAGAATCCTCTTTGTCTACTGATCCTGAGGTAAGTGACTTAGACCTTCCTATTGCTCTTTGGAAAGGTGCTCGTTAGATACCCACTGTCTAATTTTGTTTCACTTGATTCCTTATTTCACTAGTACAAAAAGTTGGCCTTGTTTTTGTCCTTTTGTATTATTCCTTTTTTTGTACAGGAGGTTCTATTATCACCTTAGTGGAAAGCAACTACGAATGCTGAAATAGAGGCATTATGTGATAGGGGCACATGGGTGTTATGTGACTTGCCCTCAAGAGCTATTGTCGTTGGGTTCCGCTAGGTATACACTGTCAAATATGAGGTAGATGGTTCTTTTGAACGATATAAGGTACGACTGGGAGCCAAAGGCTATGCATAGACATATGCCGTGGATGTTTTTGAGACCTTCTCACCTTTGGCTCGTCTGTCTTCGGTACACGTACTTATTTCTATTGCAGTTAGCCAAGATTGACTGTTGTTTCAGCTTTGATATCAAGAGTGCTTTTTTCTATGGTGATCCCAACGAGGAGGTGTATGTGGAGCTACCTCTTGGGTATGTTGCTTAGGGTGAGATTTAAAAAGTTTGCAAACTAAAAAAGGCAATTTATGGATTTAAACAAAGTTCGAGGGAGTGGTTTGAAAAATTCAGCCAGGTGGTTGTCTTGTGGATTCACTCAAAATCTCTATGACCATTATCTGTTTGTAATGAAGAGATCATTTAGTGTTGTTGCCCTGCTAGTGTATGTGGATGATATTATTCTGTCTGGGAGTAATAAAAAAAGAATTTAAGAAATAAAGTTATGTCTCTAACAATATTTTTAAACAAAAGACTTGGGTTCCTTGGAATACTTTTTTGGCATAGAAGTAGCCCAAAGTAAAGCAAGACTTATACTCACTCAGAGAAAATATATCACTGATATGTTAAAGGAGTATGGTTTATTAGGAGTGAAACTAGTAGATATTCCTATGGAAGTGAGTCATGATCTTCACAATGAGAATAGTGATGAGCTCAAGGACAAGACTGTGAATCATTGGTTAGTTGTAAAACTAATCTATACTAAAGTTACCTGTCCTGACATATCATTCTCAGCCAGTATGGACAGCCAATTCATAGATCGGCCACAGAAAGTGGCCACTCCCAATATTCAGTCCAGTGATCAGATTGCTGATATGTTTACCAAGGCACTAGGGAAAAGGGCATTTGAGATCTCTTGTAACCAGCTGAAGCTCATGGCTATTTATGCTCTAGCTTAAGGGGGAGTGTTGGAAAATACTGTAAAGGATAGTTTGGTAATTTCTTATTATCTACTCCTCCTACGTATAGCCTTATCTTATTTAGTATGTTTGATAGTCTATATAGCTCAACTTTCATATAATTAGGAGGTGTATTGTGGGAGTTATAAGGGTTTAAGTGAGTTTTAGTGAGTAGGGGCATTATTGTCTTTATACCTACCTATTTTTAAGTTATAAAAAGAATTTAGGGGTCGACCAGAACCCAAATCACAAGAGACCTTTCTCTCTTGCTGCTGCCTCCTCTTCCTTTCTCTCCTCTCTTTCTTCCTCTTATTTGATAATTTTTACATCTAACATTTCATATGATGTTCCATGTGAATGCTAGCAACATTAACTGAACTTACATGTTCCTCTTTCAAGTGCATTTTCTTACAGATAATTTACTTTCATTGAAATGGTTTCCTATTTGCAAATTTGGTTTCTTTTAAATATATTACATACATTTGGAGCCTATGATTGTTCACGCAAATGCAGGGGAATGGGTAAATGAATGGAATGTGAAGAATGCTTCCAAGGCAGCGTACCAAGCATATGGAATGGCCCAGTTAGATGTTTATAGTAAATCTTCATTTGGCTGGTCGTATTGGACACTAAAGAATGAGAGGAAGCACTGGGACTTTGAGTGGAACATTTTGAACAATTACCTTCTTTTAGGTAGAAAAAAATATTTGCTGCAAGTTTTTATTGGATGATGTTTTAGGTTCATATTCAAGGTACAGAGAAACTTATATCTGATTTTTATCGTTGTGCAGATTCTTCAGCAAGTAGGGAAATACCAAGAAAGCTTTTGTTGTGGATGTTGTTTTGTACCTCTCTATATTTGCATCAAATAGCATGATGGAGCAAGCGAAAAAGGCTTACTGTAGCTGATCATTTAATTCTATGGAGGATTCTTACAGAGTTTTCCACAAATTCAACTTTTCATTACCAATAATTGGGAGAGCAGAAGGATGCATCAGTAAGCAGAAAATCCTCGAAAGACAATAAGGCTGTAAATTGTACATTTAATTCCTCAATATACCGATCCAAGCTGTTGACTTCCTTCTGAAAGTTTTTTACTCAAGGCTCTCTCTTAAAGCCATTTCTTGTAAACTTTCTTCACAATCTGACCAAGCACAAAATGACCTGTGAACTTTAGTCCCATGAACTTCCCAATTGGGGAGTGAATAGTGGCAATCCCAACTGCTGAAACTACAACAGTTGAACACTTAACAGGTCACGAAGCCATCTCTTGAATGAACGGGATTTTCTCTGTTTCAACCATGTGGATGATGAGAGTCTGCATTAAAAGCTCCTCAGCAAACCCAATAGAAGGTTAAGCACTCCTATCAACATGTTTAAGTTTCTCAAAGGTATGTCTGTGAAATGTCATAGCACAAATTGATTGCATCAGTGAGTTGTTAGTCAAACTAAATAGTGCATAAACGATCAATTCATGCAGTGGCTAAACTTGTTTCTGATTGAAAAATTATAAGATTGACAGAGGCTGAAAGAGTACCTTATCTTTTTGATTGCAAACACAAGAACATGCAATCCTTCATCACGAAGCTCTTCCCCATATGTTGATTTCTCTTGTCAGTTTCCTGTGGAATAGTTGAGTTCACACCATTATTAATCTCCTCAACAAAATTACATATTTTTAGTACTTCTTGAACTGCACCTATTGTTATCATAAATGTATCAACATCTGGATGAGAATGTGCTTCTTCTTTCTCTCTGGATCATTTATGTGTGGGTTTCTTCTTCTTCTTTCTTCTTTCTCTCTGGATAATTTGATGTCTCACCATTACCTTCAGGTGCTTCTTCTTTCTCTCTCATTGGTAACTTATCTGTTATCATAATTTCTCTGGATCAAATGACTTAGTTCTGTAATTTAATTCTCAATGGGTTTTTTCTTCTTTTCGGGAATGTGCTTCTTCTTCTTTATCAAAGGTTTCTCATAAATGACAATAACAAAAAAGACTTTCTTTTAAAAAAAGTATTATCGAGAGGTTTCTCATATCAAGCAAGATGCTTCCTCAGCTCAGACGAGGAGGTAACTACCAAAATGTCACATCCGAAATGTCTCAGATTTTCACCAGGGTGAGACATTTTGAAAAACCAAAAGAGCCCAATCCTAAAGCTCCCTGTTTCTCTGATCCTAAACTAAGAAATCATAAACTGAAAAAACACAAACACAAAAACTCATCAAGAAAATGTTTATGATTTAAAACTTAAAAGTATTTAAAAGAAAACCCATTTTTGGGTAATATAAGATCTTAGTATCTTTACCATATTCTTAACAAAATCACTCATCCATGTCCACTCTTCGCCTTTCTGCTTTAATTGAGGAATCCATGAGCAATCGCCAATGAATTCCAGCCAGCTGTACTTTTGGGAGAGAACAGTTCTCCTCTTCCTTCCAGCTAGACATCTTCTTCCTCTTTCCTTCTCGCACTTTCTTCACACTCACCACCACACAGGACGCAATCTGTTGGCGTTTGCGTTGAAGACAGGGTAAAGAATCAACGTTTCTGCCGCGAGAGAAAACATCCCAACAAGAAATTGAATGATTTCTGTACATGTCTTGCCGCTGATCTCCAACTCAGCCTCTCGCCACAGCCCGGCCTCTCTCTCATGTGGGTGCCTGTCCTTCAGCCTACCTTCGGTCTAAATCTCCACTGGAACAGAGAAACACAAGCATGGCACGTTTCGGTGAGGACAACCCCACATTGCAGAAAACCCAACTGAGAAATCAAATAAAATATGCCGCGTCTGATTAGAAGTTTCTCTGGTTCACCCACTGGACCTGTCTTTCGTGTTTCTAGGTGTCTTCTTCTTTGGTTTATAAGACAGTTCTGATTGTTACGTTCGTAATTTGTACAGGAAAAAAAAACAGTAGTATATCTCCCTAGATTATCTTTGATGCTTTTCATGTTCATGTTTCCCTTTTTCATTTGAATCCATGGATGTTACAGTGCTTCCAATCTAACATCACATCAACTGCTCTAGAATATTGATACTTCTGATACTTGTGTTAGCAGTGGAAATGGAATTTCTGTTACGTATTCATCAACCATTTCAAATTTGGTTCCCAGAAGGACATGAAGTCGATAATTACTTGTCAAATTCTCACGTATGATTCATCTACTGAAGAAGTTTTACTTCTTTCTGTAAGCGTACTTTGAAACTAAGAACTAAAAAGACTGCTCACGAAGATTACAGAAGGGAGATTGAACGAGAAATGGAGGAAAAAGAAGAAAGGGCAGAGAACAGATCGTTGATCAAGAACGAAGAAAGAAGATGCTCAGCTCTTGACCTGTAGCTCCTTCTGGATCAATCAAATGGAATGATTCAGAGTAAGAGAAGCCTGAAACTCTCTCGAAATTGGCTCGTAGGTATATTAGCTCGTCATCCTCATAACTGAGTAACTCCCGACTGATACGCCCGGCCCCAACAACGACAGATTGCATCAACCTCAATACCTTCATGTCGCCCTGCGTGGGCCTCCGTTTCACCGCGAAGCCGGCCTTCCTTCCGTTGCAATAGACAGTCCAAACCGGCATGGACATGAGAGGAACGGATAGGTTTCTACGGTTGCCATTTCCGGCAGTGCAATCGAGAGCAATTCGAAGGAGACCTGATTGCATTTCCTTGGCGAGAAGACTCGTGGGGACGGCGAGGCCAAGGAGGATAATGGGTGCGGTTCTGGAGTTGGGTTGGATACATAAGCTGACTTTTCCATGGCGGAAGCCGAAGATTGTCCCTGTAAAGATGGTGGGGAGGTTGACGTGTTTGGAGATGTGGGATGTGGTCTTGGAATCATTTCTTTCTTCTTCTTGACACTGTTCTCCGAGGTAGTAGCGGCCACAACTCGGGATGAGGAGCTCCATGAAGGAACGAACCAGTCTCCAGCTTCGCACTTGTTTCTGGCAATCGATCGCTGTGGTGCCATTCATAATGTGTGCGGTCTCACCCATTTGATAAGCCATGAAACTTGCTTGATGTAGTGTCAGGCGGCAAGATCAGATAGAGAACTTGAAGCAAATCTCTCTCACCACTGCAGTTTGGCTACTGAAACTGAGTTTTATAGTACTGGCAGACACTGTAAAACTCAAGTTTCAAGGATCATTTAATTAACAATACCATCAATCGGAGCTTCTTAACTGTCATTAAATTAACAAACATGATTACCCAAGGCATAAAAGACAACTGCACTAATAATATCTTAAAACGGAACTCTTTTTCTCATCAATCAAATTTTTAACCTTTATATCTTGTCTTGATTTCAGTTGTTTTTCTCCAACATATGAGGTGGAACTCCGTCTCTCCTCGGAATTCATGGTAAAGCAAGGGAAACGACAACACAGAAGCAGCTGGAAAACGAATTCCGGACTATCTACTCCACAATACTACCCTTCTCTCTCTGTCTCTGTCTCTGTCTCTCTCTCTCTCTCTGTGATTGTTTCCACGAAATTTTTTTCTTATCGTCACCATGAAACGTAAGGATCATATTCGCTTCTTTCTTTCTCTTTTCATTTCTTTATGCAAAGATTGCACAGGCATATGAAGACATCTAATATCATGAACATATTATAACAATATTCGATTTTATGATTGGAGAGAAAAAGGAAAAAGTTTCTACCAATCTAGCGAGAAAGTGGGTTTGTTGGGTGCCTTTGAAAAATGAAAACAGATCCTGTTCTTTCCATCAATGGCTAACATTTGATCTTTGCCAGGAGGAGTCCCATATGAAGATAGAACTTAATTTCAAGGGTGGTGGCACCCATGTGCCAGGGGAGAGGGAGGCCTGGTCGGCTAATAATCTACATTGATTTGTTGCTAAAGTGTACGGAATAAATGACTCCAATCAGCAGATAAGGGGTACCCTACCCCGGTGACAAGTATCTTATTTAAATTTTCCTGTCGCTAAAGGTTAAGGGGTGCTTCAGTTGAAGAGAAAACAGCTATTGAGAACAGAAAGGCACCTAAAGTTAGAATAATCAGCAAAAGAAAGGGAAAAATAATTTAGTTTAATATACGAAAACTTATATTAATTGAAGTGCCTTTCTGTTTCTTGGAATCGGGGAATGGTTGGGGCTTCTTCTGAATCGTTCTTAATTTTTGAATTTGCAGATTTTATGGAGGGGATGGGTTAGATATAACCTGTTCCAGAAATAAAATGAGCTAACGTTAACTTACAAAGAAGAGAATTATTCACAGATTAACAAATAGATTCTACAGGTGATTAACGTCGTCCTCTTCGACCATATCAAGGGTAATTTTGTAAATGTAAAACCTTATCGTTGTTTGGAAGAAAACCTCGTCAAAATAGGCTAGTTACGAGAAAGACGTCTCTTCTTCTCAGCAAATCCTTCTTTTTGCTTTTTCTTCTTTTGAGTTCTTAGGAAAGGCGATGAACTGAGACGCAGAAACCAGCATCGAAAGCAGGTAGTTTTTCATTCTTTTTTTTCTTCTTTATATTAGCGGAGTTTTTTCTTTACTTATTTGTCTACATCTGTTAATAGTACTGATACTGAAGCAGACCGTGAGAATTAGGTTCCGTGGGAGGTTTTTGGATTAACCCTAAGCCATGATTAGAACGTTTTGTTGTTTAAAGAAAATATTTTTCTTTTTATTTGATTGCAAATACATGGAGAATTATTGTATTGTTAGTCTGGTTAGCTTGTGACTTTTGGGTAATTTTACTGTTTCTGTTTGTGTTTTCGCTTAAATCGTAAATTGTGAAAAAGGGTTCAATCAAGCTTGATGGATCATTTGTTTTCGTCACTTGATATTAAAATGCCACTTGTTTTTGTTATTTTACCTTTCATTTGGGCTTCCTTTGCAAGAGAATTTCTCCTCAATTCTGGCTCTAATATCAGAGTAAGATATCTGCAGAAATAAAGAAGAAGGTGAAGAAGAAGAAGAAAGATAAATTTTGCGATGAAAGATTATTGGTTATAGGCGTTTCGGCTTTTAAACGTTTTGCAAAAATATTCCAACATAAACCCACTAATGCTTGGATTTGATTCACTTCCAAAGATTCATGTTGAATCCAATCCTTGGTCGTAACAGACGTGAAGTCAGCTGATTCGAATAGCTACAGAATTGATTCATAAGCGATAAATTAAATCTCTGTCCATTCGCAGGAGCAGATAGCGATTTTCCATGTAATAACTCAAATCCCTGCTCACTTATGGCGATCGTCAACCATAGCCGTTCTGTCATCTGGTTCTTCCTCCTCCTGGTACCCTTTTCCACGTCCCAGCCGCCTGATAGTTCACCCTCGGATTCATCCTCCTTCGAAATCTCACTCAGTTCCGGCGATGACTTTATTCTCCTCGCCATTTTTGTCTTCTTCGCTGTCTACTACATCTCCAACTTCATCCAGAGATCCCCCCCGGGCGCCCCCCTCCTCTTCAGCCAGTCCTGGGCATTGTCGCGCTTATGGATTTCGCAGCGCTCCACCGGAGTTGACCCCTCTGTCGTCGATACCCTTCCGACGTTCCAATATTCGCGCGTCAAAGACCGTAGGCTGGGCAAATCGAGCCTCGAATGCGCCGTCTGCTTGAATGAGTTCAAAGCTGAGGAGACCATTCGTCTGCTCCCCAGATGTAATCACATCTTTCATCCAGTTTGTATCGACGCCTGGCTGACGAATAATAGTACCTGCCCCGTTTGTCGATCGGATCTTCTTCAAGGTCCTGACACTGGTGCATCCGCCGGACACGCAAGTGGAACCGTCTCTGAGGTGAACCAAAGGGTGGCTGAAAACGAAGTCGCGATTGCGGTGGAAGAAGATCAAACAGTGACGGCTCGTCAGATGGGTATTTCTAAGAGTACAAAAAGGCCGACGCCAACACCGGAGGCGAGAGGAAGCCAACGGCGGAACTCGCTGGGGAGGCTCTGGCGGTCAAATTCGACGGGACATTCGATGGTGCAATTAGGGGAGAATTTTGAGAGGTTTACTCTGCGGTTGCCGGAAGAAATAAGTATGGATATCATGAGGGTGGAGGTGAATACCACAAGCAACTTAGCTTCTCCGATCAGCTTCAGACACTAGCCTCCGCCATGGATGCACAAACAACTTGCACCAATGAAAGTTGGAACCACTTTCAGACGAGAGAATAAATAAGTACAGGAAGTAAGAGGCAGCTTTTGTATAGTGCAGTTACAAATCAGAGGCAACAGTGAGCATTATCTAATTGTTAGAAACATAGTTTTGGATCAAATAATTGAGTTAAACTGTTCTATTGCAGAACCGTAATGAGTCTATTTTTTATTAAACAAATCATCACTACAACTCTCCCATGGAGTCAGCCTGCAAGATTTCTACGCCCCTTCAAGGAGCTTTAGATTTCCAGCCAGGGGAGGTTGTAAATCACTCACATAAAAAATCATTGCCTCTCGCTGAATCCCTCGTTTCCTATCCTATTTCCTCTCTTCTTCCCCTTCTCCCCCATATTTGGTGCAACAAGCTGGTACTATTATTCGTGGGCAACGCCCCGGTCAGAGGAGGAAGAAAGGGGAGAGGGCGGGTGGAAGAGAGGAAGGTAGGCCAAGTGCTAACTGCCGTCTCTCTCCTCCCTCTCGGGTCGGGAATCAAATCTATTATTATTTTTTAAAACGTAATATAAATTATAAATTATTAAAAATTCGTTAAACAAATATTAATTTTTAATGAAAATAATTTACTTATTGTACGCGATAGAGGATTTCATTAATTGACATAAAATTAATAATATTTATATTAAATAATAAAAATGAGATATTTTTTATAATGAAATCCTCTAATAATAAGTTTGACTTGAGATTTCATAATGATTTTTTTTTTATCTAATAATAAGTTGGTGAATACCTTTTAAAAATGGTTTCTTGATTTTGTGAGAAACAAATGATTTTTCTCTAATGTTACAAAGATTTGATTTCTTTTTGTCTCCTCAAAATAAAGTTGTTCTCTTCCTAATGAGATTAGGGGTTATGACATATTGATTGTAAGAATACTTTAGCACATGACAATAATGTTCTTTGAGTGAAATCATGTGATTGTGTTAGGTATGGTTAAGGCCAACTTTAGTTCCAATATAGGAATTATGTGGGTAATTCAATTAACTTGATTAGTAGTAATTCAATAGTGTGATTTGGATTTTCAAATCAAGAGTAGTGTTAAACATAACCTTCAAAGAATGATTTTTCGATGATCTATTCTTCTTCGTCTAGGAGGCTATTTATAATACATTACAAGTCGATTTTAGGATCAATTTAGATCCTAAAATCAAGGAATAAAATCAAGAATACAATCACGGGATCGGAGGAAACAATCACGCTATACAGTTTCCTCCGATCACGCTATACAGCTATACAGTTCAACACTCCCCCTCAAGTTGGTGCATAGATATCAGTCAAGCCCAACCTGTCAATTATACCATGAAATATTTTCCCTGATACTGCCTTCGTGAGCATATCAACCATCTGACTCGCAGATTGAATAAAGGGGAATTGTATAATCTTTGCATCGAGGTTCTCTTTGATGAAATGACGATCAACTTCAACATGTTTAGTGCGATCATGTTGAACTGGATTTTGTGCAATTGCGTTAGCTGCCTTGTTATCACAGTGAAGATTCATAGGTTTGTCGTATTCAATTCCTAAGTCCCTCAGTATATTCCGTATCCATAACAACTCGCATACACCATGAGCCATACCTTGAAATTCAACTTCAGCGCTTGATCTTGATACTACCTTCTGTTTTTTGCTTTTCCAAGTGACAAGATTCCCTTCCGCAAAAGTAAAGTAACCCGACGTGGATCTTCTGGTTGTCTGATCACCTGCCCAATCAGAATCTGTGTATCCTTCAATAGTAGACATGTCATTTTTTGAGAATAACAACCATTTTCCTGGAGCATTCTTTAAATATCTCAAGATCCGATAGACGGCTTCCATATGTTCTTCACTTGGTGAATGCATGAACTGACTCACAACGCTCACTGCATATGCTACATCGGGCCTTGTGTATAATAGGTAGATTAATCTTCCAACTAATCGCTAATAACACCCTTTGTCTGCTGGGGTTCGATCTGGGAGAATTCCGAGCTTATGATTCATTTCCATGGGCGTCTCTATCGGTTTATAATCAAGCATTCCAGTTTCAGCTAGAAGATCCAACACATATTTTCGCTATGAAAGGAAGACTCCATGTTTCGATCTTGCAACTTCGATTCCCAAAAAATATTTAAGTTGTCTGAGATCCTTCATTTCGAATTTAGTCGCTAAATACTCCTGTAAACCTTGCATTTCACATTGGTCATCTCCTGTCACGACCATATCATCAACATATACAATTAAAGCTGTCACTTTTCCTTCTTTATGTTTGATAAACAAAGTATGATCTGAGTTACTTTGCTTATAGCCAAACTCCTTCATTGTAGCCGAGAATCTCCCAAACCATGCTCTAGGTGACTTGTTAAGCCCATATAATGACTTCTTCAATTTACAAACTTCACCTTTACACAAAGAACCACTTTTAACTCCGGGTGGTAGCTCCATGTAGACTTCTTCTTCTAAGTCTCCATTGAGGAAGACATTTTTCACGTCAAACTGTTTCAGAGGCCAGTCTCAATTTGCCGCTATAGATATAAGAATGCGAATTGTGTTGATCTTAGCTACTGGTGCAAAAATATCCTGATAGTCTATCCCATACCTTTGCTTATATCCCTTTGCAACTAGCCGAGCTTTATATCTGTCAATACTTCCATCCGGATTGAGTTTCAATGTGAACACCCATTGACATCCAATTGTTTTTATTCCTCTAGGTTGGGGAATAAGTTCCCAAGTGGCATTCTTTTGTAGAGCCGCCATCTCTTCGTTCATTGCCTTTTTCCATTTTGGATCAGCTAATGCATCCTGCACATTATTAGGAATGGAAACCCTGGACAATTGATCAATAGTAAATGCATACGATTTAGTCAACCTATGGGAGGACACATAATTGTTGATTGAGTATTTGGTTTTGTTTCAAGATCAGGTTCATATTATTTTTTTGGAACTCCCCTATTCAATCTTTGTGGATATCTAGAAGTTATATTTTCTGTAGGAACACATGTTTCAATAGGTTCATCAAACACTGGATTCGTATTTACCTGAGGAGGAACAGTCTTGATTGATTCTTCAGTTGATGGTGCAGGCGGAGGTAACTCTGAGGATTCTTCAGGAGCAATTAATGATTCACTTTCGGCTTCATAGTTGGGAGCACCGTCTTGTTGCACATCACGACAACCTGGTTGGTTAAAAAATTCATTCACCACTTCTAACTCAATAAACTCAGCCCCTCCGCTATTCTCTTCACTTGAATTCTCCCCCTAAAGAGAATTCTGAGAGACTCCCCCTGAGTAATAAGGTTTTAATTCATGGAAAGAGGCATCTAGAGTGACATGGAGCTTTTGGGTGTGTGGATCATAGCACTGATATCCTTTTTGAAAATCAGAATAGCCAACAAAAATATATCGTTTGGCACACGGATCAAGTTTATTTCGCAAGACTTTTGGGATATGAACATATACAATACACCCAAAAACCCGGGGTTCAAGATTTGGAAGATGGGGAATGGAAATTTGGGAGTGTAATTTTTGTTGAAGAGTTTGAAAGTCTATAACTCGAGAAGGTGTTCGATTGATAAGGTAGGCAGCAGATTTGACAGCTTTGCCCCAATAAAATCGAGTCATGTTCATACCAAAGAGAGAGGCAAGCACTACTTCCAAAAGTTGTCTATTCTTCCTCTCTGCCAATCCATTTTGTTGGGGAGTATAGGTGCATGAGGTCTGATGATGAATTCCATGAATATTCAGAAAATTACTAAGAGAAGCATCAACAAACTCAGTACCATTGTCAGATTGCAAAACACAAACCTGCTTCAGGTACTGAGTGTGTACCATTTGGTGAAATTTCTGAAAAGCTAGACACACATCACTCTTTTTTATAAGCAGGGATACCCAAGTCATTCTAGTGCATTCATCAGTAAAGGTCACAAAATACTGAGCTCGAGAAATAGAGGGAACCTTTGCAGGACCCCAAACATCAGAATGAATAACCACAAAAGGGTCAGAACTCTTATTCAAACTCGGTAAATAAGAGATACGGTGGCTCTTATCCAGTTCACAAATGTCACAATGAAAATCCAAATTATTCAAACTTGAGAAAAGTTGTGGTCGCAATTTCTTCAAATAACCAAAGGAAAGATGACCGAGTCGTCGATGCCATAACCAGATAGTTGTTCGAGCACTGTCTTCACTACTAGCTTGATTTGCCTGACTGATTTTCGATCCCCCATTATCTGTTAACTCCAAATAGTAGAGTTTACCCCGTCTAACACCATAACCAAGAATCTTCCGGGTTAGAATGTCCTGAAAGACACAATAAGAGGGCCAGAAAGTTACAGTACAAGCAAGAGTTGAAGTAATTTGGCTAACAGACAACAGATTATATTCAAGAGATGGAACAACAAGGACAATATCTAATGTAAGATTATTCGACAAGATAACTGACCCTTCCCCAGTAATAAGAGAGGTACTACCATTGGCGGTGGAAATAGCGGATTGAGTAGAAGGTAGGACAGATTTTAACTGACTGGAATCCCTTATCATGTGATCGGATGCACCTGTATCAATAATCCAAGTTCTATTCTTAGAATATGCAGAGAATACTGAAGCTTTACTGATAATACCTGGATGGGCAACATTCGCCGTAGGCAACAGTTTGTCCCCAACAATATTTTTTCGAGGTCTTTTTGAGAAGTCCCACCACTCTGGATAACCAATAATCTCGTAATAACGCTGTTGCGAATGACCTTTTTCCCCACAGTGAGTACATACCTGGTTGTTTACTTTGCTAGAAATTAGACGATAGCTCTCCATTGTCTGTCTCGGAGTTATTTTTCACGTACCTTGTCGTCTGTCTTCGGCGACGACAAGCCTTCTGGTTTCGGCGACGGTCGTCCTTCGGCTTACTTTGGCAACGGCGGTGGTCGTCAGCGGGGCCGGTGGTTCAGTTTGGTTTGATCTGGTTCGGGTTTGGGTCGATCTGATCCCGTTCGAGGGTCCGATTCGGTCTGGTCTAGTTCTGGGACCGATCCAGTTTTGATTCGATTCAGGTCCAGTTCGGTTCTTGGGTCAGTAACAGGCGCAGGCCGGCGCTCGATTAAATTTTCCTAACTTAGGAAAAATTTAATCGGAGTCGTCGTCTTCTTCTTTGGCAGCGGCTTGGTGGTCGGCAGCAACAACGGGGCTGGTGGTGTGGTCGTCGGCGGTTGTCGGCGATCGTCGGCGACACTATTTCGATGTTGCCTTCGTCTTCGGCTACGACCTGAATTTTTCCACGACAGCAGAGGAGACAGTCGTGCGCCTCCTTCCTCGCCGGTTAATGGTGCGATCGTCGACGACGGAAGTTCAGCCGGAGTGGGTGGTTCGCCGAAGACGAGGATACGGCGATAACAGAGAGTCTTCGGTGATGCGATCGTCAACGGCAAGGTTCGGGCTGATGATACTGTCGTTGGTGCCGTTAGTGTCGTCGTCGACGACTTTTGGAAGCCGGTTTTAAACCAGCTCTTTGTGCGCTTCGGCTACGGAGAAGAGCTTATGCTTTGTTCTTCGGGTACAACGTCGTCGGCGATGGGGCAGCTTCTTCGTTCACCACGACGGCAGAAAAAAATTCTCCTGCTCTGATACCATGTTAAACATAACCTTCAAAGAATGATTTTCTGATGATTTATTCTTCTCCCTCTAGGAGACTATTTATAATACATTATAAGTCGATTTTAGGATCAATTTAGATCCTAAAATCAAGGGATAAAATCAAGAATACAATCACGGGATCGGAGGAAACAATCACGCTATACAGTTTCCTCTAATCACGCTATACAACTATACAATTCAACAAGTAGTCATTCATTTTTTTTTTCTAAATTTAACTATATTTCAAAATTGTTTAGTCATAAACATTGTTATTTTTCTTTCAATCCTTCAATTGAATTACGTGGTAAATGAGATATTATAGTAGTGTTGCAAATGGTTCAAATCGGGTTCAAATTGTTCATTCATAAACATTGTTATTTTTCTTTCAACCCTAGAGATTCGTATCAAAACCCTAAACCCATCATCATTGCCTTATTTTATTTTTGCTTAATGATCGGTCAACGACATGGATTAGAGAGCAGAGTGGTGGATTACACTTGAGGGTGGATTAAAAGAGAAAAGTGACTGATCAAAGTTTGTCTTTTCTAATATGACTTTCACTAAGGTAAATTATTAATCAAATTTGAATAATTAAGTTTGGGTTACTATGTCAAACTCTAATACAACCTCCTTTAGTTTGAGTCTTGTGCAATCCAAAATAGAACATAATTGGACTGAGTCTAATGAATAAAAAACTACATATTCCACTCAGACTTAGTCTCATTAGAGAATTCTAAGTAGCTTGCCATATAAATGCTATAATAGATTATTTTTTAATAAAATAAAAAAGATTTTATATATATATATATTAAATTGGTTTATGATAGAATATGAGTTTCGAGTTTATCCAAAAGCATACTTTTATAAAATCACAAGAAATATTTAACTATGCCAAGTATCTTGTCTCAATCAATCAGTCCAAATCGGAGCGTTCATTCAACATTCCTTATCCACATGATTTGTTAGTTTCCGATTAAGACTAATCTATTGGGATATCATAAATTTTCTTGGCAAAGTCGCCTCTTCCGCTAAATCTAACGTCAGTGGGTGCGTTGAATGGCTTACACTAATCTGACAGATATACACTTCTTTGAAATATTGTAACGATTATAGAGTAAGTTGTGGAATTAATATGTCGTCTCGGCGGCTTTGTGTCAATTTGAAAAAAAAAACCCAAACACAGAAATGTTACAAGAACGATGTAAATAAAAGCGAATTCAAAGAGAGGTTGTTTGACTAACGCACAGTTTCTTTGTCTTTCCCTCTGCTCTGGTCCTACTCCTCTTTCTCCCATGACTTTTCTGCAACTGAATAAACGACGAGACAAGGCGAAAAGACTTGGACGGGGTCACAAGGGCCAACTACACCTCTTTCTTTCCGCTCCATTCCACGGAAGCTTCTGAATTATCCACCCTCTTAACTCTTATTTATTATCTTTAATTCTGATTACTTTAACATAATCAAAGGTGTTGCCGGACCGGAACGGTGATAATTACAGTCCGGCGTCGAGGCGTGCAGAAGGTCTACCTTTGCCGAGTCTCCACGCAAGCGACGAGAAACGAAGGGTGACTCGCAGGATTGCTGACCAACCGAGGCTGCTGAAAATTCTTAGGTACTCCCTTCTCTTTTCACATCTTCGATCCGAGAGAATTACGGTGCACCCGCACTTTCTCATACTTATTGTGGGCTCTACACGTGGAAATGGAAAGCATCTCTTGTTTCGTTCAGACTCCGTCACAGGGGTCTCAAGCTTCTAGACGCAAAACTATTTTTTTTTGTTTTCCTTTTATTCTCTCTAAGCAAAATCAGTTCCTCTTTTGTCCACCCGGAAAACGGAATCAGAAATTCTGAAATTCGTCAAGCGGCAAAATTGAATCTTCGTGACGTGGGCCCATACCTATTTTACACGTGGTGGGTTGCAGACGCCCTACGGTTGCGTATCTGGAATTTATCGCTCTCGTCCGCGTCTTTCAGCTGTCTTACATGGACTAAAACCTGAGGAAAAGAGGTTAGCCACCTTGCACGAGTCTCTACTGTCCATTAGAAAAAGAGAAATTAGAGGATCGGGAAATAAACGCGGCCACTTTGTACCCAAGGACTCGATTTATTGGTGGTCGTGGCACGTACTGGATCATAATGGACTAGAACGATTTTATGTAATGGGAGTACGGTTACAGCGTAGAACATAGGTTATGAGTGTTGTTTTGGTTAATACGAAATTTACTTGGTCAAATATACATATTTATTCAGTAAGGCAATGAAGGTGGAAAAAGCTAGCCAGAGCGACACACTTCAATATGCAAGCTAGGCCATCATTTAGTTCTAATTCTGAAAAAGGATCTTAATAGCTCGTTTCGACCACTTTAATTATCTCTAAATTAATTCGTTCATAACTTTACGCTAATAAAGGGATTTAGTAATTAATTTGATGATTTTTTTGCCACTTCGACAGCACATACCAGAAGCTTCTTGCTACGTAGCGACCAAGGTGTGGGCCCATTGCCGATGTTAGCATGGACCTGACGATCCAGTGGAAGTCAGATTAGGAGAGCTTTCTTCCTTGAAGGCTACGCCGTTGCTACCCTCGCCCACCCTTATATACTTTGTTTTCGCATGAACTCTTGCTGTTTCGCATTGGGACTAGTAGACTAGTTATCTGTTTCACTGAATGCTCCCCGGCGCGCGGTAGTAGAGCTCCGGCACCGAGGATAGACAGACGCAGCACTAATACTGGGCACCTCGGCATGAACCTCAGCGCCGCCGGTAAGATATGGCGAAGATGATAATCGACGGCCACCTGATTCTCGGGATTCTTGTCCTCTTGGCGCCGCTCGCGGTAGCGCAGCCACCTCCGCCGCCGAACGAAACGCCCGGCAGTCCCTATGGCTTCAACACGCGCTTCAATCCCTCCATGGCCATCATCATCGTGGTACTCATCAGCGCCTTCTTTTTCATGGGCTTCTTCTCTATTTACATCCGCCAATGCTCCGGCCAGTCTGGTTCGACTAGCGGCGGCGGCATCTCTCAAGCCGGCCGTGGCGGTCGATCGCGCCGCGCCGCCCGTGGTCTCGACCCCGCCGTCGTCGAGACTTTTCCGATCTTCGAGTACTCGGTTGTGAAGAACCTCAAGATCGGGAAGGGCACGTTGGAATGCGCCGTGTGCTTGAGCGAATTTAAAGACGATGAGACTCTCCGTCTACTTCCGAAATGCAACCATGTTTTTCACCCCGATTGCATCGACGCATGGCTCTCGAACCACACAACCTGTCCAGTTTGCCGATCAAACCTCGTGCCGGGACCGGACAATGAACTGACCACCGAAGAGGTCACCGAAACGGCCGATGGAGAAGCAGGAACTGGAACGGAAGGAAGCCATCACGGTAATGGAAACGAAATCGCGATCACGATTGACGAAGTTCAGCCTCCTACTGAGCCCGCTGCGGGAGCACCGCCTGATCAGCTACAGCCGCTGAACTTGATTCTCCCAATCCAGAACCGTCCGCCGAGGTCCAAATCAACCCGAAGGCCGATATGGTCCGGAAAATTTCCGCGGTCGCACTCAACGGGGCATTCGCTGGTTCAGCCAGGTGAAAACGTCGAGAGGTTTACGCTCCGTCTTCCGGAGCAGGTAAGGCAGGAGCTCGTGAAGGCGAAGCTGAACCGCACGACGAGCTGCGCGTATCCCTCGGAAGCATTAGTGTCGGACGGAAGCATCAGGCGAGGCCACCGGATTGGCGGCGAAGGAAGCAGCCGAGGCGGCCGGAGCTTCGGTAGATCCGACCGCGGCGCGAAGTCGGATCGCTGGGTTTTCTCCATGGCGCCGCCGTTCTTTACGCGGACGTTATCCGTTAGGTCTCCGACGAATCGCGGAGCTGTAATGACGCCGTTTGATTGTCTAAACGGCGCAAAAGCCGAAGCTGATTCGGAAGGATTGCCGGCACCTCAGAGATCGGCAACTCCGGTTTTTACTGTAGAGACTCCGCCTTTGCCGGCGCTTTGAACTCGCTCCTCTTTTTTATTTTTTTATTTTTTTCCTTTATTTAAATTTAATATGTTAATTATATATTTTTTAATAGAATTATATTTCGACCCAGTGTCTGCTGAGGTGGGCCCTTAACTTCTGTTTTTGGAAATGTAAAGTCAATGTAACCTCATGCATCTTACGAGTAAATAATCCTTGATTATCAAAGGCATAGGCAAATTAACGGTGAAGATTGGCCGATACTTGCCCCTGAGGGGAAGAAATATTTAATTTATACAGATCGGTGGATTGAGGGAGAAGGTCAGGAATGCACTACAAAATTCAATTTCTTATGAGGAACAATCGACACCTGTCTTGAGGGGACTCGATGATCTTTGATATTATCATTTCTGACGCCAATCTAATAAAATAGCTTATCCAGCATGGTTCTTTTGAATATTTTGACCGTTTTAGGGTCCATTCTCGTCCCAAACGCCCAACTTTGACCATTTTAGTGTCTTATCGAAGGAAGAAACGGCAGAGATACCTCTTCATCAATTTATTCCATTCCCAAGTGCTCACCAGTGTTGGAGTTTTTCAATGTCGTTAAAAAAGAAAAAAAATATAAACCAGGAGTTTTGGCTTTCAGCAGTTTGCTCTTGCTTTTTTGGATCATTCCGTAGGTACATTACCGATAAATTCAGAGAGCATCGGATGCCTTTCCAGCTTCTGCTGTACGTGAAACCAGTAATGACTTTTCCAATTGCATTTCTCACTTGCTCTTTCGTAAAAGATAAAAGAACGGAAAGAAACAAAGTAAAAGTTGAAAACGAAAACGAAACGGAACTCTATGTTGTATATTTCTCCAAGCAGAAGTATAGAAAAGATTAGATTGTTCCTTTCCGGACTCGAGTTTGGCTCGTCGGGGAAGAAGATGGGGGACTTTCCGTCTTCATATCTTTACAGCGCCATAAAGATTTTTGAGTTCGTTCGCGTGCGTTTTCATTAATTTTGAGACTACGAGTTGGTTGCCATGAATGGAAAAGAGGACTGGTTACTTTCAGAAAGGTAAAGCGGAGGGTCAGCTGTATTATTAATGGGAATGCCGAATGGTTGGCTAATAATAATTCAGATTCAGTTGCAGAAGATGGAATTTACTCCTCACTTTTGAATTGATTAACTTTTGAGAAGCTAACTGCAGAAAAGCAAGTTGCTTTTCGAGACTGGTAACATGGCTGCCGGACTATCAGTGAGATGTTACAAGGCTTACCTTTCGCAAGGTTTACCAAAGTGGAGCAACCAGAAAACCTGATTTGCCATTGCAACCGTCGCCTGTCTGTATCTGTTTTGAAAACGTTCAGTCCAGTCCATTTGCTTTATATCTTCCTAGTAGTAAGAGTGGTACTTCATCTAGTTTATTTCTAGTACTGGTACTTCAAGGAGTTAGGACTGCTGTAACTGCGAGTCCTCACCAACAATTTTGAGATTTGTACTAGATCCTGCAACTTTCTACCAACTAAAGACCAACTTGTGAAAGAAAGAAGATCTTTCACGGTGGCAATTAAAGGCGGGAATGGCTGCTTTCTGTTCCTCCTGCTTGGTACTGTAAATGGTTACTTTTCGTTTTTTTGGCCAAGCCAGTTAATCCTGGGTCCTCACTTCCCTTCTTTCTTCTTTATAGGCTTGTTCCAGTACTCCCAGACCTAGCCGTTAGCATGCAATTTTCGCGTAGATTCATCACTTCTCTTTCGCAGTTTTACACCAATGTCTCTCATGACAAGGAGCCGCCGCCGCCGCCAGGAGATTCTTTCCCCACGCCGGTGGCATCCCCAATGGACTCGATTCCTATCATCGATCTTTCACTCATCTCATCTGGGTCCCTCCATCAACGGTTCCAAACCATGCAAGATCTCGACAAGGCCTGTCGCCAGTGGGGACTCTTCTTGGTAAGCCCGCTTCTGTCGACGTTTTGCTCATTTTTCCTTTCCATTAAAACCACCGATCACAAAAGGATTTAATTTCTGAAGGTAATAAACCACGGCGTGCCCGAGAAACTCAGGAACGCAATGGTGAAGGCGTGTCACGAAATCTCTGATCCCCTGGAGAAGGAAAGGATGGCCTTGGCAGGGAATGTGGAAGAGAAACTACCAAAGGCCTGCTTTATCAACGCTGCCGCTCCGGCCGAGCGGATTTTCTTCAAGAAAGACTTGACAAAGATCCTTCTGCGAGTGAACTTTTTCGGACCACCCACAAAGCCATTGTCTAGTTTCAGGTACCACACCTGCAAGGAACTAAACCGAGACTCAGAGGCATTATAAACTGGGCCAATTACTGAACATCCATTCTTTTTTCCTACAGTGAAGTCTCCGTAGAGTACTGCAAGAGCATCAAACGCCTTGCCACGGATCTGGTTAGATTAATATCTGAAACTGAATGCATAAAAGACGGATGGTATAATAAAATGCTTAGGAAGGAGACGAGAAATGGTGGGTATCATATTCTTGAAGCAAATTTCTACCCACCTCGCCCAGCGGAGACCCAACTCGCCGTTGGCCAGCCTGAGCATTCCAATATGGGGCTTTTGACAGTTCTGTTGCAGAACGACGTTGGGTGGGTGGAGGTCCTCCACAATAACAAGTGGGTTCTGGTGAATCCGCTACCCAATTCTTTCCTGGTGATCGTGGGAGATCACCTTGAGGTATGGCATTCACTTTTTCTTTTTTCTTTTTATGAAAAGCCTGATCCGATCCCTTTTGTCAAACAGAGAATTTTTTATTTTGAAAATCCTGATGCTATCCACTGTCAAACAGCGCCTTATAGCTTATTTTGGGATTTTGAGAAAGATTTTTTGTGGAAATAGATGGCGAGCGATGGAAGGTGCAAGCGCAAGCCATATCGATCAGTGAACGCTGACCAGAGAACGAGGATATCTGTATCAGTGGATCACGGTCGGAACACTTTCGTCTCAGTTGACAAGAAGTGGCTAAGCAAATCCACCACCCAACAGACTGCGAGATTGAACATGGAAACTCTCTGCAATTTCATGAAAAGCGACCAATTCCATGGACAATGTGGATTTAATTTAGTTCGCAGGGGAGTCGGCAAATTGACACATACCATTCGATTGATTTGTTTTAAATGTGGTGTACATTTGGGGGGGGACTCTACCAATTGAATTGGTAACGTGTAAACATATCATTGTAAACAAGGTGATCACTAAAGAATCGACTTCGTCCAAGCTACTTTGTTACTCTGTTGCTCGACTTCTTCGTCCAAAGAAGGTTGTGAACATGAGGTTACTAATATTGGTTCCCATGCCATGAAACCAATCAGTCATATAGTCTGCAAGTGTGATTTCACTTTTATACTTGTGCTCTCCTTTTGTCCAAAGAGGTGTCGTGGTTTCATCTTTTCAATGTGCTCTATCCCTTGTATTCTCACCTTGTGACGCTTCTTTGTAGTCACGTGACTTTTATAGATTGTGATGCAATGGTCTCCTTGTGACTTTTTCTTTTGAGTCACTAGCCATTTTGCATCTTCATCTTTCTTTGAAAGGACTATTCTAGGAATTCGAATTTGTACAAGTGTGAGAGCTTCTTGTTCTACCCTAACTATTTGTACACCAAATGATTCAAATTGTTAAAACCAATGCTATAATCCGAGCATATATCAAGAGAATATCCAACTACGAAGTTTATAATAAACTGAGAAATCGTAAAGATGCATAAACAATAAATCAAACAGTAAAGTAAAGAGGGGAGACACAGAGTTACGTGGTTCCGCAACAACCTACTCTATGGGTAGAGATGACGATGATTCCACTCAAATCGAAAAGGGGTTGAAGCTTTGCGGCTCTGAGCTTGATTAGAAAATCGATTTCTCGATTAATCCCTCGGTGAAACCCTCTTTCTCGAAAACCATCTTTCTCGACAGAGAAATCCCCAAATGTCTAAACAGAACCTCCCGAAAACTGATTTCCTGATTAAGTGACTTAATCGGGTCCCGACACGGATCCGAACCGGGTAATCAGGTCTGGTCGGGTAATCGGATTCAAGACACCCGATTAATAAATCTCCACTTTGGCTTGAATTCGATTACTCCTCTCTGAAAAGTGAAACTTTATATCGTCATCTCCACTTAGCCCCTTAGGGCATCCTCCTTTGGCACTACAAACACCAATCAAGTCCAAGCAGTACTTGAACTTGAGTGAAGGAACTAAAAATCTGAACTGAGCAACATCACTACCCGTGATAGCGTCATAGTAGTAAGAGGGCTCTAGAAACTGAACGATCTCTGCCACAGGCAATGTATAAGCCACCATGTCTGCATAGTCGTACTCCTGAGGTGGCCTTATCTGCCTCCTCACTCAATCTCGAGCCAAACTGTACTGTTGCTCTGAAGATGCATCTTCTACCTCACTAGAATCTAGCACCCTTTCCTCAACAGACCGAACTGGAGTGTTTTCATTTCCTCTGCCTGAAGTGTCACACTCAAACTCCACCTTTTCACTAATATGCCCTAATCGCATATTCCACAAATGAGTCGTGTCTATATCTGAAAAACCGAAGATAAGGAACCTGCTGCAGTACGTATGACTGTACTGCCCTGAAGCACGTAAAGGTTACCAACCTTTTTCCCTGTCATCACAACCAGTGTACCTATACAGACCTCCAAAAAACTCCACCTTCAGTTGTATATCTGCAGCCAAGGGAATCAAAAGAACCTAGAGAAAACAATTTTTTCTTCAAATCTGGTACATGCCGAACTTCTTACCAAAATCCTCACTATACTGCCCTACATCTTGATCTGAACCGTTCCAATCCAAAACATAACAGGGCATGTTGTTCCCCATCAAAACTGTACCACCATCTACCGATTGATATGTCACATAAAAAATCCTTGATAGGACACATGTGGTAGGAGCGGCCCGAATCAAGTATCCACTCATCCTGTGAGTGTGTAGCACTCAACTGTGAAAACATATTCTGAACCATCAGAATGATCTTCAACAACCCTAACAACCTCTTCTTTTTCTTCTCTTTTCTCCTTCTCTTTGAGTTTTGGACAATCTCTTGCAAAATGACTCGGTTGATGACAATAATAGCACTTGCCCAATTTCCCCTTTGACTTCAGCATAGAACGGCCACTGCCTCTAAAATTTTTTTCCTTCGTTCGCCCTCGAACAAACAAACCATTTGCTTGCTCCTCGCTCCCGCTGGTAGACACCTTCTTCCTCAACTCGTTAGAGTATAAAGATGCCTTAACAGCCTCCATAGAGATGGTATCGTGCCCATGGAGCATAGTCGTAACGAAGTGCTCATAGGATGGGGGTAGAGAGCACAGCACAATCAGTGTTTTATCCTCATCTTCAATGGTAACATCTATATTTCTCAAATCCATAACAATCTTATTGAACTCATTAAGATGTTCTTTGAGAGATGTACCTTCCTTCATCCGAAGAGTGTAAAAGCCTTGCTTAAAATACAGCCTGTTCGTGAGAGATTTAGTCATATAAATACTCTCCAACTTCAGCCACAAACCAGCTACTGTCATCTCATCTACAACTTCCCGCAAAACCTCATCGGCCAAACACAACTAAATAGAACTAAGAGCTTTGATGTCAAGATCCTCCTTGTCTTCTTCTGACATCGTAGCTGGAAACTTATCCTTTCCATTCAATGCTCTATGGAAACCTTGTTGTACTAATAAGGTGCACATTTTCACGTGCCACAAAATGAAACTCATTTGCCCATCAAATTTCTCTACTGTATACTTCGTAGTCATAATTAATAAAATACCCTCGATCACAAAAAAAATGCTCAGAATCCAACACCGAACAGTGGCCCAATTTTTTTTTCTTTCTCCTTGGCACTTACAGAAACCACCGAAAAATGCCCCCAAAAGTTTTTTTCTTCCCCTTTCGGCACTTCCAGAAAACCACCAAACGGAAGTTCGGGACACAGAACTCTCTTCCCGTCAGCTGAAACAGAAAGAGACAACCGAAAATCCGGCGCCGACGCCGGAAAACCAAGCTCTGATACAAATTTGTTAAAACCAAGGCTATAATCCGAGCATATATCAAGAGAATATCCAACTACAAAGTATATAATAAACTGAGAAATCGTAAAGATGCATAAACAGTAAATCAAACAGCAAAGTAAAGAGGGGAGACACAAAGTTACGTGGTTCGGCAACAGCCTACTCCACGAGTAGAGACGACGATGATTCCACTCAAATCAAAAAGAGGTTGAACCTTTGCGGCTCTGAGCTTGATTACAAAATCGATTTCTCGATTAATCCCTCGGCGAAACCCTCTTTCTCGATGGAACCTCCCAAAAACTGATTTCTCAATTAAGTGATTTAATCGGGTCCTGACGTGGATCCGAACCGGGTCATCGGGTCGGGTCAAGTAATCGGATTCAAGACACCCGACTAACACAAACATTACTAGGAAGTTGGGTCTCACCTCTTCGGCAATTTTTCTTTTTATTAACATCACTCTGCTTTGCTTTTTGATAACTTCACTTGATTTTTTCATGAACACTAAGTTTCAAACAATTGGCCCTTTTTCCATATCAATGATGATTCGCCCTTGTATTGCGAATTCTAAAATTTTGCCTTTTAGTATGAAACATTTTTATATGCGATGGACAATTATCTGATGAAATTTACAGTAATTTGGATCATTGGTTTTTCCAACATCTTCTAGTCTCTTTGGTTCTTGCAATTGTACCATCCATTTTTTTTCTAGTAGTTGCTCTAGTATTCTAGGCACATCAAAGTGCGGAAAGGATAAGATTTCATTTGCCATTCCTTTAATGTAGGTCTTCTAACCTCAGTCTCTATAATTTTCTTTTGTTTGCCACCGTTCTAAGTTCTACCCCCAATTTTGGTAGGTATTATGATATTAGTGGTGTGGGATTCCCTAGACATATCCTTTAGGTGGTCTTGAGTCTTTCTTTATGACTTTAACCTTTTATAGGGTTATCAACGAGAGCTTTTACCTCACCTTTTTGTTCAATGAAAATTTCTATGTTATGTACTTCCATAGCCAACTCTTTAAATCTTCAGGCTTTTGACTATGCAAAAAGTAAAGCAAGCTCCAATGCATCCCTCCAATCTACATATTGATTTCAATCTTAGTTGACAAGTTGACACTTTAAAATTAAGGCTTAGGTTTTTCCAATGGTTGATGTAATCAATCACTTTTCCCCTTCCCATTGCTTCATGTGGTTAGTTTCATCAAGGTTACAATGTGACAAGGGCTACAAAATCAACTCAAGAATTCTTGCTCTAGTTGCTTCCAACTATTAATTGATTCTTGTGGAAGTTATGTGAAACAACCGTAAAAGATTTCCTTTCAAGGAATATCCAATCTGCTTCACATGGTCTCGATCGGTGTCAACATTATTGCATGTTTTGATAAAGTAGGCGATATGTTATTTTGGATTTTCATCACTATTGAACTACCAAAATTTTGGTGGGTGGTTCCCTAGCAACATCCCAGGCACTTGGATGTCTTGATTATAGAGCCTTACATAGGCTCGAGACTCTTGCACCTCATCAACAAAAGGACTGTTTCGAAGAACATTGATGATAATTTTATTAAGAGCTTCAATAGTATGGATAAGCTTTCAACTAATTGGAATCCCCAGGATATTCCATATTAGCTGCAAAAAATACTAACTTGTTCATGAGTTGTGCGATTTAGGCATCTTTGGTCAAAATCTATTCAACTCATTCATTCTTCGCCTAGTGGAGTTCAACAATCTACTCCTCGTGTGTTTTTACTTAGTCTTCATTGCACTAACTTTGATTAAAGGTGTCACAATTGGTAAAACAACCTTCAAGGGGGATTGGAGATTCGAACATTGGATTGGAGAAGAAGCATCATTGTACTTCTCAAAATGCTTGACCATTGCACTATGGTTGTGCTTAAGGATTGAAAATTGCACCTTTGACATACTGATGAGACAACTATGTGTTAACATCACCACTATGCTCAAGTAACTTTACCACCTTTGAGTCCCTTCTAGAGAGAAGGTAACGTTTTAGTTGTTATCCTTTCCCCTAAAATATGGTTGTTGGTGGAGAGATTCTTCGTCATCGCATGGGTGACTAGACCGACATGGACTAAGGGAGAAGCACTGACAGATGCTCCATATTGAGAAAAAGGAGCATTCGAAAGAGTAATGACTAACCTAAAGACACGAGAGTAATGACAATATGTCGCACAGTAAGGCCTCATGCTTGGGCAAGTAGGGGGTCGAGCCACTGGCATTAGCTTATTTTCCTTTACCATTGGCAAAAGATGTCATTGAGTAGAGAAAGAGAAAAAAAACTCGAAAACAAATGATATCACCCATTTTGGAATGCCAGTTGTCCCCCTAAAGTAGAGTTTTCCAACGATACTACGTGTAACCTCCCGTACTTGGGGTGAACTTTCTTGCTATGTCATGTGTCACTCATGTGCCAACTCTTTTACTTATGGGACACTTAGGTCCTATAGCACTATGATAGTACTTAGATGGTGCTTAGGTGGTATGATTAAATTTTGATACCAACCGTCTCAATTTGACCATTGGGATCCACCTTGTAAATGTCTCTTGTTGAGGCAATTAGACCGTTGACAAATTTAAAATTGGCCTCATCCTCAACTAGAGATGTATTTTATATCTTTGGAGGTTTATATAGTCACATCGATCCATAAGATCATATAGGGCAGATAAGAATAAACAAACATTGCTAGGGGTGGCATCAAATTGAGCCGGTTTGCAAGCGGCTTGAGCTCGGCTCGGTTTGATTCGATTTATCTGGATCTTGAACCATGGTTCATTTCTAGGGACTATTAGTGCTTCATGTTTTTTGGAAATATTTTTCTAATTGGAAATTCTTATTAAAAAAATCATATAATTTTCTAAGTAAGATTTTCCTGGCAAGATGGGTTAGAAAACCATATAGAAAATTCTGGAATAAGTATTTGATTGTTGATGCACTAATACTTTAGCATGAGGCAATTTTCATAGCAATTTTGTGTTTGACATTTTATTTGATTAAAAATTTATCGATAAGTATAGTAATATATTAGATTGATTATTAATTTTTATTTATTTTCGTTGAAGAGGCAATAAGAGGTCCACTTAAATTTCCTAAGAAAATTTTAAAATATTTCTTGTAATTTTCTAGTAAGTCACTAATAGTAATAGGATTTTATTTAAATATTTTTTTTTTGGAAATATGTATCCTAGGAAAAACATGAAATGTTTAGGGTTTAGGGTTCATGTTTTTCCCATAATTTCAACCAGGGGCACTAAGAAGGTCATAGTAAATTTACGGCTAGATTCAAAAATTACAAAATAAGATAAACAACATTTGGGTTAAAAAAGATTAATATTGGTGCGTTCTAATCCATTATCGAGATTCAATCCCGAACCTTCCATATCATTCTTTTTTTAAAATGTATGCATAATTTAATATATAATTTATTTGACATATATAGGTTGAAGCGCGAACTCAATTAAAATTATTAGGCTCGAACTCGATTACAATTTTAGGCTCGAGACAAGGGTTGGCTCGAAGTCGAGTTCGAAATATTTAAATTATGCTCGGCTCGAACATAGGAAGGTTCGGGCTCAGCTTGATTCGATGCCACCCTTGTGTCCAATTTTAAGTAGAGGTCATGCCCAATTTTATGTAAAGGTCATGCCCAATTTTATGTAAAATTTATGCCCAGTTTTATGTAAAATTTGTGCCCAATTTTATGTAAAATGTATGAAGAATTTTATATACAATTTATTTGACATGTATTTTTTTGAAAAGTTTTAAATATATGTTGGAGGTCGAACTTGATACATGTATTTTTTGAAAAGTTTTAAATGAATGTTGAGGCTCGAGATCGGCTCGAACTCGGTTAAAATTATTGGGCTCGAGCTTGATAACAATTTTAGGTTCGAGGTTGGGCTCGGCTCGAGCTCGAATTCAAAATATTTAAATGAAACTTGATTGGAACATAGGCAAGTTGGGGCTCGATTTGGCTCAATGCCACCGCATTGCTGATTCAATTTACTGGGATTACGTAGAAGGAATTATGATTCTAAGGAATTATGATTCTGTTATAACTAAACCAAAAACGATTTCGAGATTATATCCAGCAACAAAATATATATGTAAATGAGAAATAAAAACGAGGAAATAAAGAAGTAAATCAATCACACACAAAGCACAAAAATTACGTGGTTCGGCAACAACCTACTCCACGGGAAGAGATGACGAGCGATTCCACTAAATCGAAGACCAAGAGCTGTACGACTTCGAGCGATTACAAATCGATTTTCTATTTCTCCCGTCGAAAATCCCTTTTTCGAAAACCCCCTTATAAACTCAAAACCCTATTTTGGCTTAACCGGGTCGGGCCATAACTGTGTGGCCTAATCGGGTAATTGGGTTTACATTCAAGGCACCTACATAACAAATCTCCACTTTGGCTTGAATGCAATTAATCCTCTCTAAAAAAATGGAACTATCTATCGCCATCTCCAACTTGCCCCTTAGGGCATCCTCTTCAGATACTGCGAATACTAATCAAGTCCAAGCAGTGCTTGAACTTGAGTGTAGGAATTGGTTCGGTCATCATATCTGCTGCATTCTCTACGATAGCAATCTTCTTTACCTCAATCTGGCCTTGAGAGACAATATCTCTCACAAAATGATATCTGACATCAATGTGCTTAGTTCTCTCATGATACATCTGACTATCACAGTGAACAACTGTAGCACCTTGTGGCAAACCAAGCTCACCAAGTAAGCCTTTCAACCAGATAACCTCTTCATTGCCTCAGTCACAGCCATGTACTCGGCCTCTGTGGTGGATAAGGCAACTGTAGTCTGTAATGTTGCCTTCCAACTCACAGCACAACTCGAGAGAGAGAAAACATAACCTGTTAGAGATCTCTTCTTATCATGATTGCCAGCATAATCAGAATCAACATAGCCAACAACACCATTATCTCTGTAACCCCCAAATACCAAACCAGTATTAGTAGTACCCTTCAGATATCGAAATATCTATTTCACAGCCTGCCAGTGTCCCTTGCCCGGATGTCCCATATATCTACTCACAACACCAACTGCATGTGAAATATCTGGACGAGTGCAAACCATAACATACATAAGGCTCCCAACTACACTAGCATATGGAACATGAGACATGTGCTCCTCCTCCTCCTCGGTCTGCGGTGATAACTCTGCTAAAAGTCTGAAATGAGCAGCAAGTGGAGTGTTCACAAGTTTAGAATCCTGCATCCCAAAACGCTTAAGTACCTTCTCAATATAATTCTTTTATGACAGGTACAATTTGTTTGCCTTTTTATGCCTACAAATCTCCATGCCCAATATTTTCTTTGCTGCACCCAAATCTTTCATCTCAAAATCACCACAGAGTTGAGCCTTTAACTTGTTGACCACAAACATGTCTTTTACTGCAATAAGCATGTCTTCAATATACAACAACCAATAAACAAATGAACCATCTGCGAGCTCTCTGAAATAAACACAACTGTCATGCTCACTTCTAGAATAATCATGGTCCACCATAAGCATGTCGAACTGATTATACCACTGTCTAGGTGATTGTTTTAGCCCATACAAAGATTTCTGAAGCAAACAAACATAGTCCTCCTTTCCCGAAACAGAGAACCCCTCAGGCTGATGCATATAAATTTGCTTTTCAAGCTTACCATGTAGAAAAGTTGTCTTGACGTCAAACTGCTCTAACTCTAAGTCAAACATGGCAACCATAGCAAGCAACACGTGAATAGCGCTATGTTTCATAACAGGTGAGAATACCTCATTGAAGTCTACACCCTCTCTCTGACTATATCCCTTTGCCACTAAACGTGCCTTGTATCTAGCTTCTTCCTCACCTGGAGTTCCTTTTTTCTTGAAGACCCATTTGCATCCAACAATCTTCTTTCCCTTTGGTGGTTTCACAAGCTCTCAAGTTTGGTTCTTTTGGAGAGATTATACCTCTTTATTCATAGCAATAGTCCACTTTTCAGAATCACTACCTGTGACAGCTTCACGGTATGTAGAAGGCACTTGAAATTGAACAGTCTCTGCCACAGTCAATGCATAAGCTGGGCAACCAAAAATTTTTAAACTAGAATAATCGGCAGGAGTTCCAGACCATACCTCAACAGGAGTCTTACACTCAATAGCAGTAGATGGAGACCGATTCACCAAGTAGCATGCTGTAGAAACTGCCTAAGCCCAAAATTCTTTACCCAAACTTGCATTAGAAAGCATACATCTAACCCTCTCCAAGAGTGTCCTGTTCATGCATTTTGCTACACCATTTTGCTGAGGAGTTTTCCTTGTCAAAGTCCTAGGCAAGAGTACTTCCCAGGAGGTCACCCATCCTAGAATTACTCTCGCCCAAACTCGCTTAACTACGAAGTTCTGAGTTAGATACCTAGCCAATACAACCCGAAAAGACTAGCCGTTTAAGGTGCGGAAAGCCAAGTACCTAACTCAAACCACAAACACTAACAAGAGTGGACGGAACCACTCTGACACCCACCCCGCCCATTCTGGAGCCGCTTCTCACGGGATAGCGGGCCGTGGCGTGCCTAGCTCTGATACCATGTCAAAGTCCTAGGCAAGAGTACTTCCCAGGAGGTCACCCATCCTAGAATTACTCTCGCCCAAACTCGCTTAACTACGAAGTTCTGAGTTAGATACCTAGCCAATACAACCCGAAAAGACTAGCCGTTTAAGGTGCGGAAAGCCAAGTACCTAACTCAAACCACAAACACTAACAAGAGTGGACGGAACCGCTCTGACATTCCTAACTGTGAGATGCCGAACGATTCCCACTTTTTTGAAGAAATCATTAAACTCCCCTAAACAGAACTCCAAACCATTATCAGTCTTTAGACGCTTGATCTTCTTTTCAGTTTGGTTATCAATGATGGCCTTAAACTGCTTGAAAGTAAGAAACACTTCATCCTTTGTCTTCAGTGGATAAATCCAAACCTTCCTAGAGTAGTCATCAATGAAGTTAATGAAGTACCGACGAGCACTACCTTTTTAAGTAAGATGAGAGGGACCGTTTAAGTCAGAATGAATATAGTCCACTGTACCCTTGGTTCTGTGGATTGCTGTACTAAATTTAAGTCATTTTTTCCCCCAAAAACACAATATTAACAGAAGTCTAAATTCCCTGTTTTTTTACCACCAAGCAGACCCTGTTTGCTCAAAACTGTCATACTCCTCTCACTCATATGCCATAAGCGCATATGCCATCGGCGAGTAGTGTCTGAATCTGAATCTGCAGATGAGGAAACTGCTGCAACACCTATAATTGTACTGCCTTGAAGCACTTAAAGGTTACCAACCTTTTTTCCCTTTCATTACAACCAAAACACCTTTACAGACCTTAATAACTCCACCTTCAGCAGTATATATGCAACCAAGAGAATCAAGAGAAATAATATTTTTCTTCAAATCTGGTATATGTCGAAAGTCTGAGTCCTTACTATACCGTCATGCATCTTGATTTGAACCGTTCCAATCCCTATAGTTTTACAGGGCATGTTGTTCCCTATCAAAACTGTACCACCATTCACTGACTGATATGTCGCAAAGTAATCCTTGGTAGCACACATGTGGAAGGAGCAGTCCGAGTCAAGTATCCATTCATCTTGTGAGTGTGCAGCACAAGCATCAATTGAGAGAACAAATTCTGAACCATCCGAATGATCTTCAGCAACCCTAGCAACATCTTTATTTCCTTCTCTTTGAGTTTTGGACAGTCTCGTACAAAGTGACCCGGTTAACGACAATAATTGCACTTGCCCTTTTTCCCTTTTGACTTTGACCTAGAACGACCACTGCCTTTAGAATTTGATAAATCTTTTTCCTTCGTTCTCCCTCTAACAAACAGACCATCTGCTTGTTCCTCACTCCCATTGGTAGACACCTTCTTCCTCAACTCCTTAGAGTATAAGGATGCCTTAACATCCTCCATAGATATGGTATAGCTCCCATGGAGCATAGTCGTAACAACGTGCTCATAAGAGAAAGGTAAAGAGCACAGTATAATCAATGTTTGATCCTCATCTTCAATAGTAACATCAATATTTTCAAATCTTTAACAATCTTATTGAATTCATTAAGATGTTCTTTAATAGATATACCTTCTTTCATCCGAAGAGTGTAGAGGCGTTGTTTCAAGTATAACTTGTTCATGAGAGATTTAGTCATATAAATACTCTCCAACTTGAGCCACAAACTACCTGCGATAGTCTCATCCACAACCTCCCGCAAAACCTCACCCGTCAAACACAACTGAATTGAACTAAGTTCTTTGATGTCAAGTTCCTCCTTGTCTTCCTCTGACATCATCGCTGGAAGCTTCTCCTTCCCATTCAACGCTTTGTAGAAACCCTGTTGAACCAATAGGGCACGTATTTTCACGCGCCATAGACTTAAACTCATCTGCCCATCGAACTTCTCTACTGTATACTTCGCAACCATTTGACCAAAATAATCTCAATCGCAAAAGGGAAAAAAAAATTAAGTTCCCTTGCTCGATTGATTAAGCCCTCTCAGTACTTACAGAAACAACCAACAGAACAGGGCTCCCACAGGACTCATGAAAAACGAGTTTCTCTCACTCAGGACAGAGATCTCTCTATCACCGTTCAGAGTTGCGGAAGCAGAGAGATGAGCTGAGATCCGGCACCGTTGCTGGAAAGACAATTCTGATACTAGTGTTTTATAACTGAATCGAAAACAATTTAAAATTATATCCTGTAACGAAATATATATGTAAATGAGAAATAAAAACGAGGAAATAAAGAAGTAAATCAATCACACACAAAGCATAGAAATTACGTGGTTCGGCAACAATCTTCTCCACGGGAAGAGACGACGAGCGATTCCTCAAAATCGAAGACCAAGAGTTGTGCGGCTCCGAGATTATAAATCGATTTTCAATTTCTCCTATCGCAAACCCTCTTATAAACTCAAAACCCTGTTTTGGCTTAATCGGGTCAGGCCAAAACCGTGTGGCCTAATCGGGTAAGCGGGTAAGCGGGTTTACATTCAACGCACCTACGTAACAGATTCTACGAATCTATGAACTCTCCAAGACCATCTAATCGTACATTTACGTGGAGGACCCATGTTGGATGTAATCACGACAAGACTGGTTTGTCTAATTCTCAGCTCTAGGTGCATCAAGCAGCCTTACAGGAATGGAATTAAAGCTGGAGTTCGCTGCATCGACGGCCACACAACTCCTTGTAGATGGTGGTTTGGGAGGGCTTCAGCATTCTCTCTTCGATGGCGTCGACTTCTCCGATCAATATCAATATCCAGCCTCGTCCCAGCAGCACCATCAAACACCTCACTGAAGCATACTCTCTCATAGAACTTCCTCCCAACTATGCCCATCCGGATTCCGATGACTCACTTGTTTCCCGGGCTGATACCTCTGTTTTACTTCCCACCATTGATTTTTCTCTTCTCACCTCCGGCTCCCCTGCACAACGTTCGCAGGTAATTCGAGATCTCGCTTATGCCTGCCGTGAATGGGGATTCTTTATGGTAAGCCTACGATTACCGAGACTTTTTGGTGTTGCGCACCTAATTTTAAGATGTTTATTTAAGTTATTCGAAGTACTTGGTATTGAGAATAATCAATAACGAACAGGTGATAAATCACGGGGTGCGGGAGGAACTGAGGGAAGGGATTATGGAGGCGACCAGGAGGTTCTTCAATCTACCAGAAGAGGAGAAGAGGGAGTTTTCAGGGAATCACGTATTGGACCCCATACGCTGCGGAACCAGTTTCAATACTGCAGTAGAAAAGGTTTTGTGCTGGAGAGATTTTCTTAAGGTATTTGTGCACCCCAGTTTCCACTCTCCTCCGAATCCATCCGATTTCAGGTATTCTTTTAACTTAATTTGGGCCCAGATTGAAGTCATTCCCCAAATGTTTTCATAAAACAGGTCACCTTCTCCATTCTTTGACACACAATTTGAATTAGTACTGGATTCTTGATTCCTTCTTAGGGATATCTCATCACAGTATTCAACAATTATAAGAGAGATGGTGAGGGTTTTGCTGGGAGGAATATCAGAGGGGTTGGGGTTAAATGAATCCTACGTAGAGAAGGCTCTGAATCTTGATGATGGGTTCCAGATCCTCATCGGCAATTTTTACCCTCGTTGCCCTCAGCCACAACTTGCGATGGGAATGCCGCCTCACTCTGATCATGGGCTACTGACTGTTCTAATTGAGAACAATGTCGGAGGGCTCCAAGTCCTGCACGATGGGAAATGGGTCCAGGTGCAGTCGATTCCCAACTCCTTCCTTGTCAATATAGGAGATCATCTTGAGGTAAATCAGAGTCGATATAGTCTGCAGATGCTTGTTTTCTTTTATATTTTCTGCTTCCTGTTAGGTTAACTTTGATCCGAGCCTTGAATGTTTAAACGTACAGATACTAAGCAACGGAAGGTACAAGAGTGTGCTGCATCGTGCGGTAGTGAACAGTGAGAATACGAGAATCTCCATTGCCATGGCGCACGGGCCATCCCTGGAGACATTCGTTGGCCCAGCGCCAGAACTGGTGGACGACGAGTCCCACCCAGCTGCATACCGTGAGATGAAATACAGAGACTACTTGGAGTTTCAGCAGAGCAACAGGCTGAATGGGAAGACTTGCTTGGACTTGGTTAGACTCTCAACTGTTCGTTGAAGGCCTAACAGGTGCATCGACTGCCAGATGAGTAGTATATTAGCTCCTTTGGTCTGCAGGCTACTTAGGTCTCTTATTGGCCCCTCTTCGTCTCTAAAACTGACGAGGAAGGGCAGTCGACCTCCCTGTTGTCGGCGGTGAGGAGGTGGAGAAGATGAAGAGTGGGGGGGAGTAGAGGAGCTGCCACAAACCTTTTGAGTAAAATTCCCAGTGAAGCATTAACATTATGAATTAACGAGAAAAACTGATATTTTATCTTACATGTGAATATTTATGTAAGATGAAATAGTAATTATAGTTTATAAATTTAAAATAAAAAGTTAAGGATCCAATATTTTCATAGTACTTTTTATTTATAAGCTTTAACACCAACATGTATCATGTATAAAATATAAACAACCATTGAATGAGTTTACTTGATTGAGGATTTATTATATAGTCACATTGTAGGCCCTATATTAGCATATAAAGTAGGTGCTAGTAGTTTTAGGGTCCAATTTCCTTTGGGTGTGGATTATAAACCTGAACTTTTGATTGACAACTCCAAATGCAGATATGATTTAAACTTGGTTTCCAACTTTTTCTCTAACTTAAAATGGTGTTTTAGTAGGTAGTTGCCTTAGTTGAAACTTGGCTTCAAATATTCATTGCTATTTTAACAGTTGTATTTTGGAGTTGTTAAGCATAGTCCTCATCGTGTCTAAAAATATTTTGTTTCTTGTTTTTTACTACACAATTTTGATATGGGAGGCAGATATAGTATATTGTGCAATAATTTCATGTTCCTTGAGAACCATAACAAATAGAGCAGGTGTTTGTTCACTTCCAGGGTACTTATCATAATATTCTCCACCTCTATCCGATATCATAATTTTAACATGTTTTTCACATTATTTCCCTACCTCTATTTTATATATTTGAAAAGCATCCAATGGTTCATTCTTATTATGCAATAAGTGTATATATATATATATCGTCAATAATCGTCAATAAAAGAGATGAAGTATGTCTGACTACTCACAATTATATCAGGATAACAAATATCAATGTGTGTTATCCCAAATATGTCAAAACTTCTCCTAGCACCTTTATGTTTCTTATTGGTCTATTTATCCTTAATGCAATCCACACATGAATTAAAACCAGTCAAATCAAGAGGTAAAAGTGTCCCATCATGTACTAATGTTTGATTTTCTCAACGGATGACCCAATCTTCGATAACATAATGTAGAAAATTTCTCATTCATAACACAAAGTTAACACCAATATTACTATGTGTAGTTATCAAACTAAAAGAAGTTGAATTATTTAAATGGATTTAGAACAAACCATCATCGATTGTACCATTGCTAATAAAAATTGAGTTTTTTTAATAAAGTGAAAGAAGTAGCAAAAATATTGATTGAAAAACCCATTGATAAAACTTCGTACAAAAATTAAGTTTATGGAAAAACTAGGAATATAAAATATTTGTTCTAAATCCAAAAAATAATTAATACTCAAAATGAGTTTGTTGGTTCCAATAATTTCCACATGTAAATGCATTATGTTTCTTTAACAGATGTTTTATTCACTATCTATTGGTTCTCTTTCGTTTAAGAAAGCCTACATGATATTTGCAACATATATCATTAAACCAAAATCAATCCACCATAAGTTGAATTTTTAAACCAAACCTTACTCTTGGGCAGTCCATCCAGATGTGTCCCTTTTTTATGGAAGAAGCATTGGGCAGCCACATTTTTATTAGAATGGACAAAAACTACACATTTTCCCTTTTGCTTAATGGCTCACTTGTTCACCATTCCATGATGTGCACTTTCTCTATATTTTTGAATCAATCTCCCTTCTTCTTGAACACACGTGGCCAAGAGTTTATAATTAACCATTTCTCTTTATTTGTGTTTTAAGAAATTCTTTAAGGGCATGTACTGGGATAGGTGAAAATTCAAAACAAGATGCACCAGGAACAACTAAGAGATCTCAATCTCGAGAGACTTGACTTGAGCAACTATATCTCTCATTTGTATGATATGCTCATATACACAATGTAGTGTTGGTGAGTTTCATAGATGATAATTTGCTCATCAAAGTACTAGCAAGTGCCATATCAGAATGCTTAAACTATTTGTCAATAGTCTTCATGCAGTCCTTAAACTTCCCAAGATTGAGGTATGGAGCCACGAATACTGGTCGAAATGCAAGATTTTATGAACATCATGCTTAACCGATTGGATTGCTCCAAGTGGTCATACAAAACAATCTCAGTTGTAGTGCTAGTATCAATAGGTAGGGGTGGCCTCGAGCCGAGTCGACCCCGAATCTCCTTATATTCGAGTCGAACTTGATTTAAATATTTTGAGCTTGAGCTCGAACCGAGCCAAGGCTTGAGCCTAAAAATTTTACCGAGCTCACGCCTAATAATTTTAACTGAGTTCGAGTCGAGCTGAGTTCGAGCTTCAACATTCATTTAAAAAATTTCAAAAAATACAAATCTCGAGTTTGTGCTCCAACATATATTTAAAACTTTTCAAAAAATATATGTCAAAAAAATTGTGTATAAAATTATACATACATTTTACATAAAATTGGGAATGACCTCTACTTAAAATTGGGCATAAGGGAGGCATCGAATCCAGTTGAGTCCGAACCTTGTTCAAGCCAAGCTTGATTTAAATATTTTGAATTTGAGCTCGATCGACCATAGCCTCGAACCTAAAATTGTAATCAAACTCGAGCCTAATAATTTTAATCGAGTTCGAGCTCGAGCTCTAGCAGAGTTCGAGCTTAATCTACATTTAATACTCTATATAAAATATATGTGAAATAAATTATATATATGATTATGCATACATTTAAAAAAACAATGATAGGGGAGGTTCACGACTGATTTCAATAATGGATTAGAACGCACCAATATTAATTTTTTTACTTCAAATATTGTCTAGCTTATTTTGTAATTTTTGAATCTGGCCATAAATTTACTATGGCCTCCTTAGTGCCCCTAGTTGAAAATTTATATTCTTGGAAAAACTAGAAATATTTTTCCTATGATACATATTTAAAAAAAAACCTTTAAATAAAATTCTATTACTATTAGTGACTTATTAGAATATTACAAGAAATATTTTAAAAATTTCTTAGGAAAGTTAAATGGACCTCTTATTGCCTCTTCTAGGGAAATAAATAAAAATTAATAATCAATCTAATATATTACTATACTTATCGATAAAATTTTAATCAAATAAAATGTCAAATACAAAATTGCTATGAAAATTGCCCATGCTAAAAATATTACAGCATCGACTGTCAAATACTTATTCAAAAATTTTCTATACGGTTTTCTATCCCATCTTGGCAGGAAAATCTTACTTAGAAAATTACATGATTTTTTTAATAAGAATTTTCAACTAAAAAAATATTTACAAAAAACAAGAGACACTAATAGTCTCTAGAAACTTATTTCTACTAAAATGTATTTTCAATTTATTTAAAAAAAATTTCACTATATGATCTCGCATGTGTGAAATCATCTTCGCGTTGGGGTGGGGGCGGGGAGGAGGGTGAAATTATTTCTCCCTATCTCTACTTCTGCTGGTTCTGGTTTTTCGTCAAGACGAGGAACGACGCTGAGGGAACCAGCGGCACCGGCGAGGAACTTTTGTCATGGATAACGGCGGCGACAGAGGCGGCCGGAGGGCTCAGCGGTGACGAGGGGAGGAAGAATTTTTCACCCATCGCTCTCGCTCTCGCTCCACTCGGCGCTCCGGTCCCGACTCCCTCGAATCTCGCACCGTCTCGCTAGCTTTCGAGCCGAACCTTGATTCGGTCGATCTCGGCTCGTTAATTTAAACAAGCCGATCCCGGATCTCGAACTTGGCTCGAGATTCGGGTATACCGAATCAAATCGAGCCGTGCTTCTTAGGCTACTCGCGAATCCCGCGTCGACTCGTTAATCTAACGAGCCAGCTCGCGAGCTTTTGAGCCGAACTTTGATTCGGTCGAGCTCGGCTCGTTAATGTAAACGAGCTGATCCCGGATCTCAAACTTCGCTCGAGATTCGGGTATACCAAATTGAATCGAGACGCTCACGAGTCTGCTCGGTTCGAAACCACCCCTATCAATAGGTATAGTAGGTTCTTCCTTTTTAATAGCATAATCAAGTTCTAGGCACCCCATCTGAAGAAGAATTTTCTCCTTTCAAGCCTATAATTATCACCACTCCGATAATGAATTTTAGATGAATTATCGGAGAATATCAAAGATGGAGTGGTGCAAATGATAAATAAACAACAATCATACTTACATCACATAAAATTGAGACACATCATGTTGCACATACATGGTAGGCTCAACAAAGTCATACCCAAAATATATATGAATCAACGTATCATTAAAATCTAATTATGGGCAAATATTTTAACACACAATTTGATTGATAATTGAACTTTTATGATGAAACTAAACACTGAGTCATATTGTTCTAGTGCTAGGGGGATAATCAAGAGATAAAATAAATTTCCATTCCATCTAGCTAATTAAATATGGAAGTACAAAAATCTTCTTGTGGGGTAAGATAATTGTACCAATATATTTAATTACAATTCAAATCTCATTTATGATATATATTTAATAAGAAGACTTAATGTATGCATTCTATCATGAACAAGGATAATGTGGATATTCTTCAATTAAATGTGTACTAAAAAGATATTTTAAAACGATGTATAAAGCTTTATAATAAGTCTCACTTGATGTAGAAGCTCATAGCTTGCCATCAATTTGAACCATTAGATATTGGAGGACCATAGTCGGGAGTTGGTTTCCTATCACTTCATATATATATATATATATATATAAATTAGCTAATATCACATTGTAAGATTATAAAGACTACTTGGAGTTTCAGCAAAGCTACAAGCTTGATGGGAAGTCTTGCTTGGATTTGATTAGACTATAAACTATGTGGTAATCATTCTTAGATTTTAATAGGGCACTGTTAAGCTGTTCCTATCATTAGATTACTTAAAACATTTCTAAATCTTGACACCCATTTCCGTTTTGTTTAAGAAGCAGTTCGTGTGGTCCTGTGAGACTGGTTTCACTTTACAACTTGGTGGTTACGTTATCCTCTCTGTACTGAAAGCACAAACCATAAAAGAAAAAAAAAATAATGATGCAGTTCTCCACAAGTTTTGCTTCTGCATTTTGGAAGGAAAAATATCCATCAACCACCTTCGATGCCCAAAATAAATGTGGAGACGATTTGGATAGTGAGATACTGACATTACAGGAGCTGCCGACAGAAGCTACTGAAAGATAAGAGGAGACGAGTAAATGTTTCTCTACAGTGTTTTGCAGAAGGGTTGTTTTGTGGGTCGTCTTGGTTCTTTCAGGGTCTGCAGAGCCGATCGAACCTTTACGAAAACATTATCTTCGTTTTGGCCATCTGTTAACGGGGATAATCTTGAAATGTCAAAATTGGCAAACTCTATCCATTATTTTTTCCATTTAAGTTGATCAGATGCTGCCAGTTGACGAGAATTAACATTATTATGGGTATACCTCACTGGCTTGGTCAAATGAGATACCTAATCCGCCACCTTCATCCATCTTAATAAACTCTGAGCTAGATTAATCTACTTTTTGACCGTCAGAAAGAACTGTTGTCCAACCATCAACAGTCAGGATCATTGTTATAAATGTCTGTTTAGTGGTTACTATCCTCATAAATGAAAACTTCTTTCCAATGGTTATCTCCTTACGTCAACTAGCCAAGAACTTCCATTATCTACCCTCCTCATCTCTCTTCTTCTCTGATTTTCTCTCTCCACCTAATGGGTAGACCTGCTAGCTTCCGCGACATCTTAGGCTACTTCAAGGACAAAGCCTCCATAACCAAAGCAACCCTTCTTTCTAAACCGGATTCCCTGTCTCCTCTGCCCGCGGTCCTCCGAGCAACCACCCATGACCCTGCCACCCCACCGCGAGACAGGCACCTTAACAGCCTCCTATCTCTCGGACATGGCTCTCGCCTTACCGCCGCCGCCTGCATCGAAACTCTCATGGATCGCCTTCACACCACGCGGAATTCTTCCGTCGCCTTGAAGTGTTTGATCTCGATTCACCACATCATCAGAAGCGGATCCTTCATCTTGCAAGATCAGCTCTCAATTTATCCTTACGCCGGCGGCCGCAACTATCTCAATCTATCCAATTTCCGGGATGAGTCTAATCCGGTGGCGTGGCAACTCTCCGTGTGGGTAAGATGGTATGCTCGAGTTCTAGAACAGATGTTGTATGTTTCAAGAGTTCTAGGTGCTTTCCATTCCCAAACTAGTTGTACTACGGATGAGATGGTAGCGGCTCTTTCAAATGGAGATCTTGTAAAAGAGATAGACGCTTTGGTAGGCGTAGTGGAAGACATAGGGAAAGTGCCAGAATACGCGTATTTTACAGAGAACAGATTGGTGGGGGAGGTGATGAAGCTGGCTGGGGAAGAGAGCGTTTTAACTCAAAAGGAGATATTGTTGAGAGTGAAGGAGACGAGAGAGAGGTTGGGGTGTTTAAGTTTCGGTGAGTCAGTGGAGTTGGTCTGCGTTTTGAAGAGACTAGAGGACTGCAAACAAAGGGTACTGTTTCTATGTTCCATCGAAGAAAAGAGCAAGCTCGTCGGAGGAGACGTGCTGCTGAATTTGGTGGGAGAGATAAAGGAGAAGATCGGGATAGTGGAGGAAAGAGGAGACGGAAGAACGCTAAAAGGGAGAGGAATAGAAAGCGAGTCGGCTCGGTTATTCGAGCGAGTTGTGACATCACGAGACTCGATTCACTTTCCTTCAGGAAGGATAGTTACAGTTTTGAATCGGTTTGGGTGAGTTAGCTCGGAGTGGAAATGTTTGTTGTTGATTCGTGGATCTGTAATGCTGACAGGGATATCGAAAGGAGTTTATGGTGCAGTTGAAGGATCAAGATTAGGTAGGATTTCCTCTTGAAGTTGCAGAAGACAAGTAAGAAAGAAAACAATATTTAAGCAGACAAGAGAATGACACGATTATTGTCAAAATCGAAAAGGTGACTTTGAATAGGTTACAGTCTCTCCGATCTGTTTGCATTTGTTATTCCTTAATTGCGAATTGTTTGCACTTGTTCTTCATCACTTGGATATGTATTTGGAACAGATTCTCATCATGCCTTGAAAACTCAAAATCTATTTACTTCCACGCTCTACCGCGGTTTATCTTGGTTTGCTTCATAAAATCCCATCTTTCCAAACGATTACTAGCTCTCAGAGCCTGCAAGTCTATGAGTTACCCATCAATTGGCCTGTGAAGAGAATAACGAAGACGGCTTATAAGAAACTGAACGATCAAAGATGAACTACAATAGTAACTCCTCCCCTTTACATCGAATCTTGAAATTATGGAGCATTTAGGAAGTCCTGGATTGGTTCATTTTTGGGCCGAAGTAGAATACCAAGAGAATCAAGTTGTAAATATCTACTACTGCTAAGATGATTTGGGATCGCAAAATGACTAGTCATTTTAGGAAACCTCTTTCCTAATTAATAATCTCAACATATTTTTCCTCACTAATCCATGTGGAACTATTCTTTAACATTCCCCTTCATTTGTAGGCTCTCTGGGCTCTTACATGTGGATAATTTGGGTGCAGGTCTACATATGAGTACCTACTTTAGCCATTTTAGGAAACTATTTTCCCCACTAATAAACTCAACATATTTGTTTTCACTAATCCATATGAAATTATTCCTTAACATAAAATACTACGAGCATTATTTGACCAAAACAAAACATGGTTGTTTGCGCCGAACAATTGCATCTTTGCCCACACGTATGCTGGCCTTCATCGCCTATAACAAGAAGTCCAAACAGAAACTCTTTTTGTTAACTAAACAATACGAGGAAGAAGAAATACCAAGCTTAAATGAGAAGCCTCGCATGGATATCTTTACCTCCTTGTCCCAGTCACATCGAATTGTAAGATAAGCTAGTATCACCGTTTGGACGGTGGTCCCACCAATCATCCCAGCCCATATTCCCTACAATTAGAGACCAATGATTGAGATAATGGACTGCTACTTTTCCATAATTAAACATCTCTGTTACTTTTAATTCATGTCATGGACCATCGTGGACAATTTTTTGCTACAATTTTCTAGATGTCATAATTTCCATTATGATTGTCAAAATGCCAATGTTTTATAAAATAAAATTGCATATATAGGCAATGAAATCAATCGAATGTGACAACCCTTAATTTTTTTTTTATGATTGAAACACATACCAAGACTCCAAGTTTGAAGACCCAACCCAAGAATATTCCAAGAGGGACACCGATGAAGTAGTAGCTTCCTACATTAATGTATGCCACTATAGCTTGCCACCCTGAACCCACTGCAACGCCTGTAAAAACAAAAACATTAATGTAGATGATCTAATTTGCTTATTCATATAAGATTAAAAATTTCTAAATTTTGAATTTTGAAATTTCAAGTTTTTTGAAATAGTCTTTTCAATTAAATAGATGTGGTTTTTAGTTGAGCAGTTATCAAATTTGTAGTTCCTTTAGGGTCTGCTCGGAACCCCTAGAAAAGAAATGAAAATATAAGAAAGAAAATGATTTTCTGTTATTTGGCAGTAGAGAATCATGGAGAGATAAAAAAAAATGAAAGAGAAATATAGTTTCTCTTTTAGTTATAATATTTTCCATCTTAAAATAGTGAAATTTCAAGAGATAAGAAAAAAAATAGAAAGCGATAGAGAAAATTTTAATCATCAAAATTTTAAAATATTACTAATTTCTCTTTCATTTTCTCTAATTTTCCATGGACATCCAAACAAAAGAAAAGAAACCTCTTTTCTTTTTTTTTCTTTTCTCATTCTCTTTCTCTTCTCTTTCTTTTCTTTTCTTTTCTTTTCTATTCTAGGGGTTCCAAACAGACCCGTAATATCACTTTCGAAAGCCATAAGATCCTTTAAAGAGATATAAAGAGACTTAAGAAACAGTCTCCAAAGTCCTTACCACCCTTCTAAAATGGTTAATCTCACCAAAGAATACGAATTCATTTTCTTTCATATTTTCTCATTCACTTCATCGGCTTAAATAACCGTTTTACAGAATATACATGGAAGAATTATGTGTGATTAATAGGATTACACTATCACCGGATTTACAGAATATTTACATGATTTCTCCTTAAGGGAAGAAATCTCAGAGTAAATCTTAACACTCCCCCTCAAGTTGGTGCATAGATATCACTCATGCCCAACTTGTCAAGACAATTGTTAAAAGCTCGGTAAGACGCTGCCTTTGTTAGCACATCGATAAGCTGATCCTCAAATCGAGCATGAGGGACTTCAATGATTTTTGCTTCTAACTTTTCTTTAATAAAGTGTCTATCAACTTCAACATGTTTAGTTCTATCATGCTGGAATGGTTGTGGGCAATATCACTTGCTGCCTTACTGTCACAGTATAATTTTATAGGACTTGTTTGCTCAATATATAGTTCTTGTATCAGATTTTTTATCCGTAATAATTCACATATTGCCTTGGCCATTCCCTTGTATCCGGCTTCAACTGACGATCTAGCCACCACCTCTTTTTTCTTACTTCTCCCAGTGACCAAATTTTCACCTACAAATGTAATGTATCCAGATGTAGACCGTCGATCCTCTATTGACCCAGCCCAATCGACATTAGTATAACCTTCAATTTTCAAGTCACCTCCCTTTTTAAATAAAATTCCTTTCTCTAGAGATGATTTCAAGAACCGCAGGATACGGTTGACAGCATTCATATGTTCTTCACTTGGAGAGTGCATAAACTGACTAACCACGCTTAGTACATAAGCTAAATCTGGTCTGGCATGTGCAAGATATATTAACCTCCCAACTATTCTCTGATAACGTTCCTTGTTAGCAAAGACTTGATCTGAATGTGTTCCCAACTTCAAATTTTCTTCCATAGGAGTATTGACTGGACTACATGATGTCATACCAGTTTCCTTCAATAAATCCAAAGCATATTTTCATTGAGATAGAAAAATTCCCTCCTTGGATCGTGACACTTCAATACCAAGAAAATATTTTAAGTAGCCAAGATCTTTCATTTCAAACTCTCTAGCAAGATGACTTTGCAATGTTTTCTTCTTCTGGATCATTCCAAGTTACTATCATATCATCAACATACACAATAAGAGCTGTGATGGCCTCCTTGTTATATTTCAGGAAGAGAGTATGATCTGAGTTGCTTTGCTTGTATCCGATAAATTTCATAAAAGTTGTGAACCTTCCAAACCACGCCCTTGGGGATTGCTTCAAACCATATAGGGATTTCCTCAATTTACATACTTGTTTGCATCATTTGTTTTGCATAATACATCTAGGAGGTAATTCCATATATACTTCTTCTTGGAGATCTCCGTGTAAAAATGCATTTTTAACATCAAACTGATATAAGGGCCAGTCAAGATTCACAACCAAAGATGGTAGAATCCGAACAATGTTGATTTTGGCCACTGGTGCGAATGTCTCCATATAATCGATCCCGTAGGTTTGAGTATATCCTTTGGCAACAAGCCTTGCTTTGAACCTTTCAATGGTGCCATCGGCTTTATATTTAATGATAAATACCCACCTGCATCCAACTGGTGTCTTTCCTATAAGTAGGTCAACCACTTCCCATGTTGAATTCTTTTTTAGGGACTTCATTTATTCATTCATAACTTCTTTCCACTTAGGATCTGTCAAGGCTTCCTGCACACTATTAGGAATAGATATAACAGATAATTGATTCACAAATACTTCATTTTTCTTTGACAACCTATGATAAGACACAAAATTATGCATGGGATATTGAGATTTAGAGGTGAGAAAAGGTTCATAATTGACTCTAGGTTTTCCTCTTGTGGTTCGATGAGGTACCACTCTTAGTTGAGTTTCGGAACTTACCTGAGCCTCAGACATGGACTCAGACTCAGAAGGCAATTGATCCATTGGTACATTATGAAGGAGGGAAGATATCGGCTGAGACTCTGGTTACATCACTTCCATCTGGTCTTGTCTGTCTCCATCTCGTAAAGATGTCGGCTGAGACTCTGGTTGTATGACTTCCATCTATTTTTGTCAGTCTCCATCCTGTGAATCATGCTCACGTGTATCACTTTGATGTTCACTGTTGTAATCTGAATACTTCCTACTTGTAGTATCCAAGATATCCAAATGACGATTAAGGGTCTACAATTCAATCCTGTTTTCCTCCTGAATTGAAGATTCGAGAGTAGAATAATACATGTGATCTTCATGAAATACCACATCAAGAGTGACATACAATTTGCGAGAGGGAGGATAATAACAACGATAACCTTTCTGATATTGAGCATAACCAAACAAGACACACTTGAGAGCTCGGGGTTCCAATTTATTTCTCAATGGCTTATGGAGATGAACAAAGGCTACACAGCCAAAAACTCTAGGTGGCAGATTCGGCACAGCAGGTGAACTTATAGTTTCATGAAGAACACTCAAAGGAGTCTTAAATTGTAACGCACTCGAGGGTATTCAGTTGATAAGATAAGTTGCAGTTGTGATGGCTTCACCCCAATAACTAGCCGACATATGAACTTCAAATAAGGAAGCACGAACATCGTCAATAAGGTGGCGGTTCTTTTACTTTGCAACCCCATTTTGCTGAGGGGTGTACGGACAAATAGTTTGATGACTAATTCCATGATCATCTAGATATTCATTCAAACTTTTATTAACAAATTTTCCATCATTGTCACTGCGGAGAGTTTATATTGTAGAATGGTACTGAGTGGCTATCATTTTGTGAAATTGTTTGAACAGTGAAGTAACTTCACTTTTTGATTTCATTAAACCAATCCAAGTCATCCGGGTGAGATAATATATAAAGGAAACAAACCACCGTTTATCACTTAGAGAGGCTATATTTTTTGGACCCCATACATCAGGGTGGATAATCATAAAAGGGTGTTGGACTCCAATTCATGCTTATTTGAAATGGAACACGATGGCTTTTAGCCAATTCACATACCTCACACTTAAAATCTGAAACAGACAATCTGGCAAATAGTTTTGGAAACAGTTTCCTTAAATAACCAAAAGATGAGTGACCCAACCTTTTATGCTATAACCAAATCTCATTTTTGCAGATTTCTTCTCGAAGAATGTTTGAGCTAACCGATGAGAACTATCTGGCTTCAGATCAAGGTAATAGAGTTTTCCCCTTCTAGTACCATAACCAAATGTCTTCCGAGTTCGAATGTCGTTAAACACACAATAGTTAGGCAAAAAAATTACAATACAATGCAAAGTGCAAGTTATTTGAGCTACTGATAATAAATTATGATTGAGGGTTGGAATAACTAATACAGAATCAAGACTCAGATTTTCAGCGAGGATGATGGAACCTTCTCCAATAAAGTGAGAGGGAGTACCATTTGCTATAGATACAATATTTTGTTCAGATAGTTTCATAATTTCAACATGATGATTGTCCAAGGTCATATGATCAGTAGCACCAGAATCAATTATCCATTCACTATTTCTACTAGGAGTGGAAGTATTAAAAACCTTACCGGATGTAGCAGAGGTGGAGGGTTATGCTACTACAACGGAAGCATAATTATTTGGTTTAATGTTCCGTTTGCGAGCGCTTTAGTAGGATCCCACCATTCTGGATACCCAATAAGTTCATAACATTTTGACTTTGTATACCCAGTCTCACCATAGTGAGTACCGGTCTGGATTTGATTCTTTTGACATGATGCAAGAAGATCGGTGATGATCACCCAAAAATACTGGTCTGGTTCGCTTTCTGTTTTTTGGGTTAATCCTGTTGGGGTGTCTGATTCCATTCCGATCAGAGAACTGGTCTGGTCCGCTTTTTGAATATGACTTCATCAAATTTTTTCGGTCCGGTCTGATTCCTGCCACTGGGTTGACCCGGTTTAGGTATCTATTATCGGTCCGACCCGGTCCGTGAATAGATCCAGTCTGGTCCGGTTCGCTTATGCTTGCTAGGTTGATCTTGGTCCGGTCCGAGACCGGGTCGCTCAGCTAAATAATAAAACTGGGAACTAAGTTTAAGTGGGAAAAATTAAATTTCCTGCACCTCATCTTCTTCCTCGAGACGGTGCCTCTCTTCCTCTTTGTTGGCGCCGATTGGGCTAGCAGCTTGTTGGAAGGCCATCGTCGTCGTCGGTGACGTCTGGAAGGTCTGTCGAAGTAGGTTCTGACGGAGTAGGTTCGTCTTCGTCGAGACGCACGCTGGTGAGGCTCTTCATCGTCGGTCGGCGACACTTTCTGATGGAAGGCCGAGCGGTGGCTTGGCTGAGGTCGTCGGCGACCGGCGGAACTTCCGAACAGGGACTGAGATTATGGTACAGAGCTTTCTCTGTTCTTCGGTGATTGAGATTTCGGGACAGTGCTTTCGCTTTGTTCTTCGGCGACGAGAGACTACGGGACAGAGCTTTCGCTCTATTCTTTGGGGACGAGAAGGCGAAGGAGGATTCTCCTGCTCCGATACCAACTAAAGAATACGAATTCAATTTCTTTCATATTTTCTTATTCACATCATCGGCTTAAATAGCCGTTTTATAGAATATACATGGAAAAATTATGAGTGATTAACGGGATTACACAATCACCTAATATTTACATGATTTCTCCTCAAGGGAAGAAATCTCAGAGTAAATCTTAACAATCTCTATATTTTTAAACAAGTAGTTTCTTTTCTTTGGTTTTTTATTTTTTATTGAATTATTCTATAATTGATCTTGGATCAGATTTTTGTTTTTATAAAAGTGAACACCAGAATGTTGCCAACGCGAGAAGGAGAACCGTCTTACCAGAGAGGATTGGCTGGACGCTGTTGAGAAGAATAGTGAAGGCCAGAAGGATGGAAAGCTTGTTGACAGCGTCGATGACGATGGGACTGTTGGTGAAGATGAGCGCGAACTTATCATGAAGACCGACGATGAGGATCCAAAATAAGACACCTATCACAATGGAAGTACACACTGATACAATTGTCGCAAACTTTGCTGCCTTCCCATGTCCTGCTCCTAACTCGTTCGCAACACGCACCCTATATTATATAAACAAAAGTAATTCTTACAGGTTGATCTAACACCCGGAATTATTATGTGAAGAAAATAAGCTAATCTAACAGGCTTGATAATGTTTTAGTGACTGATTTACTGCAAATAGTTATCAATGAAGTTGCAGGAACGTACCCTGTGCCAGCGAAGAAACCAAGTGGAATCATCATTTCCCAGCCGTTGATAGTCATACTGTGAGTACCAGAACATTAATTTTTTTAAAGGATTTCATTTCTCAAGCATCAAAAGAGACAAAAGACAGAGACGAGCATACCAGATCGAAAGCGCGTCAACGGCAACTTTGGCATTCTTGAGATTCCCAGTCAATAAGATCAAGACTCTGTAATACCAGTTTTCTAAGCTGCACAAGTAATGACAGTACGACTACTATAAATTTTTATCTTCTTCGTGAGAGAATTGAAAAAGAGATGAGAGGGAAAAGAGTACCAGAGCATCACACCAGAAGCAGCGGACAGTTTGACAAACTCCCAGAGGCCTGAGAAGGCTTCCATGGTGAAACCAGTCCAGGTAAGAGGGCACCAACCGCCAACTGCGTAAGCAAACTGTACGAAAACCAAAATCCACCATGAAAGATTAAGGATGAGAGTCGCGGCAAAAAGACCCATATGAAACCTTTGCACGAATAACCAGTTCAAGAAGACATTGATGACAAGTGAAGCAGCAGAGCCGTAGGCAATGATGTGGTTCTTCACTTGGCACTGGAGAAATCTCTGCAGGGGAAAGTGGAATACAAACGCGAAGTGGAGAGGGATCAACCAAATGGAGACCTGCCCGGCCTGCTCAGCGATGTCATCTGGTTGTCCGATTAGTTTGAGTATTGGGGTCGTGAAGATATAGATGGGCAAGAGAAGAACACCGACGCAAAATAGGACAATCCATGATCTCTGCATGTAGACGCCCATCATGCGGTAATGTTTCGCCCCGAATGCTTGCCCGCAGAGAGTCTCCAGGGCGCTCGCCATCCCTAGCTGAAACATTTTAGAAAGTAAAAAGAAGAAAAAGGAACACCTGTCGCGAAATCGATTAACAATTGAAGAATCAAAGATGTTCGATCCAAATTCCACTCCAGGGGAGCTTAGTTGTACTCATTCATTGCTTATTTGATCAATACAAAGCTTTTATTCTTACTTGTTCTGTGGGTTATTACCAGAAGGCCAAGGCTGAATCCGAAGATAACAGTTATAGCGATGGAGGTGGACGCGAGCTCCAGATCTCCCAAATGTCCAGCGAAAGCCTGAGTCGCAACATTCATGGTATACAAGGCGATCCGACTGAGAATAGCCGGACCAACAATCCTCCACAGTTTCTTCGACTCTGTGCACACCCTTTTAACCGGTCCAAGCTCTTGGTCTTCAGCACCCACATCCCCTAGCAAAGGGAGCTTCCCCTCTCCCATCTCCATTTCCAGACCCTTCTACCGCTGAGAGACGAACTAGAGAAGAAACGCACGTTTCTCTGAGAAGAAAGAACTTATTCCAGTAAGTCTGAAAACTTCTGACATATGAAATCGTTGTCTGTGTGGGCTCCAGAAGTGTAACTTCTTGTTCTCAGGAGAAGCTCGCGAAGGTTTTGTGAGGTACCAAGACAATTAAAACTCCAACTAATCAAGAGTCAGACTAACTATTCCTGACCTGAGATATTGCCAAGAGTTCCTGCACAGAAGGAGAGGGGGGGAGGGGGATAAGATAGTAACAGAGTGGTGGAACAAGATGTAGAAGTACACGATTTAGTAGAAGACGAAGTGGGTGTGAATACAGAAAAGTCATCAAATGAGACATAGACGAGAAATATATAATCCAAGTGAAACGTGTCTAATCATCTATAAAATGATGTAGAATCCACTACCCAAGTAAAATAATGAAGAGGATCGTCCCCAAGCATCAGTTTAATAAGGGCAAGAATTTGTGCTATCACTAAATAGCAAAACCTTATTGTCATGAATGACAAATGAAAGGAATGGAAATTTAATCAATTTCTAACGAGACAAAGACGACAATAATCTTAAAAGACCGAAGTCCTAGAGTGCAGGACCTTACATTCCTATCGATTTCTCCTATGTATCTCTTGTCTGCAGGACTGATAACACCTAACATTTCCTTTTGTCACACTCAATTGGCTTTCCAACAAGTGTTCGATACCATTATAGAAATCTTGGACTAACTTGAAACCTAGCACGCTGGTCCGTGTATCCAGTTTTAGAAATCGACTCCGCAGTTGGAACCGTGCATAGACCCGATATTGATGCTTGACTCCCTTTTCTTTTTTTATTACCTTATGGGTCAATTTCCTGTTTTTCTTTTCAAGTCTCTTAACGGGGTCAATTCTTGCTGAGAGGTTGACTCATTTTGCTCCTTTTTCAAAATATATTTAATTTTTTTTTCTTTTTTCACTTTAGGGCTTCGTCTTTCTGGTTGACGAGCTTGACTTTTACGCAAGAGTTTGATTCCATCAACCTTTGGCATTTCAATTCTTCAATTTTCTAATTGGAATGATAATTTCTTGCTATGTGGTCAACTCATTTTGCCTGTTGGTTGTTAGGTCAAAAAGGGTAGCAGTCTAGCAGATAGTAAAAAAATGTAAAAAAAAAAAAAAAAAAAAAAAAAAAAAGAAAAAAAAAGAAAAAAGAATTTCTCCCAACGAATTTCTCAATTCGACTAGGAGCAATGCAATTTTCCATTTTTCCTATGTCCTTATTTTCTAATTTTTGTCTCCTCCGCTAATGGGAAAAAGGAGAAGGAAACAGAAGGAAAAAAGGTTACTTTGTCCCAATGAATTTTCCAATTTCACTCAAACAAATCCAATTTTCCATTGTCCACATAAAGATAACGCTAGACTTGTTCTCAAATGGCTGGTACTGAAGTCATGGTTGCTCTCATCGAACCGTTGCATCTTTGCCCACACGCATTTGAGCCTTCATGGCCTGTAACAAAAAGAACAAATAGAAACTCTCTTCGATCAATACAAACTGGAGGAACCGGAAATTCCATTAGTGTAAATGGGACATATTACCTCTTTCTCCCAATCACAACTGATTGTAAGATACGCTAGTATCGCTGTTTGGACGGCAGTACCACCGATCATTCCAGCCCATATTCCCTACAATTACAGACCACTGACAAACGTTATCAAACCCGACCGATCATTTTCTCTTTGTACAAAGGGTTGGGATTAAGCCAAACCGGCGATCTCAAACTCTTTAGTTCGTGAGCCGATTCATGAGTATAGATTTTTTTTTTACGAAAAATATTCCTTACTCTCGTCAATTCCCTCTTTAGTTGGTTTATAATTGTTCTTATTTACCTTAAACTTAAAAAATAGTTTACCCTTTTGGTTCCCTCTACATCTAATGTTATTGTTTATCAATGAAATAAACACTATTGGTGGAGGTATTTGCTCTTTCTTTTAGGTTTATTAAGTTGGTTATTATACATTAGTATGCTCCATTGCGAAATCTTAAACTTTTTTGCGATAACTTACAGTCTAATAGTACTAAGTTCATCACAATATTTTCTTTATTTTTTGTAATTTTTTTTATTTTTAAATATAGATTAAATATAGATTAATGGATAGAGCTCGAACTCAAACTTGGTTAAAAATTTTGGGTTCGAGCACAATTCCAATTTTAGGCTTAAGGCTAAACTCGAACTCGACCTCGAGTTTGAAGCATTCAAATAAAGCCTAAACCCTAAAAGTTTGAGTTTGGCTCAACCACCAATGCGACCCCTATTTGTACAATTACATGTGACCATCGTCACAGCAATGGCCTGTATCACCCACCTCCTTGGTGACAATGTTGGCACCCTGGTGGCCAGAAGGAGAGGGAAGATCCAACTTTTTCTAGACTGATATGGGTAATAAAGGCGGAAAACACGTACCAAGACTCCAAGTTTGAAGATCCAACCCAAGAAAATCCCAAGAGGGACACCGATCAAGTAGTAGCTTCCAATGTTAACGTAAGCCACTAGAGCTTGCCACCCTGAACCCACTGCCACGCCTGTAAAGAAAAAGATCAGCAAAGAACATTAATACAGAAGCTCCAGTTCACTCTCATTTGCTTTTAATTTGGTCTCTGAAACGTCCATGCGAGAGCTGAGATCAGGCTTACCGGAGAGGATTGGCTGGACGCTGTTCAGAAGGATCGTGAAAGCAAGAAGGACAGCAAGCTTGTTGACTGCGTCGATGATGATGGGGCTGGTGGTGAAGATGAGCGCGAACTTATCGTGAAGAGCCACTATGAGGACCCAAAAGAAGAGCCCTATCACAATGGAAGTACTCACTGATACAATCGTCGCGAATTTGGCTCCCTTCCCATTGCCTGCTCCTAGCTCGTTTGCAACGCGCACCCTGCATTATCATAGATGAAACACAAATCAATTATCCGCAGTTTGAAAGATTTTTGTTCGGGGGAAGCGGAGCGATCAACACGACGACACAGCAAAAATTAGTAAAATATGTCGTCGACACCGATATCTTTAAGCATCTCGATCGTACTGCGAGTCGTTTGGATTTCCGGCAAGTTGACAATTGTTAATGTGAACACGACAAGCTTCGATTAGAAAAATGTAGAATTCTCACGATCTAGAGTTAAGCTCAGATCCACCAAGCTTTTGCAAGCGTGAGCTGCTAAAGCATCTCTTGCTTTTAAACTCTTCGCCATTATCGATGACTACAGAAGACTCGGAATCAAGTCAATAGAGAACAAAAAAAAAAGAGAAGGTGATGCCGAGTTCCAATTTCCTATGCAGTTCCTTGTCGCAGTGGAAATCACCGGGAATATCTACTCGACACTGAGCAGAGAGAAAAAAGAGAAGGAAAGCTGTTTTTTTTCCTTCTTCTCTTTGGCGCGATGCGAACACCCAGAATTCTCATGTTAAAGAAAAAACAGATGATACATTCCGGTGCATAATTTTTTTAAATAAAAAAATCTCATTAATAATTTTTCTGTTGACTGATTCTCTGAAGCTGATTATCATGGGTGAATGAAGTTGCAGGAACGTACCCTGTGCCAGCGAAGAAAGCGAGTGGAATCATGATTTCCCAACCGTTTATATTCATGCTGAAAATGACAAAAATCAGTGCTTTTCTAGAGAGAAAAAAAAAGGATTTCATATTTGGAGAATTAAAAGAGACGAGGGATGGAGCAGGAGCCAACCAGATTGAGAGCGCGTCAACAGCAACTTTAGCGTTCTTGAGATTCCCAGTCAATAAGATCAAGACTCTGTAATACCAGTTTTCTAAGCTGCACAATTGATAATCAATAAGAGGTGATAACTTTGATCTTCCTCCGTAGAGAGAATCGAAGCAGAGATAGAGAGAGAACGAGTACCAGAGCATCACACCGGCAGCTGCGGACAGTTTGACAAACTCCCAGAGGCCATAGAAGGCTTCCATGGAGAAACCAGTCCAGGTAAGCGGGCACCAACCACCAATTGCGTAAGCAAACATTATGAAAACCACGATCCACCACGAAATGTTAAGGATGAGAGCCGCCGCAAAAAGACCCATATGAAACTTCTGCACGAATAACCAGCTCAAGAAGATATTGATGACAAGTGAAGCAGCGGAGGCGTAGGCAATGATGTTGTTCTTCAATTGGCACTGGAGAAATCTCTGTAGGGGAAACTGGAACACAAACGCGAAGTGGAGAGGGAGCAACCAAATGGAAACCTGGCCGGCCTGTTCAGCTATGTCATCTGGTTGTCCGATCAGTTTGAGTATCGGGGTGGCGAAGAAATACATAGGTAAGAGAAGAACAGCGACGCAAAATAGAACTATCCATGATCTCTGCATGTAAATTCCCAACATGTGGTACTTTTTCGCGCCGAAGGCTTGCCCGCAGAGAGTCTCTAGTGCGCTTGCCATTCCTAGCTGAAACAATTTAGAGACGACAACAAAAAGATGATAAGAAGAACATCAGTAGCGAAAATCGATAAACAATCGATGAACTAAAAGATGTTCGATACGGGCCAGATTAATTATGTTATACTTCATCTTCAACGCATAATTGTGGGATATTTGATTACCAGAAGGCCAAAGCTGAATCCGACGACAACAGTGTTAGCGATGGAGATGGATGCAAGTTCCAGATCTCCCAAATGTCCGGCGAAAGCCTGCGTGACAACATTCATGGTATACAAGGCGATCCGGCTGAGAATAGCGGGGCCAACAATCCTCCATAGTTTCTTCGACTCGATGGAAACCCTTCTGACCAGCCCAACCTCTTCTTCTTCAGCATAGACATCCCCCAGCAAAGGGACCTTCCCCTCTCCCTTCTCCATCTCCGGACCCTTCCTCCGCTGAGAGGCGGCGAACTGAAGAAAAGAAGCGCACGTCTCTGATCTGAATAAAGCATAAACACGGTACTTAATATTTCATTCAAATATCAAATTCAAGATAAGCTGCTGGAAGCTGTGACAGTAGAGGCCACTTGTTTTGAGTGGCTCCTGACAATCCCATCTATTCCCAAATCATCCTACGCGAGATTAGACAACTAAAATTGGCCACCAGTGAAGACTCGGCCAAACAAGTAAATAGGCTGGCCGCATGAGAGTTTTTTCTGGGATTTCTTTCGGGCAGAAAGACGAAGAGAAAAGGACACTGACGGAGTAACAGGTTGCATAAATTTTGCTGACGTGGAGTGTTGACCACTCCAGCATGGACACTCAAAGTTGAAATTCGGTATTTTGATTTTAATCCAGTATTTTATTAAATATCTCTAAAATATTTTATATTAAAATGACAGGGGGAACACTGTTTTTTACTCGTGAAAGTGAAAGTAAAATTTTGTGAGAAACTCAGAATAGAGTGAGATATATTATTGCTTGATCAAGGTTTCGTTCCCCATCGCGTCTCATCTCTCTTGCCATGCTTCTGCTGAGTCACTTGATAACAATGCTAGTTATCTCCTCGTATACGACTCTGCCTTTGGAAGCTGGAGACGTGACGGAGGTGGACTTAGGATTTTCTTCCTGTTTTCAACGCCGGAGGAGGAGAAACACAACACGGCCCTCCAATTTCCGATGCAAATGGCGGACGTAGAAGATTGTCGTTTCTCTCTTTGACATGTGCTGAAAACGAAGTTCAGTGAGAGGGAAGAAGCTCAGATCAGCCGGGGGACCCCTGCCAGCCAACTCTTTTGTCCGTGGTATTTTTTAGCCAAGTAAAAATAAGCACTGCAGACATCTGTCTGTCATAACCTTCTTTACCCTCTCTATAGTCACTATTCCATATTTTAAACTCCTATCTAAGTTGCCCTCTGAAATGTCACACGAGTAAACACACTAAAAGTAAAATTTCTCCTCGTTCTGAAAATAAGGGTGGTACTCCTTGTTCTTTTTCGTTCACTTATGGGGGCCGATGAATGTCTCAAATATTTTTCAATCAAGGTATTTTATCGTATCTGTTAATGACTATATAAGAGTGACATAGTTGTCTTTTTAGGAAATATAGATTTGAAGTCTTATCCATATTTAAATTATTTTATGCCATGATTTCTACTCAATTTAGTTTTAAACTGAAAATTCTTTATTTTGACAATGTCAAGGAATGGTGATTTTCATACCTTTTGTAATGAGAATGTCATTATTAATCAAACATCGTGTATTTATACTCCATAAGAAAATGTAGTTCAAAGAAAAAATAGGCACCTACTTAAAGTTGTTCAGGCCCTATCACAACGTATGACTTAGTCTCAATTTTATTGTCGTCGTCTTCGTCTTTTTGTATGTTTACTCATTAATTGATTGACATCTTCATTCCTTATTAACATTTCGCCATACTCCATGCTTTTCTCTGATGATAATATTTTTCTTCTTCCTTTAAAAGTATTTAGGTGTACTTGTTTTGTTCATTAAGCATCTCTTCACACAAACAAGTTGGCTCCTTGCGCTATCAAGTGTATTTTCTTTGTCTATCCTCTTACTAAAAAAAATGATATGTATGTTATAATACCTCCTTGAAAAAGGTATTTGTGACAGTTGATGTTACTTTTCTTAAGGAACAAAGTTATTATCTAGCAGGTGGTGCTCCACCTAGGTTATCTTCTTCTACAGGTATTCACAAGCCTTTGGTGCCATTGGAAGATCCATTGAACACAAACACACAAAACAACCTTCAATAACCTCTACTCAATTGGTTGAACACCCTCCTATAGAGTCTCCAGATCCTCCTAAAGTTAGTTTTCCTTCTTCTTAGGTTGTGTTTGGTCCTCCCTATGGCACTCAACCCATTGCTCTTAGAAAAGAACCTCGATCTTGTATTCAGCCATCCACATCTCATTTTTTTTCTATTTTCTTTATCATCTCATCAGTTATCTTCTTGTTGTTGCCCCTTTCTTGCTTCTCTTTCTTTTACCTCCCTTCCTCAATTCTCAAGACAAAAGACCTGGGACTCGTAAAATACTTCCTGAGGATTGAAGTGTTACAATACAAGTATGATATTGTTTTATCGCAAAGGAAATATTTGTTTGATCTACTTAGAGAAACATAAATGTTGGGGTATCATCCTGCAAATACTCCTATAACACATGTGAAATTATGTGTTGGTTTTGGAGAAGATTTAAATGAGGGAAGATACCAAAATTTGGTAGAAAAACCGATATATTTTATTGTACCCAGACCTAACATTTCCTTTGTTGTAAATGTTGTCAACCAATAAATTTATTGCACCCAGACCTAACATTTCCTTTGCAATTAATGTTGTCAACCAATAAAGGCACAAAGCTTGGAAAGAGTCCTCTAGTCCTTGAGAAAAATTCATAGATAAGGTCTCTGATAAAAATGTCATGGTCTTGTTGATATTGAAAGTTTTATAGATGTTGATTTGGCTAGCTCTTTAGAGGATAGGAAATTTGCCTCAAGTTATTGTACACTGGTTGGAGGTCACCTAGTAACTTGGAAAAACAAGAAGGAAAATGTAATTGTAAGATCCAATGCAGAAGTAAAATACAGAGTCATGACAAAAGTAGTAAGTTTAATGATATGGATCAAGTCTCATCTCTTAGAACTTGGATTCAATAAAGAAACTTCAATGAAACTCCAATGTGATCATCAAGATTTAACACGATCTTTCATGAAAGGACAAAACACATCGACAATGATTGTCATTTTTTATAGAAAATTACAAGATGGAGTCATATGACTTGAGTATGTTCCTTCTCAAAGTCAGGTTGTTGATATTGCAAATAAATTACTAGATATTACATATTTCAAGCTGAGTGTTTGTCATGTTTGTGCACCAACTTAAGATGAGTATTGGAAGATAACTAAGAAGAGGTATCATTGTAATTTACTTTATGATTCTGCCTTCATTTCTAGCATGTTGATTTTTAGGACTCCATGAATTTAGCTCATGGAGAAAAAGGGAAAGAAACCCATTAGGAGAAAACAGGAGGAAGAAGGGTTATGGATTGATTATTCCTTACCCTCCCCATGAAGCTCTATTTATAGATTTATGAAACTACTATATTACAATAATACCCCTGAACTTAGGGTTTACGGTTTAGGGTTTTAACCCTGGAACTTTAACTTAATTACATCAATGTTATCTCTATGAGATAACCCTTTATTTATCATTCTGCTATCAATGTTTGTGAGCCTATGGGCCTTCTCCTTGATCTATGGGCCTTGAGCCCATTTTCTATTTCTCTTGGATCCATGGGTCTTCCTTGGTATTATAGGTTTTGGCCCATCTTCTAATACACTTGGATATGTAAGCCTTCCTTGGTCGTGTAAGCTTGGGTCATGTCTTCCAACACTCCCCCTCAAGCTGGGGGTGAGAGAAGAACTCTCAGCTTGCTACAAATGATGTATAAAATTTTTTTTTGTATAATATGCCTTCAACTTTCCACACTCCCCCTCTCGCTCGTGCTCTCATTCATGAGGCCCAACTGGTATAATATAAGTGATAGTAAATCACTCCTAGCCGCTAAGACATTACTCTGAAGTGTCCACCTCCACCACCGTGACCCTCCATAGGACAACGATTCTCAAGTGATAGAGTAATATATGATGTTAATGGGGGAAAGTAACATAAATATAATAATAAGTTCCTCCAACATGGACTTCCAACCACAAAAATTTAATATTTTTATGGGGATGAAGTTCCTCTTTCATGGACTTCCAACCACTCAAAAATTGATATTTTTGACGGGGATGAAGTTCCTCCGTCATGGACTCCCAACTACAAATAATTTGGATACTTTTTACGGGGATGAAGTTCCTCCGTCATTGACTCCCAACCATAAAAAATTGATATTTTTTACGGGGATAAAGTTTCTCCGTCATTGACTCCCAACCACAAATAATTTTGATATTTTTTACGGGAACAAATAAATAATGGTATGAGGCTACCTCTTCTTCAATAATAATGTCTCATCAAAAGAGATACAATAACAGTAGCTGAAATGGGCTCGGGCCCATTTAACACAACCCAAAATAATCCATGAAATAATCCAATGCATATATTTGTTTTAAATAATATGCTGACCAAGGAATAATCTATCAATTCTTAAAAAATAATAATCCAGCCAGAGAAAAAAAAATTACCGAGACACGCCTAAATCTTGGGCACGTATACCGAGGTAGAAATTAAGTGGCCCGGGTCAGGTTGACCCCGACTGTGTTGACTCATCGTGATGGTGCAAAAACAGTACCTCGGGTTGCTAGTACACTGGCTCGCTGCTCCGAGTTGACTCGGGCGAGTCCGGGTTGCTGAACCCTTCGGTGATTATTTCATGTTTCCTAACTTAGGAAACATGAAATATTTCAACAGTGCGTCGTCGTCTTCCTCTCGCCAATGGAAACAGAGCTCTTCTTCGGAAGAAAATTTTCCGAATAACAGCAATCCCTCAGAGAAATCTTCAAGACGAAACGGAAACGGAAACTTTCCGAAATAAGAGACATCAGCGGGACGACGACAACTTCCGAAAAACAGCAAGCCATAGCTGGCGCTTGGGAAGCTTAGCGGCGCCAGCAGTGTGTATAATTCTCAGAGAGACAGCGAATTAGTCTCCGTCTTCGACGTGGCTTCCCTTTACGCTGCCTGGTGTTTCTTCTTCTTTGGCCAAGCAGCCGAACAGAGAATGACGAAAAAAAAAAACGCAGCAACAGTACATCTTCTTCCCGGACGCTGTAATGGATTCTCGGTGGAAACAGAACTCAGAAAGGGCAACTCAGTGTTGGCACTCAAGAAGCTCGGCAGTCGTCTTCCAACTCCAAAACGGAGAACGAAAAGATATCTTGGATTGTAAACCTCAACAGAGCAACGCTCAACGACTTCCTCGCCGTGAGAAAGTGTCGTCTTCGGCGCCGTTTTTGAGCCCGTACACCGGTTTGCCGGTGTTCGACCCACTGCCAATATGGACTCACTGACGGGAAGCAATGTCGGGGAAGCAATGGACACGGTGGTGGAGTCGAAGCCGGAGTCGGACTCCGACTCTGCTCGGAAACAAACGAGGCGGGTATTGGGCCCACGGTCTCCATAGTTCCCCTCTTCGGCCCACAACATCACGCCATGTTAACCTTTTGTTTTTTTTTTTTTTTCAACACTAATCACCACCCCAATGGAGAAAAAGATGAACCGGGAAAAATAAAAAATAGAAATTTTGATGTAACATACTGGTAATTGGAAGAAGTAAAAAACATATGGGTGAAAAATGCAACAAATCTAAAAACTAATATTCAACAACTATGGTAAAAAAATCGAAGGAGAGAGAAACCTGAAAAACCATAATGGGAGTCTTGAAAATTAAAGCTTTGATAAAAAAAACAAAACTCATTGGGAAAAAATAGGATGAAGAAGGGTTATGGACTTTATTCTCCTAACCCTCCCCCTGAAGCTCTATTTATAGCTTTATGAAATTACTATATTACAATAATACCCCTAAACTTAGAGTTTAAGGTTTTAATCCTAAAACTTTAGCTTAATTACATCAATGTTATCTCTATGAGATGACCCTTTATTTACCATTCTGCCATCAATGTATGTGGGCCTATAGGCCTTCTCCTTGATCTATGGGCCTTGAACATATCTTATATATCTATTGGATATATGAATTTTCCTTAGTTTTATGGGTTTGAGCCTATCTTCTAATACACTTGGATATGTGATTTCGATGATGAATGTCGATGATAGATCCAAGGTTGTTCATAGGCATACATGGATCGTAAAACCATCTATCGCCAAGGGAAGATTTTGTTAGAAATAATTCACACTTGGAGCATCTTCTAATTGTTTACTTTATACCGTATTTATCCATGAACGATGACTGATTAAGATGAAACTTGAGGTATTTTTTTACTTAAGAAAAAAGATAATTAATGGCTCTATATAAATAATAAGCAGTCGTCACCTGACATTAGACCCACATATACGGACGCTTTGGCCTTAGAGCCAATTTGGCCTATACTCAAGCGACTGGATCCATAAAAGATGAATTTGAACATTTTTGTATACTTCGAATGGGTTGAATCCAAATCCAGTCCATAATAAATTGGAGAATTGCATCTTTGCCAACGCAATGGGAAAATATAAATAATTATTTTTTTAGATTTTCTTTAAAGTTGATATTTATTTATTATTTCATATAAAAGTAATGAAATTATAATAAATAATAAATTGAATATAAAATAAAAAGTATATAACAAGAATTATATACAAATTATATATAAAACAATTGTACACTACTTATCGGAGGATCTAAAGGTGGATTACTCTGAGTTTGTATTTATTGCAAGAACCAATACATCTTATCCTCGATGGACTTCATCTTATTTTCATAGTTATTTCCTAAATTATTCATCACGCTTGCTGTACTAGGCATGTGTGGCAGTCTGATATAGTATACATGACAGCTTGTACCGTTGCATCACTATGCATATTAATATCAAATTTCTTTCTTTAAAAAAATATAACACAAAACATTAACAAACTTAATATTGTAAGGTAAACAAAATAAAAGGAAATTTTTTATAATTAAATAATTTATAATATTTAAGGATACCCACAAAATAATTGATCATTGCTATAGGCCTTGAACTATGTATAAGTATCTATTTTTATAAATAATGAATTGTCATTCCCTCATTTACTCCAATAATATTATTTAATTATATTACATAATTTAACTTACTTTAAACTGAAATAACATTATTTTAATTTAATTTTCCCCCTCCCCGAAAGAACAAACAAAGGGGGGATGGAATAAAGAAGGGGAGGAAAAGAAAAAATTAAAAAAAGTGGAAAATGAAATAAGAAAAATAAAAAGGAGGGGAAAATAAGGAGAGAAAGAAAAATAAAAGGAAAAGAAAAGAAAAAATAAAAAAGAGTAAAAAGATTTAAAAAATAAAAAATATATTACAACAAAAATTGATTAAACAAAAAACCAAAAATAAACATGAAATTGATCCCCGTTTTCAACTTGAAGGCTCCATCGCCGTCCCACGCGCTTACTTGTATTAGAATTCCTCCATTTGCCCCAAAAAGTCTCCACCTTCTCAAGCAGACACGGCCGTTTGAACTTTTCTTTTGACCCTACCGCCAATGAAATTGCGAGAGACAGGCCGGAGTCTGTCGTTTACCAAAAGACACGCCTCTTTCCCTTTGCTTTTACCAGAAAGAAAGGCGAAACGACCCACTCAAGTTTTTCTTTTTCAATTCACCAAACAGCCGTTGTGACTTCATTAAGAAACCCGAATCACACAGCTGGTGCTAGCAAAGTTCGAAGAACGGCAACAGTTTGTTTAATCCGAAGAGGGTGGTGAGAAACGTTGTGAAATTTATTGTGTAATCTCTTCACGTTCTCGTGTTGGTTTCTGGATGCTTTTGTTCTTTTAAAACGACAAGATGACAGAGAGAATACGAGAGAAACAGGCAAGCGACGAGTAGTTGCCAATAATTGGTGTCCACGTTCTGTATGACGAAATACCAGAGTGGCTTCTGGCCTGTCACCAGGCCTGTTGCCTGGGTTTTTTCTTATTTCCGAAGCATCTTCAACCATCAAAGAGAATAAATGGCCTTTCTCAATTCATTAATTGGTTTGTTTTGGAGCAGCAAAGAGCATTTCCAGCTAGAGACCATCAGCAGTTAATCAGAAGATGACACCCATGAGCATCCAGTGTACTTGGCTGATTCTCAACTGAGATGATTTGATTGAGTTGCAATAAATTCCCGCAAAAGTGAAAGTTCAGACCTACACCAGGACTCATTAAACTCCCTGAGTCAGTTCCCGAGTCAGGTGAAGGCTTTTCAATAGAGATTTGGTGAACCATTTCGGTAGCCATGATTTTAGAAAATGGAAAGCTTAAGGTTTTAATAAAATGGTACCGATTAATCATTTCAGTGGCTTTTGATCACGAACACGTGTACCCCAGGACCCACACCAAAAAATCTTTTTTTTTTTTTAAGATATACAAACCTTACACCTGACTCATCTCTCTCATAAACTGGTGGGACAACAATGCTGTCTATGTGTAAGTCTCCCTTTGACCTCTTCTCTTTTAACTCCGATTGTGGGCCCGTCCGCTGCTGGTCCCACTGTTCTTTCAAAAATAACATAAGAATTTCCTGATATAAGAAGGTTTATTAAAACTGTGAGAGACATGAAATAGTGGGAGTGGGTCCCAGCGAGAAGTGGGCCCAAGACAAGGGCAAAACGCCAATCCGGTAATAATAATTCCACGAAGAAACGGTCGTCTGAGAGGACAAAGTCGGCAATATAAAATTGCCTCCCCCGCGGCGAGAGTAAGCAGAGAAAGCGATCGAGAACCGAAATCGTACCAAACGCTGAGAAAAGGAAAGGGGAAGAAGCCTTGAGCGAAAGCTTCCCAGAAGAAGCCATACACCGCCATTCCTCTTAGTTGGCCGCTTTCTTTTTATTTTTTAATTTCTTTCTTTAAACCGCTTCAGAGGCTGGAAGCTTAACCGACTTTCTTCGTTGTCTCTCTCTATAAAAACCCGCGGTACTGCTGCTTTCTTCCCATCAAACCCTAAGCACAGATCTCTCGGCGTTACGGGAAAAAAGCAATGGCTGCCTCCGTATTCGCCTCCGTTCTTTTTGTACTCGCACTCGTTGCCGGGCAATCTCTTGCTCAGGCCCCCGGTGCCTCCCCGACCGCTCCCCCCACCGTTTCACCCGCTCCATCCAAGCCTCCTACGCCCGTGCCGGCTCCATCTCCGTCCACACCAGCTCCCACTCCTTCCAATACTCCCGCTCCGGCTCCTACCCCGACCACCACTCCTCCAGCCTCCTCCCCTACCCCGACCACCAGTCCTCCAGCCTCCTCTCCTTCGGCTCCCCCTTCGTCCTCCCCTGGCGCCTCTTCTCCTCCTGGCGCAACTCCTCCCGGTCCATCCGGATCACCTGCCGATGGTGGCTCCAACGGCGCTGTTAGTTACGCCTTGAGTAGAGTCCTGGTTGCTGGATCTGGCATCTTCGTTGCTGCCATGTTGTTTTAGATCTGAGCTGATGGAGTACTTGAGCTTTCTCATCGGATCTTCATTCATTTTAGGTTTTTATTTTCTTTGATTTACCTCTCTTGTTTTTGCTGCTTTTCGTTTCTTTTGGTCCTTTTTTTGGTTCTGGATGTTGATATTCTTATGACATTTCATTTGTGAGGATGATGATTCTTATGTAGATGAATAAATTATATTCTTCGATTTACTTGTTGTAAAACCTTTCATATCTACATAATCCTCTGCAATTCGATGGATGAGAGCAAATAACAAAAGATTTAGTTCTTATAGTAAGCGAATTCGAGAAACGATATGTGTGTGAATATTCGTCACCGGTGATCTACGATTCTACATTCAATTAGGTGTTCTGTAATTTGTCAGTGACGATTGATGGAGGGGGGATGGAACTGGAGACTACCAAGAACAGTTTCGGAGTTCCACTAACCTGGATCTTGACTGGGATTTTCACGAGGTTGCGAAAGGTTGCCACGTGTTGGTCCTTGTCAGAAAAGGACAAAATATGGGAGGCAGCTGGCCACTTTGCGTTAGTCTTTATTCAATTCTTATTTTAGTAATCGGATGCTCTCGATTATTGAAGCCAGACGGTACGCGACCGTTGGAACCACGTGTTTGAGAGTGCACAGTCCTATCTTAGAAAAAGACGATTAAGCAATTTCATTAGCTTAACGGTGAATGAGATTTTCTGACCCGTTTGATTGCGGGACTCGCGGGACCCAACACATCCACGAATTATTTGACCCATCCTTGTATATCCGACTCGTCACCCCATTCCAGTAAACCCAACCTGTCCTTGCCCCATCAATTTATGCAAGATAAAGGTTTCCTTTGTGACATGTTATGTTGGACCATCAACATATGCGAGATAAAAGTTCCCCTCTAACATGTTATATAATAGCGCCACAAGTTCAAGCCTCTAGCTAATCAAGGAGACCTATATCCAACAATTAGATCAACTTTATAATACATACACAAAAATGTTTGTGCATATCGAGTGAAAGTACTAAACTAGAGAAAGGTCCTATGTCAAAAAGGAAACAAGGCCTCTTCTCCTCTAAAAGGATGCACGGAAATGTAACAAAATAAACTAACTACATTCCTACAATTGATGCAGGTCAAGTGACTCTCTTCCCTCTTGCTTGCAGTTGAGGGTTTGAAAGTTTAGCTAAGAATTCATGAGTTTATTAGAAATTTAGAACATGTTTTGCTCGCTTGATCTTAATTTCCTACTTCAAGTATCTTAGGCCGGTGAGACCAATCCAAATTATTTTATGCTACCCTTTGTTAACATAGAACTTATGTTACTTAATTATGTAATCATGATGTTGAGTTAAATACTTATAGTAGTATGAGTAAATTTTAGTATTACCCATATCAGGATACTATTAAGTATAAGATGGTGCACACTTACAATTATCATAGAAATAAAATATTATATATTATCATAATTTGATATTAAAAACATTTTCAAATAGTACAATCAAACAAAAAAAATCAAAATATTGAATAAAAAGTTTGCCAACTGAAAACATTACAATTAAAAAAAAAAATCATATCCAAAATATGAATGTATATGTTGCTTTTGAGATGGGATCCATCACTGGGCACATTAATAGGATTTGCCTACCCTTCAAGATTGATGTTGACCGTGGCTGTTCAAATAGTTCAATCCACTTCCAAGCTAAATGAGTTTATAATGATCAACAAATATGAATTACAGTCTTTTAAATGTAACTTAGGGGGGGTTAGTGCACAATATAAGTGCAGGGGGAAAGTGAGATTAAATGTAAAGTACTTTCCCTAGGGAAAGTGAGATGGAATGTAAAATACTTGTTTGTGTTAGTGTGCGTAATGAAAAGTGTAATGTAAAGTACTTATTTGTGTTAGTGTGCACAATGTTAAGTGTGGTGTAAAGTACAGATATATTATTTATTAAATAAAATATATTAAATATAATAATTAAACAAATGTTTATTTTTATATTATTAAATTTGTAATCAAATTTTAATTTTTTAATATCTAAATATGAAATAATTATACAAATATCGTACTACACAAACATCATAATAATAAAAATAAAAATAATACAAATATAACTCAATCACCTTTTTAATATAAAAAAAATATATCTGTTCATACAAAAGTATAACACAAAAAATATTTAGTGGTATTAAAATATAATAATCAATAATTTTGCCACATCTGAATTGCTAAAACATCTCGATAATATGATGCTCTTGCAGATTGTACTGTGAACTTCCTCTGAGTATTTCTTTGAGTATCTACATCATCCTCAACATCATCACTATTATCATTGTCTTCATTTTCACTTCCATTGTTATCTTCACAATATTCTCTACTACAAACACACTCATTTTCATGGCAAATGAAGCATCAGTACTTATATAGTAAACATAAGTTACCATAGCGAAACTCCTTATTCCCTGTTTAGTCAAGCCAACCATGGACGAGGACCAGGTTATTGTAAATTAGAGACATACTTAACTATGTAAAATATATTGTTTTTATTAAATACTAATAATGATTTTTAATAGCTAATGCTCTAAACAAAGACCTACAAGACCAATTAACCATCGATGAACAGGAAGAAATTTTTATGCTACTTTCTTCTGAATCGAGCCAAAGAGGTCGCAGAGGGGCGATTAAAATCGCTGACGGTCGCGAGTGAGGGAGGATCCGAAGAGGTTGCAGAGGGGGGAGAGATATTGCCGAAGGGCGTCGGTGCTGGGGACGGCGAGAGGAAGAGAGTCAAGCGATGGGGAGAGGTTGCAGAGGGGGCGATTGAAATCGTCGACGGTCGCGAGAGAGGTTAGAGAGAGGGGAGAGATGTCGCTGAAGATCATCGGTGTTGGGGATGGCAAGAGGATGGGAGTCGAGTGCCGAATACAGGTCGCACAGAGGGCAATTGAGATCGCCAAAGGTCGGTCACGAGCGAGAAAAAAAAAATTCTCTGAAACCTTTGTTCGACAGAGCCTTCTTTTCTGACATCCCGAATCTGATGTAATTGAGGGAGGGAAAGTGAATTCAGAGGTCGACCCCTCTTAATTCTCATTCCCTCCCATTATGCCTAAAACAGGGAAAAGTGAAATACATTTGTACACTAACGACTTTTGGCTATTTTTACCCGGGGTAAGCGCACTAAGAGGGCCTTAATGTAACAAAGTGGCAACCTTATAGAAGGAAACTTATTTTTTCCCAGGACATAATCATGATCAAATAAATCACTTCTTCATCATCCACCTGAAATTAGATTTTTAAACATTAACTAGCTTGTCTCCACCAAACCCCATCTGCAGTCTTCTGCTGAAAACCAATATAAAAGCTGAGGGAGATTCAATAAACAGAAATTATAACCAGATACCTGTGAATCAACATGGATTGACTATAAAACTATCGGTTTGGCAGAAAAAGTTATCTGTTTCTGTTTCCTTTCACTTTGAACATTATTGAATACCCTATCAGAGTAGGACCCAAACACCGTGGCCATCTTATGGGATTGAACAACATCGGATTCTTTCTAAATCTCGACGGTTTCCTTTCAGCCATATGTAACCAGGCTATCGATAATTAATTTCTCCATATTCCAATGAAAACTTACGGTTGGAAGTGACTCATTAATCCAGGTGTGAACCCTTTAAAAAGCCAAATGGGAGTAAATCGTTCAAAGACCCATTATTCTTTAACTTTTCCCTTGTTAGTGCATCGGACATTATGATCAAAGAGATTAATTCCACTAAAACCATTATAGGATCATCCACCTGAAACTTGTTTGTCTAAGACGGGGAGAATCCTCTTAGCGTCTACACAAAACCCATTTGCAGTCTTTTTTGAATGAAAATAGCAGAGCAGGTAATAAAAGACTTTCAGATATAGAAAGAAGAGGAGACACTCAAAGTTCATTAATTAGTAGACTGAAATTAAAACTCCGTTCCCATGGTTCAACATGGAGCATTATACAATTTTCGCTTAGTAAGAACGTAAACAAGAGTCCTGTTTTCAGTGTTAGACTTGTCAGACAAGACTTGTTCTATCTTACATCTCGTTGAATCATCCATGAAGAGTTTGTTTAATGAAAAAGAAAGGGTTTTTACTGCTTCCTTCTCTTGAATTATACACTATCGACAACAGCCCGAGGGTTGGACCACCAATATGGCCTCCATGCCAGAGCTTGAGAGTTCTCTAGTAATGGCTGGTCGACTTGACTTGATCTGCTGCCAGTATCATAGAAGGAGATTGATGAATAAGACTGCGACCGCAAGTGTATAAATCCAACCCAGAATGGACCCATTTTTGTTTTTATCGTTTTTCTCTTGATGAGTCTTGTATATAATATGATACTTTTTGTGATTCTCCCTATTCACTCTCATTTAGATATTGGTGCAACACTCTTTCAAATTAACGCTTCAAATGTAAGCAATTTCAGTTCTATTGTTCTCAAAGTCAAGGAGGAAACATTACATTAAATTACTAAATAACAAAAAGGAATCTAGAGATCTTTACATTTTTGAAGTTAAATATAAGAGTGTGTATGTCAAACAAATTACTTCTTGATCAGCATTTTTCCCTCTATAAATCAAATTACTTCGACCAGCTTCTCTTCTGCGTTTCCGACCAGCAAAGATTTAGGAGGTATCAGATAAATATAATCCCTTCAGTTATCGGATAAGACCCCATCTGATTAATCCCATGTTGTATTTATCTTATCAAGTAAAATTTATCTTCTCTATTTAGTATAAATATCATATTACGGGTATAGTTCGGTTCATCATTTTTTCCGTTTTAACAAATCTCTCTGTGTGCTTATTAAATTGTTGCCAATGTGTCTTTGACTACGTCCACTGAATGTTTTGTCAAAGATGGTGTACGGCCATTTCACAAATTTTCAAGTGAGAAAGCTGTCCATCCCACGAGGTTTTCATCGTCCGCAGTATTTCTTAGCATTATGGAGCTAGTTTAGTGACTCGAGCTCTATAAGTCAACCATGTCGATAGTCACTCCACTTGTCTGCCCAGATTATTGGGGCCTCTGTGCTTGTGCATGTAAGTTTAAACGCTTTTTGGCTGTTTGTACCAGATTGTATTTTATTTACACTATTTTCCGACCAGCTCTCATGTAAGTTGAAGCTTTCAGCTTGGTCGGTTAGTTGACGATGAGCTGCCCACTCTGTTTGATTGTCTGCCAAAGTCTCTGGTTCAAGACAGTACCACGGCTCAATATAAGAGCTCTGGTGTGGAGGAAAAAATCCAGGAGTAGAGCTCGAGATCATGTCTTCGTCCATGGATGTCGAGGCTTCTGGGGCTGCAGCAAACGAGCGAGCTCAAACGATGGCGCCCCTACAAAAGAAACAGACGCGGTGGGGTCTGTTGCTGGTTTACGCAGCCTTCATGGCCGTCGGAACCATCGGTGGCCCACTGTTGCAGAGGCTCTACTTCATTCATGGGGGCGGCCGGAAATGGCTGTCCAGCTGCCTTCAGACGATCGGCTTCCCATTCATGTTCGTCCCCTTGTTTTATCTCTACACAAGACGTTTCGGACGGAGGAAGACGAAGTTCTTCATTGGGCCCAAGCTGTTCTTTGCCAGCGCTTTCCTGGGAATGCTTCTCGGCGCGGATAATTATCTATACTCTGCCGGACTCGCCTATCTCCCGGTCTCCACCTCTTCTCTCCTCTTCGCCACCCAGCTCGCCTTCACCGCTCTCTTCGCCTTCATCATCGTCCGGCAGAAATTCACCTTCTATTCCATCAATTCTGTCATGCTGATGACTCTCGGGGCCGTGGTGCTGGCTCTCCACACGGCCAACGACCGCCCGCCAGGCGTCAGCAATGGGAAATACTTCATGGGGTTCTTCTTCACTTTAGCAGGCGCCGTTCTCCTCGGCTTCATCCTGCCGTGCATCGAATTCTGTTACAGCAAAGCCGGTCAGGCTGTCACTTACACCGTGGTTATGCAATTTCAAGTCGTTTTTACCTTGTCTGCAACCATTTTCTGCTTGATCGGAATGGCCATAAATAATGATTTCAAGGTACGTAGCTCTTCTGCAAGTCAAGCCAAGATGTTTCTCACCCACATTTGCTTCATTTCCTGCCACTTTGATTCTTCTTCGAGTCCCATTCTCAAATTCAGTTCTCTTTGCTTCTCTTGGAAGCTTCTTCTCAAAATGTAAACATATGAGCCAGATTCTCTTCTTTTGGGTTTCTCCATTGAGCTCCTCTTGTTTCGGGGGGGGGGGCGAGCTAGGAAAGGAGATCAATTCACATGGGCTGCTTCAATTACAGAAACATTGAGCAGCCCGAGCAGGCCGAGTTCCAAGATAATATTCACCTTCCTCATTTCCGTTCTTGTTATTCTTCCCACCAGCATAAAGATTCCTCATTTCCCTTCTTATTATTCTTCTACATTGATGCATTCTCCAGAGTTGTTAGATATTTTGCCTCTCTAGCTCTATAATTTTTCTCAGATGCCTAATGGATAACTTAGGTGAGCTTGGGCTGTTCTTACTTCATCTTCTCCAAAAGATTAAGCTTTCACATTAAATAAACAAACCCTTATCATGTTAGTAAGTTTCTTTTCTAACTAATAAATATAATATCTTTGTACTCACTAATCCACGATATTTAAGTTTAACAGCTACTCACCCTTTGACAATATTTAAATAATCAATAAAGTAAGTTATCCTCATATTTTTCTAAATTAGGCTGCTTCTCGTCCCTATTTGAAATTTCTTTATTCACTTTAATTTCTCTTCTAGATATTTTATAAAACTTTATTGTGGTTTGCAGATCATCCCTAGAGAGGCAAAGGAGTTCGCAATTGGAGAGGTGAAGTACTATGTGGTAATAATCTCAAGTGCGGTAGTTTGGCAATTCTTATTCATTGGAACTCTGGGAGTTGTTTACTGCAGCTCATCCCTTTTTGTTGGAATATTTTCCTCTGTGTTACTTCCACTAACACCAGTAGCTGCCGTTATAGCCTTCGATGAGAAGTTCACAGGGGAGAAGGGGATGTCCTTGGCTTTATGCCTATGGGGTTTCACCTCTTACTTCGTTGGAGAGTACAAGAGAGCAGGAAGGCAAGTACCTTCAGTTGAACCAGCAGAGGTGGAGGGTGATGGTCTTTAAATCAAGAAGAAGCCCCACAAGAGAGAAAACGATGAATTCATAACAGCATGACAGGAAAAGGGAGCCCAATCTGTTGCGTTATATCGCTACAAAGATGCTGTAAAAATAGATTTCCAAATACTTTGTTCAGGAAAGAACAGTGAAAAGAAACACAAATCTTTGTATTCTCTCACCTTGTAGGGTTCAGAAATCTCGATTCCAGACCTGGTTTTGATGTGATTGATGAACGAAAATTTGTAATCTCTCTTTTTAATGTTTAAACAGATCCGTCAGTTTTAGTGAGGTATCTACAGCAAATAATGGTGTATTATGTATGAGAGGGTGACATAATTGTAGTTCCATATGAATCTACCAATTCTTATATGCAAAGTACACTAATTTAATCTAATCGACTAAGTTCTAACCAATAGCTCCGGTTAGTTAATTAGTAAAAGTTCATGTATTGGTGTGTCTGTGAGAGACTAGCGTAGCAGCACAGTAGTCGCGGCAGATTTTTATTTTATCCTCTCGGTAAACTAATTCAAGATCAATCGTTGACTTGGTTTTTTTATTCCGTCAAAAAGGAAAAAAATATAATTGTCAGAGCCTCGAAATCCGGCCTCAAGAAGTAAACTTAGAAAGTCTAACCCTTGTGACAGTTTAAACAATTCTTCCGAGGAAATCCCAGATCATCGTTCTTTGTTTTTGTTGTGGAAGAACGAAGGCAAGCATGAATCCCAACATCCTCAATGAAGAAAATGAAAATTAAACTACTGAAACTGGTGATGAATTCATATCTCGAAGATGGATCAATATTCAGAGTACCCATCTTTAAAAATGGCCGCATGTACGAGAATGCTCAAGTATTTATCTGAATGAGTCTTCAATGGAAGACTACCAAAACTTGTCAAATGAGACATATCGGAGGACTCTTTGAATGATCAAAATTTAATTGACCAAGTATAGACGGGAAAAAATAGCCCTGTCAATGAAGGAGGAGATGTCGGTATTCGGAAGAAATGAAACTTAGATGATTATTCACAGATTTGAATTGGGCAAAGTCCACCACTTGTTTGTCCATAAATAAACTAAGAGGAAGAGAATTCAATGCCGTGAGGGTCGTTTGGTTGAAATGTAACCAAAGCTTGAGTAAGCCGTGACGAGTAAAGGATGCACGGAATATCTTTAATTTGCAGTCAAGGGCTCATGAGCTAGATCTCTGAATCATGAATGGATATTAAGGAGGATAAGATCTTTTACCTGTTCCACAGTATCAATCGAAACTAGACAAGGTACATTAGGTCATACTTTCAATATATATTTTTCTTTTAGAAATTGCTTGGTCAATTTTATTTTATTTTTTGTAAATGTTGAGTACATTTGCAAATCAGCAATTTAATTGCTTCTGGTTGCCACTAAATGTGGTAATTCAATTGCTGTTAATGGCGTCCACAAATAGTGTCACTAACACTATTTTTACAACTTTTATATGCAGCATATGTAACATTGGCAGATTTTAAGTTGTATTTGTTATTGCATTAGACATAAGACCAGCTAATAATCTTTGTAACTTGAGTTGAGCCTTGAATAGGCAAGACCAATCCTCACCCCAAAAAGTTTGAAAGAAACTGTTGTAGCTGAAAAGTAGAAGTTGAAAGTTGTATTTGCTATTGCATCACTAATAAGACCTTGTGTAGGCAAGCAATGCAAAATTCCCTTTCTAGGTCTAGGCTGGTGTGCCTAATGAACTACTAAAAATTTATGTGCTTGTCTAGGTTTGTATAGGATAGTGCAGGGTAAAAAAATCCTTTTATGGGTCTAAGTTAATGTGACTAGTTAGTTGTTATAAATCAAGTAAAGTGTGCTATTATAACTTTAACTGTTATGGTCAATTGAGTTGTGTAAGTCTTTATGTGGGTAACAATGTAGTTAGTCTTATATGCGATTTGTTGTAATGATGAAGGGTCACCCAAACATAGTAGAGCCTCTAAGTTCTCAAACATCTTGGTGGGTAGACTAACAATCCGCATGATAAAATCAAGTTAAAAAAATCCAAACTCAATTTTATTTGTCAAGTTAAAAATAATTTAACCTTGTTTATTAGTTGCATAAAAGTTATAATTTGGATTATATTAATTCAGGTTTCAACAAAACTCAATCAAAAGAAAAAAAAATAGTTATCAAAAGTTTATAAGATGTCATTTTAAATCTTGTGAGTAATCAATCAATAACAACTACTTGTGTTGGTAAGGACATAAAATGAAAATTCTCACTCAAATTTTCTGAGCAACTTTTTAGTATGAATCCCATCACCGTCTAAGACGCAAATAAAAATAAAAATAAAAATCTGAAAAATTGTTCATGTTGGAAAAAAAATTCTGTATATTTTACCTTGTTATTTGGCCACGGTGGGAAGCAGCATACATGTTTTCAAGCCTGGTTCCTTCTGTCTGAACACGGTCGGCGAAAGTCTTTCTCTTCGCCCTAAACTTTCTTTTTCCTTATTAATGAATGACTTGAACTAGATGTGGCTTGAGTTGCTGCTTCGAGTTGTCTCAGGAAACTGTGTTGCCACTGTAGTATTGCCATGACATTCTTTTGCCTCTACATCACATAATTTACAAGTAAATGAAGGTTTTTCACTCAGTATACGTGTATCACTATTTATTATCTCATCCAAAAATTTGAATCTTACATTTTAGTATATCTCTAAGGAGTCTCTATAGGCTTAACTCAACCTGGTGAAACAGTTGTATTCTTGATATTCTCTACACTTTCGGCCTTGAAACTTTTAACCTAATAATTGTTGGATGTCCAAATGAAAAAGTAAAAAAGTACAATGGTGGGAATTTTCTAAATGAAGTTAAGAAGGGAGGTAGGTGAAAAACTGCAGCAAAATGCAGACACAAATATAGGTCTTTTTGTATGAAGACTTGCAGAAGAAATGTATATGGAACAACTGCCTGGGTATGTTGCTCAAAGGGAGATAAGCACAGTGTGCAAGCTCTAGAAAACTATACATGGTTTGAAGTAGAGCCCACAAGAATAGTTTGAGAAATTAAATATAGTGGTAATGTCATTTAGGTTCATCAAAGGTCATTGTAAACACTACTCATTTATTTTGTGTAGACAATCTGGTGTTGTTGTTGCAGTGATGTATGTAGATAATATTGTACTCACTAAAGATGATATTAAAGGGATGAGGATGTGAAGAAGCATCTCAAACAGCATTTTCAAACAAATGACCCTAATATACTTGAATACTTTGGGAATAGAAGTGACCAAAAGCAAGATGGATATGATTTTATCTCAGAGGAAGTATGTGGTTCATATGTTGAGTGTTCTACAGTGAGCAAAACCTGCAGATCACACATATGGAGATGAACTTGAACTTACAGGATGACATAGTCCACTACTTAGAGATAGAACTATGTATCAGAGATTGGTTGGCCAATTGATCAATGCTATTGTTAGTAGACCAAACATATCATTTGCAATTAGTGTTGTGAGTCTTTATGAAAACTCACAGGAAGGTGCATCTTGAGGCAACACAAAGATGAGATACTTGAAAAAGGTTCCAAGTAAAGAGTTGTGTTATGAACCACATGGATACTTAAATATTGTGGGCTTTTCACATGTAGAGTAAGTGGGATTGAAGTTAGATAGAAAATACTATAGGGTATAGTGTGTTTGTAAGAGGTATCCATGTAAGCTAGAAGAGTAAAAAGTAGAATCTAGATGCCAGATCAAGTGATGAAGTTGAACATAGCAATGAAACATACTGCGAGTGAGCTTACATGGGTGAAATCCGTGTTACAGAAATTTGGTCTAGAGAAAAGTGGTCGAATAGAATTGAATTGTGATAACCAAACAACAATCTTCAATCTAGTGTTCAATGAGAGAAGCAAACATGTAGAAGTGGATTATTATTTTATTCGCGATACAGTGGTAAGTAGAAAAGTGGCTACTCCATATGTAAGGACCACTAATCAAATTGGAGACATATTCACCAAGGCCCTTGGAAAGAGTAACTTCATTAATTTTTGTTCCAAGCTATGGTTGGGTGGATATATGCCACAACTTGAGAGGGACAGTTAAAATTCAGGTGTATTTTGATAATTTTACTAGGATATTATTATGTCTTGATGTTCTACCTAACAAGAGCTTAAGTAGGGAAGTCCAGTGATGTAAGGTTTATCATTTTTTATTACAGTTCAATGGTGATAAGTAGCACGAGTGTCATAAGGGCAATATGATCCTTGCCATTGTACTTCACATAAGCTGTTTCATAAGAAGAATTAGAGGTAAACCACACACCTCAACGAGACTGGAATTGATGCAGTCTCTTTCTCCCCTCTTCTTCTCTTTCTTCTCCCCTTCTCCTGTCTCCAATCTTTCTCCTTCTCTCAATTACAGAAAGTCAATCACTTTCTTCAATCCAAATACTTTACTAACTGAAGCTGCTACTAGATAATCTAATGACTCTGATCACTTCAAAGATAATTTTTGGTCATTAATTTTGTTTATATAAAATAAACTTTGGTCGAACGATGAATATCTCGCCATATTTTAAAACCATTGTAATACATAAAAACAGTGTTTTCATGTATCTGAGTCAGGCATTCTGACTCATCTTGGACCCATTCTAACCCAAATTATTTGCCCGAAACACAAGCCAACTTGGCGAGATGCACAATCATGATATGAAGTTAAGAGGATCATAATGATTCTAAAGAATCATTCAAGGTAACATCACAACCTCAGCCCCAAAATATTCAAAAGATAAAGCAGTTTCCATAGCCCATCAAAACCACAGGGACTATTATGAAATTTATGTAAAATATCAAACAGAATAACAAAATATATAGGTTACCAGACTGGAAAACACGACCTCCGCTATTTCTGGCCCCAGGAACACGAACTGTGTCTCCAGATTCCACTCCTTCAGCAAATAAAATTAGAAGGTGCACATCAAATGTACAACCAGTACCAATTTAGGATTTTCCATGAGTGCGTAAATGTGAAATACCAGTTTCCACATGGTCCATTTATTAACAATGAAAATCACCTGCAGGGATGGTAACTTCGACATCCTTGACACCTTTGACTACCCCAGATCCTTTGCAAGCCAAACAATATTCCTGAACACAAAATATCAGCTCCAATAAGTCAGTCAAACTACCAGATGAAATCTAGAGATTGAGACTTCTTCACCAAAATTAGCAGCAGACTCTTAACTCGACCATCTCCTTTACAACCACTGCATGTTGACGTGAAGGTGGAAGAGTAACCTGCTGAGATATTTGAAACAAATCAACAGCAGTTTCATACTTTCTGTGAGAAGTGAACTCCACGTATAACTTATGCATATATAAGTATTTACTCTGCCTTTTCCTCTACAAGTTGGACATATGTTTGGTTTAGGCATGAGCAGATGCCCAGTTCCATCTGCATTTCCGTGGTGAAAGAAAAACAGAACAAAGTTAATCTATACAGTAGGACCAAATTACTTTAAAAGTTATCAGTTTTTTCTTGCTTGTTATGTTAGTGATATCTTCCCAAGTCTTTTAACATTCACAATAATGAAACACATGCTTTCTAATGTGTGATCTTAACTCCATGTGACTACAAAATGGACTGAAAAAAACAGTTTTCCTTTCCATATGCATGACTGTAACAACCAAGACTTGAAGGCATTATGTTTACTCACAACAAGAATCACAAGGGACGTCTGCATCAAGAGGCAGATGCCTTGTGCACCCATTAGTAGCTTCAACAAATGAAAGAGAAAGCTCCACCTACAAATTCCATGAAAAAAGCTCAATATATTTGAAATGCCACTTCAAATTAAGCTTCCACGTGATCAAATGGTAACAGTCAACCTCTATATCCTTTGGAAAGTTTTCTGTTACACCATCTTCAAATAACTGCAGAAACATCGAAGTTCTTTAAGCATAAAGTGCAGTTAAGTCATATGTGTGGAAAAAAGAAAATGGCAAAGTACAGGTTTGTTGTATCTTTTGAACCATAACACACCTCAGAAAAATATTTTTAGAATGTATCTGAGAAAGGTTCCTGATGGCCATAACCAAAGGCCCTTGAACCACAATAGTATGCTCTAGTTCTAGCATCATGAGAGTATTCTCCGGGTTCAGTATCATGAGAGTATTGTCTGGTCTCATCACCACCAGAGAGTTCCTTCAATTGCATACAGGCAACAAGCATTAAGCAGTTGCAATAAAAGTGGATGAATTTGGACAGAAAATGGTCACATAATTTTTACCTCATCATATCTTGTTCTCTTTTCTGGATCTTGCAAAGTCTGCAGTTTACCTTTCACGGATGATGAACTAAATTACCAAACATTGCTAAACATCTTGAGAATCTTCAGTGATATTCTACATACAAACCTCGTAAGCATCTCTTATTTCTTGGAACTTTCTCTTGGCTGAAGGGTTATTCTTATTTCTGTCTGGATGATACTTTTTGGCCAGCTGCATGACTCTAGTATTAGCCTACAAATCGAAAAGACAATTTTGAAGTGATTTACAACATAACTGTCAAATGTAACATACAAAATATAAAGAAAAGAACCAACAGATTTCCGATCAAAAGTAGCTACCACATTTCCATATTGCTGACAGCTGGGTATTGCAAGACTTGCAACAAGATGTAATAAAAATGAATGTTCCAAAAGAAAAGTATGTACAGTAGATTTCACATTTCCTTCAGATTTTTTTATTTTTAAAAAACTTATTAGTTAAATCTGATTTATTCATTGGTGGCAAAATATTTTATTGAACCGACACAAGATAGAAAAAGTAGCAGCGGCCAAGTAAGATTTCATTTGACATTTACATCTGATCTTAGAATAAGAGAATCAAAGCTAAAACCAAACAAAAAAGTACAAGCATAAACATAAGCATTCCAATTAAGAGAAAGATCATGCTAAAATTTGCAGCAGCATGTCGAATTGAGCAATCCACATCTATCAGTGGGAATGCTGAAACAACTTGTACGTAATATTCACAAAATGAGAGTGAGGCACTATATAGACCTTGTGTAGTAAAAACGAAAGTTACCCAGCTTTAATGTCACGCCGGTACATGTACACGCTTCATGGAATGCCTTTTTAATTTCATCACGAGAAGCAGTTTTTGGGACACCAATAATTTCATATAAGTCTCGTTCCGTTGCCAAACATTTTCCTGTTAAAAGCAACGCGTTGAACAGAATTCAGTATTCACGAAAGAAACTGAAATAGAAAACTCAAAACGACTCGACGATGGAAAAAACCTCAAAGATGACTAATAAACTATTAGCAAAAAGTACCATACGGGTAACGTGGAAATGACGGCTGAATGTTCCTCTCCCGACATCAAACTTGTAGCCATGTAATGCTGGAATAAAAACACCATGACTCAGTTAAACAACAAGAGTAGGTAACTAAACACACTGACATAACAGAGTCAACAAACACGGAGCAGACGAAATTGATCGAAGAAAAGTGGAAGCCCCAAGATTTTTGTTTAGGCGATGGAAATACGCATCAGAAACGGTAGATAACAGGTAACGATGTGGCTGCACATCGAAAACACCAAGCGGTCGAGTCTTCCCATCGGGAAATAACTCGCCCCCTGCGTTCCCGAGGGCTTAGGAATTAGGACGAAGGAGGGAGAATAATTCGCTAGTCCGCGGCAAAATGGAGCCATACGAAACTTAAATCTCTCATTTGATCATGTGGTAGCGCAGTGCAATTAGAGAAATGGATACTTACTGCATATATTAAATTGGTTTAAATACAAAAAAAAAAGAGAATAAACATGAGAAATATTAAATAAATAATTTTTTTTTAATGAAAATGTGAAATTGTTGTTTAGAATAGTATTCATAGATAGAATGATACTTTTATTATCTTCATTTGTGTTTTATCATTTTTTTATTTCAGAATCTTTTTGGTCTTTCGTAAAGAAAAAATATTATCTCTATCTGTTTATTTCCATAATTTTTTACAAATGAAATATTTAACCCCGGTGCATTGTGGTGTCGCAATCTACGACGCCTCGCGGGTTACTCTATTAAACCTTGCATTCCAGGTTCCAACAACGCATCGAAACTTTGAAGTCTGAACTCAAATCAAGAAAAATCATAAGAGGCTGTAGCTGCCGTAGGCAAACTGCTAAGCCATGGCAACTCGATCGCTATTCTTCCTCCTCAAACGGTAATACTATCTCTGTATCTGTTTTTGTTTCTGTTTATTAGCTCCAAAATGGATAACTCTATTGACAATGATGAACAAAAACCCTAGGTCCTGCCACAACAATCACAGGTCCCCAGCCCTGTTCTACGTCAAGGATCAAACTCCATTAAGATGGTTCTCATCTGGTGCTTTAAAAGTTGATTCCGCGAAGGAATCCTCTGCCCTCACCTCATCGGCGGATGATCTGAAAAGCCGAATCTTTCGACTGAGATTCTCCAAACGAAGCGCGACAAATGCTCTCCAACGGTGGGTTAATGAAGGGAACAAAGTATCTCTTCAAGAGCTTCGACAAATTGCCAAGGAGTTGAACCGAGCTCAGCGGTACAAGCACGCTCTCGAGGTTGGTGATATTTTTATCTTTACGTGAGCTGTTTACTGTTCTTTAATCTGTGATCGTTGTAAGAGGATTTTATGCGTAAGAAAATTAATCTGATAAATTGTCCGATCAAACCTGTCATTATATAGTCGTCTGCTTATTATGCTGTTCAATTATACAAATAATATATATAAATACACACACACATATATGTGTGTGTGTGTGTGTGTGTGTGTGAGTAAAGTTGTTAAAATTTTTATGCGTATACGTCCAAGTGTTATCGTGAATGAATATTGATCTATTTTTTAAAAAGAGATTCTTTATTGACTTGTTATCCTAGTTACACCCAATGTTCAACACTAAAAGATGAATCCTAGAACAATTAAACAATTGAACATTAATAGAAGACTAAAATAACTAAAACATTTTTAATCGAGACTCTTATGTGAGACCTCCTTCCATGACTCTTCTTAGACTTCACCATATTAATTATGGCTCTGTGAGAATTTTTACTATGAGAGTCATATAAGACTATTCCACATCTGCTCTTTAACACTCCTACTCAAGCTGGACTTTATAACTTCAACTTGAAATGAAAAGTATTTTTGGTATTCAATTTTCCTTTGCAAAAAAAAAAATTCTTCATAAATGCAAAATTTTCATCTTTATGTCAAAAACTTCATTTTTTTTTCTCACTTTTTCTTGAATATTTTGATGACACAAAAATTACTACAAGATGTAGAACAAAATACATTTTTCTTGTACTTTTTTTTCTACTCCCCCCCCCTCAAGTTGGAGATAAAAAGAACATAGAGACCCAACTTAGAAAAAACACAATATGGAAGAAGAAAATCACTCCTAGCCATACGACAAAGTTCCGTACACCGGTCTAAATGGTCATAATTTGAAACACACTCCACTCAATTTTAAAAGTAGAAAAACAACTTAGCTTTAGGGCACAACAAAGAGAATACTTATATTTTTTGGGCAACTCAAACACAAATTACCTTTTGGGCGAATAATAAAAGACTTAACTCAAATTGGACGTTGGGCACACTCCTAGACGTTTTAGGTAGTGGGTTTAGGCATTGTTCTGAAGTGATGAAAACACTAGATGATAAACTAAAGAAATACTATAGGAAAATAACTTTAACAGTAAGGAGGCGACTACGCAACACTCAAACTTCCAAATGAATCTAGAATGCGACGTTTTAAAAAAAAAATAAGGGGAAAATATAACGGTAGAATTAATAAATTTGACCAATGATTTTTTTTTTTTTTTTTTGGGTAACCACAAATTTTTAGAGTTGACTATGTAGAAGATACACAACCAAGTAACAAAAACTCAAAATTTGAAAACAACATTGAAGTAGGATATTGCATACCTTGAATGAGCACATTATGGAATGATTAAATATGACCAAAACTTTTTTATTAGAAGAGAAATTTGGTTAAGAAGCTAGGGTTCTTGAAGAAAAAGAAGTTCAATTCATGTCAATGCGTGGAGAGATAATAGGAGAGAAAATCAGAAAATGAGAGATATTCGATAGAACAGACCTCTGGCACTTTTGATATCCATATCTCTCAAAATATAGTTCAGAATCACAAACGGCTTATTTTTCAAGAAACTAGACTTAAAGAACTTTAATTTGACACGTATTTTGACATAAAAAACTTCGTTTGTGAATCTTTTCTAACCTCTTGATTTGATTTGTTCTGTAGTTTGACCTTTGTTGACTCCAATGTGAATATATCTTTATAGATAGATCAGATTGACATAAAATTTGCTGCTTCTGAAAGTAGAATTTTATAACTTTCATTCAAGTATAATTTTATTTTCATGGCAAACTGCTTATCGAAGGAGACTCTAAGATTGCCATTAGCTGGTTTTCAAAAGATAGTTGCCCCCCTTGGCTCCACTGGCCAACCATTGATTGTATTGTTGACATTGTGTCATTCATTCATTGTAATTGGAACCTCGTTCCTAGATCAACCAATTTTTGGCTGATAAATTGTCAAAATTCGGAACCTCTCAACAATCTCTCATTGTTTGGGAAGGCTTCCCCCCTTGTAATATACTCGTTTGAACTCTCTCTTAATAAAATTCAACATCATTTAAAAAAAAAAGTATCACAAAATATACTTATTTTTAGAGAAAAAACTTATAGATTTCGGGCTCTGTAATCTAGTTGAATTGAGTGCTCTTTCTTTTTTAGCTAGCATGACCATTGACCCTTGTAAAATTGATCTCCCTCTAGAAAACTTAGATTGAGAATTGGTTTGATAAGGTAGAAAATAGACTTATAGATTTTTTTTTTTACATATAAATCTCCATATAAAGTCTCCTTCTTTATGGCATAAAAAAGTTTGAAAATTGAAGTTTTTTGCAGTTGCTCGAACCTCTCTTGTTGCCTTACCTTTTTTTGCTTCAAATATCAATTTCTCTTTGTAGAAAGCTCCGATTGCCAAACTTTTTTTTGCATTGGAAAGTAGACTTGAAGATCTTTCCGTCAATATATAATTTGCAATATGAAAAGTTTAGTATGAAGGTGCAAATGCCAAGAAAACAACGGGTATTGGGGCAAGAAAGAAAGAAAAAAAAAAAGAATACAATTTTAAACTACTAGACATGATAGATTAGAAAAGGATCACATAATAATTGTGGGTTGATCGAGTCAACTTACAGAATCTACTTTGATTCCATGTTGAATTTTTGAAAAAGAGAAATACTTTATTGACTTGTTGTAATTTGAATACAATGAGCTTCTATTTATAATAGAAAAAACAAAAAAAATCAATTACAATTAAACAACCCTTATTCTAGTTACACCCAAAGTTAAACACTAAAAGATGATTCCTAAAACAATTAAACAACTGAACATAAATAGAAGACTAATATAACTAAAACACCTTTAATTGAGACTCTTCTGTGAGACCTCCTTCCATGAAACTCTTTTTAGACTCCACCATATTAATTATGGCTCTATGAGACTTTTTATTGTGAGAATCATGTAAAACTCTTCCATATCTGCTCTTCAACAAGTATGTTAGAGCAAGACATTGAATTGTTGACTTGAAATGGAATCTGAATCCAGCTTGGGGGCATTTTTTAGCATTTTCTAAGTAGTTCCCTGAAACTAAAAAGGAAACATCGCTTATGGTATTTTTCTATGAGAGATAGAACAATTATCTGTTTTTCGTTTCGCCTTCTATTCATTTTATAATGCTTTCAAGCTCCAATCTCTACTTGATGTTGTTTCCTCTTTTCACATTGTCATATGCTCTTATGAGCTAGTGAATCTCTATGAATCCTTTTTCGTGAGTCCACAATTTTTCCAGTGAACATTGAAGTCATATCTTCTTTAACTAGTTAATATTGACTTGCGAAGCTTGTTTTGACCTCTGGCTTCAGTTCCACAATCCAATGGGTCCTGTTACTATATCTTAAACAAGATGCGGTATGCATGTATTATTTTCCTTGATTACCAAAAATGGAAAAAGTTTGCTCCTAAAGTGGTATTTTGGTATTTAAAGAAAATAATATTTGACTGCAAAGACTTCTCACCCCAAAAGTCTTCAAAGAGTATTCCACAGTGGGGGCATTTTAACTTCAGGCTACAACCCTCTTAATTTCTTAACTTGCTTGAGCTCATAAAGGTTGAGGAAATCTTTCAAACTACTATATTACTAAAGAATCTGTATTCCTTTCTTTCTCTTCTTCTACTATACTTTTTTATCTATTTCTTTTTCTCACTAGTCACTGTTTTTCTCTAATTAGTAGATGGAAATAAATCCTTAAGATTGTGGTTAAATACTACAATTCTTCATTCCGTCTTTCCTGAAGAAATAGTTGAAATTTCTGTAAAACTGATATTAGCTTGCAGATATCGGAGTGGATGGTAACACATCCAGAATTTGAATTGGCAGACCATGACTATGCTGTTCGAATAGACTTAATTACTAAAGTCTTTGGTACCAGCTCTGCTGAAGAGTTTTTTGAAGGACTTCCACCAATTGCAAAAACTGGGGAAACTTACACAGCCCTCCTCCATTCTTATGCCTCAGCAAAACAAATTGAAAAGGCAGAGAAACTCTTTGCGAGAATCAAGGAATTGAAGCTCGCCTTAACTGTGCTCATGTGTAACGAACTGATGACACTGTATATGTCAGTTGGGGAATTGGATAAGATTTCTTTAGTTGTTAACGAGCTTAAAATTCAAAAATTGTCCCTTGACCTATTTACATACAACCTGTGGGCAAGTGCATGTGCTGCCAAATTTGATATAAATGGTCTCAACAGGATACTTGATGAAATGAGTGATGATCCTAATTCAGATGCATGCTGGAGAACATATGTGAGTTTGATTCGCATATATACTATTGTAGGCCATCTTGAAAATTCAAATAACATTGCACCGGTTGAGGCAGAGAAGACAATTACACAGAGAGAGTGGATAACTTACGACTTCCTCATCTGTCTTTATACAAGTCTGGGTGATATAGAGAGGGTTGGTGAGATATGGAGATCTTTGAAGAGGACTTCACAGACAATGACTAGCAGAAACTATTTGTGTGTTCTCTCTTCATATGTTCTGGTTGGACGACTGAAAGAAGCAATGGAGATTGTTGATGAATGGAAGCATTCTGTGCTGGATTTTGACACAGCTGAATGTATGAGGCTTCTTGATGCATTTGGGGAGGTGGGTTTGATGGAAGGGGCAAAGCAGCTTCATGAACTTCTGCTGCAGAAGGATTGTGTACCCATGGATAGGCCTCAGTGATTTTAATCTCATCAGAGTTTTTCTTTTTGTTATATTTGCTTCTTTTTTTTTGTAGAGAGAACAAAGAGTTTGTACTGCATTTTGTTTCAGTTGTCTCTTTCTTATCAATGATGTATGAACCCTCTATTGACAACATCACTTTACCCCTTTTAATTAGACATTTGTTTCGGTGAACATTCACTTATTTCTAATTGTTGCTTATCTTTCTATATTATTTCAAGGTAAGTAAGTTTTCTCCTGTCATTGCATGATTGATCATATTGTGTACCCTGATATAAATCAGAATAATTACTGAGATTTTGCACTTAACTTTTCTTTTCTTTTCTTTTTATCCCCTAAAAGCTCCCCAGTCTTGCATGTTTGTTTACATTCCCATTCTATTTTCACACTATGGTGCTCCATGTTCCTTTCCAAGATTTAATGTCATTGGGAAAAACTTCCTTATATATGTTACATTAAGTAAATTTTTTATTTTTAATTATTTCATTCAGGTTATTTTGTTGAAAAAAATTTTAGGCACCTACTTCTTTTCTTTTATCTGCTAAATGCAGATACTAATGTGGATGGAAGCAAGACAAGCCAATTGCAAGATCTCAGCTGCCGATCATGCCATGAGGTTAGAATTAATTTTAAAAGTCCATGATCTACACGAGGCTGAGGAGTATTTTACAAATATTCCTGACATATCTTCACTGAAGGCTGCATGTCTCCCTCTTCTCAATCATTATGTAAAAGCAAGAAATATAGAAGAAGCTGAATCATTCATGTCGAAATTGCAGGCTTTGGGTCTAACTGCAACCCCACACCCTTTCAATGAGATGATGAAACTATATATAACAACAGGTCACTTCAAAAAGGTACCACTATTCATCAAAGAGATGAAACGAAACAGTATCCCTCGTAATGTTCTTTCCTATAACTTGTGGATGAGTGCTGCACATGCCTTATCTGGGGTTCCTTATGCTGAGATCATTTATAAGGAGATGATGTATGACAAGAATGTAAAGGTTGGTTGGAGCACTTATTGTACCTTAGCCAACTTCTATATTAAATCTGGACTTTCTGGGAAAGCTCTTGATTCCCTTAAAGCGGCAGAGGGGAAGCTATCAACAAAGAATCGGCTTGGTTACTTCTTTCTTATTACACTTTATACTGCACTGGGAAATAAAAGTGGAGTTCTTCGCTTGTGGGAAGCAAGTAAAAAGGTGCCAGGGAGAATCACCTGTGAACATTACAAGTGTGTATTGTCATGTTTGGTGAAGCTTGGCGAAATTACGGAAGCTGAGAGGGTGTTCATGACTTGGGAAAATAAATTAAGGAATTATGATGTCAGAGTTTCTAATGTCCTGTTAAGTGCTTACATGAGGATGGGTTTCATGGAGAAGGCAGAAATGTTACATGATCAAACCATAGAAAAGGGTGCATCCCCAAACTATAAGACATGGGAAATTCTTATGGAGGGATGGGTGAAAAAGAAAGAGATGCCCAAAGCAATAGAGGCTATGAAAAATGGTTGTCTTTTGTTGGAAGAATGTAATTGGCGGCCACCGCATACGACATTAATGGCTATATTGCAGTATTTTGAGGAAATGAATAACATTGATGACGCAATGGTGTATGTTGAAGTTCTATACAAATTTAAACTTACAAGCTTACCAATTTACCATTCATTACTCAGGCTCCATGTTCGTGCACAAAGACCACCTGCCAGGGTTCTTGAGATGATGGAAAAAGACACACAGGTGAAATAACTGGTGGTAGAACAGTGTCTTGAGATTTTCTTCATTCAAATTTCCTGAACCTGGAAAATCATCAAAAAGAAGATCCTGACAACAAAAATATGAACCATGATTATATGCATTGTTCCTCATGGAAAAAAAAGGCTATATGCACCATCATATTCCAAATAGTGTATAAACTGTTGCATCTTGGACGCCCTCCATCTCAAGGCTCTATCACATTAATCTTTGGTAGCAGTGCCAAAGGGATCCCAGGATCGGCATGTGGCTGTGTTTAGAAACTTGGAAGGAAATATTCCGTTTGCGTAAACAGGGCCTCTTGCTTCTACTGATTCGAGTGAAGTTGAATTGAGGTCCTTGCTGGAATTAATCTTTATGGACTTCACGTGTACTTTGATGACTGAAGGAGATTCTCTAAATGTTAAGGACCATGGCAAGGCTAATGCTTCTGGGAGATTTGGATAATATCCTTAACACAATTCATGACATGACTAAGGCTTGGTCTATTGTTTGCAAGCACGCACTTAGAACAGCTAATGGGCTTGCTTATAGGCTAGGTAAGGATCTGACTAGCAAGTTCTTGTTGTTCATGCTCCTTAAATTTCTTTTTCCACTGCCTCTCTTGTCAATGATTAGCTCCAGTGGGGATTGTGATTGTGTTCCTTCTTTTGCCTTTTACTAAAATCTCCAACTTTTCCAGACAAGAAAAAATCTAGAGACCATGTTGAGACAAGCATACATTTCTTCCTGGCAGCAGTATTCTTAGTTTAGGGGAACTTATCCTGCCAGATGTTCTGAATTCCTGTGGTTTTCTCAACTGTCTCCGGCATTTTTGAACTTGATGGCATTCTTATTCCTTACGTTGGGAGAAACAACATAGCTTGCACGTAAGCACTATAAGAGGAGACAAAGCAATATTGAAGCACCATTAGAGAATTGTTTGAAATCCTGGCCTCTCAAATTTAACCATGTTAGTTGTGATCCTCTAGAAATTCTTGAGCTCGTGACCTGGAAGTAAGGATAAATTCAGCTTATTGAAAGTTGTTCTCATAACCATATTAAGCTCAAGTGTTCTGACAACAACTATTTTGGGATGAGGAAGGAGGGGTCCATCTCAACTCTCAATAATCCGTTGTGTCCCAGTTTATGCTTAGGGAAGTTGTAGGGGAATTTGATAATCTTCTCACCATGTCCTCTTTACAGATGGTCTGCTATTGGGTCATCGCCCCAATCATATGGATCTTTCTGCAGTATTAGAATGTTCATACATGTTCCATAATCATTTGATAGTGGACAAAACAACATTTCAATTCCTCTACACACAAGAGCTGGAATCGTTGCGACATAAGACTGTTTTGCCAGAGTGGGGACCTTGTTGATGACATCTGCTTCCTGGAACTCATATTCTCTTCAATATTAGTCCATGAACACCCAAAAGAAATGGAAACTTTACTACAGCTATGTGCCTCTTGGATATAAATGCTAGTGATTTTTCAGGTTGTGGTCTTTGCATTTTTCAAAATTTATGTGGAGAAGGTTGTGGAGTTGCTGTAGCTTGGAAGACAAACCTTGTTGATGACATCTGCTTCCCGGTAGTCAGATCTTATTCTCTTCAAAATTAGAGTCCATGAACACCCAAAAGAAATGGAAACTTTACTACAGCCATGTGCCTCTTGGATATAAATGCTAGTTATTTTTCAGGTTGTGGTCTATGCATGTTTCAAAATTTACGTGGAAAAAGTTGAGTTGCTTGGAAGACAATGAAGGTTGTGGTCTCAGGCTCATTGAGAAGGTGATATATGTTTGATTGTTGGCATCACGAACCATTGACTCATATCTTGGGTGTAACTTTGAAGCCGATTGAGGTTTGGGATCCCGCAGTGTGTACAGAAGAGAGTTCATGCATCAGAAGCAATAAAACTGGCAGACGCTATATAGTGGTTGTTGTTCTGTTAAAAAATAGATTTAACTTGGTTTGTTGCTGGAAAAAATGATGATTGAAGAGGGGGATTCTCACTTTAACAATTTGTTTTATTCCATTTTATGAAATGACGATTTTCAATCCATCAGCTTACTTTGATGTAGTTTTGAATGATTTATACCCTTATTTTTTGTACGAACACCCTTTTTTGCAATGTGGGTTGCTTTCATTTTTTTTTCTACCGAAAGTTGGTCTCTGTACTTTCAGCCATATAAAAAATGGTGAAACCCCCCTTCATGTTTCATGTTGCAGTGCAAACGATTTTGCGGAAGCTTAATGAAGTTGTAGAAGATCAAAAGGGGGGTTTTTAGACTCACAAACGTGCATCATTACATGGTTTAAAGTGCCGGCCATATATCAAGCGGGTATTTTCATTGGTGGCATTTCATTGTGTTCCGGGCTCTTCAGCTATAAGACTGTTCTTAGACAATTCCTGGCTTCTCAGTACCTTGATTGAGCCATGGTGGATCTCAATTGTACAGTATTTGTTAAAGCCTAACAGGAACTCTTATTCTGGCTCATGAGCTTTCTTGAGCTCACTTTCTCCTGTGGGTCATGATCTCAGGAGCTTTACTATTCATCAATCGCACTAAATCAACAAGTGTAATTATTAAGCGCAATTACTTTCGTCTAATAATATCTAAAAAGATAAATTTTCTTGTTAGCAAAAATTTTAAAAAAAACAAAGATCAAATCAACAGTGTAATTATTAAGAGCAATTACTTTTGTCTGATAATATTTAAAAAGAAAAGAGTACAAATGGCCTCTTATTAGAGTATAGTATCTATACAAGTACCGGGTTTTGTTAAGGTGTATCCATTTTTAACTGTTAAGAGAAAATTATTCCAAATAAAAAATATTTTATTAAATATTAATTGTTAGATTTTTCCAGAAAATATTGGTAATCTTTTTTTCTCTAACTATTCCTGGAAATACATGTCTAGCAGAAAATTTCGTATCTCGATTTTCCGGCCAGGGTTTTCCAAGCAAAGCGAGGCCGGAAAACCGTGTGCTGGAAAATTATCGGGCTATCTAATATGCCTGACAGTCTCTCTCCGGATCTCCGCTTCATTGCGTCTCGGCGCCGCGTCACTGTCGCTACCTTCTCCCCATTCTTCGTTTCGTCTCCCTCTTCTCGGCCTCATCTCCCCCTGCGATCCCGCCGTCGGACTGGTAAATCTCTCTCTCTCTCTCTCTCGATCGGGCGATTTACTTTTGCACAAAAGACTCGTGTTGCTCACTGCAATAATATTGTGTGTTGTGTAAACTCGTTACTGTAATGGACGAGATTGGTTATCTATTGTGTTTGTTTTTTACTTACTGAGGAGAAATTTGGGCCGGTTCCACCTGGTCTGCTTGAGATCAACTTTCCCTTTTTTCAGGATCCTAGTACATTAGCGTTGGTTTATAGGAGTAGATTCCATTTTGTGTATTCGATTAGACATACATTTTTCTTTACGGGTAGAACTTCTTGTATGAGGAGTTAACCGTCACGGATTCTTTGGTTCTATGAAATTGAAAGCGCTCCATATCCGTCCAAGGACTGGTTCGAAAACAAAGGCTTAAGTATTTAAACTGAACGAATACCCGTCTTTAAACTGGTCTCGAAATTGACTAACATGGACTCTTGAAGTTGGGATGGTTCTCCTAGCTGGAAATAAATATAATAGGCCTCGTTCAAGTGAAAGTTTTTTAGTATCCTCTTTCTCGAAATAGTAAGGGAGGGATGTTCTGTGTCTCTAACTTGATTCAATCTAGTGAGAAAAGATTAGATACATGCCGCTGTCACTTATCTTAGGTGAAGTTCTGATTTTAGAAGATAAACTATCTCATTCAAAAGTTATGAGGACGGCAAGCTCATCTGCTTCTTATATTGCAACAACTACATTAATGTAGTGACACATCTGATCTTTAGTGCATTTTTATCTGAATAGTTAACCGGGTAACAAGCATGAAAACATTCAAGACATCTGGAAAGCGGTGGTGGTTGTTTGATCAGAAGTTTCTTCTGTGATGGATGATTCAGTACCTGTGTGATGGCTAAAAGAGATGTTCTCTGAATGACATTCCGATTCAAAATTTTCCTTTTTTTCTATGTAAGGGGAGGAATCGGTTTCATGAATCTTTGTTGTATATTTAACTCAGCACAAACTAAGTCTCATTTGTTACCACATTTTAGTTTTTTGTAACTTGAAACATCCTATGAAGTTGTGATAAAAATTCCCTTTTTTTCGTTTTTCAGTTTTAATGATAGGAATTCTGGACCTTTTCCTCGAGTGGGCTTATGGTTTTGATCTGTTTCATGTCTATTAGCTTTATTGTCTTTGTGGTTTTTCTTCTTATGAGACATTTGACACGTTCAAGACAACTTCACGAGTATATCTAGATATGAGTAGCTGCAGAACTTTTCAATGGAGATACTTTGTGTTGAGGGTAAGTTAATTTGTCTGCTCTTAAATATGAACCAAATAACAGAAAGCAAGTCCAGTAGGTTTGTCTGAAAAAACTAGAGGCAGCAAGATAATATTTTTACTAGCTGAGAAACAAAGTTATTTATTAAATTTTTTGAAGAACTCTACATTAGTGTTATCAGAATCAGATTGGCTTGGCTGGTTGGGTCAGGTTCAATTGGACCTGATGTCTTCATTGAGTCTGAAGACACACAATCAAAGTTTACCAGGCCTAGTTTTACTCCTTACCTAGTAATCTGTTTGACCAAGTCACTGAGGGAGGGGGGAGGGATGGGCTAGCAACTTCTGGCATAGACAAGAGGAGTGCAGCTGCCCCTTTTGCCTCTCCATTTTTCAGTACTGCTGGGGGAGGGATCTCCAACCTCCTCACCCCTCTCTCTTATTGTTATTTAAATTAATATGAGCATGTAGCAATCTCTAGTTGGGACTTGAGATACAGCTTAATGGTCTCCTGAAAGGTTTTCCAGTTGGGAGTATAGAGTTAGAGACTTGTTAGACCTGGGATTGTTGATTATAAACCCATTCTGATAAAGTGACCAATAAAAGGTGTACAATCTTCTGTTTGTTGCAGACTTATGACCAACTATAATAGTTATTATATAACATTTTAGTAATCTAATTAAATTAAATAAGTTTATCTTACTGAAGTATAGACTATACTTAATTGAGCATTGTCGAATCTTCTTGCAGGGCCACTTCCACTTTTATTGGTGTGACGTGTGTGGGCCCATGTTCACTTGTGCACATTCGTATGCACTATTAAGGGAAATTACTCCTAGACCCTGTACATCGTCCAATGTCTAATGACTAACTGTGGTGCCTGATAAACTTTCAAAAGGAAACACAAGTAGAGCCTAGTTAGGAGGCTAAAAGGTGTTTCTCGTTGTGGCGGAGAAGTAAAAGAAGCATGTAGACTGCAAGTTCTTCTAATAATCGCCACTTCAAACATTTCCACAATAAAAGCACGGCTTGATTGTGAAATTTGGTTGTTGAGAATTCAAATTTGTAAGCTTTTTGCTATATTCATTTCTCTTGTGCTATTATTTTTCCTCTCTGCTACGTCTCTTGGGTTTTATTTTGGTTATGGAGTATCTATTGTTCATGTTTTAGTGCCTTGGGTGTCAAACCTTGGTTTTTCTTTTGTTCGAATGGTGAAACTTATGGGTTTCATTTGGTTGGTATGCCAAATTTCAGTTCATTTGTATGATTTGCGGCCTGGCGATGCTGACTTCTTCCTGCCTTGCGTCAGATGCGGCGGAAGAAGAAGAACAAGAGGCTTTTGCTGAAAGGTGGGAATTTGCTCTTCTTGATGCTCCTTGCAGAGCTTCCTTCTTCTTTTAGTGGCAATTGCTGAAATTTATGCTCACATTGGTTTGTGTTGCTGCAGGTTTAAATCAGTTCTTGAATCTGTCTGGAGAGCTGTTTTCTCCTTAGTTGGTCCGAACAGATTTTTATCCTGAGTAGAACAATCAAATATTTTATGAATCTTTTTTGCTCCCTTTTTAGGAGTTCCTTAATGTTATGAGTTTTGACTTTTGGAACTTAGATATATCCTGCTTGCAGAAGGACGTTCATTAGCTTCATATAGAGAGTTGGAGAACTTTTTTGGTGTCTGATAGCTAAACGTTGCATTTCGATATGGAGTTGCTACGGCGGAAGAGAAAGGGTAGTGGGACAGAAATTGAACCGGAACATTGTATACCAGTGCCATTGTCACATATTGGGTCACACTTATCATTGGAAGATCGTAGGCAGAAGAAAAAATGCAAAGAACAGAAAAAGACTGACCTTATTGGTTCTTGTAACAGTAGAGTCACTGGCATTGTCACAGCCCCACCTTGTGGAACCTCAGGATCTGGTTCACCTGGAAGAGGCCATAAGAGGAAAATAGGTTGTATTGAATCCGCTACCCGAATAGGTAGAAAGAAGAAACTTGAGCAAGATTACATATTGGGACATGAGATAGGTCAGGGCAAGTTCGGGTGTGTGAGGGTCTGTCACAGTAAGACTGGTGGGGCAGAGTTTGCCTGCAAGAGTTTGAAGAAATCAGGTGGAGAATCTGTTCACCGGGAGGTGGAGATTATGCAACACCTTTCTGGGCATCCTGGTGTTGTGACTTTGCAAGCTGTATATGAAGATTCAGATTCTTTTCATCTAGTGATGGAACTGTGTCCAAGGGGAAGGCTACTTGATGACATGGTTAAAGAAGGGAGATATTCAGAACAAAGAGCTGCTAAGTTGCTGAAGGAGGTTGTTGGGATTATCAAGTATTGTCATGAAATGGGGGTTGTTCATCGAGATATAAAACCTGAGAATATTCTTTTAGCAACTGCTAGTCAGCTGAAGTTGGCAGATTTTGGCTTAGCGGTTCGAGTCTCTGATGGTAATTCATCTACAGACTTAGGTGTCTTTCTAGATTTTGTTTGAATTTTATGATGTCTTTTATGATTATTCTGTCCAACAAGTATTTTTAAAGTTGCATGCCTAGTTCTTCATCTGCTTTGGTTATTTTTCTTTGTTGTTGCCTGAAGTTATGTGACAGCTAGGTCATTTATATATGTTATTACTGTGGTCTTATATATATCCAGCTTTTCAACATATATGGAGATAAGATCTATATTTGCAGCTGTGACAACTGACAATCATACTTGCACAAGCATGGTGGTTGCAGGTGAAAAATTGTTAAAATCTATGTAAGGGTATTTTTGTCATTTACCCTTCTGGTATATGTATCTGGAGATAACTACAGGTTATATTTCATGTTAGGAGCTTATATTCTAAGTTTGGTGAGATTTGGATTAGTGTTGCTGAAGTTATGAAGAAAGGAGTTATAATGGGCATTATTGTACTTTTGTAATAAAACTCACTTAAGTTAATAAAAGGAAAGGAGGACTCGATTTCTCTCCTCAATGTGTGCAGCCTCTCGCACACTTTCTTCTCTCTTCTCTCTATTTTTTCTCTATTTTTTTCCTTTTTCCAGTTTCTTGCTTTTTACATGGTGTTAGAGCAGTAAGGTCCTGTTTCAAACCTTCATAGGCGTTCTTCTTTCCTCTTCTTGAAGTTTGCATATTTCAAAAAAGGGGAATTTCCATATGTTCATCTGATTGAAGTTAAAAGTCAGGCCTTTTTCATTTCTTTCTACCATAATCCTAGGGTTAATAGTTGCTACTGCTGATTAGATTAGTTCTATGAAAGTTTTCTGCCCTTTAAATCTTCTAATTTTTGCCTGCATATGCTCTCTATTGTAAGCATCACTTCTGATAGGTGACACGACCAGTAATTGACCGTAATATTGGTGTTATTGCTTGGTTTTTGGACTATTGGTGGTTGATTTGGTTTGAGATACAAGTCTTTGCTATTTTTCGTGCCCTAATTATGTTATGTGGCATCCACCTAGTCTGCGCATATCTAGATTATTGACTTTTGTGAGTTTTTGAGATGGCTGATTCCAATGAAGTATTTACGCCAACTGAGGAGACAAGTTATTCAGATGGCAAAGACATCATTGTGATAAATACAGAGAAGTTGAGTGGCCAGAATTACCTAAGCTGGTCAAAATCAGTTCAGATCTACCTAAAAGCCAATTGTAAGACTAAATACTTGAGAGATGATCTCCCTATTCCAGTGAACGATGATTGGGAAGCTAAAGATAGCTAAGTCATGATTTGGTTGGTTAAAAATATCCTACAGGAGATCAGTGTTTATCTCCCTTTTACTACTGATGAGAAACATTTGAGGATACAACAAGGGCAAATTTATGTTGCAAACTTTTTGGAAGGTCTCGAGCCCGAGCATGATGCAGTATGAGCCTAGTTGCTTGCTTCAGATGCAGTTCCTTTGCTCTGCAATGCATTTAATAGGGTTTTGCATGTAGAACCAGTAGTGCCCCACATGGTAATAAGAAAACTCCTACTATTGCTGTTGCTGCTGTTAATATTCAGCATGAATCTTGTTAGTAAAAGCTAGTCGTGGCCATGGTGGTAGCAGCAGAGCAGAGGCCAAGAGGGCTCAAGCCATGGCAGAGGTAGAGGTGATCAAAGGTGTGCCATTGTGGACATACCAATCATATTTCAGAAAAATATTAGGAGAAGTATGGTAAACTAGCATGGGCAAATTCTTTTGTTTTTAGGGGCATTGAGACCTTTCCAACTCTTGTATGCATTATTGTACATGGTGCTTCCGATGAGATGCACTAATTAATTCTAAGGATGGCCCAACTGACTTCTGCTTCTAGGTCTGTGCTTCAATCCACTCCTCTTGCTACAACTACTCTAGCAAAGTCGAGTCAGCTTTACATGTGCGTCTAGTGTCCACATGGTTTATTGATTCTGGTGCATCTTCTCATATATTGGGTATGTCTTTGTTATTTTTAAAATTTAGTCAATCTTCGCCATGTAAACAAGTTACACTTGTAGTTGGCTCATCTTCGGTAGTTGGAGTAGGATCTATTCAGCCTATTTCTTCTTTGCTTCTTGATTTTGTTTTATTAGTTCCTAAATTTTCTGTCATTCTTCTCTTAGTAAGTCAAATCACGAAGTCTTTGAATTGCTCAATAACTTTTCATCCTACTCATTGTGTGTTCCAAGACTTCTAGATGAGAAAGATGATTGGTTCAGGCCATCAAAGAGATGGATTGAATCACTTGGAGGGATCTTCATCACATGCTTCTTCTGCACTTCATATACATGGTACGCCCGTCTAGTGGCATCTTCAACTAGGTCATCTGTCTCCAACAAAGTTATCCTCCTATATTGTCATCTCCATCTTAGTTTTAGTGGGAATTCTGTGAACTTTGGAAGCATCATTTACTTCCTAGTCAATCTTCTAGTCATAGTCTTTTTGAAATAGTACATTTTAATGTATGGGGACCATGTCATGTAGTCAATACATTTGATAAATAATTTGTGTCATTGATTGATGATTTTAGTAGATCTACATGGGTGTATCTACTAGAGAAAAGTCGGAAGTGTCTGATGTATTCCAAAATTTTTATAATGAAATAAAGACTCAATTTGGTGCTTCAGTTTGTCTTTTGTGTATCGACAATGCACTTGAGTTTATGAACCATAAATTTACTTTTTTTGTCAATCCACTGGCATTATTCATCAATCTTCCTGTGTGTAAAATGCTATTGCTGAAAGAAAAAAATTGCCATTTGCTTAGAAATTGTGTGCACGTTGTTATTTCATATGTATCTTCTTAAATATTTTTGGGGCGATGCGGTTCTCAAGTTTTCTTATTAATACATGTCGTCTTCAGTGCTTGGTGGAAAAAATCCATTTCATTTTCTCGAGTCTGATATTGAGTTATTTCCCTTGTGTGCTCTTGTATTTGGTTGTGTTTGCTTTTTACGTCTTTGGTTCCACAACAGATAAACTTTCTGTCAAACGCCTAGCCAATACAACCTAAAAGACCGGTCTGTTAGATGCAGAAAGCAAAACATTTAACCATAGTGGACGAAACCACTCTGACACCCACCGTTCTCGGGTTCGGGACTGCTGCACTCCGGGATTCGAACACGGAACGTGGTGCCCAGCTCTGATACCATGTCAAACGCCTAGCCAATACAACCCAAAAGACCGGTATTTTAGGTTGTATTGGTTAGGCGTTTGACATGGTATCAGAGTTGGGCATCACGTTCCGCATTCAAATCCCGATGAAAGCGGTAGGGAATGGGAGCGGTGGGTGTCAGAGCAAGGTGGTTCCGATCCACTTGGGTTAGGTTCCGTTCGCCCCTGGTCCACTTGGGTTAAGTACTTGGCTTTCCGCACTTAACAGACCGATCTTTTGGGTTGTATTGGCTAGGCGTCTGACTCGGAACTCCGAAGTTAAGCATGCTTAGGCAAGAGTAGTACTAGGATGGGTGACCTCTTAGGAAGTCCTATTGGCTAGGCGTTTGACATGGTATCAGAGTTGAGCATCACGTTCCGCGTTTGAATTCCGACAGAAGCGATAGGGAACGGGAATGGTAGGTGTCAGAGCTAGGTGGTTCCGGTCCACCTGGGTTAGGTTCTGTCCGCCCCTGGTCCACATGGGTTAAGTACTTGGCTTTCCGCACTTAACAGACCGGTCTTTTGGGTTGTATTGGCTAGGCGTTTGACACTTTCTCCTAAAGCTGTGAAATGTGTTTTCTTAGGGTACTTTAGAACACTAAAGGGGTATAAATGTTATTGTTCATCAACAAGAAAAACCTGTCCTCTAATATTACATTTTTTTAAGACCCCATATTTCTACTTGTCTGGTTCATTATCTAGTGTTGCCCTTCCGTGTAATCCTATTGCTCTTACTTTTGTGGTAGACTTGTCTTGTTCATTGCTACCAATTCAGTATCCAAACCATTGTAGGTGTATCAACACAGAAACCATGTGACAACACTACAAAAGACCTACCTTCAATTTGAGCTAGCACCTTCTTTGTTTGAGGTACCTGAGGTAAGTGATCTTCCTCTTCTCGTTGTTGTCCATAAAGGTGTTTGTACATGTACGGGGTATCCTTTTTCTTAGTTTGTATCTTTTTATTCTCTATTAGGGTCCTTTGAAACGTTTGCTCTATCATTATCTTTTTGTATTATTCCTTCTTCAGTGCAGAAAGTGTTGTCATCTCCTTTGTGAAAATAGTGCGGAATGCTCCACTAGATCGTGGGACATGGATACTATGTGAGTTGCCTCTTGGGTGACAGATGTGGGATGTCATTGGGTATATATTGTGAAATACAATGCTAATGGATCTATTGAAAGGTACGAAACACACATTTTGGCTAAAGGGTATACCCAAACTTATGGTATGGATGTATTTGAAACTTTTTTCCCTGTAACCCTGTTATCTTCTGTTCGGATACTTGTTTTAGTAGCAGTGACCTAGGGCTGGCCATTACTCCAATTGGGCATTATAAATGCCTTCTTATATGGTGACTTGGATGAAGAAGTGTATATGAAGAATTCAATACAGAACTCAGAGACAAGACTATGTATTTGTGGCTGGTAGGCAAGTTTATTTATGCCACTGTTTCACGTCTAGGTATATCATTTGCAGTTACTATGGTCAGTCAATTTATGGATTGTTCCCATAAGATTCATTTGGAGGCAACTCAAAGAATTTTTCGATATTCACAAGAGAAAAGGTTTATTGTATGAGCCCATGGCCACCTGAAATTGATGCATATTTGGATGCAAACTATCCAGGATAAAAATTGGATATAAAGTCCACTACAGAGTATTGTGTATTTGTTGGTGGACTTAGTGATTTGGAAGAGTAAGAAATAAAATGCAGGTGGCTCGCTCAAATGCAAAATCTGAGTACAGAACCATGGCTCATACTGTTAGTGAACTTTTACTACAAGATTTGAGTTTTCATACTACAAAGCCCATGACCATCCACTATGATAATCAGACGGCTATCTTCATTGCTAGCAACCTTGTGTTTCATTGGGGCTTCTTGATACATATGTTCCAGTTTGAGCGGAAGTGTTAAATCTATGTGAGGGTATTTTGGTTATTTTTCACTTCTGGGATATGTATCTGGAGATAACTACAGGTCATATTTCATGTTAGGAGCTTATGTTCCAAGTTTTATGAGATATGGAGTAGTATTACTTAAGTTATGAAGAAAGGACTTACGAGGGGCATTATTGTACTTTTGTAATATAACTTACTTAAGTTAATAAAAAAACAGAGGTGGGCTTGATTTCTCTCCTCAATGTGTGCTGCCTCCATCACACTGTCTTCTCTCTTCTCTCTATTTTCTCTCTCTTTCTTTCCTTCTTCCAATTTCTTACTTTTTTCAGAAATGTTTGTTTGCTAAAAGGGCCATTTTTAGGTTTGATGGTCTCTAGTTCACATTAATGCTTCTGAGATAAAAAGGTAATAGCTGAAAATAGAAGTTTAGGCATAAAAAAGGGGCATGTCACAGATCAGGTATATGGGCTATTTTTTTTTTTTTTCATGAAGTTTCTAATCTCTCCACTTCTTGGAGGATTGATTGGAGACATGTGCCTTCCTCTGCTAATGACCTTGGTGATCATCTAGCTAAAGTGGGGGTCTCCTGCGAGCACCTTTCCGTAGGAAACTCCCGACCTATGTAATCTTGGGACAAATTGCCTTTGTGTCAAGCTTCATGGATCATTTTAATTGCCTTTATCTATAAAAGCATATTACCATTTTCAAAAAGAAAAAGAAAAAGATAGAAGTCAGGTATAAGTTATGGAACAAAATCGAGCAAGATTAGCTCGTTTATGTCATAGCCATGGGACAAATAAATTCATCTTGAACATATTTCCTGTTCCAACACAAATAGTTTTTCTAAAAAGTCATTTGTAAATGACGATTATTATTGTTTTATACTTAGAATGTATGTAAAAGTCTTCAAGAAAACCTAGTACAAACCAGTTACCAATCACCCTGGCACCAATTACACATATGCTTATTTCTCAGGTTTTTGGTTGTTGCTTCATAAGGGTTATCTGTTTCCTTTTTTTTTTTTTTTAGCTTGTTACTGTTTATTGTCTCTCAGTGGACACCCGGTTTGAATGATGCCTGTCTTGTAGTTTTGCTGCAGTGACCTCTTCGGTCAATGCACTAAAAACTGTTTATCTTCTTCTCAATTTCTTTTTAAGTAGTCTTGGAAATGGAATTAAAGCTGACAAGAAAAACCTCCTGCAGGTCAGCACTTATCTGGTTTGGCTGGAAGTCCAGCCTATGTGGCCCCTGAAGTTCTCGTTGGCAATTACACAGAGAAGGTTGATATATGGAGTGCAGGAGTACTCCTTCATGCCCTATTAGTGGGGTTTCTCCCATTTCAAAGAGAGTCGGTAGAAGCAGTTTTTGAAGCAATTAAAACTGTTAAGCTTTGTTTTCGCAATGGAGTCTGGGAATCTATTTCTGGGACTGCTCGTGATCTAATTAGCCGAATGCTGACAAGGGATGCTTCAAAAAGGATATCTGCTGATGAAGTATTAAGTAATCTTTTTCTCTTTCCCCCCATCCACTCTTTTCTTATGTTTTCTCTGTTTCATATGTTTGCTCACGTGTTTTTGGTGGTGTTTTTACTAGTTTCAGCTTTATTCTAGTGTCATGTTCAGAACCCATGCTATTTGACAGGATTTTCATACTTTATTGTGAACTAAGATATTAAATAGAAAAGGTTTAATAACACCCTCACTTCTCTTTGGAAAATCATGAAATTACACTCTTCAATTGGAAAATAGATAATTATACTGAATTCTTTTCCCTTGTCCCATTCTCTGTTTGCATATAGCAAATGCTCTTAATAATCTAATAAAATTTTATTCCTTTAATTTTATTTAATTAAGAAGTTTTTTAGAAAAGGAGAAAGGAGTCATCTCTTCCACCTGCCCTGACCTCGGGAGAAAAAAGGAAGAGGTAGTGGTTGGAGGAGAGTAGGCCCTCTCCAGAATGCAGGTTTAAGTGAAGGGACATAGATGCTCCCCTTCTCTCTATTTCTCCTGCAGAAACAGTGAGAAGATGGGGTGTAGGAGGGAAATTTGGTGCTGAGATTGAGAGAAGTGGGTGGGATCAGAGAGGGGAGGGGCTTCCCCTTTCTCTATTTTGAATGGGGGCCTTCTCTTCTTTTATCTCACCTCTCTATTTCCATCACAAAATGAACAGAGATTCCTGAAAAAAGGAGGCATCATTTCTTCAGTCATGATTTCTGAGCAAACAGAGAAAGATAAAGAAGTGGTGTCCTCTTCCCCACCCCCTATCTCTCTCCAAGGTCAAGGAGGAGGAGGAGGAGGAGGAGGAGGAGGAGGAGGGCCCCTTGCTTTTTCTTAAGACCAAAAGATTTTAATTTAACAAGAATTGATGAAAGGGTGAAAGGAAAAAGATCTTTTGACTCATTTTCTGGTTGACAGATGGGGAGGGATGAATGTAATGAAATTTGAAAACTGTGGGTGAGTATAATTTTGCTCTTTTTCAGTGGGTGTGGCTCATGAAGTGGTATTCCATTCAAACTTAACCATTAAAAAACAAAGTCAGAGCTCTATCATATTTTTATTAAGTTGTATCAGAGCTGATCTGATTGTTACCACTGATTGGTTCCAGGACATCCATGGCTCATGTTCTATACAGTATCCTCACTACAAACACTAACTGTCAAATTGAAGCCTCAAATCCTTGGAGGACCTCATCAAACCCAAATATCAGCAGTGGATTTAGGTAGATGTATGCTACCTGTTACACGCCTACCAGATGGCTATTCTAGAGATTTGTCTTCAGGAAGTTCAAATCCGGAGACAGATGAACAAGAAGATTGTGATCTAGTTGATGCACTTGCAGCAGCAATTTCACGGGTGAGAATATCTGAACCAAAGCGGAGCAGACTCTGTGGACCTGTCATTCCGATCCAACAGGAATGCTCCTCTAACATGAAGGTTAACAACCTCTGTACAGCATTTTGAATCTGATGAGATGACATCTGACCTGCAATGACCGACCATGATACTGCTGGGAAGCTGACTTTAACTCGAAGAAAGGGTGAGAACGTGACGGAATTGGAGATTCAACATTCAGGGTCGTGATTAGGTGAACCGAATTCCCTGTATTTAGGTGTGTTCCATGGCTAAACTTTGACCAATTATTACTGCCTGGGGAAGGGTTAGGATTACTCGCGTGTAAATCTCTTGTAAATATGTCGATCTAAGTTGGGAGTGATTTTTCTTTTATTGATACTATGGCCATGGACCCTTAGAGAGATGTTGCTTAACGATTACACTGACACTACCACATCTAATCAGGACTTTCGCCTGGTTTACTATTAATTTGAAGTCCTTTGAGTGTGATTAGTCGCATTAGTGAGTACGACATGTAGCCAGGCAAAGTCAAGTTCATTGGTTTGCTTCTTTTTTTTTTTTCATTTTATTTTTTCTGGTCAATTGTTCTGGCCTCTCTTGATTTTTGTGGTGGTCTAAGGAATCAATAGTTCTTCCAATATTGTTTGTGACATTAATATTGTTAATTGGGTCAAATTAATAGTTTTTCCAATTGTTTATTGTGTAATTAATATTGTTATTTTGGTAAAATTAACTAACCTCTGTTTGGCTATAGATATATAGCTCGATCTTTCTCTTTCTTAATGTTTTGTAGGGTAGAAACTTGTAACGGAAAATATAAAAATAAGAAGACGTCGGAGGTCAAGTCTGATGGGCGATGGCAACCAATCGTTCCAAGGTATAGTGTAAATGACAGCAAAGAAGCGATGCGACTTCCTATTTAACATAATAAGCTCTTCAACTGGCTTTCTTTATCCCCTTCCGTTTCCATCTTCTGCGCATCAAAATGGTCTCCACTCCAGTTCAGCCCATCTCAACATGCTCCATCAACCCAGATCCTCCATTGGATCCCCAGCAGAATGCGATTATTAACCTTGCTCCATGGGACATAGCCATGCTTTCTGTTCATTACATCCAAAAGGGCCTTCTTTACCAAACCCCACCTCCCTCCGATCCCCCGCTTCTTAATCGTCTCAAAAGCTCCCTGGCTCGCACGCTGTCCGTCTTTTACCCTTTGGCAGGTCGCCTGGTTACCCAAAAAGGGTCCTCTAACGATGAGAATCGGTTGCTTGTTTTTATCGACTGTAATAATGGTGCCGCAGAGTTCATCCATGCCAAGGCTGATCTGGCCGTTTCGGATGTCCTCGACCCCACCGACGTGCCGGAGGTGGTGAAATCGTTCTTCCCCTACGGGGGTGCAATCAACTACGACGCTCACTCGTTGCCTCTTCTCTCTGTGCAGTTCACGGAACTGAGAGATGGGGTCTTCATCGGCTGCAATTTCAACCATGTTGTGGGTGACGGCACTGCTTTCACCAATTTCTTCAACGCATGGGACCAGATGGCTCGAAACGGCGAAATATCCCGCCAACCCATCATCGACCGTTTCTTCCTCAACTGCAAATCCCCTCTTTTTCTTCCCTTCTCCGACCTAAGCCAGCACCTCCACCGATTCGTTTCTCCACCGCTCCGAGAAAGAATGTTCCATTTCTCAGCAGAAGCCATAAAAAAACTCAAATCCAAGGCAAACGCGCAGCGGGACACAAGAGACATCTCTTCCTTCCAAGCCCTCAGCGCCCTTGTCTGGCAATGCATCACGCGAACCCGCCGGCACTTGACCATCGATCAAAAGACAACCTGCAGACTCGCAACCAACAACCGGTCGAGGCTGGATCCGCCTCTGAGTTCAGAGTACTTGGGTAACTGCATTCAGGTCGTGAGCGCAACCACCACAATCGGGGAGCTTCTCTCAAAAGACCTGGGCTGGGCGGCATGGCTACTCCACCTCAGCGTCATCGGCCACTCGGACGGGGTGGTGAGAGAAATGGTGAACAAGTGGCTGGAGGCGCCGCATATTTATAACCTCTCGATGTTCGATCCATGTAGTGTGATGATGGGCAGCTCTCCGAGGTTCGACTTGTACAGCTGCGAGTTCGGGTGCGGCAAGGCAGTGGCGGCTAGGAGCGGCTACGCCAACAAGTTCGATGGGAAGGTATCGGCGTATCCGGGAAGGGAAGGCGGAGGGAGCGTGGTTTTGGAGATATGTCTCCCGCCGGAGAGCATGGCGTTGCTGGAGTCGGATTCCCAATTCATGGAGGAAGTGACTTTCGATTAACGAGCATCGAATCATCTCAGATTGTTTTCTGGATATCACACTTCAATGGCAATTTGAGACGTCTGGTTGACCGCCGCCACTGCGAACAACCGAAAGCCAAAAAGATTCTTGAGTGCCCTTTGATTTTTTCAAAATATGTGAGCTTGGTTATGTCCACGTAGGTGTTTTTTTTTTTGTGGGGAATTTCACCAAAATAATTATTTAAAATAATTTATTTTGAAAAACAATAACCGGGGACTGTCCATTCATATACTAATTCCGACACATAAGCTCTAACGGCTTACATACCACCACATCATCAGTGCACTGAAGTAAGATAAACAGTTTGCCATGTCATTATTTTGCTAGGTCATTCTGCCATGTTAATTGCCACATTATTAAATGATAAAAAAATTAAATAATTTAAAAATAAAAAATACACTTTTTATTACCTTATATCTAAATTAATAAATTATTAAAAAATTAACTCTTACTTATTTAACACCATTTAATATCAATAAAAATATTTATTAATTAAAATTTTTTATCGTTACACATTTTATTACTTTATATTTTAAAAATAAAAAATAAAATAAGTATACTAATTAGATTTAAAATATTTAGAAATTTAAAATATTTATAAATTGAAAAAATATACAAAAAAATTATTTTAGAGTTTAAAAATACAATTTATTTGTATAATTTTTATCACATTATTTACAAAATAATAAATTATTAAAAATATATATTAGTCAATTAAAAATCTTACAACACCTTTTATTATCAATTAAAAATATTTATTAACTGAAAAAATATGAAAATTTTACTTGAGTTTAAAAAATAAATGTACTGGTACACTTTTTTTTACCTTATATTTAAAATAATAAGTTATAAAAAATCTTACTCTTACCATTTTAACACCTTTTTACTATTGATTTAAAAATTATTTTAATAAAAAAATTCGAAAATTTTAGTTTTGAGTTTAAAAATCAAATTTATCAATACGTTTTTTTCAAATTTATTATTACCTTATATTTAAAATAATTAAAAATAATAAATATATAATTAATTAAAAAATCTTACTCTTACTAATTTAACATATTTTATTATCGATTTAAAATATTTTATAATTTTTAAATTGAGTTGAGGCCGAGGTCGAGGCCGAGCGGTGGGGAGCGACGGCAGCAAGCACTGTGAGAGGGGAGAGGAGAGGAGAGGAGGTCAAGGTTGAGCGACGATAGCAAGAGGAGAGAGGCCAAGGCCAAGCGGGGATGAGAGGGCCAGAGGAGAGGGGGCAAGAGGAGAGGAGAGAAGGTCGAGGCTAAGCGACGACAGTAAGAAGAGAGAGGGAAATGCCACAGGAAACCGAGGCCGAGTGGTGGCAAGAAGGTGAGAGGAGAGGAGATGAGAAAGATGAGAGGGGAAATAAACAGTGTATTTGATTTTTTTATTTAAAAACAATATTTAATTTTTTATTTAATGACATAGCAGTTTACGTGGCAGATGACATGGTGAAATAATGATATGGCAGACGTATTCATCTAACTTCACTGAACTGATGATGTGGTGACATGTAAACAGTTAAAGTTTATGTGTTGTACACGTATGCATTGGACCGGTCAAAGTTAAGTATTTTTCAAAATAATTTGATGATGTTAATATTTTTCAAAATAAGTTGTTTTAAATAGTTGTTTTGGTAAAATTCCCTGTGTTTTTTTGTCCGGCACGATTTCAGGCCATTCAATAAGGTTAACTGCCGCTCTGATTTCTCAAACCGGCCGCGCAAAGAGACGTTCTTTTCCTGTCTCTGGAAATAACGCCGTGTTTAAATATAAAGCTCATTTTTGTAATAATGCCAATGACGAAGGGCATGTTCGTATACGAGTCTACTCTCAGCCTGGCTTTTCTTCCCGTCTTCTTCCGGCTATAAAAAAACGATGGTCCTCGCGTCTTGGACTCCAAACAACTTGGAGAGACGCGAGGCGGGAAGGAGCGTGCCGCGATGGGAAGCGACGAAGCAAGAAAGCTGAGGCTCCTCTGCCTTCACGGATTCCGCACGAGCGCGGAGATCATGAAAAAGCAGATCGGTAAATGGCCGCAGAGCGTCCTTGGGAAGCTCGATCTTGTCTTCGTCGATGCACCTTTCCCCGCCGAGGGAAAGTCCGATGTCGAGGGCATCTTTCCGCCTCCCTATTACGAGTGGTTTCAGTTTAACAAGGTCGGATTCCGAATTTCCGATTCCCGGCTTGCTGTTCTGATTTCCAAATTCACCAGATTTTGATTTCATTTCAGGAATTCACAGAGTACAGAAACTTCGACGCGTGCATCGCGTACATTGAAGAACAGATGATCAAACTCGGACCTTTCGATGGTCTCTTGGGTTTCTCACAGGTGGGCTTCTTATTTGTTTAATTGGCTTACGAGTGTGCAATGATTTTGCTACGTTAATTCATAGGATTCTTTCTTTGTTCTTTTTCTAATAAAAATTGAAGAAAATCTCAGGGAGCGATCCTGTCGGCTGGTTTCGCGGGGCTTCAGGCAAATGTAGAGAACTGTAACTTAGCTTTTCAATGGCCATTTCGGAGACTTACTGAATACGAATTCTAATTTGACCATTTTCATGGCTTCTCTTTTAGGGACTGGCTCTCACAAGAGTTCCAAAACTCGAGTGCCTCATAATTATCAGCGGTGCGAAATTTGCTAACCCCACTGTGGCGGAGAACGCTTACTCGTCCCCGATTCACGTGCCGTCCCTCCACTTTCTAGGTATTACTTTTCGTAATTCCTGTCGTTTATAATTTACAGTTAGACTCAGATGCGTCGACCTACATCCATGGGGAAATTCGCCATTTTTGGCTGACCCAGGGGAGATTCGTTATATATGTTTGCTCTCAATTGACACAAACCCACCTTAAACTGTTTGTGTGTGATCAGGTGAGACTGATTTCTTGAAGCCATACGGGAAAAAGCTGCTGGAATCATTCGTGGATCCTGTAGTAATTTATCATCCCAAGGGCCACACTGTGCCAAGACTAGTATCCCGTTAGTTATAAATCTCTCAAGTATTATATAAGTTACAATCATATTGAACAAACTGTGAATATTGTTTGCGATCTCGGTTCAGATGACAAGAGCGAGGAGACGATGCTTGACTTCATCGAAGGTCTTCAGAACTCGTCGTCGGAAGGCGCAACAGTGACTGCCAGAGCAGAAACGAAACTTGTGACTATCGCTGCTGAATCTAATTATGTTGGGGATGCCTGAACTTTGTCGTCGTGCACGGCTATTTATTAAACAGATCAGCGATTGGGGGATTCTTTTTTGTAAATTTTTATATATTTGAAATCTCAATCCTCTTAATTGTGAATGGGGTAGTGTGAATTGAACCTGACCCATGGTAAAAGAATTTAATGAAATATATGGAGCTACCGTTTTTTATACAAACGTGGGCTTTTAGGGTACAAAGAACAAAGAAAATTACAAAATGCAAGTCTTAGAAGGTCTATTGAAACCAGGTATGAATATAAGAGGGATTGGCCTGGTCGATATTAAATTTTTTTAACACTCCCCCGCACGTTGCCATTTGTGGCTCATGGAAATAGGTGGGAGCAAGACTCAAACTTGGGACTAACCTTACTCTGATACCATATTGAAACCATTTGCGCTAAAAGGTTCGAACCTTTTAGGAAAAGCAACCGCACGGATCTAATATAAGGACTGACCTAATCGATACAAATAAATATTCCAACAAGGTCTTTTAGCTATAAACCTTAGACAACAACAAATCCCTTACCGATTTTTATATATGGGTCTACTACCCACACTTATACCCTCTCTAGCATCCAGCCCCAATAGAACAAATAGATGGGCTTGCCATATAGACCAATACCGATAAGGCACAAATGGATGACCTTGAGATGAAACTTGTGTCATGATAAATTTGAGTTTGGTTCTATCCCAAAATAATTAGTCACTGAAAAGACCTATTATTCAAGCTTATAAAACAATAAATCACAAAATTTCTTAATGACTCGATGTTGCTTGTGTGATATGTCCTCTTACGACCTCTCCCTTTATTTCTCTTTATTCCCCACAAATCCCTTTCTTCATTTTATTCAAACAGATTGGAGAGCCTTGTTTTACTTTGTCAAGTTGTTTCTTGTACCTTCAGTGGGTCCTCTTCCAGAGAATCTGCGATCAGCGATAACGCTCCCGCTTCCACAATCTTACACTCTTCACACATCGGAGTTCACGTCGACATCCAGCGGCACTGTGGAAAAGAATGAATCTCGTTCGACCTGCGATTGACGAGGAGGGACGGCTCCGATCCATAAAATGTTCGTATGGCCGGTTATAAGAAAAAGGATGTCTTCATGCCTTCTCCCCAACCTCCCTGTCTACAAAATTTTTGCCTTCTCTGCTCAACCATCTAATCCTTCTTTTTTGTCGGTAAATGTGTCTCGCTTTCTTCCTTCTATTTCACATTTCTTCTGACCAACGGGAGCATCAATTTGTGTTGTATTGTCCGTCACAGAGCGTGTCGAGCTCGATTTCAAGCTCATTTTCTCGTAATTTCTGCCGACGATCGCGTTTTGACGTACCGAGCGCAATGGGTGATAAAGCTATTTCATCTCTTGGAAATTTATCGAATCCTGACAACATATCCTATCTCACACAACGAGAAGCTGCTGAAGTTGATGAAATCCTTATGGGACCACTTGGATTTAGTGTTGATCAGTTAATGGTAAGTCTGATTTGATCTTCCGCCTTGTAATACTAGTATTATTCTTCGAATAAGCTTTTTGTTCTACGTTTCTCTCATTAATGTTCATTTTTTTTTTTTTTTTATATTCTGCTATTGGTTGGTCCTTTTTCAGGAACTGGCAGGGTTGAGTGTTGCGACTTCCATTGCTGAGGTGCCGTTTCGGTTCATTGAGTTTATTTCTGTTGTTTCCTTATTCGACTTTATTGATGGTCTAGCTCCGAAACTGTTGCATATCTGGTTTAAATTAACTGGTCGATACACTAAACTTTGACTATTTGAGGTCTATCTCTTCTCCTAACTAATAACCATTTAAATTCATTTTTTTTGTTGAGATTTACTTATGTGCCACTAATACATCTTTAAAAGAAAAAATAATGTGCCACTACTACTGCTCCTCACTTCCAAGCTTAAATAAATAAGTCCAAGACGCAGAAAATATAAATGAGAAAAAAGGGGCATAAACCGGGCCTAACAGAATAAATGCCCTGCTTCAAAACCGTGTTAAAATTGGGGCTAGGTCCATCCAAAATGACTAAGCCCAAAGTTTGGAGGCCTATTCCCAAGTAATAAGTGCCGGAGCTGGCTTTCTGTCTAGTGTATCATTTTAGCATATATAGTCTTGGATTCAAAATCTATGCCCAGGCCCAACTAATGGTGTGGTCAAATTTTGGTCTAGCCAGATTGTAACCCATTTATATGAACAATTCGAGTTATACTGACTGGATCCTCTTCCATTGCTGGGACTTGGGGGAGCAGTTAAATGTTTTATTGGCAGAGTTAAATGCTATCTATGATATTACATGTTTTATCCTTTCTTAAAATTTTAAACTATTTTATTCCTTTTTGTTATATTTTTTAAAACTTGAGGAGCCTTCTTAAGCATCTTGAATTCTTGCATGCCACTCCCATCCCTTCTCCTCCACTTAAAGTAGGTATGCTCTTTTTGCAACACATTTATGATTTTGCAGATTAAACTGATTCCTATTTTTGGAAAAATGAAAAAGACTTCAAGTGATCCTCTTAGTGTAGTTGATTGCATATTGGGGGTCCAAGTTATCATCATGGATTACCAAAACTTTTAAATTTTGTTGGATTTTTTTTTCTTTTTAATTTTCTGTTTAATATCTAACAGAGAATAAACCTCAGAACTATGGAACTGGTAGAATTTCTGAAGCCGATATCCAAGTTTGTCTAGCTTCTTATGGTTTCCTGGGATATCTTTGAGCGTTTCAGTGTTTGCTTGCGCATGTTAGTTCTTTTTTTATAGCTTATGTACTTATAAAAGGAAAAAAAAAAGATTGATTTGAAAAGTAATTAACTTAGTGACATCTCTGCTTTTTAATTCACTATTTGTTTGAAAATCTCATTTTTGTTAGGTCTATCGAGCAAGTGAATACAATCGTGTTCTTGCTATTTGTGGACCAGGAAACAATGGCGGTGATGGCCTTGTGGCTGCTCGTCATCTGCATCACTTTGGATATAAGCCTTTTGTGTGCTATCCAAAGCGTACCTCCAAGCCTCTTTACACTGGTCTTGTGACACAGGTATTGTATTCCCTGTTAAATCATATTGAACAAAAAAGAACCAAAGAGGAAATAAATCTACTGATGCATAAAAGTTATTTTTACTGTGTTAAATTTATCTATATTGCATCAAATTTGTATGCCTATTTATCTTCTCAATTTTTTTACTTTTGTAGCTAGAATCACTTTCTGTCCCATTCTTGTCAGTAGATGACCTTCCTGTGGATCTAGCAAATGATTTTGACATCCTCATTGATGCTATGTTTGGGTTCTCATTCCATGGTAAATGCTAATCCAAATGTTATCTTAAACAAAAATGTTATCTTAAACAAAGTTCTGAAAGTTTAGCACATAATGTTCAACATATTCAGGTCAACCAAGACCACCTTTTGATGATCTCATCCAAAAGATGGTATCCTTGCATAACTATGGTGGTGTGCACCAGAAAGCAGCTGTAATTGTCTCAGTTGATATACCTTCCGGTTGGCATGTAGAAGGAGGTGATATAGATGGAGATGGGATTAGGCCTGACATGCTTGTAAGTGTCTAACAATTGCTATAACAGAATCTTTAGTTGAAGGAACATTTCTGATAGATACATCAAGCATAAAGTATTTTTTATTTTCAAAATGTGCTATTCATAGGTTTCATTAACAGCTCCAAAACTATGTGCAAAGAAATTCTCTGGAGCCCATCATTTCCTTGGTGGTAGATTTGTGCCACCAGCCATTGCTGAGAAGTTCAAGCTTCAGCTTCCACCTTATCCTGGAACTTCCATGTGTGTGCGTATTGGGAAACCTCCAGCAGTTGACATTTCAGCTTTAAGAGAAAACTATATATCACCAGAGTTTCTTGAGGATCAGGTGGAGGCTAATCCTATAGATCAGGTATGGTAAAACACTTTTTTTGAGGATTTGTTTTCTGAATGAACTTTTGCTCTTGTTCATGGAAGATGTCTCCTGCAGTTCCGAAAATGGTTTGATGATGCAATATCCTTTGGTTTGAGAGAACCAAATGCAATGGCTCTGTCAACAGCTGGCAAAGATGGAAAACCGTAAGACTGCTTCGATTTTTCTTGGATTTTCATGTATAGGACTTATCTAATTGCATGTTTTTATAATCAACCTATATGTGTAGAAAATGTGTAATATGGAAGATCAAGTACTTGTTTTGTAAAAAATGATAATTTTGCAGACTCTCTCGCACAGAAGAGCTACAAGCAAGATGGCTGTACTTACATACAATAGTACTAACTACACTTAAGGCAGACATCAAGAATTGTGTGAAACAGAATAAATAGATGCAGAAACCGCTTATATTTACTATAAGACTAGTGGGAAGTAAAGCTTGTTATCTTCTCAGATTTGTCTGTAGCACTATGATGTTTCTTGGTTATGATGTATTCTCCTCTCAGACTTGTTCTGAAGTATCATGACTTATCTTAGCTGTGGAATTTTTTTTTCTGATTGCAGCTCTTCACGGATGGTTTTGCTTAAAGGGATTGATGAGCAAGGTTTTGTTTGGTATGTATCTCTCTCCAATTATTGTTACCTTACTAGTAAAATGTTTATTCATGTTTAGTGAAATAATCTGGGATAACATTCTAATGCCATCTTTCCTCTCATCTTAGGTATACCAATTATGAAAGTAGAAAAGGCCATCAAATATCTGAAAATCCTCAAGCTGCACTTCTTTTCTATTGGGATGCTCTAAATCGCCAGGTGTGCATAATTATACCCTTTTGTATAGGATTGCAGCCTGTTTCCTGGAAAGGTTTCAAAAGTTCTGGATTTGTTAGAACTTATTATAATGTTTTCATGATGGACCATTGGAGTTTCTAACAGATCAGCATGGTCGTTCCTCAAAGAAGACATTTTTAAGGTGGTTTTCAAAAAATATTGTTTAGATTTGCAACTCTCTGTTATAATGAATTTTATTGAAGCAAACGTCCAAAATCTCTTAGATATCATATTGCTACCTCTAATGTTTCACTTCTGTATGAGCTCTGTATCTCATTTGCCCCTTGTGGGGTTCATTTTGATTGCTTCTGTTTCTTACCCAATAATTGTCATTTTCCTGTGCCCCACCAAATTTTGTTTTACTCCCCTCTTTTTATTAGTGATTCAAACTGGTAAATCATGGAGCAGACCAATCAGTTATGAAGCTTGCTTCATAGTACTCTATCAATTTCTTTTGCAAAATCATTCATATAAAATTCTTAAATAGTTACTTTTCAAAATAAAATGCAAAATAGTTGCAGTTAATCTGTCTTAGAAAAAATACCTTGGTTGGAACATCAATCTAATAAAGTAGGCATAAACATGGCCTGAGTCCACCTAGTACGACAAAAATTATAAGGGATTGAAGAAAAAATTCTGAAATTTTATTCATGTTGAACTGATCAAATGCAAGGAATTTATACAGCTAGGTATTGCTATTCTAGGAAATCAGGAATGCCTTACAAGCTTCACTCTGAAATATTGTTTATGCATACTTGATCTGAGAGGTAGACAGCTGTCTGAGAGAGTGGTGCCTTTTGCCATTTTATTTAGCATGCAAATTGACAACTCTAGCAGTTTCTGTGTGGTGGAATTTCAAGTATAATTGTGGTGACTTTTAAATTTTTTCATATTTTCCTACTTATAGAGTAGCCTTATTATCTATTTTGAACAACTTTCTTTTTTTGTTTTTGTTTTTGAGAACGGTGATACTTTTATTGATTGAAAACTTCAAATAAGATAGTGTACATCAATAAGATAAACAGTGGATACAATTTTCCTTAATACTATGGGGTCAGGGAGGAGCCACAAACTAGGGGCTCCCTTTTTATCGAGCTGGTCTGAAAGTGAGTTAACTGATCTAAGCTTATGCTTCCATTGAATCTGCCATGAGCTTGTGAGTTGAGTAATTTCATTGCATAAGTAGAAGAAATAAAAAAGTGAAGTTGGCTGTTTTGAACAACATGAAGAAATACAACAGTAGCATAGTATCTACAATGAGTTAACAGCTCCGTTTACTTTAGTTTATAAACGATCAGGAAAATTTTGTGGAGTGGGGAAGATTGGTGAAATGAAAGAAAGGTGCATTTAAAGTTGATGATGGTATGGGTATGCTAATTGGTTGTTTTGGTTGATGACTAATATCAAATGCTTTCTTTTAAGCATTACTGATTGCCTATGGACGTTGTGAATTGGGTCCAAGGCCTATCCCAAAATGACTAGTCAACTTAGGAAGCCTCTTTTCCAACTAATAAACTCAAGATCTTTTGTACTCACTAATCCATTTGAGACTATTCCTTAACACTCCTCACGTGTTGGCCCTCTTTTGTAGCTCTACAAGTAGATGATTTTAGTTGTAGGCCTTCTTTTGTGGTTCTACAAGTGGATAGTTTAGGTGTAGACCCTCTTTTGTGGCTCTACAAATGAATAGTTTAGGTGTAGGCCATTTTTTGTGGCTCTACAAGTCGATAGTTTAGGTGTAGGCCCTCTTTTGTGGCTTTACAAGTGGGTAGTTTAGGTGCAGGCCCACATATGAGTACCCGTTCTCATACACCATGTGAAGTTGGGTCCAAGGCCCTTCGCACGATGACTAGCTATTTTGGGATAGGCCTTGAACCCAACTTCACATGGTATCAGAGCAGGTACTCATATGTGGGCCTACACCTAAACTATCCACTTATAGAGCCATAAGTACAAAGATCTCGAGTTTATTAGTTGGGAAAGAGGTTTCCTAACTTGGTTAGCCATTTTGGGATTGGCCTTGGACCCAACTTAACAAACGTAACTAGACATTAGTAGAAGTAACATGCATGTAGTGTAAATATATGTTTATCTAAAAAACAAGATAAAAAATGAGTGCAGTTAATGAAATTTGATAGAATTTCTCTTCTCCAGTTTTCACCGATTGAGCTTGTATGGATAATATAAGAACAGTGAAAAGATATTGAAGGGAAATGTAAGAAATACTCTTTCTTGACAGAAGAAGAACAAAGAAGAAGAAGATGAAAGTCTATAGGGAGAATTTGCAAGATATAGTCTAGCACTTTAATGTTCTATATAATGTTCTACATAATGTGTATCAGGCATTGTTGTGGAGGAAAACCCTTTTTGCTAGGTATTGTACTCTTTTTCCTCTGTTAATAGTCAATACATCTTTTTTTCAAAAAAAGTAAATTATAATGTATGTCAGTGCATGCCAATTTGACCACTGTGTAATTTATTCATTTGAAGCAATTATAAAAATAAAGAGAAGGAGAATTGGTTAGTTTATATCCTTGAGATAGTCATTGTCATCATCGTAAACATCATCAATGATATTTTGGTGTCTTTCATAAAAAAAAAAAATCATAAAAAAAGGATATTTTGGTGTCTGCAGTTTTGGGAACTTGGTGAAATTTAATAATTTCTCATCTTGATTTTAGGTAAGAGTAGAAGGAATAGTGGAGAAAGTTTCTGAAGAGGAATCTGATAAATATTTCCATAGTCGACCTCGAGGAAGTCAGATTGGGGCAATAGTTAGCCAGCAGGTCTTGTGTTTTTGTTCTCTTTGCTTGCATTTAAAGCATGTGAACTTGTCTCATTTAAAAAGAAAGCATGTGAACTTGTCTCATTTAAAAAGAAAACATGTTAACTAGTCATTATTTATGTCAAAAGAAATTTCTCACAGAATTGCTTGTTTTTCAGAGCTCTCTTGTACCTGGGAGGCATCTACTTCACCAAGAACATAAAGAGCTGGAGGACAAATTTTCTGATGGGTCAGTTTAGAAAATGTTTAGACTTGTCAGCATAAAAGATAGGAGAATGTTTTTAATTTCTTGATAATTCGTCAAATTATTAGGTTGTAATCTCTTGATAGAGAACACAATAATTGCAATGTCCAGGAATTATAGGTCAACATGAAGTTTTAGACTATTTACATAATAGTTTCATTTTCAGTTTATTAGTTGATAGAAGTTAGAACATCAGTGTGTTTCTTATTCTATGTTTATTTCTGATTGGAATTTTATATTTAGAAATTCAAAGTATATTAGCTGTAGGAAACTTATTCATTTTCTGTTTTAAAGTGTTTTAAGATTCTTTTTAGTACTAAAACTTCTACTGATTAATGGGCTATTTAAGGAAGTCTGCTGGTTATTAGAAAACTAGCTAGACAACTCTTTTTTTTTTCTGTCATATCTTATGTTTCTCTTTTATTTTTATTTGTTTACACGGTATTAGAGCATTAGGACTACTCTTCAAATAAAAAAATAAAAAAATTAGAGCATTAGGTCTGATCAAAATTTTCTAAAAAGATCTTTTAATGAAATTATTTAAAAAGCTGAAGAAGGAAAACGTGATGGGCATCAGAGGAAGATGGATGCCTTGCTAATCTGTTATGTCAGTTATCTGCTCCTGTATTCTCTTGTTAATATCTTTTCTTCTAGATGTTTATTCTCTTCGCTTATTTCTTGTTTCTTATTAATAGATAATTGGAACAACAGAAAAAGAAAGGGAAAGTGAGAGAAAAGTAAAGGAGAGTTGTCTGACTGGTTTCAAATGATCAACAGGCCTCAAATAGATTGTTGATTAGTATGATATGGGACCAAAAATCAATAGGACTCATAATGCTAATATACTTTGATTTTCTAAATAAAAGATAACTTAGGAACTGATATTGAATGGGAAGCATGCTTACATTGTGCATACATTTGATTGTATTTGGACTCATGTCCCAAGACCGGCCAATTCTGTAGCTGACTCTTTTGTCAAGCAAGGAGTCTCCTTCAAATCCCTTGTTGTTAAGGGGGCCTCCCTTGCCTAGGTTGCCTTTGTTTGTTTTGTTTTGGCTTTCGCTTGAATAAAATTTCACACTTCTCAAAAAAAAAAAAAAAAAAGACATGCTAACATGTTAATGCTTATCAACTAATAAACTGATTATGAAACCGTTTTCTATAAATAGACTAAGACTTGTAGTTGACTGTAATTTTGGAACATTACTATTCTATTATATCTCTAATATTCCTCAAGCTGGAGAATACATAACATGGAGTCAAAGCTTGAAAGAAGCTGGCTCAAATGAAGCATGTTGAGGAAACAAATAACCCTCAGTTATTACTTGATCTTTAACTTTGTGGGCCTTAACTTCAAATTGTTGCTTGATATTTAGCTTCTACACCCTTTCTCCTTCCAGCTGAAGAAGAAGTACCTGAATGACAGAACAGAACCTATGAAGATAGGAAGATTCAGCTGGCCGAAAGGAAAGAATTAAGATGAAGAGATATGCTTGTGAACCCTATTTAGAAAGGAGCACATAATTTAAAGGTGGAGATGAGAGTAAAAAATAGAAATAAACAATCAACAGAATATAAATGATGAGCATGAACAGCAAGTAGTTGTCAAAGTCACTTTAGTAGAAGAACTCAAATAGGCAATATGGAAGTTCAGCCCGCTAATAACCTGTTAAGTTGAAAAATATTCATCTTAAAAACCTGGGACTGAAAGTGATCAAATTAAGAAGGGAATTTAATATCCCCAGATAAAAATTGGAAGGAACAAGATTGGTAACTTGGTTTGTACAGAAAAAAATGATTTTGAATTCATAGCCAAGATTATGTTCCAATAATAAAGAAAGAAAATACCTAGGTTTTTGAGCTTACCAGATTCAAAGACAACATTTTCCTTTGATCATTTGGCAAAGTGCTAAATTGAGATAAATATCAATTATATACAAGATTATCTCATTTGGTCACCCCAAAGTAAAAGAGAAAACATCATTGAGGGAGAAAACAAGATGAAAATGGATTTGAGCAATCATCTTTTCAAAAGAAAGATGAATTTGGGGAATGGAAACAAGAAATAAAAATCAAATATAGAAGATCTGGGAGATTCTCAAGAAAAAAAGATTCAAATTCTCTTTAATTTAATGCAGAAGTAATTGTATAACTCAGGGATATGGGAAGGAATTTTATTTTACTTTATAAAATAAGGATCGAACCAATTTATTGAACAACTGCAGGAAACCATAACATAAAGTTCTCTTAGAAAACCACTACCTGAAGTTTTTTTCTTCTCGAAGCTTAAATCAACTTGGCTTATCTTTCGGTCCCTACTTTTGTTTACATATCTTTTATGTTCTAACCTGACATGGTATTTACTTCTGCTCCATATTATCTTCTATTACAGATCAGTTCCTTAACTTTTCATTACTCTATTAAATCCTTAAAAGAAGATTTTTCTCTTTGTCTCTAATTTTAGTAAGTGTTTGTAATGATTTATATCTTTTTATTCTTGAATTGCTCTATAGCCTTCTAACTTTGGCCAAAACTTATGGTGGCTTTCTCTTTATCTTGGGGTTTCTAAAGAAAACTGTTTCCATGACTAAATTTAGAGGCTTATGTGGATTGAGCCTTTGGTGATTGATTGAAGGAAACTATTTTCTGTGAGATCAATTCTTAAGTGTTTCTTTAATCCTGAAGCTCCATGATCTTGGTTCTAAATTCTTTTTTTTTTTTTTTTTAACCTAGTTATTACTCTCCATGATATAAAATTGTCTTCTTTATTTAGAATTTGATCGAATCCTTTATCTAAGTACCTTTGTTCAATCTCTAGTAGGTTGGGTTTTGTTTGGGATTCTTGGGTATTTTTTCCAACTTCAATGGGTTATAAGTGGCCAAGATTACTCATATTTTTTGTTTGAATTATTTCTACCTAGTATTTTTTTTCTCACTGCTTTGTTCCAATTCATTGTTTATAACATTATCTACTTCTTTGTTTCACCTCCCCTTCTATATCATGTTTGTCCTCTGGTTTGGGTTTTTGTAAGCTCTTCACTTCCTCTTTTGTTTTAGCCTATCGAATATTGTGATCAACTATAGTTCAGATACTTCCTGTAAGTTGGATTTGCTATCTAGTGAGAGATTATGAGGGTGACCCCCTGGATTAAGTGTGACTCCAAGATCGTGATTAGATGGTGCTCGACCCCCTCTGATCCTCCGTGGAGGCATTGACAGACTTTTCATGAGATCCTAAATCTCTCCTCTTGTATCAACGTTTCTTGGTTTCATGTTCCTCATTCAGCTAATTCTGTGGCTGACTCTTATGCTAGGTATGGGGTCACCCTTCACTCCCTTGTTGGTTTTGGCTCCCACTTGCCTAGGTTATAAACCTGTTTTGTTTGCTTGACTTTGACCTTTAATGAAATCTCACCTTTGAAACAACGAAATGCAAAGCTAGATATATAATATGAAGATTGCTTAACCCCTAAACATGTCTTTCACACTAACTTCTAGATAAAATTACAAAAGTTCTGGAACATGCTTCACTCATATCTTTTTTGTTCCTAGCTGGGACTCCATGTTACATACTCTCAGCTGTAGGGGGAGTCTTAAACATATAGTAAATTTTTTTTGGAAAAGTGATTGGGATTTCATTAGAAGAGATACAAATAGCTAACACTACAATTAGTGTAAACCGAGGTGAGCCATCTTTGGCTAGATTACATGAAAGTGATTACATAACTGAGAATATGACAAATACATAAAAGCAAGCTTTGGGTGAACTAATTGAGACAAATGATCTTATGTGTTAGAGAAGAGCCTTTGGACAGATGACATAACTGCTAGAAGAGCCTTCTTTACTGTTAAAAAAACAGAAAAGAGCCTTCTTTGGCTAGGCTATCAGCAGTGATATTTGCTGACTCAGGTGTCTGCACTGCAGAAATGGCAAGGAATTGAGCTTTATCAAAGACTTCATCCACATAAGGAAATAGTTAAATAAAAAGAGGCAATAATCTTCTAGAGCTTTTCATTTGGGGTACCGGCTAATGAATTGGGTTTAGGGTTTAGGGTTTAGTCATCTTCCACCAGATGGGAGGATCTGAATCTCTTTATCAAAATCTGGATGATGTATGGGAGAGTTAGTGTCTCAGCAAGGAGTGAGTCACCTAGAGCAATAGGACCAACAAAAGATAACATTTTTTTTCCCTGACTGTGGTGAAACTTGAACCCAAGACCTCACATGAGAAACCCCCCTATGTGACCATTGAGGCAAAGGCCCTAGTCACTAGGACAAACATGGTTTTACCTTATGTTCCTGGAATACTCCTCCAAAACTTGCATGGCCAGGCTCCCTCAGACACTGCTATCAAAATTTAGCATACTGGAGGAGGGATCCGTGCAGTGATAGTCATGGGTCGAGAGAGTGAAAGAGGCAATGAGCAGTTTTTGCTAGTGGAGCTCTGAAATTGGAAGAATTCCCCCACATATAGAAGAATTGTACTGTTCAAGATATATTATTCAACTAGTAAGTCTTAATCTATTTATAGAAAGTAATCTTGTTGCCACTTTATTATTATTATTATTATTGAAAAGTGATGAGATTTAGAGAAAATAGAAGAGAGGAAGAAGGGGTAAGATAGGAGAGAAAATGGAGAAGCAGCAGGTGACAGCTGCACTTGGATTGGCGCTCTAAACTCGAGCCTAATCCCCCTTTTATTTTACTTAAGTGACCTTCACAGAAATGGTAAAAACGCCCTCAGGTGCAAGTGTATGCCTATATCTCTTACATTACATATCAGAATTGAATGAAATTTAAGGCATAGATAAAAAAAAGAAGTAATCTAACAAATTGGTACTGCTGTAACTCCTATGTGTGATGGTGAAATCACCAAATTGCCCATGTGAACAATTATTATTATTACTACTACTACTACTATTATTATTATTATTATTATTATTGTTTTGAGACAAACTGAGGTGATCTCTTAACAGAGAGCTCCCAAGGGGAGATACAAGCAGGTGAGAATGAAAATAGAAAAAGAAATAAGTACATGAGAAAATATTCTAACTAAAAGAAAAGACTAGTTTGGAGGGAGAACCTCCCACAATAAGTTGTTGACAGAAGTACTGCTCCCAGCGAAAGAATCATCTAGGCCATTGACACTTACTTGAAGAATCATAGCAAAGACGAGAAATGTCCTGAGTCTTGTCAAGTGTATAAAATGACCCAGGCGCTTTTATCCACAAGGCAAGTTGATCACAGTCGCCAAGTCCCCTTCCCCTGTAAGGGAGTAAGAATAAATGCTCCCTGTAGATCTTGAGCCCTTGACATGGACCTTTGATTCAATGGTCAAATGGGGGTTTTATAGTTTGAGGTCTTTGGTTCAAATCTCACCAAGGGATAAAGGAGCATGTGTGCTTGTATAATCTACATTCAAAAAGAAAAAAGAAAAAAAAGAAGGGCCCTTGTTTTCAGTTTATTAGTTTATAGAAGTCAGACTACTAGTATATTTCTTTTTCATGTCAGCTTTTAAGTTAAAATGTTACATTTAGAAAGACAAAGTATATTAGCTTTAGGAGCCTTAATGTGTTCCGTTCCTGATAGTTTTTGCATTCCTTATTGTACTGAATCTTCTACTACAATTAGTGTCTCGAAAAGGTCAAAGTCTTCTAAAAAATACCCTGACAGCTCTTATGTTCTTCTCTCACTTTCTTCTCCGTTTCTCTTAAATTTTCAATTCTTTAGTTCTCTCATGAACTATGTAATCTTAATTACCAACATTTCTGAAATATTCGTTGGTAGCAACTTTCACTCTTAGTAGAATGTTCTGATTCAGCATTTTATGTTCCAACTGTTGTACGTGCTTTTATGGTAGAAAAGTAAGGTCAAGAGTCAAAATATTCCACAACTTGCTCAGGAGTTGAATGCATTTATCATACCTTTAGTTCTGGGCAACTTTCGTGTTCATTTGTAGGAAGCTTCAGTGGTACACCCTATACACAGTGAACTTGTTTGGGCAGGTTAGACCCACCAATTGAGCAGTTCATAGTGGGCAACCATGAGCAAACCATCTTGTTAATTAGATGATTCTATCCAATATCAGTGGCTGGGGTTGCCTTGCCAACCTAAGGTTCATATTCAGTCCATACTCCATAACATTGAAAGGTGATGAAAGTTTTGAACCATGAACTTTACCGGGGAAATTTGGTTGTAAAATCCAATAGATGCTTTATGCCATATATTCTTTGCAGAGTTATGTTGTGATGAGACTGGTTGGCCCGAATTTGCAGTAGCAACTTCTCAATTGATTATTAAGAGAGTTGCTTGGCTTAGACCAATGTCTGATGTAAGAGCAATCAGATGTCTAAAACCTAATAACTGAAGTTGTCATCAGTTCTAATTTCTCTATTATTTTTGGGATTTTTTTTAATTTTTATGGATTGATAGAAAAAATGCTAAGACAACATTTTGATATATACTAAATTGTAAAAAATCCTATACTAGAGTGGACAACCGACACCTTATGTTGTTTTCTCAGTCTCTGAGTTGCAGTCTGGTCCTTGGTGCTTTGTTAGTTTTGTCAAGGAGATCGAATATTTAAGTCAGCTCCATGGCATTACTTGAATTCATGTTGATTTGTTAAATTGAAGAGTGAATCTGGTTGATTGATGCGGCAGAACCAATTAGGGATTTGCCCCTTTTATAGTTTATGTAAATTTTTTTTTATGTTGTATAATATTTGAAAATTTTGTTTATTAATATGATGTGGTAAAGTTCTTGTCCCTAACTGCTTTTATTTATTTTTATTCTTAAATCTTTTTCAACATACAGAAGCTTGATTCCTAGACCCGAGCATTGGGGAGGCTACAGGCTTAAGCCAAAATCAATTGAGTTTTGGCAAGGACAACAGTCTCGCCTTCACGACAGGTAAATTCATCTCTTGATTCTTTCTGAAGAGCTAATTCGTGATCTACCCATTGCAATCTATCTTGACAATTTTGTTATCAGGTTGCTTTATACTCCAACGGAAGCTGATGGAAGGCAAGTGTGGAAGATTGTTCGCCTCGCACCATGACTACTACATCCAGTCTCTGCGTTATGAGCACGATATTTATTGGCTTTGTAATAACGAGGCTGTTCATAACAAGCGCTTGGAAAACCATTCTCTAAACAATGCAAAAGGAAAAGAACGTCCAGCCGGGGCTGGTTTGAATTTAATGATTTTTTTGTTAAATGTGAAGCATTTGATTACTCATCTCAAAAGCTCATTTCTTCGGAGAGGGGAGGGGAGGGGCCCGCCGGCTCATGTATGTCCAATTTTAGTGGGGGAGGTAAAAAAGCAAGCACTCACCTTTGATTCAGCGTGCTAGCTCAGGTGATGCTGGACTCTACAAATATCCTAGTTCTTTTCGTCTGCTTAGCTTCACTTTGCTGAAGCATGCATTACTTGATGCTGATTTGCTCTGGAACGCATGAACCAGACACTGGACAACTGTGCAGGTTGTTTTTTACTCTAAAATAAGGAGTCATTGGCTGATTCAATGATCCGATCTGATGCACCGAATCACCACCAAATCCCAAGTTGGGGAAATTTGTCTGTGCACATGGACGCCAAATTGCGGATGAATGATCACAACATCCCAGTCAAATAGGGATCAAAACTTTGTGGCTGCTTCGAGTTTCCAGTGGGAGCCACAGGAAAGATTTCCTCTTCTACATGCCATAAGGCCCAGTTGCGGTCAGAGTCCCATGTAGGCTGCTTCAGTTTACGTCTCTGTTCTTATCTCCAATAATTGGCGTTGAGTACATTGGGGACAATTTCATGGATGAGGCTTTGGATCATCCCCAGCCGTTGGTGCCGTGCCTAGTTGTCACCATTCAGCTAGCCAGGAAAATGCTGAAGATTTTCAAGGTAGTAGGGAGCACAAAAGTAAGTCTTGTAGCCGAAGAAACAAATCTCTATGTTTATCAGTGGCTGCTCTTGGGCACATAATGCAGGTTCTGGCAAATAGGCACTCTTGTCAATTCTCCACCGGCCTAATCCCAACAAAAAACAATCCTAGCCTAGTAACTCTTACTTTCAGTGATCTCCTTGTCCACTTGGTTAGGTAAAGGGCTGAAAGAGAACGAAAAAGGACCCACTGTGAGGCCTCTAGATTGTGTTCCAGGCTGCTTTTGACCGTTTTTTTTAAACCCATCCTGCTTTATTGAAAGTTTCTTGAAAGGAGACTAGACACAAACAGGTGGATAACCTGCTGCAGTTTCAGCTTTTTCCCAGCTGAAAGAGGAGAGAGGTTGAAATGAACACTTCACTGCTTGTGAAGAAACAGTCACACGCTACTTACCTTTACCTAACCTAGAAAGCAGAAAGAACAAGACGGAGACTCGAGTGAAAAAACAAAAGAGGTCGACGAAGATGGGTTTTTAAAATTTTATTTTATGGAAGAAAATGGTAAGAGATTCCTTCTCACCTTTGAAACACCCAAGCAGGTTTGCTTCCAAAAGATACATAGAAGACTAATGGTTTTGCATAGTTTCATGTCTTCTTTCTAAAGGTGGGTGGAATGATTGATTGGACCCACTTTTAACTATTCTGAAAAAGCCGTGTGGAGTTTAGATAAGAGGAGGATTGCTTGGGTGTGGTGCTCTTGCAATGGATATCACCTGAGGCTGGTTGGAGCTTTCTGGATATCTCAGGCTTTGGATTAAGACAGGGCAATCACCCTATCCTTTTTCTTTATTTTTTATTATCTTATCAACAAATGCTTTCAGATATTTAAAACTACACTCCTTTTCAAATGGAGAAAAAAGGTTTTTGCCTTTCTCTTCATTTAATTAAAAACACAACCAAAACTGTCCTTCGTTAAAAAAACAATTGGAGAACTAGAATGCAAATTTTTATGAAAAGTGAACTCAGAGAGGAAGAATCTGTTCCACAAGTGGGTGGTCCTCCACTGAACCAAGCAACGGATTGCAACCTTGTCAAGATAGGAATTCAAGCTATTGATGTGTACTAGGCAATTCATATAAGAATCTGCTTTTGTTGCCAGTCTTACCTTTGAAACTTTATGGAAATAGCAAATGCTTCACATGATTGAGAATGAAGGGCATCCACGACAGGAATGGTCCCTGCCACTGTCTTGGTACTAACTAGTGACTACTCAAAACTCTTTATCTTGGCCATAAATTTAGTTCTGGATCATGACCACAAAACCTCATCGACCTGAACTAGCCCGGTAAAACTATTGTTTTATGTAGACTTTTAATAATAAAAATAAATAAATCTCGGGGCCAACTTCGAATTCTTTAGCATCTATAAAGTGGGAAAGAGATTGAATCGATTGATTAAAAGAAGTGATTGCTGATAGAAATCCATTCAATCCTCTGCATCATTTTTTCAACATACCCAGTCTATTTCATTATCCAAAATCGAACTGATACAGAGTAGGCAATTTTGAAAAAGGGGCCGAAGCATCGGCCATCTCACCTAAATTCAGACCTCGTAATCAGGATACGTCGTCTTCAGCTGGAAATGAATGCCCAAATCATTTTGTCTCTTTATAGAAAATCACGACCTCGAGGATATGCTTATTGGGTGCTGGATATGAGCCACCTCTGAGAGTCTTCTTCCGATAAGTTGATTGTCACTCAAAACGCTTGTCTGAATCCTCCATACTTTTGCTGGATTACGCCACTGAGTAAAGAACTGAATAACTCTGACTGCTACGTTTTGACCAGAGAGTGCACAGCCACAGTGGTCTCTTCTACCTCCCCACTTTGACGTGTAGATTATGACATTTCCCCAAGTTGGGTTTAATGATCCACTGAGAATGGATTAGAGGCTTTAATTTTCATTAAAACTATACAGGGTGGTTTGTTCTGGTTTGACTCCTTTTTAAGCAGTAATCAGCGTCATCCATCAAATTGCAGCACCAATGGCAGGGAAGTGGCGGTGGAAACTGGCTGAAACAGTTCTCCATCAAATCACACCAAAAAATTCCACCAAGTGGAACTAATGTTAAATATAATTGCAACGTGAGTACTCAAATTATTTTACGGTCAGCCATGCTGTCCGGACAGCTCAATAGAATTGTCCACATTCGGATGGGTAGGTGGAACGCCCTCGGAACCTTTCAAACACTGGCGAGTTCCAGAGGTGAATCGGTGAAGACGAAGAGAAGTTGTACTCTGCAACAACATAAAAAAGATGAACAATTATAGAGATGTGGACCCAAACAGGAGTAAGGGAGAGTTAGACGACATATCCGCCATTAATACACGTCAAACACAGATCTCAAGGGGGGCCCCAACAGGAACCGGAAGTCAGTTTGGTCGAGTTGCCTGTCCTCCTCTGAAAGTAAGCTATTGTTGGGTCACCATCATTTCTTTTGGGGATTAAAGAGGGAAAGGGTGGAAGATCAAAAAGCTGAGGTGCTCCTCCGGCCCTGGTCATCACTTCACTGTTGTTCCGTAAGCACTCTTGATAAGATCCGGGGAACTCAACTGGCCCTTTTGTCCTTCATATCACAAACCCGACATCTCCCGCCTTGCCTTTAAATGACAGACCCAACAACCAAGCTTATCTACATACATAACAAGTCTATGAGTGGATGCTTCATCTATCTTTTCATGCAACCAAAGATTGTGAGGTGGAGAGCGCAAAGATGCTCAAAGAAAACACTAAATGGAACATGCGGTTTTCCTTTTTTCCTATTTCAATTCCTACAACAATTTGTGGAGCATTTGTGTTGTTCAAACAACCACAGCACCAGATAAAAATCCACTAAAATTCAAAGCAAGGTGACTAACTAGCAACTACAAATGGGAAGAAAGAACAGTTTTCCACTTCATAAACTCTGATTTGGGAAGATGCTCGGAGAGCCGTTTACACCTCATGCCCAGGCAAATGTAACAAATTTCAGATATGAGAGATCTACAGCTCTTCTGATCTTGAGATTAAGTAGCAGCTACTTACTCCAAAGTCTGAGGGAAGCCTAGCCTTGAGCCTCACTTTTATGATTTGAAAAGCGTGGAAGAAATATAAAAAGATTAAAAAGGCCTACCAATACAACAACATCTCTTTATCTGCCCCTCACATGATCATTAGGACGTTACAATCTCCGGTCCATTCCATCAACTGAAAGATTGATCATTGAGAAGGGTGATGCACCAACTAAAAGATGTCATGTCAAAGCTCTCCATAAATGCCACCAACAGCCCAAACCTGAAAAACAATTAGGCTTGTGGCCTCACCTTTAGTGACAAGGAGCAGGGGCCCTCTCCTGACCAGTAATCCACTTTCACCACATTAGAGGTTCATTCAGAAATCACTTGTAGATTAACCATGCACATGGTGGTAACATATCTCTCCCCAAGTGGTAAAAACGAAAATCTACAAATTCTTCACAAATTTGGGGACATCCTTCCTGGGGCCTGCAAGAGATCGGTACATGTATAATTTCTCCACCACTTCATTATCATCCTCTTTGGCTGTTTCTAATACCAAATCATCAACAACCCCTTCATCTTCAATCACTTCCACCACCAAATGGGGCAACCTCCGAGCAACCTCCTGGCAACCTCTGACTGATAGCTTGCAAGAAGACATCCACAAGAATCTCATATTGTAATAATGGTGCAATCCAGAGAGCAACCCTTCATCTCCAAATGGGCAATCTCTAATCTCGAGCTTCTGCAAGTTGGTGCAACCTTCTAGGACATACCTCAAGGCATTGTCAGTATCCCCTGCAAAAGCAACAGACAGTGTGCGCACCAACTTTCCATACTTTCCTATGTATGCAAAGGCCTTATCAGTGAGTAGACCAGAAATAGCAAGTCTTGTGAGTTTCTTGCAGTTCATTACTATAGCCCCAAAACCTTCATCCATAGGCTGACCTGTCAAGGGATCAGGCAGGTGTCGACCCATTATACAGAGGCGGAATACAACAAGCTCTGGACAATTCATGGACATGGTAATGACTGCTGCATTGGTCATATGCTGGCAGAAATAAAGAATTGATCTGAGCTTCTTGCAACCCTTGGAGATTGCGATGAGGCCTACTTCAGACACTAAGGTATCACTATCCTCACGGGCATCCATGGGAAAGACTCGAAGCTCACGCAAGTCCTTGCAAGTTGAGGCCACAGCTTGCAGCCCTTCATCACGTATTGAATCAAGAGCCTGAAGCAACAAGAGTTTTGATTATGCTAAGCTTGCTCATAAACAGTAGATTCTGAACCAAAGGACATAAAATTTTGCATGAGAGCAGAACATTATTGAGCAATGGATCATGAACATTCAACAGTATTCACTGAATCAGATATGAATGCGAGATCTTACAAAAAGAAATAGTTAAATATAACACATGATAACCAATTTCATAACCGCACATTTTATGTACAAAAGAAATTTTGCTTTAAAACTGGTTGATAAATCTTCTTCTTCTAGTCAGCATTTGGCGCTTGGTACCATCATTCAACGTCAATTTTAGTTTTAATGCTGACAACACACACCCCTCCTTACCCATAGTGAGACTTGAACTCAAGACCTCACACTTGAAACCCCCTCCCCCCCAACTCTTCCATCTTTTCATATCTACTCAACATGAAAAATGATAAAAGAGACGCAACGCCTCCAACATGATGAAAATAGGCATTCAAAACTATAGAACCAAACCAAGGAACATCAACATGGCACGTCTGTAAAAAAAAACCACATACCCAGAACTTCCGGAGCTTATGGCAGTGAAGAATTACAGATCTGAGCTGGTCGCTGGTGATATTTGCATAGCTGAAATTAAGTGAGGTGAGGTTTGCACAAACTGGAGTAATTGCAGGCAAATAATCTGGTAAAATATCCTTAAACCCTGACAGACAGGTTATAGCTTTGCAAGTGGAAAAAGCAGCAGACAGATCCAATTCTTGTTGGTCTCCCTGCCCAGGGTCAGCTGCTGGGCTAAAAGAACCTGTTCCAAGATGTGTCAGATGTGGGGCTCGAAGCATCAACCTTTGCAGCTGCCCTACAGAGATTTGTTGATTCAATCTCAGTTTCTTTAACATGGGAGATCGAGCAACCAGCCTCTCCAGTGATTCAAAATTCACTTCTGCCTCAACACAATCAAATGTGAGTGATTCCAGGCATGTTGTAGTCTCAGGGAAACAGGAGATCCAGTCAACATCCTCATCTATGACTACATCTTCGATCAAATCAAGCACTTGGAGCTCCCTACAGCATTATTTCAAAGACAACGAATGATATCAGAGGGACAAAAACTGATCAACAATGTCTTAATGCCAAGCAAGAGGTGAAAACTCTGGGCATGCTCACACTTGGCAAAAGATGGACAAAATAAAGCGGAGTTCAGAAACTAAAAGAGTAAATGCAAACATTCCCCCGGATATAAGAAAATTTTACAATCTAAATTTAGTATTCTTTCGTTTACTTGGAATTACAATGGCATAGTAATAGAATATAATTCTCACAGCACATCAGAATCCAGGAATCGGGACAAGAGAGAGACAAATCTATAGTCCGTGAACCATGTGACTTAGCATTGAAGTCCAAATGACATTCCATCCAACAAAGACTACATCACTTAATTTCCCCAATTCAAAAAGATGCAGAGATAAGATCCCACATTCTCCTTTTCAGATCTGTCCATTCACAAATGACTTGAACCAAAAAAGGTCCCGAATCATGTCCGCCGCAGTCAAAGAAATACGAAAACCTACCAAAATGTTATAAACCAAGGAGTTACTGATGACCATATTGATAAGATAATGTCTCAGTACCAGTAACAAATTCGATATTTACCCAAGCAGATAGTGGAACATATGCTTCCGGATTTCATTGATATTCATGAATCCAGGAAGACGAACAACAAAATCCTCAACTTCAACACTTGGAAATTCCTTCCACATGCAACCTCCAAAGAAAAATAGAGTATAAACTAAAATCTATACCGAACGCATTCCACGTATAGCAATGTAAAAAATGCTTCAGAAAACACTAGTTCTAGAGCTCAACAGTCACCTGCACTTGCAAGCCACCTCCGCGAGACCAATCGTTCCAAAGCCATCACAGCAGATGAGCACAAGCTCCTTAAACATGGGCAACGAGCGCGCAACTACAGAGAGATCGTCATCGGTGACCCTCATCCTTTTCAAACAAAGCTTCTCCAGGCGAGGGTATGCTGCTCCCATAGCGACAGCCCAGGGGCGGAAGAAGGCCCCCCACTTTTCGGGGACTAGATCGAAGTCGGCAAATCTGGGCTTGCCCTTGAGCACCAAGGCCTGGACGCTGGCGAAGCGCTCGATCGCTCTCTGCGGCGACACAGCGTAGCAGTTGCCAATGAAGAGTTCGGAGCGGGTGAGCGCCTCGGCGCGGTACCACGACTTGCAGACGAGGGACGCTGCGTTGCGGTCCCGGCGGGAGGTGAGGAAGCAGAGCACGTTCTCCAGAACGTTCTCGAGGACCTGATCGGGGCAGGGGGCGGAGGCAGCCGGTGACTCTCCCTCGCGAGTCCTGGTAGATCCGGTGCTCCCGCCGCCGCCTCCCCTCTCGTCGTCCTCGGACATATCCGACCTCTCCTCTCGCATCTCCACCGTTGCTCCGATCGAATCTCAAATCCTCATATCCGAATCACAGACCAAAACCTCGAAAACCAGAAAACAAAAATTATAATAGGAGGAACAGCATTTATTCGAAACCCTCCGACATCTCTGACCGTTGGTCTCCAATCCGATGGCCCAAATTCGTAACACCCTTCAATCTAACGCTTCCAGAACCTCCATTTCTGAATCAGAACCAAGAAACAGCCTGCAGAGTACTGCAATCTTACACCAGATCTTTTCTTTACTTTTTCTCAGAAGGAGCGTCCAAAGATGAGAGCGAAGGAAGGTATGGAGAGAAATGAAAGCCGGAAGTTATTTATTCTATTGGGGTTGGGGGGGACTCGTCTCTGCTATCTCTCTCTCCCTGCATTGGGATTCTCTATTCACTCTCTCTCTCTCTCTCTCTCTCTCTACTTTCTCTATCCACTTCAGCAATGTCCCAAAGGCCAACCCTTTCGCCATCTCTCTCCATTATTTTGGGGTTTTCTATAAAAGGCTTTTGCTTATTATATGCTTCTATTGTCAATATCTTTTCTCTATTCTATGCATTCAACTCTCTATCCCCTTTTCCCCTTTGTTGTTTAGTGGAAAAAAGGAAGAGTGGATGGAATTGAAACCCATTGATGCTTTGGAAATTTCCAAGCATTCAATCAACATTCAAGGTTCAAACCCCACGCTCCCCTCATTCACTTCCAAAACTGTCAATTTCTATGTGTACGCCAAAACTGTAAATTTATCATTATCTATTTTTTATTAATTATTTTTAAATATATATATATATATATATTTTTTTTTTCTTTTTTCTTTTCTAGGGTTTCAAACCGACCTTAAAAGAGCCATGGTGGGTTAGTTGGGATTTCAATTCAAACCTGAAAGGCAAAAGAGGCTCTGAAGAAGGCAATGCCCAATCACTTTGTATATTCAAAAAAGCCCATGCCTCCTCCCTCCATCCAAGTGCTACCAGAACTCGACAGGCATGGATTGGTTAATGGGATCCATTACAATTACAAGTACTTAACCCAATCATTACTTCTAAATTAACAGTTTATCTGCTGTTTAATTTCAGAGAGAGAGAGAGAGTGGGGAGGGAACGCCGGCGGGGGTCCACCCTAATCGCGCTGGCGAGTTTTAACTCCGAATTTACATTAATGACACTGGTCCACTTGCCCCAGCTCGGAGTGCGGGTAGATTGGTGTTTTTCCAGGAGAAAATGGTGGAGAACGAATCTTGGTGGGGTATACGTACGCCGGAGGTGTACTTGTCCTTGGACTCCCCTGTATTTACCAAAATACCACGCACTCAAAGGCATGTCACGCTGTCACAATGTTTCTTATTGGAGAAAGTACGGTTTGAAGGTACAGGCTACAGGCTTACACCAGCTGCTACCTCGTGAAGGCTCGCCCATGTACTTCAGAGCCCGAGCCCAAATGGACTTGTCAAAGGTGGCTCTGTTTTTGGTACTTCACAAGCTTTTTTTTTTTTTTTTTTTTAATCACATTTGAAGTTTTTACCGATAGAGGAAAAGGGAAGAAACAGATTATCAAAGAAGAAGAAAAAGAAAAGAAGTGGAAGAGTGTAGATGATTGATCGTGGACTCCTAATAGCTCGAATCATCACCTTGAAAATGGAAATGAAAAGTAAAAAGTAGAGTTGGCAGTTAATAGTTCGAATCATACCAGATTCTAAAAGAGAAATTTCGGAAACGGAGTATGTCAAAGCTAGCCGAGATAAGGAAAAGAAGACGCAGTGAAGGGAAAACCATCAAGACAGTCGACTAGTCAGGGATCATCAGACAACAATAGCCATGGCCAGATGTGGCCAATGAGCGAGTGAGAGCGAAAGCAGGGAAAACGAAAAAAACGAAAAAATCGACAAATTCCATGTTCTTGTAAAAAGAATCAATGTCAATCTGCAAATGCTTCTATAGTTCTATTCTCCGATTTGAAATGTGCTGCTACATTCCATTACTGGAAACTGCAAATTTCGCATATACTTCCCATCTCTTTACCTTCTTTCTCACTGGCTACTCACAGGCTTAGAATCGCACTCAAGCATTCGCCGAACAGGTCCAATTCTCCGGCAAATCAAATCCAATTCTTCCGTGATTTGGCCATAATCTGTCAATCGACCGCGAAAGCAGCTGCCATTAGCCTCGTAAGGGAACCATCGTCCGCATCGCAGGGAAGGGAAACGCAGGCTAGTCTGTAACTGCGACTGCAACAGAACTGTTCATTGTAAAAAACAAGGGCATATTTGTAACTTCAAAAAAGAGTTACACGCTTTATGGGTGTCTTCCGACGTGATGTGTGGGCCCAACAGGAGTGGAGGCCCAAGAGCCCGAATGACAACTGGGGCTTTTGTTGTTTAGCGGGTGATGGATTCTCGCCTTCCCGGTCGTTCCTGGTGCACCACCGAATTAGCGTGAATTACGGGATGTGTCATCAGGAAGGGAGGGGGGACCCGCCAGAAGAAGTTGCTTGGCGTGTTATTAAACAGTTCCTTTCTGGTGTTATTACGTGTGTTTGGTCAATTTTCAGAAATATTCAGGAATATGGGATTTGTAACGATGGGTCGTAATGCATGAGCTGCTTGATGGTTCCCTAATGGAGGACGCATCGTCCTCCAATTTATTGGGCAGTGGGCTGATGTAACAAACGGTTGGGTTTTGTGACGGGCTTCTTTGATCTTCCATGATTTGACTTCGATTTTTATGCAAATAGAAACCACAAATGGGAATTAGGTGTCAAAGGTGATTACCAAATTTAGAAAGTTTATTTTTTAATTAATAAACTCAGGATATTTATATTTACTAATTCTTGTGAGACTATTCTTTAACATTCCCTCTCACTTATAAGCTCATTTTTGTGGTTCTACAAGTAGGGGTGGTATTGAATCGAATCGGTTCACGAGCGGCTCGAGTTCGACTCGGTTCGATTCGATTTATTTGAATCTCGAACTGAGTTCAAGATCCAAATAAAGCTCGTTTGAGTTAACGAGCCAAACTCGACCGAACTATGGTTCGGTTCGAAATCTCACGAACTAGCTCATTAACTTAACGAGGGCTCCGAAGTTGGGACCGGAAGCTGAGAGCAAGCAAGAGTCGCCTTCGATTTCTTCCTCCCCTCATCACTGTCAAGCCCCTCCCATCCACTGCTATGGCCGCCTCTGTCACTGTCGACAGTTGCTCTTCGACCGCCTTTGCCGCTGCTTGGTTAGATTTCTTCCTCCCCTCGTGCCTTTATTGTTGCTTCCATCGCAGTCGTCAGCCCCGATGACAACTCCTCGCCGGTGCAGCTAGACCCCCCTGCCACTCGAAGACATTGTGCGGTTAGCATATGCGAGATCACAAACACGTGAAAAAAAAACTATTTCTTGAACTCCGACCGTCTCTTTCTCATGGCTTTTGAAGAAACTCAAATTGTTTGAGGTACTCTCTTAATACTAACTCCACTAAAGTTTTTCAAAAGAACAGATTGATAACATTTCAATATTGTTACTGTATAAATCTATGCTCCAAAGAAAAAATGAAAAATAGGCATATGATTAAATCATCTAAAACCATTTTTCATAAGCTTTTTATTTGTCTCCGTGATATGGTTTTCTAGTCCTTGAATCAGAACGATTTGATTGAGTACAAATGAACAAAATTAGCGTTGTTTTTCAAATGAATGTTTTTGCGTGTTAATTATCAAATAAAGTTTATGCATAAATGCAAAGTTTTAAATGTAGGTTGGAACTCAAACTCAGCTTAAACTCGAGTTCGATTACAATTTTAGACTTCAGGTTAAGCTTGGCTCGAATTCAAGTTCAAAATATTTAAATTTTAGACTAAGAGTCTTCGCTCGGCTCCGTGTCACCCTTGGATAAATAATTTACAAACTTATAAAGTCTCTTTTCCGGCTAAAAAAGTCAAAATCGTATTCAGTTGGATCGACGAACATGACAGTGGATCAAACTTATTATTCCTTTCGTGCTCCTGCATTCGGCTTCCGGAGAGGTTCGACGATTGACTCATGGGTCAAGTTCAGCCAACTCACGCTAAGTCTCCCGCTCCTCCTGTACTCGCTTTTTTCGCTTTGTCTCTTTATTCTTTGCCCTCTTCTCACGAGAGAATCGAGCGAAGCGAGTTATTTTCTGAATGGCGTCATGACGATCGAGCTTACCAATAATTGACGCTTCAGGCACATCACAGTGCCAGAATCCTGGGCTTCTTCTTCATCAATTTGATCATCTGAGGAGAGGAGCCAAAGACAGTCCAACGGCCTGCAGAGGTAGTACTGGACGATTTTCCGTAATCCTTTCTTCTCTCTTTCTAACCGTTAAAACTCGATATCCAGAAAGTCCTTAGTAGGTTGATTTGAGGATGAAGACGAATTACCCCGAGACATCTCTTATTAAACGATTTCTCATAATATTGGACCAATCGAGCGATCGAGATTCTACTTCCTGCAGTATTGAACGTCCAGGATGAGCAGGACAAAAATATTGAATCTCAGCCGTCCGATCGTCTTCGCTATACGCGCAAGGCTAGGTTAAACGACAAGAACGGGCCTTCCCTTCGGCTCGTTTCCAACTGCTTCAAAGTTCGAACCCAACTGTCAAAACAACCATCCAAAACTAGGAAACGAACGTCGCGTATATCGTTAGATTTGAAATTCTAGACGCATCTTAGAATCTAACATTTTCTAATGAAAACGCTTCTCATCTTCATCTCACATTCGAGAAAAATTCTTCATCTTTCTTTTTTCTTTTCCCGTATTCATTTCTTACTAGAAGAATTCAAACAGAAGACGGAGCATCGTCGCCATCACAGAATCCTCAAGGTGCTGCATCTGAAGAAATAAAAGGGTAGAAAATCCAAAATTTAGGGTTTCATTTGGGTATAGAAAACTTTGCCGTGGATGGATCCAGATCCGAATAACTCCGTAGCGGACAAGAAGCCAGTCGGGGAGCACTCCTCTGATTACGCACCGTACCCAAAAATTGATCCGAAAGACGTTGCTCCGGTGCCAGAAGACTTCAAGGACGTTGCCATCGGATCTTCACAGTTGGAGCCCCCAAAGAATCTGTCACCGACGGCTACTACTCCGCAGAAAACTGTGAGATGGAGCCCTGATTTGACCTCGGGCGCGCCGCCTGCCCCTGCTGCGACCACGCTTCCTCGCGACTCCAATCCGTACGTGTCGGCGTCGCCTGCACCGGCGTCCTCTTCAGCTCTTGAGACTGCGAAGAGTGAGTTTTTTTTTTTTTTAATTATTGATTAGAAAACATGTGATATTTAGTGATTTATTGTTGTCGGGTTGGGATTTATGAGAATTTAGCTAGAATTGCGTGACTCTAGCTATTCATTCTTTTTTGGTTTTAGCTTCCTTATGGCGGCGAAAGATTAAATTTTTACTGGTTAAATATTAGATCGCTCCTTTTTCTTTTCCTTTCTTTTAGCGGTCCTAGAAAATCTGATGATATAAATCAGAAGTTACTGGGCATCCTCATATGTTGCATGTAGTACTTTTAGATTTGTCATTTGAAACGAAAACTGATTTTTTCAGATTTGCGAGCCTTCACTTTTGTGATGTCAATCAAATAACTTTTCCAATGGAAATAAAAAACCGACTTTTTTCCGGTTTTTTTTTTTTTTAAGATAGTTAATTCCTAGTTGATTGATGAATTGGTCCATTATTATTAGATACCATGGAAAGTGTTCGAGATGTGCTTGGCAGATGGGGAAAGAAAGTGGGAGAAGCGAGCAAGAAAGCTGAGGATCTCGCAGGAAATGTTTGGCAACATTGTAAGTACCTTAAGTTCATCTTTTTAGTTAGAAAATAGATTTTCTATTTGGTTTCTGAGTATTTGTGCTTTGAACAGAAGAAATGGGAACCTCATGCAGATGACTTTTGCGCAAAAAATGTTTTACTTTGTTGGCTTGGCTACTTCTTCGTATTAGCCTCTGCAAAAGGATGATAACCCCTTGTGGAATGACATCTATGATAGTTTTTTGACGATTAACGACTGTATTTGACTTGTACAAGGGCACGAGTTTTAGTTTGCTCCAAACGTTAATTTCCTTCTTCACTGTTTTTTTTATTCATCTCTCTGCAACCTGGACATGTTGCAGTTCTAGAAATTTGATTTACTTTACAACTGGTGCTTAGCTTCATCATAGATGAGGAAATCCATATTTTAGAGTAGGATAACCAGTCAATAGATCCTGCATCATAGATGGGTGGTCTGGTCTGTCTTCCCTTTTTCGAGTCCTCAACATAAAAAATGCCATTGTAAAGTTGTTAAACAGAATATCAAAGTGCCATTTTGAGCATTTAACTGTTTTATTCTTTATTCGTAAGCATTTAACTGTCTATATGTTTCAGAATGTTTGTAAATGTGTTTTGGTCTGCTGCAAGTGTTGGAAGTAGAGAGTGGAGCGTAACACTTATTTTAATCAATTGTTTATCTTCATGGCTTATGATGTGACTTAAGCCACAGCACCAACTCATTGAGGTTCATTTAATTTATTCTACATGGCTAATTTCTAAGCTCATAATTTGAAAAAAATTAAGCTTATTTTAAAATGAAACGGAGATATAGAGAAAGTTCTTGCTTTTGTAGATCTGTAGCTGCTGAGGAGTGGACACTGTCTGTTACCTTACTTTTTTTTTCATTACCATATCTGCCACTTTGCTTCTGCAGTTCTTCTTTACTTGGATGGTGAAGATCAAATTTAACAGCATCTTCTCCATCACAGAAACATGAAACCCATCTCTTAATCACATTTCAGTTTTTGTGCTATCTTTTGATAGTTTTATTTTAAGAAACCAATACGATTTTATTCCATTGGTATTCCTTTCCAGTGCTATTGTTGCTGTTTGATCTGTTACCCTCTATATACTTAATTCAGATGAATTAAATTTCATTGGCTGTGGAGATCAACAGGAAATTTCATCCCTCTTAGTCCCTCGCATTAGGTGTGGTGCCATCTGAAACAAGGAGCTAAAACCATTTCATGTTTTTGCCTAAGTGGGTTTCTGAAGATTCTGGCTCTTTATCTCCACTGCTGGATACCCTTTTATCTGTTGGCTGTTCATAATTGACCAAACTTTTTTTGGGGTGGGAAAGTCGTTTTCTGCAAACACAAACCTTCCCAAATTTTATAGGAAACCTTTCAAAAACTTTATGGAAACTTTTCCAAAACATTTAGGTAACTTCTACTAAACTTCTTTGGAAATTGTTTGAAACTTCATAGAACTATACATATGCATATACTCATATATACACAGACATACACACACATGTATACCCAGTTAAGTTTTTTTTAAACATATTTCTCAAAATAATTGGTTAAGAATGAAAGAAAATAACACGATTAGTTCAAATAAACTTATTTATTTAAGTAAAAATATGTTGCAGTCAACTAATTATTTTTATCTTACTTGATAATGGTATCAATAAGAAATTATCATTTATTACTTGTTTAAATCTATGTGAGTGTTTTTTTATCGATTCTTCTTTCTTTTTTGTACTAGTTTCTTGATAATTTCTTGTTTTTTCCTTAATGCGTCATAAATTTTATTTAACATATCTTACTTGTGTCATGTTTTATGCGTCTTATAAATTTTTTTCACCACCTTTTCTGTATCTGTTTCTTATTTCTTTTCCATTTCTGTTTCCTATTTTGGTAAGTACGGTCCCGTTTGCTATTTGTTGCTCCTGTATCTGTCTTTACCTTTTTGTTCCCATGTTAATGGTCGTGTTTAAGAAATTATTGTAATGGTTGGATGCGTTGTTGTATTTGTCAAAAACAATAAGGTACAATATATTCAATCCATAACTAGAATGGAGCCTCTTACAATGGAGGAGAGCTAAACGTAGGAAAGAGAGCTGTTTGCAGTCATCCTTTCTTCTCCTTTTACAGCATTGTATGCTCAACATGAAGGTAGCATTCCTTCAGTTTTCAGCTCAACATTAGGTCAAATGCACCTGAGTTCCAGCAGAATTTTTTTTTTAGTTGACATTTTTAATTACACCATCTTCACCCTAGTAACCAAGAAAAAAACTAGAACGCGTGAAAATCCTGTCACAAAAATTTATAAGACTAAAGGAGCCAAAATTCTTTAGATCATGTGAAAAGTCACTTTGCTGTCAGGTTTGCTGAACTGCATGTGCTATTCATTTTCAATGTCTTGAAACTTTCTTGTACGTCTAGATTAATTCCTCAAGCTTCTGCCTTTTGCTAGCCTTGTCTTTTTTGTTGCTCATGGATACATGCATATATCTATCTTGTTATGAGCTATTCGTGTGATATTCAACAATATGTGATCCATTCTCTGTGATGGAAACCTAGTTCCATTTTGGGAGTTTTCCTTGCTTCTGAGGGACTTTGTCTCATTAAGAAAAGATAAACTGTTCTGTTCTTGAGAGCTTTCTGATGCTTACGAAGTCATTCTCTGTTTGTCTCTGCTGCATGTTGCACAACTTTGATCCCTCTACATGAACACATGCTTCTTGGATGATTTGACTACATTTTTCTTGAGCATTAATAGTGGACTTTCGTGAAATCAGTGAAAACAGCCCCGAGCGTTACTGATGCTGCCATGGGAAGGATTGCTCAGGGAACAAAAGTGCTAGCTGAAGGAGGATATGAAAAGATCTTTCTGCAAACATTTGAGACAGTTCCTGATGAGAAACTGCAGGAGTCATTTGCTTGCTACTTATCCACATCTGCTGGCCCTGTCATGGGAATTTTGTATTTGTCCACTGCAAAGCTTGCTTTTTGTAGCGACAGTCCTCTATCATATAAAGTTGGAGATCGAAATGAATGGAGTTACTATAAGGTACTTGCCTTTTACGTACTCTTTTCCTGGCTAATTAGATAAAATGCATGCAGTCTCTTTTGTTTTGTTACTCTTTTGATTGGACTGCTTAGTGGTAATCTTGAAATGTCATTTTGGTGTTACTGTGAGATAGTTGTATCCGAAGACATTTTGGGTCTTTCTTTTCTATTTGTTGTGAATCTGAAAACGGATTTGGTCAGGTTAAAGAAAGAAAAAAAAGTCTCTATGCACTGAGCATCCTTTGTAAATCATATGTCATGGAAGCAAGAGAAGAAAATCTTAAATATGTGCATTCTGGTGCCATTTAATCTCTTTGAAGAGTGATGTGGAGAACAATAAAAATTAGTACCCTGAATATGAGTTTCGATGGTGTGACATGGGGGGCCTTTGGCTCAATGGTCACATTGAGGGTTTCTATTATAAGGTCTTGGGTTCAAGTCTCACCAGGGTAAATGGTTTTAATATTAAAAAAAAAAGGTTTTCCAGGTTTGGCTTAAAACTTAAGCAAATTAACAGTTGAAAAGAAAGACCTTTCAGTACCAAAGGAAATCAAAGATACTTCCTAGAACAAGAAAAGGAATTAGAGAACTACATTAATATTAATAGGAATGGAGTCTGAGACATGAAAGCTCTTGTAATGAGTTCCACTGTTGTATTACTCATGGGGAGATGAATATATGACAATTGAAGGAAAAGTAGTAGCCAGAAAATGCATCAGATACTCCATTGCCTGGGAGACAAAACCCCAAGATGTCACATGCAAAGGCCCTTCCATATGGCCATTTGGCTCACTCCAGATAGGCACAGGAAATGGGAGAATTTTACATGGCAGTGAAGAGGAATGGTAATTGTCATGACTGAGAACTCTCGAGTCCAAAAAAGGATGTGAAAATGATGAAGCTCCTGTCTATTTTCCTGTGCTTTGCCATCAATATGCGGGAGATTACTTCATCATATTTATGTTGATGTTGACCAAAGTTAATTTATATTTCAGGCAATTTTTGGCTGACAAAATACCAACTCTAGATGGGATCAGCTCATGTTAGGGTTTCATCAATTTAAAGAAAGATCAACCAAGATTAGCATGATCTTTCTTTCTCTTTTTTTTTTTTCTTTTGTTTATTTTCTTAACTGAAAATTTGTTCATTTGGGTGAAAGTCTTGACGAACCTTAATGGGTGAAGGGGCCAAAAGATCTCTACCCTATATTGGTGCATGAGTGGCTGTGCTTAGGTGGTTTGGGTGGATAGGGCATAAGTTTTTGGCAGTTGGAAGGGTTATCTTCGCTTTGTCATTTGTGACATATTTAAATATCACAGAAAACAGGTGAACCAGTTTATTGGACCATATGATACCAAATTGTGTGCCAAGAAAATTTTGACACTTCTAATAACTAATCACCAACTTACTTTCCAGTGCAATAAGACTACATCTCTTCTTGATGCTTGGTTGCATACATGTTCTTGTCCTATTTTAAAAATCCTCATCTTTTCTCAGAGTGTCAAACGTTTTATACTTTAATGTCATCTTTAGACTTGCATGAGATAAGTCATGCCGTATGACTCGGCTGAAATATTTCTTATTGCTTTACAGGTTCTGATTCCTTTACACCAGCTGAGGGCTGTGAATCCTTCTGCAAGCAAAGTCAATCCTGCTGAAAAATACATCCAGGTCATCTCTGTGGACAACCATGAATTTTGGTTCATGGGGTTTGTGTCCTATGATAGTGCTGTGAAATGTCTACAGCAAGCTCTAATAGCCCGAGGCACCCAATCTGTGTGACTTGGGGGGTCGTGCTATGGTATCAACTCAATCTCATAAGATGTGGTAATTGGAATCGCGTGAAAATTGTGTATCTGAAATGTCCTTAATAGTTAAAATTCACTATTTTGATTGGATCATCTTATCTTGTGAGATATCATTAAACAACTGATGTAAAATGTATTCTGTCCTGCTTTCTTCTAGATCACACATTTTTGTATCTTCAGACATTATTTGTTTGAATTCAATAAGGTCTACTTTTGGGTTGACTCTGTTTTTATTTAGCATGGACACCTCGGTTAGGAGTGAGTTGTTGTAAGTTATGGCAGAATTTAATCCATCCATAGCAAAATTAAGAGCTCTTAATCAAGCCAAATTTGTTTACTTGTATAATTTGCCATGACTTTCTTTTTCTTATACTTGATGGATTAGTTTACATGTGTTTATTTGGTATCAATCCTCTTAAAATACCTTGTGAGCCAGAAAAAATTTCACACTCCCACCCCCATCTAAATCTCTATCTTGAACCCAAACCATGAGTTTTTTTTTTTTTTTTTTCTTTCTGTGTTTTTGCAAATGATTTCGGTTTACGAAAAAATTGTTTAATGTTTTTTACTGTTAAAAGTTAAAACTCAAGAAGCGAGGATGAAGTGGTTGACAAGAAGGGAAGAAAGGAGGATGGTATTGGTCTTGTCATTGGTTTGCATGGGGACGGGCTTCAAAGTTCATGGCGGGTTTGCATTGGTTTTCATATACTAATCAATTAATTACATAATAAACAACAAACATGGCTCATGACTCTTTTCATCAGCCATTATCTCATAATCATTATATTAAATAAACTAAATTACATTAATTATACTAATTAATGAAATTCCATTCCTAAGCTAAACCCGAAAAATTAACATGCGAAGAGGAGGAAGGCCATGGAAGACGACGCAAACCGAAAGTGAGAGAAGGGACATTAGGTGATGGATTACCTGAATCTTGTTACCGCTGACCGGGCGACATCGGGCAACGATGTGTAGGCAACGGTAAACAACTCTGGAAGCGAAGAGATATGGAAAGACAGTGGAGGAGGAGAAGTTGCCGGAAATAGTTGGAATCCGGTACGGAAATGATCAAGGATGGGAGGGGAGGTACTGGGTAGGAAGTAGCGGCAGTTGAAACCTGAAATCAGGGATTTTCCGGCCGTAAGAAGGATAAAATTTGGATGAGTAGCGTTGTAACGGCAAGTTGGGTCAGGTTTCCGGGGTGATTTTGCCCTCGAACCTATTTGGTCCGTTGACAATTTACAAAACCATGACTTTGGACGGTTGTAAACAAGGGGTGGGCATTTACAAAATCTTATGAACGAAAGGAGGGACGGAGGCACTCATTCTTTTGAATCTACAAATTCATAGGGCTTGTTATGTGGAGCTTCTGATTTTGAGTGTTCACAAGGGGACCGAACCCCGGTTTTGAGTTTGAGTTTACTGGTTTGGCTGAACCTTCTCTGGATCGCCTCATTCACAAATTTCAGTCCGTGAAGAAACATTCCTGGAGTTTCTTCTGAGAAATTGACCTTCAAGCAAAAAATACTGAAGGGAAGGAACTGGGCTTCACAAATCTCTCTTCTGGTGATCTTTATTTCCTATTTAGTTGCAGCTTCAGCAAGGAGAGCCAACCCATCCCAATGGTCTTATATAATTCGTCAATGGTCTCATCACAAGTGGTTCTTCAAGCCACATCGCTCAACTATCATAGAATGGGAGGACAAAGGACCTTAAAGGAGGGTAGGTACCCTGCAACTAACATAGAGAAGGGTTATTTTCTATACACATACATCTCAACTCCAACCTGGCCAATAGATTGTGCTTCAAGGGCAACCAAAACCCATTGCTTCCAAGTTAAGGATTCTCTCAACCTTTCATTATTACTGCCTTTGTGAAATCAAAACCAATCTCCTCCTCAATTGATGGAGAGATCTTCTGCGCATAAATTTTAACTAAGTCTGATAAAACCCAGTCTACAACGGTCTTAAGTTTGAAAAAAAACTGAGCAGTCCAAGAAATTGGATAATGTCTACGTTTCCACCCCATGAGAAAGGGTGCAAGAACATTTAAATTAGGATACGGACAGCAAACAGGACAGCTTGAGATTGGAAATGGAGAATCAGGGCAAACGGTTGGAAAATGATTCACCAGGTTTGTCACCTTTGGAAGGTGAATAATTGGTTTCTTTTTGTCGACTACACTGGAGAGCTTCACTGATTGAACTTTTTGTTGATTAGCAGATTTGTCCTCTTTGGATCAAAACAGCGAAAGGCAGGGTGGTCCTCAGGTTAGTTCTTCTCTCCTTTAGTCCTTTTGCCTTCTTTGTTGCTTGCTGTTGTACTGTTTATGGAAGCCACACTCTCTGGGTTGCTAGGAAACGGAATGACCATTGCAAAAGTTAGTTCATTTAGCTTCAGTTGATTCTGTTCAGGGCTCTATACTCCATTCCTTCATCTGACTTGGTGACATTAACTGTAACTGTTAAACTGTTCTTTGCTTCAAAACTTCATTAGAGCAATGAAGATGGCCACAGCGCTTGGGGATCCCCAACCTTTCAGCCTGTCCTCTTGTCAGATGAAGAACGAAAGATCAGAATTGAACTTGAGACAAAAATAGAGAAGGGTCTTGAAGAAGAGTTAAAACAAGGTATATGCCATCTTGCCCTGCGCTTGCATAGCCTATACCAAAACCAGGAGGGGAACAGGAAAAACGCATTCACTGAGCTCAATGTTACCGTTCGGATGGAGGGTGAGTCCAAGATTGAAATATTTGAAATCAAGAAAGGGAACTGTGGCAAACTTCGGACTCTTAGTCCTGTAGCAGCTCACAAGCTGCCCTTTGCGGGGGGTTTCAGCTGGGCAAAAACTCTTCGATCCCATTCAACTTCAAAGATGATTAACCAAAAAAACGAGAGAACTGAGACACCCCGCCAATCTTGGCGAATAACTGGTTCTAATTGCGCTTCTTTGAATAATAAAAAAGCTGTACGTGATAGAAGAAACATGTCTCCCAGGGAGGGAAACAAGGTGCTTCAGTTGAGTTGGAGGAAGTAACTTACTCCCATGGAATTGCAGAGATGATATGTCGTTGTATTTTGTAAAAGAAAAATAAGCCATAGTTCTCCTTAATTAACTCTCTTTTGACCAGTAGCTTTGAGACTGTGTGAGGCTTCTGAACTGTTCTGTGAGATCAATCCATGTACGAGTTCTTCTGATTCCAATGGAAGCCATACCGGTTATTCTCAGTGCAGCAGACATCTCATCGTTTAAAATTTTAATCAGCTGTCAATTTTGTTACTGATATAGAATATAAGAACCCAGTAACAGGAGCTCATCAATTAGTATTTTTAATTCAGCATCAAGATTTTGCTCAAAAGCATTACTAAGTAGAAGTCAACAGCTTGCTTTTTAATAAACAAAGGCATGATTGTTGACACTGGGCATTCTTTGTTTTTTTTTCCTTCATAAAAACAATGATTAACCTATTAAACAACTTTGAGAATCTCCTTGACGGGTACTTATTAAGTGCAGTATCATTGTTCTGGAGCTTCAAAAAATGCTATCACGTTTTAACAAGTATAAACAAATAGTCAGCAGGCAATAAAAATTATACTAGCTTCTGCATACATGCCATCTAGGAAAATTTGCACTCTCCCTACTTAATATTTTTCTAATCCTCTTTTTGTTCATAAGCTTCTTAAAACAGTAAACTTTTTTAATTCATGCACAATTAGGGTTACCCACTAATTTACTCTTCTCAGTGTGAGCAGTTCTCTGTGAAGGAAAAGAAATATAAAAAACTACTTGGATGCTTGAGATATATCCATGCTAAATAAAACAAGGATTAGAGTAAAGGGTGATGCTCAAATCTCTTTTGGAATTTGTGCTAACAGAATGAGAGGAAATCTATCTGGGTTTTGGAAATCATTTTACATCAAAACTGGTAAGAGTGTGTCAATCCCCAGTATTGAGGGTTCTTTTTGAAGTTGGGAGGAACCCATGTTGAAGAGATATTGTTGAGGCACCTTGGTGTTGGAGACTGCATTGGAACCCTTAAATTCTATTAGGTATTGATTGAAATATCTATTATAATGTATCTGAGTAGAAAATTTGAGATATATTGTAAAAAAAAAAAAAAAAAAAAAAAAAAAAAAAGTAGAAAAAGAAAAAGAAAAAAACTGTTTTTTATTGACCAGGATCAACTCTCTTTGGGGTTGAAGCTCTTTAGGGGATCAGAACATAGAAAAGGGGGATGTGTGGAAGGTGAAAGGGCACCTTCCCTTGCAGGACTGTCTCCCGGACGAGAGAATTGGATCCAATGACTCTTGAGTGGGGAAGCAGATAAAGATTAAAGAATAAAAGTTGTCATCTGTAAGAGCAAAAATAAAGTCTCCCTGGGCACATGTAGGGTTGTAAAGAGTGAAGACCGTACATGTGGTCTCACTCTCCCTGGTGGGGGACCCTCTGGCAGAGCAGATAAAGGGTGAGCCCCAAATGACTGCTTTAGGTACTAAAAGGAGGGCAAATGGTACCTTGAGACCTGATCTGTTCTTTTGATAATGGATTTGGAGCCGTTGGTCCAGTGGGACCCAGATGATTTGTTTCATTTTAGAGAGTCATAAAGAGAGCGACCCTTTTAACTCAACTGTCATTACACAAATGCAAGCGACCCTTAAAGCATTTTTTTATGGACTCTTCCTTTACTTTCATTTTTTTTGGCAACCATCAGCTCACTGAAATACAGAACTTGGTTTTTAGTGCAAGAGGAGAACTGATGATTTAAATTCACTTACTCTTCACGTTTCAGGGTCTTTACTCTTCAATCTGCATTTGGGTTAAAAAGAATGCAAGGTTAAGTGCTCAACCTGCTGACACATCAATGAAGATTGGGTGCTTTTCTAATACTCTCCCCCCTTGTGACCACTGACAGATGTCTCAGATGACCTTTAAATTTGGTTGCTAATGGTTTTATCATGAATTACTGGACATTTCATGTGCTGATTCCAAGAAAAGCAGTCGCCCCAAGAGAAAAACTTTAAAAAAAATAAAATAAAATTTGCAGAGAGGTGAGAACGAGCAATTCTTCTGGGCTTGCAATTTCTCAAGATTGCTTCGTTTTCAAGAACCCTGCTTCCCATTTGGATTCATGAGAAACGGCTACCACGATCTTCTCAGGTTTTGAACTCAGTCAGACCTTTCTGGCATGTGATTTGACTGACAAAACACAAAGACAGGAATCCCATCAATTGGACTACAATTTGTTTTCGGCTCAGATATATTATTCTTAAATTTTCCACCCATATGACAAATTGGATTTCAGCAAACTCTTATGAAATGATGTTAAAAATTATCTCTATCAGTCAGAACCTATCCATTTTCACCGAACAAGCTCGTTCCTTCAAGCCTAGAGAATCTCACTGAAGCTTGTCTGAGAACCAGGTCATCGTTACTCATTCGTGGATCAATTCATGCCTTTGTGCAGTGTTTCGAGTGTATACTCTCATCTTCTAGTTGTCTTTCAGAATCATCTGGATGTGTCTTTGTTTGTCTCCATTGGAGTTGAGCTGACTCGTAACCTGGATAAGAGGCAACTCGGTGCCACACTGGGTCTGCTGCTAACCCAACATTGCTAATTCCTTGATTCATCCCAAGCAACGCTTCCATGGAAGCATGCACAGACAGTTATGCAAGCACGAACTGTAATAAAATACTAATGAATATTCTAGCTTAGGATCTCGACGATTGATTTTCACAGTGGGGTGAAGCAAATCCTTTTGACTCTCCAGAATCCCAGCTGTTTCAAATAATCTAATATTCTTCTACCGTGTTCTCTGATTGGAGACGATTTCTCCTCGGACAAAGTCCGTGATCTACTGGCGGATCTCTACAGAAAAGAAAAAGAAATCACTTAGCTGCTGCGCGAATCTTGCATTACCAGCAGCGTCACAGAAAAACTTTTCACTGAAACAACTTGCTAGAAAATTTGAAAGAGAGTAGCTGGTCCAAATTCCCAGCCATTGAGACTGGAGTGTGTAAAGCTCCAACAATATTCAGAAATCGAACAAAACTTGCTTTGACATTGACATCATTTCATAGGAGTCAGAAATTTCCATTAAGTTTCTGAAATGTTTCATTTCATAGGAGTTTTCGGAAGCTTCACTTCTTAATTTTTATTTCCAGTGATTAATGCTTCCATTTCTGCTTCAAATTTCTACTCCCTATTGTATTTCCTGCTTCTGCTTCTGCTTCTGCTTCTGGCAAGTAAGCTCTGATGATTTGATCCACATCAGGGCTCCTTTTAGGGTGCAGAATACCCACGTCAATGCTTTTTCTTCACGATTTTTAGAAATGATTTACATGCTTTAAGCAACTGTAACTTGAATTATGTGTGCACCATGCGAATTCTCTAAACGAGATGATTTCATGACATCCTTGAATGCAAATACCCCCAAATCTTTCCTCTAAAGTAATCAAACACCCCCTCTCATGATTAAGTCCAAAAGGTCCCATTGGAAAGAATATCTCCATTCCGATATTAAACTCTGATAACAGTGCGGAAACCATTTCAGTGTGTCAGGCCAAATCAGGTAGCTCCATTGATGGCAACCAAAGCATGGTCCGAAAGAGAAGCAATGCCTCGCCACTTCTTTTTTCCATGCCTAAGGCGAGGAAACTTTCATTAGATAGCGTTTTATCTAATCGTCTCGTTTGTCATCATCTTCATGTGAAGGAGTACTGAGCATTGTAGAAAGTTTATCTTTTCTGGATTGAGAGGGGAAGGGAAGAAGGAGAACACGAAGCACAGCAATGATGGAGGAGAGATAAGAGACAAAGGGGCACACCTTTATGCTACTCCCTTGAAGCTCTTTCTTAAGTGGTGGGAATGTCAGGCGGTCGACCCACACGCATCCCTACATCTGTTACAGAACCGTCAAAATCCCTTTTTATTCAAGCGGTCCTAATTCCTATCCCTCAACAATTAAAAAGAAGACCAATCATTATCTTCTCCCCCTTCAACGAAACCACTCCATTTCTCCCCACACAAATTTATGAGAAGAACAGAATCCATCTCACTAAATAGCTGTCAAGAAATGAAGAGCAAAAGACCCACATTATCTCTGAGACAACTTACAAGTATAAACAAAAGTGTGAACAGGAAAAGATGGAAAAAACCATTCACTTATTGCAATCCAGGATTGATGATGGAGTGAAGGCGATGATCAAACAAGCTGCTAAATGGGTCTGTAAGTGTTTGTGTTAATGTCTGAGTTAAGGGTGATAGGCGTCAGAGAGAGAGAGAGAGAGAGAAGAGGAGGCGTAGATAAAGGGGTAAGGCCGCGTGTAGATCTGTTTGTGTTCTCAGTTAGGTGGCGAGGAGGAATGCGGGTCCCTGTTAGAAAGTAACGATCTCTCGCCCAAAAGGCTGCAAAGAATAGAAATGGAAATCACGGTCGACCCACCCTTTTTTTCGTCTTGTCACCATCCAGCACCCCTTTTTTTTTTTTTTTCAGCAAAACACTGTCTCTCTCTTCCTCCTCCTCCTCCCTTCCAACCCCTCTCTCTGCCCGCCCTCCGTTACAGTTGACGGAGGAAGAGGAAGGAAAGCAACCCAGAAAAATCTGTCCTCGCTAGCTTCTTCCCGTTTGTAGTGGGGAGCAGAAACAGGCTACGAGCAGAAGCGCAGCAGGAGATTAACAGTGCTGCCACTGGCAACCACCCCACCCACCGGCAAGTAAGCCCGGGAAGCCTCCGCGACTGTTCATGTTAATGGGCTCTCTCTGTTGAACGCAAGCAGAGAGGAAACTGGAAAGGAAGGTGGCTGGCAATCGTTGCAGAGGTGTATGTGTATCGTGGGTAGGACTGAGGGAGAGTGCGGTTTCCCTCCAGCTGACAGAGCGCTGACGTCCGTCTCGTCAGTCCGTCGCGTCAGTCGTCCCGGTTGGCTGGGCGGAGTCACATGACCTTCTCTCCCCTCTTCACCGCCCTTAATAATATTTAATTATTCTTTTTTGGCTTCGTCTCCTCCAAGTCCCAAGATGTAACGTCTCCCCTCCCCTCCACCCGTTTCCCCTTTTCTTTTTCTTTTTCTTTTTATTAATATTAATTAATCCCTTTTTTTATTAAAATCAATCATTTTCCAGCGTGAAAAATCAGGAAATGGAAAGTTTTCATCACCGAAAAAATCTGTACGTACTATCATATTTCCATTTTTTCTGTCAAAACTGAAAAAAAAAAAAAGACTTCGCTTCTGGATCCCGATTCGAATACTCTTTGAAGCTTCGCACCGTATAAATTCTTACAGTATGAAGTCGGAGATCACTGCAGTGTCATTATTCTGTATGGGCCTCCGGACAGGGTACTACCATCCACCCGGCCGAGAACGGGGAGGTCTTTTTTTAACTATTTTTTATTTAAAAAAAATATAAGAGGAGAGCTTGAAAAAGAATTATGCATATTTAAAAAATGAGAAAAAAAAAGAAAAAAGGGGCGGTTTTTCTTTAAGAGACAGAGATATTAAATGGGGGTTGACGGGTAGGTGGCGTCACGCATGTCGGAGTTTGACGCACGTAGCCAGCAGCCTTAAATGCCGACAATTTATTTTTTTCCGGAGTACCGCCACTCTTATCTCTTGTATCGAAATGTTGAAGCACCACTCCGAATCTGTCAAGCTTCGAGGGATAAATCACAAAAGAAAAAAAAAATTCAAGGGAGAAGGAGAAGACTGCAAAACCCCGTTCGATCAGTTCCTTCTCCCCGTCCCTTCAAATGGCGACTCGACGTGACACCCCGATATTTAATTAAACTCCTTCCTGGCCTTTTTATAGCTTTTCTTTTCTTTTCGGAAGAAGAGGAGATTTCTGATTTCTGAATTCGTGAACTCGATTGATTTTTTTGTTTTTTTTTTTACTTGCGAGTAAAGACGTAAAACAGTAAAAGGGAAAAGCTGCTGCCTGAGAGCAGAATTACAGGCTGTAGCCGGTCTGATTACGGGCTTAGAGGAGAGCTTTCGGAAAGTATATGCGAGGGTTAGAAGATAACAAGAGCTTTTTGCAGGCGGGGAATTGATGACCACACTATCGCTCACTCTCTTATCTCATCTCTTTTCCCCCCCCCTCTAGTGAAAAAATGGTAAAGATGGCTGCTGCCGCCTTGAATTTTCTTCTCCAAGTTTTTTCCTTCATTTGGATCCGGATGATTATGTAGAGTTTCCGAGGTGGGTGAGGGCAACCGGAGGATCGAAGAGGATTGATTGAGATCGAGGCTACGGGAATTGTTTGGCGGAGGGGAGATGGAATTCGACGACCATGATGAAGGGGAGGAGGAGATGGAGTTGCCGCCGACCTACGAGCAATTGGGGAATTCGTCGACGTGTCGGGTCGGTGGGGGGAAGGTGGGGGAAGATGTGTCGGCGGGGGCGGCGAGTAGGAAGGTTGTTGGTGGCACCAGCGGAGGAAGTCGATACAGGGAGTGTCTGAAAAATCACGCTGTCAATATCGGTGGGCATGCCGTGGACGGTTGTGGGGAGTTCTTGGCCGCCGGTGAAGAAGGTACGCTCGACGCCCTCAAATGCGCCGCGTGCAATTGTCACCGGAATTTTCACCGCAAGGAGACAGACGGGGAGGTATATCATCATCAGCCCTTCTCTCCTTACTACCGCACGCCTGCTGGGTACCTCCATGTCGCGCCTCACCACCGTCCTCCCGCGCTGGCACTGCCTTCCACTTCCGGCGGCGGAGGGGGAGCACAAAGCCGCGAGGACCAGGAGGACATCTCCAATCCCAGCAGCGGCGGAGGGGGGATCGGCGGAGGAGGCAGCGGTGGACCATCGTCGAAAAAAAGGTTCCGCACCAAGTTCACGCAGGAGCAGAAGGATAAGATGCTAGCATTCGCGGAACGGCTGGGGTGGCGGATTCAGAAGCACGACGAGGCCGCCGTGCAGCAGTTTTGTAACGAGACGTGTGTGAAGCGGCATGTGCTCAAGGTGTGGATGCATAACAACAAGCACACCCTGGGAAAGAAACCTTAGCTCCTATTTCTTCCACTTCTCTCTGCCGGTCGTTCACTCACTCATTTTGCATCACGTTTAAGAGGCTTCTTGGTCGCTTGCTTCATCTTCACATGGAAGTTAGATACCTGGGAGGAAGATTTCGATTTTCGATCGACCCATTTGATGGGGGAAGCGAATTCGAATTCGTAGAGGCGAGATTCTAGCTAGGTGTAGTCTTCTTCTTTCTTCTTCCACTACCCCTTTTTATCTCAAAATTCTCTCTTTTTTTATTTTTCTTCTTCTGCTACTACTTTCAAATCGTGTTTGGATGCATGGCTGCTGCTGGTACTTTCTTTCTTACTTTGTGCATTATTGTTGATGGGCCATTGCTCATTAGCTTTGTTTCATTGGCACATGGAGAATTTAGGCTAACTAGACTGCTGCTTTTATATTTTACTGTTTCTAAGAGATGTTAGGGCTGTAGGGTCTTGTATTTTGGAAGGGCAGAAGAAATCAAAAGAGCTGGCTTTGTTCCTCTCTTTCTTTAACAACTTCGGCGACAGTTGAACCCGAACGAGATGGTTTTGTATTTTGCTCTAAGCAAATTCCAAGAGATGTTAGGGCTGTAGGGTCTTGTATTTTGGAAGGGCAGAAGAAATCAAAAGAGCTGGCTTTGTTCCTCTTTTTCTTTAACAACTTCGGCGACAGTTGAACCCGAACGAGATGGTTTTGTATTTTGCTCTAAGCAAATTCCGAGAAAAGAACCCAAACGTGGATGCCATGCAAGGCTGCTGCATTTCCGTGCAATGTTTCTGTCCTTTGGTAAAAGAGAAACTCTCTCAGGCCTCATCAGTCTGCCCCATTTGGAGACCCCAGAGAGAGAGAGAAAGAGGAGTGCAAATGCATGTAAAAACTATATATGGAGGCAATTGAATGTAAAATGCAGTGTCTGTGATGGTTCTGGTGTGTATCTCTCTTTGTCTCTCTCCCTCCCTTTATCATCTTTTCTATTGAATGCTCACCCTTGCTTGACTTCCATGCCTGACCATAGCTGCGTCTTAATTATCTAATATAGGCCTGTTTTTAAATGGTCAGGAGTCTGCTCTAATTTTCACACCTTTAAATGGCTCAGCCTCCTCTACTTGTGCTTTTAAGACAGCAAGATACCTCCTTCTCCACGGTGTGGCATTTAATACTCTCATTCTATATCCATTAACTTATCTTCTCTCATCCTTCTTGCTTCTAATTTCAGCACAGTTCTTCTGCTTCAAATTCTGGGTTTTCAGATGAACTTTGCTTTTCTGTGTTATACATCAATGGGAAACTGATCTCTTTCTAAAATGTACTGGTTTCAAATTTCAATTTCGTGAAATGATCCAAACAAGCAGACGCTGGATTTAGTATTCGATTTAAAAGTTGAATTACCAGATTCTATTTTGGTTTTTGATGTCAAGACAAAACTTTTCGGTATCCTGAAAAAGGATTTTTTTTCTAGTTTACCAGCTTCCATGGCTGAGGGATCCTTTCTGAACCTTCCAGAATGGGAGAAGTTTTTGCTCTTTTCAAGATTAATAATGTCTTTTTAAGAGCAAATTCTGAATCCTTAAAGAGGTGAGGATTGGCGTTGCTGAGACACCCAGAAGAAAATGGAATCTGTAATTTAAGATGTTTCTGCATCTGGGGATGGTGGTGACGTCTTAATTTCCTGAAAATAGAAGTTGACATCTGTTTGGTAATCAGCTTCACACAAGCTGGCTTGCTCCATAATTCAATGGCAGGTAATCAGCTCCTCGTCGTGGTGGCCTTCGTCATCACCTGTTATTCTGCTCTCTGGTGGTCCTGACCTCCTGAGACATTGCTGCTCAGGCCAGTACTTTGTGTGATTTGTCTCGACAGTGAACCCGTTAGGAAGTTTTTGTATAAAACCCTTCAGTGATGGATTCAGACATCCCAAGATCAGAGACATCAAAAAATGCAAATGCAGACAGTACTCCGATTGGCCTTGCTGGTGGCCAGAATCACAAGTTAGAACTTCTAACTGGGTTAAACTTCCGTTAAAAATGGTTTTCTCCAGATGATCAGAGCCATCATATCGTGCAACAAACCTGTTTGAAACGAAAATGGCTTCTGGGATTATCCAGTGCCAGCCAGCTTTTTCTGATTCGGAGAGTTCAAGATCATCATCTTTAATCTGTCTTTCACTCCATCAATGTGCCTTAATTCGTTCTGCTGCAACAAACATTAATCACCGTTTGATTATGTTGAGAAGATGTTGTTTAGAAGCAATAACTATTTGCTATCTGATTAATGGAGCAATAACTGTTTCACAAACTCCACTTTATTATTGATTGAACTGAGAACTAACGGCATTTATATGTTTCAAAGCTCAACATGATCGAGGACAAGCGGTTGGCAATCTCATTTAACTTACTATCAGTTAAATCGTCCTTGAAAGATTGTCTGCAAATATTAATGGCCGAGTTACTGATGGCCAGCAGTTCTTAGCATTTGGTGGTTGATTCAGTACTAATCAGTAGGCTCACTTCAGGTAAGAAAATAAATGAAACGTGTTCTTAATTTGCCCGGAAGAGGAGCAATCCATTGATAAAAAGAAAATAAAAATTCTTCTGGTTATGCTCAAAGTAGTGGTGTCAGTGGGTGTATATAATTGGTAGTCTCCCATTTAGGGTTTAGGGTTTAGGGTTTAGGAGTAGAGAGGCTTAATTTTTCAGAGATTCTATGGAAACTTGTTCAACCTGAACTTGGAGAAATTGAGAATCAGATGGCCTGTTCTGTATATGATTTCTAATATTTCTCTAATTGTTTCAATTCTGATCCGGTCGATCAGACTGTCCCTGTACCACATCAGGTACTGGATGGTGGTCAGAATTATGGAGAAAAATGTAACACTTGTGGGGTCCCACCTAGGGTATGTACAGGACTTTTAACCCTGCGAGTGAGGGCGCAGCGAAAGCTGGGCTTTCACCTCCCAACCACAGCCCCTTTTAGAGCGTCCAAGGACACCCTCCTCCAAAAAGAAAAAAAAGAATACCACCACATGAGTTCCAAAAGCCTTGATGACAGCTCCACAGTGGGAACATTTTTGGGTTCAGTATCAGTTACATTATGTCCAAGGGAGGAGGGGGGTTGTACCTTGGAAAGGGCAGTGGTGGGGACTGGCGGAGGCGCGTGTAGCTCTGGGGTGATACACAGCAGCAGCAGCACTGGTGTCGGATGGATTTGTCTTGCTATTGTTCCTATTTCTTGTGAGCCATCGACTTGCCATTTGCTTTTGGGCTTCTCTTCTCAATTATTTGTGTAGTTGCTTCGACTTGTTTGGCATTAGAAACCGTATCACCTGTCTCTGAATTGACAATGGAAACTGATGATTCCACCGCCGGTGCAGAGTACTCAGTAGGCCTTGCTTTCATGTGATCAGACGTACTTGATTCTCCCCTCCTTGGTGCAACCATAATACAACCACTAACTCTTTAACTTTAACACGTAAAAAGATAAAAAGTGCCTTCATAAAAGTAATTTTCTTTTACACTTTGATTCTAGGGATGAATCTATACCACTTGTCACTCTTTCTTCTTGAGTTCCTTCCTCCTCCAAATTCATTGCTTCAATCCAATACCCCAACCCACTTTGAATTTGATTGATTTTCCCTTCTAAAGTGTTATTCCATTCATAATTATCTTTTTTGTTGCTTCCTAAGTGTTTATATTTGTGGGTTGTGCATGTACTGGCGTATTTGATTGACTACATCGGTATTGTTTGAGTCAACAATTATAAAGCTCTTAGTGAACTCTTTTAGATAGGCGTTATTGGGTTAGAGAACCGTTTGAATTACATAAATGAATTTTTGTATCATTCACTTCAAATCATAGTTATTCTATACACACTTTCTCTTTGAAATCTTCCTGTATAAATACTCTGCCAACATCCAATTTATCTATGGATCACCCATAAATTATTGTTAGTGAAAGTATGACCTTGATTGTTACTATTTTGACCATTAGACTTAATGTTTCCTTGTAATCCAATCCGTATTGGTAATTATACCATTTTGTAACTTATCTTTTTTAGTAAAATTTATGTTTAGCCATCTAATTTACATTTGATTTTTTAAACCCCCTTACACCCCATAATGTTTTCATATGAGATCTATGAACTATATTTTTACTCTTGTTATTGTGCATCATTTCAATTTCATCAAGCATTGAGAAGTTCAATTGCAAACCTATGCCAAGAAGTTTATAAAGAAGTGATGGGTTTGCCTAAGCTAGCACAAAATTTCTAAAGCCATAAGGGATGCTTTTGCGGTTCCATGTCTCTCAAAAACCATAAGAAACACTTTTGTCGGCTCCATGTCTTTCATTTTTTGCTCGCTTACACATAACAAAAGTCCAAACATAGGCTCCAAGTTATTGGGCAACAAGCTTGCTATCAATACAATCTTTTGGCCGGAACTGGCTCTTTCTAATGTGGTCATAAGTATCCACTTATAACACAATGGTACCTCATTGTAATTGATAGTTTCTTTGATGCTTAGTAAGTAGTTCGAGAGGGTTATATGTTCACTTAAGTGCATCTCTACTTGTTTATTGTGTATCATGCTTCCTTGTGGAGGATTTTTCTTGTTCAATATGAGACCCCATTGAAATTTTTTTCATTCAATAGCTCACATCTTCTACCTCAATTATGTCCATGTTATCGCTAGATTCCTCTATTGTATGATTATCATTTCGACCTTGCGTTTCTTGTGACTTATGATTTCAAACTTGAGAGGTTGCAAATGGACTAACAGAGGGCTTTGAAAATTGATTTTGATCCAATTTATTTGAGTAAATTGATCTATTGTGCTCCTAATTGTTAAGATGGTACCCCTCACCTAGATAATTGGATGAATATTAACAAAGTATCTTCCCACAATAATAATTTTGCTAAAGGGAGTTGATTAATGAGAAGAAGAAAGAATCATGGTTGCCAAGAAAGCACAAAGAATAATTCTTGTCAAAGGTGATATGCTAAAAAAATTAGAGTTGATGTGAAGTACTTTGAAAATATTTTCCCAAAATCATCATAACCCACAAAAATACTAGACACAAACTTGGAATAAGAACTATTGGAAAGGCAAAGATCGATATAAACAAATCATGTGGTACACCAAAAATGTCTAAAATTTGTGGAGAGGTACTTGCAAGCATCATTGATTATCCCATCTCAATAATGTGGTGATGTTTTTTTTTTTTTTTTTTTTGCAACACTATTCTATTATGGAGTGTAGATGTTGGATTTAGTGTATGGGGTTATAGATTAGATCACATGAGGTATATTCTCCACCACGATCAATTCAATAGGTAAAAGTTGTGTTCATTGTTTTTTTATTTGTAATTTGTATGTGGAAACATTGAAATTAGAAAATATTTTAGAAATACTTCATATAGAATACGTAAGAAAATAAGTGAAATTATTTACCAAAATGACATAGATGTAACTACCAAAGTAAGACATGGAGGACGAGGGACCATGCATATCATGAATCTGATAGAGACCCAGAATTACCCCCATCGAAGAAGAGGAAATTAAGGAAGAAGAAGCAAGAGAAAAAAGGTGGCATACATGTGGACGCATGCACATGCATAGGGGGCATAGGAGCTCAAGGGCAAAAAAGGAATATGATACTCAAGGGCAAAAGTGGAAATAAGATTAAAAATCAAGGGTAGAAATGAAGTCCTACCTTCCTTCTTTTGATGGATCCCCCGAATTTTAACTTTCCTTTGCTAACGAATCTCTACACGATATGATTGTAATTGATCTAGAAATTTCCTAGATTTTCTCATTTTATTTTATAGGGAGCGTAATTGATTGAGGAGTTTACCTAAACATGTAATGAAAAAAATATAAATAGGGGTCTTTGTTGAAGAAAAAATGAATGAAGTCTATTCCTTAAGTCTCTCTTGCCTTGCGCTCCTCTCCCTCTCTCCCACTTAGTCTGTCTGTCTCTCTTTCTCTCTCTCTCTCTCTCTCTCTACTTCTCCCTTGCCTAAAAGAACCTTAATTTTTTTTAAAAATCAAAATAAGACCGATTCATTAAAGAAAAATCAAAATAGACTGAGAATAATGTTGAAGCAAATGATATCGAATCTATGAGTTCACATTATTACTAGGGAAAAAATACAAGAAAAAAGTGAATATCAAATCATTGGATAGAAGAGCCTTAAAAAAAGCGATAATGTGCATATATGACTATGATATAACAATATTTAGTGAGTTAAAATACTAACAATAAACTATCTTGAAATGAATGAATATTGAAGCCTCTATATAAACATGGAGGACCATGAGAGATGTGTAACATAATATCATTTGTTTGAGTTCTACTATGTGAAATGTTATTAATAAATATTGTCAATGTAAGAGGTGAGTTTTAAGAACTGCCCTACTTCATGGGTGACATTATGTTTTGTTACCCATTACCCTATTATTTCCATATTGGCTTTCAGTTTCCATGCGAATTTTCAATCAATTGGCAATTGGTACGTGTATTTTAATTGCTTTGTGTTGGCATTGCTCTTGTTCGTTTAATCAAGAAACGAGTTTTGGATTTGAGCAGCTGCACCTCCTTCACCATCATCTCCCACTCTGTCTCTTTTCTTTCACTGCTTCCGCCATTTTGAAACTCTCCCTATCGAATTCCGCGTACTCCATCCCGTACTGCTCTGCCGGGATCCGCCATAGATGCTTCTACTTGGGCACGTCGTCGTCGCTGCCCATATTTTATTCCTTGCGTTGGGGTCACCGCTTCCCAAATAGGGTGATCGGCGATCTGATCCTCGTCGGAGGCGGTGGAGTACCCGTCCCGCACGATCCGGTTCCCGGTGAGACATCTTCCTTCTTCTGGGTCTCCTCGAATAGGATATCCTCCGAGACGTGGTAGAAATTTGCAAGCAGATATGAACATCAATCCATTGGCCTCGCAGTCCTACTTGGTGGCGTGGCTGATCTAGGAGACGTAGAAGACCTGCGTGACATCGGAGAAGGGCGAGAGCTTTAGCTTAAGCATCAGGTGCGTCGCCGATATTGCACCGAATGTGCTCGATTGGCTGGTCGGCGGACCAGAGGGGAAGGGGACGAGGACAGGATGCAACGCCGTACACCTTCCAGGGTCTACCGAGAGTGTGGTGGAGCCGAAGAATCTCTGCCGGAAAGTTACCGACCACGATCAGCCCCACGCCGGGCACTCTGAATTCCCCTCGTCCTCCTTCCCAAATTTCTACTGAAAAACAAAACAACTGTCAAGAATTCAACAAATATGTGCAGAAGAAGAAGATGACGCTGAATCAAATTTCCACCGAACCATTCCCTTCCCTTCGCTTATTTTTAAAATCTAAAATAAAATTTTTAAAAATCTTTTTAAAATTATAAAAAAACTTAAATTAATGAAAAAAATGTGAGAAAATAAAAAGTAAAACTGACACGACACATCGATGATGTGACAGCCTATGTGTCTGATGGGAAAGCATTCTGGTGATGTGTAATGATGATGGGGCATGGTTGACGATGTAGTAGCTCATATAGAACCCGCCGTCAATGTTGACTTATTGCTTTGAACTGATAAATATTTTATTAAAAGTGATTAGTTCAATAAAATCTTTTTTTAACTAAATTAATTTTTCCTTAATTTCAAAAAATTAAAATTTTAAAAATATAATATATTATTTACCATTTAATTACGAAATACATAGGCAGCATTGAGAATTTAAATATATTTTTTATTACCAAAATAATTTAATAATTTAAATATATTTTTCATGAAACCAAAATAAGTTTTCTTATATTAGAGTAGTTTTCATAATATGTCTGTAACCTCTGGGCCCATCCCAATGTCACAGTTAAAAAAGGAAACCAGTTGTTGTCCATGTCGTTGAGGCCCATTTGGGTTGCCTATTGGACTGGACTAGATTCTTTCTGGATTAGAACGTTGAGATTGGGATTTAGGCTCAATCCCATAGAGATATTTGTTGACTTTGACTAGTCTAGAACAAATTTGCCTTGAACACCGGGGTGTAAGCACAGCCATCCATTTTCCGACCAGTCCAAGCCAGGCTCTGCGTCCATCACATGTTATCGATTCCCATCACATGGTGCCCAAATTATTTCCTTATTGACTAATTTTTTAGTTAATTATTCTTTATTTCAAATGAGATAATATTTTTTATTTATTGCCAAAAAAACCCGAGCTTTCTTCAAATGAGATGGACTCGACTCACAGTCGACCCGATCCGAGTCTTGAAGAATTCTAGCCGGGTCCCTGTCCACAGTCCCAAAACCTGACTGAATATGTCTGTGGAAAGATCCCAGCCATCAAAAGCAATGATGATAAGTGATGAGATCACAGCGCTCCACGTCCAGATCAACGACTACGTTGACCTCGAGTTTGCTCGAGTGGGCCCACAGCCCCTTGGGTTCTTCCCTTGTCGTGGTGAGCAATCTCAATAGAGAAGCTTACAAATCTCGAGTATTTTTTTATGGCCGCTTATGGAGATTCTTTGATAGAATTAGTTGACTCTGAAATCCGACCACCCACTGTTTCCTTCGTCATCTTCATCTTCATCTTCATCTTCATCTTCTTTTGGTACGATTAATCTCCAGTACTACTTAATAGCAATAAATATACGAGAGTGATTGTTGAGCGCGATAGTTGTTACAGTGATGAAGAGTAAATTGAGAGGATGAAGACGAGCCGTCCCACGTTTTCATTTTCCGAGTGAATTTGTTCTAGAGAAGAAGATGGAAGAAACATACAATATATGGTTGACAAGGTCACGTATTTCCACCAACAGATTGTGTATCTCCTCCCCTCTGTGACAAAAGAACATTAGCTGGATACTTCTTCCAGCAGCTTGTACCTCCGGACCTTTCCTCTGAAAACCTGCTTCGATTTTACGATGCTTGACATGTCGTCCGATCTCGTGCGCTGGACGGTGGACTGCTTGGACCTTTCCGGCGACCGCTGCTTCTTTATCGGATTGCTTAAACTCAGAGGAAATTCACCTCTCAGCAGCTTCACACCAGCCACGACGCGGCCGCTTCCTTTGTTAGTATTTAAATTACCACTTCTCGGGGAAGGAATCGGAGTGTCTTTCACAGCTCTCCCATCGTCTTCTTTGAGGCACCAGTTGCAGTACCGGTAAGAATTGGCTTTCGGGTAAAGATTGCTACAATACCTGAAAATAGAAGCAGAAAGAAATCAGTTCTGATCACCTGCGAGAGAGAAACGTAAAGCAGGAAGGAAATAAGGAAAGAGAAAACAAAGGAAACCCAGACGAGGAATGGATAGAAAAGAGTGGAATTTCCACCTGTGCTGAGATCGGACGAGGCAGTTTTTGCATCTGTAGAGCTCCGCAGAGAGGCCGTAATCGCCACACATGCAGCACTCGAGCGTTGGTGGTTCGTCTCCTCTAGTCGAAGCAGCCATCCCTCATCGAAGAGAAGGAGAATTCAGATAAATTATTACAAGAGAAAACGAGAGAGAGAGGGTCAGGAGCACAGGATCGCTACACAGGCGGGGGGGAACGGGTGTCTGGTTTGTTTCTGGGTCGAATGTCACCTCAGTGGATGGCGCGCACGTGAAAAAGCAAGAGCGAGAAGGAGAGGAGACAAGGAAGTGGACTGGGTCTTAAAGATGCCGTCAAGGGTAAATCCGTTATATCATGAAAGTGCAACGTGCTACCATAACTCGCGGCGCCAGCAGTGCCGCCAGCGATGAGGTGAGAGAGCACGCATCTCAACCTCCTCCGCGCTCTTTAAACACAACAGAGCTGCAGAGGTGGGCCCCGAGGGAGGGTTGCACGTGCAACCTCAAATGTGATCGCTGTCCGGAGATGAAGGTAGACCCGGGGAGGGGAGGAACGGCCCATCCATGGCCTCGGGGAAAAAGAAATCTGTATGTGCAGCGTTCACAGAGTTCCTCCGTACTTTTTATGCTTTGTTCTTTCCTTCCATTCGCCACCGGCTTTTACTCGGGAGATTTATGTTCTTGCGAAGCTGATTTTTTTTTTGTTTTTCTTTTGCTTCTTATGATTCCTCTCTTTCTACTCTTTTTAAATTTCTCGAAAGAAACTGGCGATTCGTACGATCTCATCAGATCTTCCATTTCCCTCCGCTTGAGCTTTTGCAGATCTCTGTATACATTGAATTCGACTGGCAAGAAGCAACTCGTATATAAATATAAACAAAAGGAGCTTTGTTAATTATTAGGGCATGCTCTGGATGTAAAAAGACCCACAGGAGACCCAATTCAGCAGCATGCACAGCCACACCCACCACCCATTTTTTTCTCGATTCACTGTTCTGCTCTTAGCGTGAAAAGAATTCCCTCAAATTGGAACGATCAAGTAAAACCTAACTGAACAAGAATGCCTGCAATTCAGTAATTACTCACTAGAACACATATTTAAGAAATTCCAGAAGCTCTAGATCCAGAATTAAAGATTGAAATCGATTATCAATTCTATAATCTTGAATGAAAAGCATACTAGCATTAATATCATATGAAATCAGAGCTACCTAGTTACCACGATTCTTGAAGCTTCCGTGAGAAACAAAGCTGATTAGCTCTGAGCACACTCAAAAGGATGCATTGTTCCTTCAGCAAAGTCATGCATTCTGAAACGCTCCAAGAGTTCAAAGGGTCTGCTGATGCCATATTGATTTCATGACAATCAAGGTCGAAACCAACGGAATCAACAGAAAACTAAGCGATGGAATTCACCTTTTTCATTCCAGAATCTAATAAATATGGGAATAAAAAAAGTTGAGCTGAACAATTGAAAGTGCAACCAAGATTTTCTGCACCATCCAGCCTCTTTTCTTTTATCTTGAAAATGGTTGCATAATTGAGGTGGGGTTGAGTACTACACTGATAAGAATGCCCTTTTCAAGTCCTTTCCATCACATCCAGATCATATTTCACACCCAGTAAATTCACACACAACATGGTCAGACCATCTCAAATTGCTGCCCTATTTTCTCATCCATAGTCACTTCCTAAAGTTTTCTTTTCTTCAAGCATTATCATCTTTGCATACTCGTTGTGAGGATTATGCTTTTTTCAGCTGCTCATCATTACCCCCATAAAACATCACTTCCAAACAGTTATTTTATTGAATTTTGCCTTCACCCTTTTGGTATGCACTTATTACATAAACACTCCAATTCTATTCCTACTATAACCATCTTTCAGTTTATTCTATAATTCCATTCTCTTAAAGCTATTCTTCCTTGTCAGTCATAACGCCAGGCGATGAAAGGACATCAATTTCTTTGTGTGTCATCCTGAAATATCTGGGTATAACTCGGCTTCCATTTACCCATATTCATAATTAAATTTGTCAACCAAAGTTGTACATTATATCTTTTGTTTGAGATAAATTGTAAGTTGAAACTCTTGCCTTCTGGAGCGCACCTTCACATTTCTAAGTTTACATCCAAGCCATCATTGAATTTATCAGAAAAATGTTTGGAGTGTTTGTGCCAAACAAAAAAAAAAAAATATGAAGACTAGCCAATGCCCCGTCTTCTTGTGGAAATAGCAGATGTTTGGAATACTTCAGGAGATTTCATTTCATAAGATGTATCTAGCACACAACAGGGTTTTTCTTTCTTTTACATATTTATGTTGAACCCCATACCCTGGTCAGATTTGAACCCCAAGACTTCACACTAGAAGCACCCGCTTGCGGCCATTGAGCCAAAAGCCCAATCCATGCAGCAGTGTTTGTTGTCAGCAGCTATTTTCATGAGACCATGCCAAAATGATAACATTGAGCACTAATCACCTGATTTGCTGCTGAACTAAAAGAGATCTTCATCATCCATTCCATTTTAGATGTTTGAAAATGCTGTGTGAGCCTTAATTCATGAAAGATCCAGTCTTAAGTCAACTTGATGATTTTTCGAACTATGAAAATAGTAGATATATAGATCAGTACAAGAATTATTGTTCAACTAGAAATCTTAGTCCATTTATAGTAATTCTGTATTCCCTATATCAGTGGATAAATTCAGATAACTCACTTTTCTCCCACTTCCTCCACTTAGAATTTCATTTCTTAAAATGATCAGAGCTTAGGTTCTTCTCTCTGGTTTAGATTCCCCACCAATTCCAGACAGAGATGAAGAGTCCATATAAAAAAGTCTCCTTTTCTTTTCTCTCAACATTCTCTACTCTCTCTCTTATCTTTTTAGTTCTTAGCAAAAAGGAAAAGGTATCACTCACAATGAGAAAGAATTTTCTTGAAAAACTTACAACACATGTTCACGGCTCAACAATTTGCGTTGGTTGGCTTCCATAGCACTCAACACATCTGCAGTCTCTGGTCCAGCCGTTCCACCAGCTACTATTGATGGCACTTCCGATTGAGGAGTCCATATCTACAAACAGAATTATGAGAAACTTCTTACATCCATACCTAAGTTTTATCTTCATTATCTAAAGCAGATCATACCTTGATTGTGTCATCAATTCCACTTGTAGCGATAGTGCAATCAAAGGGATGGCACTGAACACAGTTGACAACTGGAAAAGTATAAACCCTCTCAATCAGAAGACCAAAATAATTGGTGAGGATACTGATATTAGAAAGAAAAACCAGCATACCAGCTTCATCTCCAGCAAGCATTTTAACCAACCTTCCAGTTTTCTTCTCCCATATAAACCATCTCCCATCATCACTTCCACTGGCAATATACTCTCCTGGGGTATGGAATGAGAATTGCAAATTAATAAAATCATATTCTATACATAGAAAAGATGATTCTAAAAACTCCTCCAATACTAGAATAGAATTGGGGTTAGCATGCCAATGACATTTGACTTTCTTTATTCCCTTTGCATTATATATAAAGCATTAGAAGAGAACAAGTGTAATTAGTAGAACTAACCATTTTGGCCCAGAAAGCTGGCCTGTTTAATGTCTGTTCCAACATTGTAGTGCCCCACATATCTTTGTTTCATATCAATCACAACTTCTGGCTGCAATAAAATAGCCATCATAAACATTACTAAGGTACGCACAGAATTGAAAATCCATGCATACTCAAATTTTATAGACAAAACCTAAGAGAAAACTAGCAGGATGACATCAGTGTTGAGAAATGTCATGATGGGAAAAGAAATTTTAAGACCTTATAATATATTAGTAGTCAGAAAGTATACCTGATAAGTTAAATTTTCAGTTTGAGATGAAGATGAAGGTGACCCACACGACCCATTTGGTTTACAGTGAAACCTCAAATTCAAACTCCCACGAAGGATTCCTGATTCAATATCGTGTCCCTCATCATCCAAAATTGATGTTTCAAAATCCAGTTCCATATCCTCTTGAATGTCTCCAGCCTCCCTTTGAGATCTAGGACAATCTTGCAATGCATCAGAATTTGCTTCTTTCTGATGATTTACATCATGCAATGATCTTGATTTTCCCTTCCTTGATTCACCTATTGATCCATCGTTGTTTTTTTCTGCAGCTTCTGCTGGAGAAAGTTAACCAATCAGAGAAAACATCTTTAAAAAGAATATCCAGTTTAAAGAATTCTGCAAACCAGAAAAATGCTACTTAATCAAAAACATTATAGAGTAATTGAAGTTTCACATTAAATGCAGTCACCAACCTGAAGCTAGATGCTGTTTTATATTCTCCACCATTTCAGACACTTGGAAGTTGGATGGAGCCAAATGATGTGCAACCATCGCATGCTCTAGAGCTTCTTTATGTTTTCCTAACTACACAGTGTACGAGAGAGGCCAAATTATCACAGTAATGAAAGAAATGGGAATGAAATAACTTTAAAAGAGTAATAACACATCGCCCTTCTTGGGCAACAAATGACCACTACCCTGAGCAGTATGCATCAATATCTTAGGTCAATAATGTCTGCTACGTCACTTTATATACTGATACAGGATACATGGGGTCTGCTTTGAGACCAGGACATGGTGGTATATCTGAAATTACTAAACAAACTTCACAAAGAGGGAAAGCAACAGAAAATAAACCTCTAAAAGGGCTTCTGCCAGGCAGAAATATGCTCTGTAAGATGAAGGATCCTTGCTTCGAGCTTTGCTGCAGTCTCTAATAGCCATATGAACATCATTTTTCCACTTCCTCTGGAAGAGAAAATAATATTTAGTAATTTTGAGAAACAAAAAATTCACAAAGGACTTTAGCAGTATGGAATCTGTAATGAGCGAATCAAGATATCCAAGAACCTTGAGAAACAGTGATGAACGAGTACATAAGCAACTATTCTCAAGTGCAGGTCCAAAATGTCGAATTCTGCCATCAAGTAATTCATTACATGCTTCAATTCCATTCAAATAATCCGATCGCTCTAAACACTTTTCAGCAGCTTCAAGTAATTCCTGGCATTGCTGAAGCTGAAATCAACACGATTTAGTTGGACAGAATGTAATTTGTCATCAGACACCAAAGAGTCAAGACAGATATTCACTTGAAAAACCAAAAGACATTAGGGCCCAAAGAAAATTCAAAAACAAACCTTCATAGGATTGTTGCAGTTTTGGATGCCATCATTTGAACACTGAAAATGTTTTGCCATCAGATCCTGAACTGTTTCCACTTCACCTGGTGTAGGAGCTAAATGCAATTGCTTTGCAAAATCTTCTACAGAGTATCTCAAGACACCTTTGCTGCCTGCAGCACATAAGAAAATTATACTTGAACCATAAATTTGCATACTGACTGATAGCATTTACCAAAATACCATTTTGGAGATGTGAAGAAGATACTAAAACCTGAAGAAAGTTTGAACAGTAAGGGCTAAGCAGAAATTCAATGTGTTTTTTGCTTTGTTCCACACAATCTATGCTACAAAATAATTTCAATGCCGCAAATGTTTATCCAAACAATGTACAACCAAATCAAAGACTTACTAAATGGTCTTGTTTACATGAAAAGTTAAGAAAGATACCAAGATTTGCATCCATTAAGTAGACATGCTCCCCACTATAACTAACAAGCACCTCTTCTCCATTTGGACTAAAAGTAACATGAGTCAAGTGCAAAGTTGATCTGCCCTGAAATTAAAAAAATATATATATATTAAAAAGAAAGAAATATGGGTTCCAGTACCACAAAAGACATTCAGTTTCCTCCAAAGAAGAAGTGCTTATATGTGTTTTTTAAGGAGTGCCTGTTGCTATGACATTCATTGAAATTTCATGGTTGTAAGCTCTAGTACCACAAAAGATATTCAGTTCCTTCCAAAGGAGAAACGCTTTGATGTGTTTCAAGGAGTGTCTGTTGCTATAATATTCATTGAAATTTCGTGGTAGTAAGCAAAAGGTGCTTTCATTATGAAGTACTTAAGGAACTTTGGGTCAAACCCGATCAGACAGATGCATCGGACAGAAATAGTTAACACATGGAGGTGGCTTCATCCTCTTCTCAGAAGAGCTTAGCGGCAGAAGCATTCTTCTATCATATAGTCGAGCATAAGCATCACTGAAAAATTAAAGAGACAAAAACATTTAATTTAGAAACTTTTAAGGAACAGCAAAATGTAAGCAATGCATACTCAAGAAGAACATATTCAAATATAGAAAATTACCTCCCACCAACAAGAAGCTGATGAGGCCGTGTTGTGCTGATGTCACAAGATTTTAAAGCAAGACAATGTTTTGGGGGATCAGCTAGAGACTTCTTTGCCCCAAATCGCAAATCAAGCTGTCAATAAGTTTTTGGCAGAGGAAATAAATACAAAATAAGCAGATACTGTGAGAGAGAAATTAGTCATCCAAAACAAGGTTTGTAAAAAGATGAGGAATTTGAGCAAAGCACATATAACAAGACATTTACCATGAAAATAAGAACTCCTGAAAACAAAAGAAATGAGCAACAAACTAGATAATAAGAAGGCATACCAGAATATTATGACACTCTTGATGGGAAGACCCAGCGGGAGGACAAGAGGAACCCTCCCGAAAGTCATGCTGTCGTAGAGTGCCATCTTCACTTGCACTCCATACCACATTAGGATTCCCTACTTCAACCTGCACCAAACATGGATAGGATTTACAGACACAGAAAAGTAAATACAAGTGTACAGAGAATACATAGAAAATATGGTTGAACAAACATAGCCGATGCATTAATTTCACTGGTTGTGTGAGTGCGAGAGAGAGCGAGAGAGAGAGAGAAAGAGAGAGCGAGAGAGAGAGAGAGAGAGAGAGAGAGAGAGAGAGAGAGAGAGAGAGAGAGAGAGAATGAAAGAGAGTATTTGGTATCACTATTCAAATAAATCTTACAGCTAATTTCTTCACTCTTCTTGAGTGACAACGAAACAAGGCCATTGGTTCAAGTGCTTCTTCAGTACTTTGCCCATGTAAGTAAGATAAATTGAACAAGCGAACCTGAAAAAAATCAGTAATTGCATCCCACCAACTCAAAACAATGTGAATTAACTCTAGTTACTAAACATTCAGCATAAGAGTAGATTACTTCTGCATCTCCAGCACCAGAAACAACAAGATCATCAGAAGTCTCCGGAACAAATTTTGTGCAGAATATGTTTGCAGTATGACCACTATCAATACTATGCAAGAGACTCTTGCTTGTATAACTCCAAAGGTTAACCTAAAACAAGAAAACAAGAAATCAAAGATAAAGTGTAGGTAAATCCAAGATTGATGCTTCCCATCGTCTAAGATACAGTGTAAGATAACAGAAACAAGTTAAAAATAAAAATAGCCAAATACATCATGGGTAAGTTGAGGTCAAAAGTTACCAAGAAACAAATCTTTTTAAAAGCATTTGATCTCAACACAATAGCATGACTGATATGGGTCAAACTGGTGGACCTGGCAGATCACCTGGTCTGGACCAGAATGACATTCTTTCCAAATCTCCTTTTTCTCCAACTTTCAAATACTTAATTTTCCCAATGAAATAACATATTTCAAATTTGTCTAAGATTTAGGATTTAATGTTCAAGAAGTAAAAACACTAACAAAAAAAATAAAAATAAAAATATACAATTTGTATCTACAATAACTGTGGTTCAATCAAACAAATATAATTTCATAATGGAGAAATAAATCTATTTATCCACAGCCCATTTTTTTATTTATTCACTAAATGAGGTAAAATTAATTAAAAAAACTGAACAAGGACACACAATTGTATATCTATTATAACTCTAAAATTTGAGGCAGAAAAACCATGAACCTGCCATCGAAGTTGTCCTACAGATGAAAGCTATATGTGTCATGGCAGAGACCTCACTAATAGCAGACTTTGACTAAGAAAACCTAGAAACCTGCAATCAAAATTGTGCATATTGATGACATCTATATATCTCATACAAGATGAGATTTTAGAAATTAACCTCTTCGATTGGTTTAGAGTTTTATCCTACGCCTACTTAAACTTGAAGAATATGTGATTTGGGGAGAAAATAGAAGAGGAAAAAGATTTTTGGAAGAGGAGCAGCTTTACTGCCTTGGAATCCGAGCCAGCAAGGCCCTTCCAGCTTCTTAATAATCAGGGTTTAAGTGAAATTTTAAAAAAGGACAAAACTGCCCCTCAATACTCAAAATTACATATCTCCTAAAATACATATCTAAATTGAAAGAAAATTTAACTAGAGATAAAATAAGACATTCTCTATCTAATAGCCATACTGTAAGAGAAAATATAATGTGGAAAATATGGGTACTTAGTGAAACAATTTAAACTTTTTATTGTTAACCTCTGATTTTGAGGAAAAAATATATGATTTTTATTAATTTCCAATTTAATCTAATGAATTTTATTTGAAGTTTCCCAAAAATTTCAGAGCCATTTCTAAAATGTTCCTTGATTTTTCCAAAAGGTTTTCCATTTGGATTCTGAAACTATTTCCAAGAAACAAGTTCTCCACCTCCATATAAAGTTCCTTAGAATTAAGTGACTGAGCAAGGTGGTTTAGATTCAAGGAGTGTGGATAACCTATATCAAGTAAAAAACTAAAAACTATCATCTAAACTCAAATTTGATAGGTAAAAGTTGAAGGATAGAAAATAGAATTTCTCCAGCTAATAGGAAAAATAGCAAATGGAGGCCAAAAAAAAAATGATAACTTTATCCTACTGAGACCAAAACCAGAATTTTATTCCAAAGGAAATTCCCTTCTTACATACGAAGCTTTTTTATATTCTCATAAACTCATCAATACAAGAAACTGCTTTGCTGCCATTTTAGGAAATAAACCCAACTTACACATTACTAGGTCAAGTTCTAAGTTTTTGCTGTGGAAATTTAAAACAGGAAACAACTTCTAACTTGCAGGAATTTCCACTTTTTGTCTTTACTTGGTCAGAAACTAAGACTCCAAGCTAAAAAAGAAAATTTCAACTGGTAAGGGATTATCTAATTGAAACTTTAAAATACAGCAGCAAGTTGCTATTTTAATTAAACTTCAACTACAGCCAGTTACCACTACTCTATACTTTTCTATTTTTGACTTATTCAGCTTACTTACATTTCCATTTAAGACATTCTAATAGATTCTAGAGCCACAAATAAGAAAGTCAGTTCTTTTCAACTACACTTCCTTCTTTTTTTCATAAACAATAGTTGGGGAGATCACATGCCTACATGTAATCCTGAGCCAATTCTTCAATATCATACTGCACTGCATCATTACGGTCGAAACAATCTAATTTAAACCAGAAATGCGGTAAAAGAAAACTAAAAAGTACAATAGATATGCATGACTGCTTTAGGAATTATTCATGAAACCAGTTCATGTCGGCAAATAAGAAGACCAAGCATCAGAAGAACAAGAGCATCCAACAGTCAAGATCAGCTCATTAGTTTACCAAAACAGTTAAGTTTGAAGTATCATACTCGTGTGTCATCTGATCCAGAAACTAAGAGTGATCCTTTTGAATTCCATGTTATCGCATTGACACAACCTTGATGACCCTATCAAAGCAAGAGCAGCATCAACTGACTGCCCAACTTTTTGCCTAAATTAGCTCAATGATATTACAAAACAGATAAGCATAACATATTTGAATAAACAAATAAATGATACGAAAGATAAGTATGTCTCCCACGATTTCTGTAGAAGTAGTGAATCGGGAACCTGAGATCCATCCCCTGGATTTATCATTATGCAGTTTACCAGCGATGATGCCACTGCCAAACATACGAATAAACTAAAATCCAAAGATAAAAGTATCAGCAGCAAATTTTTTTAGAAAGAGAGAAAGCAATCACAATAATATGTGCAAGCAACACAGACTATAATAAACTGGTAGAACAAGAAAAGCAACATGAAAAACAAGTTTATTTTGATGAGGAACTTATTGCCACTAAACTGATTTTTTTTTCGTAGTTTTCTTAACAGTGAATGAGAATTTTAATCAAGAAGCAACGGATGCTACAAGCTGGGAAAGGCTCAGAAGATCAAACAGCTAAAAAGGAAAAGAAATGACAGACAAAAAGAGCTGGTGGCCCACTACACCCTTGGCAAAGGTGCCGAGTCTGCCGACCATAAAGGCCAATGTACAAGTGTGAGTCAAGAGATAGGAATCCCTCTGCAAGGTTTAAATTTCCTTAAAAAATTACTCAATTCTCCTAGATGGTGATGCACAAGTCTTCATCCAAAATAGTCATGGTCAATGAGTTTTTTCTTGAACTCAGATTGATGATTCTATTGACAACACAAGATGGAGAGATACAAACATATAAGTTACTAGGCAGTGGAAGTACATCAAAACTGAAAAAATATCCCATAAATATGACAAAATCAGTCACCATGGATTACAAACCTCAAATTCCTTTTCAAGAGAGAGCCTCTTTATCAATGAGGAATGCATTTGCAGCCTGTGATTGGTGTCCTACAAAGACAGGAAATATTGTTCTTCACTATTGGTCAAGGCTAAAGCACAAAAATAAATTTGAAATTTCTTGCTAACAAATTTTCTAATTAAATAATTTGCTTGACCAAATCAAACCTTCGCAGAATGATTAGATATTCATGCAGCACCAAAATTTATATACCAAAAGCAAGTGTCCAATGCTTAACCATGCAATTATACTACAGGGAGGCAACAAACCAAAGCAATAACTTAGACATAAATCATATAGGACCATGAACATCTAGTGCCAGATAGATGTCATCAGATGCAAATTTTATCTTTGAATGGTGATCTTTTATAAATGAGAACCAGAGGAAAGATGCAAAGAGAGGTAAGAGACTAGCAATTACAACTGCCAACTAACAAGAAATAGAAAATAACATATCCCTACAATAGGATGTTGTCGATCGTCACGTTCTTTGCCTAGGGAATTAGCAATAGGAAATCTAATAATGTGCACCCAAGAAACTCCTCGAGAACCAGTTATATCTGGAGCCTCATCAAACTAAGAAACAGTTACATCTGGAGCCTCATCAAACTAAGAAACAGTTATATCTGGAGCCTCATCAAACTAAGAAACAGTTACATCTGGAGCCTCATCAAACTAAGAACAAGTTATATCTGGAGCCTTATCAAACTAAGAACCGGTGCAAAGTTGAATAACCATGTGATATTGAAGCTCCGTCAGTTTTTGGGCCAAGCGAATAACGGCTTCATTATTCTTACCATCTTATGCAAGCAGCAGTCATACAAGTATGAGCCAAATAGCAAGTAATCAACCAAGATGAGACCCTTGAGGTCATTTGTTTTCACAGGCCTCCAAATACTGGGAAATCATTTACAGAAAGCTATGGAAGGAATCTGGTGAGCAGTTTTCAATCCTTATGCTCTTTTCAGTTTAGAAAAATCAATTGATATCATGCCCACCACACATGAATGAACTTAGGGTGTATTTGCTAAGGTAAATTTCTTTTACGAAATATTCTGTATTAAATTAGAAAAAGCATCTTTTCTGCCTCAAAGGCATAAATATAGTTTATTGTAGCATTAATTTGTCACCCAAAGAAAAAATTAGTAATAGCCATTTTGTGAAATTTACTGCAGCCTTTTCATGAGAAATATTTTGGCCATTTAATGATTGCCATCAGAAGTCCCTGCAAGTTACTAATACAGCATCCACAGTCACCAAGTGATCAGTGGTAACCAGGTACACATGCATCAACTAAAGTACATACACCAATAACAATACCAATTGAAGACCAATTAGACAAAAAAAATTAATAAATAAAAAGAAAAATACACTGACTGAAATCTAAGGCAGCTGCGATCTCCCCCAACTCAGCATCAATCTCTTGATGTAGACCACCAGGAATTTCCAATGCTAAAATATCAGAAAGCACCGGCCTGATGATCACTAAGAAAAAGAAAAACAATATAGCTGTTCATCTCACCATCCCCAAAGATAAGGTGCTGTATGAGTTAGAATTTCAAAAGTAACTCAGACAGTTTGGATGGTAAGGATCAAACTTCATATCAAATCCTACATTTATTAACTCAAACCTAAAATTAAATCTGACCATACAGAAGTTTGACTGATTAAGCAAAACACAACTTTTGAAGCAGAAAATTTATGGTTCAAAACTGAGACACAAGACAGTGCAACACAATCCTCCTGCTGAAGCATATTGTTCAGGCCACTGAAATTCAAAAACTACATTTTTCACAAGGAACTGCGTTGTTTTGTCCATTTCTTTCTCCTTCCATCCGTGCAATTCACTGTGCCAAATTGAGCAAAAAAAAAGGTGAAAGGCTTCCAGTTATCAACTCTTCTTTTCGGTATTTTCTTTCACATAGGTGAAGAGTCTGAGTGAATTCTATTTTCAGCGTGTTTTCACCTATGTGAAGTCAATTTTCAGCATGTAAGTAGTTTCTCATCCAATACATTCAGTTTCATGTGTCATCATTTGGAGATCACATAAAATGGACAGCTCGAGCAATAATTCTCACAATTCCATCAGCATCATAACAACTGTTCACGACAAACTGATTGTTCAAGAGCTACTTGGCACATTTTCACCAAGTTCCACAAAGCAGGACACCTGCTTGCCACCGTAGATCCTCTACGCATTGCCGTTTCCAGGGAAATACAGGTCAGAACCTTTCCTCATGGACCACCAATTGTGACTATCCCGGTGCAAATTGAGAGCAACCAAGATGTCCCTTTTGAAGAAGCAGTGAACAACAGAAACCCGTCAAAGTCGACACTGCACAACAACACCCTTGTTTATCTGTATACATAATACACTGTTAAGACTAACCTATCCTCAATAGCTGCTTCATATTCTTTAACTGCTTCTTTCGCAACTCCAAATTGCTGGAAGCAGAAAATCCAAACTAAGTACGTATACTTCGTACCCGAAAGAAAAACGCTACTACTTCGATTGCCAAAGCAAATTTAATCCATCTCCAAACATTTTCCCGCAAATTCTCTCCCCTGAAAACGATTAGGAATCCAAGGGACTTCACCCAGTTCAAATATAAATTCCTAAGTCAGCAAATAGGAAGCAAAAGCCTCCCAGAATGGAAGGACAAGAAAATAGTACAACCAGAATAATACTGAGATAATCAAACCACAGATTACGAAAATGAAAACAGAGTAACCTGGCGGATGTCTATGTTTCTGTTTTCGATCAAATTGTTGATGTTTCCGTCGGAGAAATTCCACGAAGCCATTTCGCAATTCAGCGGCGAACATACCCAAAAAGAAAGTAGGAAAAGAAACGAAGAAAAACTCAGACGTTCTCTTACGTCGGCACTGATTTTTTCCACACTTCTCAGAGCTGAAATTAGATAGATAAAGAGGGAATTCCCGGGAACAGAGTCCTGACTAGAGGCTTCCGGCAAGGAAGGGGAAGTAGGGATGGTTGTGGGCCCATAAAGATTTTGTACACGTAGCATTCTCTCGGTGCTCAACGACCAGTTGTACGGATGATCCTGACCGTTCTCTTGCTGGCCTTAGTGGCTTTGACCTCTTGGGCTTTGTTTGGAACAGAGCGGAGACCAAAAGAAAAAGGGCAGAGAAGAGTTGTGAAAGACAGCGAGAAATAGAAAGAGAAAACAAAAGGAAAAAGAGTTTCTTTTGTGATACCCATGGAAAATGAGAGAAAAATGGAAGAAAAATGAGAGACAAAAACACGGAGTCAAACTCAGTCTCGAGAGTGGAGACTCAAAGCTTCATGATTAATTTGTTAAAAAGCACCATTACTTGTATAAAGATGGGTAGTGGTATCAGGTATGTCAGTCATTTCGCTCGTGCTCTGCTGCCGCGCCTCCGTCTCTGAAAAACCGGAAAGTGAGAAACTACCTCTGTAATTCTGTCAGATAAACAGAAGGAATGTTCCTGGCTGAGAATTGTTTGCGTATCATTTGCGGCAGTGGATCTTCGGAAGGAAAAGTCTGAAAGCGAAAAGACGAGGGGCATGCTCTGATGGCTGATGAGTTGAGCTCCTGTAGAAGATAAACAGCAAAACAGTCTTTCATGGCTTCAGAAAACTCCCATTTATGAAAAGGCAAAAGGAGAAGCTTTCAAGACCCAAACAGAGGGGTCCTGATGTAACATCCTGTATTTGCTAAGTGTGAACGCAAGAGTTCGACCGGCTCAGATAATTCCAAGCTGCCCACATCTGATATTTCTTGAGCTCCTTTCCTCTGATTTTAAGTGTTCTCTGTTTTAACTCTGTTTTCAGTTTTTTCCCTTGTCTGAGCTTCTGGGTAGTTTAAGCTGACATTTTGGAGGAGAATTTTCTGCTCTTTTTTTTTTTTTTTTCTTACTTCTTGAGTTCAGAGTGATATTCAGCGAGTATTTTTTTTCTGGGTGTGTAAACACTCTCTTTCGATTTTGTTGGAAGGCACGGGTTGGTGAGTTTTTCTATCATTTGATAATTATCTTTAGGGTTTTTTTCGCGAATAAGCAGGTACACATTCTTTCCTGGGGTTCTAATGCTTCGTAGTCTTTCGCCTTTCTTGCCACCAGACAATTCACTGTCGAATCCATCGTACTCCTTTGGTTTATCTGCTTCTGCTTCATCTCTACTATTTTTTTAACAGGGAATTTTTTTACTTCTTTCTGTTTTCTTTCTGACCTGTTTCATTTTATTTTCTATCAATTCAGCATGGAAGATCTTATGTAATAACCGCTCAATTTTTTGCGTCTATCCACATCTGGTTTGCTTCTGTTTCTCAGTCTTTTCTCTGCTTTTCTTTCGTCATAATAGCTTTTTTTTTTCTCTCCCCAAGCATTTATTAGGAATTTCCCGTTCGTGTGTTTGTGGTTTCCCAGCGTCTTCTTAGTCTATCTCCAAGTTTGCTATCTGTTCTGTTACTTTCATCTGTGGAATTGTCCTCTTTAGCAATCCCAACAATGTGGGAGTCTGAATCCGAGTCCATGGGAGGGAGAGAGTACAGGGACGAAATTCTTGATTCCAGCAAGCATGGGGTAAAGACTGATGGATTCGAACGAAGAGGCCAATCATGGTAATTTATTTCCTTTCTTTCTCTTTTCTTTCTTTTTGTAGTGAAGCAAACTTTCAGAAGAGAATCCATAATTCATTTTCCAACTGATTCTAATTTCTTCCCTAAGGTATGTGGCCACCGATATCCCAAGTGACCTGCTTGTTCGAGTAGAAGACATCAATTTCCATCTTCACAAGGTATGCAATAAGAGAGCAATGTAGAAATTCTCTCTCCTGTGTCGTTTTCGTGTTTGATGCTCTGGAATTAGCTTCTTTCAAGGGTCCATTCAGGTTCCACCAAGATCTAATTCGGTTATTCATTCACTTTCTCTGTTTCTTCTATTCTTTTATACTCTCTAGTATCCCTTGCTTTCAATGTGTGGACGTATGAATAGAATCATATATGAATCACGCCACACAGAACTGAACGAAGTAAAGCTGGAAAACCTCCCTGGAGGGCCTGATGCATTCGAGCGTGCTGCCAAGTTCTGCTACGGGATTGCAGTAGATTTAACGGCCGCAAACATCTCTGGTCTGAGATGTGCAGCTGAGTACTTAGAAATGACAGGGGACTTGGAGGAAGGGAACCTCATTTGTAAGGCAGAAGCATTTCTGAGTTATGTTGTTTTATCTTCATGGAGGGACTCCATTCTAGTATTGAAGAGCTGTGAGAATCTCTCCCCTTGGGTGGAAAACCTCCAAATTGTCAGGCGATGCAGTGAGTCAATTGCTTGGAAAGCCTGTGCCAATCCGCGAGGAATTCGATGGGCATACACTGGGAAGCCTGCAGGCATTTCCAGCCCCAAGTGGAATGAAATGAAGGACTCAAGCCCTATTAGAAACCAACAAGTCCCTCCAGATTGGTGGTTTGAAGATATTTCTCTGCTTAGAATTGATCACTTTGTCAGAGTAGTTACTGCAATTAAGGTCAAGGGAATGAGATTTGAGCTCATTGGAGCTGCCATTATGCACTATGCAGCCAAATGGCTGCCTGGTCTGGTGAAAGAAGGATCAGGGGAAGAAGCAAATAATAAAGACAATGTTAGTGCTTGTCGGAAAGGTGGAGGTCTTCACATGGTTGTTACAGCTTCCATGGACGAGATATCAAGTATTCAAATGAAGGAGCGGCGAATGATCATTGAGAGTCTCATCAGCATAACCCCCCCTCAGAAGGATAGCGTTTCTTGTAGCTTTTCGCTGAGGCTTCTGCGGATGGCGAACATGTTGAAGGTCGCCCCTGCATTGGTCACAGAGTTGGAGAAAAGGGTAGGGATGCAGCTGGAACAAGCGACCCTGACAGACTTGTTGATCCCTTCCTATAACGACGGGGAAACCTTGTACAATGTGGAGGTTGTTCAGAGGCTTCTTGAGCATTTTCTGGTTCAGGAACAAATGGAGCATTCTAGCCCCAGCAGGCAAACGTTCTCTGATAAGCACCGGTATGAAAGTAGTTCACCGAGGAGGAACAATGCCAATTCAAATGCCCAGGCAAGGGTTGCAAGGCTTGTCGACAGCTACTTGACTGAAGTGTCCAGTGACAGGAACCTCGCACCTACCAAGTTCCAAGTGTTGGCTGAGGCTTTGCCCGACACGACGAGAAGTTGCGATGATGGTCTGTATCGGGCTGTTGATTCGTATCTCAAGGTGGGTTGATTTCGATTCTTAGTCCTCTTTTACATTGGTTAGTTTGACTGGAAGTTAGAATTGGAAGAGCCTTACAACTAGTACCTGTTCTGCAATCTGGTCGTCCGTATCTTGCTAACGTAAGCTGCTAAAAATCGATCTAAACGTTAATTCTTAACGATATGATTCTTGTGCTTCATATAAAGTACGTACTGTTCATCTAATAGAGGATTTCAATGATATTCAGGCTCATCCAACGCTGACAGAGCATGAGAGGAAGCGACTCTGCCGAGTGATGGACTGCCAGAAGCTGTCAATCGATGCCTGCATGCATGCGGCACAGAACGAGCGCCTCCCACTTCGAGTAGTAGTCCAAGTCCTCTTCTCCCAGCAATTAAAGATCAGCAACGCCATTGCCAACAATGCCGTAAAGGAGAGCACCGGTGGACCCCATTACTTCCATCCAGTTTTCTCCACGCGCAAGGCCTTGCTGGAGGGTACCCCACAGTCGTTCCAGGAAGGTTGGGCCACGGCGAAGAAGGATATCAACACACTCAAGTTTCAACTGGAGAGCATGAATGACAAGTACCTCGAGCTCCAGACTGAGATGGAGGCTCTGCAGCGCCAGTTCGATAAGATGGGGAAGCCAAAGCAGGCTTCGGCATGGACCAGTGGGTGGAAGAAGCTGAGCAAGCTGACCAAGATGACGGCCATGGATAACCCAGAGATGGAAAGTTCACAAGTTCCGCCCGCTGATAAAGCGAGGAAGGGTCCCAGGAGATTGAGAAACTCCATCTCCTAAACATACGTGAATGACAGAGCGACATCTTCTTCCTGTGTTTTTTTCTTTCTGCACCTTGAGTCACATCGTTTCCCCTCCATCATGTGTTGCTTAATTAAGTAAGAGCTTTGATTCATCCTGGGCTGTTTTCTTCGTGTTTTGACGTGCAATTTGTCTTTAAATAAATAATGAAAATTTAAAGCACTTCCTATCATTTAGACCCTCCTCTGTAGCAAAAATCAAATCCCATTTCGTAGAATGCAAACAGTGGGCTTAGTTTAGACAGTAAAAACACCAATTAAAGTGAAGATTTAGCATTGCAACAGTGACCTATCATGACTGTGGAGACGCAACAAACTTCAATTCTGGGTGGGACAGACAAACTTCAGAGTGAGTACTTGTGTATCTTTCCATACTGATCTCTTCACTCAGAGAAAGCGCGTAGGGTCCTTCCCAAGCTTATACAAGCAAAACAAAAGAAAAGTCTTAATGGGTTCCGCAGTGGACAGAGAGAAGACCATTCATGGATATCTTGTCTGCCACTGACATTTGCTTAGAGACGTGGGAGACTAAGATCGCTTTTGAAAGAAAATAGCTTTAGGCAGTGTATCTCTGTGGGATTGCTAAGTCTTGTTTCATGGATGCAACGGTAAATGAGCTTGCTTTAGGAAATCTGTATGGTGCATTTATGCGAGAGACAACCACTTGGGTGGCAGTCGTTCTTCTTCTTCAATTTTACATGGATTAGAGAACAATCTTTAACTCTTTCTTTTTTTACACTTTAAACATTCCACATGCTGCTCTTTAAGAAAAGAAAATGGCCGATGGACCGTTTGGGCTATGGTTTAGTTGGAGGTATCTGAGTTCGGGTACAAAAAATCCTATCTCATTACATCATGTTAGGAACATTTTCATTTGTAACTTTATATATCTATACTGAGCAAAGCCTCCTGACTTCTTAAATCTCTCCATATTGATGTCTAAGTTGGAATCACTTATTATATAACAAATAAGTAGATAAAACGGATGAGAAACAACAGAGATCTTCTACGTTTCAATCTGGAACGAGAGAAAAAGTAAGAGTCTGTTATGGTCCTGGGTTAAGTACCTATGTCTTCCGCTCCTAACAGGCCGGTCTTTTGGGTAGTATTGGCTAGGTGCTTAACATTTGGTATCAGAGCAGGCGCTACGTCCTGACTTCGAGTCCCAGCGGCCGCGTGCGCAGGTGGACCGCAAGCCCCTGGCGTGACCCCTGACCCGGTCGCGTTGCTGTGTTAATGCCGCCGTGGTCGTCGGCTCGGGCGGGCGGGGTGTGATGTTATGGTCCTGGGTTAAGTACCTATGTCTTCCGCTCCTAACAGGCCGGTCTTTTGGGTAGTATTGGCTAGGTGCTTAACAGAGTCAACAGCCCTAAGATCTGAGCGTCGAGATGAGTGTTTGGAAAAAGAAGTGAATGCTTAGCATGAAAATTTTGCCTTCGAGATAAATCCGGGCTTGAAACTATTGAGACCAGTAGTAGACCTATCTGTTAGATATTAAACTGAACGACAATTGATTAAGGGTGGTATTTATACAATTTAGAGTAGGAAAGATAAATTTTACATGAGAAGATAATTACAACATGGGATAAATATAATAGGATCTTATCCGATAATTGAATAAATTTTGTTAATTCCTTATGATTGAAGGGATTTTGTTAATCCCTTATGATTGAAGGGATTTTGTTAATCCCTTATCATGCCCCCTCAAGATAGGCCACAGTTAGAGAGGCCAATCTTGTCTCGTAGCAACTAACACTATGAATTTGGCACTAGCTTTGTAAGAGAATTTGTTTCAAGCAAAATGATGAGAAGAGCATCGACAATGGTAACGGTTGGGACAAATGGAATCAGAGAAAGTGCATTATCTGGCGAAGAGATGTGTTTCGAGGGTACTTGGAAGCAAAAGGACAAAAAGAGTAGTGGCACTGGTACCGGCCGGGGCGGAAGGAATCAAAGAGAGCATATCGTCTGATGAAGAGATGTGTTTTGAGGGTTCTTGGAAGCAAAGAGACGGAAAGAGCAGTTGCACTAGTCGACGCTAGGGTGGACATAATCAGAGAGAGCGCATCGTCCAACAAAGAGATGTGTTTTTATTTTTTATTTATTTTTCTTTTTTTGTTGTGTGATTTCGTGTGTGTGTGTTCATCCATGTGCAAATGGTAGTTGCGTGGGAGGGAATAATTTCCCCTAGACTTAGGTTTGGCTCTGTTGAGACAACGCAATTGGGGGAGAAAGCTAGTGCAGTGCAGGGGAAAGTGGTTGCTGGTTGAGCTGACGGAGGCAACGGTGATTATGGAGGTGATGGTCAAAACAAAATCAGAAGGAATGAAGGTGGCATACTCGGGAAGGTGGCAGTAGTGATGTCTGGCGACGGGGCGAAGAGTCAAAATACAACGAGATGATGGTGGATGGAGCGACGGAGGTGCTAGTTGATAGTAGCGATGAAGGTGATAGCAGGAGTGTCGGCGTAGGCTGTTTTGCGATGGTGATATTGGCTCTGGGTGGTTTGGAAATATCAGGTGAATAGCTAACAACGACCAGAAGGCTGGGAGAAGAAGGAATCGAGAGCACATCGTCCGGGTGGTTCAGCTTAGGAGGGTGTGGTAGAGAGTGAGTTATAGGTGGAGTGGCAGAAAAAGCGAAAAAAAATTGGAGGTTGGCAAATGCAGAAGATCAATCTGCTCTGATACCATGTTAGATATTAAACTAAACCACTCTTTTACAATTAATTAAGGGTGGTATTTATACAATTTAGAATAGTAAAAATAAGTTTTACCTAAGATGATAATTACAACATGGGATGAATACAATGAGATCTTATCCAATAACTAAAGAAATTATGCTAATCACTTATCACTTTCTTCTAGCTTCCAATCTTGTGTTTCAGTGTCTCTACCTTACAAAAAGTACTAGTTAAGCTTGACAATCTTCTGATTAAGCAGAGACATGTGACACACTAGCTACGTTTCGATTGATTAACCACAACTATTTAACTAACCATTCTTTTTTCTTCTCTACATTTTGATATGTGAAGATTTTTAGAACTACTTATTTGATTTGATTTATGCTTGACCGATGCTGAAGTTTTTGGCTGGAGTTTCTAAGGCCTCGTTAGTGTCCTTGGTTGGAAATTTATATCCCACGAAAAGTCAGAAATGTTTTTCCTTGGATAAACATTTCCAATAAACCTTCAAATAAAATTCTATTAGTGCTTTACTAGGAAATTACATGAAAAATTTTAAAAATTTCCAAGGAAAATTAAATGGACTTGATATTGTATTTTTCAGTGAATAAATAAAAAATAATAATCAATTTCATACATTACCATACTTATCTGATACATTTTCAGTAAAATACATTATCAAATACAAAATTGCCCTATGCTGAAAGTATTACAACATCAATTATCAAATACTTATTTAAAAAATTTGCTTGTGGTTTTTTTGCTCATCTTGGTTGAAAAATCTTACTTGGAAAATTATATGATTTTTGTGGTAAGAATTTCTAGCTAGAAAAGTGTTTCCAAGAAACATGAAGCATTAATCGTCCCTGGAAACATATTTTTACTAGACATGACTTTCTAGCATTTCCTGGAAAATGCACTAATAGGGCGTAAACGTATCTTTTGCTTTCGGAGTTTGCTTTTGTTTATAAATGATTAGCAGTTTTTTTTATGGTGTGCATTTGTTGTTCTTTTTCTTGTACATTGTTTCGTTCTTCTCTTAGTTATTTACAATTTCTTCAGGAGTTGTTACTATTTCTAACATCATTTCTATTTTATGTGCTTTGTTTTAGAGATGCAATCCCTGTTTTTAAATTTCTTTATCGCTATTTCATGCCGCCTTTTTGTTCTAACTTTAAGGTAATGTTTATTATTTGTAGTGGAGATTCTAATTGCAATAGTCTTTTAGCATGTTTTTCAGGTCTATGACTTATAACTATTCTTAAATTAATTTAATGTTACTAATACTCTTATGAACTAGTAGTTCATTATTCTAGTATTACACATGAGTTTTTTTAACCAGTATGTTCACTATGTTTGTTCTTAATTTCGTTTTATGCTTATTAAAATGAGAAACCTCTCTTTTTTAACAAGGACTACCCCCTTCGTCTCCTTCCCTTTCTTCTGTAATGACTAGGTGGTTGCGGGGGAGTTAGTATTTGATAATTTATGTTTGATAGCAAGAGGAAAGATAACATTGGCTATTTTCAGGGATAATTTACAAATATGATTCAATAGATAATCTTAGCTTATTAATCCCTGTGTAAATCCGAAAATATGATTCAATAGATAATCTTAGCTTCCACGACAATTAAGGGTCCGGCTACCCAGATGTACTGCTTGTAAACTGCTGAAAGGCCATTTCCATTAGCCTCTTCTCCAGGTTGACGGATGGCAGGCTTAACGGGGGACGCGGCAAGACGGCCGGCGACTGCTTTTTGGTTCACATGTCAGGTCAGTTTTCAAAGTAAACCATTTGCCTTATACGATCCGTTAATTGGAAACAGAGAAACCTCTGAATATGACTCACAGTCACAGGTCTGCTCCTCTTGCACAACCACGCATGATCCACATGTGTTCCCAACACTGCCATGACGGCCTTCTCCCGTGTTTCTGCCTCCAACTCCATCCCATTAAACCCACTCCAAAGAAAGCCTATAAATAAGCTTCTTCCCTGTTAGTTTCTTTCAAGCACTGGAATACAAACTCAAACATCTTCGGTAGGAAAAGAGCATTCTCAGAGTTTCCTTCTTCATGGGTTTACGCATGGAACGACACACCCAGCGCGGTGCACTAGTATTCATCGTCGTCTTTGTCATCTTGGTTTCAAGCTTCCGACCTCATGGGGCAGCCAGGCTCCTTGTAGGGGATCAGGAGTGGTCGACGATGATGCAGGGTAGCTTGTTCCTGTCGCTGCAAAAGGGACCAGCGCCGCCTCCTCATCGATGTTCAAACGAAAGAGGTCATGGCGGAGGGATCTGCAACCTCAAGGAAATCCACTTTGCTGGCAGCGTCCCCCCTGCAATACCAACAAGAGAGACGGTTCTTCGTAGCTTCGCATCCACTGCAGACGATCGTCAAGACTAAGCGTTTCGTTTTATTATATTAAAGACAAAGCCAACCATACCTTGATAGTATCCTTTTAGTTTTGAATTAAGGCCATGAGTAGTTAGGATGGAGTTGAATTCTGAATGTTAACCCATGCAAATCTGAGCCAAACTTATGATTGTGATGTAATGGAAATAAAATCTCGTTCTCCATTGTCTTGTCCAAGTTCAAAATGAGCAAAGAACTACGACGAAGTTTTACAAGAGTGAAAATTTCGATGAGATCTGCAGTAACCTGCCTTCTTGCACCTTGTCACAACTTTATTAGTTTTGGGTTTTGATCCTAATATTTCTCTCCTTGTACAGTCAACTATAGAGAGAGATCAATGTTTCTCTTATGGAATGACAAATCAAATTGTTAATTAACTGAAGAGTTCAACTCACATGTGGAGATTGAATAAAATTATTTTAACTCCCATGCAAGAGGCCCAAATTCATGCAAAGGATGCAAAAAAGAAAATACTAAAAATCCTCCTAGGTGAGACCTATAACAAAGATTCTCAGTCCTACAAGATCCTTATTAAAGGAGAAGATATCTCATCTTCAAATCTTTAAATTAAGAAAAAATCAGCTTCCCAAATCTCTCATTGAAAGAAATCAATCAAGTCCCTAAATATGTCAATCAAGAAACAAGAAAGGGAAGAAAATTTAGATTACAATTCATCCGACCTTATAGACACCTAGACCGTGTCATTCCTTTCTTCTTCTTCTTCTTCTTTTGAGAATTCAAAATTACGAGCCTTCTCCTTGTTCAAAGTGTTTGGTCTTTCTCAACTCAGTATATTATATCTCTTTTTTCTCCTAATAAAAATTTAAAAGTATTGTTTGTAAGCATATTAGACCAAACTTCATGAATTGTTCACATAATTTCTTGTGATTTTTCACAAAAACATGTGAATAATTATGTGTTATTGTCTCATCTGTAGTTTGTACCACAAAACTTTGCTAAGATGAGTATCTGAAAAAATATTGAGCTATGTAAATAGAAAAAAGGATCATAAACATGAATTAAGTTGCACTAAAGTTCTAAAATTACAAAAAGGAAAAAGGTTTCCACCCTAAGCTTGTTTCCTTCTCTACTTTTTTTTTTAAATTTTTTTTTATCGTAAAGCAAGAAGATTAACCAATAGTGTTTTGCATTCATGTAAGGATGAAGGCCAAGAGCTCAAAGGAGCGATTAGGACTTCAGAACTCAGTTGCAGTCGTTGCCCGTCTTTTGCCCTAATTCACAAGCTACTTTCCCACTTAAACCTGGCAGTCCAAATTATCGTTTGACGTCGAAGCCAGTCCAACACGAAATATAGAGTTCAAGCAAATCCTTTGTATTCATCTCTCCTCCTAATCCTTCTTCACCATCGATTCACAAATAAACCCTTCCCAGACAAAAACCCATTTCAGATAGCAGCAGCTTCATTCAGCCTAATGGCCTTTTGCAAGAGAAGTACCCGTAGTTTCATTATCTTCGGAATCTTTTCACTTTTGGGAACAAACACGAGTCGACGATGAAAGAATCTCATTAGCTCATGTCGCTTCAGCGTCGAGGTACGCAACCTGCCCGGCAATGGTCACTGCAAACTTACGGAGATGAACTTTGCCGGATTATAAATATTGAAACCAACGTTCTTCCAATATATTCATCATAGATAGTAACATCAATTTAATATTATCATCAATAATACCATAAAGCAAAGTCTCTTATGAACTTGAGCTTAAGCGGAGTTCCTCCAAGAAGTTGTAGGTTTAGTACAACTTCAATGGGTCATGATTGAGCTCATGAGTGGAACCCCTTCTCCCATGTGAATAAGTCTTATTTAAAGGACCATTCATAACCTAAAGCTTTATATAAATATATTCAATAAATCTCAACCTTTTTTATCCTCTATCTATGTATAATGGTTGCACTATCTCTCATTCTTTTGCTTTGAAAGTCTTTTCCAAAACAGATTATGACTTATAAGATAAAACTAGTGGCAACTCTTAAAGTTCTCATTCGTCATCGTCCTCCTCTATCCATAGTCAGAGACCCATCTCAAACAGCAACATTGTCATTCATTCCAATGGCCATTTGTGAGAGTCATTCTCCTGTAATCATCGTTCTCACCTTCTAACAAGAATGGAGAGTCTCTAGGCAATGACGCTCCTCACTGTGGGAATTCAATCAATTGGAAAGTGTATTGTTCATGTCACTTGTAATAGAACAAATAAATTTTTTTATATTTATCTTTACAACCAGTGGTCCCTTGCCCAGGTTACAGGTGTTACAGACTCATAGATAAGAGAAAACCTGACTGACCTGGCCAGCAAGCCAACACTTGAGCAATAAAGGAACCCCAATATTTCACACATTTTACAATCTGAATGAAGGACAGGAACTTTACTGGGCTTAATTTTAGGTTATTTTTCTTCGAGATATAAGATAGTTTGTCAAAGAAAGACTAGAGTCTATATGAATGTCGAATGGCTGAGAAAACCACCGAGCTATTAGATGAAATCAGGCTGACCGGTTGAAGTCAAGCATCGATGCCACATGCGACTGTTGGGATCCACACGTCTGGGGTAAGAAATGACTTCAGGAATGGGGAGGTAGACATAATGTGTGTTACATATGCCCACAGTAATCCCACTATATCCAGCAAATGCACCGTGAACCTGTCCGACCAAGCATCAAAATTGAATAAAAAGTGAAATAAGGGTGTGTATTTGAGAGAGAGGAGAGAGAGATTACAGCATTTTGTCCAAGAACTGAGCAAAGAATGCCATCGGATGCATTAGCACGGCATGCCCGTATCATGTACGTAGGGTCGATATACTTCACATCTACTGAAACTCCAATTTCTTTAAAGAACTTTTTTGTCTGCAACGGTTGGGATAACAGGTTATCATAAACTGCAGCTTTTCAAATAAAAGGAAGTTGGAAAATTATTAGTTTTAGTTGCATACCTCTTGCTGAATATGAACACCAATATCTCCAAGAACAATATTTCCCGACGCATCTGTAGCATTAGTTTTAGGGAGCAAATTCTGGGAAAAAGGAAAAAGAACAAATCAACTCGTTTGACATTACTACAAATATTGCTCAAATGAAGCAATATAAATAGTTAATCTTTCGCTCACTTGACCAGCTCCCTCGGCTACACAGAGCACAGCTGAACCCTTCGTCTCCACCAAGTATTTCAAATGTTTCAGAACGCCACGAGGACCATGTAACACAGAAGGTACCTTCATGCAAATGAAGCAGAACGTGACTAGATGAAGCATAAAAATCATAATTGTAATTTTGGTTACGCACCTCAGGGATCAGACATATATCAACCTGACCGCTGGCTAGTGATGCCTGCATGGCTATAAAACCACTACTTCGTCCCATCAATTTCACGACGCCGATACCATGATAAGCGCTATGAGCCTGTCATGAAATTGCCGAACAACACGGCATCAACAGTAAAGTGGTTTTGAGGAATCAAATAAGCAAATTTTGTACCTCAATGTAGGCAGAGTTTATAGCTCTCTGCGCTTCCTCTACGGCTGTATCAAAACCGAAGGTCTTATCCATCAATAGAATGTCATTGTCGATAGTCTTAGGCACACCCACAACAGCCACTTTCATTCTTCTTTTACGACACTGAAAGTTAGAATCTAGAATCGTTGGTGTCGATTGGATGCTACACCACATTTGTAAACTGAAAAAATTTGAAGTACACGACCTCATTGTGTATCTCATTGGCCCCAACATGTGTACCATTTCCACCCAATACAAAAAGCATATTGATCTTTCTTTCCTGTCACCAGGTAGATATCACTACTATTTTGCTTAGATAGAGAAAATGAATCTGTTCTTGACCCTGCTAATTAGCAAATTATAAATACCTGCAAACTATCTACAATTTCACATATCTTAGGGCCTCCACGGGAAACTCCCAGCATGCTTCCGCCGCTCAAGTGAATATTCTGAACCACTTTTCGGGAAAGCTAAAAATCAAGGTGAGAATGAATCAAAATTGACTCTGAATAATGGTTTAAATGGTTTAGATATAGAAAGAAACATACTAGTAACTCAGGAATGTTCTTATCAGAGAATCCACGATAGCCGTAAGGGATCCCCACGATGTTCTTAACACCATAGATTTCTAAAGTGATTACTATCTGCAACAACAAGAGAAATGATGAACATCAACATAGTGGAAAACTTTAAACTCCAAGTAGTGGGTGATATTGCAATATTTACAGAAAGATGGGTACTGGCTAATCGTGTAAGTGAATTTATCTGCTGTCACTGGGTCACACTAACATGTCTGATGACATCATTGAGACCGGGGCAAAGTCCTCCACAAGTTACAATTGCTGCGTTTACTTCTTCTGGTTTGAAATATATCTCCTCACGTGGACCAGCACGATGAACCCTGGGAAAGGATATGTATCAAGCGTGAAGAAAATAATCATAGTTCCGGCTGATATATATTTACCATTGCTCCACCCAAGTACAGTTAGGATCAATGCACTCTGCACCAGCAGATGTAGGTGAGGAGAAGTGTATGACCTGACACAATGATTAAGTAATGAAATTTAATGTAAAAATATCGATAATTTTTCTCAATCAAATAGTCATCTTCAAGTTCAACCACTTGATGCCCTCCAAATCTCTTGGTTCAGTCCAAGAAATTGAGTTTGGATCACTTGGTTCATTTATATTGTTGAACCGGGTCTGATCTATAGAGTTGGACTTGGGGTCGTGCACCAGGATCCACTATGGGACTTCCATGAACTATTTCAAACAGCCCAACATAGAAATTCTAAGGCCCAAAACCAATGTAAACCTAATCCAATCCAATAACAGTACCCAATGGTTCTTAACTAGTCTATATTTTTCGTCAAACCAATGCTAATGTAATTTAGGGCATGATGCCATGAAGTTCAACTTCGATTAAGTGATGATTAAAATAACTCAATGCATTCAAGCTCCATTTCATGATCGGTTTAGTTAATTTTAAGGCCGTTCAGTTAGTTTAAGACCAGTTCAAGTGATTATAACACTGGTTAATCCTTTTTTAACATAGTTCAAGGTGTTTAAGGGTGGTCCACAAATCTTAAACGTTAATTCATGGAAGTTATGACTGGTTTTAAGTATTTTATTGTTATTTATATATTATAAGTATATCTACTATGAATATTACAAAAATACCACCTATTAAAGTGTTTAATGTAACATGTATATAAAACCCTCGTTGTGATGTGGTCTTAATAAGTTATATTAAGGTTTAATATAGTAATTAAAGGGATTAATTAAGTTAATTACTAAAGAGCATAATTGAGAGAGGGAGATATACCTTCAAGAGAACTCTATCGTATTTGTTGACATAACCATTCCATCGTTCATCTGATGGATAACCATTTGCAAAATCTTCAGATACAGCACGCCTACAAACTCAATACCACGAGTAAACAATCAAGAGTAAAAACTCAATGCAGCAGAAACAAAATTCATACTCTTTAATGAAATTCAATCAATCACATCCTAACATCTCCATTTGAACTGTATCTGTTGAAGATCCGAATTTAACGGGTCTTACGATCCGAGATTAACTGGTCTTGATCCGACAATTACGGATCTGTAATTTTAAACGGGATTCGTTCCCTTATATGTAAACGTATTCTGAATGTATTTTTTTAATATCGAAAATAAAGAATTTTACATGGTATCAGAGCGACAATCTTGAGATCGCTCTTTCTATTGTTTTTTTTTTCTCCACATCTGTCTCGTTGCCGCTTCCGATTCCGGCGACGTTTCCGTCGAGGTCCAAATCCTTGTTCAACGGACGGAGATAAACCTGCGCCGATCGTTAAGAGACGCAACAGGAGTTCTTTTATTGTCCACCAAAGGTCTCCCAGATCCGGCCACTGCGCTGTCCCCGCCACCGCCTTCTGGCCTTCCTCTGCCGCAGACGACACTCGCAAACCGTGCTCCGACATTTTGCGCCATCCCGCGCCTTCAGTTCCAACGGCCAGTTTAATTTTCGTCGCTCTCTCTCTACGAAGACAGAGACGAGAAAGAAATATTTACACGTTGAATTAAATCAACGCTTTATAGTCCGAGCCAAAGTTTGAGCCGAGTTGAGCCAAGCCGAGCCAATACACTAAGCCGAGCCAATATTATCTAAGTCGATATACTGAGCCGAGCCGATATACCGAGCCGCGCCGAGCCAATACACTAAGCCAAGCCAATATCATCTAAGCTGAAATTGCACTTATTGCAATTTGAAGGGTCACACCGTTGATTTCTGTTGAAGACTCAAGTTTGCAGAATCCACTAAGCCCACAGAGAAGAAGAACATATCCAACTCCTTTCCTTTTACTCAGGAACAATGCCAACAAATATTACACATGCTCAGTCATAACAAGCCATCATTGGCAAATCATGTGGGTAATTCTTCTACTCACGACGAACTTTCAGGTAAAACACTTTACTTTTCCTCTCCCAATAAGCAAGCCACATGGATCCTAGATAGTGGTGCCACTGACTATATTGTTTGTTGTCATACATTGCTTACGTCTTGGCGAGCTGTTACGAACAAAACAGTGGAATTACCAGATGGTTCTCATGCTAATGTCCAACATGTTGGTCAAGTCGTTTTCTCTTCTAGTTTGGTTCTTCATAATATTTTATGTGTCCCAATTTTCCAATTAAACCTCATTTCTATCAGCAAGCTTCTTCATCATTCTCTTTGCATCAATGTGTTCTTTACCCATTTTTGTGCCATACAGGACCTACGCTCGGGGAAGATGATTGGGACGGGAACTGAACGGTAGGGTCTCTACTACCTTGATCGTCCAAAATCATCATCATGCTATTCCATACATTCTCCATCTGGTATTTGGCATCAACGTCTCGGACATCCATCACATCAAGTATCTGTCTCATTTCCATTTTTGAATAAAAATTCTTGTAGTTCAAATAATTGTCTAGTTTGCCCCTTGGCTAAACAAACTAGATTGTCATTTCCTTTGAGCACAATTTCTAGTACATCATCTTTTGAAAAATTGCATGTTGATATCTGGGGGGGTTACCATGTTGCATCGATTTCTGGGGCTCGATATTTCCTTACTATAGTTGATGACTTTACTAGATGCACATGGATTTATTTGATGCGTCACAAATCTGAAACTCAAACTCACTTAACTAATTTTATTAGTATGGTAGAAACCCAATTTGCTTCCAAGGTGAAAATTGTGCGTAGTGATAATGGCCCTGAATTCACTCTTGCCACTTACTACTTGTCCAAAGGCATTATCCACCAAACCAGTTGTGTTCACACCCCACAACAAAACGGGATAGTTGAACGCAAACATCAACACCTTCTTAACATGGTCAGAGCCTTACTTTTTCAAACACACCTTCCAAAACGATGTTGGGGAGATGCCATTTTAACAGCTGCTTATCTCATAAATCGGACACCTACCCCAGTCTTGCAAGGTAAAACACCTTATGAACAGTTATTTCACATTATCCCCACTTACTCTCATTTACGAGTTTTTAGATGTTTATGTTTTGCCTCTTCTCACGCCCACAAACCATCCAAATTTGATGCATGTGCCATCCGTTGCATTTTTCTTGGGTACCCTTATGGACAAAAGGGATATAGGGTTTATGATCTACAACTCAATAAAGTATTTATCTCCCGAGATGTTACCTTCTTTGAAAATAAATTCCCTCTTAAACATTTTTTCGCTGCAAATAAGGGTCTCATGTTTCCTACTCCTATAATGTCTGCTATTTATGATGACCCTCTACCAAACATACCTTTATCAGACACACCTACTCCGTCACCAAATCTTGACATTTCCCATGTTGATCATACTTTTTCCCCCCAAATACCTTCTCCTACTACCATACCGCCTCCTACTCGTTTGCCCCTCTACCAGGCCCATTAAGCGACCAAGTTTCCTTCAGGATTTTCATGTGGAAGCGACCCTACCGTCACGACCTGAACAATCCTCTGCCTCCAACGTGGTCACCACATCAGGTACACCTTATGACCTATCTCACGTTCTTTTTTATGCCCGGCTATCCCCATCTAATAAAGTTTTTACCACTTCATTGACCATTACACAAAAACCAACTAGTTTCTTACACGCCATGAAGGATCCTAAATGGTGTCAAACAATGCATGATGAAATTCAAGTTCTCCAGGCTAACCAGACATGGACACTCACATCTCTTCCACTTGGCAAGAAACCCATTGGATGTAAATGGGTATACAAAGTCAAGCTCAAATCTGATGGCATCGTTGAGCGTTACAAAGCTCGCCTAGTCGCCAAAGGATACAACCAGATTGAAGGACTTGACTATCAAGAGACGTTCGCCCCAGTTGCCAAGTTGGTTACTGTCCGTGTCCTACTCAGTGTTTTTGCTATTCAAGGATGACATCTTCACCAACTCGATGTTAACAATGGGTTCTTACATGGTAATCTTGATGAAGATGTCTACATGTCACTACCAACTGGTTTTGGACGAAAGGGGGAGACTCGAGTGTGCAAACTTAATAAGTCCCTATACAGCTTGAAACAAGCTTCTAGACAGTGGTTTTTGAAGTTTTCCACAACCCTCAAGATTGCTGTGTTTCATCAGTCAAAGGCAGATTATTCTTTATTCGTCCAATCCCACAAAGGCAGTTTTACAGCAATACTTGTATACGTTGATGATGTGATTTTGGCAGGTAACAATCTGCAACATATTGAAGATGTGAAACAGTTATTATCCAAGCAGTTCAAACTTAAGGATCTTGGTCAGCTCAAATACTTTTTTGGTATAGAAGTAGCAAGGTCTTCAAAGGGGATTACCCTCTCCCAAAGGAAATATGCATTGGAGATATTAGAAGATGTTGGATTTCTAGGAACAAAACCTACGAGGTTCCCAATGGAGCAAAATTTGGCTCTTACACAATCCGATGGTGAACTCCTAAACGATCTTTCATCATACAAGCGCCTTGTGGGAAGATTGATCTACTTGACCATCACTAGGCCAAATATGGTCTATGCTGTCTATGTTCTAAGCCAATTTATGGAAAAACCACGTACACCACACCTTGAGGTAGCACATAGAGTTCTTCGATACCTAAAACAAACTCCAGGGCAGGGTATTCTATTATCCTTTACAGGTACACTCCAGTTAAATGCATTTTGCGATGCAGATTGGGCTCGTTGCAGGGACACAAGAAGGTCAGTAACAGGGTATTGTATATTTCTTGGACAATCACCCATTTCGTGGAAAACAAAAAAGCAAATAACGGTGGCTCGATCAACTGTCGAGGCAGAGTATCGTTCCATGGCTACTACATGTTGCGAAATTACTTGGCTGAAAAACATTTTGAAAGACTTGAAAATCACACATACTCAACCAGCCATGTTGTATTGTGAAAACCAAGCTGCTATACACATCGCTTCAAATCCGGTCTTCCATGAGCGAACCAAGCACATCGAAATCGATTGTCACTTAGTTCGTGAAAAGATTCAAGCAGGGATGATTAAGACAGCCCACATACGAACCAACGACCAAACTGCAGACTTATTTACTAAGGCGTTGAGTTCGTCCCAATTTGAGGCATTACTCGGCAAGTTGGGTATCATTAACATATATTCCAACTTGAGGGGGAGTGTTGAAAATCGGAACTTAACGGGTCTTACGATCCGAGATTAACTGGTCTTGATCCGACAATAACGGATCTGTAATTTTAAACGGGATTCATTCCCTTATATGTAAACGGATTATGAATGTATTTTTTAATATCGGAAATAAATAATTTTATAGTATCTATATAAAAAGAATGCATTGAATTCACCTGCTCTTGAGACAAAAAGTAGACGGAATCGGACGTACATCATCGAATACATCCGCGAGATGGGGAGCTGTATATCGCCGCTCAAAATCCTCCTTAAACTTCAATTTCCAATCCGGATCACCGAAATCAAATCCACTACTACCTACTGCCTTCATCGACAGGCCATGCTTCATGGAAATTCTCTTAAACCTCTCGAATCTCGAAACGGAAACATCACGAAATCTTCTCGTCGAAACGACGAATTTTCCTCCAGGCACAGTCGAAACCGAATCCATGGAGAAATCCGGATCCCGAATTAGAGGAGGGAACAAAAAGAGGGACAAAGACAGAAACACGAGAGTAGAGCGGTGAAGGAGAAGAAGAAGCAAAATGGGAAAAAGAGATCTTTGCGCGGGAATATTCTGAATAGAGGAACTTAGTCGGATTCTTTGGACGAAATTCGAAAATGACCTACGAGTTTGGCAGTAAATACAAATCAACCGACTTGTTTTAGTGTGTGCTTCGGCTCGCGTCTACGGATTCGTCGCCTTTGTCGTTTTCATCTCCATAATATATATACGGCAGGCAGGCAAAATGCACGCCCACGCTCAGGGGCGGCATCGGCGTGGTTTCAATCGTACATGAGACGGTACACAATAAAATTTTGTAAAATAATGTTAATCTATTCGTGTTCGCTGCGAAAATTAACAACTCAACCTTCAATTACAAAAATAATTTGGTTCGTAGTATCTGGGAAGCAAATCATTCAGCAGCTCCTCGTGGAGTAGATCAATTACGTAAATCATTGAATCACTCGCGAGTGAAGCAACTCGTGGAGCACGCGCACGCGCTACGTGCAGCAAGTATTAGGAAAGCGTGCACGAGCCTAGATGCTGACTGCGAAATGACAGAGCCATATTTAAAAAGGTACAACTGGAAAACAAAAAACAAAAAAACAAAGTGACGTCCGTTTAAAGAGGGGTGAGAGACGCATGGCAAAAAAAAAAAAAAAAAATCCCATCTCACAAGATCTTGACGCGTGGTAAAACCAAATCCTCACCCCAATGGATATTGACACATAGAAAGACCAAGTCTTCATGAAATTTTGACAAGTGTAATATGATGTGGATCATTATATCCTATGTGGAGTCCCTCTTGGCACATTGTGTTACTCATTTGCCACTTTGGTTTTGGTGGTGGATTGGTTCCATTGGTTTTATCTTGATCGTCAATCAATATCTAAATGAGAATCTCTTCGTTTTTAATTTGATTTTTAAACTTATTAAAGATATTATTATTTATTTATTTTCTTTTATATTTTTTTATGTTCATGCAAATAAGTGAAAAGAGGTTTATTTTCTAATTTTTAATGCTTACATGTGTATTGAAATAAGATAAAAATATTATTTCATTTTATTTTATTTTGCTATTTCCTCTCCACTTGACGAAATGCTTTAACGGTTCATGAAGTCAAGTCAGCTATGCTTGAATCAACTTCGTGAGGACATGAATTCTGGAGAGAACAAAAGTAAGAGTGTCTATCAAATGGATTGAACTGACATTTGTCATTCTAAGAATTGACTAATGTGACAGACTTGACAAGTGGAATGGCCAACTCATAAGGTGCACTATCGAGCTCATGACCAACAAATGACTGGTTTCCACGCATGTCACCTTTCTATACGACGACGAATATTTTCTAAGCTCACCCGCTTATTCTTGGAATTTATTCTCGCGAACCGAATAACCTGGGTTTGGGTATCACATCCGGTTTTACAAGTAACCGAACCAACCCGATCTTAAAACCAACAGTTTCAGTTTCCAGTGTCCAGTTTCCAGTTTCCAGTTTCGAGTTGTACCCTACGATTTGGCGATGGGGTGAGGACGAAAAACCAGTTGGATTTCGGATCGGGGTTATATTTTTCCAAACCAGACTCATGGGACTCGCCACCTATGCACGCCAAGCTGGACAGACACGTTGTAGTAGGCCCCTCGCCAGCCCACCAGTCCCATGGAGGAAAAAAAACACAAAAGCCGAAGAAGTAGAGTAGTAAAAACATGAAACATGTTTCACGAGTCGTCGTCTCTGAGGTCTGATCGACCACCGTACAATTCAGACTTGAGAAAGACCAAAACGCACCCTAGTGTGGTAGTCCCGCCCCTAATAAAAGCACACCCTTGGCGGCTTCCGCTGCCAACTCACACGTGGTCCTTCTGTACCACGACATATCACGCGGTTCACCCCCGCAGCTTCTGTTATTTGCCGTTTTATCTCCTCTCGCTCCCGTAACATTTTCCTCTCCGACGTACTTCCCCTGACATCGCGTGCACTCCACCATTTAACTATTGTTTGACCGCAAATCCCGATTCGCTTCGGTCTACGCGCTTACGCGTGCGCTGCCATTGCCACGTGTAGATGGGTCCGCGACCGTGACCGAGCCCGAGAGCGAAGGGGGAAGACAAAGAGATCGTTAATCATGATTTAAAATTATTTTAAAGCCCTCATGATTGTGAAGACCAAATGAGATCTCCAGAGAAGCGCAAACGTGGCCGAATCTGCGCGTCTCACGCGATCTGACGGTGACGATTGATTTGACGAGGGAAGAGGGTGTGGTTATTTGCGAGGGGCGAGGAACGCGTGAACCTGCGACTGGTGTGTTTTTTTGCTTTATCCTTCGTATAAGCCAGCCGTCAGTGGATATACTGGCGTAAGATTTTTTGGTCGGGAGTGGAACCGAAGATTCCCTAACACCGGCGGCTCTCCTCACCACTTCGATAAATTTACGAAAAGAACTAAGAATTTGTCAAAATGACAGAGATAGTTTATCTGTTAATCAGATGGAATCAGGATCGTCCGTGTTAGGGAATGGGACATGACGCGAGCTTCGTTGTCTTTACAGAGGGGAAAACAAAAGGGCGGTGGAGGGCGTTTAAGTAGCAGAGTTGGGCATGTGGAGATATAAAAGCAAAAGCTGCAAATCAGAGGAAGGAGGGCGTGCTAACACTGCTTACCCGGTGGCCAACTCGTGTGAGTGGGTCGCGTCATACTTGTCACACGCTTTCGGAGGCAAGTGAGATTTTGGCTAAGCAAACGGCCTTTTTTTTATTTTGTTAATCTTTTTTATCGGCACTTCATCGGGAGTCGGACTGGGAAACACGCCCGCGCGCTTTATGTTTGATAAAGGAACGTCCTTTTCGCCGGTTCACGACTCCTCTCTCTTCTCAATCTTTTCACAATCTTTCCCTTCCCCCCCTCCGGCCCCACTTACTTTCTCAAAATCCCCCCTGAAATTATGGACTTCCAGCCAGTGGGGCCTAGTCAAAATGATCTGGTTCGTTCGTTTCGGCGCATCTTGGTCCGACTGGGTTCAGTGTTGAGACACCTCTGCGATTGTCGTACATGTAAGCAATCATAAAAGAGAAAACGCGAAATGATATTTGTTTTGACGGGAGGCCCACCAAATGGGTAAGCGTGGGTTAAGAGAAGATGATGGGTGGAGATGGGACGAGAAAAAAGTTGAGCCATTTATTTCAATGACTGGTCTCAATCTGCGCATGAACACAAGAGAGTTCCCCGATGAAACAGAAATTATTGTGACGAATTCTTTAATTCCCATCCCCACCTTTTATTCTTACGATGCGAATTGGATCAATCTATGTTACGTCCGCCTCCTGAACCGATCGAGGAGATTCTCATGCTCGGGAAAATCGCACAAAAGAGAGTGACTTAGTCAAGGTGGAGAGAACGTCTAGTAAGTCACACCACAGGCTTTGCCTTGAGTGACTTAATCTCGGATTTGTAGCGTAAACATAATTTAATATTAGAACATATGTGATATGACATCCAAATGTCACAAAAAAAAGTCAAATTTTACAAAGCGTGTATGATGGTTAAGGTAACTTGTTACCGAAGTAAATAAATCGTGCGACAACTGGGTTAGCATGATGCTCATCATTCTTAACGGGTTGGCCGTCGGCCTAAACATGGAAGCATGAGAGGCTCTATGACTTTTCTTCATTCCTCTTTTTCAACCGTCATCCTCACACCAAACTCGCACTCTTCCCGGGCACCATGGATCGCGTGTGCTTCCACCTCTCGAACGTGTGTGTGTGTGTGTATGGGTGGGGATATGATATAAAAGTATTAAAACGTAGAAATGGATATGGATTCCTTGCTTTTACCTTTATATAATTTTTTATATATTTTTATTAAACTTTGGGTTATTTGAGGGGGATCGCATGCTGTATTCTAATGGAGGCACGGTGGAGGGCCTCCAAGCGTGGAGGTTTTTGTTGGAGAATCCACAAGCAAATGGCTCCATGCTTTTCTCCCGGGTTTCATCTCCCACGCTGGCCCACCAGTCACGGTGGTGACAATGGTGGGTCCACTCGAATTTGTTCATTGCTCATATAATTGCCCTCTACCCGTCTTACATGTGTCATCTCCGTTCCCGGGATTGCATTAATCATCTTCACCAACCACTAAAAAGGAAAAACACCCAGGAAGAGCTACGTTCTCCATTATTGCACAAAGATGTCCATAAACGAAATAAAAAATTAGTTTAATGAGGTTTGAAAGCTTGACCCTGTGTTACACGATAAACGCGGCTCAACCCTCTCCATTAGGGTGGCACGGATTCTAACTTATATTTAAAATTTAGTACTATTTAACTACAAATTATCTCAAAGTTGTTTAAGATTTTGCAATGGAATATATACTAATGTATAATAACCAATTTAATAAACCTAAAACAACAAGCAAGTACCTCTGTTAATAATATTTATTCCATTGACAAATAATAACATTAGATATTCAAATACCCAAAAGTGTCAAACGATCGATCATCTTTGAGGTATGAGGAAATTATCAATCAACTTAATAGGGAGTTGACGAGAACAATTAGAGCAAATAGTATTTTCGTAAAAAAATCTATATTAACAAGTCATCTCGCGAGCTAATAAACCTAACTCAAGTGAAAACTAAACTGAACCGAGTTTTTTGCAAGTCAAGCTCGAATGGTGTGGTTCATTGGATCAGGCGATATCCGGTGAAGTGTTGAACGCGTTAGCTTATTAAAAATAGTTATGAGAAAAAGGTAAAATTTATTAACAATAAACCAAAAGCATTGAGGCTTCTTTACAACTAAACTATGTTCTAGAGGGGAGTTAGTGCCACCAAAACATAACTTCTAAATAAGAGGAGAGGGGGAGGAGTTGATTGAATGTGTCTCCTGTCCCCTCCACTCTAAACAAGAGGGCATGACACTAACAATATTATTTTCATTGACAATAAGAAAAACCTATAAATTATTGGCAGCAAATCTTCCTATCCGTCTGCAATGGAGATTCTCCAGGTTATGGAATCATGGCCTTATCTTCCTTCTCTTACTATAGTATTTGTATATTCTCTTTAGGGGTGTGTCATTTTGCCACTACTCAACTCTGCATTGAACTCCTTTTGCTTTCAGGGACATATAATATTGAAGCTACGCTTAAAACTATTGCAAAGCAAAAGGCCTGCCTTGAGAAGCCCCAACATGAGAAGCCTAGAGATTGAGGAACTATAAAAAACGTTCTTGGACCCTGCAAATGTTACCCATCCGTAAATCAAGGATACAATTAGGGGTAAATCCGGAAAGACAAGGGGAGATATTGATTGTATGATTGTATACCCTTACGGGAAGATTCGTGGAGGCCAAAGTGCCAAATTTAACCCATGGTTCGAACCCAACACTCCGGTCTACTGTTTTTTTAGACCAGATAAGGGTCATCATTAAACCATTCCTCGCCTCTGTTTTCCGTTTTTTTTTTTTCTCGATTTTAAATAAAGTTCCCCTCACTTCTTTGTTTATTCGTTAATGCTCCCTGATCGAGGGTACTACCGTCATTTAATTTTCTATAAACGCTCCAGTCGTCTCGGCCCTTTTTTCTTCGAGTGATGCTCTCTTTGCGTTTCCTGTTTCCCTGTTGAGTTCCTTCTGCTGTTTGATTTGATCGCTGAACCCTACTGTTTTTCTTCTTCGGATCGGCTTGTGGTGACGGGATCGGAGGTTTTCTGTACTGGAAATTGATTTTTTGGCTTGGTTTATCTCTGTGAGTCTCAAGATCTTGATGTTTGTTTGATTTTCCTTTTTTTACTTGTCTCCTTCTGCGATGTATGTTTGTGTTTCTGAGCGTCTGCATCCGGTTTTCTGTTCGATTTTTCTTTGTAATCTTTGTACTTCGGAATTTGCTGCGTTCTACTGTTCATTTTTCTTTTCTGTATAGAGATTACAAGGATGATTCTCTTTTGCATTTTTCTGCCCAGATCTTTCGCTTTTACTGTGGATAATTATTTTTTAGGACTTCCTTAGGGTTTTGTAAGTTGTAATGAACAGGAATTGGACTCAGCCTTCCCGTTTGTTATGGTTTGATGTTGAGTCCGGTACTAATACCACTATTCTTGAGGGAGCTTCGGCAAGCTCCTATTTTTTTTCGACTCGCTTCGCATCTTTTTTTAAGCCTTTAGGTTACGATTTAGGTTTACTCAGCTTTTGTTATTTGTTCTTTACCCTTTTACCCTATCTTTTTTTCTGCTTCTTCTCTTTCCTTTTTCTTCTGAAAACCAAGAACACTTGATTTTTTTTTGACGTTGTTTTCTTGTCTTTTTTATTCCTCCTTCATCAAATTCCATTTATTTTGAAAGAAGAAAAATTGCTAGTTTCATGTTTTTCTATTAATTTCTGCGGGAATGTTCTTTAGAGGTTCTTATTTGTCTACTCTTGGTTTGAAATTTTAGCGGTTATCTTTAGAATGGGAAATTTCATTTATTGTTCTGGTTTGTCGAAAAGTTTCTAGTTCACCTTCCTTGTGATATTTTTTTGTAGGATATCATTTTTAGGGTTTTGAAAATCTTTAGCTGCTGTTACTGCTAAGCCGTTACCTATGAGAGGGTTTGGTGTTCTTTATTCGTCCGGAATCCATACTGGTGTTTTGTCGATTATCTCGGTGAATCTATTTATATTTAGCTGCACAGTATTGACCTTGATTTTCGTGCAGGGACATCTAATTTGGAAAGGAAGTTGGATTTGGAGCCCCTATTCAGTATGCGGTGGTTGAGCTTGTCTTTTGATGTATTTAGGAAAGTTGTTTCTTTGAACCTGTACTGCAGGGTGATTCTGTAGGCATTGTCTTCTGTTAGTGACACTAGGATAACCTCCTTTGTGTTTGCTCAACTGATGGCAACAAAGTTCTTTGTTGTCTTCCCGTGCTTCTTGCTCAGGATTAGCTGAAAATACGAAAACAGATCTATTCTTCGGGTTACTGTTTTGCTTTTTCTCGTTGGATTTGTTTATCTGCTCAATCTTGGTTGTCTCTTTGAACTATTCAGCCCAGCTTTTGTGGTGTGAACTACTCCTGTGTGTCTTCCTATATAGTTGCCTGACTTTTCTGTAAGTGTCTCTAGAGTTGTGGGCGTTGGCTTGTCCCTTCCCTTTTCCGAGCTGTTCTGCCTGTAGTTCAAGGATTGGTCCACTTCCTTTCTTTAAATTTTCGTTGTTCTCCCTAATTAGGCAGTTGTTAAGGGTGTTGATTAAGGTGTGACGAAGTAATGGTGTGCCAAGCTGCCAGCCAAACGAGATTCCGGGCCTTGAAACATGAAAATGGGATTGCTGGGAGTGCTACCATTATAGTGAGAGTCATAGCATGCTTTCAACCATTGCAAGATTGCCAGGTTTACATTTCCTCCATTGTAGAAGCCCTTTTAACCATAATGTTATCTTTTATTTTATCATTGATTTTAATGCGTACATATGCTTCTCTGCAGGCTGAGTACTTCCGACATTTGCTTAAACCTGTTACGTAGACTGTGCCGTTGTCTAGTTGTTTGGTGTTTTAAGCTGCTGTTTTTTGAAGTCAGGAAGAAGATATATCCACCGCAATAACTTGTTAGAAACTGATAAATACTTCATCTGGTATGTTCTTCCTTTTATCAAATTTTATTTGAATTTGTTTCTTGAGGTTAATGGGGCATTATTGACTAATCACTGATTGATATTCTGGACTTATCAATTTCCAGGTTTCTGTTCCAATAGTTTTGACAAGTTTTTGTATGGGGAAAGACTGTGAGTCTTGGAGTTGTCAGCAGCATTCTCCGTGGCAATCAGCAAACGTGAAGTGCACGAGCATTCCGCCTGATCTGGGACCTGAAGATGGTCATTTGATGGCATTCCCTGCCTTTGCAAGCCCTCATGTTTCTCTTGCTGAACTAGCTTTACCAAAGTTGGTGGGTGAGAATGAATTGCGACAGTGGTATTGCGATTACTCCCCCCAGACATGCACTCCAGCTAAGAAATCAATTCATGAATTGTTTAGTGGATCTCCACACACTCAGACTGCTTATGCAGGAGTGGCAAATGTTAACAAGGGATTTTTTGTATTCGATCAAACTGGAAACAGGACTAGCTTGATCTTCAGCGCAGTATGCCCTCCTGCAGACGCATATTCATTGCAAAGGAAGGATTTTGGGATCGAACCTTCTTTGGTAAAGAAGGAGAACCCTGTCATCCTTAACTCTGATGAGAAATTTGGCTGGTGTGGCTTGGAAGAAACGGATATCTCTGCCCAGGAAAAAGAAAAAAGTGACATGCGTGAAGACACTGCAGAACTGGATGCCTTATTGTACTCTGATGATGAGAACGAAGAGGAGGAAGAAGAAGCTAGTACTGGTCATTCCCCTTTGGATATATCTGAATACCACCAGAAGAAAGTCATTCATGACAGGGATGAAGTTGGTACTTCTACTCCAACTAAAAAAAGGCGGCTCAATGAAACTCACGACGACATGGCTGAGGCCCTCATGGATACAGCTAGTTCAGGGAAGCTCCAGAATGGCATGTGGCTCGCAGAAGATGATGCAGAGTCGAGCTGTATCAAGGGACCGTGGGGAGGCGAGACGTGTAGCAAGCGTGTGAGAAGGGAGAGGATAAAGGAAACAGTAGGTGTTCTGAGGAGTATAATTCCAAGCGGGAAGAGCAAGAGGAAGGATGCAGCAGTCGTTCTTGACGATGCAATTCGATATCTCGGAGCTCTAAAGTTGAAAGCGAAAGCTCTTGGGCTTGGTACTGCTCTCCTCTACAGTTAATCTACGCGTGGGAGTCTATAGGATAAAAGGTATTTCACTCTATCGATATTGATTAGTAGTGATAGTCTAAAGTTATTTCCCCACTTTCTATGGCGTGGCTGTGGTGGGGGGTGGCATCGTTTAGTAGCCTATGATGCCTAAATAAAAGGAAGGAGGACGAATGATTCTGAGAGGAGAAAGAAAAAGAGGACGGGGGAGGGGGGAAACATGTATGCGGTGGTTGACTGCAATTATTTTAGACTACTATGGAGGAAAAAGAGAGAAGCGGTTGTGCACGCGCGTTGGGTGGGTCGGAAAAGGAGAAATGAAGGGGAAGGCCCGCCTTTTTGGTTGTTCTCCTGAAAAGGTGTTATTGAAACCTGAAAGCAATTCGGCTAAAGATCGGGAATCCGGATGGATAAAGAAACGAGTTTTAAGTAGGATGTGCTGCCCTGAGCTGGCTGGCTGGCTGGCTGGACAATGGTGAGTTGACTCTTAAAATCCGGGCCGGCCCTCCACTTTCTGGATCTCTCTGTGGCGTTTGTAGTAGGTCCGTGTCTGTTGCGTGTTGTATCTCTGTTGTCTGTACTTGCTTTGTTCGAGACTTTGATTTGCTTTGTTTATGTTCAGTGTACCGACTTTACGTACGTTTCCCACGACCTAGGTTAAAAATATACTTTTATCAAGACCTAGATTCCCAAGACCTTACCTATGGGCTTTGCGACGATGCTAGTGTCGCATGGCCGTTAGGATCTTAGCATCTAAGGTAGCCCTCGGGGGCTTCAGGGAATTTGATTTTTTACTTCCTTATCTCACATTTGCATCCAGCCGTCTTGTTGAATTATTTTGTCTTCATCTTCGTCTTCTCCGAGATGTGAATGTGAGTCCACAATAAAGGTAATTGGACTTTTGAAAGTACCTGATATGCGAGTAAGGGAATGGTTGGTTCAGAGATGGTTGGCAACTTTCAATTTTGATGTTACCGTCTTAACAAGTATAAGTTTGAGATTCCAAGCTGGGCCTAAAGGATTTTGAGCTCTGGAGGCAGCTAAAGAAATGCGTTTGGTTCATAGACAGCCTGAACAATCTTGGAAACTCTATCGATCTGGCCCAGCCAAATGTCAGTCCATAATCTAACTAAAGATCCATCTTGTGTATGAGGCCCGGCTGCAAATGGGTTTGTAGTCTACACGTAACCATCTTCCTTCTTCTTTTGCATCTTCCCAGTCCACATGCATATTAAGCAGCAAGAAACAGTCCACATTTCATTAAAAAGGGACACAGCTTTGTCAAGCTGCCCTTCATGAAAGTAGGCATTAATCATGGTATTCCATGAAACCACATCTCTCTCTGGCATCTCATCAAACAACTGTTGAACAGAAACAGCGTCCCCAGCCTTGACATAGCACATGATCATAGAAATCCATGAGACATCTGGTGTAACACTAATCTGTAGCCTAACTGACTAAGAAGGAAATCGATAACAAGATTCTTTGGTTAGTTTGACATGTACTGCACATTGTGAAGAGTGAGAATGTTCCCAGATATGAATTTCAACTCCACTTCTCCTTCACCTATCACTAGAGCAAACACTGGAATTGCCCTTTGTTTCATTTCTCCCTTTGACCTTCTAGAAGGGAATTCAGTGTCAATGCACTAATTGGTTGGATTAAATGTCATATTTATTTCTAAGTTAATTGTTACTAACCTGATATCGGTTCCAGTCATGTTAATTCCGATTATCCTGTTTACTTTCACCTTTGCCCTTTATTTTTCCTATCAACACTGTTTAACAAAGTGACCGATTTTCCGACCACAAACATAACATGCTCTCTTTTTCTATTCCTTCTGAATTTTCTATTTAGGCTTACAAAGAATTTCTAGACTTTCTTCTTGATGAAGTTAGTCTTCTTTAATTCTATCAAATTTTACTAACTTCAGATCCGCTGCCCTCATCTTTCTCGTATTTGTGTTTTAACTCATGATCTTGCTAGTATTTGGGCTACTAACTGGTGGGGCACTCACAACACAACTACATAGAACAAATGTAGAGTTATTAACTGTTATTCCATTTGTTTCTCTCATCTATTGAGAATTTTCTCATCATTGAAAGAGATTCATCTCCTTGGTAGGGCCTCTTCTTGAATGAAGGATATTCCTCTATTTATTTCAAGAACACAAAGAACAAATTTTTTCTCTTAAACACATGTGTGATAGACCACACACATACGAAACCATGCACATGTGCGAGCAACGGAGCCCCACACGATCGTGTTAGAGTTTCACGTGACCTCAGAAGATTTGTGGGTATTTATATTTAAGTCAGGAAGTCCCTATTGCTTTTAACAACGTGGGACTAAAAGGAAATTGAACCAAAAGAAAACATGTCTTAATCCTACAACCTTAAACATATCTCACAAGCAAGCTATACACACACTTGTATACCTCTTATAGACGCTCGTATGTTTTTATTTTTAAAAACTTCTAACATTAACACTATAAACAATTTTGCTTGCCCCTAATTTTCTCAAACATTTAAGCAAAAGAGATTTTGTTCTTGAGTGCATGATGTAAAGATTGTTGTGTAACTCAATTTGCAATGCACAACATGTCATCCTTAAAATAAAAGAGATTGCCAAATCAATCCAGCTTGCCTTGCCAGTAACTCAAATTCCCCAAAATTCTGCAAAAAGGAAAAGAGTAAAATGTAGCAGCTACAGATTTGGCTATTCGATGCTTTCAGAAATCTCATTTTAAGTTACTGGAGATGGCAAACTCCTGAATTCGCCAATAAATTCTCCGTGGTCGTTCCCTTGATGGGAAAAAACTATTTGCTGAGACGAAAACAAAGGCTGTCCCTTGGGTTTATGAGGATTCAACTCAGTTTCCCTATTCAGAGCTACATATCTACGTTCCACTGTCCATGCAGATAGTATTTGAGGACGGTAGCAGAGATGCTCAAGTGTAGATTTTGAATTTGATCGATATTAATGCTCACCGCTGTGAGAACCAGACAAGGGTCAAGAATCCAGCAGATTAGACCTGAAAAGAGGTGAATTCGCGCAATAACCATGAGCTGTGACAGCACTCAAAAAAGTGATTTCATATTGGCCACTGTAAAAGAAGTTGTGGTATACCTGGTCTGAGTAATCTGCTGCTCCTTCCAGCTTCAGTCATTTCTTCTCGTCTGTAAAGCATCTGGTTGCAGAAAGAGAGATCTCTCTTCGATCGATTTGGATTTTCAATTAATATCTCCTATGCTTTTTACCTCAAAGAACTGCTCAGGACGAAGGAGAGATGATCTCAGCCTTGAATCCTTTCCAACCTACCGATAACAAGAGTACGTTTTAGACTGGAGATCCATGAATAAGACTGTGAAGCGACCAGACCACCCAAAAACCCTCGCCACCTTGATCATTTGGATCTTCACGTGGTGACTGAGATAAAATAAAAAAAAAAGTTCACCTCAATTTTTTTTTTACCTGTCATTTCAGATAACTATATAATGCGTTACTTTCCTTCTTCCCTTCTGTCCAAAGAAATGGACAAGTGAATCAGTTCTGCCACTGTCTTCCACTTTAACCATCGGTAACGCCCCCTCCATCTCCCTCATTCACTCCCCAACTCCTTGGTTTCTGTGCAGTCATACTTGCTTACCAGACAATTTAACCCAGATTGAGGAGATGATCACTTTGAACATTGAACAATGGATACCCAGATACATTTAGTTGATTCAACGACTCTCGATTTTCAAGTGTTCTTTTTCAATTATTTCATTTTGTAATTCCGCAGACCTGAAGTTCACTGTAACCACCCTTTTCAGGATTTTTTATTTTATTTTTTCCAATTCTGAATCTGCTCTACTTGGAAGATAAACAGAATTACGATCGGAGACAGTGGAGGTAGTAAACATTCCACCTACCCAAGCAGCTCTGGCAGGCGAAATAGAGCAGGAGCAAGTGGGGAACATCTATCCGTCAAAGGGTGAGCCCTCCAATAACTATCACCTTTGAGCTTCGAAAGTGCAATCTGGAGTAATTAGTTGTGAGAGACTAGTGTATGGGCATTTTAGAGGTTCAAGGGTTTTGTCTTCTCTGGCTTGGCTCATCTCTCCCTCGTCTCTGCCCCCTCATTAATGCCTCTGATCACTCTGCTCAAAAGGAATATGGAGCATTAAGATACCCTAATCTCCATATTGTGAGTGCATTTTTTTGTATTAGCGTCTCCGTTTAATCCATCGCACATGCTTAGGAACAAAACTCTTTCATATTGAAGCAGGTGCCATTTTTTGTAATTTGTAAATGCTCCCGGCGATTTACGAAGGAAGTGCTACTGCTACATGTTTTGGAGACATCAGAGCCAGCATTGGATCCTCCTCCACCCATTTAATACTTGCAATGTGGTTTTCATCAGTTTGCTGAAGTCCGTAACCGAACGGCAATTGTAGCTGTTTGCAGCCTTCCATGGCCTCCTCCTCCTAGGCCACAGCTTCTAGGGAGCTTTTACATGCAAGAAATGATGGAAGGGACCCATCTCTTTGCCGTTCCATCTGCCGAGTGGTTACCCACCTAAAGGGAAGCTCGTCCTGTGAGAGCTCACTTCTGAACAGTCATGAAAGCTTTTGGAATTTCCTGCGAGGTTGGCCAGCAATTCAGGCTGATATACATATCAAATATAGATGTTTCGTATTCTGAATCGTAGGGTCACATCTCTAATGGTCCCTTTGTGTTAACGTAGACAGGGGCCACATCTGATGATGAATGTTGAAGCTTGAAAAATCTTGGCCCGCAGGTCCGTGTCTTGTCTCTCCTGTTCGTTACCAGTATTTATGAGCAACAGTCCAGAAGGAAAACTTCACATTGATTGCCATATGGTCCACCTCTCAGCACGATACAGATCGGCATTGTGTACTCCTCTCTACTCTTAGCGTCGAGCAAATACAACCCTGCTTCGGTCTATAGCTTACACTTAGTTCTTTAATTTCGACCTGACTGGGGAAACATATTATTAACTTAGTATTCTGAGAAGAGAATATAGAGGACTTGCTCGATCTAGTTTGAAATTATTATATACAATCCGTATAGATTCTTGGCTGTGCAAGCTAGCTATCCTATGGTTCGGATCTTGCACAAGGGAAGTACCACAAGGAATTGTGAATCATCTGATAGGATGGTTCTATAAATGGTTAACATATATAGTTCTTCTTTGAATAGATTACTAGTAATCTTTGTTATTTAGCTGAGAGAGGAAGTAATTATAAAAGGGTAAATGGGTTAGAACCAGAAACAACTGTATGGGATATCTATAAAAAAGGAAGAGAAGACAAAGGGAGAACAGTTCGGCCATTCTCTCCTTAAAGGGCAACTGAAACTTCTAAGTGGACCCCCACCTCCAAATACCTATAAATATATGCAGATTCTCTTCCCTGCAGAGTTTTTATGCTGCATTCCCAAGATTTCTTCTGACTCAAGCCTTTCTTTAATCACGGAGGCAGCAGACCCCAAATTCTAACCAGACACACAGTCAAACAGAGGTGACACTCCCAGAAATACAGAAAGGTTATCCCATTTAATATTATAACCAATAATAAGAAAAAAATTCTTTTTAAAAAAATGAAAACCCACTGCCTTTTTTTTTCAAGGTGATTTTTTTTTTCTAATTTTTCACAAGAAATATAATCCAAAAAAGAAGAAAAAGAATAGTCCTCTCTGGTATCCACTGTTTATGTTCCTGCTCCTCCTTGTTTATGTTCATCTGTTTTGTGATGTCAATCCAGGATGTTTCCCTCTTCTTTTCTCCTCGATGACTACCAAGTACCACCACAAGGAAGAATTCTGATAAATACTAGCCAGTGGCCGTTGCATTCATGTTCAAAGCATGGGCTGATGAAGTGATGATTCCTCCCCTCGATTGTAATTTATTTTTTCAGGTTTTGAAGCTTCAGCCTCTCTGCTATTTCTCTCTGCTGGCCACACCAAAACTCCCATTCAACCAACCAAACTTGACTCGTGTGAGAGAACCACCCTTCAGCAAAGGAGATCATGACTTCATCTCCCTCTCAGAATATCTATTTAATTTCCTCCTCTTAGGAGGTGGAGTTGTGTGAGAATTTGCACATGACCCAACTGTTATTTCACCACTTTTATAGCTAAAGCACGCAGCATCCAAAACCCCCACTGGGCTCTGAGGAACAGATGCAATGGAGCCAGTAACAACTTTCTCTGGCCTGCTTATCAATCCCGAGTCTTGAAGCACCTCGTAGCACCTCTGAACTCTCTCCTGCGGTTCATAAGCAGAGCACTAGTTGATAAAATTCACAGTAGAGCTAAAACCAGAGTCAATTTTTTACCAAATTAGCTTTCTGTTGATGGACCAGAAACGTTTAAAGTTTAAATTCTATGAGCAGTTCAGTGTATTTGATCAAAGCCAAAAGTATTAAAGGTGATCCAGAAACGAAAAGCATAATTTTCTTTCTGGGGTGCATCATCGTACCTTCTGTACATGGATGAAACAAGATACAGCCTTCTCGAAATCCACTGTTTCAGTTTCTGCTGATACAGATATTGCCACTGCGGAAGCTATCTCAGAAGGTCTAAACCCCATGAATTCGATACCTGCACGCAGTTTCCCATAGAGTGCAAACATGTCACTTTTTATCAATCTAATTATAAGTTTTGCAATGTCAATGTCCGTCCACAGTTTCAGCGCCACTGAATAAAAGTGAAAGGAATTTGATTTACACTTGCGTATTTGCGAGCAGAAAACGATAGACGAACCTCTGATTGTGTTTTGCACGAGCTCCACGGATCGAGAGATTGAACCCCTTGGTGGCGTGTTACCGTCATTTAGTTTCCGAAGAAAGCAATCTAGGAATGAAAAAGGAGTAATTGCTCGCATTCTCCACTTCAGAGTGCTTAAGACAAGAAGCTCCATTCTCTGTATGGTCCTTGCTTCAAACACATATTTTGATTCCCCGACCTGAATGATGGGGGCATCATTGAGCGGTCAGGTAATGGTATTTTAAATAACCCAGAAAAAGGTTCCAAGTAAATTAAGCAATCAGAACTGTTCAAGAGGCGTTTCAGATGGTTCTGCATTTAGTTTCATTCAATTTAGTTTTCTTCACCTGTAAGTCTAGGATAAGCGGGACTACTGTTTCCTCCATCTTGGCTGCTAGAGATAAGCAGGCCACGGATAATAGCTGCATCATCCAAGATTTACCTTGCTGCAAATGGAGAAGTAGAAAGAATGAAAAAAAGGTAACTAAGAATGAATCCAGGAGAATCCTTCATAACGCCGATAAAATCTGCTTCAGAAAAGAAAATTTCCGAGGAAAAGAAAGACTTGGGGTCTGATTCATCAACTTACAGGGAGTTCGTATGTCGAAAGAAATCTATCCAAATAATTTATGGATAAGTATGCGCTGAGGGGTCCAAAACTGTAATAGGCATGAACCTGTTTAACAGAAATGCAAAATCTTTCAAACCACAGAAAACGCAGGGACGCAGAGAAACAAAAATGAACTGAGAAATGAGGATTCCGACCCGTTGAATAATCAAATAGGATCGAATAGACGCGAAGGCACAGCCGAAATCCAATTCAAGAGAACTTCAAACTCATCTTGAAATGACACTCCCGATATTAAATAAAAAAAAATGGCAATCAACAACTAACAAAATATCAATAGCACAGTCGGTAAAATGAATACCCAAATGGGTTTCTGATAACCCAATAGTCGCAAAACGAAAAAATTAATAGGCAAACGGATAAAAGAAAAAAAGAAAACGCACCCCATTCATTGACCACTCAATCAACAAGTGGAAGACAACAATGGAGGCAAAAACGAAGACGGGAAAAAGCGACCCAAAAATGATGCGCTACCACCCACCTTTCCAATCCAATTTACAGCGTCTCTTCTCAGAGAAAAATCCAACTGTCCTCTCTGCAATCGCTCCAGATAGTCTTCCCTGGGCAAATGCTCACATTCTCTCTCCACCATGACTCTCAGACACTCATCACTCTGTAATGGCAGACCCATCAAGAAATCCCCCAAAAAACTCTCTTTGTGATTGTTGCTACTATCAGTATTCTCTATCCCATCGACAACACCAACATCATCATCAAAACCCATGATGCTGTTGTTGTCCTCCGGGCATAGGAGGCTTGAGGCTACGCACTCAAAGCTGGGAGCCATTGCAGACGACAAGCAGAGCCAGGAGGTATCAAAAACAAAATCCAAATCCAAAAGGATGCTTTTGTTAGCAAAGGGAGATCTTTTCCATGTTCATTGTTATTCAGTCGATACAGAGAGGAGAAAAGAAGAGGAGAGACAAGGATACAACCAAGAGTCCTCCAAGACTGTTGCTGAGAGGTGGGTTATGTAGGAAATGCGCCTATTTAGGGTTGGTCGAGAGGGGCATGAGTTGGAAAGAGTAAAATTTCTGCCAAAAAACGAAAAAAAAAAAAAAAAATTAAAAAAAGGGTTTGATTTCAGGAACCCAATTTTCCCATTCGTTTCATGATGAAGTAATTATTGAAACGAAAAGAATTTTCAAGACTCTGGTGGTGTGGTTTTGATTATTTGCCATTGCTTCCACCAAAGTTTGCCTTCTTAACATGACAGATGTACCCTCGTCTCTTCACTTGTTCAAAAGAATTAGGGCTGTAAATATGAAAAAAAAAATACCAAGTGGAATTTATGAGCATTTAATTAATCTTCAAATTAAAAACATAAAAATACATTTATTTAATATTATAAAGAACTGAATATCAATCCTAGTCCAGTTTAGTCTATTTCTAAATATTTAAAATTGAAAAATAACGGACGAGAATAAAATAAAAAATCATCTGTGACTTTTTTTAATGAAGTACCGAAAAATTCGGATATCGAACTTAAATTTATCCAATCTTTCTTTAAAATGAAGAAAAAAAACTAGTTAACCGCAATTTGTTCATTAAATTAGCAAACTCTACTTAAGCAATATTTTTTTAAAAAAAAAGTTAAAAAATTTCCAAAAGAAACCCATAAATTTTATGAGTTTTAATGTAATTTAATTTTAAATAAAGAAAAGATAAAATAACAAAGCATGGTAAAAAAATAAAAAATAAAAAAAATAAAAGGGCAAGGGACAGAGGGAGGAGTGAATGACAGATAAGGGCTATTTCGGTCAAACCGCTAAAAGTTCTAAGACAAGGGGGCAATAACGTACTTTCAAGAGGCTCAACAGCGACCAATCGGTGCAAAGTCTTGTTTCTTTCCTTCCTCGGGGACGCGTGCGCTCTGTTTTCGCAGCAGGTGACCAAAATAGCCGTTTCTTCCAATAGCTAGTTCCCAACAATAGTTCTTTGTCCATATTACCCTTCCGTCCTCTTTTATTTACTCTTTAGGAAAAAAAAAAAATTCTCTTCTGGCTTTCCAAAAAATGAGATCCCTCCTCATGCTTTGACTCTTAGAATTGTAGGGGCATTTTGGTTAATAAGTGGGGCAGAAGGATATTAAAGAATTATGCATTGTTTGAATCAAAGATATTAATGGGTCATGGAGGGTTAATGCTGCCTCCTGCCATCAAACAACTAGATTGGGTCCACTTCTGGGAAAATCTCATGGATTGTTTGGAAGAAGGTCCACCACAGGTGGGGCCAGCTTTGGAGGAGAAGAGTGAGGAGGGAAAGAGGAAAAGGCTCCTTGGCTTAGAATTATGCCACACTAGGGGGAGGGGACTTTTTAGGTGTAGGCTCTGGGCCCATGCATGGTGGAGGGGCCACAAAAGATATGTACCTTTTTGGGTTTTCAACACTAAAAAGTAAAAATTCTCTCTACAAAGTTGTCTAAAATGGGCCAAAGTATAGGGAAAAAGGGAGTTTTTGTAAGAAGGGGGAGATCAGGTGAGCCTTGGATACTTGCCCTTGCTTTGATGAGAACTTGCTTAGAACCATGGCTTTAAAAGATGGATAGCCTTTTTCTTTTTCACTAAGAGCTAGCTGCAATTCCTAAACCTTTTGCTCTCTTTGAAAATGTAACTTCTTTTGATCCCTCTCTCCACCCTTTGGATTTTTTTTTTTTTTCTTCTTTTTTTTGTCCAGACAGATCCTTGGTTTTTTCCTTCCAATGCCCAAAGACTTTAGCTTGTCTCATGCACATGTGAAACAGATTTCTATGAGGTCCCCATTTGCTTTAGAGTTGGTGAGCAGTAGCCGTGCTCTCTTCTAGGACTTCCCTTTTGTCCATTGGAGAGTCTTCTTCCTTTGTTTGAGATTCGAGCTTGAGACAGTGTTTCAAACCCTCCATTTTTTTAGTCGCCCAATGACTCTCTCCCTCTCTCTCTTATATACTAAATTATATAATAACAAATGACTTGAAATGAAGCTTGGTTGGGTATAAAACCTATTCTTATTGGCATTTTGTCATACACTTGCTCATCATTTAGGCCCCGCCCCATATGCAGAGAAGTTTTTACTTCTAAAAGTTGAATCAGATAATGGGTTGCTTAATTCTAATATTGAACGAAACTTTCTCTCTACTCTCTCTACTAATCTGTAAAGTATTATTAATCTTCTGAGTCCAGATGCTTTAGCTTTCCCTTAATTCTACACGTGCAAAGCTGTGTGGACCGCCATGAAAAGCATCCAGAACATCCGCCATATCTTCAGTGTCTCCACAGGAAGCGCTGTTCATGGGCAGGGTATCCCCCAGAGGCTCCACATGTTAGCCTTTATGCCGCCACTTGCTTATAAAATAACCTGGAAAGATAAACCAAAACTAATCGTGTTTAGTTGGCACTGTACAGCTCTAGTGCGGTCTGTCCCCTGCTTGCCTCTACCCGTTGTCTTAATCAAAATCACCCCCGCCCATATGGCACAGCATGGGAGTCTGGATCGAAAGTGCCCACAACCCTCTTCCAGTCTTCCTTCAAACGGTCCATGGAGAGAGAATGGAAAGAGAGAAGGAAAAAGACGGAGGGCGAGTTAACGGTTCTTAGTACAGTAAAAATGATCTATTCTATTCTTGTCCATATATCTCTCAAGATCGAGGTGTCTCCGTTTTTTAATTGTTTTCACACAGTCAAATCAAACTCCTTGATGAACAGAAATATAATAAGAGTTTCAGTAAAGAACCATGCACGGCACTCGCTGATAAACCTATATATTTTCCTTCTCTCTCTCTCTCTCTCTCTCCCCCCCTCATCAATCTATAAAACAAGTGGTTGGCTTTGTTTGAGAGACAATGTGGAGTTCTTTGTGAATGAATTGGCTTGTCTCCCCTTAAATGAAGAGGGCCAAGCACCAGTCAAACTCAAGACAAGAGCACTGATCTTCTTCCAGTTTTTGGAAAAAAATCCCATCAACTAGTAGAGCACTCTGGTTGTCTGTTTCTTCTTATTGCAGAAACAAAATTTCTTTTTCTTTGTTCATGATCACACAAGGGAAAGAGAGAATGCAGCAGTGAAAAGGTTGGACTTGATAGTAACAGATTCTCTTCCCAAGTAAGGTGTTTCTGCTACTGTTCGTGTCTCTTCTCATGGGAATAAGAAAACAATGATGATGGCCAGACCAACAAAATCATAACTAAGGTTTAAGCTAGTCAAGCTCGCAAAGTAGTTCTGCTTAGTCCTAGTCCATTTCAAATTTCTAGAGCTTTCCAAGGAATCTCACATGCTAAGCTAAGCAACTTCTCCTTGGATTCATTCTTTCCCTCCATGACACAAATATTCAGCATGTCAGGTATGCGATGACAAAGAAATTTTGACTTGATTTTCTCTCTCTATGCTACTGATCGAATCTCATGATCACCCAGAGTTGCCATTTCTTGAACAAGGTATCTGATCACTTGAGCTAAGAAGATGCTTGATGCTTCCCTTGTTCTCAAGGGAAGGAAGGTTTGACTGAAAATCTTAAGATGCTCATAGTCTGTGTCCCTGCAGTGATCATTGCCTCCTTTTTATGCTGCTTCTTGGGACCCAATTCTGTTCTTGGTTTGAGGTGTGAATGATATCTTTTCTTCTTTGGAAGAGTAAACATTCCGGTAGTAGTTGATGATTGATTCAATCTATTAAATTCAAAAGGCACAGTGAACCTGTTTCCGTGAATCAAATTCCAATGACAAGAGATACCTCCCCTAGGTCTTTTTATCTTGAATCTTTGACACAACAATGCAGTAGTTTGACCAAATCATTTTTTGCATGTGGAGAGGCTGTCTCACACCAACTTAGGGAACTCAAGTGTCAGGCTGTTTCCGTTGATGTTTAAGTGTGGCTACTAGCTAGTTGATAGAAATGTATTTGGACGTAGAAAGAGGAGATGATCAAATTAATGAACTCAGAATTTCACTATTAATCATCCTTTATAACTAGGGAATTTCACCAAAATTACCATTTAAAACAACTTATTTTGAAAAACAACGACGTCATTAAAATATTTTGAAAAATACCCAATTTTGACTAGTCCACTGCACATGTGTATAGTCAAAGGCGACACGTAAGCTTTGATTGCCTACATGTTGCCACATCATCAGTGCAGTGAAGTTAGATGAACACATCGTCTGCCACGTAAGCTACCATGTAATTAAATAAAAAAATTGAATAATTTTTTTTTAAAATAAAAAAATCAAATACACTTTTTATTACCTTATATCGAAAAAGTTAATATAACTCTTTGTTGAGTAATGTAATGTGTCCTCAAAATCCTTTACCACTAAAAATATAGAATACTACAAGTTCAAATTTTGTTACAAGCTTGTTAAGATGAATGTGTGAGGAAGGGTGTTAATTTCATCACTTTACTTAATTTTTATTTATCATTTATTAAATAAAATAAAAAATAATATTTTTTCCCAATTAGATATTCAAATAATTTTACCCAATTACTCATTTACCATTTATTTAATAGAATGGAAATGAATAAGGATTATTTAGTACCTCAATAAACAATTACCCAATTGCATTTAAGAGGTGATTCGATATATTTTTATTTGAGAGAATGTTTATTTGAAGTAAAATATGATTAAAGTGTATTTTTAAGGATTTTAAATTATTTTTATAGGATTTTTTGCATATTAGAATGACATATTTTTACGTTCTTGTGTATACGATAATGTGATTTTTTATACTTTTCATGGTTTTATAAAATTTTAAATTTGTAATTATTATTCCAATTATTTATCCGATTACTGTTTCTACCATTCAATGAATAGGTAAATAAATGACTTGTGGAATAAATGATTTTATATAACCATAATAACGTGTATTTAGGGTTTTATATATATATATATATATATATATATATATATTTGATTTTTTTTATAAAATTTATATGAGACTATTGTAAGCCTATATTTTGTACATACAAGCCAACCAGATAGGATATGGGTAATGGCAAAAGGGTCTAGCATTTCGTTTTCCATCAAGGTTTTAGTCGTATTAACAAAGTAGCTAACTCTCGAGCCCACAACTGTTTGTGGATAATGGGGCACAAGCAACAACTACATGAAATGAAAGGTGCTTTCCTTCCCGAAATGGAGGTTCAGTCCAGTGGAGAACTCTTTTCTTTTTCTTTCAGTTTACTTCTCTTTAGTCCATGGGAGAGAACCCAGAAATTTTATTCCCAAGGTCTCCAACTATGTAGTTTTGATAGAGATATATAAATCCCTGCGAAGGAGCGACCAAATGGCATTAACTGGCTGTACGAGAAACTTCTTTTCCACCTTCTCTGCTTCGTCTTCGCCATCTTCTCTGCAATTTCGCCTTCCCCTTGTTCGAACTCTCTGTGTACTGAGTGTGGGCCTTAATAATCTGAATCCTGTTTCCGCATACAAGACGGGTTGCTCTCAGTCTCTTCCCCTCGTCCCCCTTTTAAGGTATGCAAATGACTACCCTTTCCGCAGTTCCTTTTTTTCCTTTCCAATTGCCTTTGATTGGAGATGTTGAATTGAATTATCATCCACTTGTTCTCTTCTTCTTAGTTCCGTTTGCAGTGGGTTCTTTACCCAGAGAGTGAAAACGAAATTTTGCTTATATCCTTTTATTTTCTCTATGGTTCGTTCTTCTGTTTGCTTCCAGACAATGGAGCAGGAAGCGTTATTGGTTTTTACCTTTTTCTCAAAAACTTATTCATTACTATCTGGATTGTAGCATCTCTCCAGCTCTCCACTTTCAAATTTAAGACTTCGCCAGGATGGTTTTGGAAGCATTTCATACCCCCAAAAGGGGGGCAAAACATTTAAGGGAACTAGTAATCTCAATATATTTAAAAGTCTCCCAGTGCCCACAGGAGTTCCCTTACTGCATGATTAGTGAACTCTTATTGCAGAGAAATATGAACAACTGCCTCCAATGAATCTGACTACTCTGTAGTTTATCCTCAGCTTTAACAAATCTCGGGAGTGACATACCTTATATATGACTTTTTTAGATGATAATTGTATTAAATTTATGATTCTGTCATGTAATATGGGTATCCATCACTGTCCTTTCATCATCGACCATTTAATACTGTCTCGTTGAATTTAAAGCAACATATAGTATGACGATACTAAATTCTTTTACCAAGCAAGATGTGTGAATATATAGAGGATCCTTTGACAGATAGGAAATTTGAGAATTCATAATTGTAACTTTTCTTAAAAAAGAAAAAAATCCTTTGCTTGGTTTGTCATGTACATATTTGCATTCTGATATCACATCAGAATTTGTGGCTGTGATTAAATGAGTTCCCAGATAGGCCATATGCTGGATAATAAAACCAAACAATAGTAAACTCACTTAATGCAACTTGATTACTCTATTAATTGATCTGCATGTCAGCAGTCTCAGGAGTAGTCTTTTGTCTATGCATTCATGTAGATAACAAATTTGTGAGAACCAATCCATCGGTGACCCCTTTTATCATAATTCACTATTTTATACTGTTTCAAAAAAAATAAAAAATCACTATTTTATTAATGACAAAACAGCCTAAACTCTGGTAATGTAATGTAAAACTCTTTTACCTGCATAAGATACAAACAGAAAGACCATCCTTTTTTAAGGTTGTTGTCATAAATGCAGAGTTAGCATGCTTTATCTTCTTACATAGCAGCGACCTGTCATTGCACCCATATTGGTTGTTTTGTTACAGATATTGCCTATGCTTCATTAGAAATCATTATAGAAGGTTCTTAACTCATCAACACAGACAAACATAAGTTGTAAAACAAGACCCTTACTATGTCTTCTTCAAGAAATTAAGTCTTTTGAATGGCCATACTCAAATTTGTTTTCAGTAACATATCATTTACATGCTTCTAGGTGCAAGAAGAAGATGATAGCGGGTAAAACCATCCTCAGTAGGCGGTGTGAAATTAGGTCCCTCTTTTTGAGCTTATGCATCATAGGCCTTACCCATCTAATCATGTATGTTTCCCCAATTTGTGCCTTATTCATGTGATGCCTGTATTTTAATTGTTTGTTATTATCTTGATTTCCAGGCTATACTTTGATCAAAAAGATTAAGTTCTGAGTTCTACATGAGATAAAAAGTTCATTTCATGCATGTATTGTTCACCAAGTACAAACGAATACTATCTGGTAGTGACAGGAAATTGTTTATTCTTGAACCAGGATATTCTGGAAGAAAGATTGTTCCAACTTTTGCCTGATAAATGCTTGTTGGTTCAATCGTTCAAAGTTTTAGTTACCTTCCATTACATTACCACTACCAAAATAATTTGGTTGTCTATGTCTTAGTTTAGCATAAACCAAAACTTTGTTAAGTAACTCATTGCTTCCCCCAACAACAACAACAATAACAATAACATATATATATATATACACATGTATACATATATAAATAATTTTTTTTCCCTCCTTGCACAAGGTGTTATGACCTCTTCACTGCATGGCCTCAAGATGTGAGCTCCTTAGATTGAAAGTGTTCATATATTTCTTTTTTCTTTAGTGAATCATTAATTTCAACCTAACTATTGTGATGTGGCTGACATTTTGTGGTTCTTTTCTTCAATATAACACAATTTTTCAAAGAGAAAACCCCCAATTATAGGTCTTTAGTGTAATCAGGTAGGAATTTTATTCTATGTTCAGTTTTGTCTTTCTCAAATTTGATTGGACCTTGCTTTCCTTTTGTCCTATTCTTTGGCTTTGCATCTCACTGCTACTTAACTTGAACAATTGTCGCAGAGGAGCAACTGACAAATGCACAGTAGTTGTAGCATGTTGCATGCTTACTATTTTTCTAATATTGACTATGTTAGGATGTGAATAATTAACTTATCGAGGCATTTCTTGGTATATGTTTTAGATATAATTTCTATTCTGTAGTTTCTCTCCTCTGCTTATCATGTTCAATTTCCAGGTCGAAGTTTTTCAGTCAATCAACAGCAAAAGGTGTTCATCCTACTACAATGGAAGGAAATACCAGCACCACAGTACCAAGCATTGTAGTTTATGTAACAGTGCCAAACAAAGAAGCAGGTTGGTGATGCAGCCTGGGTTGAAGAGAGAGAAAAACTGAAGAGTAAAGAATCAAGCTATGTATATCTCATAGAAGAATAACCTAGAAATTGAAGAAAACTTCAATTATATGAAAAGGAAATGAAGTTTCTATCACATCCCTTGCACCCTATATTAGGCACAGTAGACACTAAATGAAACTCTTGATTAGACTAAAGAAAGCTGCACCCTTTAAGAACCCACACTTATTACTAAGTAAAATCAGTGCAGTAGTTTTATTATGGTATCTTATAAATAATGGATTGAGACTGTTCAAGTTGCTATGTGGACTCTTCTACATAGGGCAGTTTCTATCTTGGAGCCATATAGCCGTCCTTACTTTAGGGACTATCTCTTAAATAAAGGTAGATGATTATCTCTTAAATAAAGACAAAGATACTGACAGAAGATTCTGAAATTTCTTTATTGATGATTATATCTGTATTCTAACTTGAAATTTCTTCTGCTACCTTCTTAAAATTGCAGAAAAGCTAATTCTGTGGTGCTAAAGCTTAGAAAACCAATTTATGTGCCATGATGGAGATTGCAATGTGCATATCACATTTCTTCTTGCTTGAAGTTGATTTTTCTTAAATTGTCTCTTTTTTCTCCGTCCATCTTTAGGTCTTATAACTTCTGATGCGTAAAGGGTCTGGAAATATACTTCTTCCATTGGTTGAAAATACTGGATTTCAGAAAAAGAAAAAGAGTACATAGTATCCTGCATGAATGATCCATTGTTCTATTGAATGACTTCCAACATCAATTTTGTTATTCTTTATGAATCTTCTTAGCCACATATAATTGTCTATTTGGCTTGTGGTCCTTTATCTCCTTTTCGTTTGTTGGAAGTTCACATAATTTGTCTCTCTTCTGCTCCTTGACACACCCACTCAGCTGACCATTGTAGTTGTTAACCTCTATTTGAGCGCATAAAGATGTCTAGTTTAATTAAGTCTTGTTAGGAATTTCCAGTGAGTTTTGCAGCTTCTACTTGTATCACTTTTATTCGTTTGTCATTGGAGTTTGCATGATGGGACCAGGCACCATAAATTGTCCTAGTTGTGATGTCTGTGGTAGCTACCCCTTTACAAGGTATGCATGGTAAACCTGAGGACATGACTGCCTTCTCTATTAGAAGCTTCTTCCTCCTGTGAGAGCTGCCACTATACTAGATAGGTGTGGTATTTCAGTGGAAACTGAGGATCCCACTGGTTTCTCATGTAAAAGCTTCTTCCTCCTGAAGCAGACTTTGCAATTAGCATGTTTTAGTTTCATGCACTGGGGGGATAGGAATTGGCGGATAGCAACTAAATGATAACCACAGGCCCTATTGAAACTTTTCTGTTTAATGGTGCCTAGCACTTGTCACAAGAAGTCAGCCATTATCTGGAGTCTCTAGTTTTTCATGTTATTACATCTTCCCCTGCAGGTAAAAAGCTGGCTGAGAGCATCATAAAAGAAAAACTTGCGGCATGTGTCAACCGAGTTCCAGGTATAGTCAATTTTTTAAGATGCCTTCGTAGTATAGCATCAGCATTACTAAAGGAACAGAACCTTTTCTTTTCTTGGAAATAGATCACATCAATTACTGAAATTTGAGTATTTATGTGCTCTCAAAATGACTTTAACAAAAATGATACCTCAAGCATATTGTCTGTTTCAAAGGCCATCATGCTATCCATTACACAAAGCTTCAGCTTTTGCAATCATGTTATCATTGTATATAATTGCTTTGACCTTGTTGTGCTGTAGCATATTGTTTGTCACTCTTTGGGCATGACAAGCATATGTTGATCTCTGGTTGCAGGCATCGAGTCTGTTTATTTCTGGGACGGTCAGGTAAGAATTCATCCCAACTCTCTTTGTAATTTAATATTTAAGGTTATACTGGCTATCTGACAAAGGTTTACACATTCTAGTAGCTGCTGATCAACATTAAGTACATGAGATTTGTGCTATTAATGAATATACACAATGGATCTGAACTACCTAAATAATAATAATGTAGAAATACAGTTCCTTACCGGTACTGGTAATCTGGTATTCGGTGGTCTCTTTTGTGCTTTCATATGCCAAGGCCTTCTGCAATTTTAGGTCCAGACTGACTCTGAAGAGCTGCTTATAATCAAGACAAGGGAATCCCTCTTGAAACCTCTGACTGAACATGTTAAAGCCAACCATGAATACGAGTAAGCTCCTGGTCTTGCAAGAAATATTGCCTGTTATCAGAAAAACTAATTTCCTGATCTCTTTATAATAACTTCTTACTGATGAATTTCAGTTTATAGTATCGAGTACATTGATTTATCACTCTTGTTTTCTTCTTTAGCCTGCCAGAAGTCATTGCTATGCCAATTATTGGTGGCAACGAGAAGTACTTGGAATGGATCAAGAACAGCACAATGGATTAAAATGATTATACACAAGCAATGGATACCATCTGGGTGATTATCCAAAGTAAGAAACACTACAAGCAGCAGTATTAATACTTTCTTCAAACACTGTAGCAGGTTCATGTTTTCTTATGGAATATTACAGATAAGTGACCTTTATAACCCACCTCCTTCAGGAGAAGAATTTCATGGTTCATCGAGTTGATCCTGATAAAGCAAACATGACGAGTCAGATTTGCTAAGCGAAAGTTCAATGGAATGAATTAGTGACAAATTTGCAATTCGATCACCTGAGTATCAGAAGTCCACAAAGTGAGGTTGTCTCTGAGGAGTTGCATAATGAGAGTGCTATCCTTGTAGTTCTCCTCGCCTAAAATGTCGAGGTCTGCGACGGCTTCTTCAAAAGCCTGATCACGATAACGAAATTGATGATAACCAAATCATTTGGGAAGCCGATATACTAAGGAACATCTGAAGCCCAAACTGGGTTTTATTATTATATAAACAGGATTTGCCAAGTCGATATACTAAGTACTGCATTGAAATTTAAACAGTATTTTATTATTTTCTCTAATAATTTACTAGTCACTATTTTATTATATTGCCCCATAACAATAGCTACGAAGCAAAATAAATAGTTTTAGAAGGAAAAAAATAGTAATCCCGCACTTACGGGCACTTCTATCGTTTTATAAAACCATTAATGAACAAACCACATTTTGGAGTAAAAGCAGAGAGCTGGTCAAAAGTGTTGACTACTGTAACTATTTTTCAGTGTCAAGAGTCATTTTCCTTCAACCGATGATTCCACATAAAAAGTATAGACTAGAATTAGAATGATTTTTCGAATATTTCCAATCAGCAATAAAAAGAGAAAGAAAAAAACCTGACCTGCTTAGCCATGCCATAAGCTTTCTCCGGTGAATTCAAAATGTCATAATAAAACACCGAGAAATTCAACGCTAACCCGAGCCTAATCGGATGTGTGGGTTCCAGATCCGCCGCCGCGATATCCTTCAGATAAGAACGGAACATCCATCAAACCAGAACGTCATAACTCAAAAAACTAGGGATCTCCAATTAAACCAGAAGAACCAATCTTCAGTCTGTACCTGAGCCGTCTTATATGCGAGCATGGTATCCTCCGCAGCTTCTTTCCTCTCCTGGCCAATCTTAAACTCCGCCAAGTATCGATGATAGTCCCCCTTCATCTTCAAATAGAAGACCTTCGACTCGCTGGCAGTGGCGGTCGGAATCAAATGAGAGTTCAGCAGTTCCAGTATCCCGGTGCAGACCTGGGAGAGATCGGACTCGACGACGGATCGGTAGTCCTTAACGAGTGATACGTGATCTTTGTTCTTGCGGCTTTCCTTCTTCTGCTCGATGGAGCAGACGATTCTCCAGGAGGCGCGGCGGGAGCCAATCTGATTCTTGAAGGCGACGGAGAGGAGGCTCCGCTCCAGGAGGGTGAGCTCGTTCGGAGGTTGGAGGCCACAGAGGACCAATTTCTTCATGAAGGCCGCCATCTCGTCGTACCGCTCCGCCTCAAGCGACAGATTCGCCAGGTAAACATACTGCTTCCTATCTAGATTCTCCTGTGAGAACGGCACTTCCGACGATGAGAGCACCATTTTTACAGAGAAGAAAGCGGAATCGGAAGTCTCTCAAGCTTCAGAGAGAGAGAGAGAGAGAGAGAGAGATGAGCGAAGAAGACCTTCAATTTCAAAAGGGCCTACAGGAGTTTTTATTGGACGAAACGGAAAAGGGCAGAGCTGAGCTGAGCTGAGCTGCAGAAGCTCTGGGTGGGTCCGCAGCCCAAGCATCACGGAACGACTTCCGGAAACGTGATGTACGGTGAAGATGTCGTTTTGCGTCCATTTCGTAGCCCACCGTATCAGCCAACTCGGCGGCGGCGCTAATCATCATAGGCCATCCCACTGCATCACAAGTGGGCCGGTTAACCCTCAATAGGTCTGGTCAGGACCGACAACGAAGATCTGGGTCCGCATCTTGTTCACTTGACAGAAGCCAAGCACGCCAGGGCTCAATTGACAACCAACAAACACTCGGAGTGTGCAACAAATTAGTTGGCGACCACGGTGGAATTATCGCCCGGTCTGTGCTTTAAACAGTGAAATCAATTAATTAATTAATTGAAGATTATGTCCAGCTAGTGCCTGGAAGTTGGTTTCTTATATACTAGAAAAGATTTTAAATCAATCTTCCGCTTATGGTAAGATGATTAAGAAGATAAGCGTGGCGGCTATTGGGCGAAGCCAACGCGCATCCACGTAATCATCACTAATCATCTGATCACCTTGGTGGGGCTAATTATAGTCAATTCTATTTTAATTTATATAAAAAAAACATGAACATTTGGAACTTAGGAGTTTTATAATGAGAATGGTCTTTGTGTTTTGTGTTTGGTTGATCCTTGTGTGTTTCTCCATTCTTTCTTGGGATTACAAAAATAAAATTTTAATTTTTTTACCATTTCCCATGTAATTTTTTTTAATTTTAATTATTCCCTATAAAAATTTAATATAATAGATAATAAAAATATATATAATTAAAAACACACCAAAACAAGATTAATTGATATACATAAAATATTAAAAAAAATATACATCTAAAACAAAGTAATAGCCTATAACTTCCACCTTTCTCGTTTACATGACTAACATTGTCCCAATTTACCGGGGGGAAGCATTTACTAGCACCAACCAGTCACTGGTCCCACCTCGCACAGGAGTCCTCTCAATTGCCAATAACAAGTAAAACTGTTTTTGGGCACAGTAGGGGCCTACTCAGTCGGACCTGCGCGCTAGTACCTGGTCCCAACTCCTGTCTCATGTGACCTTGAAATGAGCAAAAACACTTCTGTAGCTCTGTTAATGCACATTTGCGATCTCCAGCCGCGGCGCCACCTCCTGAACTGCTGCTTTAGTGTGAATAGGAACCCACCTCGTCATCCTCCACCAGCTTCTTGAAATGGAGCTCTGCAGCCAGCGCCTTGTCTCCAATCTCCCTCATCCTAGACTATTCAATCACAAGTCCTTTCCTGTTCGCTTCACCGGGCCTCTCACTTCAAAGAGTATTCCGAGTTCCCTCTCTAAATCAGGTAACTTCTTCGATTTTCGCTCTTTCCTTTGGGAAAAAACAAAAACAAAAATGTTGTCTCTGTTCTCCGTCTCTTACAGCTTTGTTTTCTTTTGCCTTTGCTTGTTTTGTCATTTGTGCTGTTGTATTGCTGATTGAATTTGCTACAGACAATTAGATGATTCTTCGTGTATCTTTTTATTGCATCATTTTCCCTGTTAGCTGTACGACCCCCAAAGAGTAATGGCTGTCTTTTCCAATGGTTTTATGGGCACGATATTTGAACAGGAAGTGTTCAGTGTGTTGGTAGGCTTTTGTAGGCGTGTTGGGTTAATGAAATCATGGAACTTCTATCAAGCTGAAGTACTTAAGGGGAAAACTAGAGGAGTCACTCCTTGGTTTTTGTACCATGTATCTTGATTATAGCTTTATGGGAGAATCGGTAGTATGTGATGTTTGGATGTGACTGATGTAGAAAACGAACGGTATCCTGAATGACACAGATCCATCATTGAACTGAACTAACAAGCGATGGGGAGGGGATGTGGTGTTTTGGTATTCACTTCTTGTACTTTGTTGCTCTAGATCATCTATAGAGCCTGTATATAAGCCTCTCAGATGACTATAACGATGTCTGCAGCCAACTGAAAAATCTCACAAGTTGGACCTATTTGTAAGTTTGATAGACTCGCCAGCCCCTAAATAGGCTCTTATGCAGCTTTTCAGAACAATTGATGGGACTTTTTAGGACTACCCACTGCTAGTGTGTGCCTTTGAGTCAGTGAGTCATGTTCATCTTTATGCAATTCTAAAGATCTTTTTTCTCTCTCTCTCAAAAAATAAAAAAAAATTCTATAGATCTCCTAATATTAAGAATGAGTGATAGTGACATGTTATTCTCTGTAACTCTTTTCTTAATGGTTATATTTTTAGCTGAAGCAGAGCTTCTATTCCTTCTAGGAGTTATATTCTCAAGATTTTCCAGGTTCAGTTTTAATTGAAGTGGACTCTGCCATCATTATCTCTTATATGCTTAAGATTGGTGCCTCACTTTGCTGGCTCTGGCAAATTTATGATGAAGGCATTATTCTTCCATCTAGACATCTCATGACTGCATGGTCTAAGGTCTGCAAATTCAATCTCAAACTCCTTAGGAAGAGGGATTTTCAGAGTCAAATTCTTGGGGGAAATGCATCCCGTCTTGTATTGAAGGCTTGAATTGTCCTCACCTCAGCATGTTGGGTGGAGGTTTCTCTCCCTGCAGATACTATTCTTGTTCCTTCAATTCAATGTATACAACATTTTTTTAAGTTATATTTTAGATTGAAAATTTGATGAAATTGAATATTCTGTTTTTCTTTTGTCTTTTTTTTTATTAAAATATATTGTTCTTTGGTGCAATAAGGTTTTGTATTTACATACAAGTTTATGGCCGAATCTACAGCGTTCATTTGAATTATCTTCACAATGATTAATGCTATTCAGAATTGACTACTCCAAGTTGACTTGGGTTCCATCCTCTTAGAACCTGACACACCAGAGACAGTCCAAGTTATTTTCATGAAGTTGAGTCCTTTTAGGCAGCATGATATGCGCGAATCAACCTGTATCAGTCCAATTCTCATATCACTTTCTATTTGAAGGATCTACTAACCTTTCGTATAGAAAGAAACTAAGAAAGAAATTTTAACAATCTTTTCCACTTTGTATACAATTAGTTAATGTTATTCTTTTTACTACTAAAGTAAATGAAAAATTATCAAATCACACTCTTTATAAAACAAAGTAAATGAAAAATTATCAAATCACACTCTTTATAAAAAAAAAGTAAATGAAAAATTATACTAAAAAGTTTACATTTGTGGAACATCATGTTTGTGTGCCATCATGCTCTTTTCAGGATTTGTCTTCATTGCCTCTCCACCAAGGTGCACAACCTCAGGAGAGATTTCATCTAGTTTGTCAGAGCAGTTCGATGAGGGACCAAATAAAAAAATAACAACAGAAGACAGCAAGGGAACTGAAGATTTACATAATGAACCAATAGAAATTGAATATGCTCAAAATACTACTGAAGAAGGTTCCTTACCTTCTGAGGAAGCTCCCTTTCTTTCACGGTTGCAAGCTTTTCAGTTTTTGCATGGGCTGAAGGAGAAGGTAATTTGCTGTACCTTTGCTGTCTATGTTTTAGAGTACTATATTCTTGAAATACTATACATGTTATGCGACTGCTTAGTATTTCTATCCTGCTTTTATTTTTCCATCTTGTTATGTTTTCTTGTAGTACAATTGCTAATTTTATTAAAAACTTGTCTGGAGTTGTCTATGCATCCCATTTGATGCAATTGAAAAGGTGGATATGGCCTGAGGAAATTACTCTGAAATTTCAGCAATTTGTTGGTTATCAGAAATAGGTGACAGTGTAATACCTTGGCAACTCTCCAGGTGATTAAGTTTCACTAAGATCTTGTCATATAATTTATTCTGATGAAGCCAAGCAGATTCATGGTCTCTGGCATATATGACCAGCCAATTTTTGTAACATTGGCTGTTTTACGAACATACTACACTCGTTACAAGATTCTTTTAACCAATGAGCATACAGATCAGGGAATGGTAACTTGGAACTCCTAACAAGTTTAGGTTTGATGATACGAATGCAGTTAGTTTTGTGAAATATGTTTCTGTTATAGGTGTTTCCTTCTGAAAATATGATTTCAGGATTGTTATTCTTTTTATTTCAAGGAGAAAAGAATCTCAGGTTATGTTTCAGTATGGTGCACAGTCGTATTAAACTTGCTGCTGCAGTGGATGATGTCAATAATAGTACCCCTTTTATTATCTTCTTGTAGCTGAACCCGGAAGATGCATACCCATTCCTTCTGTATGGAAGTGGTGCTTTGGTGGCTATTTGGATCTCGACAGCCATTGTTGGAGCAATTGACTCTATACCAGTGGTAGGTTTGTCAATACATTATTTCTTCATATAAAACAGTTTGGTGTACTTGTTTATCTTATTGATGAGCCAGTTGACATGATCTCCTTTGAAAAACAGTTCCCTAAGGTGTTAGAAGTCGTTGGCCTCGGCTACACAGTCTGGTTCAGCTACCGCTATCTAATTTTTAAGGTAAATACATGCATTGACTGTTTTAGAAAGTTATTTTCTTAATTTTTTATGGCAAACAATAACTATGTGGCGTTCTCTCTTGATTTCAGAAAAATCGGGACGAGTTGTTAACTAAAATCGAAGAACTGAAGAGGGAAATTATCGGTGAGTCTGCAGAGCATTGATGTTTAGATGGAGGCGTGCATCATTAGTTTTCTCCCTTTTTCTCATAGAACAAGTTGGTAGACCAGATTTCTTTGTGCTTTCTCCCTGTCGACTATGTTGAAGCCGTGTATGAATCACTTTTAGCATTTGGATTGCTCTTCTTTCTAGTTGTGGGGAGAGCAGCCATGTAGCAAGCTTTGCACTCTGCAGCGTTGGTCTTTGCATAGACAGAGTGAATTCTCCAGATAAATGAAACGAGTATAAAATCAAACAATTAATTCTAAAATATTTAAAATAATTATACTCATTCATTATCATAAATGATATTGAGTAAGGTGATAATCGTTCTCCACACTTTCAGTTTCCTCTCAGATAGTCCCTCTACATAGCAAATGACACGATGAAATGTGCAGATTAATCACGGAGACTTTTTCAGATATAGGACGAATGAACATTTTCTTCTAGGATTCTTTACAAAGAGAAAATACCTGTCAAGGAAACTAGAATTGTAATGCTCTGTATCCTTTGTTTTCTGAGAATTTTTGTGTGTGAAAATTTATCTTTTGTTCTCAACAGATCTCCAAATTCGAAGCATGCTCACTGTCTGGTTCACATTCTCGTCTCCTTTCCAACAACATTGGAAATGTTTGTTCTTTGGGTGATAAGAAGGGTTTTGGTGGCATTTGCAAGCTCTCTAAACTTCCCTCCAGCATCCGAACCACCATATCCATGGAGGGTCTGTGCATGGGGTTCATCTGAACACACCATAAACCCACTATACTCATCTTCATCACTATCACTTCGGCTCTATCCGTTTCCTCGCCCTGCCCCCTGTTCTCTTTCCCTTGAATCAAGCTATCATAAATCCATATAGGAAAACACATCAGATTTCTTTCTCCATCTCCCTCACGAGTCTGCTTCCTCCCCACCATTTCAAGAATGAGCATTCCATAGCTATAGACGTCAGATTTCAATGAAACTGGTCCAAAACTTCTTGAGAACAGCTCAGGTGCAATGTACCCAAGTGTCCCTCTCGCAGCTGTTGTTGTTACATTACTTGTGTCCCTAGAGCATGACTTGGCCAGCCCGAAATCTGATATCTTGGGGACGAAATTTCCATCCAGAAGTATGTTATGGGGCTTGATATCAAAATGCAGGATCTTGATGTTGCATCCTTGGTGAAGGTACCGAATCCCATCGGCAATTCCTACTGCTAGCTGATAGATCCTTTCCCAGTCCAAGAGATTAGGTCTCTCCCCACAGTGGAAAATGAACTTCTCCAGTGATCCATTTGGCATGAACTCATACACAAGAGCCCTCTTGCTTTCTTCACAGCAAAACCCAAGTAGAGTGACCACATTAACATGGTGAATCCTACCCAGTGTTGCTACTTCATTGATGAATGTGTTTGTCCAAACAGTTGATTTGTCGAGCACCTTGACGGCGACGACAGTTCCGTTGGAGAGAGTACCTCTGAAGACTCGGCCTGAGGCGCCCCCTCCTATTTCGTTAGAGAATCTGTCGGTCATCTTTTTGATGCACGAGTAACTGTATCTTCTGGGAGTGAGAGTTTCGTAGCTCCTAAGGAAGTCTTCTACATCTGGAGTACTGGACTGTGCCTTGGTCTTTGACAAGATGTTTATCAAGCAAGCACAAACGACTGCTGTGACGGGCAATGCTATGAAGCATAGAGCAAAGATCTTGATCACTGCATGGAGTTAAAAACGAGGAGAGATTCTATCACTAAAAAGTTTACTACTGAGTGAAACTCAGAACAATGCTTTGGCAATCTACGTTAATTCTTCTTACCGTGTGAATGTCTACGAGGTGAATGATCCATCTTGTCAGGAGGGTAGAAACAGAGTATCCTTTCGTTACTTGGATCAGTGCTACACCTTCCTCCTCTATGTTCACAATTCTCGCATTGCTTCATCCATGGCCAACTGAAATAAAATCCTTCTTCAACCGCTGCCATGACTTCGGCCTTTGCTTTCTCTGTGAAATTGCCCATGATCTTTTGCAAAGGAAATCTTCTCATAAGCAAACAAGCGTTATCTGGGCTAGATTGGTACAGCGGCACGCGGTCATTTTCAACATACGATAAAGAAAGGTAACGAGCAGTGCAACTCGTGAAAAGGAGGTAAACAAACTGCGGGTAGCAGGCCAAGAACTCGATATGGCTATTGGAAGAATCCAGGGTCCAGTTGCCCAGATCAGCAGATTGAAAATCACTCGGCAATTCACAGCTATTTCTCGAGAGAGCTTCAACTAGCTCTGTGTCCACCACAAGGAGTCGTCTGTTGCTGAAGGAGAGCTCTTTGAGCTCGAAGCTTCTGTTCCCAATCGAAACACTTGCTCTTTCTGTTCCCTCGCAGTGAAGCCCAAAGTTTCGGAGTCCGCATTGTGGGTTCCCTCCACTCTTGTAGAAAGGGAAGCTGATGGCTCCGAAGTTCCCACAGTCGAATGGAGCACATTCATTATACTGATCTGAGTCACTTGTAGAATCCACCAAATGTAACAAAAAAAGATTTAGAAGGATTAAGAGGAGGATCTCCATTGGCATCTGATGATGGTCGAGAGACAAAAACGAGCACATCAAGCAGCAGAAAGAGTGCAGGAGCAGGGTTGAGAATATATGCAGGGACAAGGCATAGTAGATGCCGAAGATTTTTGGGTGTTTTTCATTGTTTTATCTGGCGTCAGTTCATTAGCTAACAAATGATAACGATGGCGCCTTTGTGTGTTTGTTGTTTGTTACATGGAGATGGTTGTTATTTCAAGCGAGATGTCACGAGGAGAATTCATTAATACCTAATATTCTGATCTTGTTGTTGTAAGAGAAAGGTACAAGAGTATGTGTTTTTTATCTTAAGAATTATCGCCTCGTAAAAGGACAAATCTGGAACTTGACCCTTAGATTGAAATAAAAGTAGGAGGGACTTTATGTAAAGTACTTTAGTAAGACATCATTTAAAAAAAAAAAAATACTTTCTTTTACATATATTTGAAAAAGATTCCACCACCAATGGAAGAAAGAGCAATAAGAGGAAGAACGAACCTCAAGAACAAATGTTTTTTTATAGTCAATCTCATATTTTTGGAGTGCTAAAACTTGCATCATGATTGGTGGGAATAGTAGAAAATACAATATCATGACGAGTAAATTCATCTGGAAATCCCATAAAATATTTGCGGTAAAACTAGTGTGCACCAGTGATCTTTTCCTAAAATACAATAGATCTTTTGGATTCTTAAGCCTACACTAATTTTTTTTTTAAATTTTAAACTCAAAGCACAAGCAATCAATACAATATAGCTTTTGTTGAATTTCTAGAAAAGGGAATACTTCACTAACTTGTCATAATTGGAGTACAATGAGTCTCTATTTATAATAGATGAAACAAATAGAATTCAATTACAATTAAACTACCCTCATCCTAGTTACACCTAAAGTAAACACTAAAAAATAAGTCCTAGATAATTTTAGTTGCTAAGAGACAAGATTGTGTTAAGTTGTGGAGTCTAATTAAGACCTTACCCTCTGTCGCGGATCAACCTTCGCGGAGTTGGAAGGGGAGCGGCTCTTGAGGGTTCAGGGGCGGAGCCCTCGGTCGGGTCCACGATATATTGACTGTTGTTTCATTAAGGGTAGTTTGGGAATTTCACTCTTGTATTGCAATTGCCCTAGTTTTCTTTTTATATTTGGGGTGCCGCTATTAGGGTATTATTCATCGTTGAGGAGAATTATTAATTGTGGTTGTGAAAGGTTAGAAAAGTGATTTCTCTTATAAACTATTTCATCTTCATAGTGGATTACTGCAACGACGGAATATAGGGCGTAGTCTTACCTTGAGGTGAACCTGTATAAATTTTGTTGTCTTTCTTCGTACTTGTTTTTCTTCTTCTGCATTTATTATTATTGCTATCGCTAGTTTGGAATTAGGGCATCTAATTCCTAACAGATTGGCTTATCTAACTGTGGCCTATCTTGAGGGGGTATGATAAGGGATCAACATCATCCTCCTTTGGTTATCGGATAAGATCCGATTATGTTTATCACATGTTATAATTATCTCTTCATGTAAAGCTTATCATTTCGGATTGTAAACTGTACAAATACCACGCTTAAAGGTCGTGGTTCAGTTCGACATCTCACATACAATATTTGAAGATCTAGGAATGGGGTTTGAGACTTTTTCAGTGTTTTCTTTAGATGACTATGTCTTCCTCGCCCCTCTTTGGCTAAGCAATGAGAGATACAAGAAAAATCAGGAGGCAAGCTAAGATATCTTATTGTCTAAGCAATTAGAGAAGGAGAAAAACACGAGATGAGAAAACAATAGAAAAAAAAAACTGGATTTAGAACAATGAGCAAATAGGAAAGAAAATGGGGATAGAGAAAATCTTAATTGTTTATGGAAAAGAGATTCACGAGTAAATCGGTACATGAGAGAAATCAGGATACAACATTTCGTTCTTATATGTTCTTCTTTCACTGCTTCTGTTTTTTATTTTCATAGTCATTGTTGGAGATGATTAATGTCAAATTTAAATGGGTATTGAGAGAAATTCTAGAATTGAGAGAAACCAGCATAGTTGAAAGAAAAGAAAGATATTTGAAGGAGAACCAACAAATTGAAAGCAACTAAAATCTTATCAGTTTATCAAGATTTAGAGAGTTTATTGTAGTTTTGCATTCTCAATCTCGGTAAGTTTCACTCTCTAATCTTTTATTCTCTCAATTATGCTACTTTGCCCATCATACTCATTTCTTTGTTGTTTTTATGTTGTTCTAGATTGTAAACACCCACATCACTGCCTGCAATCTCAAACTCGATAAGTACTTGCTCTAGTCATTGATTGTTTCAACCTCTATTTTGTTGTTGTTTCTTTTAAAAAGGTAAGGTCAGATCGGTTGACTTCCTAAAATATCTTTAAATCCTCTGTTATTTGCATCTAATTATCTCAACAAGAGACTATGATAGACATCAAGTAAGAGGCACAAGCTTGTGGAAAATTTGAGACTAAGTTAGAAGAACAATGCCGATGAAGATAAAAATGACCCTATCATCCACTACATAAAAGGCTTTATGTAGTCAATTGTAGGTGTATTTCTGTCAAAAATCGAAGAATTTAATCATCATTTAGTAAAGAAGGAGATGGCGTGTCGGGCCTGTACATTGTAAAAATGGACGTTTCCTTCCAAGTTGGGCCATCAGCCTGACGCGCTCACAACTCTACTTTCAGACGGCTGAACCCCCTCGCGAATGGAACTCCACTCCTATAAAACAAACAACAAAAACTTCAAAGACGACTCAGAAAAAAAAAAAAAAAAGGGTCGGAATCGATGGCGAATCCCCAAAGGATTCCAGATTAGGGTTGCAGACGTCTTTCGCCGGACACTTTCATCATGGAGGTCGCCGCTTCCGATGGCCCGGCCCGGGTTGGGACGGACCAGCTCCGCGTCAAGAGGGAGACCCTGCAGGCCGTGCTCGATCAATGTCAGAGAGCTCTCGAATTGCTCAGGAACGCCGAGGGCCCTGAGAGTTCCGAGGAGAACGACGAGGATCCGTCGTCGTCTCCGTGCACGACTGGGGATTCCGAGACGGATGCGGTTAGTTGATTTTGGTATCTCTTTGTTTTGGATTTGTCTTTTTCTTGCTGTCTGAGTTTTCTTCCTGGTGCTTGTTTTTTTTTTTTCTGCGGATTTTTAGTTAATTTACTTGGCCAGTGGTCGAGAACAACTCTTCGGTGATTGATGATATTAGAGAGGAATTTATGAAGTCGCCAGCTGGCTGTTTGCTTGTGTAATTTCCGGATTTCAGCTTTTTAATTCTCTAATTTTTTCCTGTCAGCTTTTTTAAGAAGAGAACTCCTGTGGTGTGAAATAAGTCGGTTGGAAGGGGACGCAAATCATAAAGGATAAAACGAGAAAATTGGACAAAAAATATTTGGGAATCTGAGAAAATAGCTAGAGAAATTTAAGAGGGAAAAGGAAACCTTGGAGAAAAGGAGAAAGCACAGGAACTTACCTTCAGAGCTGGAAGTTATTGAGAATATATGGTAGCTATGTACGAAAAGAATGGAATGGCCTCGTTGCTCTCCTTGATGGGATGTGCTCGGGAGAAATGAATAAAATGGAGCTGCCAAGTTGGGTGGATAATCATGGGATATTAAGCAGGAACCTATATAATATCAGCATTATCGGGGATCCAGTTTTCATTGCCCGACTGTGTGGGCTCAGCCTTAATGACTCTTTCCAAGTTCCATCTTTTATAAGGCAGGGAAGATCCAACTCTGTAAGCAATACATGAACAGGCTTGAGGCTGCTTCCTCTCATCTCAAGGATTGTATAATTTGTGTGATAAATGTGTCACTTGTATGAAGCGACATTTTGAATTGGGCTGTACGCACAATATGATTGAAGGTTTGTCATCTAGTTAACATCATTTATCAACTAGTGACAAATGAAATTTGAACTAGTAGCTTTAAGTCTTGAAGATGCAGAGAAGCTCAACTCGTTATGTTTAGTCAGTCAAGCATGAGAAGAATTACAATGAATGGAGGAAGACCATACTTCATGGATTTACAAACATAATTGAAAAGTATTAGTTGCATTTGTTGTTCATCAAGATCATAGTCTGAGAAGATCAGAACTCTATCGGTTGCCATCAATTTTCCTCTCAATTAATTATCGAGAAGGATACTATTTAATTTACCAAAAAAAGCAAAGGAAAAACTCTTATTGCTGCCTCCCAGCTTCTTTGAGGTTTTCATTGGCTTTGGTGTTAGTGGGTTAAAATGTAAAGGCTTCTGCCAACCATTACCTAGGTATCTCACTTTTCATCCATACATATCAGAACGCAAATGATCTGGTGGAGCTACATCTACTGCATTCATACTCGGAGTACCCATAGCTTTCTTTTGATTGGAAATAACTGAACCGAGGTTATTATGTTGATAAAAAATTGCAGATGCAACCAGGATGATGGTTGGTGCACGCACTTATATCACAAATGACAAGCATCATTATAGCTATATATTTTACATAATGGAGATGACCTCTAATCTAAATACAATCTAGTGCTCTGTAAACTATTGCAAGAAGTAAAGGCTTAGATCATTTTGCTTGGTTTTTGTTGCTATAGATCTATTAAAATTCACTTTATTTGTAATTTTTTTTTAAATTACGATTTGTTTAAATCTGCAGCTTTGTGATCTTCTCAAATCTAGAGTGGAATCACCGAACTTCCTAGAAAAGCTTGGGAGCATTCATATGTCAGTGTCTCACAGTGTGACCGGTATACATCAGAAAACATGCTATTAGCCTATCTTGCTGAGTGTATCTTCTTGTGCAAAGGATTGTCGGTGATTGCTGATAGCAAAATGCATATTTTCATGGTTTCAGAAGAGGGTAGCTCATGGGACTTGGTTACTGAAAAGGATTTATGGGAAGGAGGCCATATAGACGGACAAAGTGAAGCGGACCAAGAAGGTTATGTCCTTGTTAGACAAGAAGATATAGTGGATGGAATTGCGTGTTTCATGGCTGCATATCTTTTGTCACTTAAACAAACTAAGGCATGTCTACATCCCTTATTTTAATGTTCGAGCTCATGTTAGATTACCAGCCACTCATCTTTGAGGCAATTAATAGTTGACTATGTTATTCATCTCCAAAATCTTGACTATATTAATTGTCTGTAAATTGCCAGCTTTAGCTGCTTTACCAATTTCAATGGGTACGGTCCTAGTAAAGGTTCTACTGGGGCACTGCCAAGAGCCTTAGCAGGGTATTGATGCTTCAGATAGCAATTCATCAATGAATATTGATTGAATATCTGCGGATTCCCCCCAATCCCTTCTTACAGACTGGATTTGCATTATGAACTGCTTTAAAATTCTACTGTTGTATTGTCCTTCAGGAGCTCAATTGTATGAATCTGATAAGTTATACTTTGTTATGCAGGAACTAACTCCTAATCAACTTCAAGAAGGTGAATACCAAAATATTTTGCATCATAATTAGATTCCAAACTAGTTCTCTTCTCTTCTTTTCTTTTTCTTTTTTTTAAAAAAACACTAGTTTCTCAAACCACAAGAGAACATAAACTAAAAACTCCATACGATCGTTTTAATGTTTTGCTTTACATACAACTATTTATAAGCTTAATTCGTTTTTTGCGTGTGCTACAATTTACTGATTGACACCTCTGTGCAGCTCTTAGCAAAACCTTCTCCATAAAAAAGAAGAAAGGGAAACTTCAGAAAGCATGGGACGGAAGCAAGGTTATTTATAATGTGGCATCTTGGGGGGCCACTGCCATTGGGTAGGGTCTATGTTGCCTCTAGTTTTGAGCCTTTTTGTGGCATTCACCATGCAGCTTTGCCTATTTTAACCTGTTGTATGCTCTTTAGCTCTTTAGAAAATGCTAAAAAAATTTCTTTCAATCCCGTGGGGTTTTGCAAATTACTTTCACCCTTCTTGTTTTTTTAAATTGTTTCATTGAACAAATCAAGCTTCTTCCTTTTATGTTTAGAAGGACTAAAATATCCTTCATTTTATAATCGTAATTCAAATAATTTTTTAAAAAGAGGTAGGAATGTTGCTCTCACCCCCCACCCCTTTGCTTTTCTCTCTATGTTTTGAGATGAAAAGAGTGAAGAGGTGGGTCCTTGTCTAATTAAAATAGTTTTTTAACTAAATTAGAATAAAAAAATATAGGGTTCTTATCCTTTTTCAACTGAAAGATTAACACTTGTTCAAAATCCAAACTCTCTCTATGTTCATCTTGCTATCATGATATCGCGGGTTCTAATTTTTACACTAGGTCTTTTTCATAGTCGTTCCATCTTTTTGACAGAATCTACCAAAACCCTGCCTTGTTTAAGGCAGCTTCAGTTGCCTTCTGGACCTCATGCCGGGTGATTTCAAAGCTCTTGTGAGGCATCAGCCTCGTTTGCTAATAGGGAAAACCAATCGATGGCAGTCGTATTCCCTAATGCGATGAAGCTTCATCGAGACTGCAGGAGTGTAACTTTGTTGTGCTTGGAAAATTGGTTTGTGCTACAGGGTGTTAATTGCGCTCTCTCATCATCATATTTCAACTTTCAATGTATATAGCTGTCAATTTGAACTACTCTGTAAATTGTTGAACTTGTTTCCCAATTTCGATGTTCTTTTCTTTCTGTAAATAGTTGACTCAGAATTGAAATCTATGGGAATGAACTCGCATTTGGCGACCATTCTTTGGTTCGAAATGTCCATGAATGCAGAAAGTACAGTATCATAAATCGGCGGAGGATGGAAATCTAATGTGGTTCAGTATGTCAATCATTTAGCTTCAGTTGATACCAAAGCATTCAGTCAGATAAAGAGGGAAAGGTTACGTTCAGGACCTGAAATTTGAGTTGTAGGATTTTTATTTTCATATTCTAAACATATCAATAGAATTCTTTGAGTCTTGAGTTCCCTCTTTTCTAGGAAGAGAGTGGAGGTGGCATTATTTGGTTTTTTTATCTAAAAGATACATTATTTAAAATTTTAAATAAGCAATATAATATTTTTTAAGACCTAATAATGTTACTTTAATTGTTTATCAATATTGAAATTACAGCGCTTTAATTAGAATTATAAATATCGTATTAATTATGTTACATTTGAAAACAAAATTTAAAAGTTATTTTTTAAAAAAATCTGAAACCAGATAGAATGTAACCATCCTGGCTGGTAGTCTCGGATTATGGCAATTATTCGAGTCCATTGTCTTCCTAGTGTATAAAGGTTACAAACCAATAAACGGTAAAATTAGTGTTAAAAACAAGCAGCGTTGGTTACGATGGAACCACAGATTGGTGCCAAAATATTACTATTTTTACTTAATTTGGGGATATTATTCACTTAGCTACAGATTGTCATTTCACAATACAAAGTAGCTTACCAGTATCTCAAACCTGTTCTTCTGGATTCAGATTGGACTGAATATCACATCACAGAAGCAACATTTCAAGCGAAAGACAAAATAAAAATGAAACACAAAGTAATCTAAGAACATGGGCCCAGTAAAGTAAATCAGCAAACATATTGACCATCGGTTATGTATATAAATGACTCTTCACATCTATCAGAGATGCCGAGGTGGGCAACTTGTCAACCCAAGCAGTTGTTGTCTCTCTCTCCTGTACAAAATTGGCAAAAATCTCTTCTTCGCGCTTTCCCCTTCCTGAGAAAAATATGCAGTTGCTCTTGGAGCCTTTTGTAAGGCAAAAATCCTCATATTTACACATCAAGTTAATAGTAGAAATTTGAATCCTTGTGGTTCGGTGCGTCCTTGCAGAGTACAGAACGTACTTCCATTATGGATCTGGGTGGCTCCAAGTCCTTCTCTAGGAGCGCATTACCAAGTAATTGCTGCATCTGGGATGCAAATGTATCATCTAATACCTGCAAATGATAAAATCAGGTTAGGTAGGGAAAACTTTTGAGGCCAGCAAGGGAAGAAAAGTAATAATGAAAATGCACACACAGGAAAGAGACTATTCGTGCACGAGAGTTCAGATTCGGGTAAGCAATGGGTCAAATCTCCTCCAATAACATGGAGAGGACAGATAGGACTCCTTTTTCTATATAATTAGGTTACATTCAACTTACTTCTGTATTTAGAGGGGACCAGCCCAATATGTAGTACATTATATTCTAGCAGAACTTAGAACCCCAAGTACACAAAAATAGAAACAGAGAATTTTACAAGCTTGATAGGTCATGCCTCAGAAATTTAAATAACAAACAGCAGATTTGGCTGTCCAAAGCATACATACCAGATAAAATGAAGATGATATATCCAAAAGGGAAATAAAAAGAACTAGGAACTCACAGCAACTGCAATACGTGAACTTTTGTACCATGACTTGTTCTCCTTCCGATTCTCTAGGAAATTGAGCACATCCTGCATATGAGACAAACGACCTTAGTAATCACTATTGTTGGTAAGCACACAATTTAAATTAAAGGTGCTCTTCAGTTAAAAATTTAGGTATGGCCTCTTTCTATCATACCTGTCCCATCCTGTCCCAGAAGCCCCGGCAAACAGTCACAAACACGTGTGTTTCAAACACAGTGTGGAGGTGATCAATTGTGCTTGTAAGCTGCTCCCTAAGAGGTTGCATTCTGCTCCTGACATCAGATTCTATCACATTTTCCTTTGAACTCTGGATAATCTTTTTCAGTTTTGTGTTACTCTGTAAACGAGTCTGCAAATATGAAATCCATAGGCTCAACATAAAAGTCATATGCTTTTCATTTTTTCCAAATTAAGGAAGCACAGAAAGCATTTGCAGTGTAAAGAGTTTCAGAAAGGGCATACATTCTCGGCATGTTTCTCCACAACTGCTTGTATATAGTTCCTGAACTTGGTCCTCAGCAGCACAGTGACTTCACTAAGCTTCTCTCCTGCCCCCGAGGTTCCGCCATCAGGTATACATGAACCCCATGACTTCAACTGTGTCTCTATTCTAGGCATTAACACATCAAGGGACCTCTTCATTGTGTTCAACAAAATTCCAAGCTGAAACCGAAAAACAAAGTCCAGATAGGACATGGATTGTTTTTACAAGATAGCTTCAGTGTTCTTTCTGCAAAAGCAAGTGCAGAATTTATTTATTGAAATAGGAAGCTACAGCGGCCATACTTTACCTCCTCAGGAACATTGTAAGGACATGTAGAATTGCGCTTAGCAAGTTTCTGTACATATTTGAGACCAAATTTCTTAGGTGCAAGGGTATCTCTTAGAGGAGCCAACACATCAGCATACTGCTTGTCCAAGGCTTCCACCACTGCCTTCTCAACATCAACAATAGCCTTGTAATTTGGAGGGGAAAAAAAAGACAAAGTTCAGATTGAGGTAATATAGATGTGCATAATCTTTAAAAATAACCAATAATAAAAAGATGTACTTCGACATACATTCTCCAAAACAAAAGTGTACTCTGGCCATCGACAAACAATAACCTCATACTCATTCAGAGTATCATTCAGTCTGTCATACATCTCATCCACAAAAGGTGTTGTTGAATGCTGTGTCCGTACTCCTGACCACTTAACCTACAAACATAACAAAAGCAGTAATCCCCTAAAATTTTTCATCTTTAAAAATAAATTTGTCATTATAAACATTTAATCATTCAAGCATATATCAAAATGATAATGGTGAATAAACAAAGTATAACTACTAAACAAATTTCACAACCACAAATTGAGAAGGAACATAAAAACACCGAAGTCAAAGGCTTGATTTTGGAAGCAATATTTATAACATAGTCAGAGAATAACTTCAAACTTCATGACATATTAAGATAACAAACATATACGACTCTAGTCCCCCCCACCCCACCCCAAAAAAAAAAAAAAATCATAGAAATTCTACCTTATCTAGTTTACAGCACTCTAGCAAAGATAGCCGCTTGTCCTGAATCCATAGTATAATATATAAATGGAACAATTCTTTTGCATCAACTCCACCTTTTACACCTCCCTTGGCCCCATCTTTGCTGCCGCTGCAAAATATGAACCATCAAATATACTGAATGATAACCAGTAAAGTAGGTGAAGTTTGAAACATTTCCAGAACTTACCCAATATTCCAGCTATCAAGATCTCTCTGAAAATCTGCAGTAGCGATTACTAAATCTGCCACTGGAGGTGAGGGGCCAGTAGGAGGGCATGCAACTAGAAAGGTACGCAATCTATTGCACAGCTCCACATTATATATAGATGCAGCAATATTTGGTAGGTCTATGAAACTTAAGAGAACCAAAATGGAAAAAAGAAAAAATTAATGAATGGAAATCAGAAAATGGATAAACAGTAATAAATAAGTTAATATAACAAATTAGCCAGATAAAGGGCAAGCAGATGAGGAAAACATGATCAAAGGTACGCATGTTATTCTTTTCCAAAAAGATTCAGAAATGAAAATCTATATTTCGTCAAATCCTAAGAATAAAATGTTGTTTTGCATCCTTAAATGAAGAAAATACAATTTCTTGTGATAATATTTGTTGCATAACATCAGTTTCTTTTCTTTCCCAACGCCTGTATATCTGAGAAGTCAGTTACTCAGACCCCACCCTCTGCAAAAACTGTTGTATCAGTTTTTTGTTCCTGGTGAGTGACTGATATTGATAAGGTTCATCAGAAGACCACCAACTTGATGGTCCACATTAATTTGTTTTATACTGTATAATTCAACTTGAACTAGCCCTGTTAACAGAGGCAAATGAAAAAAAAAGAAAAACAAAAGTTAAAGCAGATAGGCTTATAAAGAAGAATCAGGTGCTAAAAAGAGGGTCCTGAACCTTTTATTTTATTTTTTTTAACTTTGTTTTTGTGTGGATTAACGACTCTAAACCAGAATAATAGCTGATAACAACAGGATCAAATCTATCTAGTCAATCTACATTGATTTTAAGGCATCATTCAAGTGAGAAAAGAGTAACTTTTAGGCCCATAGGGTAAGAAGAAAAATAAAAAGCATTATTCAAGGTAACGAAAGAGAAATGCAGACTTTGTAGTAACTCCACCATTGTGCATATCAGTCCTAAACTAAGTTAGAAAATATACCAGGAAACCTAATTGACCCAACCAATTGAAAAAGGTCCCAACCAATCTCGGTGCTTGGCCAGGTTAGTTTGACCTACATCCTAATGTTTTGGAACAACCAACAATCACTAGGCTGGTTTCACCCATTCAAATGATTGAATCAGGGGTTGAACTAGTTTCAGTCTAACCAAGCCAGTCTACCAGGTTCATACCAAGGTTGGATTTTCAAATACAGCTGCCAAATCCATGGAAACAAGTTTTGAGAAAGTTCTTCAAGAAGAGCTTTTCAAACAAACGCATCATAAGCACTCCAAGAAGTTCACCTCGGTAACAGATGTTGATTATGGATCTCAATGTCAGTAAAAACTTCATTCCTTATATTCATACAAAGTGCCATCATTTTCTGGTATGCAGTTGCTATAGTGACTGGATCAGACATTGTGCCTTCGATACTGTTAGTGACATACTCATCAGTCTCCATCATATGCATTCGTGATCTCTTCTTTGCAGCTACCTGATGGACAGAACAAGTTTAACTTTTGCAAATGAAACACCAAAAAACATAAACCGTTGGAGATGGTAAAAATCACTAGAAGTTCCAACGAAATATAGTTGAGAAATTAAGCTCTAGTGCTACAAACCTGAAAGTAGCCACAAAATTTCAACTGTGCCTCGGGAGAGAGGACATCATGGAGAAGGGTATATAACTTAATAGCAGGCACCAATGCTGGAGCAGCAGTCCCAGTTGCAGGCCTAAAAATGTCCATCAACCCTGATGTTGAATACTCATCTAAGGACTTGTAGTTCTCAAATACCACAGAAAGTATATGGTTTATTTGCTCCTCTATTTCTCCCAATATACGATTCTGAACAGTCAACAACCAAATATTTCATATTATTAGGGCTTCTAATATTCCATAACTGTTTTAATGAAGAAGCTAAGCAAAAACACACTCAAATTTTAGGGCAATAGAGAGATCTACTTGATGCAGAAGTGCAGATCTTGTATATGCAGTTCTAGCCAGACTGGCTGCTGATAGTTAATGCTTCTACAAGTCAACTACAGCAAAGCACCCCCCTCAAAAAAAAAAAAAAAAGAGGTAGTCATCTGATGCATCACACCAGTATGCTGGATCAGCCATGAGCTAATCCATGTTGGGTTAGGGCCCCAGAACTAGTATCAGTCCAGACAGGGTCATTTTAGTTAGTGTGAGGTCTATAACTGACAATGATCTATTGTGTACCAGACAAGATATGAAAACCTAAATATTGCAAATGCAACATACAGCATTGTTGAATTATATAAAAAAATGTTAGTTTGGTCATTTCACATTTATCAGATTGTCCCTCTATATGAGGAGTAGTTTGTCTTGGTGAATGTGTTGTATGGTTTAAGTTTTATTTTATTCTTTGTCTATGATGAGCTGGGTATAGAGGGGCATTTATGTACTTTTGACTCATTAAGGTTTAAGTGACGTTAGTAAGAACAGGGGCCAAATTCCAAACATCACAACGAGTGTAGAAGTCTACACACTACTCTCTGTCGTGCTCTCCTTTCTCTCTTCTTCTCTCTGTTTCTTAATTTTCCACACTTCATGGTATTGAAGCACTAACATCTAGTTGAAGAGTTTCCAGTAATGTTTCCTCCTTCAAGTCTCCAACTACTCCAGAAAAGGAGATTTTTAGAATTCTCAGCTGATTGTGCTGATTGAAGTTCAAGATTACATTTTTTCCTCCTTTTGTACCATAAGACTTCATCTTTAGTGAGGTTAGTAAGGTTGATAGCTTGTGCTGCCAATTAGGCAGTTCTGAGTTATTTGTGCCCTTAGAGGTTTTGTATGTTGGTTTTTTTCCGCCTTTATCTGCACAGGTCCCCAAACCTATGCTTGTTGCCTGCAACATCCTCTTATGTGCTAACATTATCTATGTTGTTGGTGATTCTTGCCATTTTGTATTGAGAGCAGTTGAGTATTAGTGGTTTGGTTTTGAAGGTTGGAAGCCCTAATTGTATCCATTGAGAGCCCCACCTTATTTGGCTTGGCAATTTACTGTGTTGTTGGTGGATTTTTTGTGCTGAGTATTGAGTCAGCCTATTTGAGATTGATTTGTGTGGATTGACTAGTTTTATGTTAAATTATGGCTGATTCTGGTAAAGTTATTACCCCTGCCAAAGAGTCTAGAAATTTGAAGGTCCAGACACTGATGCTATTACTACTGAAAAGTTGAATGGATAAAATTATCTAAGTTAGTCCAAATTTATTCAAATGCATCTTATAGTCAAAAGAAAAGCCAAGTATCTTGGGATGACTCTCCCACTCCAATGACAGATGACTGGGAGGCTGAGTATAACCAAGTTATGACATGGCTTGTTAAAAACATGAAATCCCAATTACAAAGCCAAGTTATGTATTGTGAGACAATAAAGGAAATCCGGATGTCCCTTGAGAACCTTTGTGAGCAAGAAAGTAATTTGTCAAGTGTTTACAAACTCTACACAAAGTTCTTTAGTAAAAAGGGGGGATAGAACTGTAATTGATTATTTTAGTGAATTACAAAGGTAATAACTGAGATTAGCATATATCATCCTTTTACAACAGATGAGAAAGATCTTCAAAAGAAATTTGGAGAGATCCATGTCAAGTTTCTTGCTGGGATAAACCCCAAACATGATACAATTTCAGCCCAATTACTTGCTTCTAATGATGTACTCTCATTGAAGAAAGCTTTCAACATAGTGGTTTGAGTCGAAATAGTTGTAGCTACATAAGGCAGCAAGAAATAAGGGGGCAGAAGTTGTTGCCCTCCATATTCAGTCCACGTTGAGTCGTCTAGAGGCACCCTAAAGACGTGGAGGAGGTAGTAGAGGCGAAGGTTAGGATAGTTTTGGTCGTGGTAGGGGCTATAGTGATGGTAGAAGTTGACAAGAGATGTGTCCGTTGTGGGCGCAAAAAACACTACTAAGATAAGTGTTGGGACATCTTGGAAAACCTGCTTGGGCCAATTCTTTTTGTTCTAGAAGGTGATGAGACTTCAACGAACTATGTAGTAGGCATTATTCCTTGTGCTCCATATGAACTTCAGCAATTGACTCAAAGGACAACACAATTGACCTCATCTACCACATCCATGAAGCTTAGTGATGCAATGACCACAACCATATCTACAACCACCAAGGCTAGTTCCAAGTATGTCTCTTTCCATGCATCTCCTACCATGTCATGGGCGATTGATTCTAGGGCATCTACACACATGTTTATGATGTCTTCCATATTTACTTCTCTTAGTCAGGCATCCCTGTTTAGACACGTCACCCTTGCTTAGTTCTTCCTCACTTATTAGCTAAGTGAGCTAAGTTCAGCCTACTTCATTCTTACCTTTAGAGTGTTATGTGTGTCCCTTCATTTCCTATTAACTAGTTGTTTACTAGTCAAAATGCAAAAAAAAATAATAATAATAATTGTTTGGTAACCTTCTTTCTTACTCATTTTGTGTTTTAGGACCTCCAGACAAGGAGAATAATTGATTCAAGTGTGAAAGAGAGGGTCTCTACCACTTGGAAAGCTCACTACTACAAACTTCTGCGGTAAATTAAGTAGGTGTATCACCCTTCCAGTGCACTTGCAGTTAGGGCATCCCTTCCCATCTAATGCGAATCTAGTATTCTATTTCCTTCATTGATGCTTTTAGTAGATCCATTTGGGTGCATCTCCTATGGGAGAAATTTGAGGAAGTATTTGATGTGATTTTTATAGTGAAAAGAAAATCAATTTGGTGCATCTCTTTGTGTATTTTGTTCTAATAATGGGTTTATGAACCACAAGCTTGATTCCTTGTCCAGCTAATGGTATTATTCATCAATCTTCTTGCATGTATACCTCACAATAAAACAGGGTAACAAAAAGGAAGAATCTCCACTTGCTTGAAGTTGCACGAACTATGTTATTTCAAATGCAGGTTCCAAAATCTTATTGGTGCGATGCTATTGTTACCGGAAGTTTTCTCATCAACAGGATGCCCTCTTCTATATTTGAAGGAAGAATTCCACTTGAAGTTCTTAAACCCAGAATGAATTGTTTCCTCTGTATCCTCATGTTCTTGGGTATATTTGCTTTGTGTATGTGTTAGGTCCTTCACATGACAAATTGTCTCCAATATCAGCCAAATATATTTTATACAGATATTCTTGTACTCAAAAAGGGTACAAGTGTTTGTCTTTCCACCAGAAAAATTTATGCATATGTTGATGTCACGTTCTTTCAAAATGTTCCTAATTTTTCAAAGTTTGATGATTATTTCTACATTACTTGCTATGGATGTTGTTGCTCCTGTTCTGGTGGAGGAAGTTCCTAGCGCCGCACCTAGTGTTGCACCAACTAAACATGGAGATACATCTTGAGGTATGTTGCTCAGGGCGAGACTGGGAAAGTGTGTAAGTTGAATAAGATCATTTATGGCCTGACACAGGGCCCCAAAGCATGGTTCACCAGAAGTCATTGTGACTACTAATTATTTTTTTTGAAGAGGTCTTCTGAAGTTGTAGTGCTAATGTGTACGTGGATGACATAGTATTATCAGGCAAAGATGGAAAAGGTTTTAAAGAGGTCAAAGTACATCTTGTAAAACATTTCTACACTTAAGGAATTAGGTTTCCTCAAGTATGTTTTTGGGATTGAAGTAGCAAGAAAGGTAGATTTTGTTGTGACATAAAGGATGTTACAAATATGCTAAAAGAGTTTGACTTACTAGGAGGAAAGCTATGGAGACACCCATAGAAGTGAACCATAATCTTCATGAAGCTTATAGTGCTGAACTCAAAGATAAGACTACATATAGAACATTAGTGGAAACTGATTTATGTAGCAATTACACAATCTAACATTATGTTTGTTTGTAAGTGTAGAGGCTCCACACAGAGTACTGAGATATTTGAAGGAGCACTGGGTAAAGGTTCATTGTATGAGCCACATGATCATTGCAAATTGAGGGATAGTTCAATGCTGACTATACATGGTTAAAGTTGGACAAAAAATCTACCATTGGTAATGGTTATTGTGTTTTTGTTGGAGGGAATTTGATTGCTTAGCTAGAAGAGCAAGAAATAATGTTGTGGCCCGAACTAGTACATAAGTAGAATATTAGGCAAAGGGTCACGCCGTTAGTGAACTCCTCCTATGGGTTCAATTAGGGTATGATGACGATGCATAGTGGCAATTAAGCTACTATTTTCATGGCCAATATTCTGCTCTTTCATGAACAAACCAAACATTTTAAAGTAGATTGTCATTTCATTCAGGATGTTGTAATGCGTGGTACAATTGTCACTCCATATTTTAAATTTGTAGATCAGCTTGGTGATGTGTTTAATAAGGCTTTGGAAAAAAAATAAGGAAATTTTGCAACAAGTAGGAGCTTCTAAATATATAAGTCCCAGCTGAGGGAGTGACAATAGTACCACTCATTTCACATGTATCACAATTATTTATCTTTTATTCTTTATGACTTAAGTGAGGGTTAATAAGGAGGGAAGGTTGAATTCTAGAACCTCACAATAGTGCAAAAGTCTATGCACTCTTCTTCTCTAACTCTTACTCTCCTTTCTCTCTCTTCTTCTCTCTATTTCTTCTCAATTTTCCACTTTTACAAACATAAAAAAAAAAAAGCTCTAGTTTTGACATTAACAGAAAAAGGGAAACATAATTGGTATCTTCCATTTCAATTTCATCTCAACCATAAAATTTCGTACTACCTCTTGATGACTCAAGGTGCTCTTACTACGTCCCTTTAGAAGTATAGAAGAAAGCAAATCATAAACTAAGGTCAGGCAGTCAGCTGTTGGTGTTGCCACATCCATTATGTAAGAAAGATATCTGCCATATAGAAGTAATATTAGATCATTCTCTAGATTTTCATCAAATGTATTTGTTTCATTAGAAATTCATGCACCTGAGCTTACTGTACGCTTCAGAGACCCCATAATATGCAGCAAATTCTTCAAGTAACCATTTCCACAGACCATGCAAAAGTAAGTGCCTCTGCCGAAAATGCTGCACTTTCATTGCAACTTCCAACACCAAATCATAGGCCACTGTTTCTGCAACCGAACCACACTAGAAACAAAGAATAAATGTAATAAGCTATAAGAATGTTTATTTTTTATTACTTCATTCTAGAACCTCAAACATAATATTTGCATTATATATTGTAAAAGATTCAGTGTCTCAAGTTGATCTTTTAATATTGTCTTAAAATAATAGATAATCTTGCTCAAATGGTAAAATATCTCAAACTTAGTTGAGAAAAAATCATGAAAATGCACCACAATCAACCCAAGTTCTGGTTTAATATTGCAAGTGAAATTAAACCTAAAATTTCAGTAAGCTCTTAATTTTAAGCCTTAAATTACAGAGTCTTGATTGAATGGTGAAACATCTGTCTTAATAGAGAAGAAATCATGAGAGTGCACCACAGTCTACCCAAGTTCTATATTAGTTACATAAGTGAAACTAAACGTAATTTTCCCTAAGGTTTCCTTCATGACTTGTTGTCTCAACTACATAGTTAGAAATTAAGACGAACACATTTTTCTACCTGGAGAGAGCTATTCTTGTCTTGAGAAGTTGTGTAGTTAATGTACAGCTGTAATCTGCCCACAAGTTCGTGATCTGGCTCATGATAGATGGACCACCACCGATGTTTATCACCCTGCATGAGAAGTTTTTTATCACTTTGACCAATTATACAGATACATACATAATATTTATATACATATATACATCCACACATGTGTACATGCGTAGATGGAGAGAGAGAGAGAGAGAGAGATTTAAAAGCTTACAGGGTCCTCCGCAACAGCAGCCACTTGAGCATGAACACGACCACAGAACTTTCCCTTAGAATCATGAATTTCAACAATCAAATCATCACTCAGACTGTCTGGAAAGCTGTACAATATGCCATTTGAGAGAAAATTAATGCATTTCTTTTACATTGAAAATAATGGCAAACAAAATAAATACAAAAGACGCAAACAAGAAGAAAAATTAAAACCCATAGAGCAGAAATTAGAAGACATACAAGAGATGGGTTTCACCGGATCCAGGTTGCATTTTCACAGTATCCTCCTCAGGTGAACTTTTTAATCTCAGCTGACAAGAATATGTCTCTGAAAACAGGCAACAGCATCAAGAGTCTAAATTACATCAAGAAAAAAGGAGAAAAGGCCAAATGAAATAAATGCCTCACAACTTTGGAAAGTAAATCAATTTTAAAAAACACTTAAATAGTAAAAGAAAACAAAACAAAATGATACCTTGCACAATCTCATATGATGAACCACCGCGAAGAGAGGTCACCCCAACTTTCAAGAGTGCTGAAACCTGTTTAATGTACTGAGTACTGGCATGTACATAGGCTAAGCTATGTCTTGAGAATGAGTTGTTGGCAGGAGTTTGAGGCAGTACATGGATTTTCCTAAGTGCTTCCCATCCAGCAGAGAGAGTTGACTGTAAATTTTCCATTCGGTGCTTAAGGGGTTCTAAATTCAACTTAGGCGACTTCAGGGATGAAAAACTGCAACCCGGAGGCATATCCAAGGACATTTTTACCTTCCGAACTGCACAGGAGCAAAATATTGAAAGAATTTACAAGTTTTTCTGATAAACAGCAGGTTCACCATATTTCTTCCAATACCGACAGACGCACATTCTCGAAGTTTGTTAGCTAGTCTAATTTTAAAAAATGTTATAGTACCTTGGACCTTCATTTTGCCAATCATTTTCTTTGGTTTTGGGGCAGCAGCTTCACTGACAAGCTCTGAGGATCGTTTTGCCAGTAGCTCTTCTTCTGATTGCAAAAGGATCTGCTGCAAACTACAGCATAATGCAATAACAAGAACAAAAAAGACAATAAGGATACTAGGTTAAAAATTAATGATGTTCATGTTTACAAGTTTAAAGACATAATTATTTTGAGAAATTGCAGATAACTTAAAGCTGATTTCTATTTCTTTGAACAATGGAAATTGAATAGTACACAAAGTAGATTTTCGTCAATTTTATGCAGCTATTGTTTACCTTTACCTGAGTACAGTTATAGTACTTTCTTTATATCTCTTTTATTTTTAAACAGAGTTTATTTTATCAACAAGAAAAAGCAAAGCATGCAGAACTCACCCAAAGGCATTTCTCAGAAGTGCACATTCATTTTCAAGAAATACAGGAGCTTCCATGCAACCACGTGCCCATGAATGAAGGCAGAGCCGAACACATGCATCATATGCAACCACAGCATGCCAAGGTCCTAGTCCACTGAATCCAATTATTAAGCCACAATTATCAAATTGATAAATTTCATTGTACACAAAATTAAAGGAGGTGTATGGACCATGGCAATTCTATATTCGTGGAACTGCCCTTTCATGTTATAAACATGAGTCCAGGGCTTGGTCATCAGGTCGCCAGGCCCATTTTCCTCAATTGAAAAAGAAAAAGCTTCAATCTAAGGTTGGAGGAATTAAAACTTCCACAAAAACATAACTGAATCAAAAACTGAATTGAACTTGGCAAAGGCTTTATTCAAACAAACCTTGCATGAAATGTAGGAACACGAGCTGATACCGCACCAGAAGGTACAGCAGCTTCCACATCAGCTGTATTAGTCCTATCATGCAAAATAAAAATTTTAGCAAAGCCTTCAATGATACATCGGAACCATACCTACACAAGTGTTTTCTTTGAGACTTAAACGTCTTGCTTTTACATATGCTGTTTGTCCTACCATCATTCATCATGATGCAGACAAATTTGTTAGTTATAATGATACCATTTTATGTTGGAAGAATTTAAGTAAAGAACTCCTCCAAGTGTTTTGCCAAGAACCTTCCGAAGCCCGTGTTTCTTTTTCCTAATCCAATGAAATTCCTTTTAGAGGTGTTCCCCACCAACAAGATTTGATATAATTTTGCTACCCGCTGGCTTACTTCATCTCAACATGGCCAACAGATTTACATGCGAAAAAAGAAAGCAACACAAACCTCACACAGTTGTCAGACAACCCATGTCCTACATGAGCACCAACCCCAGACGCCACATTTTTTGATACGCTTGGCTCCTTTTTCACAGGATAATTATCTGAACTTGATATATTTGAATTTCCACAAGCCTGAGAAGTTGCAACATGATTGGAATCTTGGTTAATCTCTGAACGTGTCCCACGGAAGGGAGGCGCACTAGGTGTATCAACATCAGGAAAGTTCTTATTCAGCAATCCTCTCCGAAGATCATCCTGCAAACAATACTCAGGGAACTTATTCATGAAACAACACCAAACAAAATCTTCATCTAAATAGTAAGCTCTTTCTAGCAGAATAGTTTAGTATTTGGTAAGCCAGTATCAATATCGCAAAGTTAATATAAAACAGAAGAGAGAAGTAGGCTAATATAGATCATTTGTTGGCCACATAATCGGTCTAGGCCATAGACCAAGTTGTCAGAAGTTTTAAGAAGTTAATGCATCCACTAAATATAATAACTTGAACAAGTGACCGATGTCCTAGTGAAGCAGTTGCATAATGATAAGAGATTTAGAAGCTCATACGCATAACTGTAAGATTATTGAAAAAAGAGATAAAAATGATAGACTAAAACAAATACTTGCTCAGCCTACCTGACTCAAGTACACCTCAGAATACAACTCTACCTAAAATTGATTCTACTTGCCGCCACTAAACACAAAGAAGAAAAAAAAGGGAGCCATGTGAAACTACATAGTTAGGAGCGTGGGAAAAGAAATGCATGACTAAAACTTCAAGCAGAAAAGACCTCATCGTCACCCAGTAGAAAGGTAAAAAAAGACAAACCTTTTGACGTCCAGATTTTGTATCCACTCCTGATGTAACATTAGAGGAGTAACTCTCAGCAGGATAACTTGCTCCAGAAAGCACCCCACCACTTGTAGAGCTCCCAGCAGAATCTGAATCAGAAAAATTCTGCTGCCTCGTTGAAGGAGCTGCATATCTATGTGATGCGCCATTCGGAATCCTTGGAAGAATATCTTCCTGTGGCGATGAATCAAGAGAGTATCGTCCACCATAGACCTCCTCCTCAGTGTCGGTTGTTTCGTCCATATCTGAACCGGACACACTAGCCTCTTCATCTCTAACCACTGAACCTGAGACTGGAATTATTCTGGACGGTACTTGTCCTGTTCGAAATTTGTTCGCCGGAGTTACTCCATAGTTCCGATTAACATTTCGGGCACTGCGAAGAGGATCAATCCGCGATCCCTGGAGGTGCACAACATACATTGTGATTATCACCAACTGTAAAGGCTAACTGAGGATAAAAAATCATTCATCAAATCAACAGCAAAAGCAGATTACAAATTTTAATTTAAAAAAAAAAAAAAAAAAACAACTTTTGCAGAGCACCCGCCAATTCAAGCGAAACATTTGTCCTCACTTTCAGTGAAAAACGGCTAATTTCATATCACAATTTCCTAAAACTCCAATCCACGACGCAATTCTCAATACAAGAAGATAATAGGGACTACGAGAAGCTCACCTCCCGAACCCACCGTAGTGCATTCTGGTCCAGTCCTTCAGTGAACATTCCTGTATCTCCCACTTCGCCTGGATAAGAAAATAGCAATTACAAAAACATCTCCACCATTTACATATATAAAACTGGAAAAGAAAAACCAGAACGAGAACGTGAAAACGAAAACACCAAAGAAGCTATAGATTCAGTCACCAGAGAGAGAATGCACCGAATGCAGAGATCTGGAGACGAAGCTCCCGCAAAAAGACTGTACTTTCCTCTTTCTTCACAGTGTCTTTCTCTTCCTCCAAAGTCCAAACCCTCTCGTTTCCCGTATAGTATTATTGTTCCCACTGTTTTTTTTTTTCAAAACTCGATAATGGAGTTTAACACCGAAAAAGTGGCGAACAGAGAAGGAGTGTAATCTCTAATTAAACTAAGCAAAGAGCGCAGAAAAAGCAAAGGATACAACACTGCACCACAACTTTTACCGTAAGAACCACGTCAGATGCGGAAATATCCGAATTCTATTTATTTTAAATCATCTTACCCGTACGATTCGCGGGTCTTGACGATAACTCCGAGAAAAGAAGCTTCTCAGAGTAAGGAACGTCGGTGTAATGGAGCAGAGATGTAATTAGAGAATGATACGGTATAATACTAGTCTATTAGATACGGAAAGTCAAAAAGAAAAAATAGCCGAAAAGCAAGGCACGTCGGCTCGCCGTAACGGGAAGCTGACATGACAGGCGTAACGGTCAGGACGCTGCGGGACGGCGCCGTGATGGTGAATCACACCGAACCAAGAAAACCACATCGGGCGTGGTCAGTCTCACATGGATCTCGGGCCCACGGTCTCTCCGCCCTTTTTCAAATACGAGTTCGGTCTGGCACGGAGCGGATCGAGCTGCGAACTACCGGCAATGCCCCCGCTTCATTCGACTCGACGCGAAGGGTTTGAAATGATCGCAAGCGCGAATCCCAACGTTTCTCTTCCCTAAGAGTAAAGGAACTCGCGAGCCACGGGATTAAGTGGTTCCCTAGGCCCAGCAGAGAAACATACGGCCATTAGATGAGAGTGATAACAATGGGACGGCAAGGTGGGGGTAGGAGCATGTCGGGCAAATAATGGTCCACTTCAGAAAGGGACCCACGTGAGAAGAATCATATGTGGAGGACTTTTTAAACTTTATAAAAAGTAATTAATTGCAGGGAAGGTCCTCCGACAATGGCATTCCATAGAGCAATTAAAGGAAAGCGAGGAGGACATATGTGGGCCCTGCTCTACATGAGGACGGGGCTGTGGGAATTATAGTATTTGTTCAGAGGAAAATAGCTTATTCGTTCGGTGACGGTGAGTAGACGACTGTTAAGTGCATGTGGTCTCTCCTGGTCTACCGATTCAGTCGCCATGTGGAGTGTATTTGCCATGATGCCACTGTAGATACCGAAAAGAAGCCAACCCATGACAGGTTTTTTCTTTACCAAAATTAAGGGGAGAAAGAATAAAAATTTAACATTAACATGGTTGAGAATTGAGAGAGCTTCGACGATCATGGATCCCAAGTCCTGAAATTCATCTTAATTTTTAACCGTCTTAGTAACACATTGCAGTAAGAGAAATTTAGTAACAACGAGTAACTTTGATTTTATTAGGTTCTCAAATGATGGATCTGCAACAAAAGATGAAGAAGAAAGAAGAAAAAAACTGTGAAAGTTAAGGCAGGGACGTCTACAACAAAGAAAAATTATGATGCAGCTTACGGATATAACTCATCAACGTTACACTCCCCAAGGTAAACTTTAACACTTCGAGGGGATCCACAGCTCCCTTCTGCTACTAGTGCTCTGTCATTCGCTGCCATGTGAGCAATAATCTTGTGGATCATCTCAATCTGCTCCAACAGACAAACGTAAGAGAATGAAAATTAGCCAATTAGCTGAAGGAACACGAGCATTTAATTCCCACCCCCTCTCCAGAACGAACCTTGTACTTCCAAAGTCTCAATTATTTTATTTAAGCTTCCAACTTTTTAGTTTTTCTCTTTTTGGGCACTAACAAGTTCTGATTTTGTCTAAAGACCAAACTAATACTTGTGTTTGGATTTGTTTTGTGCATGCGTAGACATATCTGTGAGTGCTCATCTATGTGCGTGAGAGAGAGAGAGAGAGAGAGAGAGAGATACATCTTCAGGAGAGTGGCAACGTTCCGCAATTTCCTCAAGCGTAAGAGGTTCAACAGGCTCTTTGCAGCTGAAAACAAGAATCACACATCGGAAGTCCAGTTAGACACTGAAAAAAACCAAAAAAGGCAATTCGAAGAGTAGATATCAGCATTAACTATCATGCCTATTGTGAACTGTGGGTGAGAAATGGTGATGCAGAAAGGCACAATAAATGTGCACTGGGCATGTTTCTTAGTAGGTGACAGATGTTTATGGTGGTTCAGGCATATGGAAGAAAGATCAAACGTAAAGGATGTTAGAACCATTGATCGATTCTAAAGCCTCATTGTGTAATTCAAAGAGTAAAGTGGAAATAAAAGAAAAAGATTGAGACAGAAAAAGAGAATGGAGGAAAGAAACTCAAAAGGAAAACAGGAGATCAAGAGCTTAGTCCCATCTCCTACATTCATTAATTTATAATAGAATTACAAAGGTCTTCAAGCTACAAGGATTCAACTTACATACCCTAATCACATTAAATCTCTACCTTAAGCATGATCTCCTAATAACATCAAACTCCCATTATGTAAACAACCATAATTATGGTTAATTTTCTCTTAATTACTTTGCTTTTCCTACTTTTCCAGTTCTGGGTTATGATATTGCATTAGTTCATATCTGCCCTTCTTCACCAGTGGAATTTTACGTGATTTTGTGTCACTATGACCAAAGGACTTTGCGTTTGAACATTTAAGACCAAATGGAAGATTCAAATGACCACCAAATTCTCAGGGTACTCACCTTGCCTCATTAAGGACGACCAGAATCCTCTTTTGAAGAGCTAAGACTTCACCTGCTGCTTTTTTTCCTGCTTCTACACCTAAAATTACAACAACAAAAATGATGTAAGATTTTTCTTTGAAGTAGATTACACATAAATAAATAAATAAACTGCATACAGTTGCACATCAAGTATGAACTCGGTAAAATTAAAAATCTTTTTTTTTTCACAATAAATAGAAGACATAGCTTGTCAGATGAAAATAATGCACAAAAAACAGAAGATTGGTAAGATACCAGGCTGATGGTATGCATTAATGTTAACAAGTGAGGCATAGATTCCTACAGCTCTTTCGTACAAAGCTACAAGAGCACCAACAGAACGAGGAGTAACTTCTTGGACAGTAACAGTAATAGACTCACGGTCGTTAGCATACAATGCAGACCTTGTTCCCTGTTCAAGTTCAAGAAAGGAATTTTTTAAGTGCCAAATTTGTGAAAGCAACAATGCAAAAGGATCACCAACTGATTACTCAAAGGTAAGATCTTCAATGCCACGTATGCATTGACCAACAAAAATGAAAAAATTGATCAAAAAGTAAAGATTGATAAAAACCATTGTGTTAGTTACAACTTTTTAGTTCAAATGTTCTAAAAGAGAACATAAACATTAAATAAAGTTAAAGTGTTTTTTTTTTTATTGAGGTGGAGATAACTCAACATAAGATAGGTCCATACATGCACTACACCTAGCCAACTACAAGAATCAATAGACAATCTTTCCCTGATGAGAGATGAAAAACTAACCTGAAGCATTCCAAATAGGTAATCACCACAAGTCACACCTGGTTCAAGTTCCCAATCATGACCAGGAGGCCTGTCTCGAAGAACCTCAATGAAGGTAACAAAAAAATTATGAACCCCTTCTCTCAGCTGTTGAATGTATCTGAACCACAAAAGAAGAGCCTGAGGTTTTAATGTTCTTAATTCAGCATATATAAATGAAAACGCTAACAGATGGAAACCCACGCATGTTGATCTGTACTCCCTTTATTTCCATAGACAGTAATTCCTTGATTAACCTGTAATGAAAGATAACAACAGCTATTAGGGAGAGCTGGTTAAGATCTGCATGTAACAGGAGGTTCAAATGGTATTAGCTAAAAAGAGCCTATGCTTGACCCACCACATTATCATGTTGAAGTTGGGTCAGCTCCATCGGAAATGAGAAAAGTCCAAAGGAGGTATTTTCCCCACTTAAAAACTCAGGGTCTTCCGGATCCAAACAAGTACAGGACTATTTACCCACCAACAACCCCATCTCATGCCTAGAAATGTAGCAGGAGACACTCTCCCTCATATCAGGCAAAATAGGCTGAGATACACAGAACATACATGCAGGCCATAAAACAGAAATAGAACCCTAGTTTGGATTCACTCCAATATCATGTTGAAGTTAGGCCAGTTTGCTCCCAGATAACTAACCAAAATTATGAGCTAAACTCCCAATTAATAAACTACGAATATCCCAGGCCCATAATTCTTGTTGGACTATTAAGCATTCACCCCCTCCCAGTCCCTTTATGCTCACACAACTAGCCGGAGGCAGTACAGATACGACCAGAAGAAGTTGGCTTTTCCTGCCAATATGTCATGTGCAAGTTATAGGGTGTGATATTAGGTTGGCCATAGGAGGATAAGCAGTAGGCTACAAAGCCAGAAAAATGTATCTTCATTTAACATCAGTAGATATGGCCATCGCAGTTTGGTCTAACACACACGATGGCCCAACCATGCGTCAAACGTACGCGGCACCAAAAAGTTTTGAAATTCCCCACTAAACCCACATTAATTAAAGCCAAATCATTCAAACACTCATACCCGATTTCCGTCTAAGTCAAATTCCTTCCCAAGTGACTCCATCACCAACTGCTGCAAATATCTACTAAATAGAAGAAGGCTATCCTTGTAAGGAAGTACAACCATGTCCTGTGGAAGGATAAAAAATGGGAATCATGAAAATATCCAGTGCCGTAAAAACCAACTGGCTCTTAAACCTGTGGCATGCAAGGTCTTAATCAATCAGTGGTTGAACCAGGATGATGTCATAAATAAAACATCTAATAAAAATTATTGAAATATATAATATACAAATTCATAAAAATTGTTAACCCTTTGGCTCAATGGCCACATGGCGAGTTTTCTGGTGTGAGGTCTTGGGATCAAATCTCACCAGGGTAAAGGGTGTAGTGTATGTGTAATCAACATTCAAAAAAATAAAAAAAAAACAAAAAAATGACAGCCCTTAAAAAAAATCGACCACAGATATTAAAAAAAGTGAAACAAGAATTTCATACTAAAAACTGATTCCAAGACCCAATCAGTGGTCAAACCACAAACACCAGCCATCTCACCCAGTTTTCAAAGGATATCCAGGTTTTGCATCAGAAGAACCACAGACCTCTCTTCCAGTTCAACCCAGTTGTACTGGTCAGAGTGGTCATGTTCTAATAACATTAAAAAGACAAGCTCAAGCTAAACTTGAAGTCAATAAAGAGATGAACTTAATCAAATAAATGCTAATGCTAACCTTGGATCCGACCCCATCAGTAGCCCAATACCAGCATAAAGCTAGCAATGCTGCAGGATTATTCTTTACCTGAGTAAAAAGTGATATCAATTAAAGAAACGAAAAACAGATATAAAGGTTTAAGATCATAAGTTCAAATGCTGCCAATCATGAAAACGGAAAAATCTGGAAGACAGTATAAATCATGAAAGAAAGGTTTTTACGTGTCTCTCTAGCTTATAGGTAAGAAATTTTAGATTCTTGAATTCAGCAAGCTCCCTTCATTAACTACCAGGAGGTTGTTTCAAACAAAGTGCATCCGTATCATCCTAGTCATGATACACTCATACTTTACTAATCATGCCATATTTGCATCAGACACTCCATACAGAAACAGCATTTTTTTCTTTCCTGCCATAACGAGTAGAGGCCATTCTCGCTTTCCAGATTTGATTGTTGAAGGAGATCCACGTAATATGAATGGGTTGAGGTTGACATCTTAATACATCTTTTTCAAAAAAAAAAGGGTGACATCGGGCTGGCTTGGCATCTTGCTCTGAGTTTGAGGTATACAAGACTCAGTGGAGGCTATGCTGTCCACTATAAAAGTCAGAAAATTGAAATTCAATAGGTAACATACACTTCAATATGATTTAGATATTATCTTTACCCTTAGATCATCATTTTTTTACTTTTTTTTTCTTGTGCACAATAATAACATACAATGATATAAAGTATGTATAGCAGCTCCGTATTGAAAAATGTTTTTTTTTAAAAAAGATGTATATATATACACAAGAAAATTACAAATTACAGAGAAGGGAGCATATCCCTGACAACCAGCAATTGTAGGGTAGCTCCGTGCTTAGCAAGCGCTTCGGCTACCGAATTAGCGGATCTCGGAATGTGAGACCAAATACAAGATAAAAATGAATAAATTTCAATAATCTCCCGAAAAATGTCCCAATGGTGCCATGGGGAAGGGGATGCACTCTCGCTCTGTATTGAAAAATGCCCTTTACTTTCAACAACGTATTGTTGAATAATATATCTTTCAATGTTATTTTAGTCATTGTGCTTGTGGGTGGTGAATGAGTAATCTAGTTATCCTCTAAATTAGGTACCTTAGAAGTATGTTTAAGTAAGTTATATTTCTGTTTTTCTGTAAAAAAAAAAGTTATAATGGATAATGTTCTAGTAAGAGGCCTATTTCTGTCCTATTCCTCATTATAGATTAATTGACTTAATAAAGAAGATAAGGGTCGATTTTATCCCCTACTCCTGTCTGGTTTTCTCTCAAAAAGTGCCAGAACTTTACGCAGACTTTCTGGTTCCTCCCTTGCTCTCTCTAGATTTACCAACTTTACACATATTATCTCAAGAGAACAGCAAAAAATAATAACCTACTTTTAGAAAGATATATAAATTATCAACAAAAGCAGCTGAGAAGCCTGCATGTCAGTCATAGGCATGACTATTTATAATTTTTTTATAGTGGCATGACTATCAAGCAATACATAGGTATGAGAAAGTTCACTGGTGAGGTTAACACACACACACACACACACACAGGGGGAGAGAGGAGAGGGGGTTGGGGTTTGAATATCTCAGCATGTAGTCAACTCTATATGCAAGTTTTGTAACAACTCCAAGGAAACAGCCAACCACCATTTCCTTCACTGCCCTTTTTCCTTTCAGGTCTGTGGAGCCATCATTGAAAAGTTCAAGTTTCAAACTTGTTATTTCCTGCCACTTTAGTCAGCTTCTTCTCTTAGCACATCTTTCCAACACGCGGCTCTCTCTGGAAGTTTTCTTGGGCAGCAATTTATTTGGCCTATTTGGAAAGAGCGGAATGATCACACTTTCAATAGAAAAAGCAGCTCAACTGGGGGTCTTTTTGAAAAGATTCTTCATTCTACTTCATCATGGGCTCATGCATTTCGCACTCTTCCTCACGTTCCCAGCTCTATCATCCGAAGAAATTGGCAGTGGTAAATCAATTACAAAGAGACCCTCCCCCTTCATCTGTCCCCTGGATTTCCCTTCCTGATGGCACTATCAAGTTAGTTATCTCAGGTGCCAAGCTGGCATTTACGATGCTGCCCAAGAAAAATCTCAGCACATCTCACTGGAATCAGATTATACTCTTAATGTTTTTCCTTTCCAATGATTATTAAGGGAAACTCGAGGCTCCACCATATTTACAGTAAATTCTTCAGTATTACCTCCTTAGATGTCAAGAGGCAGCACACTCTCAGATCTGCCAGTAGTGTTTCAGATAATCTGGCTAAAGAAGGTATCTCCAAGAGTCATATATCTTTGGGGATTCCTACCCCCCTCCCTCTTGAGGTTGAGGATCTGCCACTCTCAGATCTGCCAATAGTATTTCAGATAATCTGGCTAAAGAAGGTATCTCCAAGAGTCATATATCTTTGGGGATTCCTACCCCCCTCCCTCTTGAGGGTTGAGGATCTTCTCTCCCTCCCTTTGTATTGAACTCAGTCTTTTGCAATAAAATTAGAGATTTACTACTTCATAGTAAAAAAAAAAAAAAAAAAGTTAAGATCAGTGAGCAATATAGAGTAAAGAAATTTAAATTTCTATCCATCTCACTCAGGGAACAGATAAACCTGAAGTAGAATAAAACCTCCAACTTCCATCCATCCTAAAAATAACCCATACAAAGGCAAAACTCTGTTCAAAAATTCTGTTGTGTGAGGGCAGCAGTGCTCATCTAATCCAAAAATTGTTAACAAAAGATGATGCTTTCAATTGACTCAATGCCAACATAATGTTATATGTGTTTGGAAAATGAGTAGCAACCAAGCACTTGTATAAGCATGCTTTATGGACTCCTAAGACTGAGAGTTACCAGTGGTTCACATTCAAGAGGTATATTCAATAGTTCAGACGTCTTCCATAAGTAGCATTCTTATAGCTCATAAGCAGTAGTGGAAACATCATGCTCAATTAGGTATCCTTGATAATTGATGTCTGTAAGAAAGGGTCTAGAGAATTAAGCTTCTGCACGGAACAAGGGATTCTTATGGAAGGAAAAACATAAGTACAAGACCCCACCACCCCATGTCCACGAGTCCACCATTTTCCTAAGTTCATGTGTTTAAGAAATACATCCTGATGACACAGACACAGAGAAGAAAGAAAAGGCAATGACATTGCAATATAAGAAATTTCGGTACCACAGTGGTGTGATTAGCCTCGTCCATCAGTGCCGCACCCTCGAGCATTTCTTTTACGTTAATCCCCTAAGAGAAATAAAAGAGCAAGAAAGGAAGGTTTCAGAGAGCATTTTCTAATATCTTTATCTCTCACTCAGATTTTTTTTTCTTTTCTTGTCAATGTTCACACTTATTTCATTCAGACATAAATCAGCAGCATACCTGGAGTGCCGCTGGAAGTAGGCCAACAGCAGACATTTCAGATGTACGACCACCAACCCAATCAAACATAGGAAATCTAGCCACCCACCCTTCAATTCTTGCTGTATTATCCAGTAACGAATTCTCTTGAGTAATAGCTACACCCTGTACAAGAAACCCTTCATAAGCATTGCTCCAGTTGCAGTTATAAAACCAACGAAAACTGTAGGAAGTCTAAAGTATCATGAATTGTAACATCTGCATGAGCTCAGTTTCATTGTCTGATCATCCTCCTTAACCATACAGGCCAGCAGATTCAAGAAAATCACTGATTACAAGTTCAAGACAACAGGTGGGATACATCTTCTATGCCCATGCCAATAAGATGACAAGAAAAAAGCAGGAAAAAAACCTGCAAACAAAACCTGTTTTGAGAAATCCAGACCAGCTTCTCGAAATGCCTTCTGAACTTCCAAGAGACCATTTCTAGTTTCAGGAGTGCCTCCACTCTGAAAATATGAGGGTATCAGGTTTAAACATGAGAAGCAGGAAGACCACAAATCTGAAATGATCTGATAAATTCAATGCAGACCTTAGAAATCACAATTACTAGAGTAGAAGCGAGCTCATCTCCAAGTTGTGCAATTTGGTGATCAATTCCAGCCGGATCTGTATTGTCAATAAATCTTATCTGTAACAACCCAACACGTGAAGAGCGAAATTACGTTAGGGACTAAGGCAATTCAGTAGAACATCACCAATTAGGTACAGACGCTTTTCCTTCTACGTCATTCTGACACACTTCCTTGAAAGCAATATTGCTGGCCACAGGTATGGACAGGTTCATGTGCAATACAGTTTAATTAAGTCGAACATTTATTGAATTGTAAATAAGACCAAAACGAATAATAAGACCCAGAATCTCATTTTGACAAGAAAGCAAGTTAGCATTAACAGACATTCAGTGCACAGATGCATGTAGTTTTATTTACCTTGAGAGGAGGGTTATCAGGTGCCAGTGCCTCTGCAACGAACTGCGGTCCCAAAGCTGACCCTCCAATTCCAACGGAGAGTACTTGAGTAAAGCGACCAGCTGATGATGATGGAGGCTTAATCTGTTTTCACTTCAAACGTCAAAAAAACAGAAAGCAGAGCTGCAAAATTCAGAGAAAAGTGTTCGCGAAGAAAAACGTTTTAGTCTGAGGACGGATGCAGCTTTTTAGAGTAAAGGCACTCCAGTCAAGAGCAACTGAGCCTAGAGTTTTTAGTAAAAAGCGATTACAGGCAAAACTGGAAGACAAGAGCATTTTAAAATGCAGCTCAGTAACTGAACATAAACATAGATAAAAACTACAAGTATAGTAGACCAACCTTGCCACTGATAACATCGTCCGCAAATTTACAGACTGCCTCTAACGTATTCTCAATCTGCGCTTTCAAAAAGGAGGTGGGCGCAAGGCTCGCATTTCTAAGCCAGTAGTGACCCACCATTCTCCCTTCATCAGGATTCGCAATAGCCCCTCGCTCAAGCTCTTCCATGTCGTGGAACGCCTTCTGAAGCTTGGGCTCCATCCTCTGGAGGAACTCATCAGTAAACCCAATTCTGCTGACATCAACAAAAAGGCCCAATTCCTTGTGCTGATACAGCCAATCGACGTATCGGCGCCAAAGGCTAGCGGGGTCTTTCTCCAATACTTGCTTCTCAATCGAGGGGATTTGGGACAAACCTGCAGGGATCTCCCTGGCAACAGACTTGGGAGAGTCGAAATGGCGGGGTTGATCTGAATTGAGGGCAAAACGAATAGTAGGCGTTGACCGGATCGAGCGCAGGAGAGAGGTTTTCCGGTAGGGTTTGACAATGGAAATGGAAGCGATGCCAGAAACGGAAGCCATTGAAGAAGAAGGGAAAAAACCAAACAAAGCCAAGTACCGGTAAGCAGACGGAAAGCAGAGATGAGAGAATAATTACGCCATAGGTTTGCTCCCTAGCAACAGACGCCAGTCACCTTTCGAGACAAAGCGCAGCAGCCGAAGTACCTGAAATCCATACAATTGATATTTGTTGATTTTTGAATTCTCGGCGTCGTAGGTATGTGTAGGAGAGTGTAGGAAGGTTTCACACTCGCGGGAAGGTTGTTTTGTCGTAATGGAATGACGAAAGTAACCTTGCCGTCCACCGGTAATTACATTTACATACGGGACGGCACAAGAAGCCGAACGGGAATATTCGCCTGTGAGCAGTCAAAGCTTGTCTGTAGGAATGTAGCGAGAAAGTTTCTTCGAATTATGTCATTCTGTGTTTTTTGTCCATCGTTCCCCATTAGAGCCGCAGTACTTCGAGGGTAAGGCGGGAGAGGAACCTCGCGTCGATGTTGGCCAAGCCGTAGTGCACGCACGACACACTGCAGCAAAGTTTGATCCGACTGCGAGTGACGGAGAAAGAGAGTCGCAGCGCGCCCATGACATCTCCCCCCTACCCAAATGCTGTTGGCGGAGGACGGCTGCCTGACCAACAAAGAATCGCCATGAGCTAACCTTTTCTCAACTGTGCCGTGAGTTTTGTCGCTTTTCGGTGGAAACACTAAAGTCTGAAGCTTTGATAATCTCGACCGCTCTGAGTCGTTTTCTTATTTAACTGTGAGATGTTCTTCGTGCTGCTCTCAAAGAAAAAAAAAAAAAAAAAATTGTGGTCGAGGACAAAAGGAAATCTAACGATTGCCGATTTCTTATGGGTCAGAAAGATGAGAACTGGAGAAGCTCATTAAGATCCGGGGAGCTAAGGGAGAGACATAGGGAGAAAGGGGAAGAGAACTAAAAAGAGAAATGAATCGATCATGGCGGATGAGAGTGATCAATCATGGAGGGAGAGACATTCATAAAAAATTTATATACACAAATATATATAATTAGGTGCTTGACCATAGTAAATTAATCATTTTAAGTAAAAAGCTAATTATAATTGATCTCACGAAAGTCTCTTGAGGGTTATATAGTAGATATTGTGCCATGGCGAGGCATTCATTTGTTGTATAGGAATGTTATTTTAATATGATTACTCGTTTTACTATTCTACCTAATTATTTTTAAAGGAATGCGAGATAAACATCTTCACTCGTATAATAATTTACCCATTTACTTACATACTGTTTATTAAATGAAACAAATACTGGTAAAAGTAATTTTATATCTAATTACCTTACCTAAAAAAGAGGAGGGTAATTGTGAAGTAAGATGAATTACTCCCACATTACGTAGTTCATTAGATTAAGGGGTCATGTTTGGGTGTTACTATAGACGAGTTCAAATGGTTGGAAAACAGATTCTAGTATTAGTGCCCCTAAATGAAAAATACGATATAAAAAAAGAATAAATAATATTTTATAATATACTTAAATAGAATATATACCTAAACATATAATTAACAAAAATAAACGTGATTACTACACTTATAAGTGATTTAACGTGTAGTATTATAATATATTAATATCTTAATTAATAAAAAATTATATTATATTACTTAATGATTATAATTTATTATAAATTAAAACAATGATTATGGTTTAATTAATTATAACAATTGGATAATTAAACCAATTAATGATTATAGTTTATTATAAATTAATATACTTATTACGTGTGACTAAAATAAATTATTTAAAATAAATAAAAAAGTTAAAAATAACATAAGTAAATATAATAAATAAATAAATTATTCTGTAATAACATAATATATAATTTAACATTAAAACTCATTATTTTAATAAAAATAAATAAATACATAATAAATAAATAAATATATTAATTTATCAATAACATAATATACATTTTAAATATTATTAATTAATAATATATTAAAAAAATAAAAAATTAATGGTTTAATTATCCAATAATTAAACCAATTATGACGATGTTTAATTTTTCCTAACTTAGGAAAAATTAAATATCGTCTTCGTCTTCCTCTGCGGCGATCTTGGCAACGGGACGGCAGCGGGCAACGGCGATGGCGGCGGGCAACGGTGACGGAGGCGACGCTCCGTTGGTGCGCCGAGAGGGAGAAAATAGGGAGGCCGAGAGAGAAGAGAAGCCAGGAGGGCAAGGGGCTCTGGCCTCCCGTGCTCTGCGACGGAGGTCGAGAGAGGGAGGAAGGAAGGCCGACGGGGGCGCGGGGGGGGGGGGGGGGGGTGGGTGGGTGCGGAAAGAGAGTGAGGCCGAGGGACTCTGCGACAGAGCCTCCCGTGCTCTGCGACGGAGGTGGGGGCAGAGGGAGGACGGCCGACGGGGGTGGGGGCAGAGGGAGGAAAAAAATCGCTGAGGGGGCGCAGAGAGGGAGGCCAAGGGGGCTCTGAGAGGCTGACGAGAGGCGGGGAAGAAGCACGGCGCGTCGCGCGTGGAAAGCTGACGATGATTCGCAAAATAAGTTGGAAACAGCTTTTCTCCGTTTTTGCGAAATGGTGTTATATAACTTCAATTCAAGTCATTCTGGATTAACGTCATAAATTAAATGAACTAAGTAATGCGGAGGAAATTCATTCCACTTCGGAGGGGGGTTAATCCACAATGAAGTGGAATGAATTACCTCCATATTACTTATAAAATGTTACTTATTCTTTTTTTTATATCATATTTTTCATTTGGGGGTACTAACACTGGAATCTGTTTTCCAGCCACTTGAACTCGTTTACACTAATACCCAAACATGAATTGAAGTAGAAGTAATTCATCTCACTTCAATTCAATTTTCCACTTCATTTTCACTTCATCGTGGACTAACCCCCCCTTAGTGTATACTTAATTACAGTTCAAGTGAATCACATCAATTCATTTACTCAGGCAAAAAACAGGTAATTTGGATTCCAACCTGTTTTGTGAATCAAACGATTGAAGCGCGTGTTGCTATTTACCACCCCCCCTCGGCCTTCCTCCCTCTCCTCTCTCTCTTGACGTCTTTCGCAGAGCACGAATGGCCTCCCTCTTGGCGTACTATTGGAGCGTCACTGTAGTCTCCCACTACTGCGGAAGACGACACATGTCGTGAGGAAGACGATGGATTAATTTTTCCTAAGTTAGGAAAAATTAAACAATCGTCATAAAAATAATATTTTATATTTTATATTTATAAATAATTATTTTATTTATTTAATAAATTCAATTTATAATTACTATATTAAATGAGTAATTTAATGGTCATAATTAAAATACTGTTAAAATAAATATTTGATAAATTGTTTTGGTTTAATTATCCCACTGCTATAATTAATTAAACCAATGGTTTTAAATTTTGTGACAATATATTATTAATTAATAATACATACAAATTTATATTATGTTATTGATAAATAAATAAATTTATTTATTATATTAAATTTTTATTATTGAATTAAATTAGTGCTTTTTAATGTTCAAACATATCTTATGTTATTAAAAAAATAATATTTATTATATTAGCTTATGTTATTTAATTATTTATTTTTAGTAATTTATTATAGTCACACGTAATTATTATATTAATTTATAATAAACTATAATCATTAAGTAATATAATATAGTTTATCATTAATTCGGATATTAATATATTATAATACTACACATTAAATCACTTATAAGTGTAGTAACCATGTTTACTTTGGTTAATTATTTGTTTAGGTATATGTTCTATTTAAGTATATTATAAAATGTTACTCATTCTCTTGTTTATATCATACTTTTCATTTGGGGGCACTAACACTGGAATATGTTTTCTAGTGCACTTGAACTCATCTACACACACCCAAGGATGAGTTGAAATTGAATTAATTTATTTAAGATGATTATTTCAAGTTAATTGTAAGAAAAAGATATTCCTATTACATAATATATATTTGACTAAAGATTATTTTATTATATACTTAATTATTTTTTTTACAGTATTCTATGTTTTAATGAATTTATGATGGTTTATAAATATTATCTGAAAGTTTTATTTATCATTTATTCAGCCATATAACTGGCTAAGTGAAGAAAATTGGGTAACGAAATATCCTTTTAATGGTCACAAATAAAGCAAGTAATAGAATATATGTGCTCCATATACCTAGGACCAACGACGTGACACGACGCCACCCGATAGTGTGACAAAAATCTGCCATATTTTCAAATCGTCTCCGACATCTAGAAATTTCTACGTCTTCCCGGAGATGTGATAAATAATAAGCGGGAACACTGAAAACTGTCGTTCTCGGCCTGTTTCAGAGAGCTGGAAGAGAACGTTAAAAGACAATGGTGTGGGAGCAAGAAGAGCTTGAGCACGAAGATGGGCCCTTCCGGGAGACTCCCTTCGACTTCGATTTCCTTTCTCTTTTGTCAAAACCTAAGGTAAGACCCGGTGCTCCTGTTAGTTGCTTCACTACGATTCGCCTCTCTTTCTTTTTTAAGTTTTTGGCGGGGATCTTATTTTTTACTTTCATTTTCTCTTTATTATGAGAGTCTGAGAGTCATAAGTAGAGTGGTTCCCGTGGATGAAGCAAAGAGGCATATGGAGAATAAATTGCTTCGTCGGTGTTTACTTCAGTTTATAATGTGTGATACAAACTGCTTCCCAGACCATTCTGTTCTCCGCTATGTTTTTGTTTGTTGGTGACTCTCTTTTTGGACGTTCAAAATGTTGCATTTTCAACTTTTGGTAGGTTGTATGAGTGAGAAAATATTTTTCTGTGTGCGTTCCTTTTGTTGGATGGTGGTCGGTGTCGACTTGTTTTCATTAAGTTTATTTATTTCATGGAGTTGGTTATTCGGAGCAATTCTTCCCCTTGATGCTAGGATTCAATATGTATTGGCTACTCAATTATTCGTTTCAGTCCCAGAGATTTTTTTTGTGTATGCTCACTTTCTACTCGTTGATGTGTGTAATTAATATGTGTTGCTGGTGTTTTTTGGTGGTAGGACCCGTTTATCGTGGCTTGTGATATAAGAAAGAAAAACTCCCTAGACTGAAGAGTTCCATTCTTGTTCCTTAGAAAATGGGGATATGATTTTACTGAGAAATACAATACTATGGATAGGAGCTTCAACTTGTACCATCAACGTTTTCTTGGCTTGAGTTTTTTTTCCCCCAAACTTTGCTGGAGGAGGTTGCGTGTCATCTCCTCTTCAGGCCTAGTTATGCTCCTTTAGTCAATTAAAAAGAAAAAAAACCATGGTAGTGAAGTAACAAAGGGAAGGGCTAAACGGGAGCTTAGCCAGGGGGTTCTTAGTTTGTAACATCTTCTTAATATTTTTTTGCTCAGTGGGATTTGTGTTATTATCTATTTACACGTTAAGCTCAAACAATCTCATAACTAAATACCTTTTCCTTTTCTTCTTCTTATTGACTGTGAAACATGTAGATAAAACGGACCTCGATCTTTCTGAAGTTCCCTTCTGGCATGCTTTTGCTTTATCATTTTTCAATTCATGCAACATGTGGTTTTATTTAAAAATGTATATATGTTATAACAGGTCTGTGTTGTATGACTTTCTATCTAAGGTGGTGGATCACTGGATGCACGGAATAGTTGTTACATATTTTTAAGCTATTATATTCCAATAGTAGCTTCATTTGCCTCCAGGAGATGGTTTTATTTTTTAAATTTGCTTCCATAGGTTTTAAGGAGTTTTCACTTTTCATTTTTAACTTTAACTTGTTTCACATTTCTTTGTAGGATTACTATAAAATACTGGGACTCGATTATGATGCATCAGAGGAAACGATTCGATCCAATTATATCCACCTTGCATTGGTTTGTATATGCAGCCTGCCTATTATCTTTTTTCTCTTCTTTATTTCTTTGGACAAGTTTCATTTTTTGGGTTGTTTTGCTTCAATATTATTTGAAATTCTGTTTGATTCTTCTCCTCTCGCTGTTTAATTGGGCATATTCTTGCTCCAAGCAGCTTCTGTGCAGCTGTAATCTCCTTTTATTTTGCAGCATACTTTAACACTCTTTATTTAAGAAAAATCATAGCTCAGGCATGCAGTGTAGTTTTCTCTCTATCTCATGGTTTACCTAGTTTTAAGGGAAAAACCTACATTGCTGACACTTACTTGGCCAATTGACCTGGTGGTTTTTAGTTTTTCTGCAACAGTTAGAGCAGAATGTCTGTCAGTACACAATTCATATTATTCAAGCATTTAAGATACTGGGGTATTTTATCAAAATATGTTGAAATGATATGGAGTCTTCATTTCATTTTACTTGACTTCTTTCTTATACCAACATAAAAAAGTATGACCAGAACACCTAAAATTGATTTTATTTGGAAATAGATAATTTTATAGGCTAATATAGTATATTTTGGGTGTTGCTTTTGCGCATATCTACAGAAATGGCACCCGGATAAACGGAAAAACGAGGACGACACAACCTCCAGGTTTCAAGAGATCAATGAGGCTTATGAAGGTGATTATTTCTTTTTTATTCGTCTTGAATGTTTGACCAAAAGGCTTATTGGTGAGTACTCTTATCACCTGTAAGAATTTCTTGCTTGAATAAAATTTAATGTTGCCCATGCAACTCTGTGTTTCTTGTACAAGCCATTACATTTTTCTCGAGAGTTTCTTCCATCCGGGATGACCAGAACTGTTGATTTGTCTGCTTCTGGAAAGTTAAAATAGTTGAAGATAGTCTGAGGAAGCTTTTTGTTTTTGTTTTTTGTGTTGTGTTATCATGAATGAGTTACATATAAGATTGTTAAAATATGAGGGAACTACCTTTCTCAAAAAAAAAAAAAAAAAAGGAACCAACTGCATGTGGAAAGGTTCAATTTGTTTATGAGTATGTGAGTTCTTCTCCTTGATAAATTGTCTCTCATCCTTATGTGTGTTTTCTGAAAGTTCGTAAATCTTGAGTTTTTGTTGACTAGATTCCCCAGTAACCTGTATTGAGCAGCTCAGTTTATGCTATAGTAGATGTGAAAACTTAAAAATGGTCATGGACGTATGAAACTCCTTGTGGTTGTTTTTACCTCCTTCCCCATGAACTTCTTCAGGAAGAAGTGCATTGGGCCAACGTGACTAAATACTGCTTCCTGCTAACAGTTCTTAGTGATCCTGACAAAAGGAGAGAGTATGACAGAAAAGGATTACTGTATATCCCACATTATAGGGTAATTTTAAGTCTCTCTCTTTCTCTCTTTCCTGCTCTCGCTCCCTCTCTTCTCCCCTTAAGTGCTCATCTGTGTGATTTCAGGAATATCTCAACCAGATAAAGGGATTGATTTTAACATGCAATGGCCTGGGAATCAGATACTCGATATTTTAAGTTGTCTGAAGAAATAAAGACTGCTACCGTGGTTTCAAGAGATCAATGAGGCTTTTTGTTGTAAATGCAGTACCTAATGTACAAAGAGCTTCTGTTGTCATGAACCCAAGCGTTATTCCTGAGAATGTTCCCTGAAAGGCTTCTTGCAAAATATGTTTAAATGATACAGCGACAAATAGCCTTAAGTTTCTTGTAAAATCAGGTCTTAACTGAATGAAATCGAAGCTTTCTTCTTGAGAATATTTTCCTCGGCTGATCTCATACAAGAGCTGGGTTTTAAATCTTAACTCTTTCTGTGTGGGAGTTTAGCAAAATTTAGTATATTTAGTTGCACAACTATTAGGAAGAACGAGAACAGAGCAGAAAATTGTTAAGTTCGGCTGCCTAATAAGAAAGAAAGAGCAGCTGAAAAGTCTGTGTTTCTTAAAGTCTGCTGATTCCTCTTAAAACTACAAGCTTCAATGTCAATCCAAGTCTATCGTTAAGAAAACATAAGAAAAGAAAAGAAACAAGAAGGAAAATAAACCAGCACAGAACCTACTACGTTTGTCGCTGTAATTTAAGTATGATATTCCCATACGAAACAGATTTAACGGGAAAGAAATAGAAACGTCACTGCTGCTCATTCTCAGGTATCCGCTGGCCTTTGTCTTTTTCAGTTGCTGTGGCTTTTGAGGAGGTTCCCGACGTCGCAATCGAGTAGTAGAGTGTGTATGATATTGATCGGTTTAAGACTGTGATTGTCATCCATAATTCCTTTTGAGGCTTGCTAGTCATCATCCAAATAGTTAAATTCAGCTACAATGCCATTCAAGTCTTGGCTAAGCATATCCTTAACAATAGACATACAAACCAGCGGCTGCAAAAGTAGGGGATTATCAGTGAAAAACTACATAAAACAGCAGATAAACTATATGATCTGTGTTGTTAATAATCCAAGTGACAGGTTCGGATTTGGCAGCACATTCACCTTCACCAAGCACTACCAGGTCAGTTGGGGAGAATTGCATCTGCAGGATCCGATAAGGAGCAGTCTTATATCTTACATTGAGGCAATACTTTTAGCCGTTTTGCTGCAATACTAGGCAGCTAGTGCTGTATGTTGCAGGTTTCCTTCAGCCTTTGGGCATTTTCCCTTAAAATTTTCGGTAACATAGGCTTCACCAATCTTCTCTACGGGACTTGAGCGACTCGGGACAGCTTTCATTAATCAAGACGATAAGCATCACACTTTGCACCATCCTTGTGTGAAGACTCTCTATGAGATGATTAATTCATCCAGAAAATCAAACACCTTGACCAACTTCCTGTCTCTGCAGACTGCTTCGGTCAATTGCACCCATGAATCCAACAGAGGCTGAAATCCCACCTTCACCAATTCATGCAACGTCATACAAGCGTCACTAATCCTTCCATTCTCGCACAAGTCAACCAATAGCTCATTTGAGGTTGCAAAATGGGGCCGAAAACCCCTATCAAACATCAAGCACAAAACAGTCATCACCCCATCTAGCTGCCCTTCCTTCAACAAGAAGTTCAATACAATCCGATAACTTGCTTTGTTCAGATATACGCCCTCCAAAGGCAATCTTTCAAGCATATTAATTGCTTCATCAGATCTTTTTTCTCTGCAAAGTCCTCCAAGAATCACATTAAAGGTCACAGTATCGGGTCTACAATTTTTCTCTCGCATGGCTTTCAACAATGTGATGGCTTCATCAACCCTCCCAACACGACAGAAACTATTAATTAGAGTGGTATAAGTGACTACATCAGCTTGAACTCCGCAGTTAGACATTTCGTTGAACACCTCCTTTGCTTGATCCGATCTTCCTTCTTTGCAGTACCCGTCCATTAAAGCTGAATAATTGTATAGGTTTGGAAGACAACCATTTTTTCTCATAAACCCGAATAGCTTCCTGGCTGATTCTATCTTCCCTACTTTACAGAATCCAGTAATCAAAATGTTATAAGTTAAAGCATCAGGGAATATTTTGCATGAAATCATTTCTTCAAGCAGCTCAACTGCTTCATTGAGTTTGCCTTCATCGCATAAACCTCCCATAATAGTAGAATAAGTAATCAAGTTCGGTAGAGAAAAATTTCCTTTCTTCATCTTCTCGACCAATGCAAAAGCTGAATCAAGGTCGCCGTTTTTGCAATGGTACTTGATTAAAATATTGAAAATGCAAGTATTAGGCAGAAGTCCCATCCGGTTTTTCGCATCCGAGAGCAGTTTCTTTGCCAGGTCGATTTGGTGCGATTCGATCAGAAGGTTAAGGCATGTACTCAGAGCTTTCATCGAAGGCTTTTCGCGAACAATGGGTTGAATCGCATAAAACATCTCTAGAGTCTTCTCATGTAGAGAAGCTCTAGCGAAATGGTTCATGAGATTGAGGAAGAGACCCTCGTGGAATTTACAAGGTTCAAAAGTCATTTGGCGCAGAATAGAGTCGACAGCTTTGAATTTCTTAAATAAAGCAAGCTTGTGAAGGATGACAGAGTAGGAAGAGTGATTATGATTAAACCCGCTCTGTTCCGATACCTTGTTGAATATCTGTAATGCTTTTTGAGGGCTTTTTTCACGCTTGATCATGGTAATTGCGGTCTCGTGAGAGATGAATTTGGACCTGGTGGGCGCTTCGTCGAGGGAGGTGGTAGCGGGTGGCGGATCTCGTAGCACGGTGGTGGAATTGAGGTGTTGGAGGGGCGAGATCCATGGTCTCACGGACGAAGAGAGAGAACGGTGGAGAGAGTTTGAAAAGTAGGCGGAAACCATGAGAGTGGAACACTAGACACAGAGAGCCGAGTAGCCCAGTTTATTGGCCCGGTCCCCTGGGCGAGATCGTGGTTAAAAAGACCACAAAAGTTTAAGAGAATGGAAAATTGGGCATTGAATAATACATTGGCATATGGTACGATCGATCATATTTGTCGCATATTTGTGGGCCCTGGTGTTTTTCCAACTACAGGATTAGTTTAGAGGTCAGTGCCATGACAACCGAATTTGTAAATAAAACGGAGTTTAGAATTTGATCAACTAATAATAAGAACGTGCTCATCACTTTGGCTCCCTGGTCCTAGAGAATCCCTCAAAGGAACCCACCAATGATGTGGGACCCTCATCCCGATTTCTCCTTCCGAAATCCATTAAATCAAAATTATTGCTCGGGTAGGCACCGGCAAACCCTGTCTAGCTCATTTCAAAGTTACAACTGGCGTTAGGTTCGGACCGTACATGGGACCCGGTCGCCCTGTTCTTAAATTTTTCTATTTGTAAATCTATCGTATTTGTCTTTCCCGCTAAAAGAGGAGTGTGGTGACGTAAGCAAAGATTCTCCGGGTTGACAGAAAAGTATGAGATATTTCCGAACCTTTCCCCGCTTTCTTCCGACAGCTGGAAATTTCCATTTAATAAATAATTGTTTTTCCTTTTTAAGTCAAACTGGCATTTAATTAAATTAAATAAAAAATCAAAAGAGAGGCATTTAATTGAGGGAGTTTCATCGCTGTCCCGTTTAAATATGAGGGGGCCATTTTTTCACGTCGTTTTTTTAGCGAGTTAATACTCGTACGTACTGTCCACGTGTACGTATAACCCGTGTTTCCCGGGCCCGTTTTAAATCTGTTGCTTGACCATCGGCCTTCCGTTGCGTCATTTTCCTTGCCACCGTTTTGCTATTTTCTCCTTTTTCCTCTCTCCGTCTCCAATTCTCGTCACGGATTTCTCAGATCGAGCATGGTAGGATCTCGTGACGTGGCATGCCATGTCATTTGATCTCTTCGCCATTTCTTTCCCGTTCTTCTCTTCCTGTTCTTCGGTCCTCTCTGCTTCCTTTCTTCTTCCGTCTCTTTTCCGTTTTTTTTCTTTTTTTTCTTTTTTGGTTTCTCTCTTTCTCTCCTTTTCTGTTTTGTTTCCCTCTCTTTCGGAGTCTGATCCTCGTTTCTATTTCGTTCTTCAATTAATTCCTTTACGTCTCCATCTACTTCTCATTTCATTTTCGCCGGGGATCCGATTTTATTAAAACGGTTTGATGCATTCGAATATATAAGCGTCCGATAGATGGTTACGGTGAAATGCATGGGGGTCGTGTGCCCTGGTGAAAAATGTTAATGTATGATCAGTTTTTTTTCTTACTTTTTCAGATTTCTCTGTCTTGGTCAGATTGAGATATATTGGGGAAGTGAATCTGCTCTCAGAGCATCGTAAAGGCTAAAATCTCGTTCCAAAGATCAAGCTAAAGAAAAGAAGACTCTTTCTGGTTCTGATTTCTGGAAGAGAGGAAAGGGAAACGGAGAGGAAGACGACAAGAAGATTTAGGTGACGTGGCTTAACGTTATAACAATCACGAAAACAGCCAGGTCAAGCTTATTAGAGTAACTTGCACCTTACAAGTGAAGCTCGCTTTTTTTTCCTGCGGATGTGTTTGATGTGCATTATTGGAATTTGGATGCATTCTAGTCCTTTAACGGTTCGGAACTTGTACCCGCTTGGACGTGTTCCTGTGATATGATTCAGTATCAGAGATGGTTTCACGAAATGCAGAGTTACCTCAGGTGGGCACTAGTTCAGTCATTTGCTGTTACCGATTGATTTCTGAGGTCTAAGTTTTTAAGTTGCACTTTGTTCTAGAATTTTTGGTCCTTCCTTTTCGTACGATTCTTTAGAAGTTGTTTTTCATTGCATTCAGGGAGATGGTGGTATGATCTCTGCAACCTCCTTTGCAGCTGATCAACTGCGCTCGCGTGCAGGAAATGATACGGTAATTTTTTGCTCAATTTACGTAAAAATAATTTTGTCTCTTCGGAAGTGCTAATTTTTCATTAACCTCTTAGTAATATGCATTGTTTTACTGCTATGGTTTCATCGGTTATGTTGTTTAAATATTTGAACTTTCGTGGAACTGTATGTGGCCTGGCCGATGGTTTTGTGGGAAGTCTCACACAAAAAAAATGGCTTAAAAATCCGAGTTCTTCTAACCGCGACAATGAGAATACTATTATGGAGAGACCGGACGCATATGTGTTCGGCTTATATTACAAAGGGTATGTTATCAAAGAGTGAAGATGCAACATAAGGTGTTGCAAATTTCAACCCTGATATTCTTATTGACAGCAAATAGCATCAGGCTTTGACATTCGTTATGTTTAGGTATGCCGTTAAAAAAATGACTGTAGCTATTTAGATATGCAGAGTCTGTTTTTACATTTATAAAATGCATCAGCTTGTGAATACTCCTGTTATTTGTAGTTTACTGGCTCATGAGAACAATCTCTGAGGAATGTATGCTCTTCTTTTTGGTTTTTTGTTTTGGTTTGGAGGGAGGGAGGGAGGGGCAGGGGTGTAATTAAACAGACATGTGCATTTCCAAGCCTTACCTGTTTGTATCAGGCTACATTGTTCCCTTTAGACAACATTCTTAGTTCAGATGTCTTTTTGTCTTTCCTTGTTTGTTTTCCATTACCAGCATCTCTCCTTCGTCCCTTAAGTTTGCAATGAAATTGGAAACACTCATATTACGGAAGTAGGAGATTAGCGAATGGTGTCTAGCTGGTTTAGTTAAGATTCATGCCAATGGTTAGAAAAGTTTACTATAGTTATTCTCTGAAAGAGATTTCCAAGATGGTATGCCTACACATGGAGCGGTAATTCACAATCATATTTGTTCTGATCAGACCAATTCACAATGAATACAAAATATGGTTAAAGTATGTGATTCCACCAAGAATATTTCATTCACTTTTCATGGTTACCTAACTTTTAGGTTTCCCTAATGACACTATGCTCCTCCAGATTGAAGATAAGAAGTGAAAGTTCAATCATGACTCCTTACATTTGAATTTGACATTCTATGATAGGGTGCACGATGTTGTGACTCCTTGACGCCTGAGATGGCGGCCACCATATCAAAGCCACTGTTCAAAGTCCTGGAACAACTCTGTAGTTCAGCCAGAGGTGCTTGAATATGACTACAGAAGGAAAAATGAAATCTGAAAGGTACCAATGTGGAAGATACTGTTTTGCACATGTCTGGAATGGAGTTCATTGGATTTCAGAAAACAATCAAAGTTGGCCCAGGAATAATGGTGAACCCTTGAGGCTATTGAACCCCGAGCATATCCACCCTTGCAATTCAATCATGACTACGGATGTGGTGAACTTCTATGTTGAACAACTTATCAGTTGCATATGATGTCTTTGAAAGCTGATTATTTGCTCTGTGACCGAACTTGTCTTTCTAGAAGTTAGATGATATGCAATGTTGGTGTGAGTGAGGGCTCTTGCCATCAGAAAAAAAATTGGAAGTTTTTATTTTGACATCTGTTTATGAGATCATTTAGATACAAGTAGAGATGTACGTAATGACTAAAACAATGTTTTGATGGACAGATTGATCTAAAACATACAGTCTAAATCCTTTCTCAAGAAAGAGCATCAAGGTTTTCTAGATGTGGATAAAAATATATAGATACCCTTGTTCTTTGGTGCAGCCTGTTAGTCAATTCCTAATGGAGATGTCTAGTGTCATTGTTTTGGATTCGTCTCCAGAGCAGATAGCAAATGAACCTTGGTTTGCCCTATCACTGATATGTATTGAGTGTCAGGCAAAATGTTTTGGATTTTGAAAAGGTTAAGACTGTGCTTGTTGGCACTATCAATCTGATGCTGTCATAGTTTCGTGGTTTCTTCTGATATGGTACCCTATTCCATGGCATCAACTATAGAACAGAACATCCAATCTTTGGAAAGAATTGCTGTGCTGATTAATTGAATTTTGGATGGATTGCTTTGCCCATCTCTGAAAAGTGTGGCATATTACATGTGGACAGATTTTGGCTTGAAGAAACAACTGGTCTCTGCAAAACCCATCAAGAGGCACTAGCGAAGAGTTTCTAGGGGTTTTTGAAATATAGTTTTTTTCATTTCTCAATTCATGGTTATGAGAAATTGGAAGTGAGATAGAAACTGTACCAGTGTAACTGAATTGAGGAGTGTCTGAGAGGTAAGGCAGCTCAATGTGAAGTTTTCTGTTATATTTGACTAGTATGCAAGTTGAATTTTGTCTATGCTTCTCTAGGAAAATCAGGTTTGACTGATAGATAATAGGAATGAAGTTTGGTTGCACTATCCTCTTGAGATGCGGTACTTGCATCTCAAACTATTTTGGGTGTCTTTGTTGTAAAGGTGATCTTATGGTTGAAGGAGACAATAATGCAATCTGGTAGGTTTCTTAACATGAGGTTTTGCACTATGGTATTTCTAGGCTTCAGGTGTTATGCGTGTGTTCACCAACAGTGGGAAAATGCCAAATAATGCTATCAGGTAGATTGCTAAGAATAGCCATGCCAATGGCATGTCATTGATTTACTTCTTTCTCATAATGAAATATATTTCTCATCACGTTCCAAAGAAAAATAACATGTCAAGGATATTTTGAAAAATTAAATATTTTATTCTGATTTATGTATAGTCTGTTCTAGTGTTTGATGAAAGTTTTACACTGGTTAGGAATCTGATAAATCCTTCCTTTACAGGCTTGCACAGTAGTTAATGCTAACTATGGTGAGAGAAAGTAGGGACAAAACTCTGATATTCTTGATTTTAGTTTGAAGTGTAAAATTTAACTATCTCTAAAAACATCGCTTCTTGAAAGTTATGGTCATAGCTTCTAATTGGTCCTACGGTTTCTGGCTGTTGCCTGTACTGTTGTCCATCACGATAATGCCAACATGTGTAAAACTTTGTGTTGACTTTTTTAGCTTTACTTTGTGAATTGTTTCCTCCTAGTACTCAATTATTTGATAGCTGAGATATTTGGCAGGTCTTCAAAAGTGGGCCATTATTTATATCATCTAAAGGTGTGTGCTACTTTTGGATTCACTTATTTGAAATTATTTAGTTTGTGCATCTCTAGCTCTCATTGTGTATGGTAGCCAAATAATATTATACCCTATTTGTTTGGTGTTAATCAAGTCAATATGTTTCAGCTTTGAACATCATTTAATCGAAACTGTGCATGGATATGCAGCACTGGGATGGACATCATGGAAGAAACGCTGGTTTATTCTCACGCGCACATCGTTGGTTTTCTTTAGAAGTGATCCAGTAAGGATTGTTATATTTCTTGAGCTTTATTTTTGGGTTCTTTCTTCCTATATTTCTTGGCTTTTATTGCTCTGTCTTTGGGTTTGGATTGGGATTTTCATATTGACTAATATTTTTTTATCTTTATCATGGTCTTAAAGTTTGTTCCCTCTGAAAAATATCATGTAATACAACATGGAAACATCTTGGTTTTCCCCTTATTCCTGCCCTTGCCGTAGATTCACCTGGAATTCAACATGTTTCAGTAGGTTTAGGTAATTTGATGGTTTAGTAACCACGATTTTGTAACCATCAAGATGAGGCTGTGATCTACATCAGTATGATATTGACCATTATTTGATGGGTCGGATCATGCTATTCTTGTCCTCAACTCATGAACAAACATGACCAGGAAAATTAAATCATCTAGAGAATTGGCTTCTTCATTTTACAGTTTGTTTTCTGTGTTTGTATGGTGAGGTATCAAATGTTTGTTTTGCGTTTCAGAATGCTCTTCCCCAGAAAGGAAGTGAGGTTAATCTAACTCTTGGTGGAATCGATCTCAACAGCTCAGGAAGGTGGATATTTGTTATCTGCATTTTGTCCAAGCCAGCTATTCTTCCAATTTGACTCTCTTAATATAGTCATCCATGCTTACATCAGTTTAGGAACTATTTTTACATGTAACTTTTGCAGTGTGATTGTTAGAGCAGATAAAAAGCTTTTGACAGTCCTCTTCCCTGATGGTCGCAATGGACGAGCTTTCACACTCAAGGTTTACTCTTTTTTCTTCTTTTTTTAATTTTTTTTTCTCATCATTATTTTTTTCTTTTTTGTGAGTGATTCTTTAACATGAATAAAGATATGTGGGGGGAGAGGAAAGCCCTCAAGCCCCAAGGGGGATAGAATCCCCAACAGAAATACATGATCTAGAAACACCTAATTTAGCTGACCTATCTGTAATATGATTAGCCGATCTTAAGATGTGATTCCAAGAAACAACAATATCTGAGCACAAATGAAGAATCTCATCATAATACTGCTGAAGGTACCAAGCAGGAATGGAGAAACGAGAAAGCCATGAAATAACTGTAAAGGAATCTCCTCCAATCATGGGGGTGCTAAAAAGAATTTGAATTTCAAGCTGTATGCCTTTAAAAGGAGCTCTGATTTTAGTTTCAACTGCATCACATCTATCAATCGGGCCCTCATAAGAAAATTTAGTCTCTCCATTATAATCCCTAATGTCACCACTTATACTGACAGACCCAAGATTACCTAAAAACTTCCATCAAAGTTTAACTTGAGATATCCAATTAGTGGAGGCTCCCAACTGCCTATAGATGGAGGAGAAGATGTTTTCAATGAAACTTGACAAAGTCAGACCAATTCCTTCTAATTACTGAGATGGGAAAAGAAGTGAAGACCCTGAAAGAGTAAGCACAAGAGAGAATTGGATGAATTTGATTTCTATGAGAATCGAATGAATTCGATTTCTATGCCTTTCATTTGGATCACATGGAAGAGAAACTACTGAAAAATACTTAAAACTTTCTTCCTTCTATTCAAAATGGACCAGAAACATGCTGAGGAACAAACTCCTATGCTGATCTTGGGAAGCAAGTAGAACCTTCATACTTTCTTAAAATGAAAATCCAAACTTGCCTTTATGAACAATGAAGAAGAATGTGATTAGCATGTTCTTCCATTTCCCCACAAAATTTGGATAAACTATTAATCACCACTTGCCCTTGTTTTGCTAACTCCTCACAAGTCAAAAGCTTCCCATGGGCTGTTGACCATATAAAATGTATACCTTTGGGGGCCTTGTAATTTCCAAACAAAAAAATTAAGGATAGTTATTGTGATAGGAAATAGCCAAATGATTATAGGGTGGTGCTGATGTAGATGTCAGAGGATTCTAGATTCCAAATAGAAATGTCTGATCCATCTCCTTTTATGAAAACAGAATCTAGTCACTGCAACAATCGCCTCAATTCTGTTACTTCAGCATCTAAAGAAGACCTACAGAAGTTTAAGCATCAATCTCTTACTATATGGTTTTCCACTGTAGAGTTAGCAATCATAACATTCTTATCCCTCACCAGACCAAATAATCTAGGCAATTTAAAAGCAAGAAACTACACCTTCAACTGGGGGTGCACCCAAAATTTTAACAATAGGCCAGCTTGAACATGAAATCTAGTATGATGCTGAAATGCTCCTTTTAATCTGCACATACCTTTACATAAATAGGAAAAAAATTGAAAAATAGAATCAGGAGATAACCACTGGGAGGATTCAACATTATATTTGCAGCAAATTACCTCCTCCAAAGAGTATCATTTCAGACATAAACCTTGTAAAGTTGGGTCCAAGGCCCATCCCAAAATGACTAGCCAACTTAGGAAACCTCTTTCCCAACTTATAAACTCCAGATCTTTGTACTCACTAATCCATGTGAGACTATTCCTTAACACTCCCCTCACGTGTAGGCCCTCTTTTGTGGCTCTACAAGTGGATAATTTAGGTGCAGGCCCTCCTTTGTGGCTCTACAAGTAGTTAATTTTAGGTGTAGGCCCGTAGCTCTACAAGTGGATAGTCTAAGCGTAGACCTTCTTTTGTGGCTCTACAAGTGGATAGTTTTAGGTGTAGGGCCTTCTTTTGTGGGTTCACAAGTGGATAGTTTAGGTGTAGGCCCACATATGAGTACCTGCTCTGATACCAAGTAAAGTTGGGTCTAAGACCCATCCCAAAATGACTAGCCAACTTAGGAAACCTCTTTCCCAACTAATAAACTCAAGATCTTTGTACTCACTAATTTAACAAACCTCCATAACCATTTTGAACAAAGAGCTCATCTTTTCCAGCTATTCTTTAAGGTCAAGGCCTCCTGCTTTCTCTCTTTGATTAACATTTTCCCATTTTACCAAAGCATATCATATGCTCCCCAACACTAAATTTTTTTGTTGAATCTTTTTCATACAGCAACAACACTTGCAGGACATAGAACAAGAGAAAAGAAATAATTGGGAATCTCAGATAAAACTGATTTGACTGAAATTAGTCACCCAGCTAGAGATATATATTTCTGGATAGATTTTTTTCTATTCTTTCAACCACTTTCTCTGATATGCTTTGACAGGGTTTTCCTATCATAATTACTTTTGAGTTCCTATTTCTCTGGTTTATATTTTCACAGTTTTTTTTGAGGTTATGCTTGTCAACAATTGAAAAGATATTCTCTTTGCTTGTATTTATGAAATACATCCAAGTACGATATTCATCTTTCCTTGTATCAGGCCGAAACTTCAGAGGACTTGTATGAGTGGAAAACTGCTCTTGAAAATGCTTTGGCTCAAGCACCTAATGCAATGCTTGTTATGGGTCAGACTGGAATTTTACGAAATGATGTGGCTGATGCAGTGGAAGGAACTTCAGATCAATGTGTGCTCCTCAAAACTATAAATGTTTCAAATTTACTGTTTAAAATTCTCTTCCTGAAAGTTCTCTTTACATAAGCAACTTGGAATTTGTTTCTAGTAGATAGAATAGCTTCAGAAAAGTCACTTGTTCACTAGTTAAAATATCTTCATAACTGATTCTTAACTGCGTATTAAATCACTCCACTGAGGCTATATTTATTTTTTGCTTAGCAATCTGTCCACCCTAGATGTCCACATTTTTGTTCCTCATGATCTTGTGCTTGTCTGGGTTCTCTTTAACATGGGATTGTTGTTGTAGGGCATAAGAGGCCAGTAAAGTCTTTGGTTGTCGGTAGGCCTATTTTACTTGCTCTGGAGGATATTGATGGTAGCCCATCTTTCTTGGAGAAAGCTCTGAGATTTATTGAAGAATGTGGTATAATCCTTCCCAAGAATGTTATCTGTTAAATATTAGCTGCTAACCTTTTTTGGTTTTACGTTCTTTTAAGCTGTCCTCAATATTTTTTGGCTAGGAATCAAAGTAGAAGGGATCTTGCGGCAAGCTGCAGATGTTGAAGAGGTTAAGCGTCGTGTTAGGGAATACGAGCAAGGTTTTTCTTCTTTTCCCTTAGGATTTCCTCCCTTTTCAAATTATTTTTTCACCTTGTCAAAGCACTCATTTTTGCTAAGTTTATCTGTCATTCTTTGTATGATTTGACTTCACTGCCCAAGAACTTATATATGTTTGAGAATATTGGTAATCAGTATGTTTGACTGTTTTGAGTAAACTGTATTTTGTGTTATATTGCAAAATAACTTCTATATGTAGCCCTAAGATAATATAATGTATATGTTCAGGAAAAGATGAATTTTCTCCAGATGACGATGCTCATGTTGTTGCAGATTGTATTAAGGTATTCTTTTCCTTCTTATCACTTGTCAATGAACGGCAAACTTATCTTATTATTTCAAAGTTTCATGATTTTTTTATTTTTTTATTTGCCAGCATATTCTTCGAGAGTTGCCAACATCTCCAGTCCCTGCAGCATGTTGCACTGCATTGTTGGAAGCATTTAGTAAGTCTTTCTTTTAAGCCATGTGTGTGTGACTATAGTAGTTGTTTAAGTTCTCTTGTTTTCAGCTTAGATGTTAAGCTTCATGTTTAGGTGTAATTAAATTAGAGCCACAAAACATAAGGAGAGATGGAAATATCTGGGTTATTTTTGAAAAAAAAGAGCAAAAGAGGTCTTATATACGCATGATGTAGTTCATGACTACCTTTGAGCAGTGAGCGAAGTAAACTGAACTATACATAATAAATATGTGTTTATGAAGCTGTTCACATTTTCATTTGTACGCTTCATGTTTGTTTTGCAACTGCGATTAATTTGTTATGCATGTTGTCCCTGCACTCTACTCTTATTATGATGGTATGGATCCATTAATAGTTGAAGGCCATTAATGATGTTTTCTAGGATCTGAACGAGCTTTAAGAATCAATGCAATGCGTTCTGTCGTGTTTGATAAATTTCCTGAGCCTAATCGGCGACTACTTCAGAGGTACTTGACATATAAGTTTCTCTCTCTCTCTCTCTTTCTCTCTCTCCCTTTCTCCTCTCTGTACATTAAATATCTGTTGTTGTCTAAGCTGTTGTGAACCTGATCAGATGCATAATTGAGGTCATGTATCCCAAACTCAGGTGGTACATTCATAATTTGGCATTTTTATGCATTTTTTTGGACACGATTCTATGAATTTTGGGGGTTTGTCTAGAAATTTCACAAGCTATTGTCTAAGCTGTTGTGTACCTGATCAGATGGATAATTGAGGTCACATATCCTAGACTCGGGTGCTATATTCATAATTTGTCATTTTTGGATCCCACAAGACTAGGAATTTTTGAAGATTATCTAAAAATTTCACAAGGTAGTTCTTCCAAAGGTCCAATCTATTGGTTTTTTGCTTTGGTAAATGGTCACCTAGTCGTAAATATATGTTGTTATCTAATCTGTTGTGTTCCTGATTAGATGGATAATTGGGGTCATGTATCAACTCAGATGGTAGATCCCTAATTTGGCATTTTGATGCAAATTTGGACTGACAAAAATTTAGTAATCTTGAAGGATAATTTAGAACTTTCACTAGCTAGGTCTTTTAAAAGTCCAAACTATTGGTTTTGTTGGTTGGCAAAAAAGTCACCTAGTCTATAGGACTGCGTGCTCCACATCTTTGGATAGACGTTGAGAGTTGTTATGTGTGGGAGAGTAACCCCACATTGGTTTGGATTGAAGAGATCTTATGCTTATTAATATAAAAGGAGCCTCCCAACTTTGTCTAGTCATTTTGGGAGAAACTAGCCAAACCTTTAGCGATGGTATCAAAGCTGACCTAAACCCATGTTTATCTCCTATGTGCCTTTCGTGCATGTTTTATTTGGGTTGAGTTTCTGTTCTTGTCTTGTGCCACATTGTTTGGTTAAACATGGCTCTGAAGGAGAGTGTTGTTAGGTAAAACCTCACCTAGGCTTTTCATTTCTAGGAAGTTGTTTGGAGTGGGACTTAGTGCGTGGGAGAATAGTCTCACAATATTTGGGCTTGAAGAGATCCTAATGCTTATTAGTTGGGAAGAGACCTTTCAACTTTGGCTAGTAAGTTTGGGAGGAACCAGCTCAGCTTTCATCAGCTGCATCATTTAATTACCCAGTTGGTACTTACTAATGACTATTGTAAGAAAATATAGAATCAGGGGTATTTTTGTCATTACTCATGTATATGATTTCTATTGGCTAGGAAGGTCATTGATTTGATACATCATTCTTATTATGTTTTTTGTTTCTTTTTTGGCTTTATTTGGCTGTATTCAGCAGACGCATGTATTAAGGGCAATGTTATCCTTTTAGTTGTCTTTTTCACTTAAGTGATATATTAAAGAGAATAGGGATTGAACTGATCCCGAATGGTTGCTGCTCTCCAAGCAGCCTTCTTCTCCCTCTAATCTCATTTTTATGTCTTCTTCTCTTCTCTTTACTTCTTTATTATACAATTTACGTATTATCAAAGTGAAAAATTCAACCTTAGGAAGTTCTACACTAATCTCTGTTCTCCTTTTATAAAGACAATAACGTCTACTGGGAGGATTTCTATAGATCTGTGATCTGCTCTTCTGAGTGCATAAAGGTGTCAAGTCTTTCCCTTTTCGTTGTGCCATAACCACTTGGTTGATGGCTTGTATTGCCTATTGAACAGTTTTTATGTGTTATTGTGCTCCCAAAGGTTTTCTTCTTTCTCTTCTTAGATCTAGAGCAGATTCAGATCTGCGTAGACTTGTCTAAGTTTGTGTGATGCTATTGCTGTATAATTATTTGGAAGGGTTGAACCATTTTAGGTCACAAATCGATTTTGATCGTAGTTGAAGTTTTGGATTTGATTTCTAGGATTTGTGACATATACCCTAAGGTCAATATCTGAGTGTGGGCCCACCTAAACATGCACAAGTTGTGTTTTGAAATTAAGTGTATTTCTGGACTGTTCTTGATGTGTTTGGTTATTGGCTGTTGTCTTCTCTAGTTGTGGTAGAAATGGCCGATGTTTGGGAGGTTATTACTTCAACCAATCCCTTTGGAAATTCTTAGAGCAAAGACTCCAATTCTATTTAAATTACTTCATTGAAATTAAATGGGAGGATTTATCCAAAGTGCATGATTTGTATGCCAAGTATTTCAGCATGCAACAAGGTAACTGTTCTGTTACCAACTACTTTACTAAGATGTCAGGTGTCATCTAGGAGATTGGTGTATTTTATCCTTTAGTTACATATGAAAATCAGCTCAGAAAAGAAAAGAGTTAGATTCAAGTAGGACACTTCCTTTTCTTTATCAAAAAAAAAGTAGGATAGTTCCTAGAAGGACTAGGACTGGAGTATGATGCAATCTAGGCACAAAATTTGGCAGATGATGAAGTGATCACTCTTGAGAAGGTATTTAATCGGGTTGTTCGAGCTGAAAGTGCAGTAGTTAACAAAGGTGAGAAGGAAACTAAGACAAGTGAAGCTACAACACTTAATCTCAATTCTGCGTCCACTAGATTTGACATCCCTAGAGGACGTGGAGGGGGTGGAAGAGGTTGTGGTGTAGACAATTCAAATTGTGGTCATGGATGTGATGATAAGGTGATAGGAGATTTGTCAACTGTGGAAGAAATACTCATTTTTCAACCAAGTACTGGGATAAATTTGGAAAACTAGCATGGGCCAACTCTGTGTGATTGAAGGTGAGAAAGTTTCCACTAATTAGACTCAAGGAAAAATCCACAGTTACTTCAGTGGCCGATTCAATTGACGTTCACATCATCATCCCCTACACCACAAGACAATTCAAATTGTGGTCATGGATGTGATGATAAGGTGATAGGAGATTTGTCAACTGTGGAAGAAATACTCATTTTTCAACCAAGTACTGGGATAAATTTGGAAAACTAGCATGGGCCAACTCTGTGTGATTGAAGGTGAGAAAGTTTCCACTAATTAGACTCAAGGAAAAATCCACAGTTACTTCAGTGGCCGATTCAATTGACGTTCACATCATCATCCCCTACACCACAAGACAACATCTCTTCTTCCATTGCTAGTGTCACCATGGCAAACTCAGGTATGATTGTACTACGTGTGTCATCTAGTCTCTCATGGATCATTGATTTCGAAGCATCCACATATATGCAAGTATGCCCACCTCGTTCTCATTTGTATTTCCTACACAATCATATCAAACTGTCATCTTAGCCAATGAGTCCATCATATCAACCTATCCCACACATGTTATTGTCTCATGTCTTACTTGTTCCAAAATTTCTCGTTAATCTCTTGTTGGTAAGTAATATTACTAACTCTTTGCATTGTTCTGTAACTTTTTACTCCACATCTTGCATTTTTCAAGATTTGTAGATGAAGAAGACAATTGGTTCCCAACATGACAAAGGTGGGCTCTACTTTCTGGATGGTGTATATATGCGTCACCATATTTATGGCACCTGCACTTGGGACAAACATCTCTTGCTAAGCTATGTCACTTCCTTCCTTCCTTGCTGTTTGATCTATCTTCAAGTGTGAATCTTGTCACTTTGGAAGCATCATATAGCTAGCTTTCCAGCCAAATCTAGTTGAAGTTCCAACCTTTTTGAATTATTTCACTTTAATATATGTGGTCCATGTTGAGTCCCAAATATCTTTGGTTTCAAATGCTGTGTCCTTTATTGATAATTTTAGTAGAGTCTTAGGGGTTTCTCTCCTTTAGGAAAAATCAAAAGTCTTTGATGTATTTAAATTTTTTTTTAATGAAATAAACCCCAATTTGGGGCTTCCATTCCCATCTTTCATACAAATAATGGTTGGAGTTTCTTAACCAAAAGTTCTACCATTTTTGTAATTTGCATGGAATTATACATCAAACTTTGTGTGTATACAATAGGGGTTGTTGAAAGAAAGAATAGGCATCTACTTGAGATTACACACACCTTGTTATTTTAGATGCGTATTTCTGTCTTTTGTGGGGTGATGCAATTTTAACCTCTTGGTATTTGATTGATCGTATGTCATCTTCTGTTCTATGGTGTATTCTCATCCAAGTGTTAGAACCTCAATGCAGAGTATTTAATGTATGTCTTAGAGTGTTTGGTTTCACATGTTTCATTCATTTACTTAGTAATACTAGTAACAAATTGTTCCTTCACTGTATCAAATGTATTTTTTTGGGTTACTCACACTATCAGAAGGGATACAAATGCTACAATCCTATTACAAGGAAAACTTATATTTTTGTCGATGGTACATTGTTTGAGAGTACACATTACTTTGCATCATCTTTTGAGTCTCCATTGATTGTATTGAGCCATTTGAAGAGAGTTCAGTTTTCGACAATCCAGTTCTTATAGCTGTTATGGATATTTCAAGTGCAGGTGCCACACTTATGCATCCACCACCATCACCTTCGAAATCACTGCAAGTGTATCAATGATGTTGTGTTCATTAACAAGAGTCTCCTTCTCTAGTCCAGCCTTCACATTCTTCATCTACAGATCTTTAGTTTCTCCAATTCAGAGCAAAAATGTCCAACATCAAAATATGTGTCCTTAGATTTTTTTTCACTGTCCTATAAATCCTTTATCTTATCCATGTCCACTTCTTTTGTTCCTCACATGGTGCAAGATACCTTAGCATTACCTAAGTGGAAACAAGCTCTGGATGAGGAGATGAAAGCAAGGTCTCTAGGGGTACATGGACACTTTGTAACCCACTTGAAGGTGTTGCTATTGTAGGTTGTCGGTGGGTGTATCCTTTCCTGTTGTGATCTTCCTATAAAGAAAGGTCAGTTCGTTATCGCTCTTCTATTCCCTATGAAAATAGGAAGGTGGGACTTCCCGTGTTAAATAAACTGCCCTGCCTTGAAGAAGGCAATTGACATGGACGATTACTATTAAGCAGAAACCGAGGCGCTCCTATAACTAGATATCAAAACCGTCTTTCTTTATGGTGGCTGAAGGATACACTGAGGCATATGGTATTAATATATTTGAGACATTCTCCCCATTTGTTCGTTTTACTTATGTCAGAATTTTATTCTCTGTGGCAATCAATAAAATGATGACCCTTACATTAACTAGATATCAAAACCGTCTTTCTTTATGGTGGTTTGCAGGAGGAAGTTTATATAGAAGAACCTCTTGGGTATGTTACTTAGGGGGAGACTGGAAAAGTGTGCAAATTGAAGAAGGCCATTTGTGGTCTAAAATAGAGTCCTATGGCTTGGTTTGAAGTCTCGCAAGGTGGTTATGAATTTTGGTCTCATAAGAAGCCATAATGATCATTCCATGTTTGTGTTGAGGAAACAATTTGGGGTTGTTGTTCTTGTTGTAAACATGTACGATATTGTGTTATCGGGAATGATCCTAAAGGGATTCAACAAGTAAAAGAATATTTCGCGAAACATTTTCAGACAAAAGATTTACTATAACTTGAAGCTAGAAAGGTACTATCCTATCTCTAAGGAAATACATTTTGGATATGTAAAAGAGTATGGTCTATTGGGTGCACTTCTAGTGAATACTCTTGTGGAAGTCAACACTAGTCTTAATGATGACTAGAGACCTGAGCTCAAGGATAGGACACAATATAGGCCCCTAGTGGTTAAGTTGATTTACGCCATTGTTACAAGGCTAGGCATATCATTTGCAATGGGAGCTATTAGACAATTTATAGAGAATGCATGCAAAATACACTTAGAAGCTACTTGTAAAATTTTGGAATATTTGAAAGGAACTTGTGGGGTTTATTATCCGCTCTCCATGGAAAGATTGATGTGTTAGGATAGTTAGAAGTTGATTATGCAGGAGTCAAAATAGATAGGAGGTCTATGATAGGGTATTGCTGCTTTGTTGGGGGTAACTTGATTAGTTGGAAGAGTAAGAAACAAAATGTAATAGCCAGATCTAGTGTCGAGGCAGAGTATAGAGTGATTGAACATATAGTGAGTGAGCTCATTTGGGTAAAATCAGTTTTTGTTGAGCTAGGAGTTCACATTACATACCCTATGGTTATGAATTGTGATAATCAAGCAACAATTTTAATAGCTAGCAATCAAGTCTTCCATGAGAGGACAAAACATATCGACATAGGCTACCATTTTATCACAGATGTTGAAATGTAAGGGAAGATTACTACACAATATGTGAAATCATATGAAAAACTCCACCACACTTTAAAGAACCACTTGGAAGATGTGAGCATTTGGTGTATTGTGACAAGTTGGGATTGTTTGATATTTGTTCTAGTTTGAGGGGGAGTGTAAGAAAATATACAATTAGAGGTATTTTGATCATTACACATGTGTATTCATGATTTCTATTGGCTAGAAAGGTTCATGTATATTCATGATTTCTATTGGCTGGGAAGGTTGTAGGATACTGATACAATAATCTTTATTATGTTTTCTGTTTAATTTTGGCTTTATATGGCTTTATACAACAAACACATGTAGTAAGGGTAATCTGTCCTTTTAGTTGTCTTTTTCACTTAAGAGATATAATAAAGAGATTAGGGATTGAATTGATCCTGAATGGCTGCTGCTATCCATGCAGTCTTTTTCTCCCTCTTTTCTCCCTTTTATTTCTTCTTTTTCATACAACTCTACAACTATGATATGAGCCTGTGGTTGGTGAGCCATACACACTCTAGCGGTATAACATTGTCTGCATTTGTCTTTGACTGAATTTTTTTCTTTCTACATTTAGGGTTTATACCTAGTTCTTATTCAGTTGCATCTGACTATCGCATTTTCCTTCTATTTGACTTGTTTCAAATTCATGAGTTCAGGATTCTTAAAATGATGTGCACTATTGTTGCTCACAAATCTGAGAATCGGATGTCCACATCAGCTGTAGCAGCATGTATGGCTCCTTTACTTCTTCGCCCACTTCTGGCAGGTGACTGCCAGTTTGAGGATGATTTTCAGATGGGCGGGGATGGTTCTCTTCAACTCTTACAAGCAGCTGCAGCAGCTAACCATGCTCAAGCAATTATTATTACGTTACTAGAAGAGTACCATTACATTTTCTCAGTGAGTCTCTTGTTCTTTGCTTGAAACAATTAAAATTTCTGCTTTCTTTTTGATAGTTAATTTTGTGCTTATTAATATATCTTTATTATTGTTATTTCCATTCTTTGATTTCCTTTTCAACTAAGTTGGAGGTTTACTCCCAGGATGCATCCTATACATCTGAAATATACTCTGACTCAGAAGGTAGCTATAATGAGGATGAGGAATATACAGATGATGAAATACTAGAAGATGATGAATATGACGATCAAGATAATGATCTTTATTCTGACAGCGAGGATGATCCTGAGAGGCAAATGAGTGGGAGGTACAGTGGAAGCAGTGGAGATGAAGATACTGATTCAGAATATAGTAAGGTCTGTCTGTAGCTAGTAAATCTTATTCTATTTGGATTATTTGTTTCAGATTATTTCTGTCTGCCTTGCTTCTAGTGCTGTTGAGTCTATTTTAAATAATTGGTTCTAATGAAAAGCAAGATGATAGTGCCTCCATATCCAAAATTAGTCTCTAGTCCAAACTCATGAAGTCTCAACGGGTGGGCACCCCTGTTAGTATTGGATGTTTTTTTCTCTTCATGCACTTAGCCAGGGAGAAAAGTTTTATATCTCTACGATGATTACAATATCATTTTTCTCTGGGCATTTCTCTAATCAAGTCATTGTATTTTTACCTCTGTCATGAAAAATGACTTCTTTTTCCAAAGCAGGGATCTCACACCGACCAGTCTGCAAAGTGTCCTAAAATTGAAGAGTATTTTGAAGCCAATAAAAAATCTTCAGAGGAGAAAGATCCCCCAACTCATCTGGATGTTAAGGATTTTGAAGTTATTGATTTAGGCACTGAGAGTCCAGAACCTGTAAGGGATTTTGAACCTAATGAGAAACTGTCAACTGGAAAGGGTATATTTGCAGATAATGAGAAACCATTGGCAGAACAACATAATTGTGAAGCTAATGTGAAACGACTAGAAGAACTATATAACTCTGAATTTGAAGAGAAACCATTATCAGAGCAACATAGTTGTGGAGCTGATGATAACATTTTGATGGAGCATTATAATCTATTGGCTCAGGAAAATACTTCTTCCAGTAACACTCATTTGCAGAGTGTAACTGCTAAGTCTTCTTTGCCATTAGATGTTGTCTCTCCTGAACCCCTGGAGAACATCCAGGTCTCAGCAAGTACTACACATCAGTGCCATTCACAGAGTCAAGCTTCTTCCTCATTGGCAAGTTCTGAAGTTTGTGAAGCTTCAAATACTAAATCTTCTCTGAAAGCTCCACACTCAAAGGGACGAGGTCTGAATAAATCCTCCAGCATCAACAAATCCATAAAGAAGCCAAATGATGGAACCATTGCCAAGAAACCCGCTATATGGGGGCGTACTGCTGTGAGTGTTTTGAACTATTTTGTGTTTCGTCCCTCTCATATCACTGTCATTATTTGCTTAATTATAAGCTCCTAATATTTACAAGAAGTATATGTGTCAAGACTGTTGTATAATCATTTGCTTAAGCTATAATGTTAATGTATATGTTATGTGTTGGTTTTTTATTGACTATACCTATTCCTACTGAATTTGCAGGCAAAAAAGAATCTCTCAATGGAAGCGTTGGAGTTCCCTAGTGAAGATGAGTGAGTAATCTAACTGTGCTAGCCATGTTATAGATGTAACTCTATTTTAACATGAGTTTGAGCTGAAACATGGTTGTCTGAAGTTTTACAGAGCTATGCACATGTTGGAAAAGTATGGATGTCTCTAGAGAATTTCTTATGTTTATACCATGAGCATGGACAACGTTTTTAAGCTCAAATGTAGACAATCATGTTAGGTTTCAGAGGAACCAAAAGAGGGCATAAGTAATTGTACTTGTGCATGTAATCTGTCTATATAGCATTCATATCATATATGAAGTCTTACTGAAATTGTACTTGTTAGAAGAGAAGTTTTTTTTCAAAATCCATTTATTTTTCATAGACTTTTCAAAACTGTACTTGGTTGAAATTTAATGCACATGGTCATTGGTGAGCTACTGGGATGAAGTTTTTTCTGTTATGTAATCTGCATTTCATTAATTCTGTCAAACTAATTCATTTAATGTTATCTAGGGTTGTAATTCATAAACTTGAGATCAGTAAAGCAGACCTGGAAAAGAAAATCATGCTAGAGGTACAACAGTGAAAACTTCACTTGTAACCCGCTGTCTTTAGTTTCTCAGGGAGATTGACACACTTAAACATTTCTGGCTTTCCATGAACAGGCAGAAGAGAATGCTCTCCTACAAGAAAATCTGGAAAGACGCAGAAAAGCTTTACATGAACGCCGTTTGGCTCTTGAGGAGGAGGTACTGATAGACTAAACATTCTATATGTTTGTCTTATTGCATACTGCCAGAAAACTCCTAGTAGTTTTCTCTTGCCTGCTTGTGATTCAACATTTGGGAGTCCAAGTTGAAATACTTGTATTTTCGTGAAATGCATCAAATTTTCATCTCCCAGGAGGATAATGCCTCTTTTTTGCTTTCTTTGTAACCAATTCATTTTTTATATTGCCTAATATTTTTTCTTTAGTGTTTTCAGTTCTCGCAGTGGGTAGAGTCAGGTTCTTCTTAGCTGTAGAAGTCTATCTTCTTTATCATTTTTAAACAACTAAACGTCAGATCTGATGCTTTTAATACTTTCTGTTGTATGAATTTTTAAACCGATCAAACTTGTTTTTACATTTTGTGGCCCATATATTCTTGGTAGATAGATAAAAAAATAAAGAAATTATAGTGGTGCCCATGGGGCAACTTTTTTTTTTAAAGACATCCCTTTCCAAATTACCGTAATCTTTGTGTACTTGCCTAATTTAGAAACTAAATTATTCAGGAAAGCCGACTAGCAAAACTTGACACCTGGATTTGATTGTATTTCTGGTTTGCTTTCTTTTTGCTTGCTGCTAGTTTTCTCTTCTTATGGAGTAACTTCTCCTTTTTTGAAGCCTCTTTAATGAAATCTCATTTCTCATTTTTATAAAAAATTATTTAAAGAACACTTGACATCTGGATATATTCATTCCATAATATCTGTGGAAATGCTGGTGGATTTAATAATCACATATTTTTTGGTTGTTGTCTGATCTGTTTTAGGGCCATTGGATGATAAGCAACGATCCAGATTTTCCACAAAAACTAAAAATTGTTGCTCAAAGAATGCTAGATAAACTAGACTTTAAACTTCTTTCTAGGATTTGCTTAGTGAGATACACTATGTTCCCATAGGACAGGTCATACTTATTCAAATGGATGGTCCTTAAATAGAAGTAGATTCAATCTAGTGTCTAGGTTATCTAATATTACTCGGTGAAAATATTCTTAACTTGTAGCTGTCTGAACAGGTGGTTAGACTACAGGAACAGTTACAAAGAGAGAGAGATTTGGGAGCAGCCCTAAAGGCTGGTCTTGGCATACTCACCGGGCCTCCGCCTGATGCATCAAATGTTGAGACTAAGGTGCTGTTTGTAACATCTTGACAATCTTCTTACTGGTAAAATAGCATATTTAAACTCAGTAAATTTATCATTGTTCTGATAAAGACCAGGGCAAAGCTTGAGGAAGTTGCCGTGGCAGAAGCTGATGTGGCAAATCTGAAGGAGAAAGTTTCCGATCTTCATCAGCAACTTAATCAAGAGAGACAAAATAATGATAGCTCAAATGTTACGCACTGTGGCCAAGATGGACATATTTCCAAAGATGTGATGACCCAGTACGTTTTTGGTTTTCCTTCAATCCAGCAACTAAAGCAATTGTCATTCTGTTTGTCTTTCTTTAAATACTTCACCCACCTAAAAAGAGTATTATTGTTCACTACTAGGGAGAATTTATATACAATCAATGGTATAAAACTGAAGCAGTCTGCTATATCTTGAACTTTTAGTTAATGGTTTTATTTCCTATTAATGGACACTTACTTTGAATGTCCATCGTTAAACCTTATCAAATGCAGGAATCATGAAAATGATTTTGATTACCCACCAAAAAGTGAGGTATTTCTTGGCTCCATTCACTTGAATTGATTTGATGCTGTTCTTTTTTATTTTCTAGTCAGTGGATTAAATATTTTCTTCAACTACATGCAGGACATTCTACTAGGAGCAGATTGCAAGAATATTTTTGAACATGAGATACCATTTTCATCAAACATGGGACCAATAGAGAAACAGCAAAGAGTTAGCTCACAGGATTCCATACTCGCTGAACCCTATCTTGATCTGGCTAAGGAAAAGCTTCCTGCGTCAGTACATCAAACTTACTCGTTTGACACAAACTTGAATGGTCCAAGATCATCAGAACTTTCTGTTTCACCAACACACGAACAGTCCCAGCAACGACAATTTGAGCTTGCTGCTGGTCCAAAAATAACGGAAAATGCAAACTCTGCTGTTCCTACTGCTGATCCTTCAAATACAAGCAAATCCAAATCTGCTAACAATTTTGATACAAACAGCCCCAAATCTTTGGAACTTTCTGTTTCACTGAAACACAAACAGTCCCAACAGCAACAAGAAAGTGGGCTAGCAACTGATCCACCAAGTGTGGAAAAAGCAAAATATGCTGTTTGTGCTGATGATTCTTCAAGCACAAGCAAATCCAAATCTTCCGAGCCTACTACGGAGCTTTCAAATGTGAGCAACCTCAAATCCGCTGTTCTCACTTCCAATCCCTTAAGCGTGGACATTCTTAAATCTGCTGAAGACACTTCTGATCTTTCAAGTGTGAGCAGCACTAGTGATAATGAGCCAACTAGTGATCCTTCAAGTGTGAACAATCCCAAATCTGTTGAGCTCACGACTGTTTTTTTAAGTAAGAAGAATCTTAAATCTGCTGAAGACACTTCTAATCTTTCAAGTGTGAGCAGCACTAGTGTTGGCGAGCCGACTAGTGATCCTTTGAGGTTGAGCAATCCCAAATCTGCTGAGCATTCTATTGTTCTTTCAAGAAACAAGAATCTTATATCTTCTGAAGACACTTCTAATTTTTCAAGTGTGAGGAGCATTAGTGTTGCTGAGCCGACCAGTGATCCTTTGAGTTTGGACAATTCCAATTCTGCTGAGCTCACCACTGTTCTTTCAAGTAAGAAGAAGCTTAAATCTGTTGAAGACACTTCTGAGCTGTCAAGTGTGAGCGGCACTAGTTTTGTTGAGCTGACTAGTGACCCTTCGAATTTGAATAATCCCGAATCTGCCGAGCTAATGACTGTCCTATCAAGTAAGAAGAAGCTTAAATCTGCTGAAGACACGTCTGAGCTGTCAAGTGTGAGCAGCACTAGTTTTGTTGAGCTGATTAGTGACCCTTCGAATTTGAATAATCCCGAATCTGCCGAGCTTATGACTGTTCTATCAAGTAAGAAGAATCTTGAATCTGCTGAAGACACTTCTGATCTTTCAAGTGCGAGCCGCACTAGTGTTGCTGAGCTGAATAGTGATCCTTCGAGTTTGAACGATCCCAAATCTGCTAAGCTCACAACGGTTCTTTCAAGTAAGAAAAATTCCAAATCTGCTGAACTCACTGATGTTCTTTCAAGTAAGCAGGATTTGAAATCTGCTGTGTCTACAATTACTTCATTGATAGAGGAGTTGCCACCCAAGAACAATCAAACAGATCCATCGGGTGTTAAGGGTCCTGAATCCATAGTGCAAACTGTGAACAGCAGATCAGAAGATCAGAAAATTTCAACGAATGAAATGCAACCAAATGGAATGGCCCAAGATCAGCCATCTTCAACAAACAAGCTGCCACCAAAGAACAATCAAGCCGATTCATCAGGTGTTAATAGTCTTAAACAGACCACATATGATACAGAAAATGATCCACCATCATCTACAAACGAGCTGTCCCATGCGAGCTTGTCAAGTAATAGCAGCTGCACAAAATCAATGGAATGCCTTCCTGGTTCAACCAGTGACGGAAGTTTACCAGTAGTGCGTAATGCTTCCTCTGAAAAATCCACCGAGGCAAGTAAGAGCTTATCAAAGGAGCCATTGGCAGTTAAACCTGCAGTTGCTTCTAAAAAGTCCAGAGGTTCAAGTTCTCGCTTGTCCAATGATGACTCTTCAACAGTTGCAGCTGGTGCATCCAGTAAGAAGCCCGCAGGGAAGGAGGTAAATTTCGTTCTCCATTCTGCGATTCGGTTGCTTTTCAGTTGAGTTGGATTAAGTTGTTATTTTTTAAGTTGAGCAGTTTATTATTAGTTTATGAAATGGGGGGTTCTCTCTAATTATTGTGTTAGGGTAACTCATCCACAATGTTCCGCCTCACAAATCGCTTCAACTTAAAGAAAGACAGGCGTTCCAAATCAGTTGACCTTCAAAGTTTTGAGCCCCCGAGCGAGGCTCCAGTCCCAGATGTTCCAGTGCCACCTGCTCCTCCAAAGACCAACTCTTGATGGCAAAAGGGTCTGCATCTGTGAAGGCATCATAGTTCATGATTCCTTGCTGTGTAGTCATGAAGGTGATCTCCTACAATATTTTCCAGTGTTCAATGACCATATTTATTTAGTAATTTTGTTTAGGGTTTAAGTTGAGGAACGTGAAGCCTAGAGCAGCTTCTGGCTGCAGGGGAAGCTCGGTTGTGGGGGCTTACCTTGTACAGGTGACTTCTGACATCATTATTCTTCTCACCTTCTGCTTGCTTGGTTTTGGGTTTATAAAAGAAGCGACGAATTTGTCCAGGTTCTGCTTGCTTGACCATTCAATGTTGGAACAAAGATGAGTTAATGGCTAAGATTCCTGCTGCAAGAATATTGTATTACATATTGCACGAAAAGAGCAAAATCAATTAGCACTGCTCATCACAATTTTTTGCTTTAAACGCCAAACATCAGTATGTCAAAATTGAATATCCTATCTTTAAAACCCAACCATGCTGCTAAGTAGATTTGTTCTTCCTTCAGATTTATAATTTATACAACAAAAAAAAAGTTGATTTTTTTTTTTGTTTTATTTGGTGTTAAGTCTTATGTAAAACTTGTGCAAGTCTCTTTCTTGTATTTATCGCTTCAGATAGGGCTGCAAGCAGACAAAGGAGGACCATTGACCTCTTGTACTAATTTCTAAGTGGAATCAGATTCATTCTTGAGCGTAATCATTCCACCCAAATGTGCTACAACTGAAGCTCCGAGAACACGATTCGTTCAAAGGTTCGAACAATTTTTTCAGGGGGTGCGACGTTGCTCCGCATAGAGACACCTTTTCTAAACTAGGGCTACGATTCGGTCAAATCACGTTCGATCTCCAAGGAAAACCAAATCAATTCGATATGATAATTAATTTTGAAACCTGATCAGATCTACCTGACCCGCCTTGGATTATGAGAGTTTAGGTTGGCCGGGTGCGGAGCCGGTCGAGTTGTGGGTCGAAAACCCGATGCCCTGATCTGATTCGACTTCCCAATAGAAAAAACCGCAACTGCCAGAAAAAAAAACCAGCAATTTAAGGGGTTGTCCATAATTCCTCCTACCTAAGCACTTCCCCTCTTACCTTTTCTCCATTATGTGCTAGATTCCGAAAGTCGCCCCAAAAGCATTAGAGCACAACACTGTGTAAGTGGTTCAAGTAAAAAAATGAGTAAAAGCGAAAGTGAATTCGCTTTTACTCTCGTTTCACTAGGAGGAGATGGGTGTGTGCCCGTAGGAGGGTGTGTTCCTCGTAGTCGGGTTTTCGTAGAGAAGCGTTGAGAAGAAACAAAAGGGTGATGAAAAACGCTGGCTGAAAGAGCCCTTGAGAGGCGACGATATAGATCTTGCAGAGGCCAACATGGTTAAAGACGGAAAGAACGAGGATGGAAAACAAATAGAAGTTCCCTAGGCTGAAGCGCAGGAGCTAGCTGATGGAGAAAATGAGGGTGGACAGGCCACATCGAATTGAAGTCGCGAAGGAGATGACACTTCCTGGTCTTGTGGTGGAAGATGGAAAAGAAACGAGGAGCGTGATCTCATGAGGGTGATTATGTTTATTTATCAGTCATATTAAAATATATATATCTAGTGACACCGGAAGACATCATACATGTAGCTTACACGAGGACAACACATGTACCTAGTGCCTAAATATAATATCCTTATTTCCTGTTTTCGTCGACATCATAATCTTCTTGTGTCTGCCGATGGAGATCGATCCCTGCATCTCCATCTGCTCAGAAATCCTTGAGGAGTTTCCTGACCTGCTCGAGGGTGACGAAGAGGATGATGGTGAAGGGACCCTGGCGGGAAATGGTGGGGATGAAACCTTTGTAGAGGGCAAAGGGTCCCTCTGCTTTGACGGTCTTCATGGCGCAGTCGAGGGCTCCCTTGTAAGGCATCTCTCCGTCTGGACCGGGCTTCATGTTCATCACCCTGGTCTTGATCACGTCCACCGGGTTCGAGGACACCGCCGCCACGAAACCCGCCGCGAAGCTAGCCGTGACATGGGTCCCCAGGCCGTCCTTCATCACCCCGCGCTTTAGGATCGTCTCCTTGATCTGGTCGTACGACGCCAGTTGCGACGCCGTCACGATCATCGCACGGTTCACCGTCAGAGACGACCCCCGCCAAAGGCTTCTCAGCCCCTCCGACTTCGTCATCTGGCCGATCGCGTCCACCACGCTCTTGTAGTTGCGGCGCTGCGCCACTGGAAGCCGTCCGTCAGCTTGCATCCGCACCATCGCCACATCGGCGGGGTTCCCCACCGCGGCGCCTATCCCGCCTGCGATCAGCCCCGCCGCGACCTTCTTCGTCAGCGGGATGGTCTTCGTCTCCGGGTTCGTCCACCGGTTCTTCAGAATCTCGTACAGCCCCATCCGCGTCGTGGAGTAAAGAGTCTGCCGGAGCATCGTAGCTGACACGCCGGAGAAGAGGGCGGGAACCCCCTCGGTCCGAATAATCCGGATACCCACGGAGACGAGTCCTACCTTTGGCTGCTGCAGCGGCGGGGGAAGCGGCATGTTCACGGCAGTCGCTGCCCCTTCAATGTTAGGGTGGAAAGCGAGGGCCGGACGGAGCGGCGGAGCAACAGCCGCAGATTCCCCCTGAAGCTGCATTCGTACCTTAATCAGGTCGAGCGGATGGGTCGAGCACCCCGCCACGATTGATGCGATGCCTCCTTCAACAAACCCCTTCAAACCCATCTCAACAACCCCTCCTCTTTTCCTCTCTCACCTGAAGGAAACTCGATCAAATGCCTCCGAGATAAAAGTCTCAGAAGAAGAGCCAAAAAGCCCCAAATCAAAACCCCGAAGTCAAGAACAAGAAGCCGAGTTGGAATTGGGTTTCATCTCACAGGAAACCAGGAGATGAGAATGAAGGCCGAAGGCAACGGAAGAAGAGTGCGGAACGTTGGGCCGCTGAGACATATGCTGAAGGGAAGTGGAATGGAAGAAAGATGGTTCCGTGATGCAGCCTCCAGACTAGTATATATATAGCCAGAAGAGAAAACGGGTTTCGAATTTCAATGTCCATATTTTACTGCAGGTATGTTCCCAAAGGGGGGAACGGAGGAGGAAATCACTAGGGTGGGTGGCTCAGAAGAATGGCGGAGAAGGAAGAGAACAGATGCTGAAGCCAACGGTGCAGTGGGCCCCTTCCTGCTGTATACATCAGACGGTGGATGATGACTCGTTCTTTGCTTGACTTGGTTTAACGGCCTTTAAAAGCCTTGTTGGCCACTCGCCTCTATGCAAACCCTAACGGCTGGTGACTGATTAGGTTAGCAACTTCTCAAGGCCGACTCCTCTTAATTAATAATTATTATAATACTCTTAAAAAAATTCTTCAGTAATCCACGTAAGCAACCAGGCAAGATATCTTAATTGATGGGATATGGTATCAGGACCGAACAAGTGGGGGGTGGATGTGAAGTGATTTTAATCTCGTATTTATACTCTTGTTTGGATTAGTAATTGAGAACAAAATACATACTCTTGCAGGCCCTACTTGAAGACAAGCATTTCAACCATTTTCCATTTTTTAATTTTCTTTAATTTGAAATATTGAGGAGGGCCCGGTCAAGGTCCCCTACTCGCCTTTTCCAAGCCGACCCAGCCAAGCTTCCTCCTGAGTGAGACGCCAAACGCTGATCGCCAAACTCAGGCCGCGATTCCCTCACGCGCAACGTAAATAACCGTGTTTTGACCGTCATCCACGATGCCAAGCAAATTAAATGGACACTTTCCCGTTTACTTTTCTAGAAATGGTATCGACGAAATGCCGTGGCCCCCCTTCCTCCCTGGAGTCTCACCTGCTTCCTTCTTCTTTCCCTTTTCCAACTCTCCGCGGGCGCGTCTCCTCTTCCTTCCTATAAATACATGCCCGTCTGCCTTTTCTTACTCCATTGACAACTCACTCTCTCTTCTCTTTCTGTCTGATAAATTTAGCCTACAAGTGTTTATTTCCGTCTATTCATTGGCACTGCGATCCCCAATCCGGCTACTCGAAATGGGTCTCAAGGGATTTGTTGAAGGAGGCATCGCTTCCATTGTTGCCGGCTGCTCAACACACCCACTGGATCTCATCAAGGTCCGCATGCAGCTCCAGGGTGAGGCGATGGCTGCGCCGCAGCCTGCTCCCGTCCTCCGCCCTGCTCTTGCTTTTCAGTACCCCCATATTGGCGGCGCTGCAGCGGCGGTGGCGCCGACCATGAATATCCCTCTTCCTCCGCCGCCCAAGGTGGGTCCCGTCTCTGTGGGTCTCCGGATAATTAAGACGGAGGGAATGCCAGCTCTCTTTTCTGGTGTGTCGGCGACGGTGCTCCGGCAGACCCTATACTCCACCACCCGAATGGGACTCTACGAGATTCTGAAGAATGGGTGGACAGACCCAGAGACGAAGACCATCTCGCTGGCAAAGAAGGTCGCCGCGGGGCTGATAGCCGGTGGAATCGGCGCCGCGGTGGGGAACCCTGCCGACGTGGCGATGGTGCGGATGCAAGCTGATGGGAGACTTCCCGCGGCGCAGCGCCGCAACTACAAGAGCGTGGTGGACGCGATCGGGCAGATGAGGAAGCAAGAGGGGCTGAAAAGCCTCTGGCGGGGGTCGTCGCTGACGGTGAACCGTGCGATGATCGTGACGGCGTCGCAGCTAGCGTCGTACGACCAGATCAAGGAGACAATTCTTGAGCGCGGGGTGTTGAAGGACGGCCTGGGGACCCACGTCACGGCCAGCTTCGCGGCGGGGTTCGTGGCCTCGGTGGCCTCCAATCCGGTGGACGTGATCAAGACCAGAGTGATGAACATGAAGCCCGGTTCAGATGGAGAGATGCCTTACAGGGGAGCCCTTGATTGCGCCATGAAGACCGTCAGAGCGGAGGGACCCTTTGCCCTCTACAAGGGTTTCATTCCCACCATCTCCCGCCAAGGTCCCTTCACCGTCGTCCTCTTTGTTACCCTCGAACAAGTCAGAAAACTCCTCAAGGATTTCTGAGCGTCATCTGATTCAGATGACAACGATGATGACGAAATCAATATCTTTATACTTCTTCTTGTGTTACAAAAAAAAACCATTAAACTAAATCCCGTAATCACTCCCGTAATTCTTTGATTACGGTTACCTTCCTCAAATTTGGGAGGAGGATTGAATTATAGAACTATATTTTTTTACGAGGAGGATTCCATTATTAGAAACGAGTCCCGTGATTGAATGGTATTCATGAAGAAGACTAGTGATGCTTCTCCGCATCCTGGTCATGTTTAGAACAGTGGAGCTTGGATACCTCGTTAGTGTACGTTGTTTACTGGTTATATTCTTTGTTTTCAATAAATCCAATCCATTTTGATCTAAACCAAGAGAAGGATTTGCTTAAAACTAAAGAGCATCTAGAACCAATAGATGAAACACATGGTGGAAGGATTCTACGGATGCTCACTTCCGAATGAACTAGTTAAGCAAACTACCACTACTGGAACTAATGGAAACTACAGGTACGGAAACTACAGGTACCCACTTCTACAAACTGCGGAATTTGTCTTTAACATAAATGCCATTCGGCTACTCACTGAACCATGAAAGCAAAAGCCAACTGCTCTGACATTCGACATGAACAGGTCTTTTCTTCGCGCTTCCGTCAATTTTGGGGTTTTCTTTCCAGATGAACTGGCAAAGTGGGTCATGAACCATTCATTGAATAAGCGGAAAAGAGAGGAAAATGTCAAAGAGATGTCAGCGTTTGAACATGCCTGGATTACTTTCAACAAAGATTAATTAAAAAAATGGGACTCTTACTTCAAATAATTGTGAAGAAAAAGCAATCGTTCTCTGTTTCCAATATGTCATATCAAACCGACACAAATTGCCGCATTCGTCCCCTCCTGCACTAGATGCAACCTGAACTGGATCCGCTTGTCAATTTGAACTTATTACAATGTCCGGGACAGCTTCCATAATGCATCTTATCAGTTATGAATTTTTTAAATGATTTCTTCTCTGTTAGGTGCGCTTCTTCGTTAAACTTTGGATCCTCACATAATGGAATATGGAGCAAGAAAGCTGGATCTCATCAGAAGAAAACGGTTCCCCACTTTCCCTTGACCGCTTTCAACAATACCCTCTACTACTATCGACAGGAACTGAGTAGTTTTATTTACAGCATCGACAATCCATGACCAGGACTCACCCACCAAATCTTCATCTCCTTTTATCTGCGTAAAACATTATAATCTATAAGATTCTCAAGCAAGTGATTTACTTGAAATGTAAAGCAAGCAGCTGATGTGAAAGGGTCATTGAACAGAACAGCACCATTAATAATCTTGCCCAACAAAGTTAGCAAGATTCCTGCAAGTGGAGCTTCAACTTTAATATTTGCTCAACTTTCATATGTTTAACATGGAACGCCTCAACGTCACGAAGAAAAAAAAAATCATCTTCACCCTCTAAAGCCAGATTCCACAGCCAAGGAAAAATTGAAGACATGAAAAGAACATGATTCAATGAGCAATCATTTTGGTATAACAGTCATGACATAGATATAAGAAGGATTTATATTGGAAGTTTTGCAGAACTTCACATTGGTGTTTCACAAAGTTAAACAGTGCCATAAACTATTACATGGAAGGTCTGTTTGACTAACAGCTTATGAGTGCTTATTACTCTACGCTCAGGACTTCGATCTCAAATATCAAAGGTGAATTTGGCTGTATGCCCCAAGCTGGAAATCCATCACGCCCATAAGCATAGTCCGGTGAGCACTGGAAAATCATTGGTCAAGAAAAAAAAATATTTCAGGCAATTTTATCTTGACAAAAAGATTGTGAAAATAGAAGCTGTGTTTTGAATTTGCAGATTCAAAGGGTTCAATTGGCATATTTCATTGACTGATTCATCTTTTTAAAATGATAAAATGTAATGTATTTCATCAAGGAAGATATATAAAATACCTAAGAAGGAAAAATAAGGAATACTGATTTCACTCAATATAAGAATAACTCAATTAAAACATGTAAGCAACAACAGGAAAGTAAGTAGCTTATCAGTTTTTCCTTTAACCTATGAATTATTATGTTTATCCATTGGGTTCTTATGTTTACTTTAACGTGTCTGAAGCAAAGTAACTGAACTTTAAAAAAAAAATATTTTGGATAGGCTACTTCGGATGGTTGATAGTGTGCAACACAAGACAAAAAATGATTCTGAATTTTTTTAATTTTCAGTTTGTTTTTTGTAGTATAAAAGACATCTAATTGATGAGCTGATGTTTGAGAGCCAGTAATTATAGAGTTGATAAAAAGAAATCTTACATGAAGACGAGCCACTTCTCCCACTTGCATACCCATCACACCTTCATCCCAACCTACAGATACATGCAAACGAGTGAATGCTTGACCTTCTTACATAAACAACACCTTGAGTCCATCTAAAAGTAGGAGAGACTACATGACAACATATAAAATCAATGCCTTAAAACAATATAGAAGGTTTTTAACCTAAAATATGACATGCTCTGTTATATTTACTCCAAGTGACAGATTCTATAAATGTTAGCCACAGACATTAGGAAGTTGTAAGCAGCAAGAATTATTAGTTAGAACAGGAAGAGTTATTAAGAAGACACAACAACCAAGAGTAATATGTCAAAAGTAGAAGGCAATATCACTTGACAGACAATTACCCATGAGTCAATCTTGTACTAAAAAGCAGAATGACTATGTTTTGTTCTGCAACTGGTAGACCATCCATATTTCCCTTAAATTTTTGCACTTTTTTTAACTACAGACCAGAAACCTTTTTTTTTAAATTTTATGGTTTCTGATGGAATGTGTTATTGTTAACACTTGTTCATTTGTTTAACATGTCATTCTGTAAACTTATGACATTAAATCTTCAAACTTCATAAATCTATTAAGAAAATGACTCTGTAACAGGAAGTCATCAAAAGATTCATCTGACAAAAATTATGGTCTACTGCATCCTGTCCTTTGGACACATGCCTTGTCAAACTATTTAAAGTTTTTTTATATTCAATGTAAACTTAGCTGTTTTATATTTGCAGATGGATCATGGCTAGCGAATTCAGAAAGAATGCTTACAAAAGAGTGAAAAATATTAAAATGCTGAGAAATCATTTCACCTTCTAGTAGATAGCAAAATAGCTAGTAGGTATGAAATCTTCAAGGAGAGTACGTGAGATTTTTTTTTTTTTTTTATAAAGATGCAATTCATTAAAAAGGCAAAAAATTACCAAGAGATTGGGAGCAAATCCCTAACAACAAGATGTTGAAGAGATGCTCCCTGTTTGGGAAGCACATTTGCTGCCGAATTTGCAGATCTCGGAGTGTGAGACCAAATACAAGAAAATAATGTGGTAATCTCTAAAATCTCCTGGAAAATTTCCCAATGCCTCCATGGCGGAAAGGAAGTGCCACGGCCCCATCCAATGACTACCTTGGAATCCTCTTCAATGTGAATTGGGCCACTACATTTATCTTTGAAAATCCGAAGCCCGTTGAGAAGACCATGAAGCTCTGCAGACGTTGAGTCGGAGATGCCTAATGGACCCGCATAAGAAAAACACTAATTGCCAAATGAGTCCGAAATCACATCTCCGAAACTTGCGATCCCCGGATTACCGAGAGAGGAACCATCAAAATTCAATTTTAAATATCCAACCTTTGGGGGCGCCCACTCTTTCATAACTTGAATCTTGGTCCCCAAATGCATCCTTGCTAGGTTGCTCCAGTTTTCACGAATGGAAGTGCCCTTGAAAGAGCAAAAAGGTTTTTTCGTCAGGAGTCAGGTGGATATTTGGCCCATCACTTTTTCCGCTACACTTTTCTCAGATTCAAATTTAGCCTCGAACCGCCTCCTATTCCGTTCATTCCCAATCCCCTATGGCACAAAACTGATACATGCTGATAGCATCATTTTACTGAGCCCAAGAAGGGGATAACCATAAATTGACTTGCTAAAACTGAACAGATCTGCAGAGATACATATTTGCAAACCGAAATTGCAAAAGATAGAGGACCAAACCTTCCAAGAATACTGGCATAATAACGGGTATGGCTGGCGGATTCTTCTTCAATGTTACAAAAAGGACATAGCAAGTCTATTGAGGGGTGACCCCTTCTTCAAAGCACATCCGCTGTAAGGATCTTATTTTGGCAAACACTCCACATGAAGAATTTTACCTTTGGAGGGCAACAAAGACGCCACACAAAGTATATATCATGCTCGCTCTGTGTTGAGTCCCAACCATTAATGTGTCTGTATGCAGATGCAACTGAGAATTTGCCGCTCTTGTCAGGCCACCATATGAGCTTGTCTGCATTAGAAGGCCTCATCCTAACATGGTTCAAAGAATTCAATAAACGGCTTGCTTCCATTGCTTCTGCATCAGAAAGACCCCTTCGGGGATGGAGACTCAAATCACCTCCCTCGAAAGCATCTGCCACTGTTATCTCCCTTTGAGTAGAGATAAGAAATAGACTGCTAAAAGAGTTTCTCAACGGTTCTAGTCCTGTCCACCAATCGTCCCAAAATTTAAGAGACCTGCCGCTGCCCACAAAGAATCTACAAACTGAGGAGAAATCTGGAAGAAGTAAATAAAAAGATCTCCAAATTGAGGATAGCCTTCTCTGATTTCCCCCTGACATCCACCATAAAGAATTCCAACCCAACTTGGTACGAACCATATCCTTCCAAAGGTTTGATGAATTTGTGTTAACCTTCTATATCCACTTAAGAAGCAAGGCTTTTGTTCATTTCTTTTGATTTCTGAATCCCTAGTCCACCTAATTTTTTAGGCAAACAAACTTCATCCCATCTAACCAGGTGATATTTAAAGGAGTCACTTGAACCTCTCCAAAGGAATCTTCTTTTCAATTTATCCATGGTTTTGCATACCGACGACGGGCAAGGCATAAAGGATAGCGCATAGTTTGGGATGCCAGCAATACATGACTTGAGGAGATCAGTCTACCTGCTTTGCTGAGGAGCCGCCCCTTCCAAGTTGCTAACCGAGCTTCAATTTTTTCCACCACCGGGTTCCATAAGTTCTGAGAAATTCGCCCATGAAAGAGAGGGAGACCAAGATATTTTGCAGGTAGTATAGTAGTAGAGCAACCAAATAAACTCGCCATCTCTGCAAGGTTCTCCTAGTCCACATTAAATCCTATGAGAGATATTTTCCCCCAATTAACTTTCTGCCCAGATGCTATTTCAAAAAGTCTCAATACTGCCTTTATCCTCCTAACACTACATATCTCCGACTCCAAAAATAATAGTATCATTTGCGTACTGAAGAATCGGAATATTAAAAGCCCGGTGCGGACTTGTTGGAGATAGCCATCCAAGGTCGACCGCTGAATAGAACATAACGGACAGAAATTCTGCTACTATGTTAAATATGAGCGGGGAAAGAGGGTACCCTTCGCGAATACCCCTGGTTCCTTTAAAATATCCACATACCGAGCCATTGACTATAAGGGAATATGATGCTGAACCCACACAATTCCTAATCCAAAATCGCCATCTTTCTCCAAATCCCATTTTTTCCATTATTTCATCAAGCAAGATCCAATTTACTCTATCAAAAGCTTTTTCAAGATCAAGCTTTAGGGCGATTCTTGGGTCCTGATTACGTCTGAAATGGTCCATAAGCTCGCGTGCAGCCATTGTGGAATCCAGAATCTCTCTCCCCTTAAGGAAAGCGCCTTGACCTCTGTGGATGACGATGGGGAACATTGCCTTTAAACGATGTGCTAAGATTCTCGCAATGATTTTATATGCACTCGTAATAAGACTGATGGGGCGGAAATCCTCGGGTTTCTCAACACTTGCTTTTTTCAACACCAATGTGATAAATGATGCGCCAATGCTGCGGTAAGTGATGCCGTTTCTGAAGAAGTCGTGGATCATAGCACTTATATCTTCCTTCAGACGAGCCCAAAACTTTTTCAGAAAGTCCTCATTAAAACCATCTGGGCCCGGTGCCCTGTCACTCTCCATGCCCAGGACGGCCGGTTCAATTTCAGCCGAAGAAAAAGGAGATTCAATTAGTGTTGCCGCTGCTGTGGAGATGCGAGAAAAGCGAATGTGTGTAAGCTTCGGCCTGCTAGTACACTCCTCCGAGTATAACTCTGTAAAAAACTTCACCAGCTCGTTAGTAATTGAGATCCGACACGACGTTACCTCATTATTAATGCATAATGAGGTAACTTGATTGGACCTCCTTTTTGCCGAAGCGACGACATGAAAAAATTTGGTATTTGCATTTCCTTCTTTTAGCCATTTGAATCTGGCTCTTTGCTTCCATCGAACTTTCTCTTGGTGCAGAATAGTGCTGAGCTTAAAATTGAGAGAGACTCGAAGCGAAAATTCATCGGAAGTTAAGTACCTTTGTTCCTCCACCACGTCCAGAGCCGCAATCTGGGATATGAGGGAGGCCTTCTCAGCAATCAAAGAGGTATGACGACTAGTGGCCCACTCTTTAATTTTTCCTTTGATGAAGCGCAGTTTTAGGGGGAATGCCCACTCCCTTCTACCAAGACTCGGACCCTCATCCCACCAACCATCAAGAAGAGACTCAAAATTTTCCTCCATTAACCAAGAGTTTTCAAACCGGAAAGGCGAAGGCCCCCATTTTTCAAACACTGATGTCAACAAGATAGGCCAATGATCTGAGCCTACCTTGTTCAGAACTCTTCGAGTAACATTTCCAAACATCTGCAGCCAGTTGTTACATGCCAAGAACCGATCCAATTTAGATAATACGGGTTGCTGCTGACTGTTTGTCCATGTGTAATTCTTCCCGGATAAGGGAATCTCATCCAAACCATTCCCCCCAATGAAGTTTGAGAAGCCTCGCATAGAGGCTGTAATGCGGGTAGCCGGGGGGCTCTTCTCATGACAGTATCTGATGGCATTGAAATCCCCTGCAAGGAGTCATGGGAAATTCCAATTCTCCAGAAGCGTACTAAGCTCTTCCCAGAGTAGGCTATGTTCCCTGTAACTAGTTGGACCGTAAACTCCACCCACACACCAAATTCTGTTAGTGGAGAGATCTCTGAACTGTATACCCAAAGAGAAACGACCTTCCATGTTATTAAGAGAATCAAACTTTGTCGTGTCCCATGCAACAAAGATACCTCCGGAGTGGCCAATAGCATTCACCGATGCCCACTTAATTGAAGGGCACGCCCAAAGTTCTTTGGCAATATCATCTGTCATCTCTTGACACTTTGTTTCTTGGAATATGACAATTGAAGGCTTGAATTGAGATAGGTAACTTGATATCGTGCCGGGCTTCCGGGTAGTGCCAATCCCTCTGACATTCCAAGACAGCAAGATCATTTGAGTCTTAATACATCAGCAGCTGCTATTTGCTGGTGTTTATTTATTTATTTTTTGGAACTTGGCGGTGTTTGTTGATTTTGAGAGCTTATAGTATATACCACCAATGAACTAATGTAAGAGTAATTATCATGTATATCTTTAACTAGTATACCTTTCAATAAATCTGATTTAGCGATGCATGAAGGTAGAAGATAGAAGTTACTGTCTCAAAGGAGAGCTCTTGTTGCAGTATTCTAGAACAGGAAGACTCACTTGTTGAACAACAGGTCAAGACTCAGCAACAACTGAAAATGCAGTTGGAAAGCTGAGGCAATGGATAACAATAAAATCAGATTCAGATTGATTCCCTGACTTTGGATGAGTTGATCTCTTTTTCACTTTCTCTATAAGGTCTCAGGTACACCAATTAGATATATTGTGTGGGGGGGGGTTGGTCAGAGCAAGTTCAGGCAGCCAATATGTCAATCTCAGAATTTGATTGTACGCATCAAAGGTTAAGCATTGTCTGGCAAATCAGTTGTAATGCTATGTATTATAGCATTTATAAGACATATACATTCATATGTGGGTATACCAGGAAAAATAGCAAAGAAATTTATACATACTACAGATTCACTATGCTCAACTTATAAACAACTCACTGAAAAAATGAAACTCAAAACAGAACACTTTTATACGTAAAATTAAAAAAAAAAAAAACATTGTCTATGTGTTGAATATAGCCTTGAGAAGAAATAGGAATTTCACAAAGCACAAGTTGATTCTGGGATATGCTGTCAACATGCTACCTTCTATTTCCACACCTAGGAAAACTAAAAAAACCCTCTTGATTTTTTCACTTTAACATGCCTGAGAGTTGAAGTGGAACAGTCTTACCTTTTATGACTGAGCCTAGTCCTATCTTAAAGGTGAAAGGTTTCTGATCAGGATCTTTAGTGCTGAAAATTAATCGAAAACAACATACAACTTATTTTCACTCAGAAAAAGGTAGAGAAATTAAAACCATAAGTAATTAGAAAATGACAGATAAATTGAAGAGAAAGAGAAAAACAGAAAGGCAATGCTCACCTCCAAAACTTTTGAGACAGGTTGCCATTCTTACCTGCAGAATATTGATGTTAGTGGAAAATAACAATAAATCTCAGCAAAGAAATCTAGTGTAGGCTAAACTGTATACATTGCATTCAATATTTCGCAGGGACAAATTAATCAGAGATACTTTCTTGTTTTGCATGCTTTTCTGGCAAAGAATCATAACCTTGGTGTGAACATGATGTGTCTATAGGCAGGTCCTAAGTAAAACAATTACGAGCCTTTTGCCTCCAAGGATAATAAAAATTTCTCTTTTTATAGTTCCTGTAAGTCCAATTAAACGAGAATCCCTAGTTAAGATTAAAAGATGATGGTCCACAGAATCAAGAGAGAACAAATCAATATCAACCCCATGCCCGAGACTGTTGTGAAGCTGGAGCAGAAGAGTTCCCATTAAGTGGAAATGTGTAAATCCTAGTTATACATACATATATAGTGGGATTAAAAATTGAACTCAAACTGCTCAGCAACCTAAATAGGCTGCTCCGCACATTAAAAAGCAGGGGGATAACTGCGACATTATCCCAGTCAAAGAGGCCTCCGACTTTCCAACTATTTAAGAAGGATCACCCAGCCTAATCAACACCATTACAACAAATGAGTTGCAAGTTTCTGGAAAAATCGACAATTGTTGTAAAGAAACAAAAAACTGTTTTCTTCTTTCTTTCTTTCTTTTTTTTCCACCAAAATAACTAACAAACAACTGTTACGGAGGACAAAAAAACCCACTAAAATGTACAAACCAATACCAAAACTAAACCATTCCAATTTCCAACATAAAAAGTAGGAAACAAAGATGTCGAAAACGATTGTCAAAAAGGGCACAATCTGATATCCATCCTGAATCTCATTTAGCATCTATAATCTTAATATCCAAGTAAGAAAAGAATATTAATGAGATCGTCCATACGGGAATGCATAATTTCAGTATATTACATACAAATACATAAGAATAATAGGATCGCTATGAGAAAAATTCATAATAACCCAGGGAAAATAAAGAGTGATTTACCAAATCCGGTGCAGTGAACTGTAACCTTTTGGCCGCGGACGGGCTTTGGCCCATTGCCGGGCGTCAGCACTTGCTTTTCCACTCCCATTTTCGCACTTCAGTCGACTTGTATAGCTTATTCGTCTCACCGCCTTTCGTCGCTGCCACACCACCGGCCACTTTTATGCATTTATATGCGAACTGAAGATTTACACGGGCCGCGGATATGGGCTCGGAGTCCATAGCAATATTGCGACTCCGATCTGTTGTGCAGGGCACTGCCAATTATAAGGGAGGTCGAAGGGGCTCTCTTGCCCCTGGGAAAAGGAGGGGACTACAACTACCCTCCCCTTTGTTCCCGTTGTTTTTGTGGGGCAACATTCAACACTACATGGTCTCGCATGTGATAGTACTTTTTACACTTACATACATGTGGTCTTATGTGTCACGACTTGACATGTATGGGGCTATTAACTATGGTTTTTTTACAAAACCATCCAAATGATTTTGTTGGATGAAGATCCTAAGTGTTGGATGTAAACCGTTATAGACCCAAACCACTGGATGAACAATTATAGATATGAACCATCAGATCGTGTTGTTACATATTTGAACCATTGGATTGTATGGTTATAGATTTGAGACATCCAATGTTATAAATTTGAACGGTTAGATCAGCTATTACAAATCTATTGTAAGGTTTTTTTTTATCTAAACAATTAGTTAGGCGATCTGAATCGTTAGATCTAACAGTTATAGATTTGGATAGCATACCAAAGGGGAGCTTTTACAAATCTACTGGAGAGCCCTATAGATAGAGATGCCGAACGAGAGTGAGAGAAAACATAGAAGAAAAATCACTGTTCTTGGTTTTTGATAGAAAAAGAAGAAAAAAACCTCCATTTGAACTGATAAAAAAAAATCTTGTTGAGTTTGTGGGCCCATCTTCGTACTGTGCATGTCTAAGAGGGCATAAGATCTGTTGTTTGGTGAGAAAATATCACCAACATCCAATATAATGTAGGAGGTGAATCTCTTTCGATGATATTGAATACACGCTTTAAACCTATTTAAGGTGTGAAGGAGTTTGACAAAGAGGTACACTTCGGCACCAACATTAATTATTTTAGGTTTATCAGTATTGTTTAAAGTTTTGTGAGTAATAATTTTCCAACACATGACTACTAACTTCTTAATAATTTTAGATGAATTTTAAACCAAGTTAACCCATTTAATAGTAAGAAGATTGATAGAAATCGGAGGAAGATGAAGAAATCGGAGGGAAAGGGATGTAACGGCCAGCGATGAGCTATTGACGGCGACAGAGGCGGCCAGAGCGGCGGACGGGAGGGCCCCCGCTCCTGTTCCCGCGACTCACCCGTTAATGAGCCGGCTCACTAGCTTTTGAGCCGAACCTCGAACTCGAGAGATACCGAATCGAACCGAGCCGAACTCGAGCAGCTCGCTAGCCGGCCAGGTTCCAAGCCACCCCTGCTAGGAGGCGATGTCGTTTACCCGTTACGCGTTTCATTGATTCCAAACAGAGAAAAATTAAAAGCTTGGGTAAGAAAGAAAAGTAAGGGTCATTGTCCAAAACCCTAAACGGTTCTAATTAGTCTCCATTAAGTTGTTCTATCTGTTTGTTTGTCTCATTATCGTATGCAGTCAAAGCCAATCTGTGAATCCGATTTGGAGAATGGCCGGTGCCTCTTGTTCAAAAGTTTGGTGGTGGGAACGCAGTTTCCAAGTTGTGCAAGCCAGAATGGTTAAACAAATATAACAGCTCGTGGGACTTGATTTGCCATGAATAAAATCTGGTTTTGGTGATCTCGACAAGCTCAATTATTTGATAGACAAATCACTTTTTGAAAAGATTCGTTTAGATTACTGAAAGGACCAGAAATGCCCTCTCAAGAATGTTGACCACTTTAGGAGAAGGATTAAGACATTTAAAGTTCATCATTCTCAGAGCTAAATCTGTGTAGTAAAAGAGTTGTTTTTTGTTTTTTTTGGTTGAATTCAAGCGAGATCTTAAAGATCAGGATCTTCTGGTAACGTAGAAGGGAAGACATTATTTCACAGAATCCGTTTGAAGGAAATCATGCTTGTTTCAGTTCTTCCACTGGTTCAAACCTGGAAATTGATTATTTGTACTTGGATTTTGAAGCTATTAGTGTCTACGAAGTACAATATCCACTGTTCCAACCAGATATACAGTTCTTGTATAAGGAAACTTCCCAGAGCTTTGCAGTCGTTGTTTTCAGATGATCTTCAAACGCCGGGTTCATCACGGATCCTGCAGGCGAAAACCCATTCTAATCGCCGTCACCTTAAATCGGTGCTTCAGTTTTTCCTCAGTGACAACTCCCCTCCTCTTGGCCTGCTCAAGCACACAGCACCAGTATCGACAGAGAACGTCAGGAGATGAACTGAAACGAACGACAAATGAACAAACATGTTGCAGTGCGTAAATAATCTTACGCGAAGGAATGCTGTAGTAAGCATGTAGCCTTGGCGGAACTGGTTTACAGAGACGCAAGTGGTCTCTAATCCCAGCCCCAGTGATTCGATCGCCCGTTGCATCTGAACCAATCCGCCCTTCCCTTCATCGTATATGGTTTTCAAAATAAAATGCGCGTCGTCCATTCTCTCCACCTCAATCTGAAGTTACATCAGACAGATTTATTCTCAGAGCCATGGAGTAATACTTGAAAGGAAGGAGATCAGATGGCCAAGAAATATTATACCCACCTCAGTTATGCAAGGACGGGTGGTTTCTTTGACTTGGGCCGGAGGCAAATTATCTGAAACGAATCCAGAGTTCTTGCCAGGAATATGTTTAGAGTTGTTATTGGCTCTTCTCTGCTCGATCTCTGTCTGCTGGAGAATGAATTGCAGATAAGCAAGAGATTCCTCCAGAACAGCTCTTTTGCTCATCTACCAATAGAGTAAAGTACTGTGAGTTGCAATGCTCACCTAGAGTACCAATGGTTACATTGTAGAATGTTTTTGACCAGAATTTAATGAAATAATGGAAGAAAATGTAATGGGTACCTTTTTTATGTCAGGGACGACAGACATGAGAGTGAGCAGCTGCTGATTAATTCGCTTCCTTCGGTTGCGCTCCGAGATAAGATTTTTGCAGCTTAATCCATTCGCTTTCTTTGTATCATCAGTTTTCATCTCGTCTTCCTCACCTTCTTCATCGACGTCCATTTCTTCCCAATGCGAGACAAGCGGATTCCTGCAGCTCTTCGTCTGTTCCTCTTCCTTCCGATCTTTATCGTCCAAATTTGATTCGTTCTGCTTCTCTTGCAGTTTCGGTTCTTGCTGCTCTTCCTGCTGCTGGTTCGCGCTTTCTGTGTTAAATTCATTGATATCTGGCAGCAAATTTGCAGACCCGATGGAGAAATCTGACATGATATCGAAGCCATACATTTCAGACAGCTGAAAATGGCACCAGGCATCGAAGCCCGAATCCACTTGGAATTCTGGTATGCGCTCCATTAGAAAATCTTCCAGATCCTCCATTTCTGCTGTTTTCTCCCGATGTCCAGGAGGAAGAAAACGTAAAAAGATCTGCCAACATTACAGCTCGTAATAGTATTTATAGTCGATCAATAATAATTGAACAACAGTCAGATAAATGCAAATGGACACATCTCCATATGCTTTTTACGTGTCATTCCACCCGTCACGATCTGATGTCGGCCGGACCTGGATGTCGGGATGGCTGATTACGTTCACGTGGGAATTGCCCTCATACCTGGCCCTTGTGAATAGACCTCGGTTCGAATACATGTTTACCCTCGTTTAATTAACTAAGCCATGGTTTGGCTGGCAAGCTCGGTTACTAAGTAAAACCTCTTTCGCATTTTGCCGAGCTTTGTTTTCGACTTTTAGTTTCTATTTCGAAATCGAAACTCTTAGTCTCAAAACTCTCTTTTGAAACTTTCGAAATTGAAACCCTTAGTAATGCCGATTTTTTTCCTCGCCACTGTCACCAAACCTCGTCCTACCCTATCCCTTAATCGATTTTTGGTGTTACCGACGAAAGACAAAAGTAAATTTGTCTAGTTTTTTCTTATGATTTTGAGCTCCTCAAATGGTCGATTTTAAGAAAATTTTGTTTTCTTTTCTTGTATTCTCTGTTTCTCTTTTATGGATGCTATTTTTCATTAAATAAGATTCAAATGTAGTGACATTATTTATGATTCTACTTGTTAAATATTTTATTTACTTATTTCTTTGTTATTGCTTTAAACTTTGTCTCCAATGCTTGTTAAAAATCAGTAAATGAGGCCCTGTGTTATCGATGAGCTCTTCTGTGGTTATTTCTTGTTGCATTTGCATTTAACTTTGTTAAAGCAAACAAAGTTAAAATCGGTATGTTACTTACGAGCTCTTCTGTGGTTATTTCTTATCGCATGTGCTTTTAACTTTGTTAAACCAAACAAGGTTAAAATTGGTATGTTATTGGTGAACTCTTTTGTGGTTAACTTTGTTGAATTTTTAAAAGGCCTAGTGGTAATTTCCTAGATTGTTCATTTTTTTATTTTCACTTCCTTGCTTTGCTTAGATCCTTTCCAACATCTCATCTTTGCAACCACATCTAGTTTGAATGTTCTTCCATCATTGGCCAATATGTTGATGTCACAACTTGTCTCACAGCCAACTGGTAGAATTTTGACTTCATCCTTAGTGACAACCACAAATGACATCAAACTTTATACACAAATCTTTAGTCATCCAACAATTCACTTGTACTCAATTTTCCCTTGTTTTTTTAAAGGATTCAGAGAATAACAAATATAAATTACCACAAAGCTACAAATATGTTGATCTCGCTCAATGGCGAGAGCTAGACATTTTCACCAAGAGCAAAGAGCACTGTTATAACATGTATTTCTTTGAAATAAGCACAATAGACAACATAAAACAAGTCTTAAATTATCTTGTGTTTAACAAGCCTTGCTCAGCTAAGCTTGATTTTAGTAAACATTTTTGTCCTAGTTATCCTGAGGTAAAAAAGGTATCTTTCTAGTGCCAAAATTGTAGAATTGCTTTTTTTAGGGGACAAAACGTTTATTATAGAATTTTAGTTTACAATTACTTGAAATATTTAACTTCGTTGAATTTCTAATAGGTATTGCAGCAAAACACAAATCATTGGTTGATATGCTTTCTTTTGGTGCCAAGAGGAGCTTCTTAGTCATGAAGAATGACCATGAACATTGGTAATTCTCATAAAATAGGATGTAAAGAGCACTAATTTTCTTTCCTTCTATAGTGAAGTACCTTCTACACGTAAAACATCATATATTCCTAAGAGGCACTCACTGTATTTTTACTAACTTATGTGGTCCAGACATCATCACATTTATAACATTGATTATTTAGCTATAGGTAAGTCACATAATGGCCTGCATTTAGCCTGCCATGTGAGTAACCGCAACAAATAATACCATTTTCATGTTCCACCATTTCATAGATGCCATGGAGCATTGAAATAAAAAACTCATGAGCATCTTGTTGTTTGTAGCTAGCTAGGTTTGTTGCATGCTGCCACCAATTGTACTAAAGCAAATATTGGATTTCATAGTTCTGATTGAAACAATAACAATCTGAACCTAGCTTCTACTTGAGAACTAGTTACTAGCAAATGAACTAGAAGGAATAAAAATAGCTAAATAAGTTGGAAATACAAAGATTATACATAAATTTCATAAACATTGGCAAACACAGATTATGAATAGCTCATATTTGGACCATAGTTAGAAGTGTGAATTTTTTTGGGGTACATTATCATATAAGAACAATTTCATCACTTGGAAAATATGAGGGATGTACAAGGATCTAGAGGTCTAACGAGAAACGTTTGGAAGCAATATATTTTCAGCGTAGAAGACTCCATAACCATTGACATGCATGGTTTCAGCGAACACTGTTTACATGAAAACATGGAATAAACATAGATATAAGTGTCTTTGTTGTTTGGATTAGTATTTTTATTTATGAATTTTATTTTTATTTTATTTTTTTTAGAAGTAACCAATGGAAATGTCATCATCTTTGGCTCATGTGACATCTATAACTAACACTAGTTTTGTTTATCTAAAAGTACTATTGCATTTGCAGGGAGCCTAGAAGAAGGTACCCAAATTGAGGAAAAAGGCGAAATTGAGGGAAAATGCAACTCTATCCAAAGTACAAAAAGACAAAAAAAGTTTCATGTACAGATGAAATTCAAAAAAATTTCACTTCTAGAAGACACAAAAAAGTCTTAATGTGTTTATTGAAAATCCAATTTGAGTATTATTAGTAGTGGAGTGACTGCACATATCGTGTTAGTAGAAAATTGACATTACGAAAGAAAAAAATCATAAATTTTCAACTAGTCGGGTCTATCAATAATTGTTCATTTGACCTCCCTTTCATGAATTTCAGAAGCAAATATGATTAAGCTTAAATGAGAATATTGATTGTTCATCGGATTCTTATGCATGAGCATTCGTTCATGATAGTAGAAGTGAATAAATTTAATTTTGTATCGAAGATGTTAAATGTGAATTATGAAAAAATATTTTGTTAAACCATTAAGAAGGAGTGTCTGGAGGTGTATGAGGCAGAGAAAAAAGAAATTAAAAACTTTATAGAAAGAGATGAACAAGATTAATCTTACCACAAATATTTGGAAGTCCCATAATAAAAAAAAATCGAATACATAATTATTATTAGGCATTTCATTGATAGTAATTGGAAGCCACAAAAATAGGTCTTGAGTTTTGTGTATGTTCCTCCTTTTCATCGTGGTGTTGAATGTTATTTACAAATATATGAAAGATTGGGAAATAAAAAATAAAATATTTAATATCTCAATTAAAAATGTTTGTCTAAGTGTTTTGAAAGATAATTTTTTAAGAAATAGAAAATTGGTTTATGGTGAGAAGTTAGTTCATGTGAGTTATATTCATATTCTATACTTATTAGTCTAAGATAATTTCATTGAAATTAAGGATATCTTATGAGATTGTCAAATTCATTAATAAGCTAGACTGACCCTTATTTTTCAATAAAAGCAGATAATTTTGTAAAAGTAAAAGCTCCACTGTGCTTATACCCCAGTACTTAGATTCTGAATCACATCAGAGCTAAAAATGAAAAAAAAACAAACAAAAAAAGCAGATACGTGTAAAGCTGCACCAAAACAAGCAGTGACATCACAGAATCTTTAGAAAATCTGTTCTCTGTACCAAAGAGAAGAAAGCAAGGTAGAGAAAGATCAAAACCCCACTTACCCATCTGTACGAGTGGATGCTCCCTGACTTGTCTCAGTTTGAGACTTCGCTCGCCTCACAAATCCATGTCAATTGGCGAGGAAAGAGGCGTCTCACGAGTACTATTTCTCACAGTTTATCTTTTATCTTGGCCTTTTGTCATAAAAGAAGCGAATGAAAAGGATTCAAAAGTTTGCTCACCTTTAATAGAATAAAGAGAGTACCCACGTAGTCGTTCCACAGTGGCCAGAGCATTATCTTTGTCGCTAAAACTTTCAAAAGTTCTTGATTTTGATGTGTTTCCATTTGATCAACCTCACCGCCTCCTCCTTTTGCACTGATAGGACAATATGGGTCTCCCTCGATTGGTGTCACCACTTCTAGCTACCTGTTGCTTTGTCAGGGGAATATCGTCGAACAGGCTGTGCGCTGTTTTAATTTAGTGGAAATGTTTAAAGCCTGTGCGACGACGATATCTCGAAAGGATATCCATAAACTCGATGACATAAATGGATATAAGGACATCACTTCCGGATATGGTGGTTAGTCTCCATTGAATAAAGAATACCTCGTTTAGAAAATCTTGTGCTTCAATCCTTTCTCTCTTCTGGTGGGAACACAACTTGTACCTTACAAAGCTGCTTTTCGCACAGGCCGGCGAAATGAAATACTTTTATGTTTCCCACTGAATTGGCTTGAATGCTGAGATATCATACACGATGTGTATAAACAACCGTGGCCATGACAGCCTTATAGCTTTGTCAAGACTTGAAAAAATTGACCGGAGGGCCGTTCCAAGCGTTGGTTATTTTCTTTCTCTTCAAACTGGGACCGGAGAAGGGAGAGAAGCGAGGGTGTAGAGTGAGCTCATGGAAGCGAGCACTCGGAGAATTTTGACTGAAAAAGGAGAAACGGTTGGTTTAGGATAATTTAGCAAAATACTCTCAAAAGGTTGCATCCATGGGTTTGCTTTGGGGTGCCGGGAAAGCTGGGGAGGTGGTGTTAGATGGATACAGAGTGTATTATTCCAATGCCAAGAAAGAATTATCAGTAGAAGAACACAAGTTTTGTCTAATTCGTGGGCCAAAAATTGGACCTGACCTACTCATTTATTTGACCCAAACCTGATCCAAGTTATAAATGGGTTAAGTATAAATATATTCACCTAACCTGATAAATAAATGGGTTGAGTTTGGATCTTGGTATAATTTATTAGAAAATAAAAAGTAATAATTAGCCTAAAACATAATTTGTGGTAAGTCTTGTTTGCCAACCTTAACTTAGTGAATCAACTTCAAGGTGCAAAAACCTTGGGAGTAAGATAAGCAATTTGAGATAGTGCTAGATTGTGAAACACTATAAATCATTGTATGTCTATTGCGGGCTTATTTTTTTAAAATTATCGCTTGTGATTGAATCTTGATTTTAATATTATTTTTTTAAAACCAAATTATACAAGATTATTGACACTTTTAAAAAGGGTTAAACAAAAGAATCAAAAGAAGAAATATAACAAATATATTCCCACCACCATTGCCACCCCAAAACACACACACCCTGGAGGTTTTCGACTCCTTTTGTGTTTTCACTTTTGGGCTTCGTCTATTTCATTGATGTGTTTACTTTTTATGCATGGTGTGTGTTCTGGTATGTGTTGTTTGCTTCCCATTCATATGGATCATTGGCATCGACTATGACCAATCGAACCAATATGCTATTAGAAAATTTCCTTTGTGGGTTTTTTTACTATACAATATACTTAACATGTAAAATTAGTAATTCAAATATTTATCATCATTAAAATTATCTTAATGAGGATCTTGAGACCAAAAACATTTTCAACCATGTACTCATGGAGGTTCTTTGAGATCAAATATGTTGTATGCATTTTTAACATTAGAATAGTCGAATAGAAATTTTAGAAGGAGCAAACTAACATGTTCCCACCAGTAAAAAGAAAAATTAAAAAACATGTTCACGTCGACATGACCATGCAACACAAGCAGGACCATTCTATGAGAGTTCAAACCTAGAAGCCAGAAGACACTTTGTACAAGTGACTCACTATCTTGCACAAAATCATATTAGAAGAGCAAGTTTCTCAGGAATCAGTTCAGAGAATCATGTTCTTTTAAGACAAAACTGGCTCTCTCAACGTTCTGTCGTTCATCCTATTTTTTGAGTCAAAGAGAAGCAAAAAGCCATGGTTCAACTTTTCGACTAGGTTCCTTCCCATCATACCTTCTTGATTTATATTTTTTTTTCCCTACGAAAGGATTGAGTTTTTCCTTCGTCACGACCCCCTTCTTCTTCGCCTGCACAATTCATGGAAAGCAGACCATCAAGCAGGCTGACACCATGAATGGGGCTTATGTTTACAGGGATATATTGGAAGATAAAAAACCAATAAAATTACTCGAAGGAATGTTGTGGTAAAACAGTGATCTTGATCAAGTTCGTGAACAGAAACAAGTGTAATCTCCAATCCGAGTGGTTCAATCACTTTCTGCACCTGACCCACTGCACCAATCGCTTTGTTGCTGTTAACCTTCAACACAAAGCGGTCTTCATTCAACATTTCAGCATCTATCTGAATCATAAACACAGACAATGTACTTCAGAACGTTTCTGTGGTGCAAAGAAACACGACAAAGGCTTGTATCAGAAAGAGAAAAATGCAGTCGACCTGCCAATTACCTGTGATATTGTTGGAATTGCTGGACGAATGCATTCTCTTTGCTGCACAGGAGGCGACTCGTCTATAACTATTGCGGACTCCTCCTCTGGAGAATTGGGTTCACAGTCATGCATCTTCATTTCCATTTCCGTCTGTTGGAGAATGCTTTGTAGATAAGTGATAAAATTGCTTCTGGAAAATCCCCAAATCGGGAGACAAAGCTCCTCTGTTATTTCGGAAAAACAGAGTATCTTTCATTCACTTCTGTAAGTTGTATATACAGAGAAGGAAAAATAAAAACGAGTCGGCGCACTACCTGACTCGCTAACTTAACACACATACAACTCAGCATTAACTCATTACAACCCATTTACAACTTACAACTCAGTTCAGCAACTCAGCATAACAGTAACTCGTAATACCCCCTCTTCAAGCTGGTGCATGAATGTTAAGAATGCCCAACTTGGAAAGAAAAGCAGAGAACAATGGCAAGCTAAGTGGTTTAGTGAAACAATCAGCAAGTTGATGAGAAGCAGTGATGTGGAAGAGTTTAATAAACCCATCTTGAACTCTGTCACGCACAAAATGACAATCAATCTCGATGTGTTTTGTATGCTTGTGAAACATTGGATTGGTGGCAATGTGAACAGCAGATTTGTTATCACAATAAACAGCCACAGGATGAGTATGAGAAATATGAAAATCCTTCAGTAAGTAAATGAGTCAAAGCAACTCAGCAACTGTGTTTGCAAGAGCCCGATATTTAGCCTCAGCAGAAGATCTAGAAACCACAGTTTGCTTCTTGGATTTCCATGAAATAAGCGAACTACCAAGAAATATAAAAAAACCAGTAATAGACCGCCGAGTATCCGGACAACCAGCCTAATCAGAATCTGTAAAGGCAGTCAAGTTAAGTGTGGAGGAAGACGAAAAATGAAGACCTTGTCCAGGGGAATTCTTAATATACTGCAACACACGATGAGCTGCTTGGAGATGAGGCATCCGAGGAGCAACCATGAACTGACTTAGTTGATGTACAGCAAAAGTTATATCTGGTCTAGTAATGGTCAAATAAAGCAACCTCCCAACTAATCTTCGATAAATCTCAGGATCCTCAAGAAGAGTACCTTCAGATTTTGAAAGCTTAAGATGCTGCTCCAAAGGTGTTTTGGCAGGTTTAGAAGCTAGAAAACCAGTATCAGACAAAAGATCTAAGGCATATTTGCGCTGAAAAAGGGATATCCCAGATTGATTACGGGCCACTTCAAGTCCCAAAAAATACTTCAAGGGTCCAAGATCTTTGAGCTTGAACTTCTGATGAAGAAAAACTTTGAAGGTGTCTACAAATGCCATATCATTACTGGCTATCAATATGTCATCAACATATATTAATAAAACCATGAAACTGGAACCTTGAGTTTTGGTAAAAAGAGAAAAATCACCTTTGGACTGTTGAAAACCAAGAGAAACTATGGTTGAAGAAAATTTTTCAAACCATTGGCGTGAAGCTTGCTTTAAGCCATACAAAGACTTAGTTAGCTGACATACTCTTTTATCACCTTGATCACCAAAACCAGGAGGTAAATCCATATACACTTCCTCAAACAAATCCCCATGAAGAAAAACATTGTTGACATCTAATTGAATAAGATGCCAACCTTTAATAGCAGCAATGGAAAGAAGACATTTAACTGTCACCATCTTAGCAACAGGACAAAAAGTGTCAAAATAATCAATGCGCTCTTTTTGTGTAAACCCCTTAGCAACTAATCGAGCCTTATACTGTTCAAGTGTCCCATCAGAACGAAGCTTCACCTTATAAACCCATTTGCAACCAATTGTAGCCTTACCAGGTGGAAGAGTTGTTAAAATCCATGTTTTATTTGTTTCCAAAGTTGTAATTTCTTCAGCTATGGCAATCCTCCAATGAGGAATTTTGACAGCTTGAGTGAATGTTTTAGGCTCAAAACATGTTGAAAGAGCAACAACAAAGGCTGTATGTTTAGATGTAAGACTAGAATAAGATACAAAATTGGAAAGAGGATACAAAGTACCTGTTTGAGAACCAGCCATCGTATTAGGAGATGTTGGAGGTAAAGCTGTTGAAGAAGCCATATGGCAATGAAAATCATGCAGATATCCAGGTAACCTGTGAGCTCGAGAAGATCTTCTAAGAGGAAGATCATTAGAGACAGGTAATGTGTGATCTGTGTCAGAATGCTGATTTTGAAAATAAGGTTCAGATTCAAGAGGTATATGAGATGAATGATCAATTGAAGGAGATGCAATATCAGAGTGCTGAGAAAAAAAATCAACCAATGGTTTTGGAAGAACAATTGGAATAGATGAATTCAAATGCTGAGATATGGATTTAAAAGGAAATACATGCTCATGAAATGTGACATCCCGGGAAACAAAAGAAATATGATCATCAAGATCATATAATTTGTAACCCTTGATGGCAAGAGGATATCTAAGAAATATACATCTACGAGCTCTAGGAGCAAACTTGGATCTGTTATGTGATAAAGTGGAAGCATAACACAAAGATCCAAAAACCTTCAAATGATCATAAACATGAGGTTTATTGAAAAGCAACTCATGAGGACTTTTACCTTGCAAATATGGAGAATGTATTCTATTTATCAAATAAACAGCAGTAAGAATTGAATTAGACCAGAAATGCAATGGTAAATGAGATTGAAACATGAGTGCTCGAGCCACATTTAAAATGTGTTGATGTTTCCTTTCTACAACTGAATTCTGTTGTGGAGTGGCTACACAAGAGAGTTGATGAATTATTCCTTTGCTAGCAAAGAATGAAGGCTAGCAAATTCACTACCATTATCAGTTCTCACATACTTGATTTTAGTATGAAATTGAGTGTCAACCAGAACTATGAAATGTTGTAAAAGAATCCGAGCATCAGATTTTGATTTCAACAAGTAAACCCAAGTACTATGAGTATAATCATCAACTATCGTTAAAAAGTATTTAAAACCATCCAAGGAAGAGGATTGAAATGGTCCCCATATATCACAATGTATGAGTTCAAAAGAACAACATGTTTTTGTTTGACTGTGTAAAGAAAAAGGTAATCTCTTGTGTTTAGCAAGAGGACATACATCACAAACCATTGAATTAGAACCAACAATTTGTGGAACAAAAGACGATAACAATTTCATGTGAGACGGAGATGGATGACCCAATCTCTTATGCCAAATGTCAAAATCAGAAATTCTGGAATGAAAACCAGAAACAGAATTAGAAACCACAATTTTATAGGAGGTCACAGGTGGTTCTGGTTTCTGCAGTATATAAAGCCCTTCACAAGCTTTACCCTTCCCAATCATGCTCCAATGGATGGGGTCCTGAAGAAAACAAAAATCATGAAAGAATGTGATACAACATGATGAAGATTGAGTAAGCTTGCTAACAGAAATTAGATTAAAATTGAAGGAAGGAACACACAAAACATTGTATAATGTGAGTTGAGGAAACAAATGAATGGATCCAATATGTGTAACTGGCGCAGAAAAACCATTTGGCAATTTTACAAATGAATTCTGAATAGGCTTATATGAATCAAAAAAAGATATGGAATGAACCATATGATCCGTAGCACCAGTGTCAATGATCCATTCATCATTATGAGTCAACCTAGATTTAACAGTATTAAACGAAAAAATAGAATGTGAAGATGCAGAATCACCCTTACCAGATAAATGTTCAAGTGGAGATGTTACCATATTTGCATTGCGTGATGAAAAATTTGAGGATTGAGTATTGAGTAAAGCCAACAATTGTTGACATTGCTCTGGAGTTAAAGGTAATGAAGAAATAGTTGATGATTCTGCTGCAACATTGTTAGCAGAGGCAGAATGATTAGCAGAAAAATTTGAAGAGTTAGAAGAATTGGAAGACCTGCCTTTAAACTTATATCCTGGAGGATATCCATGCAATTTAAAACATTTCTCCACTGTATGTCCTGGTATGGAACAATGAGAACATATAGGTTTACGATGGTTAGACTTGTTCTGACGAACAAATTGAGCATCAGCAATGGCAGCAGCTGCAGTAGCAGTAGCAGCAGCAGATTGAGCATCAGCAATGGCAGCAGCTACAGTAGCAGTAGCAGCAGCAGGTATGGCAGGTAACATTATAGTTCCAATTTCTCGTTGACGTTCTTCTTGACTGATCAAAGAATAGACCTTGTTAATGGAAGGCAGTGGATCATTAAGGAGGATCTGACCTCTAATGTGCGAAAATAAGTCATTTAGTCCTATTAAAAATCGCATAACATAGTCTTGTTGCTGCATTTCCATCAATGACTTCAATGCGCCACAGGAACAAACAGGTAATGGACGGTAATTCATCAATTCATTCCAGAGACCTTTCATTTTTGTAAAATAAGAACTTACGGAAAGATCATCTTGAAGGAGAGATGCAATGGACTTCTGCAATTGATAAATGCGAGGTCCATTCTTTTGCGAAAATCTCTCATTGAGTTCGGACCACATCGCCTGAGCTGAATCAGCGTAAATGACGCTGGCAGCTATCTCCCGTGAAAGTGAATTCAAGATCCACGAGAGCACCATATTGTTGCAACGAATCCACAAATGAAACATAGAGGATGTTTCAGAAGGAGACGGAAGAGATCCGTCAACGAAACATACCTTGTTCTTGGCGGTTAACGCCATTATCATCAAGCGACACCAGGTGTTGAAGTTTTCACCTGTGAGAAGTTGAGTGACGAGAATATTTCCCGGATTGTCGCCGTGATGAAGATGATACGGATTTGAAGAATCCATTTGATGAACAGGAAACGAGATCTCGTCTAGCTCTGATACCATGATAAAATTGCTTCTGGAAAATCCCCAAATCGGGAGACGAAGCTCCTCTGTTATTTCGGAAAAACAGAGTATCTTTCATTCACTTCTGTAAGTTGTATATACAGAGAAGGAAAAATAAAAACGAGTCGGCGCACTACCTGACTCACTAACTTAACACACATACAACTCAACATTAACTCATTACAACCCATTTACAACTTACAACTCAGTTAAGCAACTCAGCATAACAGTAACTCGTAATAATAAGCGAGTGCATCGACCAAAATGGATCTCTTGTCCATCTGCCATGAGAGCACAAAATTAAGAGTTTATAAGAACATAAGATGTATGAACTCATTTTGGAGGGCATTAAGACATTAATGTTGGGGTTTTTGTTTGATTTCTTCTCTAAATGTCTCTTATCTCCTAAAAACACCAAGATCGGTTGAAAAGAAAAAATAAACGCTTGCGGAAGATGATAAGAATATATACCTTCGTTATATTAGGAACAAGGGATCTGAGAGTGAAGAGCTGTTGATTCAGTCTCTTCCTCCTATTGCGTTCAGAGACCAAATTCTTACTGGATCCATTGGATTTTCGCTCATGACTATGGACCTCGTCTTCTTCGTCCTCAAGCACGATATCCTCCTTCTCATCCTGAAAGAGTACTTGTTGTTGTTCTCTTGGCGCTTCTGGCCGTGGCTGTTCATGGTGGGGATACGGATCCTCTTGGTACACGTTTTGATCGTCAAAAGAGTTATTAGCTCGGAGACGAATTCGGATTCACGGACTCATCATCCTCAGCATTGGGCAAAACTTCAAAGACATCCACTTCAGGCAACCGAATATCCAGCCACTCATCAAGACTGGAATTCAACGAGCCTTCCAAGTCCACAATCTGGTTGCTAAAATCCGGCACATCCTCCATTAAAAACACCTCCAAAGTCCTTCAGTCCTGAACCCCCGACCGAAGAAACGAACAGGGAGCAGTGAGTAAAACCAGAAGCCCGCCTGGCTCCGGAAAGGCTCTCATGCACAGACACTGCTTATAGGTCCGGATGCTTCAATCTTGGAGATATTTTATAATCTCTGACAAGAAAACTAAAAAATCGAGCAGTTTCAGACACGTGGTAGAGCAGAGTTTGTTTTCTTCGAACACAATCAGAGGAAAGTAACCCAGAAAACTCTGATCGTTCAATTGAGAGGAGCTGTCGAATCTTCTGTCTGTCAAAATTAACGATCGTAATCTCCAACCGAACTAATGGGACTTGTTTATACGTCTGAGGTTCAGTAAACAAACAACGCAAAGTAGGATTCTCGAGCATATACCGAACCTCCCGAGTACATATTTCTCTTTTTTTAGTGTAAAAGATAAGTGCCCTAAAACCTTGAATCCGAAACGAACGAAGTAGACGTTGCATCAAGAAAATATAGAGAAGCCACACTTTGCCGTGATTCTTAGAGATCATCCGGGATGCGCGCCTAATGTTCGACCTTTTTTAATCTGCCACGTGCCTTCAGAGTCAGAATTGAATAAACTACGATTTTCTTGGGTGCAAGGAAAAAACTGCGTCACGATATCAAGTTTGAAAATTTATCTAGGGAAAGAAAAAGTGAAAGTTGAATTTCAGGCTGATATAATTTTCCTGGAGAATGTATTTTTTCATGTTAGTGTGACTTATAGAAAGTACAATAAAATGTAGACTTTCGTTTTAGTGTAACATTTTGAGAAATACACATGGAATTCATTAATACAATAGATTTATGATAAAATAACTAAGAAAAAGGGCATTCATGCTATTATAACTCATCATAAAATTATAAATATTTTTAATTAATTGACAGAAATCTGGTATTAACTATTCTAGTTGTAAAATATATTTTTTTAATTTGATATGTAAATTTTAATCTTCAAATTAATTTATAATCTAAATCATATTTATGTAATATAATTAATAAAATTAATTAATAAAATAAATTAAAAGCATTGTTTAAATTTATTTTAAATGATTATGTATTTGAATTAATTTTTTAATTGATTTATTTGGAAACAATGGGTAAATCATCATAAAATTTTCAAGTAATTTATATAAAATTAATAGAATAATAAATTTATTTTATCAAATAAACATAATTTAAAAATTAGATATATAATATTTTTTATAATAGTTAAATTAATTTATTATTAAAATAATTAGAATTTTCATACAAAAAATTAATTCATAATTACTTATTATAATTAATTAATAATAATAGTTATAATTTTTTATCGATCTAATTATAAATTATGAAATAATAAAAATAAAGTAAAAAATAAAAATAAAAAAGAAGAAGGAAAAAGGAAGAAGAAAGAAGGAAGGAAGAAGGAACAAGAAGAGGGAAGAAGAATAGGGGAGAAGAAGTATGAAAGAGTAATGTGCAAATCCACAAAGGCAACCACAAGTGAATTCCACCCCGACTTTCCTAGTTGACTAATGTTTTAAAAGTAACTTTCACTAGAGAAAGTAAACTCTCCCATCACTTTCTTTGTGTACTAACTAACCCAAAATGGAACATCTAACAAATTAATTGGTTACATAGAAATAAATGTATCCGCATTAAAAACATTGTTGTCATTTTGCCTCAAAGGCTATCATGGGTTGAGTCTAATTCAAACTAGGTTGAGTTGCCTGCATGATCGTCCATTAGCCAACAAAACCCGACCCCTGTCAATGACAAGGTACTGTTCATAGTGACTGTAAAATCATATGGAACTCAACTAGGGGTGTTTAGTGAATTTGGACTTAGGTGTATTTTTGCATTGTTACGACTAGTCGCAAAAATTTGGACTTAGGTGGGTTTTTTTGCATAAAGAGACTCTTACTTATATATGTAGATTGTAGATATTATGGCGTCAGCTGATGGGTTCTTCAATTAATACAATGGAAAATTGAAGGAGAAGTCTGGATATTTTGATGATTATGACGGAGGTCAAAGACAAATCAAAAGGATTGCAGTTTCAACTAATTTTAGCCGTGCCTATGGTTTCAATATTTGAGGGTGGAACATCTTCACCCATGTAATTTCATATACCCCTTCGTTGTTAAATGAGTTATGTTTAAGCTATGCCTACCAAGATTTTTATGTTTATTGTTGTGTGTATTCAGGGTTATCAATGATGATGATAACAATAGTTGAAGTGAAAATAACATTGATTTAGAGGATATTGATTTTGATGTTAATAAAAGTATGTCAATTGTTATTGACCATGAGGGAGATGAAATATTGGAAATCGGGGTTCATAATAACAAAGTTAAAGAAAGATATGCAATTGGGTACCCGTATACATATGAAGATGCCTAGGAGGTTAATACTAGATGTCTCAATAATGTTTCTAAAATAATAGATATTTCAAACTCAACATCAAATGATATCAGCATGGGTTGAGGATAAGTTCCAAATGCAATTTTATTTCAAAAAATACTTGATTAAAACACATGTCGAGTATAAGACATTAAAGTCTAGCAGTTATGATTATCAAATTAAATGTGTTAGTGATGGTTGCCCTTGGAGTGTTTTAGCATCTTATGATCGAAAGATTCATCAATTTAAGATAAAAAAAAAAAAAGTATGGTAGAGATCATACATGTGTTAATACTTCTATTTGTCATGATCATCAACAATGTACATCATCTTTCATTTGTAAAGTCATTATGCCAACTGTGAGGACAAAATTTACTTTGACTCCTCATGATATTCAACAAATCATGAAAGATAAATATCACATCTATGTCCCATAAGCAAAAGCATGGAGAACAAAATACAAGGCTCAAAAAACAATTTTTGGTGATTAGGTTGAATCATACATTTCGTTGCCATGATTTTTAAATTCAATAAAAGAATCAAATCCAAGAAATGAACTTATGTTGTGTTGTCATGAATGTGGCCATGAAAATATGTTTAAATGTGTATTTTGGTCATTTGGGTCATCCATTTTAGGGTTCCAATACTGTAGACCCCTTATTAGTGTTGATGGAACATATTTATATGAGAAGTATCCTTCATACCTGTTGATTGTTACTACTTTTGATGAGGACAATAGTTTTTTTCCTCTAGCTTTTGTTATTGTTGAATCTGAGAATCAAAGTAGTTAGGAATGGTTTTTGTTTTTTTATATCGTTTTGTTATTCTAGGAAGAAGACTTTTACTCTAATTTCAGATCATCAAAAGGGTTTGATAAGGGCGATCCAGAGACAATTTCCACCTCCAAAATATTTTCATCGTTTTTGTGTACGTTATATAGTTGCCAATTTCAAGAAGATGTTCAAAAATGATATTTTGACTGCTCTCATATGGTCTGCAACAAATAAGACAAATATCATGGAATTTGATTATACCATGGAGTTGATTGGGCAACAAAGTGAGTGATCGAATGAATTACTAACAGAAGGAGAATTGAGTCCTGAGTTCTAGTCAATGGCGCATAATGGCATTGTTCACTTTGGTGTGATGACTGCCAATATGTCTAAGAGCTTCAATAGTGTTCTGAAAGGTGCTACAAGTCTTCCAATTCAAGATTTGGTGGCATCAACCATTTATATATTGAATAATTTTTTTTGTGGTCCTTCTTGATATACAATAGAGGCATATAGACAAACATATACAATTGGTTTCAATCCTCCTAAAAATAGACTCCATTGGTTTGATACGAGTGCATGACTTGTTCCACCTATTGCATGGAAGCAACCTAGTCAACCAAGTTCTGTTCGTATGCATACAAAAATGGATAAAGGAGAAAGTGGTAGATGTGACTATGGTTGATGTAAACAATCAAGGCATAATGCTAGAAAATGTTGAAGCGTGCTGGTTAACGCCCCAACAAGCCTTCCATGAAGTAGCAATCCAAGGTAAACATTTTCATTACTTGTGAAATTTAAGTATTACTATTGATAATTATCTTTTATCTTTTGGTATTATATATGTATTAATCAATCATTTTAAAATTTATTATGTAACCATTCTTAGTGGAACTTGTAGTTAGTGCCCATGTAGTAAAGCTAACGGGACTCCATGTATGTATCTCATCTATGTTTTTTTATTATTATTCTTTTGAAGATTGTTTTCATTTTTTTATGGTTGGTAGATTGAAGTAAATATCATTTTCAAAGCTGCGACAAAGGAGCATGGGTAACGATAAAAGAAGAGCAGCATTTGAGGGCAGGGATAAGTGGTCGTTTGTTGCACATCATGATTGTTTTGTATTATAGTATTTTTTCTTTCTTTTTAGTTTTGGTTTAGGGTAGAACAAATGTTTGGGGTCCTCTTTTGGTATTATATAATCATAGGTTAAGCTTTATAAAATTTATATTTCTTGTCAGCTGCTAATTGCCATTGCAAACCATAAAAAGAACTCATTTGAGTGCAGAGGTTGTAATAATAAAATAAACATTGTATAAGTATGAATGATTTTTGGAGTTTTTTTTTTATATATTTTATGCTTGGGAATGCTCTAGTATCCTTTAATGTGATGTTGATGTTAAGAGTCTTTAGTGTAGGCATATTCTTAATTTTCTTTTATGCTGCTGCTTTGGGAAGTTCCTCTTAGCTTTTGTTTATGGTTATGTATGTACTTTTGGGAAGTTCCAAGGTTTCATGTTGTGCTGTTGAGGCTCTATGGAAAAGGATAATAGAGGGAATTTTCATTTATGGTTTGTGAATCTAGGGGAAAAAAGGGCAAAAATGAGAGAATTAAGTGTAACCTTAGGATAAGGCGCTTTCCGAGCACCTTCATTATGTGTATGTGCTTTTGCATTACAAAAAGCTGAAACAACCATGCAAGTATTTGTAATCAAGGTGAAATTTAGAGAATGTTGCACCAACGCTTTTTCTTTTCTGTGTTTCTGATGTGATTCAATATGTTTCACTTTTTTTTCTTTCACACACTAGGCAGTATTGGCTTCTACAAAAATGTGGATGTAAGGAAAAGGATAAAATGAGTCTCTTATGATTTCCCGATGTGCGAATATTATATTCTGCTTAGTTTTAAGTTAAAGAAGAATTTTTTTATGGTTGGTCGATTGGCCTAATCAAATTAAAGATGTTAATCAAATTAAATTATTTTTTTACCAATTAATATGTAAAAATTATCTTTTTTTACAATAAATAGGAGGAAATAAAACATTTGCCTATAAATAAGATTCTTAACAAAAAAATTAATTTTTAAAAATATTTTAAGTTCTTAAAATATCTTAAATCGATAATGAAAAGTATTAAATAGATTAGAATATAATTTTTAATTATTTAATATTATAATTTATTGAAATAAAAAGAAGGTAATAAAACACGTACGGACAAATAATTTTTAAAATTTTTTTACATATTTATATTATTTTAAAATTTTAAAATATCTTAATTCTATATATAATTTAATGAGTTTTTATTAGTCAATATATAAAATTTATATTTTATTAACGTAAATTTTAGGTATTAAAATATGTACGGACAAATAAGATTATTAAAAAAAATATTTTTTTATAATCAAAATATCTTGAATTGATAATCATATGAGTTAATCAGATTTAAAGATTTTTTAATAATCAATATTAAAATTTGATATTTTAGTTTCTTAAATTAATGGTAATGAAAGTGTTCCAAAAAATAATTTTTTTGAAAAATTAAAAAATTTAGTAATTAATTTTTAAATTAAAAATATCTTTAATTGATAATAAAATGTGTTAAACATATTAGACGAAGATTTTTAATGAATTAACATACTTATTTTATATTTATATTGTAAATATAAGTTAAAACGTTTACCAATAAATTAAATTTTTACTCTAAAATATTTTTTCAATTATTTATATTTTAAATTGATATTAAAAGGTGTTGAATAGGTATGAATAAGATTTTTTAATTAATTAATAAACGAATTATCCATATTTTTTTTTAAAAAAAAGGTAGAAAATTTTTACCAACAAATAAGAATTTTAAAAACTAAAATATTTTTACACAATATTTTATTAAATTAAATAATATCTTAAAATGATAATGTAAGGTATAAATTACATGAAAAATAATTTAAAATAATTTTAATAAAAAGTTATTTTTTATTATATTATAGTGAAGGTAATGAAATGAAATGTATGAACTTTTTTAAAACAAGATACTAATATTTTTTAAATATTTTTTAATAACCAAATAACCTAAATCAATCATGAAAAGAAAATGGAAGAAAAAAGGTAAGTTAATGTGGGTGGCTTATGTGACATTTGACGATGAGGTGTGGTGATGTGTTATCCTGTATGGAGGATGATGTGGCTTGTTGTAGATGTGGTGGGTGACATGTTCTTGGACAGACAGATAATGTAATGTAAGGTATTAATTATATTTAAAAATAATTCAAAATAATTTAAATCAAAAATTATTTTTTTATTATATTAAAGTGAAGGTAATGACATGAAATGTATAAGCTTTTTAAAAAAGAGATATTAATGTTTTTAAAATATTTTTTAATTTTGAAATAACCTAAATCAATCATGAAAAGAAAATGGAAGAAAAAAAGTATGTTGATGTGGGTGGCTTATGTGGCATTCAATGATGAGGTGTGGTGATGTGTAATCCTGTATAGAGGATGATGTGGCTTGTTGAGGATGTGGCGGGTGACATGTTCTTGGACTGTCAGATGCTGATGTGGCAGCATGTAAGCGATCAAAATTGAGTATTTATGATATTAAGTTGAGAAGTTAATTATTTGTGTTATTATTTGAAAAAAAAATGGATAGTATAATAAAATTCGCTAGATATTAGCTAAAGTGATCCCTCCTTAGTCGAAGAATTAAGAACAACAACTTCCATCATGAGAATGTTTGAAAATGATGTGATCATAGCTGTTTTTCAACCAATGAGCTCCCACAGAAATTTAATTTATGTGACGAACAAGAGAAGACCTCCGTGCTGTGTTATCTCCTAAAGGGGTTTGCTTTATTGCCTCTGAAACTAAGCAAACAAAGAGAAAACAATGGCGAAATCCGAGGCGGACGATCTCGTTGCTGTAAGTGATACTTAAGCGTAAGCAAACAGCTTGAAACATGAGAAAGCAGTCAGTAGTCGTTCGTTGATGCCTTATAATCCCCAGAGATGAAAACTCATTTTCTTAGCCATTGCTTTGACGCGGTGCTTGAGCTTGTCCACTGTGACCACCTCCTTCTTCTTTGCCTGTAAAACAAATCCATCCCACACAAGGAGATGATCACGAAAGGCTTAATAAATGTGGGAAAGGAATTGAAAGAAAGTACAATCTAGATAGTAAAGGAGGAAAGATCTGAAAGAGAAGAAGAAAATGTTCTTACACGTAGGAATGCCATGGTGAGGCTGTAATCATGGTCGAGTTCACTGACAGAAACTAGGGTGATTTCCAACCCTAGCGATTCAATCACTTTCTGCACCTGTCCCAGTGCTCCAACCGCTCCGTTGCAGGTGATTTTTAAAGTAAAACGTTCTGCGTGTAGCATTTCGGCATCAACCTACACAACAAACAGATAAATTAAAGAAATATAACTTGATTTTGTATTCTATACAAACAATAGAAACCCAGCATACCTGCGTAATTGTTGGAATCGCTGAACGAATACATTTTTGAGGTTGCTGAAGAGGGGACTCATTTTCGATAACTAGATCAGATCCTTCTCCTATAAATTCTGGCTCACAATTGGACATTTTCATTTCAGCTTCCGTCTGCTGAAGAATCCCTTGTAAATAGGCTAGAGCATCCACCAGAATTGATCTCTTGTCCATCTGCCACAGCAAGACAATAGTAATTTACACGAAGGATGTACCAATCGTGGGCAGACGAATGCTGCTAAAATGCTTATTTTCTTTTGTCCTTAACAATGATACTAGAACAAATCAGTATTAAAAGGGGGAAAAACGCAGAAACGGTATACTGTACCTTCGTTATGTTAGGGACAAGGGACCTGAGAGTGAAGAGTCGCTGGTTCAGTCGTTTCCTCCTTTTGCGCTCAGAAATCAAATTTTTACTGCTTGAGCCACTGGACTTTCGATCGTCGCTCTCCACTTCTTCTTCCTCATCATTCACATGGTACTCCTCTTCCTCCTCCAGCAGTACTTCTTCTAGTTCCCTGGATTCCTGAACCCATTGTTGTTCTTGTTGATTAAAGGGGTGTTCTTTAAGGTACTCGTTTGGCTCCGACAAGGAAACATTAAAGCCCTGATAGGGATTATGCATCACTGATTCGTTGTCCTCCTGGCTGGGTGTGAAATCAAAGCTATCAATCTCAGACAACTGGAAACCCCACCACTCATCAAGACTGGAACCAAGTGAACCCCACAAGTCGAGACCGGCCGCCGGGCTACTCAAGTCCGGCACATCCTCCATTAAGAAACCTTCAATATCCTCCATTCCTCCAATCTTGATTGATCAGTCGCAAGCTCGAAATTCACAGAGACGAAAGAAAGCTAGCTACCAAAGCGAATCTACTACAGAATCAGAAGCCCGCACGCAAAGTCAATACTACACTTGGCCTTATATAGTTCAGAAGAGCTACAGTCCCATCACATGGCAATGTCGTATATAAGAAACCGAGGAGTTGCGTCTCATTGGCTTCTTAGGTTTATGCACATGGTACCAGACCATCGTCTTCTTTTTCCCCACATGGCCGAAACCTGTTGACAGAAAGCAATCATAAAATTCAACGTCGATTGCCCCAGGCTGCTGCTCTCAGCTGCACCTATCATGGAGCGGCAGGCGGGCATGAGTAAATCGATATATAAACGTGCATGAGTAAATCGATCGACGGAACGTCTTCTTGGCTTCTTGCCCGTTTCCCCTTGGCAAACCCAGAGGTTAAAAAAACTGGCTTACACCCAATAAACGATTTGATGGTGGATTTGGTAAGATATTCTGGGAACGGGACAAGCCAGAATCATAGGCATTTACAGATCAATTATTTTACCGACAGGAACAGCGTTTTCTTTCAGAGACAAGACTCTCATATGAATTTGATGGCTTTGAAAAATTCAACCCTCCCTCATAATTGACTGATTGTGTAACACATTCATAAAAAAACCTTCTAGAATCCAATTACACGAATTATTTATCGAAACGATCATAAGAGCAGCTTGGACGGTCGTGACAATGATGAATTGAAATCAATTGCAGGTGACTTACATTTCATAGTTCCACTGAAGTTGTGGTCCTGCTTAGGGTGGGCATCGGGTCAGCTCGGGGTCGGGTTTACCAAAACCTTAACCCTTGCTGACTTTTGCAAGTACTTACTTCTAAGGAGGGAGGTTGAGCATATGATCAACCTTGAGTCAGGTGCTAAACTACCAACCTTGGCACCATTTCATTGATCTAAAGGAAACTCAAGGGGGAGAGGATGAAGATAGATTTCAAGCAACCCAAAGCTTCGTTTCCAATTTTCCAACTTTGGCAAGTTCATGACTGTGTCAAATATTTTCAAGTAGCTATGGAAGGAGGCCAACTGAGTTGCGGCTTGCCAAACGGTGGCAAACTCCTATATTATATATCAAGCTCTTTCTTGGACTCTTTGAACCAGCTGATGTGGCAAACTCCGCTTAATAGAACATGCATATAAAATCTCAAATTCACGGAGGGAAAAATCAGGATGAGGAGTTAATATTAGCTTTTATCGGTGAGATTTGACAAATGTGAAGGGTTAGAGAGTGGTATTATCTATAAGGCTACCACGGGATTGTTTTAATAAGTCTGATTTCACGGCGGCAACCCCTTGCTGGAACCACCCTGTCCACAAGCTCTCTTCTCACCTGCAAGGCTGAAACTGCACGGGGACATCAGATGTGACTGAGCAGCAGCTCGAAATGGTGAAGGCAACTGTGAGTTCCAGAAAAGACTGCCTTGACTTCAAGCTTAGACATGTCTTCTCTTCCCACAAAATTGATACGGTAGTTGAGCGCCGAAGCTTGCGACGTTTAGCCTCTTCTTATACTTGCCTGTTCCGGTGGCTCAATTGCTGGACAGCGATATCATTAAGCCACGATCACAGAAGACTAGCTACGGCAACCGTAAGGCGATCTCTTATTTCGCGAACTTTAGGGACTGTGGTCGGCGTCAAACAGTTAGCAGGAAAAGAAACAAAACAGTTGTGTTTTTTCTCATGGAGACATCTGCCAGTGAAAACTCAGACCTACACGAGGTGGCAATAGATAGATCTCATGAAATTATTTTCTTAAGATTGATCAGACACTGACGAAGTGGCAGAGAAAGAGAAAGAGAGAGATTTCGTCTATTGGGAATAGGGACCAGACGATAAGAATCAGTGGTTTTTTTTTTTTTTCTTAAACGCTTAAGGAGTGGTCATTAATGGAGTAGATATTCTTCTGTTTCGCCAATGGCCACGCCGAGCAACTGAAATGTTTAAATCCGTTCAGACGGTGACTTGAATTATTGTGAATGGGTTTCGCCAGAATTGAAGGTATGAACTAAGTCAGGAAACTGTTTTTAATTCATGATTCTGGTACGAAATGTGTAGCCCATCTTGGCAGGCGACAGCGGGAAGAAGATGGCTGATCAGCGTCTATTAGTTCTATTTTTAATGCAGAGAGGGAAGCATAGTGATTTGTCTGAATCCCTTCCTGAACATCAATGTCAATTTTCAGCAGAATATAGATAAATCTTCTAGATTGGAAACAATGCACATAATATAGAAAAAGGCAAACCTTCTTAATTCTCCTTCCAGCGAATCCAGCAGTAATAGAAAGATTTGTCTTGAAAGAATAACAACTGGCCCCTTCATTAATTAGGGCAAAAGTCTTACGCTGAGTGAGGCGGATCATGAAATTATCACGGAGGATCCTCTGGTTTCTCGTAAACAAACAAGACTCCAAGTAGTATCTCCAGAAAACCATGAAGATGCCCTTCCTGTATTAGAGCATAAGATGTCATTTCCAGTTTCCATCATATGCGGAGTGTGTGTTCTTGGATCACTCTGAATTTCAAAAACCATTTCCATTAAATAGTTCTTTCATGCCAATGTGATTAAAGCGCTCAGCACTGAAAATACTGAAGCAATTGAAATGATTGTTTTTTTCTCTCCAAATGTTCGTTTTCATTTTATTCAAATTGTCACTTTTTACCATGAAGTGCAACTCCAAAAAGTATCACTTCGAGTTTCGAATTTTGACTTAAAAGAGAAAAAAGGTTAGTAATTTACTCAAAGTGTCATGATCCAAAAAAACATAACATGACACAGGAGTAGGAGTCAAGCCCTAGGTTGGAGTTTGATAGGAATTAGATGCCCTAATTAAAAACTAATGAGTGCAATAATAATCGCATAAGAAGAAAAAACAAGCATGAAAAACACAAGATTTATACAGTTCGCCTCAAGGTGACATGTCCTGCCTTCATCCGTTGTAGTAATTTACTATGAAGATGAAATAGTTTACAAGAGAAATCGCACACACTCAAGTGTCTTTTCTCTAACCGCTCTCAGCTGCAACTAATGATCCTTCTCGATGATGATAACCCCAACTACGGTGCCCCCAAATATAGAGAGAAAACTGATGATCCGCATACCGACTCCACGTAAGGTGTTAATTAGGCTCCACACCTTAAAAAAGTCAATTAAATTCATCCACATAATCAAGTTGTTTACATAGAAAGGAATTGACCCCAAGCAAAGGAATAATTAGGCTCCATCCTTCGCTATAGAAATAATTCAAAATTTTGAAATTTTAGTCCCAAATCAAGATGATGTAGGTCTCCAAATCTTTTAAGTGGTCTATCAACATGTTAAATAATAAAATAAGATTTATTGATTATTTGTTCATAATTTTTGAGTTTAGGTTTCACAAATTTTGCTAAATGTAAAAAATAGCCTTATCTGCTTGTAACGGCTAATTTTCTAAGCGTTACAATTCATGCTATATAAACCAAACTACCCCAAATGTTCATCGCTACTTGCCTCAACGAATTTTGGCCTCCAAGTGCTCCCATAGTGATTTGCAAGTTCTTACCCTTTACCCTTTCAAAGGCTCAAAAGGAAGTTATTTTGCAAACATTTGTAGTTAAAAATAAGTATTTTAGTGCTTGGATTTTAAAAGTCTAATTTGGATTCTTAGTAATTGATTTTTGAGTATTTGCCATTTGATTTTCATATTATATTAGGCTCAACTTCTTCATATTGAGTGATTGATTAGTAGGATTCATTGTATTACCAGTTTTGCAGTGTTTTGAAGGCCTTTTAGTTTAATGATAATCCATTAGAGTTCTTGAATTGCAGGTAGATTCATCTTAGGATTTTGTGTAATCTTGTTTTGAGTTTGATTGTTATATTTACCTATTAAGAAACTCAATTGTATTTTGACTAGATTGTATTTGAAACCCATCAAGACTTGAATGAGTTGATTGGTAGCTACTAAATATCCCTTAATTGGATCAAGGTGCTTGTACTTAATAGCTCTTGGTTGTAAGTACCAAGTGTTAGATAGGTGTTGTACTTGAACCCTTTGTGGATTTTTAATGCAGATGCCATTTGGTTTGATTTTAGTGGATGTTTTAATTCTAGAACAATAGTTCCTTGGGATGGATTAATAATTTAAAATATTGATTGTGAACTACTATAAAAAAAGTTAGTGCAATGATTGATCAATTACTTTCCTTGTTTAAATTGCTAATTGGTGGTTGCATTAGTTGTGAAACTGCCATTTAGATGAGCGGAAATTTAAATCAGCCTTAGAAACTTGATAAGCCTTTCATCCCCTAGGTTTTTCCTTGTGGGAGTTACACTAACTCCAGTTGTTGGCTCCCTATTCACCATCAGAACTTATATCCCAAAGCTTTATGTTAGGATAAATAAGTTTTAATTATTGTAAAAGATGTCAATTATGTCATGTTGACAAGCATCATGGGTAACTTACAAAGTTCATCACAACTATTAAACTAATGAATATGATTTACTTTAGTAGTGGACCCCTTAGCAAAAGAAATTGACCCCCCTATAGAAGCAAAAACATGAAGAAAAAGGAAAAAGAAGTTTGACTCCAATGCACATAGAAACAAAAAGAGTTAACTACATCCACTTAAAAAATCCAAGTCATTTGCGTACAAAAAACAGTAGACCCTAGCACAAGAATGAAACCCATGCTGAAGATTGAAATTCGAATTCTTGAAATGTCAGACCCAAATCTAAAAGTGTAGGCATCCAAATCTTGTGAGTGATCTGCCAACATGTTCAACAACAAAAATTGGATTTATTAACTATTTTTCAAAATTTTGGAATCATCAAGTCCCTCCCACGTATCATCAAACCCGACCCCAACCCGATCACCATTCTCATAACCCTGTCTCAACCCCGTTGTATATTTTTTTCTCATATGTGAGTCAGGTGCGGGTCAAGTTTCAGAAAACCAGTCCCCAACCCGAAACCTAATGGGTTTATTTCCCACCTTGTCCCTGACCCACAAAGTGAAATTGGAAACCTGAACCCCAAGTTTTTCAAATCAAATCAGGTCGTGTTCCGTAAAACCCGACCCAATGCCCATCTCTAGTTTCTTGCAAATGAATTGAAGCCTTTCAATCATGTCTGAAAAAAATGAGCCAGTTGGTATCAGAAAATGACATTTCACGAGCCATGCTCTCTACCTCCTTTTTCTCCCCCCTGAAAGCCTCTTTCAACTTGTTTTTGGATTCGGTATAAATAATCTAACTGGTGCAGTTCCTTCTACAAAATATTAATGGTGCATCGTTATAACAATTGTATTTTATGGGAAGAAAATAATAAACAAGTGTTCAAGTGCAGTTTGGGTTTGCTAGATTTCTTTTTCTTTCCCATATCATTAGACATGACACGCTTTCCTACGATTGGGGCAGGATTTTCCGTAACATAAAATCAGAGGGAATCTTCATGGGAAATCAAAAAATTATATTCTATAGTGATGAATATGGTAGAAAATTGTGATCTATTGAGAAATCTAAACTGGCTTTGAAAACTTTTGTGTGGATCAGTGGAGGTGTTCTCTCATATATTATTTAATATGAGCTTATTCTAGTTCTTTCATAAGATTTAAACATCAATGTTTCTTAGTGCTTTTTTTAAGGAATGCAGAATTCCTCATATTGATTGCTCAATATGAGTGAAAAGAGGAAGAGAGAGCTAGAAATAGTATTGTTGGATGAAGAATCATAGCCTCTTTGCTTCCATAGGCTGATGAGCAAATTTTTTCTACTAAGTTTAGCTTTTGTTCTCTTGTAGAAAAGATAAATTTTACATGATAAAAGATAAATACAACATGGGATAAATCCAATGGAATTTTATTTGATAACAGAAAAGATTATGTTTATCCCTTATCATAACTAACAGTAACTGACCTTACGCCTCTTCTTGGCCAACTTATTCATAGTTCAGTCAACTCACTTGAAGCTTTCGGGTTCAGCTCAAGGTCCAGATTATGCCATCTCTTTCTAACCAGAACCAGATTCGTTCGTTTCTTCAGGGAAGAGAGAGATGGAGACTGAATAAAGGCTATGCAAGAAAACCAATGACCAGAAAGAGTTATAAAGGAGACTGAAAGCTGTGGCTTCTTATGAGCGAGGAAATGCTGTAGATGGTCAGGTGTTGCATTCAGGGGACCATTCTCAGTTCATTCAGACGCACAAGAAATTTGTTAACTTTCTAGAGGAAAATAGTTTTTTTGTTTAAACGTCGTCTCTACATTCACAGGACCACTATTACAGTTGTTCCAACGGCATGGAATTTTTTTATTTCAACGAAACCCAACCTGCCTTCTTTCTCTTGTTTAATTATATTCGATGTGACTGGGAGAAAAATAAATCGTTAAACCACGCTAAATACAACAGCAAAAGGTTAACGTGCATAAGACAAATAAAAACAAATCAGGCTTGAGAGCTTCAATTACCCATAACCATGGTTTTCTCCTTTCTTCCAATAAAAAATTCCGGTCGCCACTAAAAACAAAACACCGATTTGAAGGAGAAGAATAAGCCGTCGACATGCCTGAGTTTATGACTTTTTTGAGTTTCTGTTGAGTTTCCGGCGGTAATAATGTCGAACGATTATTTTAAGCTCTAGCTTTTCGTACTCAAATCAGTTTTCTTTACTGATTAAATTAACGACATGCATGAGTTTATGCTTTTGAGTTCCTGTTGAGTTTCCGGCTGGCAAAAATGTCGAACGATTATTTTAATCTCTAGCTTTACGTACTCAAAATCAGTTTGGTTACTGATTAAATTAAGCTATTCTTATGTCTTTCTCACGTTTACTTTCAAGTGATTGAGAGAAGGATCTCATGACGAACTAAGAGCAGCAAAACAGTAACCTTGATTAAGGTAAGAAATAAAACTGTGCATGATCATTGTCTACCTCATTTTCGATGACTTGTTTAACGTTGATTCCAAGTAATATGATTATCTAAACACGGCATATTCTTTACTGTTTAATACAATCATGTGGAAGATTTTAGAGGGAAATCAAACATTATTTTTGTAATTTATAGAACTAATCAGTTTTCTTGAGGCACGTTTTATTTAGTGGATGGGATTGGTCGATTCTCAATCAATATCAAAGTCTTTGTCCTAATGCATTATGATTAGGAACAACATAATGGAAATTTTTATTTTAATCCGTCCAGGACACATCATGTAGTATGGGTTGATCAATAATAAGCTAAAAACCCTCGACAAGCTAATCAAAAGAGTTAAGGGATGAGTGCAAGTGTTGATAAATAGTCGTTGTTGCGTCTAGATTACTAATTGAAAGAAAAGTTAGTTTAAATTACTTTAAGTAATGTAACGTTGGTGGGGAATGTTTGTTGAAATTAATTTTTCTGAGAAAAATATACATTTATTAGTGTCTAGCTAACTTTTTCTCGGTGAAATTAATTTCTCTGAGAAATATATACATTTCTCGATAAAATTTAAATTATAAGAGATATATATTCATGCTTAATGGCAAGAACCATTTTTTCTCAGTGAAATTTAAATTGATAAGACATGTATACATTTCTTGGCGATTATAATTTCATCGAGAAAAGTTTTCTGATATTATAAATAAAATAAATGAAACATAGAGGTTGTTTCTGGGTATTTTACTTGAGCAAAATTGTACACATTTTTTAACGATTTTAATTGCACCAAGAAAAGTTTCCAATATTCCAAAAACTAAGTGAAAATAAGGGTTTTTCTATTGAAGAGCACGTATAGAAAAGTCTTAGATGAGTCTCACAAAGCCAAACTTGATACAATGCAGTCTTATAGGAGTCTTGTTAGCCCAGGTGGCTTCTCAAGAGGGAAGAGAGGGGAGGGGTCACATAGGGAGAATTAAGTCATTCAAACTAAAATAAATTTGTGTATATAATAAAAATATCATGCATAAAATAAATTCAATATAAGTAGTGGTAGTCATCGCCCAATAATCTGTGCTTAGAAAATTTTTCACTATTACGCTCTAATAGTTGAAAAAATACACATAGATTTATGCTCTCTTTAGCCACGTGTAGCTCAATACACGATTTTTACACAAATCAATCTTCCCAAGAGATTGTTGCTTGATTTTTGTTGTAGTTAGACCTTTTTATCTAGATTAACAGGTTCTAGATGAACATTTCACAATTTCATAAAAGAAAGGAAAAATTACACCCTTACTTGGAGAGATGTTTCTCCTTGAAAGATTCAAGTTGCCTCCTCCATTGTAGCATGTTATAAAATGATCAAAGAGCTTGTACTATGATATATGCAATGATGATTAAAAGAGATAGAAGGTTTTTCAAAGATAAGGTTCTTTCTCTTTCTCTCTAAAGCACTTTTGGTGGAAATTTACAAGGTAAAGACTTGTGGCTTGAAGATATACCCGTAGAATTTAGGATCTCATGAAAGAAACTTTAGATCAACAAAAAAGAAGAAGAAGAAGAAGAGAGAAGGAGAAGAGAAGAAGAAGAACGTGGAAGGAGAGAGTTTGGATTAAGGGAGAAGAGGGTTGCGTCAAAAAGAAAAATGAGGGCTGGACGAATTTGTGGAAAGAGAGGAGAGTGATTCAATGCCCTACCTCTTAGCCAATACCTTTATTTATAGTTTTACAATACCCTTAGGCCTACAACTTGATAAAACAAAAGACATAAAAGGAACATATATTTACACTTCTATGCCATCTTTATGGAAAGTACCATATTTTACACATATGCCACTCCTTTGACGTGTGGGCTTCTTGTCTTGAGCTCGTGAGCTTGAGCCCATCTTCCAACATTCCCCCTCAAACTGGAGGAGAAAGGACATCATAAATACCCAGCTTGCCACATATAAACGATAGGATTTTAAATGTAACGGGTTTAGTGAGAATACCAGCTACTTGCTCTTGAGATGACACATGTTTGAGAGAGATTATTCCTGCTTGAAACTTCTCCCGTATAAAATGACAATCCACCTCAATATGTTTAGTTCTTTCATGAAAAACTGGATTTAAAGTGATATGAATAACTGCTTGATTATCACAATACAGATTTATAGACCCTTTTTTATAAAAACCTAGATCGGTAAGAAGGGTCCTGATCCATAAAAGTTCACTAACGGTATGGGTCATAGCTCTGTATTCTGCTTCGGCACTAGATCTTACAACCACATTTTGCATGTAACCAAGTTTCCCCCAACCAGAGTATAATATCCTGATGTAGATTTTCTATCATCAGGAGATCCAGCCCAATCTGTATCTGAGAAGCCTTCTATGTTGAAGTGCCCATATTTTTTATACAGCAATCCTCTTCGTAGAGCTCCTTTTAGATAACGTAATATTCTCTTTAAAGTCTGCCAGTGGGTAATTTGTGGTTTGTGCATGAATTGACTCACCACACTTACAGTATATGATATGTCTGGCCTAGTTACCATGAGATAAATCAGTTTTCCCACGAGTCTTTGATATTTGCCAATATCAATATCTTCTTCATTTGTGACACAAAATTTTACATTTGTATCCATAGGTGTGTCAACTGGTCTACAACCCTTCATTCCTGATTCTTCAAGGAGATTCAAGACATATTTCCTTTGAGATAATATTATCCCATGTTTGGATTAAAAAACTTCTATACTCAAAAAATATTTAAGCATACCAAGGTCTTTAGTCTTGAATTCCTGACATGTCATCTGCTTCACCTCTTGTATGCTCACAGCATCATCACCGGTTAAAATAATATCATCCACGTATACAGCCAATAATATTTTCCCTTTGACCGTATCTTTATAATATACGGAATGATCAACTGAGCACCGATGAAAACCAAACCGTAAGTGTTTGACTAAATTTATCAAACCAAGCCCGAGGGGACTGCTTAAGCCCATATAAAGACTTTTTTAACCGGCATACTGACTCCCCCTCAACCACATAACCAGGTGATTGAACCATATAAATTTCCTCATTGATATCACCATTTAAAAAAATATTTTTAACATTCAACTGATATACGGGCCATGAGGAGTTAGAAGCAATAGATAAGATGATGCGTACTGAATTCAATTTTGCAACAGGAGAGAAGGTCTCCTCATAATCTATCCCATAGCACTACGTATAGCCCTTAGCAACCAGTCGAGCTTTAAGACGAGTAACCGAACCATCCGAATTATGTTTCATCGAAAAAACTCATCGACAACCAACCTGTCTTTTACCTTTCGGGAGTGATGTTAAGTACCAGGTTTGGTTTTCGTATAAGGCGTGCATTTCTTCATCCATAGCCGCGTTCCATCCTGGATGTCTCTGGGCCTCTTGATACAACTGCGGAACGGAAGTAGAAGAAAGGGACGCAAGAAACTGAAAACACTCGAAAGACAAGCGATGGTGAGACATAAAATTTGAGATAGGATGCGAAGTAGTACAGGAGCGACGTTCTTTTCTTAAAACAATAGGCCGAGTATCAAATTCAGGCCCATACATAAGAGGAGAAGGACTTACCTCGGGTGGATCCGACAACTCCACAGGTGAAGGTATGGTCGGTGCATCAGGGGATGGATCCACTTCAAGATTAAACGGCACAAGCGGACAAGGAGTAGTAGAAGGACAAGTCTATCCTGGAGGAGCATCATGGGAGGAGTAGAAGGGAGTGCCCTCAAAGAAAGTCACATCCCTAGAGATAAACATCCTCCTAGGATTGTTATAGACATAACCTTTCTTGGTGCGAGAGTATCCCAAAAAAATGCACTTCATAGACCGAGGATCAAGTTTATTTTTATGTGGAGATGTAACAAGAACAAAACACGTACATCCAACCACTTTTAAAGGAAGAGAAAAAGGATATTCACTATTAAATAACACAGAGTAAGGAATTTTATGATGAAGGACTGATGAAGGTAATTTATTAATGAGAAAGCATATTGTGAGTATAGCATGAGGCCAATAGAAATAGGGTACCTTCATGGAGTAGAAGAGGCCCCGAGCAACTTCAAGAAGATGACAATTCTTCCTTTCAGCAACACCATTTTGTTGAGAAGTATAGGCACATGATGTTTGATGAATAAGCCCATTACTCTCACAAAATGATTTGAAGTCATGAGACATGTATTCTTTAGCATTATCAGATCTAAGGGTTTCAATTTTCTTCCCAAATATGTCAAGACCATAGCATGAAAATTTTTAAACAAAGGAAGAATTTCAGAACGCTCTTTAAATAGAAATAACCAAGTCACTCGAGTAAAATCATCAACAAAAATGACAAAATATTTAACTTGGAAAATATTTGAGACACATAAAGGGCCCCATACACCATAATGTATTTGCTCAAACGGAGCAGTACTTATAGATGTAAGGCAAAGAGAATGTACTCCTGACATGTTTACTTAATTGACAAACCTCACAACTGAAATTAGAAAGTCCTTTTAAAGATGGAACCAAAGAACGAAGTGAAGGGGTAGACGAATGACCAAGTCGGTTGTGCTAAAGTTGGGCCTCAGATGTAGTGGATGATAATGCAGATAATGGTGGAAGAGTGAAGTAGTACAAACCCCCCTTTTCACGGCCGCTACCAATCACCCGCTTTGTAGTGAGATCCTAAAAGACACAAGAAGACGGTGAGAAAGTGCTAGAGCAATTTAATTGTTTGGTCAATTGGCTAACCGAGAGCAAATTTAAAGGAAATTAAGGAACAAACAAAACATCTTGAAGGGGAATAGATGAAGTAAGAAAGGAGGAACCTTTGCTAAGGACCTTGGTTTGGGTACCATCAGCAATAGTAACAAATTTATGAGGATAACATGGAGATAAACACTGCAACAAGTGCTTGTTACCCGATAGATGTTCGAAGGCCCCAGAGTCAATGATCCAAGAGGAAGAGGAAGAAGAGGAAGAAAGCATACCTGAGGATATAGTAGTCGCAGCAGTAGATGATGAGGGAATAGATGATTCCATGAAGGACTTCATTTTCTGAAATGCAGCATAGTCCTCAGTCGTAAGAGTCACATTTTCGGATGATGATTCAGCCTTATCTTCATTTTTCTTAACGTTAACCGAGACTGGGTTAGTTGTGGCCCAATCAGGTTTGCCATGAAGTTTCCAGCATGATGCCACAAGGTGGTTCTGACGGCCACAATAAGTGCAAAGTTGAGACTCAGTACTGAAAGAATTCTATGACCCATTCTACCACCTCTATTTTCAGCCCCTCTCATAGTTCGACCCCCTCTCATATTTCTGCCCAGTCCTTGGGATGAGGAAGATGTTCTCCGACTGCCAGATAACATCGTTGATGGAGCATCAATAGGAAAAAGAGGGGATGGATCCGGTATCCAAAGTACTGTAGCACTAATATCATCGAAGGATGGAAGAGCTGAAGAACTTAGAAGCTGAGTTTTGGCCACCTCAAGGTATGGTTTAATATTCGATAAGTGAATGGCTGCTGCCAAAGCTTCTCTTTGTCGTTCTTAAACGGCAATATCAGTGGAATATGGCTGAGCTAGTTTTCATTCTTGAAGAAGACCTCGAAACCATGCCAAAAATTCGTGAATATTATCTTCATGTTTCGTATACAGCATGTTTTGTAAGACATCATATATTTTTTGTAATGAAGCAGTGCATGAGTAAAGTTTGGCACAAATGTCCCATATGTTCTTGGCGGTTTCCAAGTGGACCACATTGTTGGCCACCTGCTCCTCCATGCTATTAATGAGTTAACTTATCACCATGTTATCATCCTTAACCCACTTGTGGTAGGATGCATCTTCTTCATCAATCGGAGGAGGAAAGTTAACAACGTGGCTCAAGAGGTCACGAGTAATAAGAGCTCTCCGAACCGATTGTGACCAGCTCATGTAATTAGAGTGACCTCTAAGTGGAATTATAGTAATACGGAGTATATCACTCTTATTACTATTGTATCTAATCTCCATGATGAGGCAAGTAAAATATGGAGATCAAGGGAAAAGGTTGTCTTCAAAGAATAATTACTCAATGTAATTTGAAGAACTCGTAGACCAAATCAATCACCAACAAAAGAAAACAAGAACCAATTTCTTTCACAAGGGCAAACACCAAATTATCAACAAATTTGTACCTTTAGAAAGTGATAATAACATCCAGCCATCACTCAACTTCTCTGGTATTCATAAGAACAAAGAGAAGAAAGTAGATGCAACCGATTAGGCCTTAATCCAATCTCTAACACAAACAAGCAATAGACAAAAATTTAGAGAAGATTTAACGACAAACCAAGACACTGGGAAGAGATTTATCTTCAGCTCATGGGAGACTTCAACATAAAAAAAAAAAATTCAATTGTTGAAGTTAAAAAAAAAGGGAACTACAAAGGGTAAAGACTGCTCGAATTTCATCAAACATATAATGGGCATCCAACAACATAACACAAACCCATGAACAACTTAAGTAGTAGAAGATACAGCAACATGTGCTGGAATTCTACCTCAAATAAGATGGATCCCAATTACATAAAGGTAATTGAATTTCACCAATCAATCTTAATAAGATGCAAACAACAAATGATCTTGATCACTCTTGTAATTGATTTATAAGGAATCAAGATTATAACATCAATTTAGTCATAGAAATAAATCTTTACAACATATAAAGATTTATTTTGATTTGATGTGACTCAAAATTCAAGAAGTAAAGAAAAATAGTAAAAAGGAGTATGTAAATAAGAAAAGGAAACAAAAAAAACGTAAATAAGAAGAGCATGAACTTATCTCTTCATGGTTGAACTCATTTTACAACTTCTTGAATAAATTTCATAATAACTCCATGAAGTGATCCTAAACTCCTTTGCTCTGATACCATGTAGAATTTAGGATCTCATGAAAGGAACTTTAGATCAACAAGAAAGAAGAAGAACGTGGAAGGAGAGAGTTTGGATTAAGGGAGAAGAGGGTTGTGTCAAAAAGAAAAATGAGGGTTGGACGAATTTGTGGAAAGAGAGGAGAGTGTTTCAATGCCCTACCTCTTAGCCAATGCCTTTATTTATAGTTTTACAATGCCCTTAGGGATACAACTTGATAAAACAAAAGACATAAAAGGAACACATTTACACTTTTATGCCATCTTTATGGAAAGTACCATATTTTACACATATGCCACTCCTTTGACGTGTGGGCTTCTTGTCTTGAGCTCGTGGGCTTGAGCCCATCTTCCAACAATACCAATAAATCTTCTTCGTTCACGGTTTGGTGGGGTATTTATAGTTTCCCAATTGAAATTATATGTTATTTGGCCATTGGCAAAAATCGAACCGTTGATTGATCGATCACTGGTAAGTGACTGATCGATCATAACAACTACTTTTTTGTCAAACAGTGACTTATTGATCGATAGATTGATTGATCATTATGTTATCGTTGGTCCAAAAAAGTTAACTTGATCGATCATTGCCAGTGGTTGATCGATCAATCAAGATTCCCTTCGGCTGTGCAATACAAGTATGATCGATCATGCTTGAAGTCCCTTACTGGCAAGGTTCTGGCTAATTGATTGATCAATTTGGAGGGATGATCGATCATTCCATGTTAATTCTGTTTGCTTGGACCTATGATTGATCAATCGATGAGTGATGATCAATCATGCATTATAACATGAAATGGTCGTGAAAGACACATGTCATCATAGTAACCAACTTTAGTATGAAAAATAAATTTAAGTGGGAAATGCCTAATATTGAAAAAGTTAGACTAAAATTCACCTCGTTGGAGAAAGCTAGTAGTGGGTGAACAAATGAGCAAAATTTTGTTCATGAGCATGATAGGCACTTATATTTTGATAGCCAAAAATTGGAACCACATGCTTTTGTGTTTTGGTTCTCACTCAAGACATTAAAGATCTCATCCCAATGCAAAGTTAATCAATTATGCTTTCTTGTAAAATATCATGATTTGACCCTTTACATGAATTTTATATATAGTTTGATTCTATTCTTCCTTGAATTGAAACTAAGACAGAAGTATGGTTATAGTGCTTTAAAAAATATTTTGAATTTTTTAGTACAATTAAAATTTACCTACCCATGCAAATTGAATTTGACATTCAACCTCTATAGATTTGAAAAATATCTTGATCAAACAGTTAAAATCCATAATAGATCTTCACAAAGAACATTATTCCTATGTGAAGATATGAAAAATCTTATATAAGAACCTAGACTCTATCTTCCACTTTTGGAACCTATAAGTTAAATATTTTTTAACTCAAAAATAAAAAATTTCATTTGGATAAGAAATTGACATCCCCCTACAGTAATTGGAATTTAGGCATTATTGTGAATTTGTTTATGCCTTGAGACATTTTTCTTGCCCAAGCTTGTTCATGCATTATATTGACTTGAATGTTAAATGGAAATTAGATTTGAATGGCCCTATGAAGAATGGATTGCTTTTATGAAAGTGAAAATTTTGTTTGATTACGCATGTGTCAAAATTGAGACAGAGATAGGTAATACATTCTGTTGGTCCCTAGATATATTATTTCAATGCAAAGTTTGTTGTCTCACACTCTCCATGTAGAGAGCAAGGTGGAAATGCCCAAAGAGAGTACACTAGTAGAAAGGTCCAAGGAAATCATGAGATTAAATGCCTTTTTCCAGCCTTACATGATCCCAAGAGTTAAAAAGAAAATGATTGACAAGGTAAGGTCACCTTTAGTGTTGAAGAGTGAAAAGAATGATGGGTAAAATAATGAGTAGAAATGATATGTCAAGAGCTGATGAAGCTAGATTTTGAGATCATCAATTATCAATTGGAGTTTGTAGAAGAAAGAGAAAAGGAAGTCAAGAAAGAAGCCCACTCAGACAGAAGCCCCTCAAAGAGTTTGAAGATAAGGAGAAAGAAAAGGAAAATGCAGGGGTGTAGATGAATAAGATAATGAAAAAGAGACGAGCCAGCAAAAATGAAGTGGCAAGGTGAAGCAAGAGGGTATAATTGGAGGAAAAGTGAGCTCTTGAGGGGAGGATATTAGAAAAGAAAAAGAGACAAAAAAAATGAAAAGAAAATGAAGTAGCTCAAGAAGGTGAAGAAGAGCTTCAGTGCATCTTCTTCATCTGACACCATCTTCGATCTTATATCCAGGCATGGAACGACATCCTCATCTGACAGCCTCTTTTGTACTTCAGACGCAGGCGAACAAGGATGCAGTAAAGGTGACGGTAATATATTTGAAAGTATTTCAAATTTGGTAAGGTGACTTACGATGCTGTAAAGGTGACGGAAAAAAATTTCTTTCTCTTAGGTTTTCCCAACCGAAACTTTGGTTCGGCGCTGGCGACGAGGCGATGTTGGCGGTCGATGAGGTGAACGGTGGCAAATCCTGAATGAAGAGTGGGGATGGCAAAAAAATGGGGATTCGGTGGCGATGTGGTGTCTGCGAGAAACTGGCTTCAGTCGCACGTATCAACGAAGCCGAAAGAGGCCGACGGTCAATGAGACCAGTGATGGGGGAGGGACGGTCGATTGAGGAAAACTGGTCAGCATTTCGATAGGTGCTTGGATGGTGCATCGGCACTGCGTAGCTTCGGGAATCGGCTCGAATAGGAAGAGATGGGTAGATGTTGATCGACTAACAGATACGCAATTTTCATTGAAAAATGGTTTGTGTCGTTGAAGCCAAAGAATGAGCGCCGAGAGGATGACGATGCAGAAGAAGGCTCGCCGAACGGATCTTCAGCACTGATACCAAGCTGATGCAGGACGTGCGAGATTTACTGATTCTTATGGTGAAATTGGGGAATCAAGGAAGAGAAATAGAGCTGGAGAAGAAGAATTGAGAGGAAAGTAGTGAGGGAGAAGAGGAAGAACCAGAAAAGAAGCAGAGAGAAAAATCTTAATTCATCATCAATCAATCTTACTAATCTGATTCCAATCAATTATTAATAAAAAACAGTTGAAATTCACAAAAAAGATAAATCACTAATTGATGAATATCGTAAAATCAGGAAGATAAAAACAAAATAAATAAATAAATTATAAAAATATGGAATCACCGAACCACAATGTAGTGGGTCCTGGTCAGGCCCAATGCCTCCGTGTATAAACTCAGGTGACTGGTAACATTCTGGTGCCCTCACCACTCTTCTTCCTCTATTTACTCCCCCTTCGTCTCTTCTCTTTTATCCTAACCCTCTTAATCTCTCTTTTTAAACTCTTTCTTCAATTTTATGAAAATATAAGGACCTTGCACAAGTGGGTTCTTATCGGTTGATTCCTTTTGCTTCTATTTCACTATATGCTCACTCTCTTTTTATCTTTTCACTTCAGGTTTTAACTTCCAGGCATGGGCTTGACTCCTTCAGTATTTGACACTCCATTTTATCATCTTCTTTTACTCATTTTACTATTGCCGGCTTGCTTCCTTCTTAGGTAAAAAAGATTGTTATTCCTCATGTTTGGGCAAACGATGTTGCTAGGTCGTTTAGATGGTGTACTTCATGACATGAGCTGCTTGTTCACTTTTGATGTATGGGGTCATTCAAACATTCTCTTGCCACTCAATGAAATGCTATTAAAAATTCTCTTTTTGGCTTATTGAGATGGACAATAAACTTAACATACATTATTAGTACTTGATTATTTGTTATCATCAAAATTATCTCAATGGAGATCTCGGTACCAACATATTTGATATGTTGACAACATCAAGTTGGTACTTCGGATTAGTGTACCTTGATTAATTTCTGGAAAGGAGAAAAACTACATTAACTTTACGTAATTTGAATACATGAGCCTCTATTTATAATAGAGGAAACAAGTAGAATCCAATTATAATTAAACTATAGTTATCCCAACTACACCCAAATTTAAACATTAAAAGATAAGTCCTAGAACAATTGAACAACTGAACATAAATAAAACATCTTTAAATTGAGACTCTTTCATGAGGCCTCCTTCTGTAATAATTCTACCTTTGTAAGACTTCATGTTGTGAGAGTCATGTGAGACTCTTTCATACCTGCTCTTCAACACTCTCCCTCAAACTAAAGTTTATAACTTCATCTTACAATGAAAAGGATTCTTGGTCTTCAATTTTCTTTTGCTGAAAAAAAATTCTTCACAGATGCAATTCTTCATAAATGCAAAAACTTCATTTTATGTGTTCCCCCTTTGTTGAATATTTTGATCACATAAAAATTACCTCAACATGTAGAATTATTCATTGTAGACTATACTACTTTTTCTCAAACGGGGAATTTGGAAGGAGGCGCAACTACTGCATCACTCAACTTCCAATTTCATCCTCATACTTCTCTTTCTATTCTGCCCCTAAAGCTTGGAGGTAATGGCAATGATTCAAGCTTGAAAAAAATAAAATAGTTGTAGTAATGATCTCTTCCATAAATTGTTTCAAGGATAAGTATGAAACCGGACACAGACTCTTAAAAAGTAAAAATTTGGTGATAAAACATAAGTCAAAACTAACCTCAATGAATTTTGAAAACTAAAAGTAGTGATAATATTCACTAACGTGAGTAATGCCTGTGACTCACAAGATGGCGATAAAAAACTAAGGGTACCAATAAAAAAATTTCATTAGATTCAAAAACACTCATATATATTAAAAAAAAAAGATGAATCAAAACAACACACCAAAGAGTTGGTCAAGAAGGGGGTAACGAGAGTCAAAAGAAAAGGGATGGTAGGACAAAGACTAACAAGTAAAAGGTTAATGGGAAATTAAAGGAAGAGAAAATAGCCACCACTTTAATAAAAAGGAGATTGTAAGGGTAGTAATGAAATAACTGAACAAATTTGACCAAGTATAACCATTTTTTGGGAGACAACAGTTTTTTGGAGTTAACTATATGGAAGATATACAACCAAAGTAAAAAAAAAAAAACACAAAACCTAAAAACAACATTGACGTAAGATATTGCATATCTTGAATGAGCACATCATTGAGTGATTAAGTTGGACCAAAACACTCTAATTAGAAGACAAATTTGGCTAAAAAACTCAGATTTTTAGAGAAAAAGAAGCTCAAATCACATCAATGCTTGGAAAGATAATAAGAGAAGATAGGAAAAAATGAGAGATTTTCGGCAGATCTAACCTTTGGTACTTCTGATATCAATATCTTCCAAAACATAGCTCAAAATCACAAACGATTTGTTGCATAAGAAACTAGACTCAAAGATATTTAAGTTTATATCTAATTTGAAATAAAAATATTCGTTCTTGAAGCTTTTATGACCTCTGTATTCTCTTCATTTAGTAGTTGGACCTTTGTTATCACCAATGCAAATATCTCATTAAATATAGATCAGATTGACATGAAATTTTCTCCTTCTTAAACTAGACTTTATTAAGTTTCATCCAAGTGTAGTATATCTTCATGAAATATACTTCTTTTGAAAGGAATAATCTAATAGATTACGGACTCTGTAATCTGGCTGAAGTCAGTACTCTTTCTTATTTGGCCAACATGACCATTGACCCTCGCAAAATTGATATCTCCCTCTAGAAAACTCAGATTGAGAATTGCTTTGATAAGGTAGTGTTAAGGAATAGTCCCACATGGATTAGTGAGTACAAAGATCTTGAGTTTATTAATTTGGAAATAGGTTTCCTAAATTGGCTAGTCATTTTGGGATAGGCCTAGGACCCAACTTAACATGGTATCAGATCAGGTTCTCATATGTGGGCATCTACCCAAATTATCCACACGTAGAGTCACAAAAGAGGGCCTACACGTGAGAGGGAGTGTTAAGCAATAGTCCTATATGGATTTGTGAGTACAAAGATCTTGAGTTTATTAGTTGGGAAATAGGTTTCCTAAGTTGGCTAGTCATTTTGGGATGAGTCTTGAACCCAACTTAACAGGTAGAAAATAAACTTACAGATCTTTCTTTTGTCATATATGTCTCCTTATAAGTCTCGTTCTTGATGGCATAAAATGGTTCAAAGGTTAAAGTTTTTTTGCTGTTGCTCGAACTTCTCTGACAGTCTAACCTTCGTTGCTTCAAATATCGATTTCTCTTTGTAGAACTCTGATTGCCAAAATTATTTTTGGATTGGAAACTAGACTCAAAGATATTTTTGTATATAAAATAAAATATTAAAAGCTCATTATAAAGAAGCAAACATCAAGATAACAACAGATACTATGACAGGACAAAAATAAAGAAGATAGAATACGAACCTGAACTACTTGAGATAATAGATCAGAAAAGGATCACATCATCTCTATGAGCTGACCGAGTTAACTCCCAGAACATGCTTTGTACCATGTTGAATTTTTGGAAAAGTGAAAAACTTTATTAAATTTTTATAATTTGAGTGCAAGAGCTTTTATTTATAATAGAGAAAACAAGTAAAATCTAATTATAATTAAACTACCTTTATCACAGTTATACCCAAAGTTAAACACTAAAAAATAAGACCTAGAACAATTGAACGACTGAACACAAATAGAGGACTAACATAACTAAAACACTTTTAAATTGAGAATATTTTGCGAGACCGCATTCCATAATAATCCTGGCTCTATAAAACTTCATGTTGTAAGAGTCATGTGAGACTTTTCCATACCTGCTTTTCAACATACCTATTTGCATGTATTTAGTTTGTAAAATCTGCTTTAAGAGAGGCATTTGAATGGCATTAAAGAGTAAATAAGTAGTGATTGCAAATTGAGTCACGCCTTGGATTAGCGACTATTCTCACCTCAATTTGATTGAGTGAAGCAATGTGTGGCTGAAGAGGAAAGGTTGTTAAGCATATTTGTCCTTGTAGAGTGTCATAAGTCCTTATGTAGGCCGGTGGTGCTGAAAATCTCTTTCTTGGGTCTAAGTCTAGTATGCCAAGTTAGTTATTGTTGAAAATCCTTATATAGGTTTAAGCTTGTGTAGCCTAATTTAATCCCTTTGTAAAAGTGATCTAGCTCATAAAAAATAGATTTCCTAGACCTATTTTGACCCAATTTTTATAAATACAAAAATGTCTCTTTCTAGGCCTAAAGAGTAGTTTTTTGAATGTTGGATGAGCTTTCTATGTAACCAAACTAGCCCCAAACGTTGAGTACTCTTGGTCACAATGCTATCCACGTCTTCCAAGCCCTCACATACTTTTTTTGAGAATTTGTGTCATCGCCAAGGCTCCAAAGGCAAACAATTTTGAAGTCTTTCTCTTTGAGCTAAGTATTTCTATGCTTATACTTTAAAATCTATATTTACTTGGTTATCTTGTGCTAGAAGTGTGGTCCTTGTACTTTGAACCATACTATTCGTTCTAACATTTGAATTTGAAGGGGCTCTCAAATGGTTTTAACATTTGAGGACAAAAACAAAAATCCAAGTATCTATATAAACTTACTTTAACAATAATTAAATATACTTTGTCAAATACACTAAACTAATATAATTTCTCTTTAAGATCATTTAACAAATCTTAGATTATTACTTGTAGGCTATATTTTGAATCCATATATTCCGTTGAATTGTTTTGTGTATTTTCCCCTATTTGTAGAACCGATTTGAGATTTACCTCATCTTACATTTTCAAATTAAATCATTAAGTACTATTAAGATTTGTTGACTACATTGAGTTGGTACATAGGATTGAGAAGCATTTAAATTGGACTCGAGGGTAAACAACTTATCCTTGCAAATTGAGTCAAGCCTTTCAGTAGACAAGATGGTCCTCACCTAAATACTAAGAAAGGACCTTGGTGAATGTGGTTTGAATGCTTGTATATGTTAGTTTGATTGTGACACCAATTTTACAAATTGAGTGGTTGTAAATATTGTGTACACACCCAATACTAAGAAGAAGAAAAACTTTTTTTAAAAAGTGACTTCCAATGTACATATCTTATATATATGACATCAATCTCAATACTCAAAATCACGATTGAAATTAAGACAAACAGTACTTGAAACCCCACTAATCACCACGATTAATGAAGTCTACCATCCTCTTCATCATCTCTTTCGCCTTCTCGCACTCCGGATTGAAGAGATGAAACACGTGTCCCTCTCCCGTGGTCTCTAAAATCTCCACCGTCCCTTTGTACGTGCTAGATGCCAAACCATCGTGGTACTTCCGGCCCCACAGCGTCAGCGAGTCCTTCTCCGCGAGGCACACTAATACGCGCTTGCCGGCGAGCTTTGCCAACCTACTAGGCCCCGCAGCAAGTGGATTCGTCAGTAATACATCCCTCTCGGTCGAATTCGTACACACAAACTTCCAAAATATCTCCACCCATGCCCATAAGTTTGGATCCATATCAGTCGGCCCGTTTTGTTGGGGCCCCCAGAAGTAAGGATGAATTAGAACGCATCCGGCGACGTCGACGACCCCGGCCTTCAACGCCCCCTCCTCGCCGACGCGGAGAGCCAGGTCGTGGGTTAGGTTGCCCCCGGCGCTGTCACCGGCGATGAAGATCCTATTGAAGTCGCCATGATCGGTGAGCCACAGATCCGACCCGCCGCCCTCGGCGTGGGAGGCGACCCACTGGAAAGCAGCCCAGGAATCCTCGTACGCAGCGGGAAGAGGTGCTCTGGTGCAAGGCGGTAGTGAATGGAGACGGCGACGACGTTGGCGGCGGCAGCGAGGGAGCTAACGTAATCGTGGTAAGTGGGTGAGAAGGGCGTCTCGATGATGAAGCCCCCACCATGAAGGTACAATAGAACGGGAAGCTTTTTTGCCGGGTCAAGGAGCTTGGGCAGGAAGAGACGGGCGGAGACGTCAGGCGAGATGGTGACGTCTGTTGAAACCATTGGGCTAAAAAGTTCGAACCTTTTAGGAAAGCAACCCCACGGATCTTATGCAAGGACTGGCCCATCGATACAAACACAAATTCCAACACTCCCCCGCACGGGAAAACCCGTGGACAAATTCACCGGAAAAACCCGGGACAAACTCCTGGAAAAACCCATGACAAATTCACCAGAAATACCTGGGACAAAATTCGGTGGGAGCGGGACTCGAACTCGGGACCAACCTGCTCTGATACCATGTTAAAAAAACGCGGTATCACAGAAATAGCATCAGATTTAGTCTTCAGTAGATAAATCCAAGTAAATCGAGTACAATCATCAACAAGAGTTAAGAAAAAACGATGGCCAGTATAAGAGACAGTTTGATATGGTCCCCAAATATCACAGTGCACAAGATCAAAAGGAAATTTTGATAAATGATTATGAGATTCAAAAGATAGTCTACGTTGTTTAGCAAGAGGACAAATATAACAAGGATCTGCTTTGTGTAATCTAGTTACATCACAGTGCAATTGATCCTTCAAAAAATCAAGTCGCTTGAAAGAAATGTGTCCTAGCCTATTATGCCAAACATGAGCAGAAACATTGTTAACAAAAACATGAGAAGCAGAGGGCAAATGTTGAGCACGGAGGACATAGAGATCTTGAACTTTGTCACCCCTGCCAATCGTCCGCTGGGTGGGAAGATCCTGGATGACAAAACAATCAGGAAAGAAATTTACTGTAAGACCAGAAGCAATAACTAAAGCACTAACAAAGATTAAGTTGAATTTGAATTGAGGGACAAATAGTACATATTTAAGTATAAGGTGAGAATGTAATTTAATATCACCAGCAAAACGGACCAAAAAATGAGAATTATCTGGCAAAGTAACGGTAGTATGAGGAATAGCATGCAAGGAGGTAAAAACTTGAGCTTGTGAGCAAATATGTCGAGTAGCTCCGGAGTCGACAATCCAGAATGGGGTGGAAGAACTTAAAGAACATAAGGATACAGAAAAACAAGTACCTGCCAAGCAATCGGATGTAGAAGAGGCTGGAGTAGTGGTGACCGTTGCTGAGCTACTCAGTTGTGTAGAAAGCATGGATATGAGCTGCTGACATTGAGTGGGGTCCAGATTCTGAATAAAACTCCCAACAGAAGAAGAACCAGGGCGAGCATCAGCAAGGGAAACTTGATGAACAGCAGCAGGAGAATTTTGCTTGGTGTTGAATGTAGAGCCAGACGGATAGCCATGGAGCTTGAAGCAACGAGAGATGGTATAGCCAGTAGTCTTGCAGTGGGTACAGTAATACTTGTCCTTGTTTTGATTCCGAGGAGCACTGGAATTCTGAGTCCGGGAAGTATGATAAGGCGGAGGACGTGGAGCATTGTAACCTCTGTCGTTGTTGTGCCCAAATTTACTAACCTCTGTCTTATCAGATTTAACCGCAAACGCCATTGTGTCAGTGGAAGCATTCGAACCCGAGGCATGAGTAGTTCGTCGTTGTTGTTCCTCTTGGACAACCAGAGAAAAAACACGGTTAAGAGGGGGCATCGGATCCATGAAGAGCAACTGACCACGAACATGGGAGAAAGAGTCGTCAAGGCCCATTAAGAAGGACATGATATACTCCATATGGTGGTGATCATTAAGATTTATAACGCCACCGCAGGAGCATTTCCCACAAGAACAATGAGGGCGGTAGTTGCGCAGTTCTTCCCAAATGGTTTTCAATTTGGTAAAATAAGTACTAACTGAATCCTTGTCTTGACACAAGTTCATCAATTCCCGTTTGAGTTGAAAAATACGAGGGCCGTTCCGCTGTTGAAAACGATCCCTAAGATCGAGCTAAATTTCTCTGGCAGATGCAGCAAAGATAACACTCGCAGAGAGTTCCTTGGAGACGGAATTTAGGATCCAAGAGATGACCATATTGTTGTTCCCAGTCCAGGAGTTGAGTAGAATAGGATCAGCACTGGGAGGTTCAAGGATGGAGCCATCGACAAATCCGACTTTGTTCTTTACGGATAGGGCGATCAACATCGCACGGCTCCAACTGGTGTAATTTTCACCGGTAAGAAGTTGAGAGACAAGGACTTGCCCGGGGCTGTCCGAGTGGTGAATATAGTACGGATTCGATGATTCGTCAAAAACTGAACGAGCCGAACTGGTACGTAAACCAGAATCTGAAGATGAATAAGTCTCCATAGAGCACTGACCACCAATGCAACTTCAATTTTTTTTTTTTTTTTTTTTACCAGATCCGCTACCAAAGCTTTTCAAAAGAAATCAAATCCGCAGCTAGCTCGAAAAAAATCGAGCAGAAATAATCCACAGAAAACCCAAAGTGGCCACTGCCCTCAAGATTTCCAAGACTAACAGAGTCCTCTCGGCCAACCAAAGAAGCCAGAGAGATCCAAACCAGCTCGGCCAACCAGAGAAGGCCAGAAAAATAACCAGCGCACCCTCTCGGTGACGCTCTCAGCGTCGGTGACCCGCTCGGCGCCGGAAACTATACCTCGTCACGGAACCAAAGGCGACGCCCAAAATCGGCGCCCAAAAACCAGAAAACGAACGCAGGAGAGGAAATCCAACCTCTCGGCGACGGAATCCAGAGGAAAAGTAAATGGGAACGGAAGCTAACCTCTTTGCCGGGAATAACCACCGGAATCAAAACGCCGGAAATACCAGAAGAGTCTCCCAACAGAGTCCGGTCCGAACTGAGGGCGAAAACCCCTTTGTCGGAAATAATGGCAAAACCGCCGGAAAACGGTAGCCGAAAAAAAGAAATGAAGAGCCGTCGTCTGAATGAGAATCAGAAATTGCGGATCGTCCGCTCTGATACCATGTTGAAACCATTGGGCTAAAAGGTTCGAACCTTTTAGGAAAGCAACCCCACGGATCTTATGCAAGGACTGGCCCGTCGATACAAACACAAATTCCAACAACGTCCCTAGAAGAGACCCCGGATGGAGAATCGGCGGAAGCGGGAACGACGTCGTTGCCTCGGAGACGCTCTACGCGGCCGGACTTGTAGATTCGGATGAAATGTTGGAGCTCATGGGAGATCTGGGTGTCTTCTGCTCCATCCATGTTGAGTGATACAGGTAACGAGAAAAAACCGAAGAGAAGAAACGCAGAGACGATAACGGCAGACGGAAACAGATTTTTACTACAGAGGCTTTCTGATTCTTCTTCGCCACTCTCTTCCACTTTCTTTTCTGTCACTTTCTAATCGAGAGATCGACGGCCGGACCAGATTATTCGGTGACCTAACATAATATCTTTCTAGTATTTCAAACTTTTCGATTTTTCTTGAGGTCTTATCCGATAATAAAAGCTATTTAGTAAGAAATATGTGATTATCTCGATCAATGGCTCAGCTTTTTTGCATGTTTCTCACCGAACAGCTTTCATATTAGATCTACATTTAATTTATTTTTAGTTATTTATTAATTAAAAAATTAAAAATTATTTTTACTTTATGAATAGAATAGTTGAATAAAATTATCTAATAAAAAAATTAAATCTATTAGAGTAATTTTATATGATTAAATACCCTCTTTTTTATTTATATAAATTCATGATATTTAATACTATATTTGATTTCTAATTTAAGAGTGAGAATTTAGATATTACAAAACTAACAATTTGATTAAGTATTTGGATATTATAAAAGTAAGTGTTTTTTTAATCATTCTAATTTATATATTTAATTAAATAAATAACTTTAATTTAAAATTTAAAAGTATTTACTAATTTTTAAATTTTAATTTTTTAGTTAAATAAAACTATCTTATAAATTTAAATTTATTAAATTAATTTTATATAATAAAATATCCTCTTTTTTATTTATATAATATTTTAAAAATATTATATTTAATAACTATTTTAAAAGTGAAAATTTAGATATTATAAAAGTAAGAATTTGATTAAAAATTGGATACAAAAGTAAGGATTTGTTTAATCACTTTATTTATATATATATATAATTAAATAAATAATCTTAATTTATAAATTTTTAAAACAAGTTAAAATATATTTTAGTTTAGTTAAATAAAAATATCTTATAAAATTAAATCTATAAATATTTACAATAAAATACCCACTTATTTATTTATTTATATAAATTTAAGATATTATATTTAATTATTATTTTAAGAGTAAAAACTTAGATATTAAAAATTAACGATTTGATTAAGCATTTGGATATCATGACCAACTTGGATTGGTACACTTATTGGTTGGGCCCTCCTCCTTTCTTTTGGCCTTTCATCTATTAATAGAGCGACAGTAAGAAATGTACAAACCCACCAGACATTCGACCCCACGTCAACTGGTTAAAAGGATGCTCCAAGTTTCCTTTGGTTAACAACACGCCCCAACCAGGCTGAGGTTAAACGCATTTACCGCTGGAACAAGAAACCATATCACTGATTCCGCCATTAAAAGCCCTCCGCGCCACCCATGCCTTTCCTACTTCTAAACCCTTATTCGCAGATCGGTCCTACTCCTCTCCTCGGTCGCTCAGGATCCACCACCAGCGTCGACGGAAACGAGAATGTCATCTAATCTTTTCGAGGCCACGACCTGACCTGATTTCCGTGGCGCTGGTTGGGAAGACAGGAATGGAGGTGGAACGGATGAAGCAGCTGAATCTCCTCGGCCTGAGAACATTAACCTCCCGTGTGGCCCTCGTGGGTGGAAACCACACCGCTGCCAGGTTTTGTACTCGCTAGCGATTCATCTCCTCGTGTAGCCTCTCTCTCTCTTTCTCCCCCCCCCATCTTTTCCCTGCTTTCTTTAGGGCATCTGTTTAGGTGGTATTAGGATCTGTTTTTCTGCTTTCTCCATTAATAAGAGAGACAAGGATACAGAAGAGAATTTGGTTCAATGGCGGTTCTTTCGGCCTTTGCTCAGGCCAGTAATAAACACAAAACGCTTGTGGGCGGAATTGTTGACGCGTCTGATTCCGAGAATCAGCTCGTGATAAAGCTTCCCAATGCCCGAGTTTTGAGGGTTATTACCCGATCTGTCCTACTGGCCGTGATGATTTTGGCTTTCCCCTGGGTGGGATCAATTCTTGGATCGTTGTCCGATTCCAATTACGACAATGACGATTCTCGGTGGATCGACGATACCTCCTCCTTGCCGGAGCTTTTCCAGGACTTGAGGAACAATGGGCAACTGAAGCCTGGAGATAAGGCGCTTTTCATCGGTGGAGCACCGAGCGTTTTCGAATTGAGCGCAATAGGGCTGGAGATGGATCTGAATTTTGTCTCCCAGTTCGACGTGGAGCGACAACGCTCCGTCCCGGACGAGACATTGGACTTGACTTACTCCGTCGGATTCGGCGACAGTGACTTCATCATCCGGACGTTAAAAACCGGCGGCCTCGCGGTCATTCGTCTCGCTCACGACCCAACCAAAGCCTTCCGGGTCCCGCCCAATTTCAGCATCGTCTACGTCCGCCGTTTCGACGCCACAATCGTGGGTATAAAAAAGATAGCCTCGAGGCGGGTCAGCACAGTGACCCGATCCACAGCAGCCCGGCGGCTCTTCAACTTCGACCCAGCCTCCAAGAAGGAGGCTCTGAAGCAGCTGGAAGACGCGCTGCTAGAGCCGCCGCGCTCCTCCTCCTCCAAGGAATCAAAACTCCACCTTCGAAGGATCAAGTACCTGCCGGAGCTGACGGGAGTGTCCCTAGACGAGTACCCACGGCGGGTATTCATCGGCGTGGGGTCGAGCAGCGACGGGTGGTTCGAGCGCAACTACCCTGTAATGAACCGGGACTTCGAGAAGTACAAGGTGAAGACGGTGGCGGAAGGCGGGCCCCTGGGGATGTCGGAGTGGTTGCAGAGGAACGTCCGGGAGGAGGAGTATGTGGTGATGCAAGCGGAGGCGGAAGTGGTGGAGGAGATGGTGAAGAGCAAGGCGATATCGCTGGTGGACGAGCTGTTCCTGGAGTGCGAGCACCAGGGGCAGAAAGGCAAGAGGAAGACGAAGAGCAGGAGGGCATACTGGGAATGCTTGGCCCTGTATGGGAAGCTGAGGGATGAAGGGGTGGCTGTCCACCAATGGTGGGGATGATCTCCTTCTTTATCCTTGTTTCTATCCATTTGTGTGATTGATTTGTTTGAATCATCTCTTTCTGTATCCTTGTTTCCATCCATTTGAGTGAGTGATTTGTGAAGCCTTTTTTTTTTTTTCGTTTTGTTTGTAGTATTTGATGAACTGCACCTTGACCTCACTGCCTCCCAAGTGTTTTAGTGGCTTTCGAGTGTTTTTTTTTTTTTTTTTTTTTTTTTTATATTGGGGTTTCTATCCCTAGTGTTGTATAATTATCAAGTTTTCTTGATCTTTGCTCTTTTTATAATTTTATAATAATTTATTGAGTAACAATGTGCCTACCAATTTTTATATTAACACTTCTGTTTCCAAATTATTAGCACAATTTAAAACCTAATCCATTAAGTGAACCAGTCGTTTGAGTTCTTGATCATGTGATTTGCTGGTATTTTTAGTTGGTTTTTGTGTTCTTTGAACTGAAGTAATTGAAGGTTGGAGACAATCTCTTTTTTGTCTTTGCAAGTGGGTTGTTTGGATGAGCCCTGTGACTCATATTCCACGCTTTTGGACTTGAATCACATTGTTGTTGTCGCAAAGCCCACCTTCAGTCCCCGAACGGAGGCGGACTAACCGCTCCTTTTCTCTCATTCCATCAAGTTAGACAAAAAAATATTCATTATTAACACGTTTCGACATTCCGGGTCCGGTTAAAGAAGAATTTGACCGGAACCCGAACCGCCAAACTACAGCATCCATTTTCCAAAGCGCCTCCCCTCAAAAGAAAGAAAAACTCAACGTACAGAAAAATACAATACAATTATCGGACGATATCCTTTTCTTTTGTATCGCCGATACTAATTTTAAGCTAATACAAACGACAAAAGGGAGAAGAAAGAAGCAAGAGAGCCGAAGTATGTGACTCAGTTGCAGAGCTCACGGGCGATCCCCACTCGCGAGTTGGGTATATCGAACAGAAACCTCAGGTTCTGCTGCTGCAAATTAGCAATCACATTCACAACCGAGTTGACGTTGTTGGGCGCTGCCGCCATGGCCAGGCACGCCAAGGAGGTGGCGCTGCTGTGGATGAGCGTGTTTTCCATCGGCAGCGTCAGGTTCAACCCCTCGAAGTGGAGTGTCACCGTCGGAGCCGCCGGGTTCAACTCTGAGTCGAAACAGCTGTCGAAAGAACCGAGGGAGGAGATGCTCCCGTTCAACCCGCTCCTGTAGGTATCCCTCAGGGCTGCGTAAATCGCCGGCACGAACCTGGTGATCATTGTTCCGGAATCAAGGATGGTGCCGGCGCCGGTCGCCGGGTTGAAGGCGAACGAATCGGGTGGGACGATGACGTACTTCTTGTTCACGCTTATAGCCGTCAAGTTCACGTAGTAGAGAGATGGACGATGAGGGTTTTGGAGCAGAGGTGTGGTCCGGATCCCCTTGGGCTGACCGACCGGGCCGATTTTCAGCGAACCGGAGAAGTAGTACGATTTAAAGCTGGGTAAGCAGTAAGAGAAAGTGGACTTGTACAGCGAAGCGGTTTGGGAAATTAAAGACATTGACCCACGACCGAGACCCAACAACCCTTGAGGCGGAATCGACCCGCCGGAGATTGAGTCTATGCAACCGAAGGGAAACTTGGGTACAACGTCACGGCCAAGAGAGAGCGAATCCAGAACCAGGTTCGCGAAGAAGGAGGAATCTCCGCCGTAGGATTGGTTAAAAAGGCAGGGCCCATCGACCGTCGTGCAAGCCTGACCGCGGACTTGGGCACACTCGGAGACGCTGCAGTCCAAGCCCAGGAAGGTGGTGGACAGCTGCGGGGAAAAGACGGTTTTGGAGCAACCGGTGCAGGCGGTGCAAGGAACGAAGGCGGTGTCGCTGCTGGTGTCCATAACCATGTACATTTGCTGACCCGGAGTACCAACTTTGACCCGAACCACGTAATTACCCGTCTGGATGATCTGCTGCCCTGATCCGATCGAGACGTAGACTTTTTCAGTGAGGAGATAAGCCAACCGAGCCGGGTCTCTTTTGGCCATGGAGATGACGGTGTCCATAACCGGGGCCGGGGAGGGAGGAGCGAAGGGAGAGCATTTACTGTAGATGTGTAAGATGGATAAATCCGAGGCGTCGGATGGGCAAGGATCGAAGGCATTCGAGGTGGCGAAGATGAAGAGGAAGAGGAAGAGGAAGAGGAAGAGAATTGGAGTGGCGAACGCCATTGCCGTGGCCCCGTGATTTCTCTGACGAATTGCTCAATCAATCTCCCCTGCGTTATATACGCGAAGGGAGAAGAATGAAGTTACGAAAATAGCCCCTCGTAGAATTCACTCCCAAAAATGACGAACGTGGCGGTAACTCAATTAAAATTCTGGGATATGTTTGTCATTTGGTGGGTTATGTGTGCAGTGCATTTCCCCTCCTTTTAAGTTGGATAGAGACGTGAGGTGGACCCCGCCGGGCCTATCACATATCTGCATGGTTTAGAGTTTAGACTTTAAGATTGATTCGAGTCGGGGAAAATTCACGTGACTCTCAAGTGGGCCCTCCTCAGGTGCGACAAATCACCGTCGACTGCACATTTTAATAATTTGTTTTACTAGATAGAAATTAAAAAATATAATACATGAGGGGCAATGTCGTAAATAAAATAACAAAAAGTGGGCCCTCTTCTACTGGAACCTACATCTCCGTGTATTATTGGGGGCGTCAGGAACAAATCTGATTGGAGGGGCATACCTGTCTCGGGTTCATATGAAGAATATAAAAGTAAAGAAGCCAAGATTTTCCCAAATCCCCAAACTCATGCCGCGGATAGAGGCCGGGAAGTGGGAATGTTGCTCCATTTTCTTTATCCAACAAGTTGGTGAAAAGTCATCCTTGCCCTAATTACATGTGTACCATTATTATCTTATATTTTAATATGATATGATGATTTAATCAATTTCAGCGTTTTTGTCCATACAATCTATTTGCCCGGGGGAGGGGGGTTTGCCCTGCTTCACTGGAGTACTTTGTCCGTAGCACGCTTCCAGCAATCCAAATTCGAAAGACTGTCGGTCACGGGGAAGGTAAACACCCGTTCTTTGGATTTTCTCTCTTCTGATCGCCAGCCCACACCCGGTCCCTCCCAACTTAAATTCCGAAAATGCCCTTACCCCCCCAATTGGTCCATTTAATTTTTTCGCTACGCGAACCAGTTGAAATTTCAGAAGCTCAATCTGCTGGAGTTGGATGATAAGTCTCTGCAGAATATCTTCTTCTCTCGTTTTGGATAGGATCCTCAGACAAAATGGGTTCACGGGCTGGACTGAAAATTATTTGGTGGGAATCTCTTTTTGACGTCACGAGGAAAGTTCACAGTATCGGCCATTCAAGTTTCAGCTCTCTGTTTGGTAGTGAGATTTCGATCTTTATTTGCAGGGAGAAGATACTTCTGCGCTGCATGGATCTTTAATTGACTGAAACAACTTCAGACACTTAATGGCCACTATTTCGGAAGAATCCGAGTGGGAAACATAGAAGAGATGTGGATAAGAAAAGTTTTTTCAAAGAAGTCAGAACTACAGAAATCGTATCGTTTGCAGTTCAGTGATCTGTGTAATTTTCCTGGAAGGTTTCTGAAATTTTGGCCCGGATGAAACACCCCCGAGTTCGTTGCATGTGACAGGTCACACAGACACGGGTTTAGTCTCCATTAAGGTCGGAAGGCAGGTCGTGAAGAGATGCCGGCCGTAAAAAGCAAACGGATCTTCTGGTTTCCTCCTGAGAAGACAGAGGAACCCTCCATGTGAGTATTCAGAGTCATCACTCTCAATAAATGATTGGACTATTTCAGTAGGATCCCTAATCTTGCTGCAAAGAGCAACAGAATCGCATCCACTTTTACAACTGTGCAATTGAATTCTAATAAGGGAGAGATGTGGTACCAAAATTTCGAATCCTGCAACGTTCAAATGTACTCAATAGCACCGAGTGTTCTTTCCTATCATCTACTAGGCAATTTGATCATTACCATAGTTCCCAAGTTCAGAAATTAATCTATTTGGAGATAATCAAACAATAAGTTTACTATTCCATTTGGCAAAAATGATGACAAATGGAATAAACAACAAGAACCAACACCTCTTCAAACAATTTCAGAGCTACAGCCTGAAGCAAGTAAACCATCACTCTATTGACTACTAACTTACACAGACCCTGAAAATTTACACGGGATCGTTCACGGGCAATGAACGATAAATACTTGAGCAACAAATTGGACCAACAAACAAGACCAAGTTGTCCATCAAAGAAAACAAGGAACAGCTCAACCCCTTCAAAACTGTCTTGGAATCTTTATTCACAGAAGATTAGAGTTTTTATTTTGTCATATTAAATTTAACAAATGGAAGGAAATTTTCACATTCTCACTCCACACCAATACGTTAACATCTGCTACTAAAGAAACATTGTTGTCTGAGCATACCACTCTTGAAGAGGAATCAATGTGTCAAAAGTATATGACAACCATGACGAACAGAGGAACATTGACGGACAAGATACATCAGACAGCCTCCTTAACCACCATCACTGGGCATTGAACATGATTGATGCAATAGTTGCTAACACTACCCAAAAACATCCTGTGATCACACACAAAATCCATATTTTTGTAATATCATATAAATAAGATATAAAGTTTCTGAGAAACGAAACAAGTCTACAGATACAGGTGCCAACGCTCTATTTCCAGATAAAAAATCCCCCTCAATTGTCATGCAGTTTCCATTTCCAACCTCCTGAAAATGTTAGTATCTTGGAGAAGATCATACGCTTTCTCAGAAATCAACCAAGCATTTTCATGATTAAATGCATTGCCTATGACTTGGAATGGCAACAGGGCAAGTCAAATTGGGCAACCAGCTCACCCCATCCCCGATCCTGCAGAGCTAGGATAAGGTCCGGTAGTGAGTCCCCTCTCTTCCTTTTTCTCTGTTTGTAAGAGAGAGGAGGGGGGATCCACTTCCTCTCCTTCTCCTTGTGCAGAGAGAGGGAGAAAGCCCCTCACCTTTCAGCACAAAGCCTGTACAAATAGTCAGAGGCCCCCTCACAGGGATGGGGCAACGAAGGAGATGGGGACCATTGTCGTGGAGTGGGAACAGGATTGCGAGGCAGGACAGGGTTATTCTAACCCACTCTGCTGTCGTCAATGATGGAGACACAACCTTTAGATAAGCAAGAAATCTGCATCAAATTGTATCTTTACTTCTTTAGTTGGTTCTGCAATAGTTAATTTGTTCAAGACTATAGGTCAAAACGCCAAACATAAGTAGATTGAATTTCACAATACAGGTTATGCAGCTCTCCTAATGGAAAGCACCAAGTACTTGAAAGAAAGGTCAAAACTAAGTAGTTCGAGAATGAGATAAGTGATTTACTAGCAGCTTATTTATTATCAGACATTTACCATATTATACATGTCTCATTCTCCTTCCCACATTTTTTTAAGAAAATCTTTAACATCTAGTCATTGGAAAATATTAGTGCCAGTTCCCATATAGATCTGGTATAGATGTCCCACTGCTTCCACATACCCTTCAAAACTGAAAATATAACTGGATAATATCTTTCTATTATATTTTCCACATTGTATGTTATCTACATCTTCAGAGAACTTCACGTAGTGATTAAATCAACCAGCCAATCAACAGAACAATAAACATGACCAACTCTTTCTGAGTTAACATAGTTAGTTGGTTAATCCATCTCAGGCATGGGTAAGCCTCAAGTATTTTATTTTGTTGTGATCTAAACCACAAACTTGTCAGACTCCAAGCACAAAATGTTAATAAAGGATTTCAGGATGTCCATGGCTACTTTCACATTTAATATATGCTCCAGTAACTTCATAATTGACTACTAAGATAGATCCCTAATTTAAAAAATAAAAACTCAAACTTCTTTGTCCGGTATTCTCCTACAGTCAGAAGCATTTATTGTGCTCAGATACAATGAACTACTTGTTTTTTTGTTTTTTTTTTGCTTTTTTGGGAAAAGTTTGTTAAATCAATGAACACCAGTGACACTTGAATACAACATCTCCCATGAAAGGACAACCAGATGCAACCAGTGAACAAAGCTAAACATGCTGCAACCTCTTTCACCAATCTATCATGTTTAGCCTTCACTTCCCACTACCTAGACCTACCATCATCCTCCCAGGTTTCAGGTACATAGCAGAACCCTGAAGCAGCACTAGATTAGAGAAAGTGTGACAAAGGAAGTTCACAAAGCATGTCTAAGTATATATATTTGACGAAAACAGATCTCATCAAGCTCAGCAAAAACAGACCCCATCAATCTCAGTGAAACTACATTGTAAACAAACTATCGCATAGTTCTTGAAAACAAGGAAAAGTTGTTCAACACTAGCACAATCTACTTGCAGTACTACTGCTACTTTGAATTTCACCTGTGAAAATTCAGAATTAATATACTAGCTGGACAGAGTCAGAATCCCCAAAGTACAGGCATAAGATGGAGCTATGTGCTGTCTAACAGTATATTCAATAAGAAAATATACTGATGATCATCCAAATTCCTAACTAGAAGTATAAGTTGATTAACTGTTTAACCTATCCCAACTTTAGTCCTTGGCAGACAAACAGACTACCAAATTATCAGAGGAGTGGCATGGTTGGGGTCTATCAAACTAGATAGAGAAGTAAGACCCTTGCTACAGAGTTGGGCAATGCAGATAAAAGAAATATGTTATATATATAGGGCCAACATCAACAGAAGGAACGAAAGGGGATCCCAGTTACCAGTATCCAGAACTCAGACTTCAGAACATATACCGAGAACATTTTAAGAGGGATGAATCAGCAAAACTGAGAATATTTGAGCAAGTAAAGGGTTCATACACCTCAATATCTGGACTTTGCCAATTCAAACTAAGTCCACAGAATTCATATCAATGAAAATCAGCCATAGGCACTACTCTACCCTCAGTCTAATTAGGTGTTATAGTCTGCAACAATCAGCATCAACAAGTTGGTGCGTCTATGCCACAAGGCTAGTTGGCTTGTGGAAAACAATTCCATGATACCTAGTCTGCTGGCCTCCAGTCACATAGATTACTCAACATAGCAGAAGTTTGGTATTAACAAAGCCAATAAATTTGCTCCAATACGATCAACTAGCACTACCCACCATAGAAATACTCCACTCTTCAAAAAGCATCCTATGTAAAATCAGAGGAAGGTCGATCGATCTCAAGGAGATACTTGAAATCCTAATGTTGGGCTACTCGAGCAGCTATTTTATTACTTCGATAACATATTCAACGTGACAAAGGTCCAGGGACATTCCTAACGTTAACAAAAGTAAGTATAAGCAGCAGCAGTTCAATTATAAACCCCCAGAAAGAAGGGTGGCAATTAGTAAGAATCGAACGATTTCCACTGATAATCTCATGATTTAAAATTTTATGCTAAATCAAGCAATTGAGCAAGGGCATTACGTAACAGACAATCAGAACCGCTAAATCACCTTTTGATTGCTCCAACATTGCGACAGCCCATCACTAGAAGATCCGCCTGCAACTTGTCTGTTACATCACAAATCACCTCCTTTGGATCGCCGACCACCACACGAGTTTTCACAGGCACCTGAACATTCAACCAACCCATAAGCCTGCATTTCTGGTAAAAACACCAAAACATGAACTAAGATATTTAAAATAAAATTACGTTCTTCTCAGCACAAATCTCCAGAGCATGGTCCATGATCGCCTCTGTGATGCGCTTCTGGTGCGCCTCGATTGCCGCGGTAAAAGCAGGCACCTCCACATTACCTGCATCCATTTGCTCGAGTAAATAAATGAAAACATAACCAACAAAATCCAAGCCCTAAATAGGGGAGAAGCCGAAAAGCGAAGAAAATCCTAACAGATGTCGAATTCTTACTAGGCCCACCGAAGGGGATCGCGGCGGGGCTGAGGCCAGCAGCGATGGTCGGCGGAGGCTGAGCGTGAAGAATCAGGAAATTGCCGTTTTCAGAATTCACGACCTGGGAACGGAGATTCAGGTTCTGCAAGGCCCAACGGAGGGCGTTCATGCTCTCCTCGCTGCCATCGACGGCCACCACAACGCACCTGAGCTTTCCAACCATTGTGCTGCGTGGAGAAACGGGAGAGAAGACGGAATTGCGGAGATCGTCGGTGAATCGATGCGATGAGACTACTTCCGTCAACGGATTCAGTGAAACGCGGCAGCCTGCCCAGAGGCGAAGAGCCAGAAGCTGGGAAAGAGCGAGTGCAACAGCCTGAGAGCCGACTGGAGCCGCGCATTACAAGCTGCCCGGAGCACCTGAGAAGTTTGACCAGCGCCAACGTTTAAGCTAAAACTATTAAAAATGAAGCGATCCCTGACCGTTAGTTATGTAAATTGAAAAAAATATATGTTAACATAGCAGAAAGAAATCAAGAAATTCAATACTAACCTTCAGCAATAACAATAAATCCAAAAAGATCTTCTTCATGTCAAATTATTGAGCATCTCTCTCAATCTCCAAGCATCTTCTCTAGTTCCTAGAGCGTCTTCTAAATCATGAGTAACAGATAATAATGGTTGTAGTAACAGATAATAAGGGAAGACAAGTTAATGCACTAAATACACTAAAAAGTCATTATAAAAGGAAAAAAAAAAAACTATGGTGTTATCAAAAGGCAAGAAAATGTTAATGTCATGAGATTAAAGCATCAACGACATGCATTAAAATGGCTTGGTCAAGCATTAAAATGTAACTCATCATAATTAGGGGCGGTATCGAGTCAGCCAAACTCGAATTTGCAAATGTTTGAGTTTGGCTTGATCTGAATACCTTGAACTTGAGCTCCAGTCCAAAATTTTAACTGAGTTTTAGCTCCAACCCACATTTAAAACTTAAAAAATAAAAATAATTATAAAATTAAATAAAAATAATATTATGATGATTTTGGTACCATTAAACTGTAAGGTATCATAGAGGAATCCAAGATTGTACAATGTAGCATACTAATGTATAATAACTAGCTTAATAAACCTAAAATAAAGAGAAAACACACCTATCAATAGTGTTTATTCCATTGGCAAACAACAATATTAGATATTGAGGGACCCAAAAGGGTTGAACGATCCGTTTATCTTTGAGGTTTGAGGTAAATAAGAGCAACTATCAACCAACTAAAAAGGGAATTGACGAGTCTAATTAGAGTGAAAGGTATTTTCGTTAAAAAAATGCAAACAAGTCGGCTCATGATCTAGCATAAATTTTTGGCTTTTTATACTTAACAAACATTATTTCAAGTTTGAACTCGAACTGAGTTCAAGCAAAAACTAAAATTGAGCGGAGTTTTTTTCAAACCGAACTCAAATGGTTGGCAAGTCAGTTTGGCTTGGTGTTACCCTTAATCATAATTGTAAAGGCTCTATCATACAAAATAAAAAGGATTAAATGTAAAGAAGGGGTTATGGGGTCTTAATCTTTTTTCTTCTTGCTACTTTATAAAAAGTAACTCATCATAATTATAAAAGGCCTCATATGGAAAATAGCATTTAAGTAGCATTTTCTCTCTACCTATTAGTGAAGCTACCTAAATTAGCATTGAAGTAGTCATCTCAATTTAATAGCATTTTCAATTCAAGAATAGATTTTTTGTAAAAGTAACAAAAGAAAAAATCCCACTATATTCTGAAAATAAAAAAAAATAAAAAAAGAAGAAGCTAAACCCCTTCATGTATACTCTTGCATGCTAACATGCGAGAAAATAAGGGATTTGAGTTACATTTTCCACTTTGTGCATGATGAAATTTTGTGTTTGGTAGATGTGGTTAGAATCATTCTTGCAAATGAACCCAATAAAATGTCTAGCTCAAATAAGCAAGACAACATCATAAATGGAAAAAAAATAGGGCAAGGGGTGCTTAGCTCACTCCAATTTGTTTCATTACACAAATCTCATAGCCCTCTTCTTGTCTTGCTTGTAGAATGAAAAGGGGAAGAAACATGAGCCTAAATTTTCTCTCTTCTCTAGGATCTTCTGATTTTAAAGTTTCAATTGAATATGGTTCAACCCAGTTGGTTCTAATTTATAAAAACTTGAGAAAATCACAAGTAAACTAGAGAGAGAGAGAGAGATGCATCTTGTAAAAATCACCTTATTTACAAGCTTAATTTCCTGTTGATTTCACTATATTCATGATTTTTTATTATTTTTTATTTAAATTTTAAAAGAAAGGTTAAATTTAATATCAACCATGAATACACAAGAAATGAAAGAAAGAAAAAAAAGGAACAACTAGAAAATTATAGCTATTAAAATTACATTTATGGGAAATAAATATCTTTCTATATCCCAATGTGTAAGGCATCATAAAGAGTGAAAAAAGAGTGATAGGTTAAATTGAAAAACTTGGGTTTCTTAGAAAGCACAAACTCCTCCATCAATGTGGTCTTTGGATACCACTTTTTGGCCATTCTTATCATCTTCACTTAAATTGGCATTAAAGTTCACATGGTGTTTAGTTGTATTTGGAGGCAAATTTTAGGTGAAAACTATCAAGCTTGAGTCAAGCCCAAACCCGGTCCTCTTTGGAAAATGCTTCGCTGAGTTAGGTGTGGATGTGCATCGGATCCCAATATCGGCAAGTACAGACCCTAACCGGTACTCTTTGCTTAATAATTACTTCTTGTACCGCCACCCTTAAAAGCTTTGCTCTTTCCATGTAACGAGTCGGATTGACTCGACCCAGTCCGATGATCCGATCCGTGACATTTTGGCCTAAATGATCCCGTGAGTCGGATTTTCTTGTCCGGAGTCTCATACCCGCCAAATTAAGGTACAAGCAGGTGTCGTTTCATTCCTGACTTGTCACTCGTCCCGCCCAGAAACGGTTAAAAAAAAAAAACTGGTTAACGAGGAACCCGGGTTAGAAAGTTACTGAAGACTGAAGAAATCGTTGGGCTCATTAATTTGACGACCAGGGACTTGAGCCGGAGAGAGTACGACTTCGACATGACTAAAACACACCGCCATTTGTGGCGCCGGGAAATTGTCCAACGGACAGATAACGTAAAAGCCTGGCCGGGTTCAGGCACGGTCTGTCGCCGAGTTGTACCGGCTCAGCCGGTCACCCCTGTGAATATTAAATAATAAAGCATATATCATAACTAGCTGTTTCCCTTGATTCGGATCCGGACAAACGTTCTTTTTTTTTTTTTTTCTCTCACCAAATGCTTCCTATTATTTGTCCTTTGCGTTCGTACATTGTGGGCCCGGTCTGAAAGCGACTCGCACGGCAGTAAGGAAGCTGGTTCGGAAGGTTGACTCGGGTCGTCAGGTCTACCTTGAGCTCATCTTCTCCGTCCAGCAGTCAGCCGACAGGCGACACCCAATAATCTATTAATTTCATGGACCTAGACCGGGTCCGCCGGTCCAGATAATCACTAAAAATTACGACGGCCCAACGTAGAAGGATGGGACCCACAAAAGCCAACGGGTCAATATGCTGCATGTGGCACCACGTCATTGTACGTGGTCCAGGGAATCTTCAGATGGCGAAGAGTTCACGCTTTCCAACCCCTTCCAAAAATCCGAAATTCCTTACCCCCGCTTCACCTCTCCCGTGTCTGTCCAAGTTCTTACACGGCCTAACCCATAATTAATTTCTTTTCTTTTGATTAATTAATCTCTGGAATAACGTTAGAGAGAGATAGAGGGGAGAGTGGGTTTTCTCTCTCTCTCTCTCTCTCTCTCTCTAAAACAAGCACCATCGGAAGAAAGAAAAAAAAGTACAAACCCGCCCGCTTTTAGTTTTTTGGCCAATTTCTCTTTCCCACTCCCAAATGCCATCATTTCACCCTTCACTCGCTTCTCACTCCTCCAACAGAAGAAATTCCCCCCCTGTTCCCGTTTCTCCTTCACCCCTCCCTCGCTCATCACCACCGTTATCATCACCATCATCATCATTATCAGTGTTGTCTTCCTCTTCTCTGCGGTGTTATTCGTCGTCATCGTCGGATATGGAGTCGAGGAGCGGGAGCGTCGGCTGCTGAAACCCCCTCCCCCTCTCCCTCCTAGGAATTCTATGTGTACCGCCGCGGGCGAATTTGGGTTTTTTCTTTGTGAATGCATTTGGGGGGTAGGATAAATGCCCTTGTACGGGGATCTGGGCTTTAGCGCCTCCCTCCTTTTCGTTTTCGTGTTTCTGGTCGCCGGCTTTGTTGTCCGGCGGAAATGGAGGAAGGCCGCCGCGAGGAGGGAGGAGATCGTGCGCCTCCTCGTTCTTGCCTCTGAGGAGTCGGCGAGAGCTGAGCTTGAGGCGGCCAAGGAGTACATAGAAGCGACTACCGTCGTGCGGCACCAGTGCGCAGTTTGTTACAGCCCCACCACCACAAGGTGCTCCCGATGCAAGGCCGTCCGCTACTGGTGAGTAAATTTTCAGCAAAATTTTTCCCTTTTTTTAATTACCGTATTTATGTTAAATTTTATGTATTCTTGTTTACGATTATGGTATGAGTTGGGGGGAAATAGATGAATTTGCATGGGGTTGAAATGATCGAAACAGCTATTTTCCGTTGGGTAGTTCTTGTGACACTATTTACTTTGAATTGCCGTAGGTTATTTATTGTTACAATGATGTTAACATTTCACAAGTTTGTGTGGAAAAGCTAATAATTTGTTAGCAGGGGTTCTGAGCAGAGTGTACTGTGTGGAGATTAAAAGAAATTTTATTTTGTTTATTTCGTTCATAATTTTAGTGAGAAGGGGTTGAGATCATTGTGTACTACTGTATGGGGATAAGAAGGAAATTGAGTTGGGTTGATCTCCTACATAACTTTAAACACCAAAATTGAATCTTGTACAAGTGTTAAATTGATTCCACCTAGTTCATTAAAACCAGAGAAATTACCTCTTTGAGAACTAATTGTCATTAGCTCAACACGTTTTGACAAAGATAGCTGCATAATCAACAAATGCAAAGAAAGTATTTGTATGAAATCTACCTTTTGATGCTGTTTTACTTACTTTTGAAAATAAAAGATTTAAGTAAGGCAATTTTGCTTCTGTTCCCATTTCTATGTATAAAGGGTTTGATTGCAGACTGTCGCAATCTTTTCAAATACTTTTTTTTTTTTCTCTACTTGCAAACTGTGTTTGAGAAGTGTGGAGTGAAAACCAATTAAAATGTCACTTGAGGCATCTATCTTTCTAATAAACAGATCAGGTGATGCCTTACGCTGGATGGGCCTATAACCAGATTTAATTGTTTTGTCTATTTCTCTATGGTTTGAAGTTTGTTTCTCTTTCTTTTTGTTTTTTATCTTTATGGAAGGCTTAAGTAGTACAGCCAATCGAAGAATAATTCTTAGTCTTTTGTACTCTTGTATTTGAGCTTGGCCCTAGCTTTCAAATTCAGGATGATTAACTTGCTTAAGAAGCTCAGTTCAGTTTAGGTTCAGATAAAGAGTGAAGGGACCTTGAAATTATTTTCAGGTTCGGGATGAGCTTGAGCTGAGCCTGTACAATGGGAAGCTCAGCTAAGCTTTTCAGGCATGCTTGTTCCCTATGTGTTAAATATCTGTTTTTTCAGTCCTGAATATAATTTTTCAATTTCTGGTTGACTGAGTGCAGTTCTGGGAAGTGTCAAATTATTCACTGGAGGCATGGTCACGAGGAAGAATGTCAGCCTGCACCAAAACTTATAGAGTTAAACAGTCTGGAAAGGAAGTCAGATTTCAAGTTAGAGCACTCACTGGCGGAAGAACCTGAAACAGAGGAAAATTACTTGGATACAGAAAGTGGAGCTCATGCCAAGCCATTGGACACTGAATCTCAAACCTCATCAGAATCAAGCAAAACTTTTGACGATTTGGGCAGACAGGATGACTTTAATGTTGCAGTTAAGTCTCTTCTGTATTCTACCGAAAGCGACTCTCCCAGCTTCATGTCATCAAGTAGCTGCTCTACATCAGATCCACGTATGGAGTCATGGGCTGAAGTTCTGGCTGCAGGGAGCCATGTCTCAAATGCTTCTTCCAGATTAGTAAGACAACCTATGTCCGTTGGACATGCTGGCCGTGTTTATGAAACCAAAGTAACCAAATCTGAGTCATCTGATTCCCTCTCTACCTTATTCTCTGTAAATAGTGAATCTAGTTCTAGTAAGCTTAAGCAGACAACACCTTCTTGTAGTACAAGTAGCTCTTCAACTACAAGCTCAAATAGCTTTGATGAGTTTCAAACTGATGAGGCTAAAGTCCCACTGGAAAAAGTAAAAGCAGTCTCTGAGTCATGTTGGACCCAAACGATTGGAAAAGTTGATTTGTCTCAGCCTGATTCCAAGTCTCTTCTCCGGTTCTCATTTAACTTGTCTGCTCAAGCATTTCCCTCTAATACTTGTATCGTGGAAGATCCATATATGCAAAGCTCTAAGGATGATAAAGCTGACTCATTGAAGGATTTACCTGTAAATCATCAGCTTAGATCAAATTCTCGAGATGAAAAGTCTGTACCTGCAAAAGAGTTGGCTACAAGTGATACATGTAGATCTAGCTCTCAGAAAGAAAATCCTGCCCCTTTAAAAAAGGTTGCTATAGATGATAGTTATGGTTCAAGCTTTACAGTTGAAAAGCTTGCACAATTGAAAGAATTAGACACAGGCAGTGAGGGTAATAGATTGAAGCCTCAGTGTGGAAAGCCTGTGTCAACAAAATCATCTGCTAAGAATCCCTCTGCTCATACTGAGCAACCACTCTCAAGATCTGAAAGGTCTTCTTCTACGGCCGGTGAGAAGAATAAAGAAGTGCGCCTGCCCAAGTCAAGAGGGCAGAGATCTTTGGCTTTTGATTCATCAGCTGTTCAGAATCCATCATCTGAGGTTGGAAGGTGTTCATTTTCAAGTGTTTCATCTTCAAAAGTTGATACCAGCCCGGCTGTATTTTCGGACATTGTCATACCTAGCCTTTATGGTGCTAATGCCTTGAAGAGCTCCATGCGGAAAGTGGTGCAGCAGTTCAGATCATCAAAGCTTTCAAAGAATTGCAACCTGTCACCATTGGGAAGTGAGGCTATTGGAAAATACAATGACAAGGTTTTACATCCTCCCGCTATGTTTTTGTTTATTGCTATGTTATTGGTGTACTTGTAGAGCCTTAAGAATGAAGTTTTCTATAAATGATGGGTTGGAGTTGCATATTTTAGTTTGCTTTAAAATTTTACAACATAAATTTAAAGTCTGTTGATGTCCTCTGGAATTGACGTATTCTTGTATTGGCAGATGCTGTTTCGTTATGATCTTTTCACAAAGCTCTGCAGTTGGGACAGAGTAGAACTCCGACCTTGTGGTCTTATAAACTGTGGCAACAGGTAAATGCATAAACATCATTTTAATGACATGATTTTTTTTTTAAATGTTAATAGGAAAAGTGGTTATACCTGTTTGACCCCGTTCTTATTTGTTGTTCATTTCTGTAAAGTAAGACAGTGCTGTCTTGTTGCTAAAATATGGTACTCATTTTGTGAATGTCTTTTTCTTCCTCAGTGGCATCTTCACACCCTTGAAAAATGAGCCATCAAAATACCTTGCAGAAACTGGATTTATAAGATTAGTTCAACTGAGTCTGTGATCTCTCTTAGCGTCACTAAATTCCCTAAAGCTAATATCTTCTACTGTAATAGATATTCCTTATAGAGGACTCTTTAACTCCCTTCACTATCAATTTATCATTCTATTGTTGTAACAAAGGGTAACATAAATTTGTTTCTGTCAACGTGCCAGTTTCATGAATTCTTTTTACCAACTTACCTGTGTATGCTTGCTTTGAGTTTCCATCAAAGTTAACCCCTTGCAGAAACAATCTAGGGCCATTACTTTTCTTGTCTCTCTCTTTTCCTTTTTTAAGAATATGGTGTTATGGGTGTTTTTTAGTTGTCGCTAGTACATATAACATTTTGAACTCTCTGCAGCTGTTATGCTAATGCTGTCCTCCAGTGCCTTGCATTTACTCGACCTGTTACAGCTTATCTTCTGCAAGGGCTCCATTCTAAAGCATGTACACTTCTGATCTCTTCACTGATTTCTTCTACGTCCACACTGTCTTTGTGTTGGTTATTCTATTCGTTTAGTTTAATTCCGATTCTTCTTTTGTTTCCCTCTTCAGGCCCCAAGAAAGAGTGGTGCTTTACATGTGAGTTTGAGAGCCTCCTCTTGAAGGCGAAAGAGGGGAAATCTCCTTTGTCTCCAATTGGAATACTCTCTCAAATTAATCTTGGGCACGGAAAAGAAGAAGACGCCCATGAATTTTTAAGGTGGTTTTATTTCTGGTCTTCTTCATCAATCTTCTGAAAATGTTGACATTTTTTAATCAAATAAAAGATGACTTTGGCAGGTCTGCTATTGATGCAATGCAATCTGCCTGTCTGAAAGAGGCTGGATCTAATGCCAGGAGTCCAATGGCCGAAGAAACTACACTTATCCAATTGACTTTTGGTGGTTACCTTAAGTCAAAGGTATTTGATCACCTCCTTCCCTCTGGTCTGTGTCTATCAGTGTAATAGATGCTTTTACATTGAGCTGAAGGGGTGTTAGAAACTGATCGACTCCAAATGCAGATAAAGTGCATGAGGTGCGTAGGCAAGTCTGAACATTATGAAAGGATGATGGATCTTACTGTGGAGATAGATGGAGATATTGCAACTCTTGAAGAAGCACTGCATAAATTTACCTCTACAGAAATTTTGGAAGGAGAAAACAAGTATCACTGTAGTAGGTATGTTCATGTTTTTTCCCTGTTTGATCTTGCAAAAGTAGGCACAATATTTTCTTTTTAGATAGAACTGCATATCTACCAAGACTTATGAAGTTCCCTTTCTGTCAGATGCAAATCCTATGAAAGGGCCAAGAAGAAGCTGACCATTTTGGAGGCCCCTAATGTTCTGACAATTGCTTTAAAGCGCTTCCAGGTAATATTTAAGATTTAATGTTTGCATTTAGATGTCTTGTGGTTTGAAGACTCATGTCTTGTTACTCTCTTACAGTCTGGAAATTTTGGCAAGCTCAACAAAATGGTTAAGTTCCCTGAAATCCTGGATTTGGCACCATATATGAGTGGTACAAGCGACAGATCACCTATTTACAGGCTCTATGCAGTTGTGGTTCATTTGGATATTATGAATGCAGCATTTTCTGGGCACTATGTCTGTTATGTGAAGAATATCCAGGGGAAGTGGTACAAGATTGATGACAGCGTGGTACTTATCCTCTGTTCTAATATCTATTTGAGCTGGTTTTTGTGTGAATTATCTGCTTGATGAAAGTTTTATTGAGTTCTTACGTTACTGGTGCGGTTGATGTGAGGAACTAAATTGAAAGATATAGTGTATAGTTAAAATGATTTGTGCCCAGGAGGTTTTGGGGGCATGAGGATGATTTTTAGTGCAAGTTTTGAGAGTTGTTGAGACTCTGGATACAGTGTGTGATCACCAACCAGTCGTTGGTCCCACAGAGATGAGATCTATTGGTATCAAAATGAGTTGCACTTGTATCACCTCTGTGGGGTGCTGGTACTTGTCTTATGCAAAAGCTGTTCTACATTTAATGCTTTTTTTACGAGTCTAATCTTTGACATTTTTAGGTGAAAATTGTGGAGCTTGATAGAGTTCTATCTCAAGGAGCTTATTTGCTTCTTTATGCAAGGTAAAAATTGATCTCCACGATGATCTCTCTTCACTCATTTGCCTTTTGGACTTTACATATTAATAAGCTGGCTACTGTTTTTTCAGGGTCTCACCCCGTGCTCCAAGTTTGATAAGGAATTCAATGGCCCATGATACAAAAACTAAGAAAACCAAGTGTGCAGTACCAATTCATTCAAGCCGTGGTGAAAAGATTTCTTCTAAGGCCAAACCCAATCCTACATCAGTCCGACGGTATAATCAATACAGGACAGCTCCAGATGGACCTGCTAATTTGGGTTCTCCTGATTCGTTAGATGGAAGATTCCACCCAGAACATTGGATGCCTAGAATGGATTCCTCAAGTGATAGTTCTTCTCTTTTTAGCTGCTCCGATGAAGGATCATGCAGTACGGATAGCACCAGGGACTCCTTCAGTATTGATGATTGCTCCGAATATATATTCGGGGACTCTGGCCAATTTACTTTGTACAGCCCCTTTAGGGTTACGGACGACTTAGAGGTATCATCTTCTCCAAGTGAGTATTCAGCTTCAGATTCAAGTTCTTCCGACCAAGGACGAGCTTTATCAGGTAAGGGAAGATCTCCCTCTTTGTATTCCGACACTAGAAAAATAGGAGATAACCATAGTAGCAGTAGTGAGGCTGACTGGGATGTTGTAGGTGTAACATTGAGGAGATCTAGAGATAGAACACAAACATCATATTATTAAAAGGGTTTTCAGCTCAAAGGCAGAATAAAAATATATGATAATTTTGTCTCGACCTCTTTCAAAAGTCCAACATTTCATTCTCAAAATGGACACGAGCATACGACTGGGTCACACATGAGTATTACCATCTTTGCATGAAACTGAAGACTTGAATTTTCTTTCCACACTCGAGTGAATTGATGTTTCATGCAAAGAACCAAATGCAGTCATGTTTGGTCATCCTTCAAAGGGTCCACAAGTGGGGGTTGGGGTTGCTCAGGACCCAAAAGTCTCTCATTATTATCATTACAGCATGAATGCTACATCAAATGGGGGTTGATGCTTCTTTTCATATTTAAATGGTAATGTGACTTAAGGCGGCTGAGGTTTGGGGTGTCTCATTAGAGGTTTTTTATATGCAGTAGAAAACCCATAAGAGGACTAAAGCAATGTATTTGATGGAACTTCAAAGTGAAACGGAAGATTATGATTTGATTCGAGTTTTGAAAGGGAATACAGTTACTCGGCCGCCTCAAATCATGGCCTCTGACCTGCTTCTCACAAGAAAACAATTCCAAACATCCTCGTCCCCCGCCTCCGCCCCGTGATGGCGTAATTTGCTCGACTGGTTCTTCCCCAACAATCATCAGTCATTACACACATCCGCGTCTCACTCCTTCTGCGAAACAAAAACCTAGCAACCCTTCCGGGACCCACAATCGGCAACACACGGCGGCGATCCATCCTCTAGTCCCCAACCATCCAATTCAACAAATAGCGTGGGCCCCGCAAACCCCACCAACCACGGACAGAAATCAAGATCGGCCGCAAAGGAAGAGCACGTAACTTGTCTCCTAAAAAAACCCCCCTCCCGTTTTCATGATCATCAAATCTTTCCGTCAAAGGATGTGGGCGATTCCGGATTTCCTTTCAAGCAATCGCCAGCCCGAAAGCAGCGGCCCGGCCCCTGGTACAGAGAGTCACTGGGCAGGGTAGAGAGAGAATCTGGGAGACCTCTCTGTATAGAGAGAAAGGAAGAAGACGAGAGCAGACATTGCTCGTCGCTGTCAATCGACACGGTCGGAGTAAAGAAGCATTGCATCATTCTCGCCCATTTCAAGACCTGGGAAAAAAAAAGAAAAGGTGTTTTTTTCCCTCCCTACTTGGTTTCTAAGCTCACACTTGTTCAGATCTCAGTTTTTTGTTTTTTTTTTTTATGTTAACTTTTGTCATTATGATTATCATTATCGCTAAAGAATTCCCACGCGACAGGGGGAGTGTAAAAATCAGGTGGGCCCACGGGTCATGTGGACCCTGCGGTGGGACGATGAACAGTTGTTTGGAGGGCTTAGGTGTCTTCGCCCATTGGCAACCGCATAAGCCGTAGTGGGTCCCACTGAAATCAATGTGGCTTGTTGGAATCGGGCGAGCCCGAGTGGTTGGAGTGGTGTGTATGCACACGCGTGCGTGTGTTTGTGAATGTCCCGGATTCCCAGTTATAAAAAACCCACTCGGTCTCTAACAAACAAAAATCCTTTTCTTTCTCTCTCTCTCTCTCTCAATCTGTGCTTGCGTTTCTATTCCTGATTTCCTCTCCTCTTTCTCTCGCCAATTTCGTGTTATTTTATTCGGGGGTGGTCTGGTCCGCTGCTTTCTTCCTCTGTGGTTATATTTGTGGGAGGATCGAATTCGCAATGAAGGCCGAGTACGAAGACGAGCGCAGAAGAGAATGCCAGACCTCCGAGGAAGACGACACCCGCAGCAGCGGCGGCTCCAAGAAGTCCAGGAAGATAGCCGCCTCCGCCACCGCCACAAACGCTGACGGCGCCACCATCGAGGTCGTTCGCCGCCCCAGGGGACGCCCTCCTGGTTCCAAGAACAAGCCCAAGCCGCCTATTATCATCACCCGGGAAGCTGAATCGGCGATGCGACCTCACGTTTTGGAGGTCCCCGGTGGTCAGGACGTCGTTCAGGCTATCACCCAGTATGCGCGGCGGAAAAGCATCGGACTTTGTCTGCTCTCCGGTAGCGGTACCGTCGCCAACGTGACCCTTCGCCAACCTGGTCCCTCTCCCGGATCCACTGTTACCTTTCATGGCCGCTTCGAGATTCTCTCCATCTCCGCCACATTCCTCCCCCCGTCCTGCTCTCTTTCCTCCGTCTCCCACGGTTTCGCCATCTCCCTTGCCGGCGCCCAGGGTCGGATTGTGGGCGGCTCCGTCGTCGGCTCGCTTCTTGCTGTCGGGACTGTCGTCGTGGTCGCCGCCGTTTTTGGAAGCCCTACGTACCATAGGCTCCCGGTGGAGGACGAGATTTCCGGGCCACCCGTTGCAGTATCCCCGCCGGATACGACCCATCAACAGCATCAACATCAGCCTTCGGCGGAGAGTTGTGGAATGTCACTGTACAGTTGCCATTTGCCATCTGATGTGATATGGGCTCCCACCCCTCGCCCGCCGCAGCCACCGCCGTACTGATGAGGTTTGGGATTTGGATTTGCTGCATGTATGTTACCGGGCTAGGTTACTTACATACTCCTTTCTAGCTCATACCATTTTCTTGTTAGATTTGTTTTAACTTTGTCTCAGATTGTAAAAATAGGCCATATCCATGTCCATTACTGGTTTAGTGTTGTTTCATCTTCTCAAAGTTCAAGCTTTTGGTTCGGAGATCCATGAGAATCTAAAAAACTTGCGAAGAAGAGAGTAAACTGTGCTCGGAGTTAACAATTCTCATTTTGATGGTTTTAGCCTTTAGCTTAGATGTAGGGATGAAGTTTTTTTTTATCAAAACCAACCTTCTGAAGTTGAAAGCTCATATTCCATTGTAATGGGTTTTAGCTGGTTTGAACTGCTGCGGTTTTAGCAAGCAACAGTCCTTCCGAAGGGAAGCTTTTTGTTGTTGTCTAGATAACCGAGCAGTCTCCCACCCTTTTACTGGTTTCTGTCTTTAAGACTTCGAAAATTGGAATTGTTGCAGGAAAGCTACTAGTGAAAGTAAGCTTTGATTCGAAAAGATCATCTCCTCCGCAGTGGAGATGCATCTTCGATTGAATTCCGTTTCGCAAGAGTTAGCGAGAGTTTAGAAATATCTAAAAGACCGAAACTCATCTCGATCCGAGAAAGCTTCTACCCTAAGGCCAATCTGTTAAAACTGGCTTTCTTCCGTATAAAGGCAAAGGTTAATGCTTGACCTGGTTCTAACTTGTAACGTCTGCCCTGAATGGAACCAGTTGATTCTGAAAGAGAACTGTTCCTTCAGGCTCTTCTTTCCCTGTAATGGTTAACTTGGCAGCTAAAAAAAGAGTAGGCCTTTGAAAGACAAGTCATGGTCATCTCTTCTGTCTTTAATATGGATTATCGTCAAGGTCAATCACTTCCGATCTTTCTCTCTCCTCTCTTGGAACTTTGGGCAGTGGGATGTGCCTTGGAGTTTGAGACTAGGGGAAGCCCTTCTCCACGTCTCTGAGAAACACTCCACGTCTGCACCAGATGACGTGAATGTGATTCTCTCTCCCTCATCTTCTCCAACTTGTGAGCGAAATTATCTGTTTACAAAACGACTAAACGCAAAAGTTAAAAAAAAAAACGTCTGAATTCTGGGCTCTGATTACTGGTTAGGGTTTCACCAGCTGTGCAGGAGTACTGCAAGAACGCTGCAGGGACGAGCGAGATGCTCACGCGAGCGCCTTTAATCTTTATCTCCTTTATCTGTTTCTTCCCCGTTCTCTTTCTCTTTCTCTTTTCTTATTTCCTTTCTCCCTCCCGCCCCTGAGAAAGCAAGAGAAGGAGAGTACACTTCCATTCGTCGAACAAAATTAGCTTTTCTTAGGCGTACTTTTACCTTCTTCTTCCTAAGAACTGCCAAAAGCAATTTCCCGTGCTCGACTTGAAATAACTTGACATTCTCTTCCTGGGCTTCGTCCTTGTCCCTCCGTTCTCTCTCTCACCATCTTCGTACAACGAGAGTAATTGCGAGACGGACAGGGAGAGTGTGCATGTCTTTCCTTGCGTCCTCTGGTTACTGTTAAAATGCTTTTTCTGCTCGCCTTCCACTTTCCAGAGATGGAGATGAGTTGGTCGCCAGCAGCAGAGCTTCCAGAGTTGACACCCCCCCCCCCCCCCCCCCCCCCCTATATCGTGGGTCCCCCGTAAAATCCAGAGACCTGATCAATGAACTGGCAGACACTGGATCTGTACTGTACCTATCTCTTCTCTACTGCATCAGGGAAGATGGAGACTGCAAGCTGAATTCACATGCCTTCTGGGGTCCCAAGTCGCCATTGATGGATCTTAAATCCAGGCCGGTTGAAGAGATTGGAATGATCAATGATCCCTTTGATGACCTGCTTCTCTTCCTTTCGCATTTATTTGTGTAATCTCATAAGGGAAGAAAGATTACAGATTTTATAAAGCATTAGCTAATCCGTTGCTTGAAAAACGAAATGAGAGGATTTACCGGCCTCAAATCATTAAATCATGAGCGTGAGCGAATGAATTTTCTGGCAGTGGGACTCAATTAAAGATGGATTATCTAATATTATCCAGTTTTTTAAAAAAATTTAAACTTTCATAGATTTTTTTTCAATTTTTATTAAAAATTATATTTTTAAAATCTTCTTGAACGTTTTTTTAGAGACAAAAGGGTAAAAATGCTTTTATCCCGAACAATCGGCACAACAAAAAGTTTACTTCAAATTTGGCACTCAAATGGAACACCAAGCGTTATATAGGGATGCTCCCCCCTCCTTTCCCTCATTTTATGTTGGTGGAAGGGAACCCTACCCTACCCAATATTTCTCAATAATTATTTTCATTTGAGATGGGATTTACTTAGTTGGGTGAACCAGACCTGTCTCCCCTTAGACTCATAAAAACTGGAGTGACACCTAAATTTGAACTTTTCATGTACCAAACCCCAATTTTAAAACACAATAGGAGGGTATTAGAATAACAAATCATTGGCAGCCTTAAACTAATCAGTCTAAGTTTTCTTTTAGAACTTCATTACACATTGTCCTCCCTACAAGAGGGCAAAAGTCAAAATTCCAACCAAGATTCTTTCACCTTTTTTACTGTTTTAGCAGTTCTCCAGCGTCTGCCTGGTGGCAGAGCCCTTGTCTTTTCTACTCTTCTGGAAACACTTTAAAAAGAGATTTACAGCTTTAGTAGAAATCCAAACCCTTTTCTGTCATCAAAACGATGTCTTGCTTGTAACCGAAGAAATGGATTCGAAACAAGCTTAGATCAAGTCGGTTTGCTTATCTTAAGTGGGAGCTTCAAAGGGAAGATGATACATAAAAAAGGACGATCCTTAGCATGAAATAAGTAATGGAATCGATTCAGATTGAAGCCAGCCCAGCAAACTCTCCAGGCTCTGAACTGCTTTGTTTGTTGCAAATTCGGCAAGGTAAGGAAGCATTCGAGTCTGTCTAAAGTTTGGTTTTGGATGATATTTGGCAATACTTTTACTTTCTGAGGTGGGAAACTGTAGAAATAGGATTCAGTCTTGTTTTCTGAAGTTGCACGATTTACTTGGAAATGTTACAAGTGGAAGAAACAGCTTCTTCTCTAATGCGGAGGAAAGATACACTTGATCAGTTTTATAGATTTCTATTGATCTGGTTCTGATTGTGTTCAAAGATACAAGACGGGTGATGATCGTTTAACAGTTTACAGAGAAAAGTTTTCAGCTCCACCCTCGTCAGAAAAAGATATGAAAAACAGTCTTCAATCCTTCCTAGATAACAATATCTTCTTCTTCATTTCTTCATAATTTGCAATGAGAAAATACTACAAATTAAGTATCTCCAATGTTACTGTTCCTCCGACGTGGCGAGCTGGGGAAGAACCACAGAACCAGTCTCTCCTTTTGTAGTTTCTACCCATCTCTAATAAATGCAAACGTACTTGAAATAGAAAGAACAGTCCTGATGGAATAGGCGGAGCGAACAGGGACGACCTTTAGATCACTTAAATGCTTGTGAACATGTCAAATCGAACCCATCATCCATCAACTCAGAAACCCACTTTCACATTTCTGAGGTGCAGAAGATCTGCCGAAGGCCATTGACTTCCCAACCTTCAAATGGAGGGCTGTTGATGTTTGAAGTTTGAAGTTCAAAGTTCAAAGTTCAAACTTTGAACTTTGAAATACTTGAATGTGCGGGGCAGGTTGTCGGCCAACAAACCTGAAAGCAGAAAGGATGGATGCGGGTTGACGAATTGCAGAGACCTGGAGATAGGGGTTGGGCAAGGGGTCTGGTGTAAGTGTAAGTCTCTGTTGATCGGAATGGAGGAAGGTCAGAAACGACAGGGTAGCGTCGAAGAATAGATAGTGGATTTCGAAGCGACGGAGGAGACTCGAGAAATCTCTCTCTCCCTGGTGAATAATCCGAGTTAGGGCAAGTAGAATTGAATCGTTAATCGGCAAGCATGCCGCCGAAGGGAACCCAGAAAAGGTGACATCGATGGGCGACTGGGGAGGGGCCAGAATGGAGCCAAGGGAATAACTTCCAGTTTGGGTGACGGGGATTGACAGAGCCCATTCATGCACTCGACCCTGCCGCCAAAAACGGAAACAAAAGTGGCGTGACTTGTAAGGCGGGAAAATGGTCCGGAGGGGGACCATCCAAATGATCGGTCCGGTCTGGAATGATTGAGCCCCTCCGCCGCCGATGGCCTTATCCGGTACAAGTGACCCATTCCGGGGGCCCGGAGAGAAAGGGATAAAGAGAGTAAGACATAGCTGGGATGTGTAAGTGTGTTTTTCTCTCTCTACAATGTGCAGCACCTCGGATTTCTTAACTGACTGCTTCAATTTTTAAATGGGGGAAGTGGGCTTCCATGGAAGAGCCGATGCCGGTAATTGATTTAAACTTGAAATAAATCTAAATTTGAGATTTTTCCAGCTTAGCTTGTGAGCCCGGTTAGAATTTTTTTTTTTTTTTACAAAAATACTGTTTACTCTGATTGTTCTAGTCAATTTCTTTTGTTCAGCCCAGTCAAATGAAAGTGTAGGTGATTACATTGTCACGTGACCTGAACACTTAACACTTAGTGCAACGGAGGTAATTTCAAGTGGCACTTAACACTTAGTGCAACGGAGGTAATTTCAAGTGGATAAACCCGTTCGTTCACTTGAACTTGCTCCTGAATAAAATGGGAGAATTAGAGATCCCATAGAAATTCTGGTTCATCCACTTTCCCTTGCGTTGACACTCCCTCCTGCCCTCGGTATCCCTCGCGTCGTTATTAATTTATACTACGTAAAAATTTATCTTATATTATTAATAAAATATTATATATTATTTATTAATTATATTATTTATTTTTATTAGTATATTAAATTCGTGATTTAAGAGTGATAATTAAAATATTGTTAAAGTAAACATTTGATAAGTATTTTTGTTTAATTATTATTTTATAATTAATTAAACTAATTATTTTAAATTTTGTGGAAGTTTATTATTAATTTATACTACGTAAAAATCTATCTTATGTTATTAATAAAATTTTATATTTATTTATTTATTATATTAATTATTTTTATTACTATATTAAATTAGTGATTTAAAAGTGATAATTAAAATATTTTTAAAGTAAGCATTTGATCAAGTATCTTTGTTTAATTATTATAATTTGTATAATTAATTAAAATAATAATTTTTTATTTTGTAGAAATATATTATTAATTTTTACTACATAAAAATCTACCTTATGTTATGAATAAAATAATTTATTTATCTATTTGTTATAATTAATTAGTGCAACAGTTAATTTTTCACACGTAATTATTATATTAATTTATACTAAATTGTAATCTATCTTAATTTATTAATGAAATATATTAATTCATCCAAGTTTAGTAGGTTTGAGTTTAGCACGCTGAATGCCACTCCATCAGCAAGCGAATGCTACCTTCACTTTCTTCCCGACTGCTACCGTTACTCGCGGAGCTGCCCCTTGTGGGAGCCGCCTGTCTTCCAGTGTGCCCGTGTGGAAGAACGAACGCCTTTAGCCCGTTATGGCGCTGGGCTTCGCTGCGGTATCGCCTCTCAACCGTTTCCCGGCCCTGCTCCTGCGAGCGAATGCAATGGCAAGTACCAGCACCTCCGGCAGCGGCGGCGGAATATCTTACACGACGCTCCGCGAGAGAATCAGCTGCGAGCGGGAAATCAAACGCAGCAAATTCATCGCTGTCGCCGCTCCAATCTCTGACGACCTATCCGCTCTTGCTTTCCTCTCTCAGGCAGGTTTTTCCTCATCTTCTTCTTCTTCCCCTCATCCTGTTCCTTTGAAATTCTTTGGAAGATGATAATCATTATTTGAGATCATTCCTTTTACCAATTTGCGTTCATTTGTTTATGTGTTTTTTTATATTCAACTAATGTACCATTTCTGGATTGTTGTTGTCAGGTTCGTGAGCCTCGTGCGACTCATAACTGTTGGGCTTACAAGGTTAGTATTTGGACAAACTTGATTTACGAAGGTCTGTATATCATGTGTCTGGCATGAATCTGATTGCCAATTTTGCTGCTTTGGTTTTATAGTTCCGCTTTCTTTGTTATATCTATTTGTTTCTCCTTAGATTGGTGATCAGTACCGATGTAACGATGACGGCGAACCATCAGGTACGGCTGGCAAGCCAATATATTCGGCCATTGCTTCCTCGGGAATTGACAGAGTGATGGTGGTAGTCATCAGGTGAATGATCTTCAAAAATGTTGAACTTCTTCAAACCAGTAATTTAGTTGCCAATGCTCATCGACCATCATCCATGGTAGCGCCTAATTTTGGTGTCTTATTTTTTCTCGTCTTTTTTATACATCATTTTATTGACTTTTAATATTTCTTACTTTCTGTCCATTATGGCCTCGTGGGTCTTGACTTCGCAGGTATTTCGGTGGGATAAAGCTGGGTACTGGGGGATTAGTGAGGGCTTACGGAGGAGTTACCACAGAGTGCCTGAGAGATGCTCCGACATGCCTTGTGAAATCTAAAGTAATTACCAATGTCTTTGTTATCATCATCGAAGCACCTTTCCCAACGAGATGTGTCGTTCTAGTCCACTGTTTTCTTGTGGCTAATTTTATTTCTTATGCAGATAATGCATATGATATAGGAAATTTATTATATTTGGGGCTACTTATTCTTTCCTTTTTAATTTCATTCATTCATCTGAGTTCTTCTTGCAGGTTCTAGTTGGTCTTGAAGTCCCTTTTGATCTGTTAGGAAGTGTCTATCATCAGGTATGTTTTGATATTGACTGCATGTAATAGTTGTTTACATTTGCTTGCTTCAATTTCACTTCTTTTCATCTTTTGGGCATTTATTTTACCTTTCTGGTACATTTCTTAAAATAAGAAAAGAAGAATAAGTGTACTGAGCACTTCTCATCTAAATCCTATGTGGGACTGAGTTCCCATGTCTCTAACTTGACTTGAACTCTAAGCAACTACTCTCTAAACTCTTCTACATTACTTGAATCCTCCTCGAGACCTTACATCATTATTCTCCTGCTCAAATTAGAATACTGATTACATAGGAAGATACTTGTTGGAATAAACTACTCCTAATTGATCCTGCAGGTGTAACACTGTCTTTATTCTTGTAGCCACCCTCTAGAGCTGACTTGAGCATTGTGAGACTACGTCTAGAGCTGAGTCATAGGCTGAGTCAAGGGCTGGGTGAATGGGTTTGTAATAGATTGCAGGAGCCGTTATCTCATAGTGTATCTTTGGGTTTGCTGGGTTGTCAAATTGCCAAAGTATGTAGCATTAGGTGTATTTTTTCACAATCTCTTCAGTCTTTTGAACAACTCCCTGCATATGCCCCTTGTTGAATTTGTTAGTACAAGTCCTGCTTCAAATGCGCTAATAAGGATTCATCTTTCCATACACACGGATGCCGACATTGTTAGTTTTTAGCTTGCATCCATTTGCATCAGCAATAAAAGCAAGCCCAAGTGCAGTGTATCCAGTAGTGGGTTCCACTAGAACAACCTTTCCAAGTATAGTTAATCCCTTTTGCCCAACATCAGCTATCATACTATAACCTATCCTGTCCTTAATCTTGCCACATGGCTCCATTATATCAAGGTTGGCACTTACATTGGCAACAGTCCCTGTAACTATACTATTCAAATTTACCATAGGGGTTTCCCTATAAGCTGCAAGACATCTTCCCCTATGTTGGAATGTTCAATTTCATTTTGCAGCTTGACAAAAACTATTTTGCAGAGGGTAGGCTGTGAAATATCTCCTTGCCCCTTAGCTGAATTCTTTGTAAGGTTAAGAACAAGCACCAGCTAAAATGACAGAAAAGTGAAGATTGCTTGGAAGATCTCAATGTTGAGTTGGAAAAAATATGAATTCTTTTGAAGCTCATGTTCGCTAGGGTGTAAAAGATATATAAACGGTATTTCATCTACTGTCTCATTTATATATTGTATGTCTATATACGGTATTATCGGTATATATAATAAGTTGTTCCTTATACGCTTTATGTACCTATTTATCAAACAGTTGAGTAGGTAATCAGGTAAATAACTGTAACAATAACAAAAAAATGATATAAAATTTATCATACCATAAAAAGAATAAAAAATCACACCATCATATGCGCATAAGCCTAAGAACAATGTCACTCTAATGTATAACAAAACCCTTAAAAAGAATATTAAAAAATCTTTAAAAAAGACACTTGCATCATGTTTTATCTCAAACATATATTCACTCAAATATAAATTTACCGAGCTACTTTTATATGTAATCGGTTAATTAGTTTAATCAGCTATGGAATAGCCTTACCCATTTCTGTTCCATTTCATGAACGGAAAACCTATAATCGAGTAAAATTATCCAATGCCTAATTGGGTAAGAATTGTTGTTCCATTGTTATTCCATTTAATAAACAATAACTGAAAAATCGAGTAAACTGGTAACATTGACACCCCTAAATTCTCCACCGGTTGCTTCGTCTCTCTTCATAGAGTAGTAACTGAAAAATATTGCATCTGTGTCTCATGGCAAATTGCTCATCATAATAAAACATAATCCCTGTGCCTGTCTGCTAGCCATTTCTTTCTAAGTAAGTTTTTGGCAAGGTTTAGACCCAATGTTGACAGGTGGTCTTTGTGGCAGCACGAAGGCATCCTCTTTCTGTGGCTGAATTGTGGACCATGGGAATGAAATAGGTCTTGGGGTCATCCCCAGGCTTTGGAGGATATTAGGTTTCTCCTCCTGTACCTTTACTAGTCCTATGGGCTCCACCAAAGTTTTAGAAGTAAAAGAGCTAAGCTATGTAGCCAACTTGACTTTTTGGTCTTCCCGAGTGTTGTGCAATAAAAAAATTGTTTGACTTTCTTGATATGCAATGGATTCATTGTAATCTAGATATGTTGAGTAGTCGAATCACATAACCCTTGTTCTATTAGCAATTGTTTGGGTATAGCCCTCATACTTACTGCCACAAATATCAAGACACGAACTAAACTTAGGCAGGTTATATGAGAGAAACTTCATAAATAATTAATACCATAGTTTTGGATATAGTCCTTAGCAACCAAATTAGCCTATACCTCTCCACAATTCCATTGGAAATGTACTTTATATTGTATACCCACTGAATCCAGTAATGCTCATGCCCTCTAGTGAATCACACAAAGACCATAACTGACAACAGACAAATACCTGCATTTCCTGCTCCATTGCTTGCTTCCACTTTGGACATCCAATATCTTCCTCTAAAATAAGGAAAAGATGAACTAGATACTGTAGTTACGAAGGATGTATATGTGACAATGGATGATGAGTAGAAGAATGTACCAATTTCCTCAAGTCAATAGGCAAATCGAGTTCAGGCAGAGCCTTAGTTGAAGATAATGATTGTGGAGGAATTATGTTGTTGTGGGTTGTCCATACTCCAACAAATGGTTTACCGGTGAACGCTCTAACAAAGGCTATGACACATCAATCAATGGAACAGGGAGAGTAGGGGTGGCATCGAGCCGAGCCCGAACCTGCCTATGTTCTAGCCGAGCTTGATTTAAATATTTCGAACTTGAGCTCAAGCCTAAAATTGTTATCGAGCTCGAGCCTAATAATTTTAACCGAGTTCGAGCCGAGCTCGAGCTTCAACATTCATTTAAAACTTTTAAAAAAATACAAGTCTCGAGTTCGTGCTCCAACATACATTTAAATTTTTTTCGAAAAATACATGTCAAATAAATTATATATAAAATTATGCATACATTTTACATAAAATTGGGAATGACCTCTACTTAAAATTGGGTATAAGGGTGGCATCGAATCCAATTGAGTCCGAACCTTGTTCAAGTCGAGTTTGATTTAAATATTTTGAACTCGAACTCCACTGACCCTAGCCTCAAACCTAAATAATTTTAACCGAGTTCGAGCTCAAGCTCTAGCTGAGTTCGAGCTTAACCTGCATTTAATACTCTATATAAAATATATATCAAATAAATTATATATAAAATTACGCATACAGTTTAAAAAAAGAATGATAGGGGAGGTTCAGGATTGAATTTTAATAATGGATTAGAACACACCAATATTAATGTTTTTACTCCAAATGTTGTCTAGCTTATTTTGTAATTTTTGAATCTGGCCATAAATTTACTATGGCCTCCTTAGTGCTCCTAGTTGAAAATTTATATTCTAGGAAAAACTAGATATGTTTTTCCTATGATACATATTTCCAAACAAAACCTTTAAATAAAATCCTATTACTATTAGTGACTAATTAGAAAATTACAATAAATATTTTAAAATTTTCTTAGGAAAATCAAATGGACCTCTTATTGCCTCTTCTAGGGAAATAAATAAAAATTAATAATCAATCTAATATATTACTATACTTATCGATAAATTTTTAATCAAATAAAATGTCAAACACAAAATTGCTATGAAAATTGCCTCATGCTAAAAGTATTACAATATCAACTGTCAAATACTTATTCAAAAATTTTCTATACGGCTTTCTAGCCCATCTTGGCAGGAAAATCTTACTTAGAAAATTATATGATTTGTTTAATAATAATTTTCAATTAGAAAAATGTTTACAAAAAACATGAGACACTAATAGTCCCTAAAAACTTATTTATACTAAAATGTATTTTTAATTTCTTTAAGAGCCATGAGGAAGGAGAGGTTAAGAAAAAGTTTTTTTTTCACTTTATGATCTTGCACGTGCGAAATCATCTTCACGCACCGAGGGAAAATTTCGTCAGCAACGGAAACAAAGGCGAAGGCAGACGAGGCAGAAGAAATTGAGCGGCGGCGACGGAAAGGCAGAAAGCGGCCGGCGGCCGGAGGGGCTCGGTGGTGACGAGGGGAGGAAGAATTTTTCCCCCCTCGCTCTCGTTCCCACTCCGCTCAGGGCTCCGGTCCCGACTCCCCCGAATCCGCGCAACTCGTTAAACTAACGAGCCAGCTTGCGAGCTTTCGAGCCCGAACCTTGATTCGGTCGAGCTCGGCTCGTTAATTTAAATGAGCCGATCCCGGATCTCGAACTCAGCTCGAGATTCGGGTATACCGAATCGAACCGAGCCAGAATCAAGCCGAGCTTGAGCCGCTCGCAAGCCGGCTCGGTTCGAAGCCAACCCTATGGGAGAGGAACAGATGAACCAGAACTCTTAAATGGGGGAAGAGATTCTTCTAATTAAGAATTAAAAGGAATGTCCTCAAAGAAAGTCACATCAACTGGAAATATACCTTTTTCTAATGAGAGGGTGTTAAAATTTGTATCCCTTTTGCAAATGAAAATAGTCCAAAAAAATTCAGTTGATAGACTGAGGATATAACTTATTTGTGGAGGAGGCAAATCAATGAATAAAATGTATACATCTAAACACACGTGGAGCAACTTTAGATAACTTAATGTCTAGTTTCAGCTCTCGAATAGGGATTTTACCATCTACTATTAAAAAAAGCATATGAGTAATTAAATAACACACAATTAGTATAGCCTCACCCCAAAAACGTTTTGGATATTCATTTGATGTAGAAGATTACAAGTAACATCAAGTAAATGGTGTGATGGCACCCTCAATTAAATTCATAATTTAAGTGCCTTGCTGAGCTTATTTGAAATCTCGTCTGGACAAAAAATCAGCTGGGAGAAATCTTCTCTATCTGGTTACAATATTGAGCCTGGTCTTTTCAACTCTATGGCCAGCTATCTTGGTTGCCGCATTGAATCAACCTCTGGAAACTATTTGGGGCTTCCTCTGACCCCACGTCTCCCCTCTAAGGCTTCTTGACACCCTGTCATTGAGCATTTGGAAAGGAGACTGGCCACCTGGTGAGGAAAATTTCTCTCAAAAACAGGCAAGTTAACTCTCATCAAATCATGTTTACAAGGAATCCCTAACTATTATTTGTCCATGTTCCATTGCCCAATGCCAATCAGAAACAGAATTGAGCTCCTTAAGAGACGTTTCCTTTGTGGAGGTCCAAACGGTAAAAAAAAAAATCATCTGGTAAAATGGGAGGAGGTTTGCAAGCCAAAAGTATTAGGTGGATTGGGAATCCGAGACACATCCACAACAAATTCTACTCTGCTGCTTAAATGGATTTGAAAATTTAATATGAATCATCATTTGATTTGGAGAGCTTTGTTAAGGAGAAGGCAAATCTCCCCTCTGGCTGGTGGACAGAAGGAGGGCGAATTCGCTCTCTCTCACCCGCCTGGGGAAAAATAGCTCAGCTCCTCCCCAAATTCAAAATGGCTACAAAATGTTACATCGTAAATGGGAATACATCAAAGTTTTGGAATGATTGGTGGGTTGGCCAATCACCCCTAAACAATAGCTTTCCGGAAATCTTTGGCCTCTCAGGTAACTCAGAGATCAATATCTCGGATAGCTGGTCAGAAAATGGAGATTGGAATCTAAACCTTAGAAGACATCTCACTAATACAGAAGCCCTCCTTGCATCCCAACTCCTCATTCTTCCACCTAGACGGCCAAATACCTCCAATGATACTCTAATCTGGACTCCCTGTTCAAAGGGGTATTTCTTCACATTTTCTGCCTATACATAGTTAAACAACCTTTCATCCCACCCAAAGCACCCTGCTGCATATGCCTGGGATCTGCTCACCCCCCCCCACGTGCTAAGTTCTTCATTTGGTCTGCGTGCAGAAACAAAATTTTAACCTTTGATGCTTTAGTTCGTCGGGGAACCTCTATCTTGGACCCTCACTGCCCCTTTTGCATAAATACCCTAGAAATAGCAACACATGTCCTCCTTTCATATCAGTTTGCCTACCTAGTCTTGACATCCCTTTTAAACAAAATTGGCTTTCAATTCTGTGCCTCGGCATACATTGCTGACACTGTCCTCTCCCTAGTCAATACGAAGCTCCCAAAACTAGGAAAAATGATCTTATCTTGTTGTATTGGTCATATTATCTGGGCTCTCTGGAAAGAGCGCAACAGAAGGATATTCAAACTCAAATCTTGTCCTATTGAGGTTCTGACTGAGCAAATATCTAGTCAAGTCTCTGTCTGACTCTTAAACAGAAAAGAACAGTGACTCCAACTTTAGAGGAAACTGGCAATCTATTGCTGGGATGTCCCTTGCCCTCTCACCCCCCTACTATGGCTACATGGACACCCCCCCCCCCTCCACCTGGGTACACAAAACTCAACTCTGATGGCAGTGCTTTAGGTTGCCTGGGTCCTGCAGGATTCGGTTGTGTTATCCACAATGGAAATAGCGATCTCCTCTTCTCATATGCAGGTCCCCTTGGCAACTCAAATTCTACTACTGCATAGCTCTCTCTGGCCTACTGCACGGGCTCAAGGTCTTCTCTAGCCACCTCTCCGCCCCCCTTTGTATTGAAGGCGATTCAAAAGTAGTCATCAATTGGTGTGCTAACCATGGTCACCCCCCATGGTGTTATTGGGATATGTTCAATGAAATTTGTAACTTACTTTCTGGTTTAAACTGTATATGGAAACACATTCCACGCTCTTTGGCTAAGGTGGGTGTGTCTCTCCAACACTTTGTTGTGAAGTCAGGCCCCCAAAGTGATTTTATTCTATTATGCTTGTCTTTTAAGAATTAAACTCATCCCAGATCTTATAATATAAACTAAAGAGATAGTGTTGTGAAAGCGAGGTGTTTTATTTTATTTTATTTTGAGGGAGGTGAGGAAAATTTGCATTGAAGAAGGGAGAAATTATAACGGCTGACCCAAAATATCGAAGGGGTCAGCCAGCCTCAAAAACCTGAATACAACTTGAAACAACAAAAAAAATCACAGAGAAAACAAAGAAAATTACAAGCCTGGATTAAAAACAACTAAATTTGAACGGTTGACACTGTCATCGGCAAGCTTATCAGCTTTGGCATTTGCTGAGTTCCATGGATCCTACATTCAATAAAATTGGGCAGAGATTGCAGCCATGTCTGTCAGTAAAACTCAAGTGAATCAAGAAAGGGCCCTCCTCTTAGGCCTGTGTTTTTGTTGCTGTTTGCTAATGCAATATACTCTTAAAAAAAAGGGGCCCTTTCTATTTGTAGAGCCACAAAAGAGGGCCTACACGTGAGGGAGAGTGTTAAGGAATAGTCCCACATGGATTAGTGAGTATAAAGATCTTGAGTTTATTAGTTGGGAAAAAGGCTTCCTAAGTTAGCTAGTCATTTTGGGATGGGCCTTGGACATAATTTAACACATTTCTAGCGGGAACCCATGAGAGAACATGGTGCCGGATTCTCCTTGACATTTTCGGGTTGCTCACTTATATGAAATGCTGTTGTTATTTTCTGTCCTAAGGGTGATTGCAAGGCAAGTCTTCCAAAGGATACTTCCATGAGTAGGTAGCAGATCAAGGCATTCAGCTGTATAAACATGTTAAAAGATTGGGGCATGCAGAGTTGGATGCCAAGAAGCTGGAAGATACTTGACTATATCGGGTTGGCGAAGGGACAGAAAAGCAGGATGTGGTCCACAGATTCGTCGAACTGTCCACAGGAACACAAGGTGTTAATAATTACTGTACCTCTTCTTGACAGATCCTCCTGTCAGAATCTTGTTTTGACAGCGCATGAAATGAAGAAAAGAGTCTTATGGGGTCCAAGAAGTTTCCACAGAGTTGGCGCAGCCTCATCCTTTGGTTGTTGGATAGCTCTTCAGCTATGGAAGAAGAAAGAGACAGAGAAGGCTCCATCCGAGGCCCATTCCCAGATCATTCAATAGTCTTCTTGCCATAGAAAGTATTGAGAATCGAGGTTGGACATAAAATTCATTATCTCTAAGGTGTTGCCTTCAGCAGAAATTCTTGCCACTCAGTTAATGGAAACTAGTTAGTAATTCATAGCAGATGATAACATACTCGGATAATGGTGCTTCTTTATAAAATCATTTGTCATTCAGTTAAATAGAAACCGCTCTTGTATCCATTCACATGTTCAGATGTTAGATTTGTTAATACATATATATTAGCATTGGCCTGGTCTCCTCCAATTATATGGCAAGGATGGTGAGAGGATCCATTTTTTTAATTTAAATTGATTCATCTTCTTCTTGTGATTAGAGGGGACCAGAGCACTACATGTGCTAGCTAATCTGATCTATTTATCTTATACTTGCTCATTGGCAGCTACAATCTTTTCAAGTGGAAGACATCAAACAAGATTATGACACAGGTGAGCATGGCACCACTAGAATCACTTTCAGAGTGGACTATGACCGGCTGGAGAACTTGGAGAATACAATCAAAACTGCTTGCAGTAGACGGATTACCTTCTCCATGCAAACAGTCTGAACCATAAATGGTTCAGAAAGGAAGGTTGCTGAAAGCCAACTAATGATTCTTCCGCTTCAAAATGCACCTACAGGATCTACGACTTATGTTTTGGGTCACTTTGGTGGCTCAAAAGTGTATTTCTGGTTTCCTATAACCCTACAATAAATTAACTAATCCTACTACTTGTGTACAGACCAAGAGGGAAAGCGCCCCCAACTCTCTTCTATATTGGACAAGTTTCCCTCTCTTCTAGGAGAGAAAAGGGTCCACATATTATATTTTAAATTTATTTTATCAAAACGTTTATTAAAAAATTAACCCTCAAAATATCCGAATTAGGACACTCTTTGGATTTTTTTCTAAAAATAACCCGAAAGTTAGGAGCGTTCTTTAAATACGGCAAAATTTAAGGTAATTTTCTTGAAAAAAATGCACAAGCACAACGAGAGAAACTCTTCATCAGTTCCCGTTTCATACTTTTTATTATTACCCGAAGGCTGGATTCCTATTTCCCCGTAAGGGTGGCAAAAATGAAACCGGCTCCCAACCCGCTCGGGTTCGGTTTGAGTTCAAATTCGAAATAATATTCTTAAAAACAAATTTGGCTTATTAGTTCGGTTCAATAATACCGAGTTCGTCACAATATTTTATTTATTAATTTTTATAATTTTATATGTAAGTTGAGCTCGAACTCAAACTCGCTTAAACTTTTTGGGGTCGAGACTCAGCTCCAGCTCGAGTTCGACCTCCCGTTAGATGTATTCAGATGAAGAAAGGTCGAAGATACCCGATGCCACCCGCTAATTTCCCGAATACTGGAGTAGAAAAAGGGGAGCACAGGTCATCCACGTCTCCCTGCTGCGTCTGCCCTGTTCATTCAACTTTCAGAAAAACCTGCGCCAGGTTTGTTCTCTTCTCTCCTCATTTCGCGCTTTCGCTCATTTACCTCTTATTTCGTTTTCGTCTTTCCACCTTCTCTGTCTTCTTTTCTGATTCTCATTAGGAATCTAAACGTAGTTTATTTAAATTGTATTTATATTTTTAATTTTCTTATTGCGTCGATGTGGCATTTTGTTCTGCTCTCGTGTCAGGCAGTTTTTTTTCGTGTTTGGATCTCTGCGCCTGAATGGATTTAAATGTTTTAAAAGTTAGCTGTTCATTTTAGAAGTTATGCTTATGAAAGTTTTGAAGTATTGCTGTGGTCGAGGTCATTTCGATTGAGATTGTAGGTTGATTCTCAATCAGGATATTTGTGGTTATACGTATGGTTCTATTGAATATCAATCTTGATATTTTCTTGAGTCTAGTTGTTGTTTTCATTTTTTGAAGAGCTTTGGGTACTATCTGACGTTCAAAGACGAATCAGATCATGATGCGTGGATCTCATTTGTTCGGCCACTCCAGAAAGGTAATTTTTCAGATCTTTTCTCTCTCATTTTGTTTCGAAAAGCGACCTTGTCTTTTGTTCTTCATGTTGGAGAAGAGTATTCTTTGTATCTCCCAATGCAGCCGAAAGTATATACTATGTCGAGCCTTTGTTTTCATAAAGTATCTGAAGGCGAGATGGAAGTGAAGTTTTTTATAGAAATGAAGTGCTTTTAAGGCTGGATGCAGTGCATCCTTCTACTTGGCATAGTCAAAATTCCACATTGAAGTGACCGAACAATTGTATTATCTCCATCATTGCGTTTGAGGGTCTAATTATTGAATTTCTAATTGACATTTAGCCTCTTCCAGATAAAGAATGGTCAGAGTATTTTGCCACGAGATACTGCTCTCCTGATCCGTTGCTTTTCCAAGAGTGCAGATCCTTCTACAAATGGGGCAGATAGTAAGTAGTTTTCATATTTAGTGTTTAGTTGCTCAGTAGGTATTTCTCTTTGCATCAGGAAGCAGACAATCCTCTTCCTGTTTTTTGGACTAGGTTGTCATATAGTCTTTGATTTCACAGTAGGAATATAAAATCAAATTGATGTGGATGTAGAAGGGATAAAGACTGCAGTTTGAGTTTTTATGCTAAAAATGATGGGGGAGAGAAATCTGTAAGTATGCTATTATGATAGATATGATCTAGAATAATATGCCTTGATTTAGAGTCCACGATTTTGATAAACCAAATTAGTTCACTGAAAACAGAAAACAAATACTGCTACAAAAAGGTGATAAACTTCATAAATTCGTGATAGAATGTTACAAGTAATGGAAGAGGCTCCATAAGTGTCTGGTCTACTCAATTGATCATAAATCTTATAACGACTTTCGGAAGGTCCACAAAACATCATGATTCTTTTTTTTTTTTTTTCTCGTAATAGATGTGATGGGAATTAGGAGAAACCCTGAAAAGGCTACACTACTGCTGTTATGTAAAAAGCAGTAAGCGGTTGCCTTGATTCTTGAAGGCTCTCACTCAGGTAATTAATGTAGGTCACTAATTTGCCCATTTCTCAGAGACAATTGATCTTCTATTGGAGATGGAATAGTTTCCTCCGGAGCATATTGGGCTAGTCCAGATGCATAGAGTTTGTTGTATTTTCTGTATATATTTCTTCCTTACTTATTTTTTGAATGTGTTCAGCTGCCATCATTGGTTCTCAATTCTCTTAGGAGTCCTCTATGAATAATTTTTCCTTTTTGTTTGAACTGGTCAACTGCTCAAACTGTCTTCAGCCTCATTGCATATGGATCCTCAACATTAAATTTGTGATCTCATTGACTCGTATTGTATATGATCATTCCAAAAAAAAAAGGTTTAAGTATCTAGTGCATGCTGAACATGCTTCTCTTTGCTGTAAGGGCTTAAATGTAGAAGAAATTATATTTCACAGCCAGGTAAAATGTTTAGTCTTATTCTACCTTTGCTGTAGTACTAACAGTTTAGTTGAGGTCCTGAGGTTCCAATCCTACAGACTATGTATTTTGAGCTTGAATTTTCAAAATGTTATCAATGAAAATATTTTATTTTTTGAAATAGATCAATGAAAATATTTATTCATAGCAGTCGAGACCTTCATCAAGCTTTTCCCTGAAAATGTGCAGCAGACATTCAGTTTTCTTTTGAACTAGTAGATATTTGTGTTTTCTCTGGTTCTCATAGCAAATTCTGTTTATTTCCAGAAATTCTACGATCTCGACTGCCATTGTATGTACCTGAAGAACTCAATGTCCATCTTGATAGAAGGGTTCCTGAGACAGTTAACAGCTTCAGCTTCAAGGTGTGGGAATTGTTGCCAGATCTGGTTTTTGTTTCACATGTTTATATGTTGATACTATTTTTGAATTTGGAGTTAGTGCCTATCTAATTTTATATCAATTGTTCAGGGATCTTTGTTTAAATCTTACTCACCTAGGGCAGCAATGAAAGTACGCAACCTAGTGACTGGCCTTGGACTCAATCATAGTTTGTCATGGTTTGTTTGAATGCTTCATTTGCTTGTCATTTCATGACATCTGAATCATCAATACTGTAACATGTATTTTTCTGTTCTTATTGTCAGCTTTCAAACAACAACTGCAAGAGGTTTTTCATCTGATTCAGGTATGTCTATTGCTCCTATCTCTCTCTCTCTCTCCCTCTCTCTAACACACACACACACACATTTCCATCCTGACGTTTTTTGTTCCACACGTTTGAAGACTAATTTGGTTTTGAAAAACTGCCTGTGTATTTATATGTGCATTCCTGAATGGCAGCACTTGTCTCATGTTGATTTTTTTGGTTGGTTTTATAACCTCTTCTGGGAGGGTTTCTCATCGTAGTTCCAAATAGCTTATCTGTATTTAGATTACTTTCTTTTTCCTTTATAAATTTAACTTTTTTTATGAAAATTTTGCTGCTTTTTTGTCTTCTTCTGAGGAATGTTGATCCAGTGCAGACTTTTGAAGCAATAATCTAGTTTTGCATCTCTAGAGCATGCTAAATATAGCTTTTATTTCTTTTTCTTTCTTCTCTCATCTTATGAATTGTTCTGACCTTCTCCAAAAAAATAAAATAATATGTGAATGTTTTCACCTTATGAAACCTCCTTTCTTGTGGATCCTAACTATCAACTTATTATTCGCCACACACTATTGTTATAGTTTAGGGTTTAGAGGCCTTTCATTGTCTTGTGCATGAAATTTAGCTCTCTAAGCAAAATTTTGACAATGGTGTCTATTCCCCTGTTGTTATCATGATTCTTTGTCTAGTGTACTTCCTCTGGCTATGTACACATGATGCCATGCATTGAGTGAACTCAATTGTTCTAGGCTTGACATTTAAACCACATTATATACCTATCCTCTCTGTTTGGATTATGGTAGATATAGGAGGGCTAAGCCTTAACAATGTTTCTCACCCTAAGGTTGTTATTTTTTCACAGGATTGCCTGCACACCAAGAGATTGGAATGCCGTCTCTTTCTCCTACAATGACAGAGGTATTTCCCTGTCCAGTCATGTAGAAGCATGTATTTTATTTCAGACTCAAGCATAGTCGTTTTTTGTAATATAAACAGGGAAATATTGCGAGATGGTTGAAGAAAGAAGGAGACAAGGTTTCTCCTGGTGAAGTACTCTGTGAAGTTGAAACTGTATGAGCCCACCTTCCAGAAGCATCTTATCATCAAATCTAGTATTGTTTTGCCAAATAATCTAGGAACATGTCTTTTAAAATATTTTTTATATACTTCTTTAGATTTATTGTCATTCAAAATAATCTTTCTATTAGGACAAAGCGACTGTCGAGATGGAATGTATGGAAGAGGGGTATCTTGCTAAGATATTACGTGGAGATGGTTCCAAAGACATAAAAGTTGGTGAGGTATGATTCACTCTTTGATATAAAGAGCCAAAGCTATCAAGGATTCCATTTATTTACCTCAACAAATAATCTTGTCATAACCTTTTTTCCTTGCACAAACGTGTCATTGTGATGCATATTCCATTCAGCTATAGAAAATGCTCTGTCATTGCATTTGTTAATCATATCTCTATTCTCAGGTGCCAAAAAATTAATATCTGTTCTCATGTAAGTTTTGACTGATATTTGTTAACCTGAGGGAAGTTATGTAAAACAGGGATACCTCTAAAACTAAAATTAAACGTATCTTCTGTGCTGGTTTATTCCCACATTTTTTATTTTTGTCTTTTTTTTGTTTATGTCAATATTATTAGGCTGAAGAAAGGCTGAAATGACCTTGCTCAAACCTTTTTTCTTTTTTTTTTTTTTTTTTTGGATAAGTGACCTTACTTGACCTTAACATGTATTTTTTATTTCCAAACCAACCCAGTATATGAAAGAAGTTGGAAAAGCATCACTTTGTGTCATTTAACCCATAATTCATTATTTTATACAGATTAAATTTATGCATATCCGTGGATTGGGCCTTTGACTCAATGGCTACCTAGGGTTTTTTAGTGTGAAGTCTTAGGTTCAAGTCTCAACAGGAACGTCCTTGTTAATGCTTATCTATGCATATTGACTCAGAATAGACCCTTAATAAATAGCTTGATTATTTTTGTCAGGAATCAAGAATTGATATTCATTTTAGTTGACTGTTATCAAATGTTACCTTCATTACAATTATAATGCTTTCATTATTTGTGTCATATAAATGGATGACAATACTTCCATCTAGACTGTGTTTTGGAAAATAATAGCTTAATTTCTATTTTTATCTAGTCCTGTAGTAGTAACTTCCATGTTTTTGTTTTAAACAATTTTCTAGGTTAGAATTGAAGAAAAGCAATCACTTTGCTGCTTCTTCTTTTTTTCTTTTGTTTTTGTTTCTTTCTTAAATGTTGTCAAAAGTGAAAGTAGTCTATCACAATTAGAGTACATATTTTAAAAAAAATATTTTGATTTTCTATGGATATAAAGAATATTGATATAAGGCCAATTTGTTACATAATCAATTCATGGATCGGGCCTTTGGATCAATGACGAAAGGGAGTTTGGGTTTCTAAAGCAAGGTGTTGGGTTCAAGTCTCACCAGGTATAGATCAACCATTCAAAGAAAAATAAAAATAAATTGTGACAAGAAATAACAAGGGTTAAAGTAAAAGATCAAACAACATACATAAGAAGATATAAGGAGATGAGGAGAGAGAGGTCAGCTTACAAAAGTCGGAATGTGAGATTTATTCTAGGGTCTTCTCTCCCTGGATGTTGAATTTTTGGAAAAGAGAAATAATTCATTGACTTGACTATAACTTAGTACAATGAGGCTCTATTTATAATAGAGGAAATAAACAGAATTACAATTAAAACTAGAAAAAAAATACTAACATAATTAAAACACCTTTAAATAAAGACTTTTCTATGAGACCTCCTCCTATGAGACTCCTGTAAGACTCCACCATATTAATTCAGGCTTTGTAAGACTTCTTGATGTAATAGCCATGTAAGACTCTCTCATACACGTTTTTCAACACTGTATTTTGTTAAGCACTCAACTTGTAAACTAAAATTAGACTTATGACATTATAAAACATAGAGACTAAAGGTACAAGTGCTTGCATTGAAATTGCCCCTAGTGCCTAAATTGAAAGTATTATTGACATTATTGTTTCTAAAAAAGGCCCTGTTTGACCTAATTTTTCCTATCCATTTCTAATTGCAAAACGAAAGGGGGTTGGAGAGGGAAATTTTTTCTTCATTGATCAGAAAAATTTCCTTATTTGAGCAAAAAGATTACAAAAGGAATGAAGAATATTTCATCTGTCCTCCTTCCATCTAAAATGTTTTTTGTTGTATGAAGTGTAGGTCATCTTTTTACAGATTTGTGCATTCAATAGTTTTTGTTTTGACAATTGGTGATAGAGGTAACTAGTGAATGAATTTTCTTAGTTCCAGTATAAAATCTAAGTGCTATTTCCTTGTTGGATTGGACTCTTTTCTTGTCACCTACAGTTTGAGCTAACCATAGCTGGTTAAAATCTATTATTCGTGGCTGGTTAAGAATCACAATGAGTGAAGCAAATGTGAAATGTTCCTGTAGTCTTTAGGTTGACTGCATAAGACATCCATAGCCGGGCATGGTTGACTTTAGAAATGTCTTTTTTCTTGTTCTGGACAAATTTTGACCATCTTTCTAGCATGTGTAACTGCACTTATAGTACCCTGATAGTTCACTTGGCATAGTTCTTCATAACCCCTCTTACATATTCGTTTGTTGTTATTATCATCGTAATCTTTTTATTGGATTATAATTTTGAGAAAATGCCAAGCTGTTGTTTACTATTTTGAACTCAATTTTCAGTCATAGGGGCCTGTTACTTGTGATAAATTGTAGAAAGTAAAATTTTCAGATTAAACAATACTTTAAAGTAGTTATTCGTTTCATGTTCCTTCTTATTTAGGTCATTGCTATAACTGTGGAAGAAGAAGATGATATAGAAAAATTCAAAGATTATAAACCTGATGGGGCTGCTGGAGGAGCCAAAGAGTCGGCTTCTGCATCTACCTCACCATCCAAAAAAGAGGAGGTAGAACCTGTTAGTTCTCCAGAGCCAACTAAAACTTCAAAGGTAGTGGATGAGGCGCCTCGAAAAGAAGATCGTATCTTCATGAGTCCCGCAGCCAGAAAATTAGCAGAAGATCATAATGTAAGCAAATCATTTCATTTGCCTAGTTGCTGATACATGAGATAAATAATTTAGGTTTGACTTTTTAACTTGACTATATTTGCAAGGGGACATATGCTTTTATTTATTTGTTAAATTCTAATTTGATTTTATTTTAGGTACCTGTTTCTAGCATCAAAGGTACTGGTCCTGATGGGCGGATTGTGAAGGCGGATATTGAAGATTATTTGGGTAAGTGTCCCCAGACATATGTACATAGATGCAGTTTTGATCACCTTGTGTGATTTGTACGATGGGTCTTTTAAGATTGGGTGTTTGTGTAACCTTAATCGTCATATTCCTAAAAAAGGAGAAGACTCATTTGATGATTATTCATTGATTTTCGAGGCAGATCATTTATTTGTTCTGGGTTTTCTGCACTTATAAACCATGATGCAGCTTCAAGTGCAAAGGGCGTTTCAGTGTCTTCTGCCAAGGCAACTACAGCAGCACAAGCCTTAGACTATTCTGACATGCCAGTCTCTCAGATTAGAAAAGTAATTATTCATCTTGAAAACTTTCTGTATTTGATTAGCTGGCTGCTATTCATCGTAACATTTTTGGTGGTCATACCATTGCTTATGGCAGGTGACTGCTTCAAGATTGCTGCTGTCAAAACAAACTATTCCTCACTATTATTTGACTGTAGATACACGTACAGACAAACTGATGGAGTGAGTTCAAAGTCATCTTCTATATAGTACATTAGACAACTTTTAATTTGCTTGTTCTCTCCCTCTTCTAACCCAAACACACCCTCTACCGCCTCTCATTAATTGATAGATCGTTACTGATGGGTGAATATTCCACAACAGTTAAGATTTGGAGACACATATGCTTATAAATTGGGGAGTAGGCCTTCTAAATTGATTGATCATCTTGTGATGGAATCAGCACAATTTATTATACTGTCAAAGTTAGCTCCAAACCAATTTGCTCCATGTCCATGTCATCCATGTTTTAGGCCACTCTTATGTATTCAATACGGCTTCAATGTGAGAGAGTGTTTGTATGGATAGAATCACACATCTGTTTAGGCTTGGAAGCTCTTGGGTTTATAAGTTCAGAAGTAGGCTCCTCAAATTGATTAGTCTTATTAGGTTGGAACCTGGTCAAATTGATTAATTATGTAGGGTAGGAACCTGGCCTAACTTCCCATAGTACCAGACCAAGGTCTGGACCTAGTTCTTTGCCTCGTATATGTGAAACATCAGGCACATTTGTCTTCCGATTCTACCAGGTTTGAAGATGAGAAAGGGTTCTATTGTGGGGTAAAATTATCTTTACTTTAGGCTTTGAAATTCTTAGGCATATAGGTTGGGAAGTAGGGCTGTTAATTGCTTATTATTTTGCATGGAGCTGGCTCAACTTATTATAGGTGAATGTTGGGTCCAGGGCCATCATAAAATAGCTACCCAAAGTTAGGTAGTCTTGTTCCAAATAATAACAACTATGGTGTGGGCTTATTCCTGCTAACAATATTTAATAGTTCTTGACTTTGGGTGTTTCTTCAGTTTGCGTAGCCAACTTAATTCCCTGCAAGAGGCCTCTGGTGGAAAACGGATTTCCCTAAATGACCTCGTCATTAAGGTTTGCTTCTTACACAATCTCATGTATCGACTGTCTTTTTTTTTTTTTTTTTTTCTATATAAGTTTTTGGGCTTGTGCTGTTTGGCATAAAGCACATCTGTGAGGGCAAACAAAGACTAACTGTGCATAAAAAATTCCTTTTCTTTATGTTTCCCAATTCTTGATGAACCTGCAAATCATGTCTTCTGGCCCAAGTGTAACCATGTGTGTATCAAATACTAATGGTGTTCAAAGGGGCTATCCTATGTGCCATTTTTCAAGCTAGACATTAGACTGTTCTTGCCAATCCATTATTTTAAATGACATTTTTCAAGCTAGACTTTAGATTGTTCTTGCCAATCCATTAGTTTAAATGATACCTATTCCCAAGGCCTGTACTTTCATTTAAACTTGAGGAAGTTTCACTACCTGTACTTTTACTTCATGGCTATCTTCTTCTGTTTAGTAAACTAATCTCTTGGAATTCAGAAATATGTGGATTCAGTTGCATCAACATCGTGTATAGCCTTTGCTTTTACTCAAGTTTGAGGTATTCTTTTCTCTGAATCCTTACGGGTTTTTCTTGTGATGGAACTTTTATTATTCACAGGCTGCTGCATTGGCTCTTAGGAAGGTTCCTCAGTGTAATAGCTCTTGGACGAATGATTTCATCAGACAGTGAGTTTAATAACTTTATTTTGCTTATTATTCTCTTACTATTTTAACATCGACTGCGATCTCTTCCCACATCAGATATTTGACGTTACCGTCTCTTGTTATATCAGATATCACAGTGTCAACGTCAATGTAGCTGTACAGACAGATAATGGATTGTTTGTCCCTGTCATCAGGGTAATAGTGGGCAGATACTTTATTTGATCAGTATCTTCTTCAATGAGTGACTGCATGTGAGATTCTAAGAATTTGTATGACATACAAATATTCTGTATGATGCAGGATGCAGACAAGAAAGGCCTATCTACCATTGCTGATGAGGTTAAACATTTGGCACAGAAGGCCAAAGAAAACAATCTAAAGCCAGAAGATTATGAGGTCTGTGGGTCCACTTGAGATCTCGTTTTGCACCATCTATGATCTGTTACGATGCCCGCACATACATTGCTATCCTGATGAATTATGCAACATCCATTTTGTAGGGTGGTACATTTACTGTATCAAACTTGGGGGGGCCCTTTGGAGTCAAGCAGTTCTGTGGCATCATAAATCCTCCACAAGCAGCAATTTTGGCTGTGGGGTCTGGTAAAGCAACTTACTTTTTGTTCAAACTAATATTACTTGTAAAACTAGTTGAATTTCATCGTTACACCTACTAACTGCATCACCAAATTGAACTTTATTGCCAACTGCAATATGATTCTTATGCTTCTTCAGTCGCATATGTGGGACCTTCTACTGCTTTGGGTTTATACCTGTGAAATTGTTGAATTGTGACAGCTGAGAAGAGAGTGATACCTGGAGCTGGTCCTGATCAATATGAGTTTGGTTCTTTCATGTCAGTTACTTTGAGCTGTGACCATCGTGTAATAGATGGTATGTGTTACTGTATCTCTTAGTCTTTTATGATTTTTGGTTCACATGCATGTCTGATTTTACCTTTACGTATCAGTTGTCATCTGGTAAGGACTTATGCCAGGTTGTAAAATATTTTATGTACATGGTGCGTCAATATTTCGTTGACTGGAAGTTATGTCAGAGGGGTAATAGGACAAAGACATACTGAAACCATAGAAAGGGGAAGAAAATGTCCAGCCAAAATTAGACGCATCATATAAATTAATAACATTACTTCCAATGTTACAAATCCAGTTTACTTCTCAAAAAGGATTCTGTCAGTATATGATCATGCGAAAGTAATCATCTATTAGCAATTGTTATTACTTAATTTCGTTTTGTTGGTTTGGTTTATGAATGGTGGCCCTGATTGTTTTGATGTTGTGCAGGTGCTATTGGAGCAGAATACTTGAAAGCATTCAAGGGCTACATCGAGAATCCTCACTCCATGTTGCTGTAGGATGGTCAAAGTTTTTTGTGTACAAATTTTGTACGCGGAATTGATCCAAATAAGGGGCATCATGAGATGCCACCCAAGTTTTTCTTTCTTTTTCCGTTTAGCAACTAACGAAAAAGCCTTCCCTCCATAAACTTAATCTGTATTAGTTTCTATTGACCGAGAGTGCCATAATCTTTGCGGAATGCAATTCCAACAGTTTGAATCATCTCTTTCCCAGGAAGTGGTGAGGAGTGAAGGGCTGAGAAGTGTTGACGGGATATAACATTGCTAGATCCTCCATTCTTGAGTTACGCGCCATTTGTTCAAAATAATTCTAATCTAATTGGTATGCTGGTTGTAGCATCAATTGATGTACGATGTGTTAAGTATATGTCGTTGCAGTTGATATTTCAGGGGAATGAGGTTGTGTAGTAACTCGTGCAATGAATAAATCACAACTGTGTTTTACCTATATTTTCTAGGATTATTTGATTGAAATCCAACCCCGTCGTATGAGCAAACCACAGAGTGTGTTTCCCTCGAGAAATAGGGGTTTTGTTTTAAAAGAGGGGTTTAACGTTATTAGTACAGAACACTCAAGGGGTTTCGATTAGTTGAAACAACATAAAGATGCAACAATGAATAAGAAAAGATACATATAAGATTTGTTTAAATGACTTTGAGCACCCGTTACCTGACAGATCTTAAAGACACATTTCATTAGTTTCTTTAATCACAAAGTTGCACAATTTATCCTTAATATATAATCGAGGGAAATTGACTAAAGCCTCTTACAGGCGAAACACGAGAAAGCAGTGAGCAAAATGTTCAGATTACAAATATGCACACAACAGTACCAAATCAAAACAATTGCAGTTTGACATTTGAGTCTCCAATCTGCAGAGGATTGAAGGCCTTAGTGTTTAAGCTTGAAAACCAATATTAAAATAATTGCGAATATCAGGACCCCAATAATGGTGCTAACGATCCACTTATTCCGACTCATCCTTCTGGACATGGTGGTAAGGATCTTTTTACTCTTGCCAATGTTGTCATCTACAGCATGCAGCTGCAAAATGAACACAAGGTGAGAGGGAGAGAGAGAGAGAGAGGGAGACGTGTGTCATACCGTGTTATTGGCATGCAATAGAGACTGGCGCTGTTGATGTAGATCTTGAAGAATGGAGACACCAAGTTCTTCCGTCTCCAGCATGGTTCTTCTACTCTCCTTGATTCTATTGCTTGATTGATCCAACTTCTCTGTTGACATCAATAATCTTGTCCTTTGATCGGCAGACGCCTGCACCATCCAAATATCATATGAAACTACTTTATTTATCATTTTAGGTCTGCCTACTTGAAGAGTTCAGAGCAAAGAACATCAAAGACTTTCCTATCAGGGGGAAGAGGAGGAAGCTACGCAAGGACTTGAGCGAACTATTTATCACATGCAATCTTTGTTTCAACAGGCAGTTTACGAAATTCAACTTCTTTTTGGGGAACCATGAATCTTACACACACACACCATATGTGGCCGTACTCCCAATATACTTCCCCATATAGGCCACAGAGACAAAATTCCACACTCCTTGATAATTCAATTAGCAGGAGCTTCACCGTTATCAACAATTAATGCAGCATATCCCTGAATAAAATAGATTTTGACTTCATTTTCTAAAAATATCTACACTCTAATAGAAGATTTTCACCAAAATTTATAACTTTAATTTTCCCATCAGTTGACCAAAGTTCCAGTAGGATGCTTATCATTAGTTTGTCTACTCAATATTTGAGTATTTAGTTCAAATAAAATCAAGCTGTTCAGAGCCACAATATCAACCCCAAATCACAAAACAGGAAACTCATGTAGCATTCATAGAAGAAGAAAATAGTGCAGCCATACCATTAGAGTATCTTTCATTCCAGATTCCAACAACTCTTCTCTGGCAAATTGATTAGCATTTGCTGATGTGAGATTTTTAACTTCATTTTTCAAATTGTTGAGATCAGACTTGTACTCCCTTAATTTGGCAAGGAGCACTCCTTTAACACTAGGCTGTAAACTCCTGGCCTCAAGATCCATTTTCCGAATCTAAAGAAAATTCAGGCAAGAATTAAGGGAAAACAGTGAATATAACAGTATAACAGGAAGAGACGACCTGAAACTAAAAAACATATTCATACAATACCAAAGCCTCAGCGTCATCTATTCCGAATTTTATTTCAGAGATTTTCTGCTTCTTCTGCTCTGAAACATCCAATAAACAAATGAGGTGGTAAGCACTGGAAAAGATTTATAACAACAATCCCACCAGGTAGACAAAGAGCATCATAATTTTAATTTTTTTTTTTTACATAAAAAGAGCATCACTAGTTGGCAGCCCACAAGGTTTTGTTATTGATTTCAAAATCTTGACTAAACAACAACAAATCCTTGTTCACTATTTCCAAGCAAAACTCTTATTAATAAAATTTAAAAAAGGGATTTCTAAACTTCGATCCTACTCAAATATTAGTATCAGGCAGGTTCACTGGTTTCATTAAACAAAACTTTAAGTGTTGCAAATAAATAATCAAGTATTAAAACAAAAAGGCAGAACTTCAAACACCTAAACCTCACAACAGCCAATGTAGTAGCAAAGAAAGTCCAACTATAACAATACAATGTGTCACTCTTTACCTCCATCAAGGTGAGCCGCAGAAGTACACTTTCTAGAGAGGTTAGCTGAAAGTTCGCAGTACTGGCGCTCATAGCCTTCAAATACCTCACTCATGGTCGCAAATAGATATTACCAGGTGTGCAAAAATCTTGTCTGTCAGAAGATTAAATTTCCTCAAGTTAATTCACAAATATCCAGAAACATCTAGCAGAGCACCATCAGCAAGTACTACCCAATCAATTGTTAGGAAACTCACGTTTCCTATTCAAATTTAGGCAACATATTTATTATTCAATTATATTTACTATTTAATGAAATAGGCCGAAATTAAGTGATCTAATTTTGTTAAACCCATTAAAAAAATATGGGTCAATTGAGTAGATACCATAGGGAATTATGGGAACCCTATATAAGGAGACACATTATGGTTATGGTCCCTAAGCGACTAAATCACACACAGTTTCCCTTCTCCCCATCTGGAAGAGAGACGAAGGTCCCATTGAGGAACTAAGGAGATTTAGTTGAGGAAAATCACAAAAACCAATCATTCGTTCGTATCGATTGCCGTAGAATTCCGCAACAATAGGTGCGATTAGAATGGATCCAAGTATTTATTCCGAATCCTAATATACTGGCATTATGTAAATTCTAGATTAGGATTTAAGATTACGGTTTTCTAACAAGTGGTATTAGAGTAGTACTTTTAGATTATTAGGATTTATGGATTAATTCCGTGGTGAGTGACACACAGAGCGCCGGCGTTGTGCAGAACATTCAACTTTCTCCACAAAACTCGCCTTGGGGCTGTACGTCGGCTGGCGTCTCCGTCGGAAGGCATCGGCTGACGTCCGACGGTGGAGGCCCGCGTTGCAGCGTCTGTTGGAAAATCTTGCAGCGCCCGTTGGGCGCACTACAGCGCTGAAGACAGAGGGGCGCGCTGCAGAGCATCAAGACCAACGCCATGGCGCCGCATTGCTGGACAACTGAATAAAAAAAAAAAAATTTGCTCAGTTGGCCTGGTATTTTCAATCAAATTGTTTGAAGCTACATGTTGCCAAAGTAACCTCTATAGTGTAGATTAATTTGACTTGAAATACATAGACGTTTGTGTGGAGTTATTTATGCCAATTTTGCTCGGCCCAAAGGAAGACACAGTTTGGCCAAATCAACAACGTGCCTGTGATGATAAATGTGTGACAATTATAAAGATTTTTTTATGTGAACAATAGTCGGTCTAAAGAAAGGCTATGATTGTCAGTATTTGATCATTGCACCGAGAGTACCACTTACAGTTAATTTCTCTGTCCAAAGATTAGGAATTAATGTTGTACTAGGTATCTTGAGATGGGTCCCCAATTTGGATTGTTTGAACATGTCTTGTTTTTCTTTATTTGACATGCTAGTTTATGTGAGTATACTTGTTTATTTTGTTCTATATATAGTTTCTGTTGCTACTGTTACGAATGTTTCTGCCCAAATCTCTAACATCCTAATGCTGAGCGAGACGAACTTTAAGGCTTAGAAAGATACCATGGAAATAGTCCTCAATTATATGGATTTGGATCTTGCACTTCAGGCAGAACAACCCACTTCCACTCTGGATAACCTTGAGGTTAAAATTAAGAAGTGGGATCGCTCCAACCGAATGTGCTTGATGATCATAAAACGCTCCATTCCGAAGGCGTTTTGGGGCTCTATGATTGAGAGCAAGAGCGCCAAGAAGTTCCTAGAGGAAATTGAGCAATATTTTGCCAAGAACGAAAAGTCGGAGGTGAGTAGCCTTTTGACTAAACTCGTTTCGATGAAGTATAAAGGCAAAGGGAACATAAGGGAGTACATCATGGAGATGTCTCATCTCGCATCAAAACTCAAGTCACTTAAGTTGGAGCTGTCTGAGGACTTGCTCATGCACTTGGTTTTAATATTTCTTCTTGCACACTTTGGGCAGTTCAAAGTGAATTATAACACTCAGAAGGACAAATGGTCCCTCAATGAGCTTCTATCTCACTGTGTGCAAGAGTAAGAGAGGCAGCAACGGGATAAGATTGAAAGTGCTCACTTGGCCTCGACCTCTCAGAACAAGAAGAAGAAGAGAGGTAAGGATGTTGTGGAAGGATTTTCTCAGAATAAGAAACATAAGAAGTAGGTTGAGGAGTTTACCTGCTACTTCTGCAAGAAGCCGGGACATATGAAGAAGGATTGTCCCAAGTACGCCGCCTGGCATGTAAAGAAGGGTATGCCTCTAACTTTAGTTTGTTCTGAAGTTAATTTAGTTTCTGTACCTAAAGATACTTGGTGGGTGGATTCTGGTGCTACCACTCACGTAAGTATATCTTTAGAAGGGTTACTTGTGGAGCCGACCGCCAAGTGATGCTGAAAAGTTCATCTTTGTGGACGACGACAATAAAGTTGCGGTAGAGGCTATAGGAACTTTCAGATTACAATTAAACAATGGATATTATTTGGACTTATTTGAGACATTTGTTGCACCGTCTTTTAGGAGGAATTTAATTTCTATTTCCATTTTGGACAAATCAGGTTTTTCTTGTTCTTTTGGAAATAATAAAGTTAGTCTCTACCAAAATTCAAATTTGTTGGTTCGGTCCCTTAATTGATAATCTGTATATGCTTGATGATGTTAGTTTCTAAAGAGAAATACTGCAAACAAGTTCACGTGGTACGAAGCAAAAATTAAGTGAGAATTCCGCCACATTATGGCACAAACGTTTAGGACACATCTCTAAACGGAGAATTCAAAGGCCTGTGTCGGATGGAATTCTTGAACCCCTAGATACTACAAACTTTCAAGTGCGTGTTCAGTGCATCAAAGGGAAACAAACAAAAGTTAGAAAATTAGGTGTTGAAAGAGCTACAAATGTCTTAGAACTTATATATACAGATATCTGTGGTCCATTCCCTACAACTTCATGGAATGGACAACAATACTTCATTACATTCATAGACGATTACTCCAGATTCGGTTACCTATATTTAATACATGAGAAGTCACGATCCCTGGACGTCTTCAAGTCTTTCAAAGCTGAAGTTGAGCTTCAACTTGGAAAGAAAATAAAGGTTGTCGAATCCGACCGCAATGGTGAATACTACAGAAGGTATGATGGATTAGGAGAACAACGTCCAGGACCCTTCGCGATTTTCCTCAAAGAGTGTGGAATTGTTCCGCAATACACCATGCTTGGCAAACCCAACATGAACGGAGTTGCATAGCGACGAAACCGAACTCTTAAGGATATGGTAAGGAGTATGATTAGTCATTCCCCTTTGCCAAAGTCACTTTGGGGAGAAGCTTTAAAGACCACAGTGTACATCCTTAACAGGGTACTGAGCAAAGCAGTTGCCAAAACCCCCTATGAGCTGTGGACAAGCAAGAAGCCTAGCATTAGGCACATTGCACATTTAGGGTTGTCCAGCTGAGGCACGGCCTTATAGGCCACATAAAAGAAAACTGGATTCAAGGACGGTTAGCTGTTATTTTGTTGGTTATTCTGAACGCTCTTGGGGCTATAAGTTTTACAATCCCACATCAAGATCCTTTTTTGAAATGGGAAATGTGAGATTCGTTGAGGACATTGAGTTTGGAGGGGAAGAAAACATAAGGAATGTTGTCTTTAAAGAAGAATCTGTTATTGACAGTGATTAGGTCTCCATACCTATTGTTGTTCAAGACACAGTTCAGGCACTAGAGGACAATGTTCATGCTCCTATTCCTGACAATGTTCCAGATCAAGACAACAATGAGATTCTTCCTCAAGCACCACCTTTAGAACAAACTCAACAACCTCAAGAAGTGTCATTAAAGAAATCCACTAGGGAGAGGAGAAATGTGATTCCAGATGATTATATCGTCTTTCTTCAAGAACATGAGGAAGGCATCGGATTGACAGAAGATGACCCAATTAACTTCTGTCAAGCCTTGCGCAGTTCTAACTCTCAAAAGTGGATTGATGCCATGAAGGATGAGATGAAGTCTATGAAAGACAATGACGTTTGGGATCTCATCGAGTTGCCTAAAGGTGCAAAGCCCATTGGTTGTAAATGGAAATTTAAAACTGAGAGGGATTCAAAGGGCAATGTCGAGAGATATAAGGCCCATCTAATCGCTAAAGGTTTTACTCAAAAGGAAGGCATAGACTATAAAAAGACTTTTTCTCCAGTATCTTCGAAATACTCTTTTAGAACAATAATGGCACTGGTGGCTACATCAGATGGATGTCAAAACTGCGTTTCTAAATGGAGACATTGACGAGACAATTTACATGGTATAGCTAGAAAACTTTGTATCTAGAGATCCAAAGTCTATGGTCTGTAAATTGAAGAAATCCATCTATGGTCTCAAATAGGCTTCCCGTCAATGGTATCACAAGTTCCATCAAGTCATCACCTCGTACGGTTTTGAGGCGAATGTTGTTGATGACTTTGTATATCACAAGTTCAGTGGGAGTAAATACATCTTCCTGATATTATATGTCGATGACATTCTGCTTGCTATTAGCGATATAGGCTTACTGCACAAAACCAAAAAATTCGAGATGAAAGATCTTGGTGATGCCTCTTTTGTATTAGGTATATAGATACTTAGAGATCGTCCTCAAGGTATCCTTAGGTTATCACAAAAGAGCTATATCGATAAGGTTTTGAGCAGATTCGGTATGAAAGATAGTAAACCAGGAGACACACCCATCGCAAAAGGAGACAAGTTTAATCTCAAACAATGCCCTATTAATGATCTTGAAAGAAAAGAGATACAGAAAATTCCCTATGCATCAGTAGTTGGGAGTCTAATGTACGCTCAAGTTTGTACTCGTCCCAACATAGCATTTATAGTAGGAATTCTGGGCAGATATTTGAGTGATCCAGGTATGCAGCATTGGAAGGCAGCCAAACGCTTGATGCGTTATTTGAGGAGAACAAAAGGCTACATGCTCACTTATCGGAGATCAGACAGTTTAAAGATCATTGGGTTCTCTGACTCCGACTTTACTGGATGCCAAGATAGCAGACGCTCCACATTAGGCTACATCTTTATGTTGGGTGAAGGAGCTATCTCATGGAAGTCTGTTAAGCAGACTCTCATAGCTTCTTCAACCATGGTTGCGGAGTTCATTGCTTGTTTTGAGGCATCCAACCACGGGATATAATTGCAAAACTTTGTCACTGGGCTGCGAGTGGTAGATGGCATTGATAGGCCATTAAAGATTTACTTTGACAATAACTTGGCGGTACTTTATTCCAACAACAACAGGAGCTCGACGAAGTTGAAGTTTATCGACATCAAGTTTCTAGTTGTTAATGAGAGAGTTCAAGATAGACAGATTTCTATAGAACATATAGGGATAGACTCTATGCTAGCAGACCCAAAAACCAAGGGCTTAACGCCTAAGGTCTTTCATGAGCACACTGCTCATATGGGCGTTATTTCTGAGGATACTTTGGTTTAGTGGGAGTCATTTTTGTACTATATGTTTACTTTAGATATTGAGTTATTAGATTTTTTACGTAATAAAATTGATTGCTTATTATTATATTTCTGAACTTGCTTGTGTTTCTTTTTATGAGCAATGTTCGCATTGCATTAAAGACTTTGGAAAGATCTTACTAAAAACTAAAGAAGGACCAGTTGGAAATAGGAATGTCTGAGATCATATTGCATGTAATTTTCATGCTACTCATCCATATTTGATCTATGTCATTGAGTGTATTAGTATGATGATCATCGTGGTTTAGTCACGACTGTATTGTGATGAAAGTCGCGGTGGTTCCATTATTAATGGTATACAAATGTGCGGCTAAAGAATTTGTAATATAATTGTTTCAGGAATGATATGTAACTCAATTGGGAGATTGTTAGGATACTCACGTTTTCTATTCTAATTTGGGCAACATATTTATTATTCAATTATATTTACTATTCAATGGAATGGGCAGAAATTAAGCGATCTAATTTTGTTAAGCCCATTAAGGAATATGGGTCATGAATATGGGCCAATTGAGTAGATACCATAGGGAATTATGGGACCCTATATAAGGAGACACATTATGGTTATGGTCCTGAAGAGACTAAATCATACACAATTTCCCTTCTCCCCAACCAGAAGAGAGACGAAGGTCCTATTGAGGAACTAAGGAGATTTAGTTGAGGAAGATCACAAAAACCAATCATTCGTTCGTATCGATTGTCGCAGAATTCCGCAACAATAGGTGATCGATTGGAATGAATCCAGGTATTTATCCTGGATCCTAATATTCTGGCATGATGTAAATTCTGGATTAGGATTTAAGATTACAGTTTTCTAACATCAATAAGATGGTAATTTTTCCATGAACCAAAAAAAAAAAAAAAAAGGAGAAGAAAGAAAAGAAACAGAACACACAATTGAAGATCAGCAGGTTCTCCAGTCTCAGACTATCAAACAGATCGGCAAAAAGAAAAAAAAAACAATAAATAGAAAACCAGATCAACGAGTAAAGAGCTTCACCAGAAAAGAAAAGAAAAGAAAAGAAAAAAAGCATCCGATCCCGTAATCCTCACCCAAGTATAAAATTCAAACAAAGGAAACAACCACAATCGAAGACAAGCACGCGCAGTATCCTTAATGCAACGGGCGACACCAATTCAAGGCCAACCCCAAACAGCACTCCTTCAATTGGCCACTATCCAAGAGAAAAGCTAAAACAAAAATAAAACATAAATAATTTCAAGCGCAGGAGTCTTCAAGCACGATAGCTTACCGAGACGATCGAATCAGCAAACCGATTGGATAGAGATTTGAAGATCGAGCAAAGAATCGAAGAGACGCAAGGAGCCCTAATTTTCACAAAATAGTGGAGGAAGACAACGAAAAGGAGTTGTATTATGTTATATTTCGTGAGCCGAAACGGACAATTTACCAGCCAGAAGGAAACCGTCCTCCTACCCGCTTTTTCCCTCTTGGTAAACAAAAAACAGTAATTTAAATTAATTTATTGTTCAATACAATACACAAAATGGTCCCATGGTCTAGTGGTCAGGACATTGGACTCTGAATCCAGTAACCCGAGTTCAAATCTCGGTGGGACCTTAATTCTTTTTCGTCATTACACGTTTCTCTCTCTCACCCTCTATATATATATATATATATTTTTTATGTTTTCCTTCTAAAACAGCAAAGAGGACAGGCCAGAAACCAGAAAACGAACAGAACTGTGATACATACATATAAGGGCTCCAGACTCCCGTGATCATGCCCTCAAAAGAAGTCAAAGGGCTATTTGAAAACGTTTCCTTGATTACCAACCAATTGAGAATTTCAACATTTTGAGGTTCAAGCTTAATTGATACAATAAGATTTTCGACTCAAAGAAATTGATAATCGTCTTATCTTAGCCAAAGCTGGGTTCCCATAATTCAACCAAGGGCATTAACAAGTAACATGACCTGAGGGATTAACAAGTTTATATATCCTTCTTCTTGCAATAGTTTTCACCGATAAGAAAGTAAATTCTTAGGTTTTCTTTGGATGATAAATTGTCTGGTTAACTTACTTAATGTTCGTAAAGTCATAAGCAACTTAATTTCACCATCAGTAGACCAAAAGTATTGATACTAGAAAGTAGAAATCACTATCATTCATCACAAAATGGAACATGAGAATATATAATCTTACATAAGCCTATAAATCATTCCCTCATACATAAGAAATCTCCACACTCGTATAACTACTGTGAATAGAATAAAGAATAAGAAAACAAACACCACAACCCATACACTGGATCAACTACAAATGAAGAACGCCATCGATGGAAGTGGTGATGGCCTTCCTAAACCAGCTGACCGTGAAATGGATTTATTTTATTGCCGATACCCGTGTTATTCTACTGAAAGTGCCAATGAAAGGAATGCGAGGTGGACTGCTCATGGCGTGTAGGGCTCATGGGTGGAGGAGGGAGCTTCTTCAGGAATGGTGGGCTCAGGTAGTTCAGGCACTTCAACCTCGGGCACTGTTGGCTTCTCCGGCTTGGGCAGTTCTGGTTTAGGCACCTCAATCTTGGGTAACTCAGGTTGTGGATGCTCAGGCTTTGGTAGTTCTGGTTTCGGCAACTCATGCTCTGGTACGTCAGGTTTTGGTACCTCAAGTTTTGGCAGCTCAGGCTTTGGCAACTCAGGTAATTTAGGCACTTCAATCTTTGGCAACTCGGGTTTCGGCACTTCAATCTTGGGCAATTCGGGTTTTGGCTCCTCGTACTTTGGCTCCTCGTACTTTGTCTCCTCGGGCTTTGGCAACTCAGGTTTTGGCACTTCAATCTTTGGCAACTCTGGTTTCGGCACCTCGACCTTCGGTAACTCAGGTTTTGGCACCTCAACCTTAGGCACATCAGGTTTTGGCAACTCAGGTTTTGGCAATTCTTTAGGCACCTCCGGCTTTGGCAACTCAGTTTTTGGCACTTCAATCTTTGGCAATTCTTTTGGCACGTCTGGCTTTGGCAACTCAGGTTTGGGCACTTCAAGCTTTGGCAACTCAGGTTTTGGCACTTCGATCTTTGGCAATTCAGGCTTTGGCAATTCTTTTGGCACCTCTGGCTTTGGCAACTCAGGCTTGGGCACTTCAAGCTTTGGCAACTCAGGTTTTGGCACTTCGATCTTTGGCAATTCAGGCTTTGGCAATTCTTTTGGCACCTCTGGCTTTGGCAACTCAGGCTTGGGCACTTCAAGCTTTGGCGACTCAGGTTTTGGCACTTCAACCTTCGGCAACTCGGGCTTTGGCAACTCAGGCAGCTTGGGAACCTCAACCTTTGGAAACTCAGGCAGCTTGGGAACCTCAACCTTTGGAATTTCAAACTTTGGCAACTCAGGTTTGGGTAATTCAGGCTTTGGCTCCTCAACCTTGGGAATCTCTGGCTTTGGCAGTTCCACCTTTGGAATCTCCGGCTTGGGGAGCTCGGGCTTTGGCACCTCCACCTTGGGAATCTCTTGCTTCGGCAACTCCTTAGGCTCCTCAGGCAGCTTTTCGTCGAGAAGACGACGAGCCCCCAAGCTCACATTGATGCTCGAGAACGCAAGCACAATGCAGAGAAAGCACAACAGAACTGATCGACGAGACGACATGTTTACTACTACAAAGAGAACTACTGAATTCGATTGCTTGACTGAATCACTCCGGCCATGGCTTGGGTTTTTATAGGGGAAGGAGCGGAGAGCGTAGAAGGACGGTTGTTGAACGGTGCATGATTTTCCATGGAAGGGGAAAACGTACAAGGTGGTACGTGTTCTTTCTTGTGGTTCAGGTTGTTGAAAAAGGATAGGTAGCTCAACTTCTCATCCTCACTATACAGAGTCTATTCGCGGCATATGGTCAAGATCATTGGTTACTTTATTCATTGTTCGGTTGACAGAGGTGGCGAGAAAGAAAGAAAATGGATAAATGGCGGTAGGAAAACAGCTTTAATGGCAGAAAAATCTGCAAGAAATTCGCCGAAGTAGGTGGTGTCTTGAGTAAGTGGTTAAAGCTTTATTTAATGTTAAATGAGGTTGCTCTTTCTGGAACAGGTAAGATGAAATGAACGACTGAACATAAACTAGCCGATTAATTCAGGCTGTTCAATGCAGAAGAAGACGAACAAACATAAAAGAAAAGAAAATAAAAGAAAAAGGGGAGAGAAAGGTATTTTCTTTTTGTTTCGCCTCAAAGAATCATTGAGTATAAGGAAGTATAAGGAAGATGTGTTTACAGCTTGTTGCAAGTTTCAAGGAAGTCAATTGCAAGTGTCGAAAACATTTCCTTTTCCACTACTTGGGTTTGATTTCATTGCCTATTTGGTTTCTTACTAGCAACCACATGATGTTTTTTAACAAGGAGAATTTAGTCTGACAATGTGTTTCATGGCTGCTAGGAATGATTAAAACTTTGTGGTTTCTACTTTCTATAATTCCACCTCTCAAATTATGTGTTAAAATTAATTTAAAAGAATAATTAAATAATTTTTAAATGTGATCATCTTAGGTTTTGTATTTTTTAATGTTGTTTGCTTGATCCTGTATTTGAAAATACAACCTTGTAATTTAATTTCACAAAACAAAATTGTTTCTATATTTTAAAGAGAAAAATATAAATCACCCTCTTAGACTTATTTTAAAAAATATATTTATACATAAATCATTATGAAAATTTCTCTACAACAAAATAAAATTTTTCTCGGCAAACATTCATTCTTAAAACACAATTTTTCAGTAAAAATCATCAGTAGGTAATTCAACAAAATCAAAATTGTTTACTAATGAAATTTAATTTTTTAGGTTCAAAGATATTTTTTGACTTTCATTAATAAAATGTTTTTAATGACACATTAAATTTTTTTTTAAAAGATAAATTTGATGAAGATCTAATTTGTTGGCACCAATGTTAGATCTTCTGTCTAATTTATTTTGACATTAAAATTTTATTTTAAATTTTTAGTTTTTAGTTTTTTTTTACCTTGTATTATTTGACATTGACAATATAAAATTTTAAAATACATAAATGCAACAAGTAATGTGAATAAAATATTTTTAAAATAAAATTTATTTTTATGTAAAAAATATTGTCATAAAATTTTAAAATTTTCATAGAATATATAATACACAAATTTAAATTTTTCTACAAAGACGGATCCTTTGAACACATACCTCCTCATCAAAGCTGGTTGCCAACTGACTCTTTACAAACATACGTCTTTCTATCATTCTCATTTGCTTTTGTAGTAGCCTATTTTATGGCCCCCTCTCTTGCTTATGGTATTGGAGCCGAGTTTCTATCTCTTCTAGTCATTCTCTTGTTTGATTTAACTCTACCATGACAATTAGAGGGTATGAAGTTGAACTACTACCTTTAGCTGGAGTCGGTATCCCAAGACTCATCCCCTTTAATTGACCTAATTTTCTACCCAATACCTATGACACTATCTCTTCGGGGTCCAATGGAGTATTAGATGTCTCTACCCCTTCCACCTTCTTTGCATATTTTCCTATTAAAATTAAATGATAATTAGTATTAATATTTTATAATTATAATTTTAATTAATATAAAAATCAAGTCATAACAACACAAAAATATATTAAAAAAATTAATTAAAACATAGTCATAAAAGAAAATATTGTCACCTCAATGTGGAGATACACATTGTATAAAAATTCTTGGTGTTCTGACCCAACAAGTTGAAAGGACAACCGCGCCCCTCCCTTAATTAGAGTCTTGATCCAACTTAAGGGATCTAACTTAGGTTTAAGGTGCCCAAGTCCAAAGCATCTTAGTAGAATCATGATTTGTCAATTCCTTTTACTTCCATGTCTCGAATGGGTAGCCTCCATCCTCATGCCTCTGAATGGCCAAATCGACAACAAGGTCATGAGTAGGATTGTACTTGGCCTTGCTTACATGAGGCATAGAGGAAGTACAACATATATTAGAACCAACTGCTCTAAAAGATCGACCTATTAGAGAAGGCGCAACGTGGATATTAAAGATAGACGGCGGGACTTCTCAACACTCCCCCGCACGTACGACAACCCCACAACATGGGGGGACAAATGCGACAACCGATACGGGGGCAGCGGGATTCGAACACACGACCGACCTGCTCAATACCATATTAGAACCAGTTGCTGTAAAAGATTGACCTGTTAGAGAAGGCGCAACGTGGATATTAAAGACAGACGACGGGACTTCCCAACAATATATAATATAAGTAGTTAATAATTATGAGATGGTGGAATGCAATTTTATTGAAGTGGAAGATATAACATTAGTACACCTTGAGATGAAAATATAATATTTGTGGCCTGATTTGACTATTGCTTTACCTAGTCAAGCTGGTTTGTTGTGGCTCTTGGACTGCTTCTCTCCCTCTCTCCTTCCCTTACCCTCGTGCCCTCTCCCCCCTCCTTCCCACTTCCCTAACTTTCTCTTCCTCCTTTGGGTCTTTCTCTCTCTCTCCGTCTCCTTTTCCTCTCATTTCTTTCTTTGTTTCTCTCTCTTGCCCTTCCCAACCAACTAGCCCTCTCTCTTTAAGACAACTAATACAAAAATATACACAAATGCTATCAAACATAGTCCCATTGTAAACCATTGTATTCCCCCCAACTTTACAATGAAATGCAATTTATTAATCTAATAAAACAACATCAAATTTAGTAAAAAATTAGTACAATAAATCAATACATGCATGACAAACATACCTTTTATCTCCTTGATCAGATAGTGAAAAGAAAAAAGGAACTCCAACACTTCCACATGTACCTTGAAATGTGTACCAAAAACACTATAAATGAAATAAATCATATTTACTTTCACTTTCACTCGTTTTAAGTATTACTAATCGTCTTTTTCGTTACTGTCGGCTCCCACGGGAAGAAGGCTTACTGCTCTAAAGCTTATAGCTACCCATGTAAGTCTCTCTCGTGATTCGCTTTTCATGGCTACCAATTAATCTTCGCGGTATTTTGTAGGAAGTTTACTTTTCATTGGTTGACTGTTGCTGCTGGGATTCTGATATTACATCTGGTTAATCATTAGCAGTCAACGGAATGTGAAACTCATCCAGACAGTTGACATGCTTGTATCTTTCAGATGATGGTTTTGGAATTCGAGTTGAGAATTTGATTGTGGCATTTTTGCTATGCGAGCTTGAAAATACAATTACAAAAACCGAGAAACTCTTGTTTCTCCTCACTCTTCTGGATTTATGAAAACATTTGATTCAAGGGTAAAAACGATAATTGCTCCCAAGCTTCTCTAAAATAGTTTGATGTATCAAAAGCAAGATTGTGCTGGTTGTCAAGGTTGATGTCTGCCTTTGTCATTCCATTGGTTGTGGACTCGCTTAGGTGAAAATATCTCTGGATTTGGGCTTAAGATTAGAAATCTCAGTGTGAAAGTTCCCCAAAAGCTTGGTAAATTAATTTTAACAAATCTTACAATGATGCAAAGACTCATTCTCTCCAAGTTTCAAAAATCAATTAAATACATTCTTCTAGCTTATTTAATCAGATTTGTTCTTATTGAATGTGTTGGTGCTAGCTTGTTAAATTTCTAATTTGAATTTAGCTACCATATTGAGTACGGTATTTGATTCCTCTCATCAGTTAAATGTTAGGTTCCACAAAGAAAAATCTAGAAGGGAGGGAGTGAATAGTTTTATCAACATTGATGGCTAATTTTTAGTTTGGCTCTTAAAATTCTTGCAACAATTAAACAATCAAATCAAGCAACCACAATTATATAATGATTTGTAGTGGTTTGTAAACTGCATTGGATTGTTAATCCATTCCCAACGTTTTTACACTTCAAAATTAACTCATTATATTCAACAACTAAACAACATTTACAACTAAAGACTTTTAACGTCAAAATCACAATATTTGCCCACATGGGATTTATGGTCAATAATTAGGTACACACACCTAAACCCACATAAGGATTTTCTAGCTTTCAATTAGCTCTCACATGCTAATAGATTGGATTTACAAATGCAAGGATCTTGCATTATGATTACAATAGTCATTTGTTTCTTAGTATGCTAATTTTATAATAATAGGAATAAAATGAATACACCCACTACTAGGTTATTTTACCACAACAATAGCAACTCAAAATTCAATCTATTAGATAGTGGAAGCACCCACAACTTCATTTTATGAAAAGTAGCCAAACAATTGGGTTTGGTGAAGTCCAGGGTGTTTTCCTTCAAGGTCATAGTTGGGAATGGACAATATTTGTTTTGCTCATGTATGTGTAAAGGGGTAGTGATTATAGTGCAAAGCATGAGTTTGTCCCTTGATTTCTATATATTACGTTTTAAAGGAATGGATGTGGTTTTGGGTCTCTAGTGCTTTCGGACTCTTGGTACAATTTGTAGGTTTTTTTTTATTCTTTGAGTTTGACTTCAAGGAAGTTTCAATGAAATGGTAAATTGCATAACCAGCAATTAATGGTATCAAGTTGGCTTTGGAGGCAATGGGCACTGAATGTGTCACTGATGTAGTTTATCTATGACTAGAAGTTTTTTTTTATCAAACATTGAGCGGTGAATCTTTAATTTTAGATGAATTGGTGTCATATTGGAATACTTTCATGAACTATTTTAGTAGCTGAGAGGGTTGCCATCCAATCTAGTACAAACTTATATTCATCATCAATATTACTTGTCTAGAAAAGATGGTAGTCGGCTTTTTTGTGTTGATTATCATACATTAAATGACATTACTTTGAAGGATAAGTTTCCAATTCCTATTATTGAAAAACAAGTGGATGAGTTGCAAGGAACCCATATATTTTTAAAAGTTTGACTCATGTTGTCATCAAATTTGTATGGCTCTGAAGGATGTGCCTAATCAAGACAACATTTAAAACACACTAAGGGCACACTTAGTTCCTAGTCATGCCACTTAGCTTGACTAATGCTCCATCAACATTTTAGAGCCTCATAAATATGATCTTTAGATGATTTTTACACAGATTTGTCTTAATCTTTTTTATGACATCTTGTTATACAATAAAACAATAGAAGCACATTTAGAATGCTTATATATAGTATTGAATTTATTATGACAAAACCATTTTTTTAAGAAGTACGATTGGTTCTTCTAGTGTGGCCTCTTTGGGTTATATTATTGACTCAAGGGTAATCTCAATCGAGTCAAACAACTGGCAGCTCTGTAATCATGGCTCGCACCCATAACTATAAAGTAGGTAAGAGGATTTGTGGGTTAACGAGTTTTTATAGGCATTTCATTCATTGTTATGGGACTTTGGCCTAACAAACTTGCTAAAGGAGGTTTGTCAATGGTCACCTGAAGCCACTGTCACTTTTAAGCGCTTGAAATAGTCTTAGTTGTAAGCTCTCGTTTTGTCACCTTTTGATTTTATAAAGTTGCTTTGTGGTTGAGTGTGACACTTTCGACACTGGGATTGGGGCACGTTAAGCCAAGAGGTCATATAATTGCCTATTCTAGTCATGTCCTAAAAGGTTCTACTCTAGTATACAATTGGCAAACATACTTATTGAGGCATCATTTTAAAATATTAACTTATCACATATCCCTGTAATATCTCTTTGATTAAATAATCATCTCAAACTAGAAAATGGTGTTGGTTGGTAAAACTTCTAGCTTACGATTTTGTTAGGAATTAGACGCTCTAATTCCAAACTAACAAAAACAATAATAATAAACGCAGAAGAAGGAAAAAACAAGCACGAAAATACACAACGAGATTTATACAGGTTCACCTCAAGGTGAGACTATGTCATGTCCGCCGCTACAGTAATCCACTATAAAGATGAAATAGTTTACAAGAGAAATCGTACACACTTACAGGTGTTTTTTCTAATTTCTCTCGGGCTACAATTCCAACTCCTTTTGGGTGATGATAAAACCCTAATAGTTGCACCCCTCAATTATAAAGAGAAAATTAGGGCAATCGCGATAGAATAAAATTTCAGAACTGCCCTTAATGAAACAATAGTTAATATATCATGGACCGAATAGGGGATTCGCCTCCACATGCTCGGGAGGTGAGCTTCCCGCCACCCTTTCAACCCCTACGAGGACCTTACCACGAAGGTTGATCCGCGTACCGACTCAGCGTAAGGCATTGATTAAGCTCCACAACTTAACAAATTTTGCTATCATTTATCACAAGGGATTTAGTAATAAGGCAGTTGATGCTTTATCCCATTGGATTGATTCTATTATCATGTCGATAATTTTATCTTTTATTTCTACTTATGGAGAATTGATTACACATGCTTATGCTAATGATTCCACCCTCTTAAGACTTATTATAAACATGTGTCCGTCACTCACTACTCTTTCATCATGATATCTTGTTATTTGTATGTTCCATTGGATGTTGAGCTACTTAGCATTATCCTACATGACTTTCATACTTCTTTGGATAGAAGGACATGAAAGAGCCCTAAAGACATAGGTGCATTTGTAATTAATTTTACTTGCCCTGGCTCATGGCAAATGTGAAAGCTTTTATTGTTAAGTTGTTGAGCCTAATCAACGCCTTACGCTGAGTTGGTATGTGTGTCGACCTTCGCTATATTGACTTCTATTTCATTAAGGGTAGTTTTGGGATTTCACACTTGTAATCCGGTTGCCCTAATTTTCTCTTGATATTTGGGGACGCCGTTGTTAGGGTTTTATCATCATTACGGAGAAGGATCTCGAGTTGCAGCTCGAGAAAAGTTAGAGAAAAACACCTGCAAGTGTGTGCAATTTCTTTTGTAAACTATTTCATTTTTATAGTGGATTACTACAGCGGCGGAAGACAGGACGTAGTCTCACCTTGAGGCGAACCTGTATAAATCTTGTTGAATTTTGTTGTTTGTTTTTCTTTTTTGTGATTATTATTATTGTTCTCGTTAGTTTGTAATTAGGGTATCTAATTCCTAAATTTGTGGTTGCACATGATGATCGATTAATTGATTATACACGTTTTGTGTTGTTTAAAGTAAAACATAAAAAATAGGCAATAGAGCTAGCAATTAGCAAACCTCTCCAACTGTCTTCCCACAAGCGTGTCCTTGTCAGACCGAAGAACACAAAATACTATTAGATTACCCTTTTATTCGTTTTAAAATTTTATTTATTTTAAAATATTATATTTTGAAACATTTATTTAAAAAGAGAGGGGAGGAGCTTCATCCCTCCTATTTTCCTCTTAATCCATTGACAAAGAAGAAATGGGCGAGGGGCACTCCTCCAACTTATTTAAGAGGGCACCATTAAAGTTAAGATTTGGAGATCTATACTCCAAAACCGTTCGACGTAGATGCACTTTGCTTGAAATTAATCAAATACGAAAATCTCAAAATGCCCTTTCAAGCTAGTCTCTTTCATTATGCAGCGCCATGACGAAGCCTCTGGTTAGGTAACTTTTTCTCCGACTTCCTGAAATAGAAGAGAATATAAAACAATTAAGAAAGGGTGATTCATCACAATGCGATCTGTTTTCCTTTGTTTTGGTAATCAACTCGAAGGGTTGAAGCAGATCAGAAGGTAAACTAACCAATGAAATATTCAGAATCTTTCTGAAAACTTCACGTAGATGCCTGAGTCCTTAACGTCTCTCAGCTGATGCTCCTTGCTATAAGAAGGCAACCCTGCTACCTTTATTTTCACCAAGAAACTTGCAGTGTCCACTTTTAATATTAGCAAACTGCCTGTAATTTTATATCTCCCTCTGTAGCGATGTCTTCTTCTTACCAATTCTTTCTGATTTCTTTTGTCATTGCACTGTCAATGTCGAGCATGAGTGTGAGAATTGCAGCTCGACATCTTCTTGAAACTAGCGAGGAGACTACCACGTCTAAAGCTCCTGAACTTCCCAAACCGGAGTTGCCCAAAGTTGATTTGCCAAAGTTTGAAGTTCCAAAGCTGCCGGAATTCCCAGAGCTCCCGAAGCCTGAATTGCCTAAGTTCGAAGTCCCGAAGCTGCCTGAGCTGCCCAAGCCTGAACTGCCAAAGTTCGATGCCCCCAAGCTGCCTGAGCTGCCAAAACCTGAACTGCCAAAGTTTGATGCCCCCAAGCTGCCTGAGCTGCCGAAACCTGAATTGCCAAAGATTGAAGTCCCAAAGCTGCCTGAGCTATCGAAGCCTGAATTGCCAAAGATTGAAGTCCCCAAGCTGCCTGAGCTGCCGAAGCCTGAATTGCCAAAGATTGAAGTCCCCAAGCTGCCTGAGCTACCGAAGCCTGAATTGCCAAAGATTGAAGTCCCTAAGCTGCCTGAATTGCCAAAGAATGAAGTCCCAGAGCTCCCCGAGTTGCCCAAGGCTAAATTACAGGATATCCCTGAAATCCCGAAAGAAGTCCCTTCAATCGCTACCCCATGAAAGGCTCAACACTCCAAAAAGCCTCAGATTACAGTTTGAAAGATTTCAACTTGACGAAGAAAGGCTAGTTGCAGCTACTACAAGTTTCTCTTCTTCTCATTGTGAGGTTTCTGTGTTTGAAAGTGTCTCTTAATTCCTTCATATTTCCTTAATCGCGCCTTACTTCCAGATGAGATACTTGTTAATGATTTGAGATTTAAATATTATTTGTATCCATTGGGCTTTATAGTTCTCTTTTGATGATTAATCTTTTACGTTTTTGAGAAATTCCAAACTAGCGCGTTCATGAAACATAAATGTCAGTGGAAATAACAAGATAAGTAAAGGATTATTCAAATATAATCTCACTCGAGTATCACTTAACAATGGCTGAGAGAATAGAAGAACAGTGGCAATTAGATGCTAGAGTAATGGAATTAGATTAGGAGATCAAACATTTTTATCCGTACATAGTATGGATAAGTGTTGGAATTTGCTAAAAAGAACACCCGATCGAAACCGATTTTGATCCTTAAATTAAAATAGATGGGATTAGATCTTAAATTCTTAAACCCAATGTAATTCAGGAATATTCAACATGATCTATAAATATTTTATTTTATTAGTTACTTATATTAACTAATATATTAAGAATTAATATAGATCCAAGATTACTAATGTAGGCATTTCTTTCCCAAATAATTTTTTTTGTTATTTACGTTTAACACTAAAATCACAGTTTGAATTTTTTTTTTGAAAAAGTGGCTTCCAAAAATGAACCAAATGTGCTCTGTTTTATGATAATTAAAGACATCTAAAGACAATTTGTATCTTCTTTCTTCTTTCACCTCAAATCTCTTCCCTATAAAAGTATTTGTAAAAAGATGCTTCGGCCAAATCAACTCACTGTATATTTTCTTCGAAGTGAAGCTAACATTTTGAAGAACATGATTCTAACATTTTTTCGTTGCATTAAGTGATAGCTCCAATAACTGTCGTTTGCTACTGGGACATCAAATCCCTAAAGAATCCTCCAATAAGAGCATCTGGGTAGGAAACCATTCATTCTTTGGAAGGACACAAAATAAAGCTGCACTAGAGGGAGAAAATAACACAGAGAGCAAGAATTGAATCATCAAATCAAATTAGAAACCAACACGGGGCCACAAGTAATCTGATTTTGATGAATTAAGAGAGAGAGAGAGAGAGAGAGAGAGAGAGGGAGTTCAGACAAATAGGAAAGTATCCAACAAAATAAATCTCACTTCACCAACTATTTGAATTCAATTTATTCCCAGTTAAACATCTCAATAAATGGATTAGTTGAGCTCCAAGCTCCATGCAAAGGTCTTTTAACATCTCTTTTCCAAAGTCACATTCTTCTCTTTTAACATCTCCAAGCAAAGCCCACCGTTGCTTCATCTCTTTTCACAGAGATAGCCTTATTAACCAGAATTTTATCCTCATTATTGCAGACAGACAGAAACAATAATGGACTAAGCAATTACAGAAGCTGAACATATATCCCCCTCTGGAGCAGTGATCAAGTTACCAGCGATTCCCACAATGTGAACAATAGTCACATTGAGGAGTAATATTTTTCTAATATATAGTCTGCATGCTAAATTTTGAAACATCTTTCCAGAAGGATTTATTGATGCTACGAAACATCCAATAGCTGTTACATGGAACACACTTTTACATGTGCATCTAGGCGATAAACACCAAGAATCCAAAATGGAACAGAAGTAACAGAAATCTGTCCAATGGTATATGTCAATCTTAGTAGCATTTAATAAGAAAAATTTAAACTCTCATCCACAATCTGCCCAATAAATACTGGCATCCTGAAAGAAGAATAAGCAAGCCTAAAGATGAACGCTCATCACCAAATCAATGTATTGTTTGCTTTGAATGATAAGAGAAGCGACCTAGACAACCACAAGAATTAATTGTAGGAAAATAAAATAAATTAAATTATACATGAACAAGTATGAAAATGAAGATGTCCCAGACATACAATACCATTTTTATGTTTTTAATTGTCAGAATTAGAAAGAAGATGCAGGACTTAATAGATAGTTCATTGAAAACATAAAGAGAAAAAGAAAGTTTGTGGCACCCAATTATGAAAGGGCTGTAGCAAATAAACCATCAGTAAAGAATGGAGAACACAAATGACAATAATTATAAAATCAAATTAAACCAATTCACCCCAAAGGATTGAGATTCGCTTGAGGAACCACCAGAAAACTCTGATGGATACTGCTGATTCATCCCCAACCTGGTGCCCTCGATCTGGCAGATCCGTTATCTTATTCTATGTAGGTTCATAACCATTGAATGAAATGGAGAGCATTTTGTATCTTAGCTTCAGCTCCCTGCTGGAGCCCCAACAGCTCATATTTGGAGCTTCATAGAAAGCTCTGCACTGCTGCTTTTTGAACAGCTTAACTTTCTAAAAAAACTGACACGTAGACTAACTGAAGGTTGATAGATAAGTAAAAATCCTACTAGAAATGGTAACAGAAAGAACGTTAACACCTATTTTCTACTTCATGATTTCCTTTAGAATTGGAATAAGAAACATAAAGAGTAAACAGAATTTATTAGTCAGCACACAAGTGGTATTAACAATATTATCAGCTCAGAGTACATTTCCATTAGACAAATACCACAACAGGCCCACACCCTTTGAAAGTGGAAAACTAAATTACCATCACTAGATCCTAATTACACAAAAATTATTCATGCACTCTAAAACAATAAAAAATAAATGCCATTAAGAGTTAACTCCAGAAGCAGTGATCTTTCGATAATAAGTTACTATCATCCTTTGAATTCCCCCCAGAATCAAGTGTCCATTTTTCAAACGTGCAATCAACGAAATCATAGTACCCACCATGAATAGAGAGAAATCCATTCTTCACTTTTTCCTCTATCCATGGATAAGTCAGCAGTCTCAGCATTGACTGTTTGATTGATTCCTGCAAGAGGAGAGAAACCATTCTGTCATATTATTGCTTTCCTACTTGTAAATGTACCAAATAATTGCAGGTTACACAAAGAAAAAGATTGAAGAAAAAGCATGTAGCAGTGTCAAAACTGTTGATTGTAAATATATTAGCATATGCACTTGAAAGAGATAAGGACCCAGGTACTCAGGACAACAAAACAAATGCATAATGCAAATATTGAGGATGCCACGGAAAATTTAATGGGAGAAGAAAAATGACAGGCATGGAGCAGGGAACACCTTCTCACAGTGGCTGCACTGATGATCAAAGCTGAGTTTTTCAGCCACATCCTTTGTGTGTAACTTAGCATTCTTCCCGATCACAACCCACTCCTTGATAAAACTTCCACTGGCATATCAGGGAATAAGTAAAATGATCAATTTAAAAAAAAATGAAAATACATAATATCAAAAGAAAAGAAAAATATGAGATTTATGAACCACTACTGTGTATGTTATAGGTGAGTCTACTTACTCAGATTCAATTTCATCTTGCATACTCATCAAGGCTCTAATGCCTCCACAGCGACTGTGTCCAATAACCAATATATTTCTTACCTGCAAAGTGATAGTATTCATCACTTTACAGTTGATATCAACATGGCATAAAATAAAGTTAGATAGAGACTGTTCACAATGGCCCAATTGCAATATGACATGCACTCACAAAAATAAATAACAATAAATCCTAGTAGGGCATTGCTACATTTGTTCACCTAGTGCAGCACAAAAAATTTGTTCAACTGCATACATGGATATACTTGAAAACCACCATATAAAATTCTTCCTATTGGACCTGGCTTGCAGTAGCCAATTCAATCGACTGAATGCTTCAATGACATAAAACAAAAATGTATGCTTCAAACTTTTGGCAGCAGAACTTGTGGCAAAAATTATTTCAAATCATCCACTCCTGAAATGAAGCTTCTTATCTAGTTTATTTAAAAAAAAAAAAAAAAGCTTCTTCTCAGAATTATAACACACTGAGTAAAATTTCTCAAAACTTGCCTGAAGAGTATTAACAGAGAACTCAAGCGCTGCTTTAGTTTCAGAAGGTCCACTCTGCCAGAAAAAAAAGAAAAAGGTGACCATCAACTAAGAAATTTTTCATGCACCAAAACAAATTGATGGGAACTAAATAGAATTGGAAGACTGGTTCAAATATCTGAAAAACAGGCATCACCAACCTCAAATGGAGGAACCAAATTTGCAATATTTCTCACTGTAAAGGCTTCTCCAGGTTGAAAGCCTAGGATGGCAGATGGGCAGACTCTAGAATCAGCACATGCAATCACCAAAAACTGTTTTTGAAATTTTCAGTAAAAATAAGTAAAATAAAAAAAGATTCACAGGTCTTCATGTTAAAAAGGCAGACTTGGTATGCAAAAAACTGTTAGAGAAAGAGTTTTTATCACCTTTGGTTCTTGAGCTTCAGCAAGGTTTTTGAAATGGACTTGGTACTCCCTGTTCAAACTACAATTTTAATCCTCTGGTAAACTAATCATTGCTTTAAGCACTGGCTCTGTAGATGATTGCTTACAGAAATTGCTCCCTTTTGAATCTGAGAAATCTACGCTTCAGAGGACCAAATGGATCTAAACTCCTGCCAGTTTTTTCTTGATCTTCTAGTTCAGTACTGCTAAGTTCTTGAGTTAGTCCGAGAGGCTCTTCATATGCTTCTACTCTTGATGTGGGATTTCTCCTGCCAATAGAGAGGCTTGTTACTCTCAATTTCCATCAAACCATCTACATGCTACCAAAACATGAGTGCAAATGGAGCAAATATGCAGATCAAGAACTCCCCCTTATTGGTATTGAAATACCACGACAAATACCAGTACATAGTGAAAGAAGTAAATATGCTATTTTTTTCTCTTATGCTTCATGAACAGATGACAGAAACTCGCTATTAAAAGACAAAGAAATAAAAATTATTTGGTTCATGTGAAAGAGGAACTACCATTTTTCTATGAAAAACCTCAAACAGTCCACAACTTTTCCATGTATCCATAAAAAAGAAGTATCCTTCAAAATAAAATCTTGAACAGTAGGTATTCAGATAATGAGAGAGATGTACAGACACATACATAATACAAGTATGACTATATTTTACATGTAGAAATATTTTAGAGAACATATTCACTGTTTATATTGTTATATAGGAAGAGTTCCTCAGGATTTGGATCTAAGAAAAACCTTGTTTCTGTATCATTTTTTAAAGACATTAGCTGCAGATCAACAAAAAAAAGTTCCAATTGGCTTATGTGGCTAGTAGCATGTTTGCAGCTTGTATTGCATACTGTTCTGTCAAAAGGAAAAAGGGAAAAAGTAACTTTCTCTAACTAATTTGACCAAATGAATACAGTTTGACTACGAAGAATAGCTAAAAAGAGACAAGAGGTGGCCAGAAAAATTGACAAAAGGAAGAAGCAAAGAAAACAAATCAGAGGAACAGTAATCAGTATTGTACTTAGCCAGATAACTATAAATTTGTAAATAATTCGGTTATGTTAATCAAACTGCTAAAAAAGTAAAAATGTCCGAAGAAAGAGGCATGTACTGACACAGCAAGTTTTTTTTAATTAAACAGATTCTTGAACAATTGAGAAGTGAATAGTCTCATATATTGATATCATGGACAAGCGATAGCCAAGTGCCTGATTTAATGAATACCCATTAAAAAGTATCCGAATCTAAAGACAAACACACACAACACACACACACATACACACACAGAAAAATGAATTACAGCTACTCAGTAAAAAAAATGGCGAAATCTGTCAAAAAGTACCAATCCTTTAGCTAATTCTTTCCCGTCTCCACACAAAGCAATTGAAGGAAGAACCCACTTACCCAAACGAGCTTGCGATTCTCAAATGGACCTCCTCGACTTTAGACAGTGTCGACCGGCATCCACTAAACTGCCGCAAACAAAATCGCAACATTAACATAAAGAAAGATAAAAGGAAAAATAATAAGCGGAGAGGAACAAGCAGGGAAGCTCTTACATTGAGAGTGGCCAAATCTACTTTTGAATGGTTCTTTGACGATCTAGGAAGGCACAGAGAGGATAAGGGATCTCTGGATAGAGATGAAGACATGGACAGCATTTTGAGATAGAGAAGAAGAAGAAGACGAGTCTGGGACGAAAAGGAGACAGCGAGTTTTCTATAAGCGTGTTTTTGCGCATGGAAGGGGACAGTTGGGGACCGGGACAGCAATGTCTGGGTGTTGAATTTCGGTTTTAACTGCATTTCAAGCTGACGAGGCGCACGATTGGAACTTTAAACAAAGAAGAGGAGGAAATTTTAACATGCCCCAAAGCTTAAATAGGTTTTTTTTCTTATTCGGAGGAGCCCAACTAGGGGTGGGCTGTGGGGCACAAAGCTGGGTTAAATAGAGAATCCATATTGATTGAGCCTTATAAAATCAACTGTTTTTGAGGAAATGGGTTAAGTTATTTTTTTATTGTTAGCTCATATACATGTATTATTACTACAAATTATTGTAGGTTGTGTAATTTTGTAATTTATATCTGCCCCCCTTCAATCTAATAGTATAAAACTTATTCTTGCAAAAAAACCTAACTCAAACCTAACCCACTGTGATTGTGATTTGTTAGAAACCTAGTCGAGAATTACATAGTGTGTTTTTGTCGATAAAAAATGACAAGAACAAATTACAATCGAAAATTTCTTGTTTCATTAAAATTTTCTTTGTTTATGACAATTAGGATCCATGGACATTAAACATATAATGAGCAATCTAGATCCTTTTCTCTAAAGTTTTTTTCCCTATTTTTTAGATTTTTTAATTAATTTTAATTTTTACATACTTTCATAATCGCATATCTAGAAATCTCCATCGTAACTCATAAATATTTATAATTAGCTGTATTAAATAAAATAAAACTAGTTAAGTATTCATCTTCACATAAATCCACTTCATTTTACTTTTTCATTTCATTTCTAATCAATTTATGCTAGCAACATCGTATAAAAGCTAAGATAAAAACAATTAGAAGTTCAATATTTATGAACAATAAACTTGTACATGTAAGTTACCTATACTTATCCCAATATCTATGTGAATAGTGGTTGGTGCATCCATAGTGGACACACTTGCTATCACCTCTATGATGGCCTTGACCGCCTCAATTTATAAGTTTTTTATACTCTATTGCAACAACTTCATATTTTGTGAGCATCTTTATTGTATATGCAATCAGCTTACACTACTAAAGTAGTATAAAAAATAATTTTAATATTTATTCACTAAATCAGGGGTGGAGTCTAAGGGGTCCCTACACCTAAAAGGTGTCTATATTAAAGATCTTTGTTTTCAGGTCATTAAACTGCCTTGTAAAAATAGAAATCCACATACTACATTAATTACAACTCTTCGTTTATAGGTTATTTACTTGCCCTTAAAAATAGAAATCCACCTTTGAGAGTATGTAACTAATGTTTTAGTTTCGGAAGATTTCACAACATTAATAACGAAATAGTCAAAATGAGGATCTATCATATTAATGATCACCTTTATTACCATTCGTAAAATCAAAATGAATTTGTCAATATTAATCTCCATATCATTCTCCATTAAGCATTATTTTTTGTTAGTGCATGCAGACATAGAAGGAACCACCCTTTCATGAGAATAGGGAAATTTATTGAGCAATGTACCTACATCCCCGATATTACGAGAAAGATAGTTTTGTGTTGGGTAAAAAGGAAACAAGGAGTTTGGATTCTAGGCAAGATGAGGAATGTTAGCCCTAAAAAACATAAACAAATAGGATATTCGATAGACTAAGAGAAATAGAAAAAAAAACTCAATAAGTAGAAACAACATCGAGTATAATTGAAGATGAAAGTCCACTTAGTTGTTTTTATTATATATAATGCAACCAATTGAATCTTGTTATAGGTTATAATATAGACTCTTAGATATAAGAAAAGAAATAGAAGAATAAAACAAAAAAAAGTTCTAGATATAAGATGAAAATCCACTTAGTTGTTATAGGTCAATTTAGCCTAATCTACTTTTGGTGAGTAACCTACAATTTAGTTGGTTTGATAACAATCTCATTGTCAACAATGTCAGTTGTTTTATCATTATCTATAGTCTATACACATCTCTTGTAAATACTTAGTTGTTTCATCTTCCATGAAGCTTGTTCTAGTGAAGATTTACATACAAATATATTGGAAGGGACCATTCTCCAAGAAAGCCAACAAATCCTCCAACATTTTTTAGGGTTACACTATTTGGTTCTAAAATCATATTTTTGTCCTATAATGGAGTCAGTAACTAGCACAATGGGAAGGGAATGAATTTTGTAGAAGGGATAGTGTTAATTGTATTTTCATAATAGAGCAAGTTTGCCACCTCAATAACCTGAGAGAACCAACTCAATAGTAGCTTCAATATTCTAACTCGTAGCATCAAGAAAGTGACTTGTTGTTCCATGCGATTGAATGGGAAAAACATATTTTTGACATAAAAAATATTCTATTTTGTTCTATTATTAGAAAAAAAAAGTGTTCACTTAGTTTATGGAACACAGATAAAAATTTTCATGAGTTTAATTAATAACCAGATAGTTTATATATTGGGTAAAACCCGAAAGCAACATGTTAAGAAATGAGCATTCAACAAGGCTCTCATTGAACAACCCTAATGCAAGTTGTGTTAGGGTTTAAGTTTACTGGGTTGAGTTTGAACCCAGTGACACCCCTAATATACTGCAAGAAATTAGAAATGTGTATAAACTACACCATAGATTTCTCAATACAAGAAAAATATAAAAGAAGTTTACTTATTGGAAAAACTATAGAGAAAATTTAGAGAAAAAACTCTAGAGAGAAGGATCTAAATTGCACACTACAAGTTTGAAGTCTATAACTTCTAAACATTGACCTCACAAATATTGGCTAACTTTCATATCACTTTGACGGTATAGATTGTATGCTTATGTAAAAATAATAAAAAAAATAAAAATGGAGTAAGGTTGACAATGGGTTAGGTTGTAGGAAAAAAAAACTAACCTAACTTGACCCTCTTCAAAGCATAGAATTCTAAAAAGTAGGGGGGACAACATATTGGGTTATAGGGAAAAACTAACCTAACTTGATCCACTTCTAGTGGGAATAAGCTTCCCCCTCTCATCCCATGGAACAAGGTCAACTTAAAAACTCCTACATATTTATAGAAGGAAAGGAAGGTAATTATGAACAACATATTTTTGGGTCTACAAATATTTATAGAAGAAATAAGATACAAATGCACATAAAAGGTCGCCTAGTTTTTTTCATTTTATGAAATGCAAACAACTATACATATTTATAGTCTATAAAAAAAAACTCCTAGATATAAGAAAAGTGTATAAGAGAAACTAAAACTGGTAAAAAAACATAGATTAATGACTTTAAGGAGAAAGCTCTACAACGATGTGCTTGAAGTTCATGACTCATAAACATTAAGCTCAACTGCAAAGCCAAAAAGCTTTTGGAGGAGTGCAAACCATTAAGTATAAATGATTTGATAAAAAGACACAATATTTTAAATTTTAGATTTATATATAAAAGAAAAATATTTAAGAAAAATGTGTATACATTGTTTAACTTAAGGCTTTTACAAATGAAATGGCTTCGTCGAGTCTTCATATATTGAAATTTAGTATTATTATATCTTTATGAATGCAATCAAACACATCCTTTTCAGCTCGCGATAACAACACTCTTCAAGTTGACCCGTTGTTGCACTATTGCAAGCATAAATCAAAAACAAAAAAGATGCCAAAACAAGTATGGAAAAATGTATTTCATTTCACAATAACGCTTCAACATATAAAGTGCCCTAAAAATCATGCATTTCTTAAGTGAAACAAAAGAGACCGACTCTAGTTCTTGTTAGGGTTTTTATGTCAATAACTTGTGATTATCCATTGATCTTTTATTCTATTATTCAATCAAGTTTTACACTCTTCAACTTATATAAGTTTATTATAATATCTTTTATCGAGCAAAACTAATTCATACATGTATATTAAAATATTATTGAAAATTGCTATTTATGTATGTCAAATATCACTATAAATTTTTTTCAAAATCTTTAGGCTCTTAAAAATGTCTCCATATAACTCCTTTTCAAGTCATTATATTTCTATCTAATGTTAGTAATATGATTAATCATAATTTTATCTCAAATAACTTAAAATTTATAAAATAACTTTATAATAAGACTTTGTAGTTCATATATTATAAAATTGAGACATATAAATCTATTAAAATATTAAACATAATTATATATATATACACGACTGATCCAATACGAAAAGTCATTTGGTGTGAAAGGACTATCTCAACTGTTCAACCATGATCGAATGATTGAGATAACCGTTGATTGGACAACTGAGATAGTCACTGATTGGACGACTGAGATAGCATTTTGCATGTTTTGCACCAAATGGTTTTTCGATTTTTTGGCTAATTATTGATTTCTTTGGGCAAGTATGACATTGTATTTTCTAAGGTAAATCACACACTTAATTACTGCATTTTTCTAGGCAAAGTTAAAAAAAAAATCATTATTTTTTTAAGCTAAATTTCTTTTTGTAAAATCATTGCTTATTATTGCAAAATCATTATAAGTGATGCTATCTTAAATTTTTATTTTTATGAAAATTACTTATTTTCCTTGGAAAATGGGTGATTTATTTGAGATATTTGAAAGCAAATTAAAATACTATCGTTTGGCAGATGGAAGTCACATAGATTGTTTCATGAGACTATGAATTGATGGAACAGAAATGACAACAAATTTTCATCACCAAAACCGAAGTATCAGATTATGTCCAAGGGAATGCAAACATTCTGTCGGGCCCACTCTTACATGTCCCCATCCTTCATGGGGCCCTTCTCAGTTTGGTCAATATCACTCAAACATGTTCGGCTTCTTTATAATATATCACTCTGCAACTTTAATGCAGTTATTCTTAACATTTAAGTATATGATAATTATTCTTTAACCAGTACTAGTTATGATTAAACCAGACTGGGGCCGCCAGAGGGTCGAGCGAGACGGGGCCGTTTATTTCCCGGGAAGATGCAGCCCTTCTCGACAACGGCCCTCAGAGCGTGGCGGATGGTGGCGCAGTCAGCTTCCTCCGCTTCCATGGAGAACACACCCTTGGTCCGGCCTCCAAGCGTTGCGATCTCCGCCTTCACTGTATTCAACTTCAGCGACTTCAGGGCCGCGTCCAGGTCGGAGAGGAGCTCCGGCCGGTCCTCGCAGCTCACCGTCGCCAGTATCAGCGACGATCCCGGTTCCGGCTCCGCCGTCACCACGTCCGTCTCGTCCGGCAGTAGCGGCAGACTGACTCTGTTGCTGTTCTTCCCCTTCTCTCCCTCGATAACCCCGCTTTCGCTGCTGATTCCGTCAGTTTTTTCGCCGGCGGTGTTGAAGGATACGATGTCGGCCGCGTTCTGACGGAGCTCTCTCACCTTCTGAACCACCTCCGCCAGTAGCGACGCCTTGTCCGCCTGCGACATACAGAGCTACGTCGTCAAATAACAGAAATAGCCTATAATGGACCACGTGAAAATTTGAAATGACCCACGTGGTTTGGGTGGGCCCGGTTTAAAAATAAAATTTTGATATTTCCAGTCAACTATTTTCGCATGAAGGATTTCAGTAGGCGAATCTCCTGGACGGAAGGGTCAGCCGCGCGAAGCGACGTTTCTATCTGCAGCCGTTGATCTTGCGGGCCCACTCCTATCTGTTCATGATACAATGGGAAAGTAGCTTTTTTTTTTTTTCTTTTCTGAGGGAAGAAACGAAGTTCAGATTTTCCAAAGATTCTTCTGTCGTTGACGACAACGGCGAACCATCCTATGGCTTCTAATTTATCCATGCAAGCAAAGGTACTACCAACTGAACGGCTCAGATTACTCATGCATGAGCCGATGGTTCCGTCTCTATCGGTTCCGCAATTTCTAAAATCTTGCTTCGTTGGAAAACCAGGAAGTTACAGAAGAAAAAACGATGAAGAGAAACTGAGTAGATCACGGGAAGCACCAGAAATTTACACAAGTACTAAAGAAATGGAAGCTATGAAAATAGTTGATTTGGATTATGTTGATCTTACTTTAGCTGCTTTTGGAATAAGAGTCCTGAGTGTGGCGAGATGGCCGTTGATTCTTTCCCTCCTCCGCCTCTCAGCCTCGCTGTGGTTCTTATTGGCGGCGATCGCCTTCGCTTCTGCCGATAATCCTGTTAAGCTGGAGTCCCCGCCGTCGGATTCCACCATGCCCATTCCGGGCAAGTACTCGTCAACTCTCCCGAACCCATAGTAACTGGGAAATGGCATCATCTTCTCGCACTTCCGCTACCTGATGCCCAGCAGATAAGATATGCACAAGGTTGAGGAACAAATGAGAATATATATATATATAGGAGGAAAGATAACTGAAGAGCTGCCTACAGAGGAGACAGCAAATGTCGAATAACGGAAAAAAGCTGGGTTGAAGTCGGTTTTAAGTACGTGGGACTCAGGGCGAGGATTTGGCCACCGAGAGATCTGGAGAAATCTTTCCTGTTATAAAGGACCCATCATAGCAAAAGATTTTCAGAAGCAATACTTCCGAAATTTTCGAAATCCTTGTCACTGATACTGATGATGTAACTAACCGGTATCTCACGTATGACAACAAAGACAGGAGTTTTGAAAGGTTTTTTAGAGAGAAGTGGGTGTAGGAGTTCGATAAGAGAGAGGTGTGCAGGAACGAAATAAATTCCCTGAGAGGGTGAAAGATTACAAATGGGGAGGGGCGAAAAAGACGAGAGAAAATAATCCCGAGACGGGGAAGGAATAGGAACGTGGTGCAATGATTTTCCGGCGCGTTACGGCGGCGCCGACAGCTTTTCTGAGAGAGGTTCAGAGGGAGAGAGGAGAGAGAGAAGAGAGGGAGATGATTACCGACAAGCACTTGTGCCCTGAGAATCATGTCTTCTCTCATGCTTCCTCCACCTTTTCTCATTTATCTCTCCTGCAAAACTTCCTTTTTTCTTCTCCTGTTGGAAGAGAGAAGAACATGTCCCAGCAGTACACCTGGAATTTAAGGTGAAAATGGAAGGTGCAGATTTGTTTTGACTGTTGAGCAGCTCTTGCCTTGACTAATAATAATAATACCCACAGTCCACACATATGAGTTCAGTTGGGTCCCCAAATTGATGATGCCTCATGACTGATGAGGGGATGCTTATTAAGTTCAAAGAAGTACTTTTGAATAGTGTTGCAGATACACAGATGGTTAAAAGTTTTGGAAATCTAAAAAAAAAAAGACTTATTTTTTACCTACATATCAAACATACAAAGCATCACCAGCCAATTTTCTAAGTTACTAAAGCTGTTGGATGGTTGAACCAGCTTAACTTAGAAGTGACAACCCTGAATTTCCTTTCTCATTAGGATTCTCACCAGTTCTTCAATTCAAGTACACTTTAGGGTTTGTATAAAATAAGTGAGTGACTAGAGTAAGTTTAACCCAAGTTTCATCCATATATAGAGTTTGTAAAAATCGAAATCGGATAAGTATTATTGAATGCTCAACAGACTTAGAGTAGTTTTAATTAGACTATAATAAATGTAATAAGTTGGCGTAATTTGTATCCACTAGGACTTGGTGCATGAATATCCAAAAAAAAAGAGGCATTTAGAAGAAAAAACAATAATATAATTTAAAGTATTACTCTTGTTGATAGACCAACATATGAATAAGCATGATTTAATGCTAGACTTACTTAATGGCATTTTTAAATTAATAAACTAATTAACATATCAATTAGTTGAATTTGAATCATTTAATCGTCTACATCACCAAATTATCATAGCGTACTAAAGCTTGCTTGTTGCATGAATATAAAAAAAGAGCAGATTTTGGGAAAAAAAAACTAATGCAATTTAGAGTGTCATTCTTTTCAATAGACCAATAAACGATATTAAATGATAGATTTCATGTAGTTTTTATTAGGTTTTAAAAAGATAAACTTAGAGGGAGTGACACTTTAGAGTTAAAAAGATTTCATGTGTTAATCTAATCTCAAGGTTTTGTACCTTAGAGTTAATTCATTATGTTTGGTTAGTAAAACATCATCAATAAAAAAACTACATATGTACGAATTAATACAACACCTACCTACACTTGAAAATTCAAGCCAACAACTAGGTGTTGTCATCTACACCCACAAATAAGCCAATAACTAGAAAAACATACTTTGTCATTGAGATAAAATAGATTAAACCATACTCAAAAACTATGCAACATATGCAAAATGTTTCATTTTAGTTGTTGATTATAATGGTTGATTACAAATTTTGAAAACTTGTAGATGCTAAATCAAAGGTCATAGTTGGAGATTGTGAATTTCTCTCTTATTTGTAGCCAACTGCATCTATCTAGTTGACTACTTGTCATATCTTCTAGACTTTGAAGAGACAAAGGTATATGTATATACGATATGTAGTTGACAGTTGTTGTTTTCCTTATTGCAGCTGGAGTTGACTGCATGCTTGGTGGTCGACTATGAAATTTTAAAATTCCTTTATTTCAGGTGTAGTCAACTACTTTTAGAATTATGGTATGTTACCTTTCAAAGATGTTATATCAATGTAATCGACTACTTCTTGTCGGCCAACTATTGAAAGCTTCAAAAACTTTTTGTTTCTGTTAATGGCCTGCTTTCTAAAGTGTAGTCAACTACTTAAGATTTATAATCATCTAGGTACCTCAATATGTAATCAACTCTACTTAAGCAAACAACTTCATACTCTCTTACCCACAAAGTATCTTCTAAATTTTAAAAATCTTAATTCACATGCCATGATTAATTTATTTGGTTTGTTATCATCAAATTAGGGCTTAGAAAGGATATTGAGACAATCTTTATCCAACACTTTTAAGTAAGATCAATAAAAAATCAAGTTAGTGTAATTTGAATCATTTAATGTCTTCATTGTTATATTATCATAACCACTACAGCTTGCCCGTTGCATGAATATCCAAAAGATAGACACTTTGACAAAAAACTAATATAATGTAGAGTGTCACACTTGTTTATAGACCAACATATGAATAAGTATGATTGAATGATAGAATTACTTCACATACTTTTTAAGTAGAAACTAATAAATATATCAAGTTGACCTAATTTGAATCATTGAATCATCTCCATCGTCATATTATTGTAGTAATTAGGGCTTGGATGTTGCATGAATATTTGAAAAGAGCGACACGTACCAAAAACTACTACTATTTAGAGTCTCACTCTTGTCGATAAACTAACATGTGAATAAGTATAATTGAATGATAGACTTACTTAGTGTAATTTTTAAGTAGAAACTAATAAATATATCTAAGTTGGCATAAATTGAATCCTTTAATCGTCTTCATTGACATATTACCCTAGCCACTAGGGCTTGTTTCATGTGGCCATTGAAAATTAAAAGATGGTAAGCCAAGCGGGTGCTCCTGCAAAAAGCAGACTAAAAACGAAAAGCCTAATTTGTTGGAGCTTCATTTTTGCGTTCTGACTTTTTGACTTTTTGACTTTTTGACTTGTAGTTCTCCATCCCTTTCCCCACCCCAAACACGAAAGGGAAAGCTCTTTCCATGGCTCCTCAGAAACGGGCTCTTTCAAAAAGACAAAGCAGAAGGGTCGTCCCTTTGCCAAAGTGCCACGTACAAAAACAGGGCCCATCACCTCGATCACAGAGAACCTTTCTGTGGTGTTCGACCAAAGGGATCGAAGCCGCCTTCCGTGACAGACGGGCCTTTCTGAAGATGCTGTCCCCTCTCCATCTGTAAACGAGGGTCCACCAGGGAGGACGACAGTGGGTCCACCACGGCTCCGATCCTGGGCAGAGAAAGACGAAAGCTTTTGTTACTTCTTTTGGATGCATGTCGAAGGGCTCGCAGCTGTTGTCTGTGTTTTCAGAAGGCAGGAGAATGGAAACAGCGTTTGCCTTTAGATTTGGGGACCAATCCAAATGGTGTCTTCAGGAATCAGGAATATCACTCTTATCTATATTCTCTTCAGTCTGTGGACTGCCAACTCTTTCTCAGTATTCAAAAATGGAAGGACTCCTTTCAGACCAGATGATGTTCGAGCATGGCGCTTACTACGGTTTTCCAAGAGTCTTGAAAGGGTTTTTAGAGAGTCCTCTCTGAAATCTCCCTGCTTGTACCTGGCAAACATTGTCTCTAAGCCTTCAAAGACTTCTCTGAGGTCTGATCTGCTGCCATCCCATTTCCTCGGAGAAAGTCCTCGGTGTTACGTACTCACTACAGCATCGCAGTTGCTTACCTTAGATGACGTTCTCATTACACTCTTTTTTCCGTTTTCTTGTGCCTTGAATGTGTTGTCAAATCCCCAGATAGAGAAAGAAGCTTCACTACACTCCGATGCCTGCAAAACTGAAACAGTTTGAAAGATGAGGGAACAAGCAGAAAGCTGGGGGAACAGTAATAACAAATGTACCAATTGCTACAGTTTGAAAAGTCACAAAAACATCTATTACAATTTACAACAGCTCAAAATGGCCAGTAGACTCTGGATCAATCCTGTATCCCATGTACCAGACTGACTGTACTATAATACTCTGATGGGATTAGCCAGAAAATTGGCTGCAAATTTGGTACCTGTGAACAAGGATCGTTATCCTGATCTCTGACGCTGTGGTCTTCCAGCAGAGATGTATGCTGTTATGACAATAGAAATTACACTACTGATGGAAATATAGTGAAGAGATGAACAAAACAGATCCATGTGATGAATCCTAAGGCTTCTGTTGTAAGTTAACATGCTTTTCCTTTTCATACAAAATATGCACGGTGACTCACCGAATACAACCCTCTTTTCCAGTTCCTAACGCTCCCATTTCTTGAAACGAATTGCAGGGCTGAGGCAACACCACCACGAGGCAAAAAGGAAAATAATTCTGCCACCATGAGATAACTTTGAACTGGGAATAAATAGAAGCATAATTCCATGAAACTCTCATGAAGATTCTACCATAAAAAAAAGGACAGTTATTCAGGTAGGTAGGTGAAGCCCATTCTTGAAAAATGGAGAACCCAATGGAGTTGTAAGGCCCAGCTTTGCATCATCTTTGGCTGCAAGCTAGAATTTGGTGAATCTTTTAGAGGGTGAATTCTCTGTGACAAATATGAGGGCAGTTCGTTAACAAAACCCACAGAGCCACAAAGAAGTAACAAACCAGATAGTGATGACAAATGCAATGCCATTTTTTCTGCACATTAAATCCAAGAAGATGACCCACAGCATTTGGATGTTATCACGATTACACTAATTCCCCATTAAGGACAATGGTGGAGTTCCAAATTTTTTACAATGGTGGAGTTCCAAATTTTTTTTTTTGAAACCCAGAAAGTACCAACTTGTTTGGGTATGAGCATGTCTAAATTTCAAATAGATATGTTTAAGAGGATCTTGGCCTGATGTTAACAGCAATTACTTCAGCTATGAAACTGCATAAGGTGGTTTTCCTTTTCTTTTCCAAACAAAAATGTTGGAGAACGCAAAAAATAAGTATGATGTGTACTAACACAGTGTGAATCATCGGTTTGCTTTCAAAAAGCCATATACTGTTTTAAGAATTGGTCTTTGCTGCATTTCATTCTAGCTCTTTCAGATACAGTATTTCACTTTTTCTTAGTAATTCTCTGTGTAATTGAAGCTTTCAGCATTCCTGAAGAGTCCACCTGCCAAACAAAATTCTAAATCTTGTTCACTACAGTGGCATGGGAAACAGAACAGGACTCTGAAAGAGAGATAGCAAGAATAGCACACTTTCTATGAGATGCCATTTTCTTCCTGCTTTTGCTTCAGTCTATTTTCCTCCACCTCATCCTCAGGATTTTCAACTCTGGTTTTCTCTGTAACATTGTTACTGTCAAGAAATCATGAACAAGTGTCAAGTTCATATAGATATATACAACGTAAAGTCGTGCTCCACAGAATTTGATGAACCATGCTGGATCCTTGAATTGCATTAATCAATATCAACTTCTTGGGTTTTGATTAAACAATTTGAAATCAACCTCTTTTCTTGTCAAATCTCAATAGCAAAGTGAAACTAACACTTCCCTATCACAAGCCTATTTTCAATTGCTCGTTTTCCTGAAAAAATGAAACTAAATCCCAAAGTACCATACAATAAATGTATAACGCATCAAGTTCTACTTGAATAGCCAATCTTCCAGCAAGGTCAAGGAAAACAGCTACAGAAAAAGCCAAAGGTTCTCAATATTAGTTTATGCTAGCAACAAAGACACATTGCTATTGATGTTTGTAAAATAGTATAACTGAAGAACAAGAGAGACAAAGAAAGGAGAAAGAGATAAGAGAGGAAGTAGAGAAAGATGGTTTGATAGAGCAGATGTCTTCAGGGGCTCGAATCAACCTCTAATCTCTACTATATTGTTTAAAGTAAAAAACAATAAGGAAAATAATGCCCTTAGTAGGTGCGCCAGCAATTATAGTGCCACATATATGGCACAAAAACAAACTAGAAAATAACAGACTTATAGAAGACTACCACCCTATGACACGATCATCATGTGCAGCCACAAATGTTAGGAATTAGATACCTTAATTACAAACTAACGAGAACAATAATAATAATCACAAAAAAGAAAAACAACAACAAAATTCAATAAGATTTATACAGGTTCGCCTCAAGGTGAGACTACGTCCTGTCTTCCGCCGCTGTAGTAATCCACTATAAAGATGAAATAGTTTACAAGAGAAATTGCACACACTTGCAGGTGTTTTTCTCTAACCTTTCTCGAGCTGCAACTCGAGATCCTTCTCCGTAATGACGATAAAACCCTAACAACGGTGTCCCCAAATATAAAGAGAAAATTAGGGCAACCGGATTACAATTGTGAAATCCCAAAACTACCCTTAATGAATTAGAAATCAATATATCGAAGGTCGACACGCATACCAACTCAGCGTAAGGCGTTAATTAAGCTCAACAACTTAACAACAAAAGCTTTCACATTTGCTATGAGTTAGGGCAAGTAAAATTAATACAAATGCACCTATGTCTTTAGGGCTCTTTCATGTCCTTCTATCCAAAGAAGTATGAAAGTCATGTAGGATAATGCTAAGTAGTTCAACATCCAATGGAACATACAAATAGCAAGATATCATGATGGAAAGAGTAGTGAGTGACGGACACATGTTTATAATAAGTCTTAAGAGGGTGGAATCATTAGCATAAGCATGTGTAATCCGGTCTCCATAAGTAGAAATAAAAGATAAAATTATCGACATAATAATAGAATCAATCCAATGGGATAAAGCATCAATTGCCTTATTACTAAACCCCTTGTCATAAATGATAACAAAATTTGTGAAGTTGTGGAGCTTAATCAATGCCTTACACTGAGTCGGTACGCAGATCAACCTTCGCGGTAAAGTCATCGTGGGGGTTGAAAGGGGGGTGGGAAGCTCACCTCCTGGGTGTGTGGAGGCGAAGCCCCCATTCGGTCCACGATATATTAACTATTGTTTCATTAAAGGCAGTTTGGAAAATTTACTCTTGTATCGCGATTGCCCTAATTTTCTCTTTATAATTGAGGGGCGCGACTATTAGGGTTTTATCATCACCCAAAAGGATTTGGAATTGTAGCCCGAGATAAATTAGAAAAAACACCTGTAAGTGTGTACGATTTCTCTTGTAAACTATTTCATCTTTATAGTGGATTACTGTAGCGGCGGACATGACATAGTCTCACCTTGAGGTGAACCTGTATAAATCTCGTTGTGTATTTTCGTGCTTGTTTTTTCCTTCTTCTGTGTTTATTATTATTGCTTTTGTTAGTTTGGAATTAGGGCGTCTAATTCCTAAAAAAATCGTAAGCTAGAAGTTTTACCAACCAACACCATTTTCTAGTTTGAGATGATTATTTAATCAAAGAGATATTACAAGGATATGTGATAAGTTAATATTTTAAAATGATGCCTCAATAAGTATGTTTGCCAATGTTGTATACTAGAGTAGAACCTCTTAGGACATGACTAGAATAGGCAATTATATGACCCTCTTGGCTTAACATGCCCCGATCCCAGTGTCGAAAGTGTCACACTCAACCACAAAGCAACTTTATAAAATCAAAAGGTGACAAAATGAGAGCTTACGACTAAGACTATTTCAAGCGCTTAAAAGTGACAGTGGCTTCAGGTGACCATTGACAAACCTCCTTTAGCAAGTTTGTTAGGCCAAAGTCCCATAACAATGAATGAAATGCCTATAAAAACTCGTTAATCCACAAATCCTCTTGCCTACTTTATAGTTATGGGTGCGAGCCATGATTGCAGAGCTGCCAATTGTCTGACTCGATTGAGATTCCCCTTGAGTCAATAATATAACCCAAAGAGGCCACACTAGAAGAACCAATCGCACTTCTTAAAAAAAATGGTTTCGTCATAGTAAATTCAACACTATTTATAAGTACTCTAAATGTGCTTCTATTGTTTTATTGTATAACAAGATGTCATAAAAAAAATTAAGACAAATCTGTGCAGCAATCATCTAAAGATCATATTTATGAGGCTCTAAAATGTTGATGGAGCATTAGTCAAGCTAAGTGGCATGACTAGGAACTCACAGTGCCCTTAGTGTGTTTTAAATGTTGTCTTGATTAGGCATATCCTTCGGAGCCATACGAATTTGGTGATAATCCCAACATGAGTCAAACTTTTAAAAATATATAGGCTCGTTGCAACTCATCCACTTGTTTTTCAATGATAGGGATTAGAAACTTATCCTTCTAAGTAATGTCATTTAATGCATGATAATCAGCCCAAAAAGGCCGACTACCATCTTTTCCAGACAAGTAATATTGATGATGAATACAAGTTTGTACTAGATTGGATGATTCCACTTTCCAACATTTGTTACACCAATCTCTCAATTTCAGCCTTTTGAATATGTAGGTATTTATACATGTACATTTGCAAGAGGAGCCTTTGGCAAAATCAACATGAGTTGGTGGCAACCCTCTTGACTACTAAAAGAGTTCATGAAATTATTCCAATATGACACCAATTCATCTAAAATAAAAGATTCACCACTCATTGTTTGATAAAAAAACAACTTCCAGTCATAGATAAACTACTCAATGGCACATTCAGTGCCCATTGCCTCCAAAGCCAACTTGATACCATTAATAGTTGGTTATGCAATTTACCATTTCATTGAAACCCCCGTGAAGTCAAACTCAAAGATAAACAACAAATTGTACCAAGAGTCTGAAAGCAGTAGAGACCCAAAACCACATCCATTCCTTAATATATGGAAATCAAGGGACAAACTCATGCTTTGCACTATAATCACTACCCCTTTACACATACATGAGCAAAACAAATATTGTCCATTCCCAACTGTGACCTTGAAGGAAAACACCCTGGGCTTCACCAAACCCAATTGTTTGGCTACTTTTCATAAAATGAAGTTGTGGGTGTTTCCACTATCTACTAGATTGAATTTTGAGTTGCTACTGTTGTGGTAAAATAACCTAGTAGTGGGTGTATTCATTTTATTCATATTATTATAAAATTATCATACTAAGAAGCAAATGACTATTATAATCATAATGCAAGTGATCCTTGCATTTGTAAATCCAATCTATTAGCTTGTGAGAGCTAATTGAAAGCTAGAAAATCCTTATGTGGGTTTAGGTGTGTGTACCTAATTATTGACCATAAATCCCATGTGGGCAGGTATTGTGATTTTGACCTTAAAAGTCTTTAGTTGTAAATGTTGTTTAGTTGTTGAATATAATGAGTTAACTTTGAAGTGTAAACACCTTGGGAATGGATTAACAATCTAATGCAGACTACAAACCACTACAAATCATTGTATAATTGTAGTTGCTTGATTTGATTGTTTAATTGTTGCAAGAATTTTAAGAGCCAAACTAAAAATTAGCCATCAGTGTTGAAAAAACTATTCACTCCATCCCTTCTACGTTTTTCTTTGTGAAACCTAACATTTAAATGATGAGAGGAATCCAATACCATACTCAATATGGTAGCTAAATTCAAATTAGAAATTTAACAAGCTGGCACAGACGCATTCAATATGAACAAATCTGATTAAATAAGCTAGAAGAATGTATTTAATTGATTTTTGAAACTTGGAGAGAATGAGCCTTTGAATCATTGTAAGATTTGTTAAAATTAATTTACCAAGCTTTTGGGGAACTATGAAATAACTAGGAGACACTTCAATGATCTAGTCAATACTATTGCAACAATTTTTTTTCTTAAATAGTAAAAAATGCAACATTTTAAAAACTAGTCATTGACAATGAAAGAAACCTTTTGTCCTCTTAATCATGAGTGAAAATATGAAAATTAATACTTAAAATTTGTGATTTGAGCTCCTTAATATAATTCTAGGTCAATTAAATTTGTTTGTGTCCTATGGAGTTAGATTTGAAGCTTGAATGATCTCTTCTATTCATTTTGGGTTCAACATGATTGATTCGGATGATCAATGTTTCTATTTTGGCTTTAACCCTGGGTCAGTCAAGTCCCCCTTGTTTGATAAACCATCATCCAGTAGTCTTCTATTGCTAAAACTTAGTCGATCAATCTTCACCTTAATCAATTTAGGTAACTTTAAGTAATTTCTACACCTCTTTTGTTATTGCAACTTTATCGATTAACTTTTGCTAGGTGCTTTCTGGTGATGTTGTTTGATTGTTCAATATTTGATTTGGTTGATCAACATGACTTTGAGTAGGTTTATGGGCTAAGCCTTCCTCGATCAATATGACTCTATTATAAATCCGTAAAATAGAATTAAATACTTCTGAGATTTTAATCCGACGGTTCTAGTCTCAAGTTGAGCCAAGTCGGGCGCGCTTGGTGGCCCTGCACGTGGTTTGCTCCCTTCTCATGTGAAAATTTTGCTGAGCGTTCTCTTCAAAAGACAAATTGCCTGAAGCCCCAACACTTGGTTCTGCATCTCGTAGACCTCTGACCAGACTCAGTTAAGAAGAACGTTTTCTGCGGAGCACTTGAGCAATGATCTCGCAATTCTTTGTGCTCTCGCAGAGAGGCGACAATATCGTCTTCCGCGACTGTAATTTCTATCTCTTCCGTTGATCTCCTTATTCCGTTTGGTGATGGATTTTTAGTTCGTAGTGGGATTTCATACATCCTTCTGGCCTCTTCTCCTTTCTGGCCTATCCGTTTTTTAAGCTTAATTTTATGTCTTTCTGTATATTTCTTCATCTGAATATCCCGGTTAGTCATTTAAATTTTTGCGAGTCCGAGGAGTTACAGAGTAAAGCCGTTTACTTTTTTTATCACCATAACTTTAAGCAGATCTTATCATAGAAGACACTTTTTTTTCCTGAAAGATTTTTGAGAAAGTGTCAAAATATGAAATTGAAATTCGAACAAACTGCCATTAGCCTCTAACGTGCAGCCTTAATTGACGAATGTAGCTATTGGGGATTTGTTTACTTTCCCTTAATTGTTGCTTCGCTCATTTTGAATGTCCTGAGTATGCTTTCTGGTAACTTGAAATTCGAATACATTGACATTAACCTCTAGTACTCAGCCCTAATCGAGGGAGGTCTATTGGGGATTTTTTTGTTTCATTTAATTGTTGCTTTACGCATTTTGAACGTCCTCTTTTGAGGGACTTTGGGATGCTCTTCTTGTCTATTATTGGTTGCCCTACAGCTTGTTGCTCCTAAATGCTTTCCTTCTATCTAATCTTATAAAATCTTCATTTTTGTTTCTGTGCTTTAGCTAATAAAGTATGTGTTTCTCATTCATGATAGTATTCAACAAATCGTTAACTTCTTCAGTAATCATTAATATAACATTAACTCTTCTAAGATTAATGCAGACCGAGGTGAGGTGCAAAAAGGAAGTGCAGAAATATTCTTTCGCAAAGTTAAGTTTTGGCAGGGAGACGAAGGGGAGGAGGCACCACCTGTCTTTGTAGGTATTTTTTACTAAAAACTGATCATGCTGGTAGATATTGTTTCTTATCCTTTGTCTATAATTTCAAGCAGTATACACATGAAGACCTTCAATAGGATGTTGCACTTACAACCCATATTTTGTCCTTTTCAACTGAACTGTAGAAGCAAACTCCAGAAATGAATGAGATCCAAAAAAGCTGAAATGTTCTGCCAAAAGGAAATTACTTAATAAGGATAGCTTTTTTTTCAAAATTTCTAGCAGGCAGAGAATGCTATAGTCGTTGAATTCAGATATGATTGTCTTGTGAAAAGATCTGGAGAACACCTTCATGGTTTGGCATCTTTAATCACAATTCTTGAAAAAATCTCCAGTAGGAATGCTTCAGAAGGTTGGCTGAAAGAAACCCTGTTAAGCAGTAAGCTAAGATTATATAAGTTTTTTATTTTCTTCCCCTTAAAGTCCTCTAAGTCCTCTATATCTTATCCCTTCTCCACTGTTGTAAATCTTTTCTGAATTTCCAACTAACTTTGATTGTTTTTCTTAGTTTGGGATTTGACTTCTTTCTTTTTGTTTTTAAATTTATCGGATTCTCTTATTAGAAAGAGCCTATAGGATGTTTTCTCTTTTGAGTAAAGTTTATATGACTTTATATGATTTTAATATTGCTTTTTATGAATCTGAACAATATTTTTAAGTTCTTTCACTCTAAACGGTTTTGAGTTTCTCTACCTGAAAAATTGTAGGAGAGAAGAAAAACTGAAATTAAACCCTAATTATTGAAGTCGTTATAGTCACTCTGGTTTGATTTTCTTTCTTTCTCATTTGGATTATTCCTTATTGCTCGTTTTAGCTTGCAAAAATACTGAAATTTCTGAATTTCTGGCAGCTTAGTAGAAAATTCCATTTCTGTTCAGGTTGAGTGGTTTTTGCAACAGTGCAACACTCACATCATTTGTGAGAAAAAAGAGGGTGTCAGGAAGTTATTGTGCCTTTCTTCTTTATTGGAGATGACCCCTTCAGAATGACATTGGGAGTTTATATCAAAAAGTGGACTTTGATTTTTGAATTGGAATTCACACTAGATATGAATGAGCTCAAACACATTAGTGTCCTTATCATAATCGTTTAGAGTATATATGACATTTGAATCTAGTGTGTACCTTATATGGTTCATTGGTCATGTCCACATCCTCCAACTGTTTCATAAGGCCATCCTCCTCCTTCTTTCTCTCTTTCTTTCTGTCTCTCTCTCTATCTCTCTTTTTCACTCTGACTCAGTATTGTTTTCCTCATTTCAGAATGTGGATGGTGTGAACTATATCCATGTGAAGGTTGCTGGCTTACTATTTGTTGCAACAACAAGAGTCAATGTATCACCCTCTCTTGTTTTGGAGCTTCTTCAAAGGATTGCACGTGTTGTTAAGGATTACCTTGGTGTTCTTAATGAAGATTCTTTGAGAAAAAACTTTGTGCTGGTATATGAGTTGCTGGATGAAGTCCTTGTAAGTATGCTTTCTTTAAGCATTTGTTATTTGTCTGTTAAGACAAAGATTGTGCTTTCTGATTATTTTCTGACATCACACAGCTCAAAACTGGAAATAAGTATTTCAACCATCTTTATTGTAATTTTAATATTGAGTTCATCCTTCTTCTCTTCATGCCTTCAAATTTGGTTTTTTATAATTATCTTTTTGAGTTTGAAATATTGGTTCTTTATTTTCTATACCTTGATCGATATGTTCCTGTTTCTTCACTTGTTGATGTAGGCAATATTCTTTTATCATCTGTCTCCAGGATTTTGGTTACCCACAAACGACATCAACTGAGGTGTTGAAGTCTTACGTATTTAATGAGCCAATCGTTGTGGATGCTGGGCGTTTGCCACCCCTGGGTCCTGCTGCCATGTTTATGGTTAGTTTCGCTTGAGCATGATTTTGAGAATTTAAATGTATTGGTTCTCTGCTGACATTCTATGGTTGTTGTCAGCTCCAATTATCATGGTGAATTCCTGATAATAGAATTTTTGCAGCAAGGGACCAAACGTATGCCAGGTACAGCCGTCACAAAATCAGTGGTTGCTAATGAGTCAGGTGGTCGGAAGAGGGAGGAAATTTTTGTAGATATCATTGAAAAAATAAGTGTCACATTCAGCTCTAGCGTGAGTATTTGTAGCTCATTATACTATAAAGATTTGCAATGAAGTCTTTGGACACTATTGAATTTTAGAACAACTGTCCTTTATGAACTTACTTATCATAGTGAAGAATTTCATGAATATATCATGGTAGTCCTTATCTCATTCAAATTTATATTCGTTGAGCAGGGATATATACTTACATCCGAGATTGATGGAACCATTCAAATGAAGAGTTATCTTACAGGGAATCCAGAAATCCGTTTGGCTCTAAATGAGGACCTCACTGTTGGCAGAGGAGGAGGCTCTATATATGGTAGTCTGTTCTTGCTCTACTGTTTCTAGTTTCTTTCATTGCCTCTATCTCTTTTTCTTATAGAATTGTAATTTTTTGTGCAACAGATTATGCTAGTTCAGCTGGAGGAGGCGTTGTGATACTAGATGATTGTAACTTCCATGAATCTGTCCACCTTGACAGTTTTGATTTGGACCGAGCTCTTACTTTGGTAGGTGGGATAAATTACTTTATTAGCATCAGAATGTGGAAGTCAAAGATTTTTGTTCCTTCCCCTTTAGCAAAATGTCCATTGCATATTAAGTGTGCTTATAATTTTTTAATGATTACGGTTTTCATTTGATTTTATGGAGTCTACGGAATATTTTGAATTCCATCATTCTATAACCATGGATCTCACTCCCTAGATGGCCTTATCTAATGTCATTCTGCTCCTGCATGATTATTTTTACTGTGATCAGCCACAAAATGTTGATTTGGCACACTTTGTCCTGCAGGTACCCCCAGATGGAGAATTTTCTGTTATGAACTATAGAACGACCCAGGAATTCAAACCTCCTTTCCGTGTTAATGCATTTATTGAAGAAGCAGGAGCATTTAAGGTTCTTTCTATACATTTTCTCCATATTCTCAAATTGAAGCTTTCTTATGAAAACGTTTAGCTTGTTATTTCTATTGGTGTCAGTGACACCAATTTTTCTGATTTCTTAGGCAGAGGTCACCCTGAAAGTTCGTGCTGATTTTGCCTCAAGTGTCACGGCGAACACAATATTGATAAGCATGCCTCTTCCAGCATATACAACGAGGTGACCTGTTGAATCTGTAAATAATCCTGAAAGCATGCATACTAATACTAACACCCTAGCTCACACTAACTCGAGTACCCATGATCATGGCCCTTATTCCCTTTCCCATGTCAAGCTTTCCCTGCACACTCTACCTCTCTGTTGTTTATGGAAGATTCAAACGGTAAAGGTTGTTTAGATTCCTTTAGGCGTAGTTTATTCTTGGTAAGTTGTTAGCTATGTAACCTGAAACTCAAAGCACTAAATTGATTTTTTAAAGAAGTGGAGCAATGCATACTACAGAGGAGATGTTCAACATTTTTTGTGCTAATGTAAAAATCTGTAATTTGAAGTTGGGTTTGCTCATATTATGCTACTCTGACCAATTCGGTTCTCTTGGTCGACTGGCAGATCCTACCCAAGGTTACTTTTTCTGATGGGTATTTTCTGGTCAATTTGACAGGGTTAGCTTTGAGCTGGAGCCAGGAGCAGTAGGAAACACCACTGATTTTAAGGAAGCAAATAAAAGACTTGAATGGGGTTTAAAAAAGGCAACATTATTTTACTTTTACTCTCTTTCTCTCTTTGCTTCTATTGGATGCTTTGCTCCATACAGTGCTCTAACAGGTAAAATATTGCAGATTGTAGGGGGATCTGAACATACTTTACGTGCAAAACTCACATTTTCACAAGAATTTCATGGTATGCTTAAGATCCACTACCATTTAGTTGTGGAATTTTTATGATATATGAAGCTGGTGAGAGAAATTTCTAACACTGATGAAGCCATTCTGTTGGTAGAAGTGGTGTGCTCTTTTAACATTCAACACATAGTGGGGCCTGAGAAATTTTATCTGGTTATGTTTGTTGGAAGATGGTTCCCTTTGCCCCAGAAGAGGCAGCCCCTTGTTCCTGGAAAGGAAGAAGAATGCAGAGCCTCCTAGTTTACCTTCAGCACTTAAATTTTTTACAATACACAACTGACTTCTTTTTCTCTTTTTGGTGCTTTTATTTTGTTAAATCAGCAAATATCACTAGGGAAGCAGGACCTGTGAGTATGACTTTCACGATACCTATGTACAACGCTTCTAGGCTTCAGGTAAGGTTTTTACTTAGTGCAACTGATACTGTTTTTGTAGCTCTGCCCAGGATCAGTTTTACAGAAGGCAATAATTCCTTTGTGAAATTGTATGGTAGCTGTTGTAACTGAAAATTGGTGATCATATTTTTCTTGAATTCATGTTTGTTGCATTAGTGTTTTTTTCTGGAATTGTCTATTATGGTGAGTCAAGGTATACTACAACACTCAAAAAAGCCAAGTTGCTAATGTGTACCCTTAGCTGGATGTTGCTTTTGAAACTCCTGCTAATCTGATGGTAATTAGTAGGGTATGAGAAAATTGATTGAGAAAACATTTGTTCAAGATCACATGATAATGGTTGTTCAAGCAGATAATTCCTCCAAAAAAAGTGTTTGTTCAGAAAACAACATTATTTGACTTGTGCAGATTAGGGTTTGGAAGACCATGTGCCAGGTTCATGCTGAAAAGGCTGAAAGCCACAAGTAGAGTGTGTGTCGAGAACTTTAAGGGTCCGTTTGGAACCCCATGGAAAAGAAAAGAAAAGAAAAAAAAAAAGAGAAATTTGATCTTTCTTATTCCCGAAAATAGTTAGTGAAAAGGAGAATTCGATCATTATCTCATTTTCATTAACTATTTTTGGGAATAATAATGGTCAAAGTCTCATTTTCTCTTCTTTTCTTGCCTAGGGATTCCAAACAGATCCCAATTGTGTGAAAAAGGAGGGAGAACAGAATTAGAAGTCAATTTTTTAAAGAACATTTTGGAGTGTCACCATTAGAGGAGAGTAAGTAGTCTGAGATAGATTCCACATGTTTGATGTAGATTTCAAAAGTAGGGCTTTGTTGATGTCATTTGATGGACAAAGAAATGTTAACATTTGTTGAAATCATGAGTGGTAAAAATTTTCAATCTACCCCTCCTGGAAGGCACTATTACAGTTATGAAAAATTATTACATCTGAAATCATATTTTCCCTATTTCTTGGAAAGCATAAAAAAGAGGCAACCATGCAGAATAAAACACAAACCTGGAGAAAAAGTGTAGCTCCGTTGTTCATGGAGCTTTACATTCATAGAGCTACATCAACCAATTAAACTATGCTGCTAAGTTGAAGTTGGTCTACCCAAGAACTCCAATGAGAACTGTCAGGGTCCAGCCATAACTTCTTTTTTTTGGATAAAGATGTATTTATATTAACAAGAGAAAATTTACAAAGGGAGAGGGAGCAAATCCCTTACAACAAGAGATTGCAGGGAAGCTCCCTCCTTGGCAAGCACATCTGCTGCCGAATTTGCAGATCTTGGAATGTGAGACCAAATACCAGACAAAGATGATACAATATCCAAATTCTCCTGAAATATGTCCCAATGCCTCCATGGGGGAGGGGAATTACGCTGACACCAACCAATCACTACCTTGGAGTCTCCTTCAATGTGAATAGGCCCACTGCAGTTGTCTCTGAACACCCGAAGCCCATTAAGAAGGCCATGTAACTCTGCCGACGTAGAGTCAGAGATACCTAAAGGACCAGCAAAGGAGAAGCACTGATTTCTAGATGAATCCGAAATCACGCCCCCAAAACCAGCGATCCCTGGATTGCCAAGAGAAGAGCCATCAAAATTCAATTTTAGGTAACCAGTCTCTGGGGGAGTCCATTCCTTCATAACTTGAACCTTGGTTCCAATGTGCATCCTTGCCAACTTGCTCCAATTATCTTGAATGGTGGTGCCCTTGAAAGAGCAAAAAGGCTTTTTAGTCGATAGCCAGGTGGATATTTGCCCTGTGACTCTATCAACTACTCTAGCCTCAGATTCACTTTTAGCATCAAACCGCCTTCTATTCCGTTCATTCCAAAACCCCCATGGAACGAAACTAGCACAGGCTGAGATAATCAAATTGTCGAGACCAGGAGGGGATAGCCAATGATCGACTTGCAAAAACCTATCAGATCGGCAGCTATACAGAATTGAAAATCCAACTTGCATAAAACAGAGGTCTACACATTCCATGAGAATTGACACCGGAGAAGAGTATGGTTGGCGGATTCAGCTTCATTGTTGCAAAAAGGACATAATAGGTCTATAGATGGGTGACCTCTTCTTCTGAGCACATCAGCCGTGAGAGTTTTACTTTGGCAGGCACTCCACATGAAGAATTTTACCTTTGGAGTGGCACATAGTCTCCAGACGAAGTAGATATCATGCTCACTTTGCGTCGGATCCCAACCATTTATGTATCTGTATGCCGAAGCAACTGAGAATTTTCCGCTTTTGTTTGGCCACCAAGTGAGCTTGTCTGCATTGGGAGGCCTAATTCTGACATGATTCAAAGAATCCAATAGACTGCTGGCTTCCATAGCCTCCGTATCTGATAGACCCCTTTGAGGGTGTAGGTTCACACCACCCCCCTCAAATGCATCGGCAACTGAAATCTCCTTTTGTGTGGAGAGAAGGCAAAGATTTCTGAAGGAGTTCCGCAAAGGTTCCTGCCTTGTCCACCAGTCATCCCAAAATTTAATAGATCAGCCACTCCTGACAAAGAATCTACAAGTTGATGAGAAATTTTGAAGAAGCAGATAAATAAATCTCCATATTGAGGATAGTCCTCTCCGATTTCCTCCAGACATCCACCATGACAGGTTCCAACCCAACTTGGCCCGAACCATATCATTCCAAAGATTAGAAGAATTTGTGTTGAACTTCCAAATCCATTTAAGCAGTAGAGCTTTGTTCATTTCTTTTGATTTCCGAATCCCTAATCCACCCAATCTCTTAGGAAGGCATATTTCATTCCATTTGACCAAGTGATATTTGAAAGAATCACTTGATCCTCTCCAGAGGAATCTGCTTTTCATTTTATCTATGGCTTTGTGTCCAACCAGAACTTCAGGAAAGACCACCAGAACGTCATTTCTTATGATGCTCTGCCTTTGAACAGGGGTGACTACTTTTTTTTTTTTTTTTTTCCTGAAACAAGTGAGAAAGTAGAATTCATGAAGTAGGGGCCCCTCCGAGGGAGAGTATAGACCAGAGTGTGACCCTATCTCTAGCCAAAGCATCAGCAATGGCACATCTAGTCATGTGAAGCCAAGAGATGCTGAGGGTGCTAAAAATATCCTCTAGCTCATTAAAGTATATGAAAAATCTTTCTGAAGGTCTTTTGCTCCTGTTGCCTTAGCTGATAATCACTGAAGGGTCCCCTTCAGCTATGAGGGGGTGGAGAAGTGGCTGGTGTAGAGATGGAGTAATCAACATTAGTGATGATTGTCTTCCAATTTTCCTTAATGATAGAGCTGGAGATGAATGAGGTTCTATGCAGCACACTGACCTAAAGGAGAGTGCAATGTATAGCTTTCTCAATGACTTCCCTAACAGAGCCATGCTTACCCTCAAGGGAATCCGTTCTTCTGGTTTGCCTCCAAGGGACTGAGGTCGACTGATCAAGAGGCTTAGGAGGGAGGCCGAGAAACAAACTGAAGCCCGAACTTGAGGGTGAATGCATTCAGGACCTGAGTGGGGAAAGAGGAAGAGATGGTTCACTTTCAGGCTGTCCTCCACAGATCTTGCAGCTTTGGTCCTTATTTGTTTTCCTCTTGTTTGAATTTGGTCAACAGTGAGAGGATTTTGTCCTTTTGAACACCCCAGATGAAGTGATGAAGTGCTTAACCTTTGGGGGAGCATGAGACAACTAAATTTTAGCAGAAGGTAGTTTTAGTTTAAGATCATAGTCACAGATTAAGCATATTAGGACGTGACAGTGAATGAGCTGGAAGGGGTCCTATCCCAGATCATAGTATCATCTCCATTGGTCCTAATGAAATGTCTGTCCAGCAAAGATATGAGACTATGGGCCTCACTGGTCTCTTTTTTCCTTAAAGCCTGTCTTAAATGAAGATTCCAATTATGAGAGCGAGCAATGATGAGGAAGTCTTTTACTGATATATTGTTGTCCCTGCAAGCCTGAATATGGTGGGGAAGGAGTCAGTAAGCCTGCTGCCCTCGAGCCCAAGTCTCATGCCAAAAGGAAGTGCATTCACCAATACTGACATGAATGGAAAACCCGTTCTCAAACTACAAATGCACTTCCAAAATATGGAAGTTTGGTTGGGGGGCTGTGAGGGAGGAGGCAGAGACAATTAGATCTGTACTTGGAGATTTCTTTCTGCCAACTTATGTCGTTTTACTTTTAAGAAAACAAATTGGTGGTAGTAATCAAGAAGGGGTGCATGTGCACTGGAGCAATTTTATTTTTTATTGTGAGGTGAGTCAAATGTCCTTCCTCAAATCCTTTAGGTCATCTGGAGCAAATTGGGATGTCACTGAAGCTATCTGCACAAATCTTCTCCTTGGGAATGAGAGAAGATCAGGATGGATGTCAAATGTGGCATGAAAAATAGCCCTAAAGTTTCTTAAATAACTGCAGAGTAAACTACTTACTAGAGCTACAATTCTGAATTGAATGGGGATCACTTGCTATCGCAAGAAACATAAAACATATTAATTCCAGCTGTGCTTTCTACTTTCACTACCTTGCTGCCCCCTGCTGTATAAGATATGCATCCAATTGTAATTTCAACTCTCAATACTGGGCTGTCCCTTCGTGCTCAGTGGGAAAATAACTTTTTTTTTTAATATATATTTTTGACACTTTGAGAAAGAGTTGTTATTGTGAGGAAAGCATATAAAATACTCCCTGGGTAGAAAGATGAACAAGGCACTATCTAAAATGCAAGATATCGGATTAGACAAACACTGTACAATGGAGGAAAGTGTAATCTAATCAACCGAATGCTTTCTGTTGGTATTGCACAGGCTTTTTTGGCGCAAAGATCTGAACCCTCTAGTCTCAGTGCATCACAAACTGTGCTTCACATGAGCTTTTTCGGCAGAAAAGAACTGAACCCTCTAGTTTCAGTGCATCACAAAGTCTGCTTCATATCTGCTAAGTAATGTGCATGTAGGGTTTGTCCACATGTGAATAGGTGGATAGCATATGAGATGAATAGAGAGAGAAAAAAATGATATTGAAAGTATGAGAAAAGCAAGAGGAGACTGATAAAGATTCCATTAAAGGTTGATAAATTATCTGAATAACAAATTTACCTTACGAAGGTACTCAATCATTTTTCCAAATGCACATAGGACCAACCAAAAGCATAGCATAGAGCAGTTTCCTGATCATGCAAAAAGCTGCATGTATAAATACCTTAATAACCAGGATTTCGATATTACTGGAAAATCCAGATTTGAGGTAATCTTCCTGCAAAAACCAACAATAGTTGTCTTGTGTTCTTCCTTCGTTAAAGAAATTGTCTTCATTCAATGTTGGAAGTCATCTCAAATCGCTTCTAAAATTGCAGTATGATATTTTTTCAGGTGAGATACTTGCAAATAGCAAAGAAGTCCAAGACTTACAATCCATTCCGGTGGGTGAGATATGTCACTCAAGCAAACTCTTATGTTGCACGCTTGTGATGAACCTTGGGCACTCTGCTGCTGTTCTACTGTAAGACAGAATTTTCTGTTGCTTATACTCCCAGAACTCTATTGTCGGCCATGTATTATCTGTACTTTGTGTTAGTAATTTGTATGAAACAGTATATGAACCAACGTATTCAACGAAAACCAGAGAAAAATGTAAGTCGTACTATCTTTCTTTGTGGCTTCTATGCATTGATTAGAATCATAAAAAATATTGTCTCTTTCATTATGCAAAGCCATGAAGAAGCCTCCAGTTAGGTAACCTTTCTCTGACTTCCTGAAATGGAAAAAGACGATAAAACAATAAGAAAGGATTATTTATCACAACGTGATCTGTTCTCTTTTGTTTCGGTAATCTACTTGGAAGGGTTGAGACAGATAAGATGGTAAACCAACCAATGGAAAACTGAAGAATCTTTCTGAAAACTTCACACAGATGCTGCCGTCAACTAACTGACGCACCTTCCTATAAGAAGGCAACCTTGCTACCTCTGTTTTCACCAAGAACTTGCAGTTTCCACTTCCTGTAGTAGTTTGCACTTGTTTTTTATCTCCCTGTAGCGATGTCTTCTTCTTATCAATTATTTCTGATTTCTTTCCTCGCTGCTTTGTCGATAACGAGCATGAGTTTGAGAGTTGGTGCTCGACATCTTCTTGAAACTAGCGAGGAGCCTACCTTGCCAGAAGTTCCTGAACTTCCCAAACCCGAGTTGCCCAAAGTTGAATTGCCAAAATTTGAAGTCCCAAAGTTCGAAGTCCCGAAGCTTCCTGAGCTGCCAAAGTTCGAAGTCCCGAAGCTGCCTGATCTGCCAAAGTTCGAAGTCCCCAAGCTGCCTGAGCTCGCAAAACCTGAATTTCCAAAGATTGAAGTCCCAAAACTGCCCGAGGTGCCGAAGCCTGAATTCCCAAAGATTGAAGTCCCAGAGTTCCCCGAGCTACCCAAGCCTGAATTACCGGAGATCCCTGAAATCCCGAAAAAAGTCCCTTCAACCACTGGCCCATGACCTGTGTGATTACAATTTGAATGGTTTCAAGTTGACGAAGGAAAGCAACTAGCAGATGTTATATGTCTCTTTTCTTCTCATTTGTGAGGTCTTTCTGTATTTGTAGTGTGACTTTCTTCATGTTTTCTTAATTGCTTATTACCCGCAGGTGTGAGATACTTGTTAATGTTTTAAGATTCAGAATGTATTGGTATCCATTGTGATTTACAGTTCTCTTTTGATGATTAATCTTTTCCGTTTGTGAGAAATTCCAAACTTGCGCCTTAATGAAACATAATATCAGAGTAACAGTGGAAATAACAAGAATAGTAAAGGTTTATTCAAATATAATCTCACTTAACTGTAGCTGAGACAATAGACGATAGACGAACACTCCATGGCTACTGGTGCTTCATGTCCATGACGTTGATCTCTCCCCACATGAGGAGGCCATTTGAAGATATTGGCAATGGAAAGTTTAATATTTATTAGTTAAAAAACTCTGATCTTTCATATTCACTTTAAGAAAACTTTACCTTAAAAATTAGTTATTGTGTTTGTATTTACTCTAGAAATAAATTAATTTTTATAAATAATAAAACAAGGTTTAACGTAAGAGGTAATTATCAAGAACCACTTTAGTCCTTGGTTTATTTTTCCTCTAGTTTCTTATTAGAGCAATAGGAAACTCATTTTACCGAATCAAGAAGAATGAAAAGAAGAAAATTTTGGTCCACAAAAATAGCACAAATGCTGAATATTTTAGTCAACAAAAAACTTTTCCTATGACATTTTTTCTACACTTTCCTATTGGCACAAACACACCCTTGAAGACGAGAAAACTTCTGGGGAACATTAGATGCTCCGATTATGAGATAATTTTTATGTAATTGAATCATATATGGTATCCTTTCCTTAGATATGATAAGGGTAACATACACTAGATTTTTGTCATCTAAGAAAATCTAGAAAAAAGGGGTTAGTGTTCAAGAGGAATCCATGAGATCTGATGCTTAATAAATTTATTGGTGAGATTTGTATTTTTAGTTACAAATGTTTTTGCTCAAAGTTTTTTTTTTTTTTTCTTTTTCTCTTATTGTATGATATGATCCTGTAGAATGGAGTAGGAAAAACCTCAAACTAGTACAAGTTTTTCCCTCACCCCATCCCAGCTTTGCAGATCGGGGGGTTACCCCACTTTTGGTGGATAAAGTCGGGACAGACCTAAGGATAATCTCTTGGATACACGCACACCCACCATTCCCAATCTCTTGGGTAATCTCTTCACAATGTGTTCTTTTGTCTTTTCGTCTGGTAATCAACTCGAAGAGTTGAGACAGATAAAGAAGATAAACTAACAGATAGACAACTCAGGATGTTGTTGTAACCTTCATGCACACGCCTAACGTCTAACGTCTAACTAACGCCTTCCTTTTAAAAACCTAACATTTTCCTACCTTTTGGTTGCACAAAGAGCATGCATTTTGCAGTTTTGATACTAGGAGTCGTTCTGTTTGATCTCACCCTGTATCTTTTAATCAAAAGATGTCTTCTTTTTGTCAATTACGTCTCATTAGTTTCCTCTTTGCTCTCTCGATCTCTAGCATGATGAGTTTGAGCAGCGCAGCTCGACATCTTCTTGAAACCACCGACGAGCCCACCTTGCCTGAATTGCCTATTGAAGTCCCAAAGCTTCCAAAGCTCGAATTACCCAACTTGGAGATCTCAAAGCTTCCTGATCTGCCCAAGTACGAAGTTCCAAACTTGCCTGAGTTGCCCAAGCCTGAACTGCCAAAGATTGAAGTTCCGGAGCTGCCTAAATTGGCAAAGCCTGAGATCCATGAAATCCTAAAAGAAGTCGATTCAGCTTACAACCCATGAGAAGCTCAACAAATCGGACAGGCCATTAGGATAGCTCCATAGCTTAGCTATTCTGTCAATATGTTATAGTACAACCTATAAGCATTCTCTTCTTCGATACTTGCCCATCTCAAATGCCTCCTGTGAATATATTTTCCAAATTTTCCCTTTCTGTTTCTTATTCTGTTAAGTTTGATTTATAATAAAATATGTTCTCTGGGAGATCTCCAGAGTCAAGCGTAGGATTTGGTAGTTTTGAAGGAGAATTAAGACATCCGAGAAGGTGATCTACTAAACCAAATAATCTCATTTCCCCAGCCGTTCGTTTACACTTTTTTTTTTTTTTTTGTCCCACCAAAACATATCTACAAGTGGATAACTGAGCTCTTAACTCCATGCAGAATTTTAATTTTCCGGCAATCCATGGAGCTCTAACTCCATTTAAACTGGCAGATTACAGAAGCTGCTTTCCTTGAGATTCACAACATAAGGCACTGGAGTTGAGCTCTTAATCTAAATCGAGATATCTCCTTATGCATCATTAGTGTAACCACTGCATCCCGTCATCTTCTAGAGGAGCCTGAGCTTCCAAAGCCAGAACTGCCTGACGTTGAGTTGCTAAAGCCTGAGTTTCCGTAGGGTGAGTTGCCAAAACCTGAACTGCCAAAGGTTGAGTTACCTGAGCTGCCGAAGCCTGAATTATCAAAGTTTGAAGGAAAAAATAAAGACTAATTAATAAGAAAAACTCCTATCATAAACAAAGTGCTTATAGTTATATTTCAAATGGTCAGTGTTGTTTTTGTTGTTTCCATATAAATATTTTTTTAATCAATTTAGGTAAATCATTTCAAATGGAAATATCAATTTTAAAGCATCATTCAAATTGTTAATAGATCACACGATTATAGAAAAAATAAAGGAAATTTTTTTTTATCAATATTTACTCCACACATAACATATGAGTTATCTTTTTTAATTGGAATTGGAATTGGAATTGGAATTGGAATTGGGTGATGGATATCTTGTTCTGAATTTGACCTGGACCCAACCTATGTATTTGACCAAAATCTGACCTAAGTTATAAAGAGGTCAGCTTTGGTTTTGGCACAAGACTCATGGGTTCTGGTTTAAACAGCCAAAACATAAAAAAACTGGATCAAAATAGTATTGTGCAATATATTTAAATAGATTAGAGGCCTTGTTCTTCTTTTTTTACTACTTTAAACAACTTATTTATCTATAAAATTATTTTATAAAAATTATATAATTTAATTGTAAATAATCAAATATATTTTATCACATAAGATTAACCTAAACCCACTTGAACCACCCCAATGGGTCAGATATGAATCAACTTTTTACACCTGTTCAATAAATGGGTTCCCATTTAACAAGTCAACCTGATCTGAACTCAAATCCATCACCCCCCCTCCATGACAGACTGAGATAGGATACAAGACAGACCGAGACAGGATACAAGTATACAGAAAACGTTGACAGAGTTCAGCCTCCTTGCCTTTCCTTCGTTCTCAAATAAAATTGTTACCTGGGAGGTGGCAAAGTCAACAGTAGGAGATCTTCAGAGGACTTGAAAGACAAGACACAGGAGAAGGTGAACAAACAAACTTTTGTGCAAATTTTTCCCCACCTAAACATCTTTCACTAATCGATGCTGAGCTCTAAAATTTCACACAGAAGCGATTTAAAAGCTCGCTCATTAGCAGCAGAAGCTGCTCTTGGATTTACCTCGCCCAAGATGTCTTCTTCCTATCGATCGTTTCTCCTTTCATTTCTAATTGCTCTATCACAGTCGAGTATCATTCCAACTAGGGCAGATGGACCACCTTTTCGAGAGCCTACTTTGCCCAATATTCCGGAATTTCCAGAGCCAGCCTTGCCCAAGGTTGAGTTGCCAACGCCTAAGTTGCCTGAGCTGCCTAAGTTGCCTGAGCTGCCCAAGGTTGAGTTGCCAACGCCTAAGTTGCCTGAGCTGCCCAAGTTTGACGTCCCAAAGCTCCCTGAGCTTCCAAAATTTGAAATCCCAGAGCCTGAGTTGCCGAAGCCTGAATTGCCAAACTTTGGGATCCCAAACCTGCCTGAATTTCCCCAGCCAACATTCCCTGGGTTCCCTGAGACCCCAAAAGATGTCTTTCAGCCACTTGCCCAGGAGAAGCTCAATGGAGCTCAGAGGGTGTGGTTAAATAAGTACAAGCTAATTGTCTTACTTTTTTTTGTTTTCATGTTGATGTAAAGTTTAATGGTTTCTGCACTTTCATTTTTGAGTTGCTGATTCTCCTTTATACTACCTTTTGTAACACTTGATGAACGATAAACCAGGACACACTTGACACTAAAATAGTGCCACGGGCAGCACCTAAAATTTAAGTGCTGTGCACCATGCCTCCTCTATGTCCGATACACATAGATATGTGGGTAAGAGTTGGATATTTGCTGGAGGATTTTTGCATGGAGGAATCAATATCCTCTTGACAATTTGGGGTGACCTGAATAGGTTATTAAACAAATCGACCTAAATCGATTTGATTATTAGTTGAATCAGAAATGCAAACTTAACACTGAACCCTCCAAGTTTTAGTAGGGTTTAGACGCATCCAATTAAAAAAATTTAAAATTTTAAAATATCTGAAAAAGTTTTAAATGTTGTCCTTGAATTATTTAAAAATTTTAAATATATATTAAATGTAAAAAATATTTTCTCAATAAAAATTACTTATATTTAAACATATAAGAACTGATGGTCCTCGCTGATTCAATCAGCTGAATGGGATCAGCCCAGTTCTTACTATTCTAAAGCATTTAACTTGTGTGTCCAGACCTAAAACTAATCAAGTTAGATGTATAAACCTGAACCTGACTATTTTGTAACTTGAGAGTTGATTGGAATTACAAGTTAGTCTTTTTAATCTTAAAATTTAAGAATATAGAATAGAAAACCAATCTCTTTTGAAAGTCTAATTCTATAACCAGGCACTGGGAAAATGAAACCCAAGACACCTCTGTAAGTACTTGAATATCGATGATAACAAACTCAATTATCTTACATTAACTCTTGAATGGGAATTTTACAGACAAGAAAGAACCTCTAGAAGTTTTTGAAAAAGAGTTCAAATCCACATTCAAATTCATGCATGGACTTGAACCCATTAGCCTGGAGAAAAATAAACACCAATTATAGTAAGATTTAGAATTAAAAGTGGTGTTCAACCCTCCATAGGATGTGGACCCATTAGGAAGTAGGACTCAGTAGTCCAAGGACAAAAGGAACTCTGAAAAAACAAAGGATTCGACCCAAAGGACAAAAGTTGAACCCTTAAGGCAAGCAATAGAGAAAAATAGTCAAATCTTTGGTGGAGCATGAGACAACTAAATTTTAGCAGAAGGTAGTTTTAGCTTAAGATGATAGCCACACATATTAGGACGTTGACAGTGTATGAGCTGGAAGGGGTCCTATCCCGGATCATAGTATTATCTCCATTGGTCCTAATGAAATGGCTGTCCAGCAAAGATATGAGACTATGGGCCTCACTGGAGTCTTTTTTCCGTAAAGCCTGTCTTAAATGAAGATTCCAATTATGAGAGCGATCAGCAATGATGAGGGAGTCTTTTACTGATACATTGTTGTCCCTGCAAGCCTGAATATGGTGGGGAAGAAGTCAGTAAGCCCGCTGCCCTCCATGAATGGAAAACCCGTTCTCAAACTACAAACGCACTTCCAAAAGTTAGAAGTTTGTGTGGGGGACTGTGAGGGAGGAGGCAGAGACAATTATATCTGTACTTGAAGATTTCTTTCTGCCAACTTATGTTGTTTTACTTTTAAGAAAACAAATTGGTGGTAGTAATCAAGAAGGGGTGCATGTGCACTGGAGCAATTTTATTTTTATTGTGAGGTTGAGTCAAATGTCCTTCCTCGAATCCTTTAGGTCATCTGGAGCAAATTGGGATGTCACTGAAGCTATCTGTCACAAATCTTCTCCTCGGGAATGAGAGAAGATCAGGATGGATGTCAAATGTGGCATGAAAAAATGCCCCTAAAGTTTCTTAAAGAACTGCAGAGTAAACTACTTTCGAGAGCTACAATTCTGAATTGAATGGGGATCACTTACCATGGCAAGAAACATAAAACATATCAATTCCAGCTGTGCTTGTATAAGATATGCATCCAATTGTAATTTCAACTCTCAATACTGGGCTGTCCCTTCCTGCTCAGTGGGAAAAAAACTTTTTATTTTTTATATTTATATACATTTTTGACACTTAGAGAAAGAGTTGTTATAGTGAGAAAAGCATATAAAATACTCCCTGGGTAGAAAGATGAACAAGGCACAAGCTAAAATGCAAGATATCAGATTAGACAAACACTGTAAAATGGAGGAAAGTGTAATCTAGTCAACCGAATCCTTTTACTGTTGGTATTGCACAGGCTTTTTTGGCAAAAAGATCTGAACCCTCTAGTCTCATTGCATCACAGACTGTGCTTCACATGAGCTTTTTCGGCAGAAAAGAACTGAACCCTCTAGCTTCAGTGCAGCACAAAGTCTGCTTCACATCTGCTAAGTAATGTGCATCCAGGGTTTGTCCACGTGATTAGGTGGATAGCACATGAGATGAATACAGAGAGAAAAAAATGATATTGAAAGTATGAGAAAAGCAGAGGAGACTGATAAAGATTCCATTAAAGGTTGATAAATCATCTGAATAACAAATTTACCTTATGGAGGTGCTCCTCGAGCTTTTTTCAAAATGCACATAGGACCAACCAAAAGCATAGCATAGATCTCTTTCCAGATCATGCAAAAAGCTGCATGTATAAATAACCAGGATTTCGATATTAGTGGAAAATCCAGATTTAAGGTAATCTTCCTGCAAAAACCAACAATAGTAGTTGTCTTGGGTTCTTCCTTCGTTAAAGAATTTGTCTTCATTCAATGTTGAAAGTCATCTCGAATGGCTTCTAAAATTGCAGTATGATATTTTTTCAGGTGAGATACTTGCAAATAGCAAAGAAGTCCAAGACTTATAATCCATACCGGTGGGTGAGATATGTCACTCAAGCAAACTCTTATGTTGCATGCTTATGATGAACCTTGGGCACTCTGCTGCTGTTCTACTGTAAGTCAGAGTTTTCTGCTGCCTATACGCCCAGAACTCTATTGTCGGCCATGTATTATCTGTACTTTGTGTTAGTAATTTGTATGAAACAGATCAAAGTATTGACTATATGAACCAGCGTATTCAACGAAAACCAGAGAAAAATGTAAGTCGTACTATCTTTCTTTGTGGCTTCTATGCATTGATTAGAATATAAAGTATATACGCATTGATTAGAATCATAAAAAATCTTGTCTCTTTCATTATGCAAAGCCATGAAGAAGCCTCCAGTTAGGTAACCTTTCTCTGACTTCCTGAAATGGAAAAAGACGATAAAACAATAAGAAAGGATTATTTATCACAATGTGATCTGTTCTCTTTTGTTTTGGTAATCTACTTGGAAGGGTTGAGACAGATGAGATGGTAAACCAACCAATGGAAAACTGAAGAATCTTTCTGAAAACTTCACGCAGATGCTTGCGCCAACTATAACTGACGCTCCTTCCTATAAGAAGGCAACCTTGTTACCTCTGTTTTCACCAAGAACTTGCAGTTTTCACTTCCAGTAGTAGTCAGCACTTTTTTGATCTCCCTCTGTAGCGATGTCTTCTTCTTATCAATTATTTCTGATTTCTTTCATCGCTGCTTTGTCTATAACGAGCATGAGTTTGAGAGTTGGTGCTCGACATCTTCTTGAAACTAGCGAGGAGCCTACCTTGCCGGAAGTTCCTGAACTTCCCAAACCCGAGTTGCCCAAAGTTGAATTGCCAAAATTTGAAGTCCCAAAGTTCGAAGTCCCGAAGCTTCCTGAGCTGCCAAAGTTCGAAGTCCCGAAGCTGCCTGAGCTGCCAAAGTTCGAAGTCCCCAAGCTGCCTGAGCTCGCAAAACCTGAATTTCCAAAGATTGAAGTCCCAAAACTACCCGAGGTGCCGAAGCCTGAATTCCCAAAGATTGAAGTCCCAGAGTTCCCCGAGCTACCCAAGCCTGAATTACCGGAGATCCCTGAAATCCCGGAAAAAGTCCCTTCAACCACTGGCCCATGACCTGTGTGATTACAATTTGAATGGTTTCAAGTTGACGAAGGAAAGCAACTAGCAGATGTTATATGTCTCTTTTCTTCTCATTTGTGAGGTCTTTCTGTATTTGTAGTGTGACTTTCTTCATGTTTTCTTAATTGCTTATTACCTGCAGGTGTGAGATACTTGTTAATGTTTTAAGATTTAGAATGTATTGGTATCCATTGTGATTTACAGTTCTCTTTTGATGATTAATCTTTTCCGTTTGTGAGAAATTCCAAACTTGCGCATTCACGAAACATAATATCAGAGTAACAGTGGAAATAACAAGATTAGTAAAGGTTAATTCAAATATAATCTCAGCCGAGTATCACTTGACAGTAGCTGAGACAATAGACGATAGACGAACACTCCATGGCTACTGGTGCTTCATGTCCATGACGTTGATTTCTCCCCACATGAGGAGGCCATTTGAAGATATTGGCAATGGAAAGTTCAATATTTCTTAGTTAAAAAACTCTGAGCTTTCATAATCACTTTAGAGACCGTTTATGCCACCATAAGAAAACAACACGAAGGAAAATTTATTTTTCCTTTCACTAATTTCTCATTGAAACTTTCTTTATTGAAAAAATTCTCATTTTGATTTTTTTTTTTTTGTGTTTGTGCAATGAAGAAAAAAACAGAAAAATTAGTTATTGTGTTAGTGGAAAATAAACTAATTTTTATAAATAATAAAATAAGGTTAAAAGTAAGAAGTAAATTATCAAGAACCACTTTAGTCCTTGTTGGTTATTTGTCCTCTAGTTTCTTATTTTACTCAATCAAGAAGAATGAAAAGAAAAAAAATTCGGTCCACAAAAATAGCACAAATACTCCCTGAATGATGAGAAAACTTCTGGGGAACATTAGGTGCTAGGGTTATGGGATAATTTTGTAGTGCCAAGTTGTAGATATTCAAAATTTGCAGGTTTTGCATGATTAGAACTCATCCTATAGAAATTCATACTTTCAAAATGTTAAAACCCAAATTTGAATGTTGTAGGTCCTCAAAAAATTTAAGTGACCTCCCAGTATGTTCAATAGAAAAAATAGTATTTTTTGAATATTTGTTTCATTAACTTTGGACCAAAATTTTAGCTATTTTTATGAAATACCAAAAATAACTTCATCCATTCATCATGGCTAGTTTTTGGAACTTTAGGAATTATATTCTATCCCTTCATAACAAACTCTTCTTAAACTTCAAGCTATCATTGCCTACGAATTTCAAAGCTCCCTAGTGCTCCCATAGTGATTTGCAAATGCTAGTTCCATTAAGAGATAAATAAGATAATGTGCTTTTGACAAAAGCTGTCACTCAGAGCTAAGTATTTCTATGCATTGATTTGCAAATGCTAGTTCCATTATGATAAACCTATGCCCCCTCCTCCCCTTCTATGATTATCTTTGCGAGGCCGTACAAGTGGTATTAGAGAAAGTATACTCTCTAAGCCTGGTCAAACCTCAGGTTTATGATACTTGATAAACCTCAATTTATGATTGAATCCTCCCCACCCATTCCTTTTTTTTATTTATTTCAAAACTTTCTAATACTTGGAGATGAATCGTTTTTGTTTTCACTTAATGCGGTCGACTCCTCCCATCAAGTCAACTCCTATTGTAAGTTGGTTAGCTCTATTGTGGATGTCTTTTACTGCATAACATACTTAACACACATCATTAGTGACTACTTGATTGTGTTATCATCAAAATTATCTTAGTCAGGATCTTGAGATCAATATATGACTGGGTGGATTTGGAGCCATTATCAACTTTTAGGTAGTATATGATTTGAAACTTCAATCCTGACATTAGAGAGGCAATCCAATAAAGATTGATGTTAGTTGAGTTGAGTTGTTCTCGAGAGAGTGGAGAAAAGAAACCAAGGACGAGAATGAATAGGATAAGAGAGAGAGGTGTAAGGACTATGAATACAACCTATCTCCACATTGGTATGATATTGTCCACTTTGGGCCTAACCCCTCATGGATTTGCTCTTGGGCTTTTATCCCAAAAGGCCTCATACCAATAGAGATAGTGTCCACACTTATATATCCAAGATCTTCCCCACTTCTAGCTAATGTGGGACTTTGGTCATATACCCAACAAGAGGTGTATAGACGAATTTGAGCCAAGAGGAAGAGGCTTTAATGCACTATACCATACCTTGAGGATATATTTATAGTTGTGTGAAAGTGTTTACAATGACTATAATGCCCTTAAAGCTACATGCTTAAAAAGGAAAATGACAGAAGAGGATATACACCAGCTAACATAATTATAATTTTATGCCATTTTTATAAAAGTTCGCCTTATTTACTAGTCATGCCACCTCTACACACGTGGGTGTCTCTTAACACATAATTTAAAAAATTTATCTAGAAAGTCTTCAAATTTAAGTCCTTGATTGTATGAGGGTCCATTGGACCCACTAGCTGTGTTGGGATTAGAACTGGTTGTTTTGTAAATCCAACTATAAACATCAAAAACTGGTTTACCAGGCCTAAATTAACCAACAAACTGTAGTTCTTTAACAGAAGTACCTACAATGTCAGTAGACAAAGGAGATTGAAAGGGAAAGTGTCGTGAAAGGAAACATAAGAGATTTGAAGGGACTGCAAATGGATTGGAAGGCATGGGTTGATGATGTAAATGAAGTGCAATGGCGAGCTTCGGCGAGTAATTCACAGCAGGAAGGACCTGAAAGAAGTTTAAGAAGCCATGATATGTTACAGACAAATGACGTGGGAAGTGTGATCGAAGAGAAGTTCTTGGTGATGGAGAGCCAAAAAAAGAGGTTTGATCTTTCGTGAGGGATTTTACAGTAGGATTACAATCAAGTTTCGTTTGTTCAATTTCTTTTCGTCCATATCTGTTAGAATGTCAAAGGAAACTGCAGCGTCAGAAGTTACAGGTACCTGTTTTAAAATTGACAAAATTCACGACAAATGAAAAAGGAGAAGCAATCTTATTAAGAACGGTCAAATTTTATGATAAGATGAGACTTATATCTCTAAATTTTTATATTTAAGCCAATCAATTTCAAACTTTGAACTTTTGCCGGAGTTCTGTAACTTCAGCCATTAAAAGATTTTCGTTTTGGGGTCCAATAAACAATCAGACTCCAGATCAGAATTACTTGACGCTTACTTTAACTAAATTATTAGGCGTGGACTGTAATTAAGAGTCAATACATGTTCAGGTCGACCAATCAGATCAGGTAGGTACTTGGTAGTTACAAAAAATATAGAGGTTAGGTGAACCATTTTGTAATAGATTAGTTACAGCCATTTTTGTAATATATCGTTGTTCTCTACCCACCCATCTGCAGGAACCAAAACATGGCTTTCATCGGCATTTTCATGGGCCAGAAGGTGAACAAACAATCTCAGAATTCAAAAACGCTGCTGCTTCTTCTTCTATAAATACCAAAGATTTGATTGAGCTCCTCCAACACAGATTCTTAGCAGAATCTTGAACAAACAGCTTAGCTGAATCCTGATAGCAACTGTCATGGCTTTATCTCGCATCGTCTTCACTCTCTTTATTGCATTGCTCTCTCTGAACATGGGCAGCAGCGTTGCAGCTCGCCATCTTCTACAAACACCAATACCAACCTTGCCCACGATCCCTTCTCTTCCGAAGCCTACATTGCCACCATTACCTTCCGCTCAATTGCCACCATTGCCGACCATGCCAGCACTTCCGAAGCCGTCGCTGCCACCTTTGCCGGCCGGTGCATTGCCGACTTTGCCTAAACCTACACTGCCCACCATTCCGAGCTTGCCTGCTGGCTTCCCCAAGGTCACCTTACCTCCTTTGCCTTCGACTCTCCCTCAGATTCCCTCAATTCCATTTCTCATTCCACCTCCTGCAGCACCTAGTCCTTGAACCCATGAACAGAGTATTCTAGCTCTTTGCAACAGTCGATTACTGTAGATTTGTTACTCATTACTGGGATGTTGGGATTATGACTATTTATCTTAGGAGTCTGTTCTGGGACTACTGTTGTATTGTTCTTAGTTTGGATTCGAGTTACTACTCTGCTACTGCTATTTATGTGTGTACAAGTGTTTGGTAAATGAATAAAACTATTTGCGTCTGGCAGATGAAAATGATTCAGTGAGACTTTTTTTTTTTTTTTTAAGCCAGCATACTATTTAGACGATAATCCTTAATCAAACGAGGATTAAAGGTATTGTGCCTGAATTGATGAATCTTATCTGTATGTGAGCAAACGCCTTGTTTGAATTGTAATGGAAATGTAATATTTTTCTATTAGAAAATGCTTTTCTACTTTCAAATTTGATAATATATAATAGCACTTAATGAAGGCTGTAAGAAGTTTAGTTCTAACCAAAAAAATTTCTCCTTTTTTCTTTGTTCAGACTTATCAAATAAGAATCATCCAAGCCAACAAAACAGAAAAAAAAAAAAAAAAAAAAAAAAAAGAGTAAGAATCATGGGTAAAGCCAAGAAAGATTCATACCTGCGTGGAAAGGAAAGCATATTAGAAGCATACGATAGGTGTTACGTATACGTGTGGCGAAGATATTTTAGATATTTTGATGGTTCAAAGATAAAATATGGAATTCTACAGAGAAGCATAATTTGTTAACTATCTCTGATAATGATTAAGATTCAGGGTTTTGACTAATAGTCTTAATTTGAGCTTTAAATTAGTTTGAATTCTTCTTGGGTAGAGCTTCAATTCAGCATTTTTGGGGTAAGTATTCAATTGTCTTTTCGATTCATAAGGCAAAAGTAAAATTACTGTCTTCAAGTGAGACTTCAGCATACCCAGTGTATCAAAGAGAATAAAAACAAGAAGTGCAAGTAACATGTTACCGCCGCCAAGTTTTTCACAAGGAGGCCAAACACAAACTTTAGTAACACACATATATGTAACATTTGATTGACACTGTAGACCTATATAAGTACTACACTTGGGATCACACCATATGAAGCACAAGAGAAGACCACATAGTTGTTACTCATCTCTTGTTGCAACAAACATGATAAGGAGCTCATAGGAGACAACCACTAGTTGAAGAACCACAAAGGATAATTGAACAAATATTATTACTTCACTATCTTGATTCCCCAGCGCTTCTGTGCATAGGCAGCAAGATTATCAATCTCATCCTTATCAATGAACCCATCGCCATTGACATCGCCATGGTTCATGCCGCGGAAGGACTTCCATGGCACGAACCACTTGTCAGCTTTGCGCAGGGCATTCGTCAGCTCCTCCTTGCTTATCCTCTGATCTCCATTGCGGTCGAACTGCATCAACCATGCTTTGAATTCATCTGCATTCATCTGGCCTCGCAGTTTTTGGTTAAGTGGTATCCCCTGGTTATTATTCAGGTGTCCTACTGGCTTTGAGTTCTGGAGTGGCATCTTGAGGTCTTTCTGGTTCTAATTCAGCTCTACTAATGGTTTGCTTCAGGCATCTCCTCACTCTTATACTCTTCCATCTCTTAACTTTTCTATTTTCTTTCTTCTTTCCTTTCATCCTTACCCCACTTGAGAATCATTCGAGATAAACGTGAACGCCAAGTTGTGATAATTATAGAATGGAGAATATCATCAGATTTTGAAATCTTTGAGAAGAGGACGTAGTTGTTTACTTTTTACCTGGCAATCTTAAAATTTTAATCGTTTACTTTGTAAATGTAGTTTACTTATTTCATTGGAAATGATTATTTATACAAAATTAAAAATTCATATTTTAATATTTTCAATAAAAAAAATTGGAAAATACTTTGCCTCAAGTTAGCTTTAATAAAATTAAAAATAATAGTTGGTGAAAATTTCTGGAATTTGATTTCTTAAAAATTAAAGAAAAATACTGCAAAATATTTTTAATTATTTAAGAATTAAGATTGAAATTTTTTAAAAATATGTAAAAAAATTGGCTGAGAAATGTGTTTTGAGGAAAATAAGAAAAATTGACGTCTTAGTGTCAATGCCAAGTTTAGCCAAGTGTGAAAAGACTTAGCTTTTTTCTTTGTCCTTTTTTCTTAGTCTCAAGTAGAGCAATCTAATTTAATGTGTCCAATTGATATTACTAATTGGAGTGAGTTTAATTTTTTTATTTCAATAAATTTGATCTCATAAATCAAGCTAGTCCATACAGAACCAGCAAATTAGTCAATCGACTTAGGGTCTGTTTGGAACCCCTAGAAAAGAAAATAAAATGAGAATTTGACCATTAATATTCCAAAAAATAGTTAGTAAAAATAAGATAATGATCAAATTCTCCTTTTTACTAACTATTTTTGGGAATAATAATAGTCAAATTCTTATTTTCTTTTCTTTTCCATAAGGTTCCAAGTAGACCCATAAAGAAGTTATCCCTCCGAGTACACCTTCTAATCCCCCCAGCTATAGGTGTATCCTTTTGGGCATTTACACAATATCTATAAGCAAGTGTGTGATATCAGTTATGTGAGGCCATTACATAAAAAAAAAAAAATCTTAGATCACCTTAGATAGTCTGACTGAGGTATATTCTAGGTTATTATTGGTTTAGACCATTTGGAATGCTCCGTTTTACTATTGTTTGGAAACTTTACGGTCTCAAGATAATATAGAAGATGGTTTATTGAAGATATAAGCTTACTAGAACAAGCAGGGGAAAAACCTTATTTTTAGAATATTTAGGCATAATTATTTTGTTAAAGTGTCATATAATGTTTCGCCAAGTTTAATTACTCTAAATGCATTCAAGCTCAAATTACTGAAATGTCTCATACAAGTTTCAGAAATTAGTACATATTATTACACTATTCCCTTCCAAATGAAATTTCTTAGCTAGTGAAGGATGTAGCCAAGTGTGAAAGGAACTGGCTTTTTTCTTTGCCCTTTTTTCTTAGTCTCAAGTAGAGCAATCTAATTGAATGCATCCTATTGATATGACTAATTGGAGTGAATTTATTTTTATTTGTTTTTTGTTTCAATAAATTTGATCTCAACAGTTTGGATCATAAATCAAGCTAGTCCATACGGAACCGGCTTAAGGTTTGTTTAGAACCCTTAGAAAAAAAATGAGAATTTAATTATTATTATTCCCAAAAATAGTTAGTAAAAATAAGATAATGATCAAATTTTATTTTTTCCTAACTATTTTTTTGGAATAATAATGATTAAATTCTCATTTTTTTATTTTCTTTTCCATGGGATTCCAAACAGACCCAAGCTGCTACTCCGAGCACACCGATCTGTTTCAATATCTTCCGATGAAACATGTTTCTCATTATTGAATTGAACAATTGCTCTTACAAAATCGTCTCATAGCAAACTATAAGTCTTCACAATTAATACAACTACGTCTAATTCACCCCACATAATGTCAGGGACTCGGTTCTTCCACACAAAGAAGGAGAAAGATGGGAGAGAATCACTTTTTCAGTCACATGAGCATCACCTTCTAATCCATCCTAGAATTATTTTTCAAGCATACACATAGAAAACTCCAGAAAAAAAAAAAGAAAAAAAAGCAGTGAATTAGCTCTACTGGATCTTCATGTTGAGATGTTGCTGAGCATATACCACGAACTTGTCAATCTCCTCCTTATCGATCTCCTGGTTCCCATTCTGATCACTCTCCTTCATCCCCTCGTGCGCCTTCCACCACGCGAACCACTTATGCAAGCTGGAGATGGCTTTCTTCAGCTCCTCCTGGTTTATCTTCCCATTCCGATCCATATCAAACCTCATCAGCCATGTTTTGAACTCCCTTACGGACATCTGCCTCTGCGGAAGGCCACTTGAGTGGCAGCAGCCCACGATAGCCATCGTTCTTTCTTCTGTTTTTTCCGCCTTTTCTGCAACTTATCTTTGCAAGATGCAGCTCTTCTCTATCTTCTCGGTGATGAAAGAATCTAACTGTCGCTACAGGCTTAAATTGATTGCCAAAGAGAATATATGCTAAAGGTAGCCACTTTCGTTTAGAATCTTTGGCCTTTAACTCGATGTTTATTCTGAACGTGATTAATCATTTTCTACCTAATCATAAAAACGTATTTATAGACATAATTTGTTGTTTACAAGGAGCCGCAAAGTAAATTATGCTTGGTTGGCATTCTAGAAGAGCTTAATGACGAAGTTATCTTAGAACGAGATCATAAAAACATCATCATATATGAGTGTTGTTCTTCATTATTAGACTCCACAAAAGTAGTACAAAATAATATTATAAAAACTGATTTGAAGAGGTAGCCTGATTTAGTTGTCTGAATCAATCGGGTTTGACCACCAATGAACGTTGGATAACATTATATTGATGTCATTCTCTATTGAAAAAATAGCAAAAAGATAAGAATGAGACTGATTAAGTTCTTCCAACGAACTTGAGAGGTATGTGACTTTGACTGAGATAAAATAATGAATTTCCATTGTATATTGTGGCAAAGTTGTGGAAATTGCATAAACTTATTTAATTTTTAGTAGATGACAGCAAATACTTCAGAGCCAGTTGAAAGTTCAAATTGGCTTCTTCTTGAAGAAAAAAATTAAAAAATAGTGTGCCTGAGGGAAGATCATTCAGTGTTTTCATCTTCCAATGTCGATGAGTTTCCAAGAAATTGCACCAGTCAACTTACTAAATTAGAAATGGGTTTTATAAACATTTAAAAGAGAGAATGGGTCTCCCTCTTCTCTCTGTTGTAGTTTTTTAAGGAATCCCCCCTCCATTGACAAAGTCTCAAAAACAGACTGGGTTCTCATCTCCTCTGCAGATCAACACAGAAATGTATCCTCATTCTGGTCATGAGCACACCCCAGAGGCATACCCTGTCCCAGTTGCACCGGCTCAGGGCATCTCAAAGAGTTCCAACCAGCCCTACTTCCTTCCTTTCTCCGGTCCGGCACATCACGGCCCCCGCCAGTGGTCGACCGGTCTTTGCCACTGTTGCGATGATCCGGCTAACTGTGAGCACAACCTCAGTTCTACATTTATTCCTTTTCTGCTACTCCTGTCTCATGTTTTTGTTTCTCTTGCTTTGCTGAAGGTTTGATCACATGTTGCTGCCCTTGCATCACCTTTGGGCAGATCGCAGAGATAGCGAATAGAGGGTCTCGCTGTAAGCACTCATCCACACTTTCTTATGAAAATATGCGCAAGTGATCTGTTGTTTGTGTTGGAAATAAAGAACTGAATTCACCAAAACAAATCACTTTCAGAAATCAACTCAACGATTGGTTCTTTCCTCTTACCGTTTCACTGATCACTACTCATCACTGTGTAGCTTGTGCAACAAGTGGAGCAATATATGGCCTGCTGTTGGGTTTCACCGGACTCGCTTGCTTGTATTCTTGTTTTTACCGGTCGAAATTGCGAGGTCAGTATGATTTAGAGGAGGCTCCCTTTGTGGACTGCCTGGTGCACTTCTGCTGTGAGACTTGCGCATTGTGTCAGGAGTACCGAGAGCTCAAGAATCGCGGATTCGACATGGGAATTGGTATTCTTTCACAATCTTATAGCTTGATTATAAAACCATAACGAAAATCTATAAAAAAAACTCTTGTAGATCTAAGATTCATTGGGTTATCTACAGGTAAGATGATTGTTGTCTCTCTTTGATTTTCAATGGTTTCTTCAACTGTTTGCGATTGATTAAGAGGCCAGCTGCATTTGATCTCGTTCTATGCATCAAACCCTCACCACTTATAAGCTTCCTCACACTAGAGTAAACCTGACTTCACCCTTTGAATCGTCGTCTTTCAGTGATATGCAGATCAAGTTTCTTTATTATGTATTTGTTGCATCTGTTTGTGTTTTTTCTTCTCTGTTTTTTTTTTTTTTTTTTTTAAGAGTTTGAACCATACCCACTGAGGTGCTGCAGCTTGGAGTAGCCGCTGCCAGTCCTCGCTTCTTGTGCCTTGTGCACACCACGTTGCGATTCTATTTCCAATGAAGATCCATTCGAGATCCTCGCCATTTTTTTAATGTTTATACAAACGAGTGCTTATACTCCCAAGTGATTGATGGAAATACTATTTTTCTGAGTTTGACGCTTGAAATCTGTTTCTGGGTAAAATACACGAGAAGCTTATGATGAAAACCCTACTTTTTGTAGAGTCACTTACTGAATTTGTGTTATTTTTGGTCCATGAAGGGTGGGAAGCTAATATGGAAAGGCAAAGTCGTGGGATCACAACTCCTCCAAGCATGGTCGGTGGCATGATGAGATGAACTCCAATTAGTGGCTGCTCGTGGTCTTTCATTGTTTCACCATGTGTGCTATATTATGTACCAAATATATCCAATTTATGGACATCAACTCTTTTTCTCTTTTATAGCCAAGTGCCCTCTAGGAAATTGTGATCCAATGTCTCATTACTTGAACTAGAGAATGTCTATTTTGTTCCATTGGGCACATGCTTGACCCAGGACAATATCATCCAGGCACAACTTAATACAAAGGTTGGTCCTTGTCTCTTTCTTTCTTTATTTTGATAGACGACCTGAAAATAGGAATATTCTATGATCAAAAGTGAGGTATGTGAAATTTCTTTGTAGAAATAAAATTGGCATACTATGAACATGTACAAGAGAATTTTACATGGTTTCGCCCTAGGTGCATAATCCTCGCATGGAAAGAGAGAATGATAATTTTTTATTTAATCAGAGTGATTTCTTAAAACTATTATATTCCCATTTATAAGCAAATACGAGAATCTGAATCATTAACTCAAGGCTTCAGTTTTTTTTTTTTATTCATGTAGTTAATTATGTGGTTTGTATGATACAAAAAATCAAGAAATTTTCTTTTGATTTTTGGAAATACTCTGAGAACAAACCCTTTTGTTCTAGTAGCAACATGGGATTGAGTGGTGGATCAATATTCTATGATATCAATAATCTAAGGTTAGAGAGTCCAAAGACAACGCAGCCATAGGGAGATAGTCACAAGGCAACTAACTCTTACTTTGACTGGTTCAATGAATTATCAGAATATTCGATGGGCAGTTGGCCTACAATGAAGTCAAAAAAGGCAGGCACTAAGCTTTTCTCTTTACAAAATATTTTAAATAGATTGTCTATCATAATTGTTATTCATTCAAAATTTATGCTCAAATATTCCTATAGAGATTAGCCCTTTGTGGGTTAACAAGCAAGGAATAGTTGAAGTCTTGGAACATGTTAAAAATGGTTTGATGCCTGAATTGATCCACTACCCTAACAACTTCATTTGGGGATCATTATATGCAGAATCCTAACTGTTCTTGCTGAATTACATCTTCATATTCTAGTTGAATTGATAGTTTAAGACCCAAGGAAATTCATTATCAGAAAAACACTTTGGACTTTAAACTTACCAATAACCGAAATAACTATGAGAATATGTGTAATTCAGACATCTACATCAACTCTTGTACTTAAACTCTTTAGGAAAAGTTGTTTCTTTTATTCAAAAGGGTGTACGTTTTCCTTTTATTTGTGTATTTTTTAATTATCTTTTGAGAGTTGTTCTAGAACCTAATAATAGAGCTTATTAGGAAATCTTTTGAGCTATGATTCTGAGATGATGATTACTAATAGGGGAACATAAAAAACAAAAACAAAATGTCTCATTTGTGGTGTGTGTTTTTTTATTACTTGCTTCGATTTAATTTTGGCATTAAAGCATCGAATTTTAAACTTAGAATCTCAATTCACCCCCTCATAAGAAGCCACTGGACCAAAACTTAGTATCAAAGTAGGCTAAAACTTTGAAAGCAAAATCTTAGTTGCTTTCCTTGAAAGGTTTCATGGCATCTCAAGAAAAATGTTTCTTCCTAAAGGATAGTCAGACAACCAACCCCAATGTTCAATGAGGTAAACCATGTTTATTGAAAGGTAAGAAAGGAGTTATTCCTTCGATCTATGGATTGTGACATATGGCATGTTACCAAGAATAGGTCATTTTAACCATTGAAAATGGTTGATGGCTATTTGATCTCCAACTAATATGGAGAGGTAACTAGGGTTGACAAGGAGTAGTATAGAAAAAAAAACTCTTAAGTCAATAAATCTTCTCCTATGTGCCTTAGGTCCAAACAAGTTCAATAAAGTCTAGTTGTAAAACCTCAAAAGTAATTTGGAACAATTTAGAGAGGACCCATGAAGGAACCACCCAAGTCAAAGACTCTAGGGTCAGCTTACTCATTGCCCAATATGATGAATTTAAAATTAAAATGGATGAATCTATAGATGACATGAACCCTAGATTCAATCATATCGTAAATGAGTTGAACATTCTTAGGGAGGAAATATTCCTATAGAGAGGTAACGATAAGGTTCTCAAGGCACTTTCCAAGTTATGGGACATGAGGAAAACCGTCATTCGTGAGAATGGGAATTTGAGATCCATGAGCATTAAAGAGCTATTGGGTATCCTCCTCACTTATGAGATAGAACCAAAAGAAAAGGATGAAGAGTAACCTAAAAAGAAAAATATTACTCTCAAGGCAAGATCAAACTTGAATGATGGATTTAGTGAAGGGAACTAAATTTCATATACTTTTTAGGTGGTGCGAATATAAGCATTGCTCTAAAGATATTTTAACAAAAAAAATTTGAAGAAAGTACTTTGAGGAATTAAGGATATGAATAAAAAAATAACAGCTCTTATACTTCAAAAGGAACGAAGTGCACAATGAATCTCTTCATACTTCCAAGTATAGGCGCTTTTAGACTAATAGATGGATAAAAGGTGACGAAGTTTTACCCAAGTCGGAGATAAAAAATAATTCCTCTATGAACACGATGATTGAGGAAATTTAAAAAATATTTTCAATAAAGAAGTTTTGAGATGAAACATAGTAATGAAAACTTTCAAACATAGACTTTCCATATAAGGCAATTACTTTTTAACACAACTTTGATCAATTTGCAAAGAAAATATTCAAGAGATGATTTCTAGAATAAGAGGGATTGAAGACACTGATGAGCAGACAAGACTTTAGAATGAGCAAACAAGAGTTTCTAATTCAAAATGTTCAGATTTTGTCAAAAATAAAAACTCATAATGGGAAAGACTTCTCTTAAGGAAACTAATGTAATATGAGATCAAACAAAAGAAACTTTAAAGGAAGGAAAGATACTCAAGTTGGTAAAATCTTGACCATATTTTGAAAACAAATAGAAAACTTAACCAACATTAGCAACTCAAAAAGTGAAGCAAAAAAATCAACTTAAATTCGGATCTTTGCATGCAAAAGGATACAAGCATGACTTTTGATTATTCCAATGTGGATATTTGTCTTTAAAAATATCATATTGAGAAACAATTTATTGGGATTGAAAGTAGACTCACATAGCTTTCTTTTGAAATACAACTCTCAATATAATTCCTCAGTAATATTGGTACAAACCATTCAAGAAGTTGAAGTTTTTTGCTACTACATGAAACTTTTTTGTTGCTTGATCTTTGTTGCTTCAGATGTTGATTTCTCTTTCTATAAAAATTTGTTTTCAACTATTTTTTTCCAATGGTATATAATTTTCTATATGAAACATATGGTAAGAGAGTGAAACATCCAATGAAAAATAGGAATTGGGAAAGAAAACTTGCATTAAAACGAGAAACTCTATTTTTTTCTTTTTCTTCTTCTGTCTCCCTTTCTTCTCCTTTTCCATCTCAGATCTTTCCACACTCTAATACCATGTTGATTTCTAGGGACAACATATAAACACAAGAGATCTCAAGGGAAAGAGAGAATAGAGGAATTCTAGTTTTTGGGAGAGAGGAGAGAAGAAACCAAGGGAGAGAAGGATGAGGAAAAGAAACAGAAGTGTATAAATGAATTTGAGCTAAGAGGAAAAGGTTTAAATGCTCTATCTCATGCATTGAGGTTATATTTATAGTTGTAAGAAGATATTTACAATATCCCTAGGGCTATATACTTCAAAAGAAAAATATATAAGCATATACACCAGTTTACATAATTACAATTTTTATGTCATCTTTATGAAAGTTTTCTTTATTTATTAGTCATACCACCCCTATACATGTGGGTTTCTTTTAATACGAGCTAGTTCTCTTTCGATAAGCAAAAAACAATAATCAATGACGAAACAAAAGGTGATGATACACCTGCTTTTGGAGGGGTTCGGGGTAGCTGCCCGATTCGGGGGTATAAACTGGATACATATCATCGAAACTGACACAACTGAGTTCCAGATTTCCATGATTAACAGGCCGTAGCCCAATTGGTCCCATTGCCGGTAAGAGGGTGAACCCATTATAAAGAATTCCTCGTCGACTCCGGAGCTACTGCCCGGTCCAGCCAGCATCCACGTCCCCTAGAGCTAGGGGTGAAAACGGGTCCGGTACCGTTTAAACCAAGTCGGATCCCTTCCCTTCTTTCTCTGTAGTCGAGCAAGAAGCGCTTCGGCCTTTCATCTCTTTCTCCTAATTCTTTCTCCTGCTCAAAAGTTTGAACAAAAACCCCGGGCAACGATCACCTTCATTCTCGTGGTATCCTGATATCTGGAGGAACCGAATCCGGTCCGTTTACAGCCCTAGCTTGAGCGCCAAACCATAGAGCTTCCGACCTTCAGTTTTTCTTTCAATAACTACGGCTAAAGTCTGTGCTTCGCGGAGATTTTAGTTTCAGAGAATTTGAAGTTGCGTGAGCGTTGATTTTTGGTTTGAGGAGACTACAACATTACCAATGTCTACCTTAGAAATCGAAGCCCGGGAGTAAGTGTCGTCTTTAATGCTCTCCGTTTTTTTTTTTTTGTTCATATCTTCAATTTTTATGTGGATTTTAAGTTTGTAACCAAAATTTGAATCCCATTGGGTTTCCGTAGTTTTTCCTTCAACGCAATTTTACTCACCTGGGTACCCCGTCGATAGCCATTATTTGAGTGGTGGTGAAGATGCTCGAGGTTAAAGATTATAAGCTTTTACACGTTTTGGTTTATGTGTACGCTGCTCGTTATCTCACTGGTTAATATGAAAAAAAAGGTAACAGGGAACTGATAAACTTATATTTCATGCGTAAGATGAGTTACAAGTGCAAAAAGAGTTGGTGATTGCACGTGATGTATCTTCGTTTCAAGCTTGGCCTTGTTTTAATTTGGAAGATGTTAGGATACTGTTGCAGGAATTATGAAGTGCAAATGTGCTCTAGGAGCTCAAGACAGCTACTTTGGCAATGACTTGAGTGTTGGCGTGGACAATGCAACATCCTTGTTCCTTACCAGCTTCGGGTTTCTCATTGTTTTTTTTTTTATATTGTTCGAAAATGTCTATCCAAGTAAGAAAAAGTTACGTTATAAAAAAAAAAAGATTGTACAAAAGTTTCTAACTTGTGCCTTAGTGTCTGTCTTTACCCATGAAGCTTTTATAAAAGATAGCTAGGTATCTTTAAGATGTTAAAAGTTCTGTCATTTTGAAAGAGAATCAAGTTTATTGCTATTTTCTACATTCTTGCTTCATTTTCTATTTTAAACAGGTTTCTAGGTTTATTTATTAATACATTGATCCAACTTGATTCTCTTCAAGACTGTGCTGTTTCATTTTATGGAACTCAAGACCTATTAGTATCTTAATAGACATGCCTTTCAATGTAATTTTTCTTGGATATAGGTGTTGCTTCAGTGCCTATTCTCTGTGGTTAAGTTTTTAATCTTACATCATGTATCTGCTTTTGTCAGATCACTCTTCTACATGATACCTTGTTGGTCCAGGCAAAATTCAGACATAGATTGGAATTTATATCTTATTATGCCTTCCAGAATGCAACTTGTATAAGACAGGGATGATCTTATTTATATTTGCATGTACTGCAATTAGATAGCAATTGCTTGGGCGTGAAAAGTTCTGACATGGACTACTGATATGTGGACTTGTTGCCCTAGTGCTATTCTTTGACATTCTGGCTTATCTGCATGTCTAAATTTGGCCTTTTTTTAGTTTTTGGTCATGGATGTATATCTCGAGACTTTTTCTGTAATTTTGTTGTGATAATGTTTTCCTTATTCTTATTTTATAGCAACTTCTGTCATAAAAAAATTATTAAGCAAATTAAATGAGAGGATATAAAATATTAATAATCCTTTTCCATTTAACTTGCAGTGTGATTAAGATTGTTCTTCAGTTTTGCAAAGAACATTCTTTGCACCAAACATTTCAGACATTGCAGAGTGAGTGTCAAGTGTCCTTAAATACTGTTGATAGCCTAGAAACATTTGTTGCTGATATCAATAGTGGAAGATGGGATACAATATTGCCTCAAGTAGCACAACTTAAGCTTCCCAGGAAGAAGCTGGAGGACTTATATGAGCAGGTACATCTCTGCATTTTTTTCATTCTTTCATCAGTAACTCTCTCTCTCTCTCTCTCCCCTGTACTTGTTTTTCTTTTATTTTAACCATGAAAGGAATGCTCTAGGGAAAATTAACTTTGTTTGATGCTGCTCATAGCTCAAGCTGTTTTAGTTTCTTATTTTTAGAGCTTTTTTTTTCAGTTATACATGACTTTTCTCACTTTTGTATTAGTTTAATTCATTGTTTTAAAAACTGACCTGGTGAGGTGGCTGACTTTGGTTCAACCTGGCTGAACTGGGTTTGACCGCTGGTTGAACCATGATGACATCACACCTTAAAAATAAAAAATTCTATCTGGGGAAGAAGTTTCTTCTTCCCTTGATCTGGTATTACAGAGGAGGGTGCAGACTTCATTTTTTTCTGTGACGAGGGAAGCTTCCTCTCCCCCCTTCTAATGATGGCGGAGGAGAAGGTGGCAGGGGTGGGGGGCTTCTCCCAAGCCGTTGCCAATCCGCCTCCTCTCTTTGTTGCTTCAGCAATGTGCATGCAAGATGGCTGATCGTCTAGCCACTTGGTTCACCTGTTAAACAGGTAAACTCGTCTGAGTCAGCTGGTATTTGAGTCATCTCTGGTCTATAAGAATGCTAATCCAGACAAGGGACTGGGTCAGACCAAACCTGGTTCAAATGGGTAGTCTAGGTGAAGTTTATAATAGAGGTTTAGTTTTTTTATATTGAAAAGTATGGAACTCTTATTTTGTTATCTTTGTCTGTTTGGCCCAACTTCAGGTTATTCCTTTTTATCTGAATTTTTTGTGGAAGGGTTGTAATTAATCTCAAATTATCTTCTCTACAGATCTATTTTTTTTCCATTGGTTGCATTTAATCTCAAATTATCTGCATTACAGATTGTTCTAGAAATGATTGAACTCCGTGAATTGGATACTGCACGTGCTATTCTGAGACAAACTCAAGCCATGGGTGTCATGAAACAGGAGCAGCCTGAAAGATATTTGCGTCTCGAGCATCTCCTTGTTCGGACATACTTTGATCCTCATGAGGTGCTTCTTGGTTTTGTGTAAAATTCTATTGATTTGGACACCGATATGTTACATTAATATTCATTTCTGCTTTGCAAAAAAAAAAAAAATGTTTTGGAGCTTATTCTTATTTGACGAATGTTTAAACATTATGTAATTGTGTATGAGTTTCTCTTGTCTGTATGATGATTACGAATGCAAATGGTATTTTCTAGCAAGACTTGTAATGCTCACTAAGATGCTTTTATTGATTTAAAAGATTTTCTTATACACAATTTTTTCAGTTTTTGAGTATGATGTATACTTTGCTAGGTTCATTTCCATCTCAATTAAAATAATAACCAGGGTGTGAAAATTTATATTAACATTTTTCTTGGGTGTCCCTTTTGATATTATTATGTGTTGTTGTACATGTTTTCTTAGATGTAGCTGAAACTGAAAATTTATTGATTGTTACTTATAAGCATGTTAACAGGTCAATGAGTTTCTGTTTAATTTAGCATTTTACCTTTTAAGGTATTGATTAATTGCTTTGCATGTGCAGGCATATCCAGAAGCGTCCAAGGAGAAGCGTCGTGCACAAATTGCTCAAGGCATGTGTTCTCCATCTCACATAGGTTTTAGAATTTTATGTCTCTGTACTTGGATTTCTATTATTGAAGTTGCACTGTTTCTCCTAAACTTACTAGCCAAAGTTAACAGGTCTTTTGGTTGTTTCTGCCTAAATGACTAGCCAAAAGTAGCAAGCTATTCTCAACTAATAAACATGGGATCTTTGCACGTCCAAACTGACATGTGATGTTCAATCACAACTACCTTTCCCATTCCTATATATTATTAGCTTGAGACTTGAAGTACATATAAGACTACAGATTGATTGAATTGTTTCTCACCTATAGTCCTCCTAAAGTCCAGATTTATAAGACAGCATGACCTAGGACATGGACAACATACACGCATGGGCCACTGAGAACACAAGACTAGAAGACAACTGTGGGCCTCTAAACAGAAATGGGAACCCTTTGATTTGCACTAAATACCATATAAAAGTTGGGTCATCGCCTGTTAAAATGACTGGATGAAGTTGGGATGCCTCTTCCTAATTGGTAAACATTATATTTTTCCAAGCCCAGTTAGTTGGATTACTCGGAGTGAATTCTCTGAGATATGAAACATGTGTACAACTAGAGAATGGTGGGACCTTTCTTCCCACCAACACCTACTAATTTGGTATTACATTATATCTATCTGATTGGTGAACCTGGTGCTGCTTTTACTACTGATGGATAATACCTCCATTAGTTACACTCATGTGTAAGTATTTTTTAACAAAACTCTTCTTTGTCGTTCTTACAGCTCTTGCTGCTGAAGTCTCTGTGGTGCCACCATCACGTTTAATGGCATTAATTGGTCAGGCACTGAAGTGGCAACAGCATCAAGGTTGCACATCTATTATTCCCATTCCACATTTTTTAATTATCCACAGGTATTAGGATTTAAATACATTTATGTTGCTGTCTATTTCTCAAATTGTTAAATTTCAGGATTACTGCCACCTGGTACACAATTTGACCTCTTTCGAGGAACTGCTGCAATGAAGCAAGATGAAGATGATATGTACCCAACTACCTTTATGCACACTATAAAGGTAAAATTAGTATTTTCAAGCAGTCTTTTTCTAGTTTAGTTTATTTTAGTTTAGTTTTTGTTCTTAAAGTGGTTGTCTCACTCCTATCTTAACTTATCCGGTACCAAGTGATACTCTTGTTATGATTCTTTTTTTATATATTTTTCATTTTGATAATTGACATTTATTCTTGTTCACCTGTTTAACATTGTATGGCAATCTGCAGTTTGGTAGCAAAACTCATCCAGAGTGTGCTCGTTTCTCACCAGATGGCCAGTACCTTGTTTCATGTTCTGTTGATGGATTTATTGAGGTATGAATTAGTCAAATCTAAGTGGAAAAGTTTTAAAGGACATGTTCTCTTACATGGGTGTATTTCCAGGTTTGGGACCACATCAGTGGGAAGCTGAAGAAGGATCTTCAATACCAGGCAGATGTAGGTGGCAAAAAGCTTTTGACATCTAGGAACAGCAATTGTGAAAAAGAATATTCTTTTTTATGCAAATCATACATGCCTTTGTGTTAATTTGTTAAGTCCAACATTTGAGGAAGCAAGGTTTATGTGATTTCAATACCAGGCAGATGTAGGTGACAAAAGCTTTTGATAACTAGGAACAGCAATTCGTGAAAAAAAACATTCATTTTATGCAAATCATAAATGCCTTTGTTTTAATTTGTTAAGTCCAACATTTGAGGAAGCAAGTTTTGTGTGACAATTAATGTGATGTGTAAAACTGCAGGATGCTTTTATGATGCATGAGGATGCAGTACTTTGCGTTGATTTTAGCAGAGATTCTGAGTTGCTTGCATCTGGGTCACAAGATGGGAAGATTAAGGTTAATAAAATGTATTTTACATTATTGCCATCTATGATTTATTTGGAATAGTAGAATATTTTTGTGTGCTTGGTTTGCTAAAAAAACAAATTGCTTGAAATCAAAGTTTTAGTTTATGACATTTTACTTTCAGAATAAACTATTGGAGGCTTCTTGTCATGTGCTGTACCAAAAGAATTTGCTAATCCAAAAAGAGAACCCAAGAAGAAAAGGATTACCTCTATATAGTTTACCTCACATGTTTGCTGATGGTGTATCTAAGATATCTCAAAAATAATTTTTCAGGTTTGGAGGATAAGGACGGGACAGTGCCTGCGCCGCCTTGAGCGTGCCCATGCTCAGGGTGTAACTAGTCTACTATTCTCTCGAGATGGAAGCCAAATACTAAGTACATCCTTTGACAGTACAGCAAGGTTTTCCTTAGAAGTCAAGGGCATTTCTTGACCAACATCCTTTACCAACTGACACTTATTTTTGTAGAATAGTGATTGATTACTGTGTTAGCTATACATGTCTCATCAGAATGGCTATAATTAAATTCTTGCCTGTTATGTTTTAAAGATGTTTCAGTGTACTAAATTAGTGCCCGCACCCCCCCCCCCCCCCCCCCCCTTCAATCTCTTGTTGTTAGGGGAGGTCTCCCTTAATGTATCTTCTCTTTCTTTGAAATAAAATTATCAACATTTAAAAAAAAAAGATGTTTTAGTGTTTGTTATTCTAGTGTTCATTGCTTGATTTAATAGCTTCTAGTTCTTTGGTGGGGCAAATGACTGACTACTTTTAAGAGTTTTGTTCCATCAGTTTGTGGCGTATTATATAATCGTGACTTCTATCTTTTTTTCTGGATAATTGAAATGCATGCAGTTGATAAGGCAATGAAAGGTCGTCCTACACAAATTACTAATAGAAATGCATGCATGTTATGTGTAGGTAGAAAAAAGATAAATGTGTGACCGTTGCATTATGTGAATACAAAAAAAAAATGTTCTTTAGATATTTTCCAAGTACTGATATGTGCTCCTAACCTTGACAAATGTTATGTTGAGGCCCATGCTCCTAGCGAGTGTCTTACTGCAATTTGAAACCTAGTAGATAAAACTGAACAATCAATAGTTCTAATTTAGGCATGAAAAGGCTGCAAGTTCCTGTATGAAAATGGCTCATTCTACATCAAATGCACGTGATCCAAAAAAGGCCCCAATCCCTGGAAGCTCAAGCATGTCTATGATTAAATCTCTCCCCTTAGCTCCCACCTCAGGTCATTTTGCAGCAGTCTTAGGGCTGTTAACTGTGAAGCTGAGACTCTTGCCAAGCAAGGGCCTCTCACTCCTCCCTTCCAATTGGGAATGCTTTTTCCCTATATTTATAATGTTTGCTTTTGGCTCTTTGCCTTGTTATAATCTTTATTTTTTAGTCAAATCAGAACTGGTTAAACAAAAAGAATCAAACATGTGATCTAGACAATTCATCCTATATATACACACTCACACACACAAACAGGAAGCTTTTGCTGTGTATTACTTGTATGTCATGCCATTTTGTAGTTTGTGCTATATTCTGTTTCTCCAGAGTTTATTATCGGTCTAGTTGTTAATAAAAGTGTCTAAGTAGGGAATTCCTCTCATTGATGGCAGAATCCATGGTCTCAAGTCCGGGAAGCTGTTGAAAGAATTTCGTGGCCACACATCATATGTGAATGATGCCATTTTTACTAGTGATGGGAGTCGTGTCATTACTGCTTCTAGTGATTGCACTGTAAAGGTGAGCTATGTCTCCATTTGTCTCCCTAGATTTTATGTTCAGTTCATCTATTTTACTATGTTGGACTGTTGGCTCCTAATAGGCAACTCCTGTTTGTCACAGGTCTGGGATACGAAGACTACCGACTGCTTGCAAACCTTCAAGCCACCACCTCCTTTAAGGGTATTTATTGAGTCAGAAGTGCCTTTTTTTCATCCACAGTTAGCTTGGATTCTTGAATCTAATAGAAAACATTTGCTATTTGGTCCATCAGGGAGGTGACGCATCTGTGAACTCGGTGCATTTGTTTCCCAAGAATACAGATCATGTAATTGTATGCAACAAAACATCATCAATCTATCTCATGACACTTCAGGGCCAGGTATGTTTTTGTAGCCTTGTGCTATGTTAGCAATTTGTTGTTTTGCTAATTTAGGCCTGTGTGTTGAGGATGTTAACGGTCACCCCATAACTGACCCCGCCTTGCCAAACTGCCCTGCAAACCCGTCCCTGAAAATTTTCAACCTTGTGCTTGCCCCGCAACCTGTCCCTGAAATCTGTCCCCACCCCATTTCCGTCTGTCCCATTTTGCTCTCCCATTTTATTTTATTTTATTTGCCTATTGTACTATCATTTAAAGTAAGACAAATGGTATGTTTGTATATAAAATATATGCTTATTTACATCTTGGGTTTGGTTAAGTCGGGTCGATTTTGTAGGGCTAACCCTGTCACCGGCCCAGTCCTACACGAGTTTTTTAAGAGAAACCCATTCCTGCCCTGCGGAGTAAAATGAAAACCCCATGCCTGCCTCAAGGCAAACCTGTCGATCACTTGGTTTGTAGGTTTAAGAAATCTATATATGGGCTAAAACAAGTCTCCCGTCAATGTATCTGCAAACCCATCCCTGAAAAATTTTCAACCTTGTTCCTGCCCTGCGACCTGTCCCTGAAATCTGTCCCTACCCCATTTCCATCTGTCCCATTTTTCTCTCCCATTTTTTATTTTTTTCCTATTGTATTATCATTTAAAGTAAGATAAATGGTATGTTTGCCCATAAAATATATGGGCTAACCCTGTCACCGGCCCATTCCTACAGGAGTTTTTTAAGAGAAACCTGTTCCTGCCCTGCGGGGTAAAATGAAAACTCCATGCCTGCCTCAAGTGGGTTGGGTTGGAACAGGGTCAGTTGCCATCCCCAGCATGAAACAGCAAAATTTTATATTACTTTCAGATAGAAGTTGTGAAGTACTTTCAGCAAAGAAAAGAAAGTAAATCATAAATGTAACTCATAGTGGGCAACTCAAGACTTTGTTCTTCTAGTATGGTAGATAGCTTCTGGCCTGATGTAGATCTTTAATGTTAGACGACAGCTCCGAGTCTTCTGTGTAGTCACCATTGTTCTAAGGTTCTCTAAAAAATAATAACCTTGAGAAGATTTATGAGGAAGAGGGAAGAAATTGAGAGTAGAGAGAGGGAGGACAAAAAGGCCCTTTTTACAAAAACTGCTATAACTTATACAATACAACTTGGAATTGAATGAAACTTGAAAATAAGAACTTAATGAAGATATCTATCTAAAAGGACAAAGCTGAGATTAATCAGTATGTGAGATTACCAAAATACCCTTATACTGGTATTTTAACATTCTCCCTTAAATTGGAGAGTAAATATCAAGCAATCCCAGCTTGTTACAAAATATTAATTGTTCAGGTCTTCCAAGAGGTTTTGCAAAACATCTTTAAGTTGGTTTGATGACTTCACATATGGGGTAACCACCTTTCCGTGCATTATTGCATCTTTGATAAAATGACAATCAACTTTTATATGTTTAGTTCTCTCGTGGAATATAGGATTACTCACAATAAACATAGCAGCCTGATTGTTACACTTCATAACCATGGGTTATTGAATATGAAATCCAAACTCTAGAAGAACAAACTTTACCCACATAATTCACTATCTGTGTGAGTCATTGCTCAATATTCGGCCTCTACACTTGATCTAGCTACAACTATCTGTTTCTTACATTTTCAACTTACTAAGTTAACCCCAACAAAGCAATAGTAGCCAGAAGTGGATTATCTATCCATCATACATCCCGCATAATTTGCATTAGAATATCCCAGCACATCAATATTGTCATTTTTAGTATACAACAGACCTTTTCCAGGAGCACTCTTCAAGTACTTCAAAATCCTCTGGGCAGCTTCTAAATATACTTTCCTTGGGTTTTCCATGAACTAACTCACAATTCCCATAGCAAAGGAAATATTTGACTTGGTAACTGTAGCATAAATCAACTTACCTACTAGTTGTCTATATGGTATCCTGTCCTTGGGTATAGGACTTTGAGTGCGATGAAGACTAGTGTTGATTTCCATGGAAGTGTCTACTGGTTTTGAACCTAATAGACCATATTCCTCTAGCATATCCTAAAATACTTTCTCTGAGAGAGAACCATGCCTTGCTTACTGTGAGCATCTTCAATGCTGAGAAAGTACTTCAGGTGTCCCAAATCTTTTCCATGGAGTGGGTCAAATGCTTTTTTGCTTGTTCAATTCCTTCTAGATCATCTCCAGACAATACAATGTCATCAACATATACCGCCAAGATAACTATACCAGTCTTCCTTTTAAGCAAGAACATAGAATGATCACAATGACTTCTATAGAACCCAAATTGTATCACAACACTGCTAAATTTTTCAAACAATGCTCTTGGACTTAGTCCATAAATAGCCTTCTTTAATCGGCATACTTTCCCTGTCTCCCCTTGAGCAGTATACCTAAGAGGATGCTCCATATATAACTCTTTCAAATCTAGCATTTTTCACATTTAGTTGAAAAAGGGTCACCCTTTATTAATTGCCACAGAGATCAATATACATACCGAGGTAAGTTTAGCCATAGGAGAGAATGTCTCAAATACAACAACACCAAAGATCTGTGTACCCCTTTGTCACCAATTTTACTTTGTATCATTCAATAGATCCATCAACTTTATATTTAATGGTATACACCCAACAACACCCCATAATAGCTACCCCTGCAGGTGGATCACAGAGACTTCACGTTCCCTAGACGTTTTTTTAGAGGGGTGTGGCGTGATTCGAACTCACGACCTGACGCTCCTGATGTAAAGAGAATACCACTAGACCAAACAGCCTTAGGTACGTTCCCTAAACGTTAAGGCACTCATTTCATCATCCATAGCTTGTTTCCTCTCGAGTAAACTCAAAACATCTTGCATTGAACGAGGAATGGTGGACGTAGACAAAGACATAGGAAAGGACTTATAGATGGAAATAAAAATCAAAAGACACATCTTGTAACATAGGGTGAGAGGTACATGACCTTTTGCGTTTCCTGAGGCTGATGGGTAAACCGGACTTGTAAGTAAAGAGGAAGATGGCTGATCTGGAGGAGAGAGTTCAGGAGTTGAAGTTGCTAGCGGTATAGATGATGGCAACACATGATGAAGGCATCGGCTAAGGACTTGAAGAGGTGAAGGACATGTGGCCGATGCATCCAAAATTGCTACAAGAACAAGATTTTCCATAGAAGGACTAGATAATGATTGAGACTCAATAGAAGATATAAAATATGGAGTATGCTCAAAGAATGTAATTTCAACTAACACATGTTTTTCGTCGAATAGGATCATAACATTTATACATTTTTTATGGCATGAATACACCAAAAACTACACTTAATAGATTGAGATGACAATTTATCTGAAAAATTACCAAACAAATGCACAAAGCATGTGCATCCAGCTATGCAAGGAAGAACATAAAAAAAACTTGCATTGAGGTCTCAAAATTTGTATAGAAATTTGACCGTGCAAAACAGATGAAGGCATGTGATTAATTAAGTAACATGAAGTCAATACAACATCCTCTCAAAAAGATTTTGGAACGCGTGTAATAATAAAGTCAAGTAGCTTCAAAACATTGTCTATTTTTGCATTTAGAAACCTCAATTTGTTGTGGAGAATATATGCAAGATGTTTGATGAGTAATACCATGGGAAACTCAAAACAATGCAATTTTTCTATTGAGATACTCTAGTCCATTATCAGTACAAACAATATGAACATAGGCACCAAATTGATTTTTTATTTTATTGAAAAAAATCAAGAATAAATTAAATACTTCGGGTTTCTCTTGTAGGAGATACGCCCAAGTAACCCGACTGAAGTCATCTATGAAAAAAAGAAAGTACTTAAGACCAAATGGACTAGGAACTCGACATGGGCCACATACATTAGACTGAACTAATTCAAAACATGCAAGAACTCTGATTAAGATTAACAGGGAAACTAACTCGACAATGTTTCTCCAATTGACAAGACTCTCATTGAAAGGAGATATCAGTGGGCAAAAATAGGAAAGACTGACATAGCTTAACTGGAATTGGATTGCCGACATTGTTGCCATAAGTATAAGGAGTCTTCAATGGTAAGTGCCACAACTTTCGGAATAGAAACATCATCCAGTAGACAGAGTCCTCCCTTCTCATGCCTAGAACCAATTGTCTGCTTTGTCTGCAAGTCCTGAAAGACATAAGAGGTAGGAGAAAAGGTTACTGAACAGTTTAAAGACTTAGTTATGTGACTGACAGATAAGCGGTTGACATGGAAGATTGGAAAAAAAAAGAACTGAACTCAAGGACATCTTACGAGTGTAGAGAAATCTTGGCCCCTACCTCTGCTACTGTCTCCGCGACTCATAGCCTCAGACTTACCAAAGGATGGCTAGAGGTTAAGAGCGATAGCATTTGACAACCTACCATCCTTATTTGGCTTACTAACAACTGCTCCTTCTGCCCGAGGCAGTCTGTTAGAAGCTTGCTAAAAAGTAGATATAACATCATTGGGCAACAGTTGGGTCCTAATAACATCATATTCAGATCCCAAACCATCTAAAAACCTGGTAACCTGAATTCGATTATTTTCTCTCCAAATGTCATCAAAATTAATAGTGAAGGGATGTATGGTGTTGATTTCCTATAGGACACCTCTCATATCAGTAAAGTAATCTATAACTGATCTGCCACCTCGCTGCATGTTGAAATACTGAACATACAGCTCATAAATTCAACATAAATTGCTCTCTTGAGACAAAATGGAAGCTTCAATGGTTCACATCTCTTTAGCTAACAGCTCAAAATTTGGTCACTAAATTGCGACTCTATAATGTTCACCAACCAAATCATGATTTGATTGTCCTCTGCTTTTCAGTCTTCAGTTACGAGTACAGGGGGATCACCTCTGACATATTTAGCCATCCTTTTGGCCTTCAAGAACATAAGAATAAATCTTGATCAATTCACATAGTTTGATCCATTCAGTCTAATATAAGTTATTTGAAAAATCTGAGAGTGTTTTCCATCTGAACTCTCAAGAGGTTCTAGGGCAGCAACTTGTTTGCTGGATTCAGCCATCTATTTCTTCCAAAGAGATGACAAGTTAATGCAAAGAAAGACCTTATTACTCCTAAAGAACACTTTCCCCAAACCAATTTTAACCTGTGTAAATCAAGTTGGTCCTATAATCCACAATTAGGGAATATCCACTCCCAAACCACAATTCAATCAACAATGGTGCAATCAGCCCTCAATTCATCAATTAGACATGAGAAGAATCAACTAAGAAGGCAGCCAGTATGATGATGCAGGCTGACATAAATGACGCAAGCCCTGGATGTGGTGCACAAGCAGGTCTGCCTCTAGGGCTTTAAGTAGGGGCCCTTCTAGGGTAGTAAAGCATAAGTGTTACTCAATTATGTAGCATAGGCCATCAACTAAAGAGGTTATGGCGGGATGAAGGAACAAAAGTTGATTTATAACCTACCAGTCCAGAAATTTCTTGAAGTGCCTCGAATAGAGTAGAGGAGGCTCAGATCTGTAGAAAAACTACCCAAGACTGTCTTCTTCTGCTCTGATACCTTGAAAATTAAGAACCTTGAGAAGATTTGAGAGGAAGAGACAGAAGAAATTGAGAGTGATAGAGAGAGGGAGGAATCAGCCAAGGCTGTGTTCAAGTTTGTGCCCAGAAAAACATGACCCCCTTCTTTTAATCTCCGCTTAAGTGATGATAATTACAAGAAAGGCCAGAAATGCCCCTTCTTGCAAAAACTGCTATAACTTATAAAATACAACTTGGAATTGAATGAAGCTTGAAAATAAGAACTTACTGAAGATAACAGAACAAAACTGAGATTAATCAGTGTATGTGAAATGACTCAAATACCCTTAGACTGGTATTTTAACTCTCTTTGTGAAATTTTGGTTCTTCAGATCTAACAGGACAAAGCTGATATTAATCGGTGTAAGTGAAATGACCCAAATATCCTTAGATTGGTATTTTAACGGCCTCTCTTTGTGAAATGTTGGTTCTTCAACACTGATAGCCATATGCAATTTGATGGGGGGAGGCTGTAATATTAAAAGCTTCATGGCAGAAAAGGTTATAGTAGGAAAAACTCCAGGGAAATTAAGTTGTTTGGCAATGTTCTTGATCACATAGGTGGGTTGGGAAGTAGAATCTTATTTGAAGTAGGATACTATGTATATTCACCACTCCTGCACATCCACCCTTGTCTTACCTACTTACATGTGCACACAGAAGCCATGAGGAAGCAGAAATATTTCTGTCTGATATATTGCTTTACGACTTTCATATATTCTAGCTGACATTTGACTTCTATTGACTTGTGTTTTATGTAGCTTCTTCAAGCTAATATCATGCGTGTCATGATTTGGTCATGTTTCAATTTCTTGCTGGCCCTCTTATTGTGCAAAAGTCGATCATCTTTGGATGTTAATGCTTTTATATAGTTGCCTTTTGAGGCTCAAACCTAATGTGGGTGTTGTTTGATTCTGTCTTTTGTGAAATAATCATGATTATGTTGGATCTCTTATTACTTTTTGAGTACCATCAAAAGACTTGTTTTCCTCTGATGGTTGATGCATTTATCATGGGTTTAGTTGTTGTTAGAAGACTGTTTTGTCTGCTATGGTTGTTGGATCATTTTCTATTTTATTTCTTTTTCAGGTTGTAAAGAGCTTCTCCTCTGGTAAACGAGAAGGGGGAGATTTTGTTGCAGCTTGTGTTTCACCAAAGGGTGACTGGATCTATTGCGTTGGTGAAGATAGGTACTTGTTCTTCCTGAATTTATTTTAGGTGCTGCTGAGAATAAGATTTCTTTTTGGGGGGCCATCCAGTATGTTTCACAGCTTAAGATGGAAACTGCAAAAGTCCACTTGTGCTTGAAAAAATAATTTTTTTTTACTGGAAAAATGTCTATTTGATCTGCTTGAATCTTATCTTATCTCCACTATTATGCATTAACTTTTTTCTTTTTTTACCTGGCCCCGTTGACTACAAGTCTGCCCCAACCGATCACATACTGATTTATGGTCAAATTAGTACTTTTTAATTATATACTGTATGAGTAGACTTAGCAACACTTGGAGTACAGAGTTGCATGTTCTTTATGAACTTCAGCATTACGTTTTGTCTGAAAAAATAGTAGATTTCATTTTTATATTCATAGCATGCATGTACTTAGATTTTCTATCATCTTTCATTAGTTATCTTTTATTGTTATTATTATCCTATTCTAAAAATGAGTGTTATTCTCTGTTATATTCTGTATTATATGTTGTGTTCCAAATCTCTGTTCTCGATTTTTGCCCCATCCACGTCAATTTTCTCTATTAGCTGTTGACCATTGAAAAATCTCTTTGCTGTGCAGGAATTTGTATTGCTTCAGCTATCAATCTGGCAAACTTGAACATCTCATGAAGGTAGGCAGTCTTCTCATTTCTCTGCTATGTTGATGAATCCAATTTCCGTAAAGTCATCACAGACCTTTTATTGGTGGCAGTTCTGGGAGTTTGCATGTTTTAGATTATTCTTTGTTTTTTTTTTCTTTTCTTTTTCTTCTTCTGCTCATTATTATTTGAACGAGACCATGACTCGAAGCGATTTCGTCTTGTGAAGCCCATGTCAACTCTGGGGTCTAATTTGCTTTATTTTATTGTAGGTTCATGAGAAGGATGCAATTGGCATCACTCATCATCCACACAGAAATTTGGTTGCCACATATGGAGAAGATTGTACAATGAAACTGTGGAAACCATAGAGTTTGTCTCAAATTCTTCGCCTTTGTAAACTAATTTAAAGTTATTTTCTCTAGCCAAATTTCGGTGTAATTCTCTTCCACTATGGCTGCATTTTTAATTTATAGCTTGAACAACTGGAGCGAGCAATCTGTTTTTTGAGCACTGTTGAATGTTTGCTTAACCCCATAAATCACGCTCTAAACGGATGAAAGAATCAGGAACTATCAATTTCTAAATTTAAAACTAGTAATACTTGTTTGATATGCAGTTGATTAAGGGTTAACAATCAACTACTTTGAAGCCAGATTAAGTCAGTAGTTTCTATTTTCCTAGTTGATTACTTTTAGCTTTGTAGTTGACTGTTTGGCTTACGCATGCTTCCAAGTAGTCAACCCTTGCACAACTTAGGAGATTCAAAACAAAAACTTCAGCTTTGAGGCAAGGTTGAACTTCCAAGAAGGGCGGAATGATCAAACTAAATGTAAAAGCGTACATGTACTAAGCTAGGGAAAAAAAAGTCTAGGGCGCCCTTAAGGGTATTGTATTTGTCATGTTTCGAGCCTCCTTGAAAACAACTCTACTTGATTCTTTTTCTAATTTTGTTTTCAACCCCTTGAGACAGTCATTCAGTTTTCAATGAATAACGAAACAAGCATCGAAGATTGGGGTAGAAGATTACAACTACGCATGCTTCTCCAACCAGAGCAAGTGATCTTCATGCAAGATGTTACTCTAGGTACATTTGTTAAGATTCTCATCAATTTTACGATTGAGAGGGAAAATAAAGTTAAAAGAAGACACCATCTAAACTTGCACGAACAGGCTGACATACATTAATCTTCAACAGAGACTATGCTCAATTTGGTGTATCAAATACTTTTCAAAATTACAAAGGAATACAAATAGTGTAAACCTGAACCAATATACCAAGCAACTGCACAAAAAACAAATCCAGAACCTATGAAGCCCCACTTTCATCCACGGGCGGAAAAAATAACAATAAATGAACCATTACATGAAAAGTGACTATATGAAGAAACCAACATAATTTTACAACAAAATCGCATGCCAATAATATGAGACAATGGCCTCTCACTGCTCCAATAAGTGTTCCAAAGAAAAGCACGGAACCAGAGATATAGACAAAATTGAACAACCTTTTAAGTCTTTTAACTGTTATATCAGCCAAATGGTGATGGCACTGGCCCAGCGAGAGCATCTGATCTCTTGATGCTTCCCATACCACAAATGATGCAGCCAGGGCTTGTAACTGCTGAAAATTTGGCTCCGCATAGGTCACAAACATCATGTCCAATAGTAGATAGACGGCTAAGAGTGGCAGAACAGAACTGAGAGGGGTCTTCCATTGGATCAATGGACTTGTTGGATAATCCTCTTTGGATACACATGTCAATCAAACTTCTTAGCTCATCCTGCTTGCTCGGGGGAGCTTTCGAGTAGAGAAGATCGAGCATCTGTTTCGTATACGCATAATTCTGGACCTCCATATTACGTTTGATAGCTGTTCTAATGCAACTCATTCTATGCCTTGCAAGAAGAGGCAAAGAACCAAGATGGCGGGCCAGTCTTGCCATTTCATCTTTTGCACTGATCGCACTTGGGCCGTGGACCTTTTGGAGTCGTCCAATTTCCTGCATTATATACACATGATTGACGATGATTATCCATTTGTTAAAAAAAAAAAACAAAGAATGGTTACTAATGCACCAAAGGAAAAGTGATCTTAGCACAAGATGCGATGAAAAGTAAACTATGCAACCATTTTTTTTTCAATTTTTTTTTTAAATGGTGGTTACACACTCTACAAACCCAACCCTGCATTGACTTTGAAGCAAAATTTCCGTTCAGAACTATCCAAGCTATCTTTTGACAATTTTGAATACATAAAACAAAAAAAAAAACATGCTCTCAACGTATGCCATTATCAGCAAATTCATATTTTAAAATACAAACAAGAAAAATAACTAGGATAAACACTCAGATGAAACTATAGGCTTCATGAGTATGAAGAAAACCCATCCTAATTTCAATAAAACACATGCCAAAGCAAGGGTATAGACTAAACCTGAAGAAGGGTAACAGCAATCTTGTACTGTGCACAAATAGTGGCTTGAGCTCTAATATCATCTCCACGAGATTGATCTTTTGCCAGTGCCAGAAAAGACTCATCCAAACAGGATAAAGCATCTGTAAGTTGGTTCTGCTCAAGGTGGGCAAGTGCAATTTTGAAACAAACAGCAGCAGGAGCACCACGAGGAACCTGAGGTGAACTTCATGTCAGTAATTTGAACATCCATGTGGGGCATACTATCATGCAAATGCAGGTTGAACTAAATGCAGGTTCAGATAAGCAACATTGGTATCAAAAGAGGTAGTTCCTCCAGCCGAACAGTGATTTAAGTTAACTTTTCAGAGGTCAATTTTTTATTTTTTTTGAAAAGTGAGAGTGATTTCATTGAGAAGGAAGGGAGATTACAATGAGCTTTCCAAAGAGAATGGGAGGCCCAGCCAACAAGAGATGCCAAGACCTTGAACTCCCATTCACTTTGAATGAATGACACATGGGAAACAGGAAGGGTTTCATAACTTACTTGGCCAGCGCGCACAGCTGCTGGCTGTGATGATACTGGAGGTTTAGCAGCATTAACCCCAGCATTGGGAGCCAGAGCTTCTAATGAAGCAAGGTCAATATGCTTTGAAGATGTTGGGATCTGTGGAGTAATTTGTGGAGCTGAACCACTTGCTTGACCTTGGGTTTGTGGGGGAACCCCACCACCTGGAAGTCCAATTGACTCGATAGGCACACCTGGTTCTTGAGAGGCTGGTGCAGAGATGCCCCCATCAGGAAGACCAATACTAGTTGTTGCTTTAATCTGGTTAGAAGCCTCTCGAGCAACATCGGCCCTAGAATTCGGATCCATGCTGTTAATGTACGATCCAGGGGGACGTAAAGTGGCAGCAACCTGTAAAGATGATATGGTGTGTTGAAAGAAGTCCTCTGGGATAGGTCCTGGCGTGATGCCCATCCCCATAGTTGTTGGAGGAGCCTGAGTTGTCGAGTTCAGCACCAAGGAATCAGTGCCAAACATATCAGGAGTAGCAGATGTTGCAGGAGGTAAAGTAGGAGTAGCAGTGGTCACAGGAAGAAGAACTGGTGGGCCCAAAATTGATGAAAGGTCTTGAGATCCTCCAGAAAGTGATTTAGTTCGAACGGGTGCACCCACTCCATCAACAAGTTTAAACTGCTTCGTAGCCTCTTTAATTTTATTGACATCGACTGTAGTAGATGCAGCAGGCTTGTCACGAATTCTTATGCGTATCTTTTTGGCTTTTGCGGTTCCTTCTTCCTCCTCACTGCTACTACCATCCACTTCGCCATAAAGGGATTTCTTGAACTCTTCCTCAGCTTTTGCCTGCTCATCTACTGCAGATGCATCAGCCTGTTTGGATAATGTGTCACCCATTAGTGAATCTGTATTGAAATGTGCACCCAACACTCCATTTGCCTTGATTAAAGATGTTTGTAACCCATTTGCTTTATTCTCACCACTAAAGGCCTTAACCAAACTGTCTTCTCTGACTTCAATCACATTACCCCTGCCTTTAATTGCACCTAAGTAAATACCAATATGATCCATGATAACGGAAGGTATAGTGCCTTCACTTGTCTTCATGTATGGCATTACTTCTCCTGCAAGCTCCCAATGAGGGATGCCCTTCAAATCTATAGGAGTCTTTACTTCCCAGTTTCCACCACCCCATTCTGGACCTTTAGGAATCATACTTTCAGCAGCAAAATTGGCAAAAATTCCCTGAGTCCATCCTGTTGAGCGGACTCTAAGAATTCTCTCACAATAACGTCTAAGATCTGAATCTGTTTGAGCATCCTCTAATTTCTGTGCAAGGCGTCGCATTGCACTAGGATTCAAATGGCAAATAAATAAGTCAAGCATACTCTCAAAATCTGCGATGACTTCAAAGGTTTCTTTGGCACTATTAAACTGACCGTACCTGAAAGTCACAATAGAAAAGCAATTACATATAAACAAGAAAATTTTAGTGTTAAAAAAAAATTATCCAATCTTTGAGCAATTTCTATGATGCTCCTAGCAGGTACATCACGCTCTGATGCAGTATGTTTGCCAAAGTCATGCAAGAGTCATCCATCCAAAAAGGAAGCAGAAAAAAATGACATGGTTCACTTGAGTATAAAAATTTCACCATAGTATCATTTCTATACATGAGAACTTGATGGACAGGCAATGCTATGCAATAGTCATGTGTACAAAACTTAAGGGTTTAGGGTTTGATCAAAGCATCACTTCATAATAAACAGATAATAATGAAACTGCCTATAGAAATTGATCAGCGTATCACTTCATTGACTTTGAAGACATCTGAAACTTGACAAAAAGGCAATGCCCTTCTGGGAATAACTGAGGTGCAGAGAAAAATGACATGCAAGCTCTACCTGTGGCTTAATTATGATGAAATGTACGGTTTCGATATAAAATCTTAATTACTACACTTTCTAAAATTAATGAAACCATTTTTTATTTTTTTTGATAAAGAAAGTTAATGAAACCATTAAGAAGGAGATTGACAAAACAGTACTCCAGCTACTACAAAGTCAATATTTCCCCATCATTGAGGACGATAATCCAACCCTTCACTTGTTTGGGGGAGAGAAGACAAAAAAAGGAAACAGATGGTTCCTATACTTATGGAAACATCATATTAAAAGGTCAAAGCAATCTCCTCCTGTTGGACATTTAAAGTTAACGATAGAAGTTTTTTTGGTTATCCTGGGCCTGCTGGTATATGTGGGGCAATTGACAGGAGTGATGCAGTTGAAGGTGAAATTAGAGCTCTTTTAAAGGGCATATTGCTTTGTGTTCAAATCTTTTCTAGCCTTCTCATGGTTGGAAACTTTAATGGTCATTGCATTGTTTTTCTGGTTCCTCCATTCCTGCTTGGTGGCTTTGGTATTATTATGATGAGATAGTGCATTTGTGCTCAGATGTTGTTGTCTCTTAGAATCATATTTTTGCGTTTGCCTAGGCCTGCCTACACAGTTAAATCAGTATTCCAACCATATTACGAACCTTACATCCTCCATGGATGTTTCTTGGGTTCATGTCCCTAGGTCTGCCAAAGGGAGTATCTCTCATCAACATCTTGTTATCCCTTTGGATCCACCAGCTTTATTTATTTGCCTCTTTTACCTGTTCTTTGCATTTTTCTTGTTTTGACCTGCCATTCTTGTAGCTTGCTTTTCCGTTTCAGTTGTCTTTCATAAAATTTGCCACTGTTCAAATGAAAAATATATTTTATGCTCAGCTAATAATGCTACAGATAATAGCTCCCACAAGAAAATTTAGAAGTTCCGAAGAGAAAGATACTATTCTGATCAGTATAGAGAAGTTAAATGGTCAGAATTACCTCAGTTGATCTAAGTCAGTACATATTTATCTTAAGGCTAAACAGAAGTCGAAATTTTCTAGAAATGATCCACTAGTTCCCATTAGACATGATTGGAAGCAGAGGAAAACCATGTCATCACCTGGTTACTCAATAGTATGGATTCAAAATTGAAGACTCAAATCATGAATTGTGAGACAGTAAAGGAAATGTGGATGTCTTTAGAAGCCTTGTATGCGTAGGAAAGGAAATTGTCTAGGGTGTATGAATTATATGCTAAACTATTTAGCATTAGAGGGGTGAAAGAACAGTGACTAATTACTAAAAGAGTTGCAAGGTATTTTAGCATTTTTCATCCTTTCAACCCTAAACCCTAAACAACAGGGGTAGATAAATTTTGCTAAGTTTTTGGATCGCTTGGGATAAGAAATTTGACATATTTCAGGTTCAGTTACTTGCCTTTGATGACATTCCACCACTCTCTAAAGCCTTTAACGGAGTTATACATGCAGAAAAGGCAATTACATCCAAGGATAGTAAGGAAGTTAAAGTTGTTAATGCAGCTGCATTTAACAGTCAAGGACAATGAAAATCTGTATGAGACCGTGGTAGAAGTGGTAGAGGCAGAAGCCATGATGGCTCAAGTAAAGGCAGAGGTTGCAATGATGGTAAGGGTGGTATAAGGTGTGTTCATTATGGATGCACAAACCATTTTTCAGATAAGTGTTGGAACAAGTTTGGTAAGCCAGCATGAGCCAACTCTTCTATTCAAAACCGCACTTAGACCTCTTCCAGTCGAGCAGTGAGTATATTACCTAGTGCTCCTGATGATTTGCAACAGCCTAACCAACACATTGCTTAGTGGATTTCAATGTCCTTCTCGACATCTATAGCTCAGCCTACACTCCCTACAACCAGTCTAGCCAGTTTAGGTATACCCACTTTACACGTGAGTCCTGTGTCTTCCTAGGCTATTGACTCAAGTTCTTGATCCCATATGTCATCATTATTCACCGATTTTAGTCATCTTCTGATTTTAAACATGTTACCCTTGTTGATGGGTTTGTCTCCTCTATTCATGGACTAGGTAATGTTCAACCTACTATTTTTTCCTAAGTTTCCTCTAAATTTGTTGTCAATTAGTCAACTTATAAAGTCCCATGCATTGCTCAATGACTTTCCATCCTACCCATTGTGTATTTCAGGATCTCACAACGACGAGGATGATTAGTTCCACGCAAGAGAGAAGAAGACTATATCACCTGGAAGGCTCCCCACATCAAATTCCATCTGTTCTACATACTACAATTTCACCCTTCCAATGGCATTTATGGTTGGGACATCTTTCTCCAGCAAACTTGGTTCGGCTATTTCTTAAATTGTCATCCAATTTATCATTTCAACTAGGAAAGCATCATCAACTTCATTTCCTTTTGAGTCAAACAAAAACAATAGTTTATTCAAGATAGTTCATTCCTATATATGGGGACTTTATCATGTTTCTAGTGTTTTTGGCTATAAGTAGTTTGTTTCATTTATTGACGATTTCAGTCGTACTACCTAGGTACCACTTATGAGAGAAACCTGAAGTGTTCAATGTATTTCAGAATTTTTATAATGAAATAAAAACCCTGTTTGACACATCTCTTTGTATTTATAGTACTGATAATGGGCTGAAATTTATGAATCAGAAATTTGATATCTTCTGTAAAACTCATGGGATAATTCATCATCTTCATGTGTATTCACTCTACAACAAAATAGAGTAGAAAAAATCGTCATCTTCTAAAAGTTGGGCAATCTATGCTAATTCATAAGCATGTTCCTAAGTCGCATTGGGGTGATGTTGTACTTATTGCTTGTTTTCTTATAAAAAGGATGTCTTCTTCAGTACTTTCAAGAAAATTTCTTCTCCAAATACTGAATCTGATAGCTACATTGTTTCCCCTCTATCCTCGTACTTTTGGATGAGCAGGTTTTGCTCATGTCGTTGGTTCTTCCACTGATAAATTGTCTCCTCCCGCACTCAAGTGTGTGTTTCTAGGTTATTCTTGTATAAAAAAATAATACAAATGTTTTTACCCTTCCACTAGAAAAATATGTGTATTTGCTGATGTGACATTCTTGGAGGATGTCCCTTTTTTCTCTACCTTTGACAAGGAATCTACTCCATCTCTTGGAGATACAAGTATAGTTACTCATACTACTATGGAAGATGTTCCTAGCCAGCCACCATCTATTACTGCACCAAAGCCGTTACAAGTATACCAAAAGAGGAAAATTGTTTAGACACCCATCAAAGTTCCTTCTCTCTCGCATGTACCATGCTCCTCTTTGTCTACCGCTTCCAAGGTAACTGATACGTTCCCATTACTCTTCGTAAGGGCGTACGTATGTTCACTAGACATCTGTCGTCTCATTATGAGTCTTTTGATTCTTTGTCAAATCATTACAAAGAATTTGTTATTTCTTTGTCTTTCTATATCATTCCTCATGTTGTCTTCTCAATGGAAGCATGTTATGGATGGTGAAATGGAGGCACTAAGTAACAAAGGACATGGATTTTATGTGATCCACCTTCCGATACTACAGTTGTAGGATGTCGTGGGTGTACACTGTAAAATATAAAGCTACATTGGTGGCCAAGGGGTATACTCAAATTTATGGCATAACCTTCCCACCAATTGCCAAATTGACTTCTGTCTAAATTTTGGTATTTGTTGCAGTTAATCAGGGATGACCCTTGTATCAGTTGGACATTAAAAATGTCTTCTTACATGATGATTTAGAAGAAAAGGTTTATATGGAACAATCTTAGATATATTACTGACAGGGAGACTGGAAAGATGTGAAAATTAAAGAAGGTAATTTCTAGACTCAAACAAAGCCCAGGAGCATAATTTGAGAAGTTAAGCCAGGTAGTAATGTCATTTGATTTTTCGGGGAGCCATTATAATCACTCTCTTTTGTTTTGAAGAGAGCGTCTGGAATTGTAGTGTTACTAGTTTATGTTGATGATATCATCTTGTAAGTGATAAGAAAGGAATTGAGGCAGTAAAGGAGCACCTCACCAAACATTTATAGACCAAAGATTTGAGTTCTTTAAAATACTTCCTTGGCATATAAGTCGCTAGAAGCGACGCAACAGTTATCTTACCTCAGAGGAAGTATGTTATTCATATGCTACATGAGTATGACTTATTAGATGCATAACCTATAGAAACACCTATGGAAGCTGACAAAGATCTTCATGATGAAAGCAATGATGGACTTAAAAGACAAAACAATGTATCAAAGGTTAGGAACTTGATTTATGCTACTCCTGATCATTTTCCGTGTGGTAAGTCAATTCATGGAATGTCCATGCAAAATTCATTTGGATGCAACTTGGAGGATATTGAGATACTTAAAAGGTCACTTGGAAAAAAAGTTTTTTTTAACCCCATAATCAATATTTATGGCTAGAAGCTTTTTCGAATGCAAACTACACTAAATCTAAACTTGATGGGAAGTCGACTACTAGTTATTACATGTTTGTAGGAGGAAAATTGGTCAACTAGAAAAGCAAGAAGCAAAAAGTGGGGGCCTGTTCAAGTGTATAAGTCGAGTATAGAGTTATGGCTCATACTGTAAGCAAATTGATGAGGATTAGAAGTTCTTCAAGAGTTAAATTTATGTGCTACAAAACCTATGACTATATATTGTGATAATCAGGCAACTATTTTCATTGCAAGCAATCTAATATTTCATGAAAGAACCAAACATATAGAGGTTGACTACCAATTCATTCGAGATAAAGCAACAAGGAAGTTGTTACCCTCTTTGTTTGGTCTAGTGATCAAGTTGGTAATATTTTGTAACAAACTAGGGCTTTTAGACATATATGCTCCAACTTGAGGGAGAGTGTTACATGCCATGTAAAAGTATTTTAGTCATTTTACACTGTCTGTGTATGTCTGTGAGAGAATTATCATATTTAGAATGTTGGGATGAGTCCATGGTACAGGTTTTACATTGTTTGGAGGTGTGGTTAGGAAGTAATAAGGAGTTATGTTCAAGAGGGGTAGTTTAGTAATAATGCTTCAAGTCATTTAAGTTAATAAAAAGAAAACGAGGGTCATGGAATTTTTTTATCAACTTTATCTTATTTTTTAGAGCAATGAGAAATAAGAATACATTAAAAGCACTCATAAATCAACAAAAATAACATGTCAAAATGGAACAACATAAAGAGTTTACAAAGGCTATGAACTACAAACAACAAGGATCTGCAAGGATGTAGTCAATCTCATCAAAGTAGATAAGAACCACAGGGACATATTTCTTGCCAAACACCCACCTAATAACCACCGCAGAACCCACTTCAGCAGTAGGGGAGAAGAGTTTTATGTGCCTTTCCCCCTCTGCTAATTTGGTGGGTGGATTTCCTTGAATTCATTTTCTATTTTAATAAACTCACTTTTTTTTTTTTAATGAAGACGTATAAGCTATTAAAAGAGTAAGGATTAAGGATTACAATACCTAGCTAAACAGGGCCTTCCTCCACAATAAGGTGTTGGAATGAAACACCTAATTTAGCCTATTTTAATAAACTCACTTGCCATTCAAACATAACAAAAACCAACACACGCACACACACAAACACCCAAAAGAGTAAAAAAGTTTGGCTACAAGTCTCAATATTCAAAAATTGGTTGAGTATACTGTTCCTTAATTGATAAGAGTTAGAAGTATCGGCACTAATAGCTTCCTCTTCCAATTTAGTACCAGTCAGTCTCGCTTTTAGAAATTTGATGTCAAGTATGCTTAAAAAAATCTTATTAATCTGAGTTTCTGAGAGTATTAGCAGTCCTTTTGTTAACAGAAGTGACTACCAAGAGGAGTCAGAATTATTCAAAAGAAAAGAAAAGTGACAGATTACTTACATAATTCATTAAATCGCACAAAAAAACAAGTAGCATGGGGTTAAAACTGAGAGAACATGAACATGCAGTTCACGATAAGAAATAAAACATGTTTTCTAACAAAGAAAAGAAAAGTGCAAAACTAAAGTCCAACCACAGCCATGAAAGTACTCACTCTAAATATAACTAATTTATAAACGTTTCCATAGAAACTTCAAATTTACTGTATGAGTTACCTTAGATTTTTAATATTATTAAATAACTTACTTGATACATGCATATCCCAATTGGCGAAAACGATGGAACAGAAGTGATGTGGGAGGGCATTGTGGATAATCTCTGGATCTTAGAAACTCATCCTTCAGAACTGATAAAGCTGTAGAGAACCGGAGGGCTTTGATTGCATAGATGCACCGCATCACCTATGCAACACTCATTTTAGAGTTCAGATTCACATAAAATGGGCATGATAATGTGCTACGCAAATGAAAGCCTCACCTGTGTAAACTGCGGACCTGCTTGTGATAATGATACAGAAAGGTCCCCACAAACAGGGGAGCCTCTAGCAAGGATATCAAGAGATCTTGGTGTTATGCGCAAGCCATCAAACCTTGAGGAATGAGAACAAGTTGGAAATTCAGCCTTCCCACAAATAACCATCCAAAACAATAGGAATTGTATGTGTAGTTGCAATACAGATGGCCCATGACGACTTCAGTAGATACAGGTATATCCAGAAGTCCAGCAATCAAATCAACTAAGCTAACCATACCAATCCTACTATGAAGTTTATTGAATGTTGACTGAGCTGGATTATAGGATATCAATGGCAAGATCACCATGTGCATAGTGTAACTGTGGCCTAATGATTTGGAGACCCATTAAATCATGTCTAAGTGCATTAGCCTAGTGCCCATTCAGGTGCTCATTGTTCCGAAAATCGAGGGACACCAGTAACACAATAATCATCAAATCATAGAAACATAGGAAATCATATCTAGTAAAGAAGAAAGAACCTTGATGTTATTTGATATAGGATCTCTGAAAGGTCAAGCTTCTGCTCAAAATATTGTTGCATGGTTGCAAATCCAATGAGAAGAGGTTCAAGAAGTCCTACAAGGCAACTCCTGATTTCAACTCCCTTTTTCTGTCGAGGATTCACATCTGTTGGGTTGGCAAGCAATATCCGATCATTCAAAACACCTACTAACACTGCAATAAGTTGTAACAAGGGTTCAGCTCTTGAGACAATATAGTTGCTGAAAGCGGACAAATACACTGCAGTACATATAATGAGAAAGCTGACAACTACAGATTACAGCAAGATTTTGAACATACAATGTAAGATCTTGAACTACTACTACTACACTGTTTATGCAATGCTTCTAAACTGCTAATATATTACAGACCAAGGTCCTGATAAAAATCAACACATTTGTAAAGGACACACATCAAGAAATGCCAAGAAGCAATCAACTGAAGCACTTTGAATACTGGTTACAACACCATCCTCCAGTAGAAACCCCTGAACATGGCCATTATGCAGAAGGTTCGATCCAACTCACCAACTCAAAATTATCCAAGGCAGCAGAGAAAATTCAAAAAGATAGAAAGAAAATGGCATCAAAACTGAAGTATCTGAGAGGAGCTTACTTGAATATGGCATGCTAATGGAAAGAATGTTGCGAACTTTGCAATCCCATCCAAGTACACAAATTGCAGTAGCAGTTGAAAAGAGAAGGGCTGGGCCAACCCATAGAAGAGATCTAAAGTGCAACCAAGTTAAGGCAAATAAAAATGTAATTACTCAGCAATATTGAGCAAAGACTAAATTCATAGCTAATACATCTATAGAAACATTAAAAAAAACACAGTCCACTTCATCCCAAGATCATATATAGATATAAATATAAATGCAGGATATTGAAGGAAGCCCTCTATCGTTTTTGCTAGAACTACTGGCCAGTATCTCCAGATCTGCTGATGCAATTAACACCCGGTGACTAGTCAATATTCCTGCAACATAACCTCGTAAGGTCTCTTGCCAGTGAACCTGCACAGACAGTTGAAGCATGTAAACTAAAACTTAGATTTGGCCACATGAAATTTTCTAATATTCTATCAGAAGTCATAATATTCCCTTACATACTGGTATTTATTGACTGATCCTAAACAAAATATTCTATAATCAATATGATGCTACATGAGAGAAAGGAAAAGAAGCAAACAAAAGCAAGAACAGGATATCCTTTTATTTCTATGTGATATGAATGAAGTTTTCAACTATGGGCAATCATAGTTTCTTCTGCTGAAATATAAGCAAACTCTTCTTCAAAAAAAAACATGGACAATCATAAAAGCATCTAGTATTCAGAAAATTTCAATTAACATATATATTATAGTTGAACAATAATATAGATATAAATATGAAGTATCTACCTGGAGAACTACTTCATTCACTTTCAGCTTGATTGACTTTTTCCCTTCAGTTTTGGTAGATAAATTTTGACCATCCTCGGTTGAAAGACGATATCCTTGAACCAGCTTCACCAATCCAATATGGTTACCATGGCAAGCATACAGGATGGTTGATTCTACACTAACAAAGCGTAACAATTAGCTTATAATTTCATGAATTATTAACTGATTTCTTAACTTGAGTAATTTTAACATCTATTAGCTGTTTCTTATATGCAATAAATTAAGCAGCTTAATTTACCTAGAGGAGAAGAAAATATGCGATCAACTTCTGTTTCAAAAGTAAAGACCAAAGGTCCCTGATCTGAAGCAACATTGGTCTCTGAAAATGAGTTTGAATCAAGAGCTCCATTGTTCTCAGAAGCTTTTTGTGGAGGCGAAGTCCCTGGCAAGATAAACAATGATAAACTTGTCCTATCATCATCCAAAATGGCATACTGGTTCTCGCTTGGGCCAATAACTGCCGCATCTCGACCTACACAAGACAGATATGTCTCAATAATAGTGATAGTGACTGATGTTTCAAATTAAATGAAGAATTAGAATGAAACGTAATGGTGATAGTGACTGACATTTCAGAATAAGTGAAGAATTTAGAATCAAATGAAACCTTTTATTGTGCTTCCTTTACTATTGACAGACTGGGCATCAGTCTGTTCCCGATAGAGAACAATTTCATTGTAAGTGGGACCAAATCCAAAAACTACAAGAAATAAATTTTGCTTTGCACTATAAAGCATCCGTTTGGGCAGGAACTCAACATGTCCTGGAATCTACGAGAAAAGATTTCCATCAGCAATAGCTCAGATGTAAAAGCAACAATCATGGTGCAATATTAAAAAGTTCCATAAAAAACAAATGATCTCATCATTACCGCAGTATAAAGTTTTTTATAAATGTTATCTGTCCCAGAGCAGAGATTATATGACATAAGGTTGGCTCCATCAATGTAAAATACTCTGAGAGGATAATGAAGAACTCGGTTCTCTTTATTGAAAAAATTTAGCTCCAAATGAAACGGCTGAATTCAACACCACAGACATGGTTAGAGAAAATAGGAGGAAAACGACACATTTGAACATTAATATTACATGTATCACAAGAAACCTGGCAAACAGGAAGATCCCTCAGTTGATGGTTAGCATCCGAAATGGTGATGAGAGGAACCCGAGATATTGGACCACTTTTGGCATGTCCTTCGAGGAAATGCTGTAAGAAAATCCAATTTGTACAGCTTTAATTATTCACATCACAAGATTGCACTTAAATGTAATCAAGCTAGTTTAAAAAAAAATCCCAGTTACAGACGTTACATGCCAAGTTTGATAGTCTCAATTGGTTATTTTATAAAAAAAAAACTTTTGGCGGTTGATTATAGTAATAATCAGGGATACTAACCAAGTTCTCATGTGCTAATTTGCATTATAAGTACAAGTACAAGCAAGGAAGAACCAAATACAAAATGGTAAACAAGCTGACCAAGGAAACTTACACTGTGAAGAAATGCCTTCCGTGCAATGTCGGATATAGTTAGCTGACTGGGGCTGTTGGCAGTTGAAAATTAAATCATCATCTCAGGATATGAGCCAAGAGACAAAGAGACAGAAACAGAGACAAAGTAATCAACAGGAAATTTTAGAAACAATAAATGTGCCAGTAACATGGATTTAAATGGATAAAACGACAAGCCAGACATATAAGGAACCATGAAAAAGAAGTGGTAATTTTCGGCCACTCAAAAACTATAATTGCCAATGGGAAACTTTTGCCCATTATGCAACTTAACCAACAAAACCGTACGAGCATATTTGCTATGAACTTTTCCATGTCAGATTAAAAATTATTTTAAAAAAGATCTCTTAATCTAATAAATGGGAGGAAAGAATCACACAGGCCTCATTGTACATGAATTGCCATGGAATTGGCACCAACCCACCCAAGTAATAACTGAGGATACATTCGTAAGTTCACATAGTCATATAAGCATGCCGAGGTCCAAGGCTAGGGTTTCAATTCCAACTAGTTTTCTTGAGCAATTCCTAGTGCAGGGGTCATGCTAATTTTCTCTACATTGTTGCAATTTAACAGATGTCTCCAAAATTCTGACCAATTTTTTATGTTTACCCTAGTTTGATTGTCTTAACTCCTTCGACGTGATCATATCCCACCGCTCCTCTCACTTATCCACGTGGCAGGAGGTCATCATGCATTTTGGTAATAGCGCAGCGGCATGGGTTCCCATCGTCCATTTCTAAGGGTTTCATCTCCCATAATCCCTCTGCTGCAATGAGCAGGCAACATATAGTTATGCAATGACACCATATCGCAAAATGCTAATTCCTAAGCCTTATATATATAAAAAGTAATTTCCAAATACAGCCCCCTTAGATGTCGTATTTCCAAATGCTGCTACATAGATGCCATATTTCCAATCATGACCTTATAATTTGAACTTAAGAGACAATTAAAGTAACACTACTAGTAGATTTAAAAACAAAAATCAAAATTCACAAAAATTTTAGAAAGAAAAATTACAAAATTACCCTTTTTGAATTTTTATTTATCGTAAATGATTACGTCCCAGAATGAGGGCCCACTCCCCTCCCCTTCTCCCACATACATGATGGAGAAGGGGGAAGGTGGTCCCCTCTCCCTAAGGTACCAAAAGAGGAGAAGTGTGACCCTTCACTCCCCTCCTTCCAATCAAAGGAGGAGAGAATGGAGCCCTCCCTCTCAATTCACTGCATGATCAGGAGGGGGATGCAGCAGCCCCTATCTCGGTTCTGATAACAAAAAATTCCAGGTAATAATGAAAGCACAAAACAAAGAGGCCTTTGTAAATTGTCAAAAATAGAAACCCTAAAAAGTCCCTCAAAACCCTATCCAAGGTGAGAATTTTTTTTTGAGAATTGTTAAGGAATAGCCCACATTGATTAGTAAGTACAAAGATCTTGAATTTATTGGTGGGGAAAAAGGTTTACTAAGTTGGCTAGTCATTTTAGGATAGGGCTTTGGACCCAATTTAACATGGTATCAAAGCATGTACTCATATGTGGGCCTACACCTAAAAACTATCTACTTGTAGAGTCACAAAAGAGGGCCTACACCTAAATTGCCTACTCCTAAATTATCCACTCGTAGAGCCACAAAAGATGGTCTACACGTGAGGGGGAGTGTTAAGGAATAACCCCACATAAATTAGTGAGTACAAAGATCTTGAGTTTATTAGTTGGTAAAGAGGTTTTCTAAGTTGGCTAGTCATTTTGGGATAGGGCCTTAGACCCAATTTAACATGGTATCAGAGCGGGTACTCATATGTGGGCCTGCACCTAAACTATCTACTTGTAGAGCCACAAAAGATGGCCTACACCTAAAACTATCCACTTGTAGAGCCACAAAAAAAAGGGCCTACACCTAAACTGCCTACTCCTAAATTATCCACTTGTAGAGCCACAAAAGAGAGTCTACACGTGAGGGGGAGTGTTAAGGAATAGTCCCACATAGATTAGTGAGTATAAATATCTTGAGTTTATTAGTTAGTAAAGAGGTTTCCTAAGTTGGCTAGTCATTTTGGGATAGGGCCTTGGACCCAATTTAACATGGTATCAGAGCTATGCCCCGGAGTAAGCCATGGTGGATCAATCCTCTGAATGTTGAACGAATGTGGTGGGCCTCGAATTAGATTGTGAAGGGATTCGTGGATGTGCTCTATTGGACAGGTGGTGTGCTCCGGATTCTTCATGGACGTGTCCTGGTCCTAACGCGGTGAAGAGGAGTTGATCTGGATAAAGTATGCTCTCGAGACAGGTGGTACTCCATGTAAGGCATGTGCTTCCAACTCATTAGAGTGGAAAGATCTTTGTAGTCACTAATCAATGTGGGACTATTCCTTAACACTCCCCCTCACAGGTAGACCATCTTTTTGTGGCTCTACAAGTGGATAATTTAGGAGTAGGCAGTTTAAGTGTAGGCCCTCTTTTTTGTGGCTCTACAAGTGGAGAGTTTTAGGTGTAGGTCATCTTTTGTGGCTCTACAAGTAGATAGTTTAGATGCAGGCCCACATATGAGTACCCGCTCTGATACCATGTTAAATTGGGTCCAAGGCCCTATCCCAAAATGACTAACCAACTTAGAAAACCTCTTTATCAACTAATAAACTCAAGATCTTTGTACTCACTAATCTATGTGGAATAAGCTTCGCCTAAACTTGAACAGTAATCCCCTGAATCCAGGCCCAATTTTAGCAGCAGAGCGCTCAATCTCCCATGGATTTCAAAAGCCCTCAATACTAAGACATGGCAAAATCAAATCAACCTACTTTTTTTTTTAAATGATGCTAAAATTTATTATGAGAGCTCAAACAAGCTGATTACACGAGAGGAAGCCTTCCCAAACAATGAGAGATTATTGGGAGGTTCCAAATTTTGCCAATTTATCAACCAAAGAATTGGTTGATCTAGGAACGAGGTTTGAATTACAATAAATAGATGACACAATATCAACAATACAATCAATGATTGGCCAGTGGCGCCAAGGAGGGGAGCTTTCTTTTGAACACCAACTGATGACAGTCTTTGAATCGTCTTCAATAATCAACTTGCCATGGAGCCGCTCTTTAAAGATTTAGAGGCCGAACAGAAGAGCACCCTAAACTTATTTCATTCTTTTCCTTTGGCTTCCAATGCCGACAAACACAGAGTTTGGTAGACTTCCAAGGTCTGGATTTTCAAGGCCAAAGGCATCCAAAACAGCAATAATCCCTTGCACTATAAAGCCTCTCCGATTTCAAATACTTATTTACCCTTATTGTTTTGGTGCCCTTCTGGTGCAAGAGAGTATGGATTTGTGTGAGATAGTGCCCTCAAACTCTCTCCAAGGAAACTGAGAATAGAGCGAGGGGAGAGGAGGCCACCCCTCCCCTCCCTCTTTTGAGGATGGAGGGGGTAGCACCACCCTCTATCGGACAGAAAAAAATGGAAGGGATGCCTCCCCCTCTTCCGGTCCTCTCTTCATCGAGGGTGTGGAAGAGGGAGAATTTCCCCTCCATTCGAGAGGGGAAATGGAGGGGGAATTTCCTCTCCATCCTGCAAAAGATGGGCACACAGTGTGCCCTACTTATATTTTAAAATTTTAAATTAACTATAGGTTTAAAACTAGTCATTAGTTAATTATTTTAAAAACCTAATGTCTAATTTTTCCCTATCATTAACAGATTTTGCTGGCCTAGTTTAGGATTTGATCTTCTTTGGAAATACAACATCTATGTGGCTAAATTTGGAAATCCAGCATCTAAGAGGGCCATATTTGAAAATTACCCTGCAATTTAATGACCATCTTCATTCCTATACACTTCCTGGACTACATATTCACCTGCAACTACAAAAGAAAGCTCAAGAGCAAATCCTCCCTAGCAAGCTAAGGAGCTGCTACTGAAAATGGAAGGATTACACGTACATACTCAATAAAATGCAGATGCATATATATTGATTCACCCCTCATTGATAAAGGATCAAGCTACCTCTAGGTAGCTTCCTGTGAGCATGATTGCTCACCATTGGTTTCAATTGATCATATACAAGGGCTCAATCTTACCACATTTTCAAAAAGAAAAATAAAAATATCAATAAAAAAGTAAAGTTGAAACTTAACTTTCCAATAAAGTTTAGGAAACAATTGCCCAGTCCACAATCTCATCAAATTAAGAAGAGAGAATAAACACCTATACACTTAACTCACCCCTTAATGTGATGTTCTTGCAATTTTGTTTGGAGTTCATGATCCGCCAGAACTCCAGATGAACCTAAGGCTGAAAGCTTTTCTTTCAAAACAGAGGCTGCAAGAAAGTTTGCTGAATTAGTTTACACGCTTTAAGAACCATAGTTCTTTTTTTTTGAAAAAGAAGAACCATATTTCCAATCTGCTTTTTGTATTACTTGCATATAAAAGATAAACGACATGAACGTTTTCCATATATATATATTAAGATATCACAAATTACCAACTAGAGGATCTTTTCAAATATTATATATATATATACCAACTAGAGAATGTTGTAGTTAAAACATCACCAATCAACATAAACCAGAACTAACATGCAGTCAAATAACATGCTAATATAAAGCCAATTTAAGACTAACATGCAGTCAAGTAACATGCTAAAATAAATCCAATTAAGAATAAGTTCACTATTATAAGAGATGCAAAGGCTGATCAAATCACCAGTGGATCCTCTAGCACTTTGCAGCACAGTGAATAGTTGTTTCCTTCCTTCCCTGGTATATGCAGCTCTATTTTTCGACCTTTCTCCCCCCAGATTCTGCTAAAAAGTACACAATTACTCCCACTTCATAAACAGGCACATCTTTTATTCACACAAATGAAATACAAAATCAATTGGAATCCAGGATAGAAATGCTTCTCTGCACTTAACTGCAAAAATCAGAGCTGCCAAATTTAGTTTTGGGTGAGCTACAAAACCCTTTATCTTTGGTAGGGGATAAACGGCCTCTCCACCCTGCAGAGATAATATGTCGGTGATATCTAGTGATTCAATAGCTGCCAAAACCACATCAAGAACAAGAAAGATAACTGCTAGTTAGTCAACTTCCTTCTGCATGATAGTTACAATACAAGACCAAGAATAAATCAAATTGTAACATGACACACCAAATTTACATTCAATCAACATGACCCAGATCAGCAGATAATATCAGGCAATAATCCAATCTACTGGCTATGTACAATGAATTGAGTGTTTGCATGAAGAATCCACAAGAGAATTGAATCAAGTATCTCCCTGTCCACTTCATCTCAGGTTGAGACAGGAGGTACCACCGTTTATTTTTAGCCTCTATCTAAAAAAATTTGGACCACGATAATTATCTATAGGATTAAATTTCTCAGATAAAAGCCAACTAATAGAGAACTTAAACTCACGATCCTCTTCAGAATGTAACAGTCACGATTATGTTCAAACCTCAAATCCTTCCCTAACAATTTAACTTACTTATGGCAGAACAATTCACATGGTAAAAAACACACAAACCCCTGGTAAACCCACGTGAAGCAAAAAATATAAATATGTTAATCTTTTTTACGATAAATCAGTGAGAATGGTAACACCACTACAAAACAGTTGTAATTGGAACTGTATTAACTAAACCAACCTTTTTTTTTTTAAATGGTGCAGGAAATTATTAGAAAGAAGAAAGTGAAAGGGGGGGGGGGAGGAGACCCTTCCCAAACAATGACGGATTGGAGGGAGGTCCCATGTTTGGCTAAATTGTTGGCAAAAGAGTTTGTCGACCGATATGCATGATGCCAAGAGCAAGAAATAACCAGGGGGAGGAAACCGAGCCACCCGAACACCGGCCAATGACAACTTTGGTGTCCCCTTCAATGAGCAAATGCCCAATGAGGTGATCCTTGGGGGTGGGGGGTGGAACCTTCCCAAGCAATGAGGGATTGAAGGGAGGTCCCATGTTTGGCTAAATTGTTGGCAAAAGAGTTTGTCGACCGATATACATGATGCCAAGAGCAAGAAATAGCCAGGGGGAGGAAGTTGAGCCCGATCACCAGCCAATGACAACTTTGGAGTCCCCTTCAATGAGCAAATGCCCAGTGAGGTGATCCTTGAAGACAATCAAACCTTGGAGGAGAGCGCGGACTTCGGCAGTGGTAGAATTCGCCACCCCCGAAGGTCCCGAGTAGGAGAGGATAACCTCTCCCAAAGAGTTCCGGAAAACTTCTCCAAAGCCAGCTTACCCAGGCAGCCAATAGCGCTGCCATCAAAGTTCAACTTGATACATCCACTCGAGAGGGTGGGGGGGGCACACCCGCAAGGGAGGAGAACTCTTTTCAGGAGTGAAGCCAGGTAGAAATGAGGCCCACAGTAGAAGTGACAATGTCATTGATACTGCTGAATTTTATATTGAAGCACCGGTTGTTCGGCTCCAACCAGATGCACAATGGCAAGTGGGAAACGCAGGCAGATAAAAGCATTTTGCCAAGCCTTGGAAGGGGGGTTCCCAAGACCAGGCAAACAGTCCCAATGAGGTCTCTTTGAAGGCCGAGTTTGGAGTTCGAGTCGCTCAAATATATCTATCCAAACTTGCCAAGAGTAGTTGCAATGGAGGAGAACATGCTGAATGGATTCGTTGCAAGTATTACAGAGGGGACAAGTGGTGCTCAGACAGGTGTGGCAACGCCTGCGAAGGTTGTCGGCAGTGAAGATTTTTTCCCTAAGGGCTGTCCAAACAAAGAATTTTATTTTGTTTGGGGCAGAGAGTCCCCAAGCAACAGCAGCGTCATGTTGATCCTGTTGGGAGTCCAGCCATTGATATGAACATAAGTTGAGGCAACCGACAAGAGGTTGTTCACGCTGGACTTCCAAATCATCTTATCTGACACGTGGTCGTGAAGGACAGTGGCTTCATCATCTCGCAAACCACGCCTGAAATGGAAGTTCCAAGCGCGGTTATTCCAAACAGCAGCCACAATGGCGTCTTGGCGCCCAGAGATCGAGTACAAGGAGCGGTATTCGTCTATGAGGGGGTGGTTCCCACACCAGCTATCGTGCCAGATAAGGAGTTTCTGACCACAACCAGCAAAAAACAAAATGGCACTTTAGAAGAGCAGCAGTAAACTAAACCAACCTTTTAGTCTCATCTTGGCATGCATGAATACATTTCCACCATAAAATTTAATACCTCTCAAGTAAGTAGTGTTCAGCTACCTAACAAATACACCAAAAGCTCCAAAACTGATTGGATGTGAAAAGCTAGGTCCTCAAAACTATTTTTGTACTAGTCCCTTAAACCTATCCAATCAAGTAACATAACAATCCACCACACTTCCATGCACAGTTCTCTGCAAATGCCAATGACAGTCCCATTCTACACGGCTTACATTCTGGTCAAGTGGCTCTTTCATTTCTGTGATGACTCTCTATAGTAAAAAGCAACCATTTCACAGTCACCTCCTCCATGATTAAAAAACAGGACATAATGCCTCTTCTGACACCAAATGTTGAGTATTTAGAAAATATACCATAAGCTCTAGAACTGATAATTGTGGAAAACTAGGTGCTTAAATTTATCTCATATAAGGCTAGTCCAACCTGATGCCCATACCCTTGGCTGATCCCACAGACACATTACAAAGCAAGGACCTACAATGGAAACCAAAGGCCTTCACCGTATGATACTCCACCAAATATCCAGATGTATTCGGTTGAGAACCCATATAGATAGTTTTGAAGCAGAACTAAATTTAACAATGTAAATGACAATATGCATGTAGCTCCACAACAATAACCGATTGTTAGAAGTATAGTAGAGTTAGCGTGTAATTTTGATTATAATTAATGCATCTTCACCTTTTGTTGAATTTTCTCAGTATTGATCAAATATATATCTTTTTCTCTATGAAAATTTAGACAACTTCCTTCTTTGCATATCACAATGTGTACCATAATAAGTAGATATAAAGATGGAGGAAACATTGGATTACACAACATGTCCCAAATGAAAAAAATTCTACATGGTGAATTTGATCACATTCCATAAGTGTAACTAGTAGCATCTCCCGATTACCGAAAGAGCTCAGTAATCCGACTTCAGAAGCACCAAAGTCAATGAGATGCCAGTACAGCGTATGAACCATCCGATTTAGACCCAGGAACCGACTCAGTACCCTGAAATTCTAGTTGGCTCTCATGAGTGCAAGGCAGGACTCAGGTTGATTGGGAGAGGGGGAGGGGAGTGCAAGGCAATTTGACTAGCTCAAGTCATGAGTAGGAAAACCATGGTTAAAACAAAGGATCCCAAAAAGCGATGCAAATTTCCAAATGAAAACAGCTAATATTTCTCTTTGTACATGTAGGTAGAGTTACTCACAATAATGAAAAAGAACACCCCAAATAAGTTAGAAAGGGAGGCCCAGGCAGCCAGAATGTATACATACAGTATCTAATCATGAAATTTTAATTTTGGCAGAAGGGGAGAGGAGGGAAAGGGGGAGAGAGGGACAGAGAGAGAAAGAGAGAAAGAGCGAGAGAGAGAGAGACAGAGAGATGTGATAAATGATTCACCAAAAAAAAGAAGTACAACTTACCAGCAGACTCAAAGAAATTTGCTTGCATAGGATGTTTACTTGGATTAGTCACACGTGTTTTCCACACTTGAAGAGTTCCATCCTTAGACAGTGTGACAATTATCCGCAGCATAGGAAGCCAAGATATATGTGTAATTGCATGGGAACCAACCTGTGTGCTGAATTTGAAATTAAAAAGTTAAACAGCAACATGAAGATATGAACATAAGATATGAACATCATCAGAATGAACATAAGATTGCATCAAACACCAATACTTAAAGAAAATTGGAAGCCATAAAAAAAAAAAATTATGGCATGTTTTAAGAGATGCAGTAACTTGTAACTGTTTGCTTCTTATTTTAAGAGTAGGCAGATCCTCGACCGCATGCACTCAGCACAGGAATTAGTTCACTACTAAACAAAAGCCTCCAAAGCCACAGTATTCTTAATCTTGACTTGGAGATGTTATGGCATCACATCTTGATGATGTGATGGAGAAGATGGAATCTGCCCAAAATGGAGAAAGTGGATAAATAGTTGTGAATCTTCAGCTAAGTTATCAGTCCTTGTCAATGGTGGCGGTGGAGGTTATTTTAAAGCTTCTAGATGGCAATGTGAAGAAGGCCTTATATCACCTCTCCTCTTCAACATTGCGGGAGAAGCTTTAAACAGGTTCTTTGACAAATTTTACTATAATAGCTGGTTATCCTCAACTGTAAGCAATTTCTCATTGGAGACCCATCTCCTCCAGTTCATGGATGATATGATCTATTTTTGCATTGGTAATATGGACAAACTTCTCAATGTAAAAGCTCTTTCAGCAAAATATGACATCTCTCTAGCCAGCGTGTGTACTGGGATAAATCCACAATAATTGGAGTTAATATAGCTGATGAGTTGATTCATCAAATGGTTGATGTTATGGGCTGCAAGTTTAGGAGATTACCCGTCTCATACTCGGGCATGCAACCATTTTCTGGTCGCATTACGCCCTCTCTATGGGAGTTGGTGCTGGATAAATCGGAAAGGAGACTCTCTGCCTGGAAAGTTTTTTCTTTTTTTATGAAATGTGTGTATATTGATAAACAGAAGGAAGGAATACAAACCTAGCTTTGGGGGCCGGACTCCACAACCAAGTGTTGGAGAGACACACCCGCTTTAGCCTGAGAGTTTGCTAAGTGAGTAGCAGAGTGTGGAATTTGTTTCCATATACAATTTAACCATGAAAGTAAATTACAGATTTCTTTAAACATATCCCAATGTCGCCATGGAGGTTGACCATGGTTTGCACACCAATTGATGACTACTGTTGAATCGCCTTCAATACAGAGGGGGCCTGAGAGATGGTTGGTGAAGACCTTGAGCCCATGCAGAAGGCCAAAAAGTTTTGCAGTAGTCGAGTTTGTGCTGCCAAGGGGACCAACATAAGAGGAGGAATTCGCTATTTTCATTATGGATAACACCACCGAAACCTGCAGGACTAGGGCAGCCTAACGCACTGCCATCAAAATTGCTCTTTATGCATTCAGGTGGAGGGGGGGGGTCCATGTGGCCATAGTAGGGGAGTGAGAGGGTACATCTCAGTAATAGATTGCCAGTTTCCTCTGAAGTTCGAGCCACTGAATTTTTTTCTGTTTAAGAGCCAAACAGAGACTTGACTAGATATTTGCTCAGTCAAAACCTCAATAGGATAAGATTTGAATTTGAATTTCCTTTTGTTACGTTCTTTCCAAAGAGCCCAGATAATATGTCCAATGCAACAATATAAAATCATTTTCCCAAGCTTTGGAAGCTGCAAATTGACGAGTGAGAGGCAAGTGTCAGCAAGGTTTCTCGATGCACAGAATTGGAGGCCAATTTTGTTTAAAAGGGATGTCCAAACTTCGTAGGCATACTGACAAGAAAGAAGGACGTGAGTTGCTGTTTCTGGGGTATTTGTGCAGAAGGGCAGTGATGGTCCAAGATAGAAGTACCCCTACGAATTAAAGCATCAGAGGTTAGGATTTTGTTTCTAAAAGCAGACCAAATGAAGAACTTAACACGAGGGGGGGCAAGCAGATCCCAGGCATGGTCCGCAATGTGCTTTGGGTGATCTGATAGGTTGTTTAAGAATGCATAGGCAAAAGATGTGGAGAAAGATCCCTTTGGACACGGAGTCCAAATCAGAGTATCATCGGATGAATTTATTTGGTTGTGTGGAAGAGTGATAAGGAGTTGGGATGCGATGAGAGCTTCAGCATTAGAAAGATGTTCTCTGAGGTTTAGATTTCAACCTCCATTTTCTGACCAACTATCCGAGATATTGATCTCTTGGTTACCTGAGAGGCCACAAATTACCAGAAAGCTGTTTTTGAGGGGTGCTTGGCCTACCCACCAATCATTCCAAAACTTTGATGTATTTCCATTTCCGACATAACATTTAGTAGCCACTTTGAATTTGGGAAGGAACTGAGCAATTTTTTTCCAAGCAGGCGAGAGAGAGCGGATTCGCCCTCCTCCTATCCACCAGCTAGAGGAAAGGTTTGCTTTCTCCTTAACAAAAGCTCTCCAAATCAAATGATGGTTCATATTAAATTTCCAAATCCATTTAAGCAACATGGCAGAGTTCGTTGTGGATGTGTCACGAATTCCCAACCAGCCTGGAAAGTTAAATTCCTATCTTTAGCTGGGCACCTCTCTCTAATAAAGTCCAACTCCTGCAGCTCTACCCAATTTCTTCCTTTTCATGCTGCAGTGCCCAGTAAGTGTTGCCCAAAAATTAGAAGTAACTAAAAGAAGTTTCTTTTGGAAAGGGATCAAGCAACAAATTCTAGTAAATTGGGAAGCCATTTGTATACGAAAGAGGAAGTAAGTCATTCCTCACGCAATGGATATGAAGACTCGGGAGAGTAAATGCAAGCCTCGAAACAAATCATATGTGCAGAGTACTGGCCATATTCAGATTGGCGAGAGACCCCGCTAGCAAGGTTATCCAGGAGTTCAACCCCTGAGATGAGGGCAACTGGAATCTCAACTTGAGAAGACCCTTGCTTGATCATAAATTGGCCAAATGAGCTCCTCATTAGCAAACTGGATAAAATCTACATCAAAGGTTAGGTGATGATAAACTCATTTGAACAGCAGAAAGTTCTGGGCCCTTTACCACTGCCTCCTGTCACATCTTGATGACTAACGAACCTTCACAATATCCCCTTCCTTATCTATTGCTTGGAAGCTGATTGCCCCCACCCCAACAAGGTCAAAGTCTGTCTGTGGTGCTTGGTGAAAAGGACGACCCTCACCTCCAACCAGTTGCAAAGGAGCGAGCGGCATGCAGCTGACTGAAACTGATTGCAAGTTTTATAAATAAATCAATTGACCACTCACTCCTTCGTTGCTTATTTGATAAAGAAATCTAGACCTACTTCCTCTAAAGTTTTGGTCGATATTCATGTTTCCAGGCCACCACCTCTGACCTTATCACTCACAGCTTTCACTTACAGCTTCCTGAAAAGAGATTCTCCTATAGCGTAATGCAGTTGCAGCAATTCCTTGGTGTCCATGCCTTGAGTGTAAAGATTGAACTTTTGTTGCTAAATCAAGCACAGTTGGGGATGTATTTGAAATGACCATCCATTTGATACTACAATGGTCCAAGCTAGTTCAAGACTTTGAAGAAATGAGTGCATTCATTCGTCTAAATTGGAGTTCAAGCGGCAAGCACAATCCCAAGTCTGATGATTTTGACCCCTTCCCTTGCTGGTCATTTGAATCTCAAATTCAATGAGACATCTTGTGGGAACCCTGGCCCCTCTGGCTATGGGGTAGTGGTTCATGATCATAAGGGGCACACTCTACTATCCTATTAGGCCCCCCTTAGGTGACACTAACTCCCACTTCTGTCGAAGTCTAAGCCCTTCTCCATGGCATTATTACATAGAAGAGGTAACTCACTAACGTGTTCGCTATGGAGGAGGATCCAAGGTAGTCATTTCTTGGGCTAAAGGCAAAAGCAGGTAAGCTTGGCAAGTTAATCAGCAGTTCACTCAAATTGAAGCCCTTGCTACTTCTATGTGGATCGAGCAATCGCACATGCTTCGCAGCCTAGCACAGCCTAGCCAACTCCCGGGGGGGGATTAAGCAAGAATGGAAAATTTGCAGCCAAGCACAGGCATTAATATTCCTGAGACTTGTATCTGATTTTTGTTTGCTTTTGTTTGCTTGGTGGCAGCTGGCTTCCTGTCAGCCCTTGTAAGCTTCATTTTACTTAAAGTTTTCGCTTTCTAGAGATTTTCTAAAGAAAAAAATTGTTTGGTTGTTATTTGTTACCTTAGTCAAGCCATGGAACGAGTTAAGCTTCATTTTACTTTAATAAGTTTTTGCTTTCTAGAGATTTAAAAAAAAAAATTGTTTGCTTGTAATTTGTCACCTTAGTCAAGCCATGGAACGAGTTTGGACCTTCTTCAAATTCTATTGCCTCTGATCAATGAAGTTTGTTTATAGCACCTTCCAAAACTCAAGGAATCAACCTTATCCCGAATTGTGTTTTAAAAAAAATTAGACTACACAGACGCGCTATACCCCAAGCCCTAGTGAAAATTGAACACAAGACCTCATAGTAGAACACCCACCCAGACACCACTGAACCAAAGGCTCAACCTGCAGTCCACAATCTATTTTAAATAACTTTAAGAAAAAAGACGAAACCTCAATGTGTAAAAAACAAGAAAAGATCCTCACTCAAGGAGGTAACCAAGACATCAAGTGCAAATGATGCAACTCTAATAAAAATAGTGAAACATACTTCTACAGAGATTACTTCTTTTTATTTGGAGAGGTGACAGCACATAAGTCAAAGTCAGTTTCTCATGCAAAATTTACTCCTACAAAGATTTGACTTGTTCTTACTCAGCCAGCATGGCAGATAGTTTCTCCCCACCCTTTTCTTTCCTTTCCCTCTCTCGCCTCTTTTCTCTCTCCCAATAGTGTTTTTTGATGAAAGGTGATTTTATTAAGAGAGAGAACAAAGAGAAACAAACACAAGGGAACTAACCCCTAACACAAGGGATTGCAAGGAGGCTCCCTGCTTGGCCAAAACATCGGTCACAGAATTAGCTGATCTCGGGATATAAGACCAAAAACAATCAAAAAGGCTGACAATTTCCATAATTTCAAAAAAAATGTCTTTGTGACGCCATGGAGGTGCTGAGATCGCTCAACCAACCAATCACCACCTTAGAATCTTCCTCGATGTGAATGGCGCCAACACAGTGATCACGAAAGACTCGGAGTCCATTGAGGAAGCCATGGAGCTCATCCGTCATGGAGTCCGCAATACCGAGAAGGCCAGCAAAGGAGATGATCTGATTGCCCAGAGAGTCACGAACAACTCCTCCGAAACCAGCCTTCCTGGGGTTGCCGAGAGAGGAACCATCAAAGTATAACTTAAAGACATGGAGTCGGCGGTGTTCACTCAGTTACAGTTGGGGCTTTGAAGACGTATGGAGTTGGGCAAGGCAATGCCAATTGTCTCTAATGGAGGATCCAGTGAAGGGGGAGAAGGTTTTCTTAGTGTGAATCCAAGAGGAAATATTCCCCGAGATAATTTCAACGACTCTCTCCTATATTCTAACTTGGATTTGAACCGCCTTTGGTTGCGCTCTAACCAGAGACCCTAAGGAATGAAAGCCAAACAAGCAGAGATCTTCATTCTTCCAAGGTCGGAGACGATAGACCCAATAAGCATCCGACAACCAACGGGGAGATACGCAGGAAAGTAGAACTAGATACCAATACGGCTAAGAATCGACATCCAAATCCCCCAAGAGAAAGGGCATAAGAGGAGTAGTTGGCTGACGGTTTCCTCTATAGATTGGCAAAAAGGACATTTGGTGTCCACCCCGTGTTAGCCACACTTCCTGAGATTGTCAACTGAAAGAATTTTGTTGAGGCAGGCGCTCCACATGAAGAACTTCACTTTTGGGATGGTGCTAAGATGCCAAGTGAAATCCACCGCATGCCCTGAGCTGCAAGTGAGTCATCCTCAGATTGCGAGGTAAGCGGAGAAGACCAAAAAAGAACCACTCTTATTAGGCCACCATATTAATTTATCCAGTCTGCTAGCTTGAATCCTAGTTAGCTGAATAGCATCCAATAGGCGACTGACCTCCAGAGCTTCCGCATTTGATAGGCCCCGACAAGGAAGAAGGTTCCAGCCCCCATCACAGGTGGCTTCAGCAACCAAAATTCTCCTCTGCATGGAGAGCCTAAAGAGGGTCGGAAAAGAGTTCTGCAAAGGCGCTTTGCCCGACCACCAATCTTCCCAAAATCTGATAGACTGGTTGTTGCCCACATAAAAGTGGATTGCTGAGGAGAAAATCAGGAGAAGGAGATAGAGAAATCTCCAGATAGAAGATAAAAGCCTTTTGTTTCCCCCCTTTGTCCACCAGATTGAGGAAAAACCAACCTTCGGATGCACCATTTCTCCCCAAGTAGTGTTTGCACCACATTACTGAGTAACTGAAACAAATTTTGACTAGACCCCATCTAAATTTTCAGCAAACAATTTTTCACGCCAAGTACACAACTAGGTGAAACACCACAATCACGATTTTTTTCTGAAAAATACAATAAAGAAGTTTTTTTTTTTAAATGGACAATAAAGAAGATTAGAAAAAAGACATTCAAAGATTTTGGATATGTAGATACTTGTAATGTGTTGCTTTCATTATTCTTTAATGAAATCATCATTTTTTTTTAGAATGTAATCATTGTTATGTCAAAAAAACAAAAAACAAAAAAGATACCTGTAACGTGGTCAAGGTAAGGCTTATACAACAGTGATCTGAATGACAAAAGTTAGTTTAGTGAAAACTAGCAGCCAGATCAGGTCTAATAATTTCTCTATAAGAAGGATAATAGTCTGATCAAAACCACCTAATTTTTTATAATGTTCATAATTTTTGTTTTGTTAATCTTAGTACAAAAAAAGAGGATTTTTACATGCATAATTGTGTTCTTTCGGTGACATAGCCAAACAAATATTGGCCAAGTCAAATTATAAACAAGGAATTGATTACTCAGATAAAAGAATTTAGCAGATTACTGTGTATAAGACCAAAGCAACAAAGGATTTAGCAGATAATGGCATATACGACCAAAGCAACAAATAACCAACAATTGCAAAGATTTGCTTGCTACAGCACTCTACTTCTGATAACTTCAAAAGCGAAAGCAGGATTTTTTTTTTTTAATGATGAATTTGTTAAAGGTGGGTGCAGGTCCATCCCAAAATAATTTTGCCTAAGTAACATCCCCCCTCGCATGTAGGGATACTCAAACAGAAAAGGGGCTTCAAACATGCACAACACAAACAGAGTGCAAAACTAAGCGAGGCATTAGTTGGGTCAAACAAGGCAGACAAAATACTCCGAGACCATGTTAAAGTTGAGCCCATATTCAGCTCAAAATGATTAGCCAAATTTAGAAGGCTTTTTTACCCAACTAATAACTATGACTTTTCTTCTCAAAAAAAAAAAAACCTGTGCGAGAGTATTCCCACAGACAGTTCATTAATGAATGCTCTCAAAAAAAGAAATTACTAATGAAAGCAAAAGCAACAAAGAAAGGGAGTGACAAAACAAGCATTATCTATTAAAAAGGCCACTTACTGGCCCAACTTCTACCACAACTATAAGTCATTATGAAATTGACTTTTTTAGAGAATTTTTCCCAATATACTGAGATTAGCACAACTCTATCCAATCACATCCAAACATATAAACTTATTTCTTAGACATCCATTGTCAGAAACAGTATTAGTTAATAAATTTTTATAATATAAAAATAAAAAGTCGTTGAAGTTGAGGGTATTTCTGTCATTTCACACATGTGATGCTGTCCCTCTAGGTTACATAAGTGTCATGGAGTAGTATGGTGTAAGTATTTTTTATTATTCCTTTATTTTCATTCTGTTATTAGCATATAAATGTATATTGGTCTAGAGAGGCAATTTGGTCATCTTATGTAATGTTTAACATAAGTGATTAATATGAGGGTTAGGGATCAACTTTTGACTTCTAACGAAGTGGCTGTTTTTGACGCAGCTTGTTCTTTGTGTTAGATCGCTTTCTCTCTTCTCCCAGATCTCTGTAGAATTCTACATGGTATTAGAGCTTCAGGTTCGGAAAGGGGTTCAAGAACAGTTTCTTTCCTTCTCTCTTTGTGCTTCAGACTACATAGAAGAGTAAAATTCTACATTACTTCAGCTGATTGGCCTACAAGGTTCGATCTTTCCATTACCCACATGCCAGAACCTGTTGGTTAATGGCTAATTTATGTGTTCTGCCCTTTCTAGGGTTGAGCTACAGACCTGTTGGGTTCCCTATCTCTATGCAGCTCTCAAGTTTGTGCCTTTCTTGAATACATGGTGATTCAAGATTAATTACTGCAACCTTTTGCACTCAATTGTGTCTGTGGGTGTGTATTGGGCTACAATTCTCTTCATATGTGTTACTGGATTGAAATCTGAGGTTGGTGTACTTAAATTATTGTTGCACATTGCTGCAGTCATCTAATTGCAGCTGTATTGCACCCTCTTTGCTGCTGCCCCTTTGCTTTTATTTTTTATTTTTATTTTTTAAGGAAAGAGAGTGAATCCCCTTTGCTTTTATTGAATGTGGTTTTTTTCTTATCTGTGCAGACCTGTTGAGTATTATAGACATTAATGGTTCCTGTTAGTATATTATGTGTGGGTGAATTGGAGTAATGGCAGACCAAGGTGAAAGGGACACAAGAGAGGACTGAGGGTAACGATTCCACTTCTATTCAGATTACATCTCTTAAGCTGAATAATACAAACTGTATCCGTTGGTCAAATCCAGTTTAGGTGTATCTCGGAGCAAACATTAGCATATATCATCATTTTATTACTAATGAAGAAGAACTAAGGAAAAAAGAAAATCAGATGCAGGTCCTCTTTTTACATGGTAAGTGGATCAGCTTGGTGGTTTCTTCACTAAACCTCTTGGGAAGCGAGAATTATGATATTTTCTAACGAAATGCTCTATCTCAAGGGGGAGTGTTGATGTTAAGGGTATATCAGTCATTTTCACACATGTACTATTGTCCTGGTTACATAAGTATCATGGGTATGCTTTAAGTATCCTTTGTTATTCCTTCATCTTCTTTTTGCTATTAGTGTATTTATGTTATTGATCTAGAGGAGCAGTTCAGTCATCTTATGTAATGTTGTACTTGAGAGATTAATGTAAGAGTTAGGAACCAACTTTTGACTTCTGACAAAGTGGCTGCTGTTAATGCAACTTTCTCTCTCTTTCCTTGGCCGATCTTCTCCTAAATCTCTTTGAAAACCACTACTTCTTAAGGCCACAAAATTGTGATTCTTTTATCACATTCTGAGATCCGCTAATTCGGCAGTTGATGTGCTTGCCAAACAGAGAGCATCCTTTCAATCTCTTGTTGTTAGGGTTTTGCTCCCTTGACCTTTGTATTTTCTTTCTCTATTGATATATACATCCTTTTTAAAAAAACAAACAAGATCGCTCATGGAGTCTTACATTTCGCCGGGGATTAAATGATGAGAAAACTACTACTTTTTACTCTCTCCTCTCTAGACTCAGCAGCACTACTATTCGTGAGCATGCAGTTGATAAACTGACATGGAAGCCCAGCATTAATGGCCGATTCACAGTTACATCCGCCTACTCACATTAGAAAACAAGATTACAGCATGCATGAGCACAAGGTAAACCTGGCATGGAAGCTCTCAGCGCCTAATAAAATCAAATTCTTCGTGTGGATGGCCATCAAGGAACAAATCCTCACCTCTGACAACCTCCATAAAAGAGGTTACACTGCCCCTGATCGCACTTGTCCCCTTTGTGGTATGTGTGATGAGACAGTCCATCATGTTCTCTTACATTGCGACTTTTCATGGCAAGTCTGGATGAAGATATTTCAGAAGATTGGTCTTCAAATGGGGCTACATCAGGACCTTTTTGGCACCTTTGAGATGGTTATGGGGATACACCTTCCTAAACTGAGCAAGATAATTCTCTTGGCATGATAATTCTCTTGGCATGCCTTACGCATGTCCCATGGTGTATATGGCTAGAGCGAAACAACCGGAGATTCAACTCCAAGGCTAGCAACCCAGATAATGCAGCTTCTCAAGCAGTGGGCCTTATCTCAAACTGGCTACATTCTATGAAGGAGTTTGCTTCTCTATCGGGTGTCTCCCTTCGAGAAAATTGGGGTTTGATAGCACACATGGCGGGCCCCCGTAGGAATCCGGTTATGGCTACTTGGGATCTTCCCCCTTACGACTGCATCAAACTCAATTTTGATGGCAGTGCTTTAGGCTATCTTAGGCCGGCTGGAGCTGATAGTGTTTTAAGAGACAGCAGTGGAGACCCTATTCTATCCTATGCAGGGCCGGTGGGTATTGCTGATTCAAATACTGCTGAAGTGAGTGCTCTTCTATTCGGCCTCCAAATCTTTAAAGAGCGGCTCCGTGTCAAGCTGATTATTGAAGGCGATTCAAAGACTATCATCAGCTGGTGTTCAAAAGAAAGCTCCCCTCCTTGACACCACTGGCCAATCATTGATTGTATTGCTGACATTGTGTCATCCATTTATTTTAATTGGAACCTCGTTCCTAGATCAGCCACTTCTTTGGTTGATAAATTGGCAAAATTCGGAACCTCCCAACAATCTCTCATTGTTTGGGAAGGCTTCCCCTCGTGTAATCTACTCATTTGAACTCTCTTAATAAAATTCAGCATCATTTCAAAAAAAAAAAAAAAAATATGATTCTTTTTGGTAGAACATCATCCTTCAATAGAGTTGCTAAAGATGATTACCATAACAAGTACCTAGAAGCATAAAGAAACTAGAAACTTACATTCCGATCATATTAGGTCTCTCAGTTGATACATCCCATGCTATTAGGGCACCCCGTCTATCACCAATAAAGATCCACTCTAATGTCGGATGAAAGCAAAAAGCCCCCACACCAATGAGCTTAATTGTAGGATCAACTGCATCAATGAAATTTAGGACAAAGATAATTAAAAACACAATTACTTTTTCACAATAAAACAAGCTTGCCTTATACTACTATTCCAAAAAGAGAGAAGAGCAACCATACAAACAATTAATAGTGGCAAACAACACAAAATATAATTGTTCTCTTCTCGTATCTACAAAATCAGTTTGACTAACAAACTAATGGTGCAGTCAAGAATGGACACAAATGGACTCATCAGATAATCATGAACACACTTTCATCAAAGAAATCAATATAGCAATAATATAAAGCAACAAGCTAATGGTTGTCCTGTAGTTTGTGCATGAATTGCAGCATACATTAGATTATAGAACATGTGTGCACACACACAAAAAACAGAGAAGCAACAAAAAATAGAAAACTAATGGTTGCCTTACGTTGTAGTGTATAAAGTACAGCATAAGTCTGAATGTTGTATGCACGGACTAGACCATCTGCATAAGCAACATACTGAAAAAAGCAAAACCTAGTTACACAATTACAACCTCTGACAACAAGGAACTATTAACATCGATGTACAACTTGGCTCAAGTCCCAAGAACAGAAACATTTATGTTAAAAACAAATAAAGACAAGAACATAAGCATTTTGAGGTTACCAGGACAGGAAGACGGGGATGGCATGCAAGATTAACAACTGGCTTCTTGAGATCCGTTTTTATCTTTGTTGGTGCTCTTCCACCTTCAATAGTTCCAACAACTTCACGAAGTTCAAACAGTTAATTAGCTGGATAAGATGAAGACAGAGAAGAAGGAAGCATTAATACAAAAGTAGAGAGAATGAAAACCTGTCACACTCATTCGCCGGTGAAAACCAAAAAAGACAACAGGCTGCAGAGGAGTTAAAGCAAGATGAACTTCTGTTTCAGAAGAAATTTGATCCGATCTCTTTTCGGGTGAATGTAAGACAGAAGTCTGCTCAGTGTCAAAGTCACAGGATCGAATTGTGCAATCCTGAACAATAAAGAGGGGAAAAGATCACGTAAATTATACTGAATCATCAAGAAGGAAATACATGTGTTTGCTGCTTCAAGGATTTAGGCTCATACAAAGGTGGGAGGATGACCAAAGAAACTATAGAAAGAAGACAAATAGGACAAAAGATTTGAACTAGTTTTTTTTTTTGAGAAACAGTGTTTTTTCATTAAAGGGCCCAAGGGCTAACAAAGATTACAAAGGGGGAGAGAGGGGGTCCCTAACAAAGAGGGATTAGAGGGACACCCCTTCTCTAGCTAGGGAATCAACCAACGAGTTGGATAGTCACAATATATGAGTCCAAGAAATTACATCAGTGGCCAAATCCATGGCCTCAAAAAAAAAAAGAGGTCTTAATCTCCAAGGAGGGAGAGTTCTGCTGGAACACCAATTAATAACAACAAGGGAGTCTCCTTCAGAGAACAAGTTCCCTTGACATTTTCCTTGAAGAGCTTTAAGCATTGCACTAAGGTTGACAATTCAGCGAGGGTGGAATCTGAGCCGGCCTAAGGGACCAGCATAGGATAAGAGAGTTCCCCCACTATCTAATCTGAATACTCCTCCATAGCCAACCAGACCAGGGTTCCCAAAGGAGTTAGCATGGTGGAGCAACTAGGAGTGGGAGACTGTTGGTGGAGCCTAATGGGTTCAGGATCAGATAAAGAGGCTATCTGGGACCTGTTCTCCTTGACATAACTAGCTTCGAATTGTTGGAACTCTCTCAAAGTACTGAGCCAGGTGATGATGCTTCTTTGGGTGAACCAGTAGACTGAGCTCAGGAGAAAGATTTTCCACTGAAAATGTCTCTGATTCCTCTCAAACCAGACCATCCAGGGGATCTAGCAGTGCAAACCTTCAGCATGGTTTTGCCAAGGTTGGGGAGAGGAAAGGCCACCACTTGCTTAACAAGATTTGTCCCTGAGTCTGGCATGCAGCAACTAATCCCAAAAAGGTCGAGGAAACTCATCCAGATGTGTCAGACGAAGGAGCAGTGCAATAGAAAGTGACCAATAGTCTCATTATCTAGTGTAAGAATCTTCCCTTTTAGAGCACTCCAACCAAAAAAATTTACCTTATGAGAAGCATATAGAGACCATGCCTAGGCAACATCAAGATTGTCCTCGGGGTTGACATCTGAGAGGAGTTTAAAACAGCTAGCAACCGAGTATTCCATATCTCCTTCCAGATCCCAAATGAATATGTCCTCCCTGGTCCTATGCAAGTAAAGGCTGCTTAGCAGAGAGAGGAGCCCCGATGCTAAATCCGCTTCCTCATCGTTTAGATTTCTCCAAAAGTCAAGGTTCCAACAAGAACTATTGGTGCTGTCCAGGATGATGGCTTTAGAGATGACCTGGTTCGGTTTTCTTACTAAGAGGAATAGACTGGGACATTAAATCTTTAACAGTTGCTATCCCATCCAAGTGTCATGCCAACAATGGACAGTGTGTCCATTCCCTTCTTGGAATCAAATTGCTGAACTGATTTTGAGGAAAAGTTTGGCAAAGCTACACCAAAGGGGGGAGAGTCTGGCCAGGTTACGTTCTCTGAACCACCAAGTGCAATCAACCAGCCTGATTTTGTGAGTTACCAAGTGTCTCCATATGGCATCTCTAAATCTATTAAATCTCCAAAACCACTTCGCTAATAGGGCTTGATTCATTGTTTTGATTGATATAATGTCAAGGCTTCCCTACTTTTTATGCTTTAGAACATCCGAACACTTCACTAAGTGGTGTTTGAATCCTGTTTCTGAGCATTTCCACAAAAAAATTCTCAAGTCTTTCAATCTTCTGCATCACACTTGCTAGTCAGTGTAGGTAGGATAAGAAGTATCATAGGATGATAGAGATGCAAGATTTGATAACAGTTAGTCTTCCAGTTTTGTATCGAAGTCTCCCTGTCCATGTTGAAACCCACTTTTCAATTCTTTCTAACACTGGATCCAAAGAACTTTGTCTGGTCTTAAGGTGAATTGCTGCAGACCGAGGTAGAAGGCTGAAAGGTAACCCGATTGGCATCCAAGGGTGGAGGCAAATGTTGGTTGAGGTTAAAGCCATAAACAGTGGATTTATGCCAATTCACTTTCTGACTCAAGGTTCAGGAGTTGCTCTTGAGTGCCATTGATGAAGATGATTGTATCTCAGTGAACTGAATTATTGAGACATTCAGAGAGGGATCATCTGCAACTCGTTGCAGCCACCCAATTTTCTTTGCTCGGCATAGAGACCACAAGGCATTCCCCAATGATATTGAAGAGAAGAGAAGGGAGATTCTTGTCATATGCTCCTGCTTCCCTTGACATACCCATGACAAACTCCCATTTTAGTTTCTTGAAGGATGATGATCTGAGTCTCTTTGGATTCGAGCAAGGCCTGAATAGCAGCTCGCTTTCTTGAATTACCTATTCCTTGGACATTCCAGGAGACGATAATAATTTCTTCCCTTTTTTTGTGTTAATCCTGGTTTATGATCTCCTTGGTCATGGCTCAATGGAAATTTTCAACAAATTCCAACGTCTTTTTCTAATGTCTCGCTATCATACTGCACTTTTTGATTGATGATGGACTTAGTTATGGATGTTTGCTTATGACTCGAACTTCTTAGATTTCTGCTGGTATAAGCGTCAACTCCTCTGCCCTTCCTTGACTTGCTTGTTACTCTTCTGGTTCCTTTGTGAAGTAATCTGCTTCAATTTCTCCTAGCACATGATTTAGAGCACTAGTCACTGATAGTTGTTTGAAACGGAACGTTTCAAACTCATTCCCTTTTGATAAAGAGGGTTTTTTTTGTAGAGAACTCATCACTTCAAGTTGAGGAAAGTATCCATAATTTGGCCTAGTATTGTGAAGGGGGGAAGTGCTTGCTGGGTTTGGGGGGAGATTAGTAGTTTCGGGTGTATGCTGGTTTGTGTGTTTTTTTTTTTTTGGTGTAGGTGAATAAAAAAGCCGAAGTGTTGGGTGGGGAGCAGGAGGGGTTTCTTAACACATTTTTCAAAAAAAAAAAAAAAAAAAACTCCATGACAAACTCCCTTGTTAGATACCTTTGCCCTATTCCTCAGCCCCGCTTGACTGCCAATGATGCATGTGGCGCCACTAGGGAATTCTAGTTGCTTGGAATACTGCAATTTTGGAAGCTCTAGACTGAGTTGGAGTTTACCCTGTTGCTATGGAATTCAAAGATGCAGAGTTAGAGTCCATTTGGTGCTTGGGAGGCCTCTACGGCCATTGTAATCATAGGCGCCATGCTGAATGTTGGGAGGAGCTCTCTCAACTCATGGATGACCGGACATCACCTTGGCTCCTTGTTGGTGATTTCAATATGATTAGGTATTGTAGCAAGAAGTCACCTCCAACCTCATCCATGAGAAAATTCAATGACTTCATCCGTGCTTATGGTTCAAATGAAATCCCAACCTCAAGAAAATCCTTCATTTGGAGCAACATGCAACAAAATCCAATGCTATCCAAGCTGGATCAATTCCTTGACTCCACAGACTGGTTTCGAATCTACACTGAGGCATCAGCTCTTACTACGGGGAAAGTTGCACCTAACCATTCGCCCATCATCCTTGAAACCAAAATGGGCAATTGGGGTCACAAACCATTCTAATTAAAAAATAAGTGGTTGGAAGATAAAAGTTGTATCAAATTAATGGAGGGGGACGCCAAATTCTATGACAGTCTCTTAATGGAAGAATGTGCAAAACGTCCATTCCTCACTCAACTTCCTTTTAAAGAGACTCATGGACAATCAAAGGACCAGACTAGAAAGTCCTTTCACACGCACAGAAATGGGTTGCTGCCCTTCAGATGCCACTTGATAAGATCTCCAGACCAGATGGGTTCAACCGGGAGTTCTTCTGACAAGCTTGGTGCTTCATGGCTAATAACATTCGAACTATGGTGAATGACTTCTACATCAATGTCATCACCTATCGCATCATTGGTGCATCCTTCACATCCACAACTCCTAAGAAAACCAATGTTGAACCAATTGCTAACTCCAGTCCCATCAGCCTTGCCTCCAACCGCTACAAGTTGATCTCATGCATCCTTGCCAGTTGTCTAAGATCTACCATGACACACATTAATCAGTATTGAACGATACTCATTCATGTAGGAAAGTGTCATCTTGGATGTTGCCATGAGTCTTCATGAAGTTAATGACAGCTTCGAGAAAGGCAACTAGCCGAGGAAAGTTTTGAAACTAGATTGGAGAAAACATTTGATCGACTAAGTTGGCAATTCCTAGACTCTATTTGGATTGTATGGGATTCAAGAACAAATGGTGTAATTGGATCTCCAACTACATTTCCTGGGTCCGTTATTCTATCCTCATAAATGGTAGTGCATATGGGTATTCAAGGAGCTCTAGGGGCCTTCAACAAGGGGAACCCATATCCCCTTTCCTCTTTTAATATAGTGGCTGAGGGTCTCACCAGCCTCTTCAGACTAACTCAAGACCTTGACTGGCTCAAGCCTTTCTTCCCAGCTAATTGCTTAAAGAACCCAATCATCCAATATATAGATGATGCTATCATATTTGGAGAAGGCTCATAGAACAAATAATCCGTATCAAGGCACTCTCACACATAATCGAGATCATGTCAGGTCAAAAAATAAACTGGAAGAAATCCCATTTATATGGAATCTGGATCAAGCCACCCCGAATGCTTTGGCCACCCAGCTAGGGTGTAGCTTAGCATCTCCCACGGAAGCCTACTTGGGTCTCCCCCTCTTTAATGGCAGAATTGAAAGAAATTTGTCAAACTCAGTAATTGAAAACTTCACAATTGACTATCAATTTGGAAGGGGCAAATGATCTCTAAAGCTAGAAGGGTAACTCTGATCAAAGCTTGTCTGATGGTATTCCAGCATACTACCTCTCTTTCCTTCATTGCCCGGTAAAAGTTGCCAAGAAGATTGAAAAAATAATGAGAAATTTTCTATGGAAAAGCTCAACTGAACAGTTCAAGCACCACCTAGTTAGTTGGATTGATGTCTGCAAGGAGAAGAGTCAAAGAGGCCTGGAAATTAGAAGAATCCCAGAGAAAAATGATACATTTCTTACCAAATGGTGCTCGAGGATAAATAAACATAGGGACCTTCCCTAGGTTCCCCTTGTTTTGAAAAAAAGGGGGAAAACAATGACCTTGGCTTCTCGGGAATGGCACCCCTAGCTGCCTCTCTTCAATCTGGAAGTACATACACAAAAATTCACACATTTCACCCCTCGTATCAGATTCTTTCCTGGAGACGCCTCTCGCATTCATTTTTTGGCTGGACAAATGGTCTCATAACACCCTTCTAAAAGTGCAATCTCTGCTCCTTTACAACATCACCAGACATCTGAATGCCCTCCTCTTCAGCATCCATTAATGATGCCTTCCATGACATTGATTGAAGTCAAAACGTCCAGCAAGACCTTAATGATCTAGAGACTGTTGAAAATTAGCAACTCAATGGGCAACTAAGCCAAGAATTATCAAATATAACCATTCGAACAAGCTCATCTAGCGCCTTGACATTAACGGCTCCTTCATTGTAGCTTCCTATATGCAACATTAACCAATAGGAACACTTCCCCTTCCTTAGCGACATCTACTTAGGCTCTCTCAAGTAGTCCACGACAAAGTTCTTTCTACGGAATGCTCTTCAACGGAAAATTCTTGCCTAAGACAATCATATTTGTCGTGGATCTCATGTTCCTAGCAGCATTTTCCCTCTTTGCCACCTTGTTGATGAGTCGATTGACCACCTTCTCCTCCATTGCCAATTCTCTTGGCGCATTTGGTGTTTCTTCTTCAACAAGTTTGAAATCCAATTTGTTTGCCTAACTCCCTTTCAAAACTTATCCAGCTTGGTGCCAGTCTCAAGCTCCCCACTCTTGGCCAAATCATGGCACAAGCTTGTCTAGCCAATGTTCCCTTAGAATATATGGAACGAGCGGAATCAGAAAATCTTTCACATGACTTCTTCCCTTTAGTTGAGTTTTGCAGAAAAAGCTTCTCAAGTGGTTGCATGGCTTGGTTCTCTTTCCATCTTTAAAGAAGTCGGGGCAGACATCGTCATAAACTGCTGGCCTCAAGTCTCTCACCTCTCCCACTTCAATCCCCCCCTAGTTGAAGCTTAGAAGCTTTGGAGCCCAGCATTATAAAACTCAATTTTGACGGTTCTTCTCTTGGCAACCCAAGACCTTCTGGTTTCAATGGAGTTTCAAAAACTCCTCGGGCAACATCACGGCGTGCTCTAGGGATAAAGAACCTCCCTGGCATCACTAGTCTTGCTATTTGTAATTTCTTCAGCTTGCAAATTCTTTTGTTTGTACTTCGAGCCATGTTCTGGCTTGGCTGACTCCCTTGCTAAAGAATGGGTTTCCCTCCAATCTCTCGTTCATAGGAACAACCCCCCCCTTTTTCTCTCTCCCCTTTTAGTAGTATATCCTAGAAGTACCAAGTGCAAAAAGATAATGAAGCAAAAAATGCCGCAAAAAACAAGTGAATAAAACAGGACAAATAAAATCCTATATCCTTTGTCCCCATGACTCAGAAGTTTAATAGAAGAAAGAAAACCTCCTAATTGGTGTCTGCAGCAATATTTCGAGAAGATTCATAACATTCCCAGTTTCCTTGCAATCAGTTTGATGTACATTCCATGTCCCGATAATTTTATTTGGGACTTGTAACCTAGGGAAGGAGTTCCTTTCAACACCTAGTAGTAGGTAACTCCTATATTTTTTTATTTGCTGTTATAGCACAGACACAGTTGCCCTTTTAAACACGGAGTGTTATAACTCTCTATTCTTTCTTTGAAAAATAGGTTACCATCAGCTTCAGAGAAAAAAATATATCATTAAACAGCTTCAAAGAAAAAATAATTAAAATTGCTCAGAAGCAGTAAACTTGGAACTATCCCCCCACCCCCAAAAAAAAGGAATAATAACAATGCCAATAACAGTTGTCAAAAAGAAAAATAATAATAATGTAAACAGATAGCAACATAAATAGAATAAGAAAGATGAGAAAAGCTATTTTTATTTATACCATTCAGAAAGAAGATATAAACCGAAAAGGTCAAAAAGAATACTAAAGTACACTCATCACAATTGGCCAAACTTGAGAAAGGTGAAATAAGAAGAACGAACTTCAAGAACAGCAATCACAGCATGCCCACTGGTAGGGCTGTACGCCATACGAACAACTGGTGCACCAATATTTATTGAGGCAATCTTGCATCCAGTAAGTGCATCAAATTCTGTCAAGTCCATATTAGATGACAGTTTTAGTACTGAATACAAAGGTCAAGGACAAGTACATAACTATAATGATCAATTTAAATTGTAACAATCATCAGTTTATCTGTTGAATTACACTGTGCAAAAGAACAAAGCAAGCCTCAGAAGAAATAAAGCTGCACAGATAGATCAGGTGCATCACTCAGATAACGATGACAGAAAATATGGAACCTACAAAATTCCAGTGAAAGTGCTAAGGGGCTATCTTTTCAGATCCAGAAGAAGCAAATTCACAGGACCCTTTTTTTAAACACAGAGAGGAAAATATTTTTTTTTTTTTAAAATGATGCTGAAGTGAAAAGATTTCATTGAGTCATTTCGCAGAATTACATGAATCCTATGAAGTAAAGGCATTTGATGAAGCAAAACAATGTTGCTCTAAGGAGGGTTATCTCTTGGGTGAGCACTGTCAAAGATTTTAAGGAGTTGAGAGGCGATGCTGTCGGGAAAAACTGGAAGATGGTTGTGGACTTTTCTAGGTTGAATCAGTGCAGAAGTCAGGAGCGGCTTGCCCCAGACTGTGATAAGATCAAATAAAGCTTCAATGGTTGCACCACAGCCAACCTGAGGCCTGCTTGGTTCAGAGGTGTTTTTAGAGACAGCAGTTGGAGGAATTTAGCTACCTTCTGGGGCCCCTTGGGATTACAGACACAACCTTGACTGAGCTCCATGCTCTCGGACACGGCCTTCGGCTCTTCACAAGTAGACTCAACAGGCATCTTATTATTGAAGGTGAATCACAAGTGGTGATTGAGTGGTGCCAGAAGAAGAAGGAGCCTGCTTGGCGGCACTGGTCCACTTTCTATGAAGTCCTTGACCTAGCATCTAGTTGTGTTAGTAATTGGAGTCATTTATAAAGGTCCGCTAATGGCATTGAGGACACAAACTGGTATTACTGCTATGAAACTTGAATAGGTTTTTCTAGTACCATCTTGATTTTTCTGAACTTGCAATAATGAAAATGGATTCAAAAGCTCCAGGGTTTTCATTAAAAAAAAAAAGATCTATCACCAACTTAACACGTAGCTTTCCTCATTGGTGAAAGTATAGAATTTGATATTATTGATCTTAAGAGTTTGAAGAGGATTTGAACAATGAAGAATGGAACAGCATCTGTCATTCCTCACAACTCAAGCAACAAAGCAACCGTAGCTTCTGTTACCAAAAACCATTGAGGACTGCTTTCTCAATGCAGTCTCGTGACACTAGGTTAGTTTCTAAGTCCTGATGAACAAATTTGAGAAGTTAGAGAGCTAGGATATTGCATTACTAGCTGTGCAGCTGGTGACTTGATTAATCCAATATGAACAAAATGGAGAAGTCATAGAGCAGGGATGTTGTGTTACAAGCTGCACGTATAGTTGGTAGCTTGCCAAAATAAATCATTTATAACTCAAAATCGAAAAATGACTACAATATCTATCTTTGCTTGAACCTATTAAGACTCATGTCCAAAGTCCATAATAAGCACGCACATTGGGCAATGAGTTGTTCTACAATTAGATATCCCAAGAATTGGAACAACTGATACACATCCGAGCTTGAATCATTACTACGCAACCCTATAATTTATAAAAAGTAACAAATTACAAATCACCTATTTCATTTTACACAGGTAAGTTGTTACTTGGTGATGTTGCCTTTGCGTATTAGTCAAAGACCACATTTGAGCACACAGTTTATAGTTCCATGTCAAAATCAGTGAAATAATTTGAAGAGCTCAAGAATACACTCTGACCATGAAAATTTTCTATTTGCAGAGGGTAGTTGAAACGGGCCCCTGTATTTTCTGGAGCATTTCTGGCCTCTGTCTTTCTTCAGATACAATATGCTATATCTCTTAACAACGGTAACACTCTTTTTTTTTTTTCATATGCGGAATTTTTTAATGACTCCATATCAGTAATTAACAATAGTTTGAATGATCCATATCTTTCAAAATATAAAAATAAAAAAAGCAAAAAAATCAACACTGGGCATATGGAGTACGTAGAAGCCTCACAAAATTAAGTTTGGTGCTATTTACCATAACACGGACACGTTAGAATTTGAAATTTTTCCTACCATTTTCTGGAACTATTCCCGATTTTCCATCAATTCTAAGTTCAAGTTATATCAGTACTCATAATATTTGTCCTAAACAGCCGCCTGCTAAATAAAAAAAAAAAATTGTAAAAATCTAAAATGTAACTTCTAGGTCATAAAAAAGGAAAATTGGAGGCAACAATTTGAAAAGCATTAAACATATGAAAGTTTACCAATCAAGTAGCTTCCAATGGCTGTAGCAATAAGCGCCTGATTGGGATGAAATGCAGCAGCATGAGGTTGTAGAGGCTTAAGGCCACGATCCACGTGCCGAAGGTCCAAATGCTGGACAGTAACCCACTCCATCGCTTCCTGACAGGAAATTCCGCGAAATCTCCACTGAATTCAGCAGGCGAAAAAGCGCAAAACCCTAATTCATTTCAGATCTCAGTAAACGAAAACATCCTTGGAAGATGATTGTTACTTTTAGTTCATCCGTACGATATAGTCGGGAATCAATGTGGGAAAACAAGTAAGATTTTCGTAATAGTATCATAGAGAAGAAGAGAGATCTGCAGAAGGATTTGAATAAAGGAGGAGACGAGGACAGGAGCAGTCCTTAGGCTCGAGGCGTCTATTATGGCATATTTATATAGGAGAATTCACAAACTGTTCTAAATGCGATCTAGAGACTCGATCCGATCCAATGTTTGTGTAGGAATGGTGTGTAGATTATAAATAGATTGGAGGAAGTGTGCAATAATATGCTTTTCATTTGTCTTTTCGGTGTCTTACCAGAAAAATCTTCAATTCTGCTAGAAATTAATTACGATTATCCTCTAAATATGCCATATAGACGCATGACTCTCATTGAGGCTTAATTATGATAATTTTAGTTTGTTCTCAGTTTTTTACTTTTTAGATTCTAAATTTTTTTCTTGAATTGCAACTTAAACTTATCAAACCTATTTATGAATATTTAATTTTTTTATTTTTTTAACAATCCTGGTTTATATGCATCTATGTTGTATTTATTTGTCTTATTTTTTCCCTTTTTAACTATTTTGCAACGTGATTTCACTTTAGTGGAATTGCATCGTGCCTATCAAATAAAATACATACTAAGTGAAGTTTTTGTTTGATTCATATTATGATAAAGAAAGTTTGAAAACAATTATGTGAATACCAACAGTAAGATCATTTTTTATGAAAATCAAGTTGATCATTTGTGACAAAAAAACATTGTATTTTTTCATCAAGCATTATTTTATTACTGAATTTATTTAAAATCCATCATGCAGTGTTGTTTTATAGGAGTCGTGTTCAAAGAAAATAGACCCATGAAGAAACACAATCATGAATACAACAACAAAATAAAGTTACAAGATTGTAAGTGATATAAAGTCTTATCTCCAGTTTGATCATCTGATTCGATATCCATATATGAACTTAATTAGAGTCTTTAATTATCTATCAAGTGAACTCCTACTTCCCTTGGTTGACTAGCTTCACTTTTACAATTTGTCTACATTTTGTACTTGATGAGAAATTTTGTCCTCCTATTATAACAATGAGTTCAAATATGGTAGCAAAATAGTAACAGAGATGATTGTGTACTGTTACTTTTACTACAAATATCAGTAGAGCTTCGGCTAACTTGAAGTTTGAGACATTGGGATGGATGATGGAGTGTCTACTTATTGCAAGTTTCGTGGTGGCATTAAAAAAGTATTGACAAGTTTGCAACAATATTTTTGCTTGTTGTAGGTTCTATGAGGATTTTTGTAGGGTTTTTAACATTCTTTGAGATCTGAAAGGTCCAACAAATTTCTCTAATGCTTCTTTTTTTCAAAAACCTATCTCCCCGCAACAAAAGGATGCCTCTATTTATAGGGTTATGGGAGTGGTTCAACCATCCCACCGTTTTCCTTACTCGTGTATTATCTCTCTTCCTTTAACTATCTACACATGCAAGTGCAAGGGCCCATTTGGCAAAACTTCTTTATTTTGCCATGAGAGCATAACACTTGATCTAGTCTATTTTGAAATGGTGTTACCTCTTTTTCTTAGGTCGTATTTTCCTATAATGTTGGGTATCAATTATGTGGCACTTTCTTTGTTTGGGTAACACTATCTTGAAATGTCATATGTTAGCATGTGGTACCTATTTTATTTAAGTAGTACTTAAGTAACATTGTCCTTTAATTGAAATTTGATTACAACTCCATACAATTGACTTCATTTTGATCGTTGATTGGGCTTTAATATTAATAATCAATCCCAATCTTGGCAACAAAAAAAAGTTGACTTTGATTGTTGACCTACTTCTTGGCAAAATCTCTATGTTTTGATCATTGAGAGTTTTTTAGTTTGGCAGTTGGTCGACTTGTGATTAAATTCCTTTGATCTTAGTAATTGACAATGTGAACGATATGGACCATAGTTTGAGGTTCTAATTTTGGTGATCAAATTCTTATGTCTACAATATGATAAGTATAAAAATAAATATACATCAATATATTTCAGCAAAAAAAAAGAATCATATGAATATTATCAACATTGTACATAACATAAGTAAACAAATTAGGTCTAAAAGATACATTGTAAAATATGATGGTCAAAAGGGTACTTTAGTTGTTATGCATCGACAAAATAAATAAATTAGGGCATTTTATTTGTTTCATATTACATTTATTAAAAAGGAATGAAGGTGGTAATTGATTATTTTACATGAAAAAATTCAAAATAAAATATGGTTATAAATATTTTTATCACTCGACGGGCATGAAAAATATGTAAAAAGTAGATTGAATTGTTGTTTACATGATATAGATGAAAAAGGTTAAATGACATGTTTGTTATTTTACATAATAAATACAAAAAAGAAACGTCATAGGGTATTCTTGTTTATCTAAAATTAAAAATTTAGACTAGGATACGAGAGTATAGTGTATATCATCACTAAGGAACAATGTCTAGTTGGGGATTTCTTTAAGAGAAAAAAGTACAAAAATTATTGAACAAAGTGTTTTTTTTTTTTAATTCGAGCATGATTTAAAAGATTGAAACTACAATGTGAATACTAAAAAGAAGTTGTTAGATCATTTTAACAAAGATCAAGTCAATTCTCAATGATAAAAATAAATGATTCACTTATATGATTCTTGACATGCCTTTTATCATAAAACAACGTATTTTAAGTAAAATGTACTATGTTTTATGTATTATATTATTATAGCATTTGATTTTTTTCGCCTACTCAAGTTTATTGTCACTTTTTCAGAACAAATATTTATGAAGTTTATATCATGTTTTATTAAAATAAAAAATAAAAAATGATATTTGATCATTTATCTAAAAAAATTTTAAAGTGAAATATGCTAATGAATATTTTCATCATTCTTATAAAAAATATGTAAAAATGTAGGTTTGAAATTTGTATGGAAAATGGATTAAAAAGGTGAAAGGGCATATTCACTATTTAAAATTATAAATATAGAAAGAAAAATCACATGATATAATATGCTTTTCCTCAATTTGAAAACCACTAGAACCAAAATAATATGCTTGTTCTAAGTAAATACAATAGAGTAAATGACATTCTTGTAAATAATAGTATTTTTTAGAATAAAACGTTGAATTCAACCATTGTCGGCCGACTCGACTCCAGTTTCTTTTTCCTCAATCTTAAAACCACTGGAATCAAAGTGATATGCTTATTCTAAATGAATAATAATTATGTTTTAATTAAATTTAAATTTATTATGTTATTAAATTTGAATTCATTGAATGATAATTCCATTCACTTACTTATAGTTCAAAGGGTGTCTAACAAAGAGTGAAACACATTCACAACCTTCTATATCCCATTAGGAACAACTAATAGTTTTAAACATAAAAGTAAAATCTTGTTTTATAATTTTTCATTTTCGTCTTTTACTAGGATTAAGTAAGAATGCAAAAATAATTGTTTGATGTTTGTGTAGTTATTGTTAGATTTAAGATTTCATGTTCAAAAGAGCTAGAGTTGAGGTGGAAAAGAGGTAGGAAGAGGCGAGAAGGTGGAAAGAGAAGAGAAGAAGATTAGAGAAAGATAGGCAAGAGGGGTCGAGTTAGGATTGTAACAAGAATGACTTGAGTATGAGCCTCCCCTCTCAAAGATGTCTTATTTATAATTAAGGGTGAAAACCGTAATACATGATAAAAATGAAAAAGAAAACTTGAAACACTTAATAATTACAATGTATACCACTTTATCCTTTAATTATAAGACGTGTCATTAGAACTTCTTCAACAACTATCAGAGAGAAAAAAAAAAAGTACCCTAATTCTTGAACGAGTTTTCTATTACTCCAAAAAAAAAAGTAATTAAAAAATAATAAGTTAGTCATAGTTAATCACTCGCCTCTATTACTTCTATTTTTTTAAAAAAAATTGCTTTTGTTTCCCGTATAAGCACAACTTTTATAATTAATTTTTCGTAGCTTCCCAAGGTGGCAAAAATATAAAAGAATTTATAAAAAATATTTTTTTCAAAGTTAAAGAAAAATTGAATTTCATTATGTTTAGATGAAGATAGAAATTGAGAGTTACGATTTTTTTTTCCTAAAAAAAATAATTAAGTGAAAACAACTCAAATACAAATGGGCGGTTGTTAAATACCTAGGCAATACTACCCAAAAGACTGGCCTGTTAAGAGCGGAAGACATAACTACTTAACCCAAGCCCATAACCAGGATGTCCCATAACATGACACCCCCCCTTCGCGAGCCAATGACCACGACGGCGCAACGACACAAGCTCGACCCGGGTTTTTATCCTACGACCTAGCTGTATTTTAATCCAGCATTTGTGCGCGATGCAGCGACATTGGCCCGACCCGAGTTTTTATCCTACGAGTTACCAGTATTTAAATCTAGCCTCTGCACCATTGTCGGGAATTGAACTCGCGACCGAGGGTCTGCTCTGATACCAAATGTTAAGCACCTAGGCAATATTACCCAAAAGACCAGCCTAACATAGCTATTTAACCCAGGCTCATAACCAGGATGCCATAACAGCAGTTCTTCAGGAGGGAGCCTATTAAATTTCTAGCAGTTTGAGTGGGGCCATGTAATTGCATGAGTTTTGCAAAAGACAATTTAAAATAAATTGCATGTGGTGATGTGTTTTGGATGCATTAGACAACGTTGAAATCAATATAATGCTTGTGAATTAATTTATAAGGAATAAAATATTTAACCTAAAATAGCTTCATCTCTCTAACAATGTGGTTTGACATTGGATTAAATCATTTTTACACGAGACATTTCATGCAGCCAGAGATTGCGTGTCGGCAGCTTTTGCACGTGGGATTTAACCCAATGTTGGTAGATTCCAAGCCACTTAAATTCAACCCACGTTTGATGCCTCACAAGACCTTTAGGGAGGGGGGAGCTGATGGAGTCAAAATTTTGCATTATTAAGTTGTTTATTAATTAAAATATTTTTTATTAAAAAAATTTGCATGTCAAAAGGGGCATCTTGACTTATGATTAAAGACAATAATTAGGGTCGTCTATTCGTGTATGACCCACGCAAATTAACGACCCAGATTGGGAGGGGGGGTGTCCTAGAATTGTTATTTAGTGGCACGAAACACACGAGCGCCTACATCAACGCGCTCATTCAAGAAACCTTATCTTATTATTAAAAACTTAAATGTTCGTCCTCTGACGAATAAAATTTCCGCGCGGCTGGTTTGGCGTGATTCCGCCGTCCGGGGACCCAACGGCAGCGACAGGGATGAGAGAGGCTTATGATGAGAATTCCTTGAGACGCTTGCTAGCTATTTTGATCTTGCTTGGCTCTGAATGTTGTCGTCATTAAGTCAATAATTTCTACTCCATTTGAATAAATTTTGTCATTAATCAGAGTGTTACATATGTCAAAACATTTCTCTTTTTTATGCTCTTATTTTTATTTTCTATCTGTATGAAATCACTTTTAAACTCCGTAACTTGTTAGAGTTGTTGGAAATGCTCCTTTTCAGTTCAACGATTATTAAGTAGTTTTCCCTTATATGTAAGAAAATGGGATACTCAAATTCTCTTCTTTTGATGGAATTTTTTTTTTTTTTGAGAAGTTGTATTTTTAAAAAAAAGTTTTGGTATAATAAAGAAGTCTGTGACTCCATCAGTTACACTTTGGATAGATTAAACAATTCTCAGTGAATTCCTGGAATTTGACTGCCATGGCCAGAGATATGTATCTTAGCGCCACTTTCAATTTTTTATGAATCTCACACATGTATTTAAAATTTATGCTTTCAATTAGATCAACTTGGATTTGATAGGGTACATGTTATATTAGAGATTCTAAATAAGTCTTTCCCAACTTAACTTGAGTCGAAACCCATGTCACTCGAGTTTGTAGATATCCAACTCAATCCCTGAACACTCTCCGCTCTTAACCAAAAGTTGACCCTCTTTTTTTTTGGAAATGACAAACGTTACTAAATATCACTCATACAAATGCGTTTCATATATATATGATGGCTACAAGAGCCTACTTTAGACGAGTTGTTTTTTCTGATTTGTTTTGCCTATGATGTGGGTCCCTTGTATCCCAAAACATGCTTTTATTTTCTGGCCTAATCTCACATTTGCATCAATTTATTCCATTCTAAAACAAGCACATGCTTTAGACTCTGGCCTAAAAAATCCCCTTCTCACTTGAATTTTTTCTACGAAAATTTGAAGAGTTTCCATTAAGAGTTTAAGTGTATCTCATGGGTGTCTCACCGTAGAACTTTCCGCAATGGATTGACCGTTTCCGTAGGAATTTCTACCGGAATTCGTTTCCGAGCTTTTTCCTGACAAAGACCTCTCACTAATCTCATCTAACAAGTTTTCCCATAAAAACTCGCTAAAAGACAGACACGCAGTACGTGAAAGCCATTTTTATTTTTCCTAGCAAAGAAAATCATTGCCACCACGTTATTTGAAGGCGGCCCTGCGCTTGATTCTCTCCCTTTCGTAGTCAATCCTCTGCTCCTTCTCGCCTCTTTCCTGTTTTTTTCCTCCCTATAAAGTCCACACAGCATTTTCCTGCTCACCGCAATTCGCTCAGACAAGCAAACACCCCGGCGAGGATCAGGGTTTGAAGAGAGCGCAAGAAAAAGAAGAAAACCAAAGGAGAAACGAACAGAGAAGAAAGAAGAGGAGTAAGGAGGATACCCACCGGCCGGAATGGAAGTGGTCGTTCCGATGGCCGCCGCGGATTTCAATTTCGACAGCACATGCTCCTCCCCTTACATGAGCGCCCCTTCGACTCCCAAGCGTTTTGGGGATTTCTACTTCAGCGCCCCCACCAGTCCTTCCGGGGCTTCTGCAATCTACAACGAGTTCAAAGCTCTGTCCAAGGGGCACTCCAGCTCTTCTTCTGCGATTCCATTTGATTGGGAGGAGAAGCCTGGGACTCCAAAAAAGGATGCGGCTCAACGCACCAGGAACGACGACGAAGAAGAAGAAGATGACTTTGCGTTTGATTTCAGCGGTCAACTGGATCCGTCCTACATAACTGCCGCGGAAGAGCTCTTCGAACAGGGCAAAATCCGGCCACTGAAGCCCCCGCCGCGGATGCAGGCGGAGGATCTGCCCTCGTCGAAATCACCCAAGTCGCCCAGGCGGATGTTCAGAGAGGCCTTCTCGCCGCGTCAGAAGAAAGACATGAACCCCTTCGCCGCAGCCATGGAGGAAGCCAGGAAAGGCACCGAGAGGGCGGAGCGGGGGCGCGAGAGAGCTGGTCCGTCCAGCCAGAACTCGAACCGCCGCTCGGCGAGGTCGCTCTCGCCGTACCGTGTCTCGGATTTCGGATTAGACGATCCCCTTCAATCCGGAAAAGCCGCGGAGAAACCAGCTCCGCCGTCCGCCGCTCCCCCCAAGTCCGGCAGCAAGAAGTGGAGCATCAAGGACTTTCTGCTATTCAGAAGCGCATCCGAAGGAAGGGTTTCCAGAGGGAAAGATCCCCTCAGAAAGTTCTCCATCCAAGCCAAGACAAAAGCCGAGGACGTCAAGAACTCCAGCTTCCGTTCCACGGAAAGCTCCGGTTCGATGAGGAGAGGTCGGGTCTCGGCCCACGAGCTCCACTACACAGCGAACCGGGCGGTGTCTGAGGAACAGAGGAGAAAGACGTTCTTGCCTTACAGACAAGGTTTGCTGGGTTGCTTGGGGTTCAGCCCCACGGCCCACGGTCTAGCGAAGGGGTTTCAATCCATCACAAGGAGGTGACCCGACTGGCATCTCAACCGAGTCTCACCAATTGGAGGGTCTCACTGTATGAATGTGAATTCGAGTTCGTGGGTTTATTATTTTGTTGTTTATGTGGCGGGTAGTGTTCTTCCTATGGTTGTTTTTCTTCTTTGTAAGCGAAAAGAAGGGGCCATAAGGGAAGGGAAGAAAAATTCGTATTTTTTTTTTCTAATTTGATATAATATGAAACTTGAAGCTCTCCTTACAACATTTCACTCCAATATTTTCGATTCTTCATCTTCATTCTTTACAATTTCCCTCTGGTTCGTTCTCAAAAGCTGGTAGCAGAAGATCAGGGTTTAGAACTGGAGAAAAAATCACTCCTTTCTTTTGAGGAAGGAAGGAGAGAATGATTGGGTTTTTACTTTAAGAGACAGAAGTCACATTTTGGCAGGTTTGGTTGGATGTGAAAAAGATGAAAGTCAACAAAAAAAACCAGTGATTTCCTCCATTGATGTCGATAAGGAAAGGAGGTTCTGTCCAGCCAGGCGCATGTGGAAACTTTTCAAGGCAGGTTTTGTCGAAATGAATAGTATTTGCACATGGTCACTCATCCTTCCCCTTGGAAAGAGAGAGGGAGTGCCCAAAATTTGTACTTGTGTTGGTTGCCATGGTTAAAGCTTAAATGATTCATACTATCCTTTTTTCATCTTACTGGTTTTTTGTAAAATTTTAAGGTTCATAGTGTTAGGATAAAATACTGTGGCAAAATTTTTGGTCGTTTGTGTAATTTTTTAGAATTTTTTTGTTTTTGGCTTGATTTCTCTTGTCTTTAAGAAATGTTAAAAAATAATGTATGATTTTAATTACTTATCTCTTACTCTAATACTCTAATCTTATTTATTATACTCCTTTTTTAAAATAATCCAAATTCCAAACTCAAATATTCTTTTTTCTTCATCATCACCTCAATCAAATATATAATTTTTAAATACATATAAAAATATACCGATCAAATGAACATATAATAATAATTTTTTTATTAAACACTGTAAAATTTTGTAAGCTAATTATATTATTAAACTTATAAGTTGGATTAAGGACAAGGACAAGTTAACCCACACCAATCTCTGGACATGGTTTTGTTCTTCCTTTTGTTCTGTATGAGGAAACCCATGCACCCAACCTTTAACTAGGCCTATGATGAAGAATGCCAAAAAAAAAAACCAAGGGGGGGATTTGTTAATAATAAGAAGCTAAGTGTAATTACTTATTCTCAAAGATAACTTCAAGATGATGACCTAATTAACTATGATGTCAAATTTGCACGCCATAAAACATGATTCACATTATCCAATTACGTGACTAGGTGTGAAACCAACAACTCAAATCTCAAATCTTGTACCAATTGTCCCATTGGTGGTGGCTTCCAGTGGGGTATTATAGAACATTGATTAGTCAATTCCTTGTGTTAGTGGGGAAACATTAATGCAAGTACTTTACTTTAGATTACGTCCACTTAAAGTTCCAGCTAAGTTTTAATTAGTGAACAAGTCTCTTTTCGAATTGCATTTCCTTTTCAAGAAAAAGTCCAGGGCCACAGTCCAATTCCAAGTCCAGCACCTGCATGAAGGGGTCACATCAAATGTACAAAATTTACAAACAAACACAGCATGCAACAATTGACCGGTGGCTCAGCTTTGAGAAACATCGTGTATAAAGCCGTGTGACATATTAAATGAGTGGGCCCGCCGTTTTCTTTGACTAAAACACGTGGTGAGGATCCGTCGGTCAAAGATTACCTGTCAGTCTTCCTAATGGTCAACACATTTGACTTTTGACCTGATTTCTCTCCCATGAATTCCATGCAAAGCAAATTCTAAAACCTCCTCCGAGAAATTGCATGGAAGCTGGCTTGTTCTGTTTTGTATTTTACACGGCGACGGAAGAAGGTTCGGATCGCTGGAAGCAATTAATAAAGCGTACGGGGAGAATGTTGGGATTTGAATGGAAATTGTGAGAGCTGAGTTGAATGGACTGAATAGGAAGAGAAGGTCTGGTAATTGGTTCCGAGAAGGAAGGATGGAGTGTTCTGTAAAATGGAATCAATCACGTTAACGTAATTTTCATGGAAAGAGAAGAAAGGAAGATGATCAGGGAGCATCGGGTCGTGACTGGTGAGTGATTCATTTGGAACTATGGTAGTTTTTTTTTTTTAATTCTCAACTACCAACTATAAGAAGTTCGTGGATGACTGAGGACGATTAAAAAAACAGAGCAACTGGATACCTGCATTAGCGTTCTGTAAATGCTAACAATAGTGAAGTAATGGCTAGAGAGAGCACTCAAAGACATGACATTATCGGTGTTTGCTAGAAAGATCACAAAAGAACTTCGGTTTATACTTTTGTTTCTTATTAAGCCAACTACATCTTGCTTACCAAATATTCACTATTCATTTGACTCTTATGTCATAACTCATTAAGTCGTATACGTCATTGATCGATCATATATTTGCATGTTTAGCGAGTGGGTTTTGCCCTTTATGAGCTAATATTTTTGTTGTCTATAACTACATGTCATTGATCGATCATGACTCATTATGTCGCACATAGTCTTATTCATTTGACTCTTATATCACGACTCATTAAGTTGTACATGTCATTGGTCGATCATATATTTGAATATTTAGCAAGTGGGTTTTGCCCTTTATGAACTAATATTTTTATTGTCTATAGCTACATGATAAGTGTATGTGAGTACTATAACAACTATTACCTTTTTTTATAATAACTTAGGCGTATCTAATGCGATTAACTATTTATTTTTCGCTTCCATGATAAAACTTATTTATTGTTTCTTCTACTCTCATACTGTGTGGGGCCTTTGTACTATGATATCGTTATTTGCTAGTAGTTACTTTCCCACCAACCCCCAAGAAGCTTTTTTTTTTTTTTTTTTTTACTGGTGGAATTGTTTTTTCAACAAAAAATATTATCACATTTAATTTTTTAGTTAATATTTCTAAGCAAAATATATTTATGCCAAAAACATTAAGTGAATTTTATTGGTAATATTATGGCTTTATCCTTTAATAGTTTTTTTAAAACCTTAAAAAGTACAATTTTGTATCTATATGATAATATTTTTTTTTAAAATTTAAATATATTATTATTTCACCTAATTAAAGGGATAAACACTTTTAATTAAAATCTATTATTTTTTATAAATTTAAACCATTATAAATAATTAGGTAAAAAATAAAGTTAAATAATTTTAATTTTTTTGGTATCTTGTATATATGTTTAATTAACTTTTATTCATATTTTTAATTTCGTTTTTTTTGTTAATAAGCTAAAAACATGTAAATTTAAATAATATGAATAGCATATTGTTAGCACTCAACAATAAAATTAATTATATGAAATTAAATATGAACTTATTTACTTATGCTAAATTAATATAATATTAAAAAATATCAAGTTACTTAAAAAATGGTTTTCTGAAAAATTTCCCTCTAAAAAAATTCCTCAATATTTTTATGAATTAAAAATAAAAATAATCAAGTGGTAGTTGTTGAACTAGACTTTTGACGTTTATTTTTTGGTCTTTTATGTGTTTTACTCGATCTTTTGTATGTATATTTTTTCTTTTATTTAGATAATTTTTTTCAATTATATTTTGTATATTAATCCTCTGTAGAATTAAATAACTTCTCTTTAATTTTTCTTTCTTACGTTTTTTTTTTTTAAAAAAAATTGAAACAGGAGGATTTAGTGTTTTATCAACCTTTGAAGAAAAGCTCATTCATAGGGAAGCTTACTACTGGCGCTTTATTTTGTCTTCTTTCCTTTGGAAATGCAAAATAGAAAGCATTGGAATGTTAACTTTTGGAACATATGGGATATTCGTAGAATCCATTTCAGTATCACCTGTGAAGACCAAATAATGGTGCTTCTCTTTCTTCTACTCTTTTCCTTGCAGTTTCCCTTGCTTTTAGTGCAGCCTCTTCCTCTTTGGACGATCCCTTAGGCTTCTCACCTTCCCTTTTTCTCTTGTTCACAGCAATAGATGACGGCACTCCTTTTATGGATCTCAATGGGTTCACTGGTGTTGAAACGACCCTTCCAGGAGGGGGCACACTGATGGGTTTGGTACTGCCTTGGGGTCCTGATAGAGTACCTTCATCTGACCCTGAAACTTGATTCGAGGTATAAGCTTCTTCCTAAGAAACCCACTTCCCTATTTAGGCAATACAAAGGAAATATTTAACTAAAAAGAATAACTAAAAAAAACATAATAGTAATAATGTTGGAAGATACAGTGGACTGCCATTTTATAGGGGAAAATCCTATACACTATTTGAACTCAGGTGGCTAACATTTAGTAACTATTGTAGCAAAGTAGTATAAGCCAGAGGTTGGATCATAGTGATGCTCACTACTCGGGTTATAGTAACAACCTGAAGCACTATCATACTCCCATTCTGCAACAACCGAAACCTGTTTCAATCTGAAGTCTAACAATTACGAATCGAGACAAATAGCCACCCAAGTTCAGAATCCTCAAGCTGCACCCACTTTGTTGGTGACTGTCAATGATACGACTTTTAGGACTTCATTGTGCCACTTCTTCCACTTGGTAATGTTTAGTCATTGCTCATAAAACGAGTATAAACTGCTTGGTCCTGACAATTTCAGTCCCTCGTCAATGCCATCCTCAGGTTTTAACGAGCACAATGAAAGAAAAGAAAAACAAGAAAAAAGAAAAAAAAGAACTAATGCTTTCTATTCACCATTATGCTATACTACTGCTGGAGCTAAATTTACCATCTTTAGTTATGCTTTTGGAAGTCTCTGCAGCTTCTCGAACAGGTCCTGATGGACGTGTGCTTGAATCCATCGTCTCCTTAAATGCAGCTAGATCTTTCTGATAGCTCCATTTGACTTTCTACAAATAATACAGGATAAGATGAAAATATCAATGATACTTATTGTTAAAATACAAGTTCAGGGGTATTTTGGTTATTTCCTATATTTTCCATATTACATTTTTCTCTTATAGTATGACTATTAGATAAAAAATGTCTTATTTTATCTCTAGTTAAATTTTCACTCAATTTAGACATGTATTTTAGGAGATATATAATTTTGAGTATTGAGAAACATTTTTGTTCTTTTGTAAATGTTCACTTAAACCCTGATTATAAGATCGACATATAAACATGCAAGAGAAGAGGGAAATACAATTGCTATATCATCAGGCAAGAATATGTCATGTTTGGATTCTGACAGAATCATGTCTACTTCCAGAAAAGACAAACCTATTTTCCAGAAACATCCTAACAACAACCAGCCTAAGCAAAAACTCCAAAATAGTTCCTTTTTTTGTTTGGTTCTCCTTAACCAGTTTCAGCAAACATCTGAACAAGAACCCGCATAATAAAAAACTCCAAAATAATTCATTTCTTCTTCCTAATCAATTACATGATTTAATCCTTCTGACAAAATGTAAAATTAAGCACAAATATGAAGTTCAACTTACTGCTTCAATCTGTTCTAGGGCTCGGGCTGCCTCTTTTTGTTCCTTCTCCTTGGCAGCACTCTCTTTTCTCATAGTAGCAAGCCTCTTGGCAACACTGTCCTTATGACGTTGACCAAGTTCATGGGTTCTGATACTCAGTGGATTGTTGGCTATATAAATCTTGCAGAAGTCGCACCATTTATTTCCCTGACTTACCCAATACTGAAACAGGTAATGAAAGAAAATAAAGACATTATTGAGGACCAATATCTAATAACGGCAGACATAAGAATGAAAAAACACTGAAGTTCCCATATATAATTTGATGTAAGTTCCATAATAAATGATCAAGTGACCATAGATAAGCACAGTAAAACCAATCAAAAGACATCATTTAAAGAAATTTTTAGAAGCCTTGGCTTTTTCCTCACTAAAAACGATGATAGAGGACATCCAGAATTGTAAGTAGTACATTGGTCAAATTTATTTAGTTATCCATTCATTTTTAATAAGACAGACAAGGTTTAACTTGTCAAAGAACCTTTTTCACATTGCTGAAGCTTCACTTGCTCATATAGGACCTGAAAATTAGATGGACTGCGTGATAGTTGAGTCTGATTTTCCCGCAGAAGTGATTTTTTTCTAGGTAAGGGGGACACCACCCTTCGGAATCTAGACATACTACTCTTCAAAATCATTCAAGATTACATTCTTAAGCAATGCATTGAAAGAGAAGAAGGGCGTTAGCACCATTTTTCAGAAAGTACAATGTGATTCGAAGTTTTTAACAAAATCTCTTCCAAAAGAGGAGGAAGGTCCAGACCAATTATTTTTGCCAAAAGATTCATCTGTTCAAGCGGACTAGAAGCAAACACATTCTGATAAGAGTAATTAAACACAACAGCAGGCCTTTTAGCAGTTTCATTGTAGGAGTCTTTAAAACCATAAACAAAGTGAGAAAGAAACTATAAAATCGAATAGTCGTACAGAAAACGTCCAAAATCATTGATCTTGCCCTTTGTATAGCCTCTAGATAGTGCCTTTGCCTGCTCATTGAGCTTGCAGAAAATACATCTCGCCCCCCTACGCTTGCGTGAATGAACCAAAATGGTGCAAGTCCTAAATGTGCTGCCAGATTTTTCACAGAATAGCATAATTATAAATGGATTGAACATCTTTTTTTTTTGCTCAACTGAGAATTTCATTAAAAGAACAGAGAATAGATTCTATATCACCTTCAAATCCCCAAAATGCAAGTCCGAAAAAAAAGGTAAACTGTGCTCAATTGTATGCAGCCATGGCTTCTGTTTCTTTGTCAGTAACTTGAAGTAATGGAAAAGCAACAAATGCTACTCAATGATCTGAAATTGATTGTCCTGCAACATTCTTTAGGTTTCATCCACATCTGAGATGGCTGAGAGACATCAGTTTGGACCCATGTTCTACCTTAAGCATACAAAAACGAATCCTTCTCATGTTACGAATAAGCAACAAAATATAACAGCACTTTCTGAGGAGACTTTATTCTGAAATCTCCCACCACAGACTCTAATGCTAGAGGCAAACATGACATCCCAGAGGTAGTAAAAGACAAGAAAACATTTTCAAAATGTGGATATGGTCTTTGCCTCAATGACCATATGGTAGGTTTCTAATGTGAGGGCTTGGGTTCAAGTCCAACCAACTTCAGGTTAGCGTGTCTATTTATCAATGTTTTCAAAACAGCTCCAGCCATTGAACTGGAATCGTGGGTGAATCTGGTTCATAAGATAAATTAAATGAATACTTGGGTGGCAATTCCCTTCCCTCATCTCTGTTTACCAACAATTTTTCTATCAAACTAGAGAGGGAGAGGATGGCACCACATCTCTTGATGCCCATCTTTCTACACAAATGGATCCTCTCCCACTATGATGCAGGAATGACAGCTGGGAGTGGTCTCCCCTCAGCCCTTCTTTTTGCACTTCCCTGTTCCTCTCCGACCTGGTCGGTTAGTTCAATGGGTGAACCATTTAAACCAACTTTGTCAGCCTGTTTTTCTTCTCAGTGGTTTCTTATATTTTGAGCTACGAGGAAAGGTCTAGTTCTAGTTGAACCTGGCTCAACTAGCCAGTCTAGTCTGGTTCTGACGACACTAGTATGCATAATAAATGTTCAAAAGTTAAAAGAAAAACTTATGAATGAACCTAAACCACCACAACATTTCCAAATTGCGTAAGAAAACATGTCCAACTGTATTCTCTTTAAGTCCCTTCTACCAAACCAGCTATATAGTTTTAATGGTCAAACAATTATTGTCAGCAGAATCAAAATCCAGAGTATTAAGGATTTCTTGTTTTTCAAGTGTTGACTTGAACCAGAAACCCCCATGGGATCCTCAGTTGGAAGTTACTTTTGGCCACGACAGAGAAAAAATTATGCTACTGGCACACAAGTCCTTTTCAAAATAAGTTTAACATTATATCTAGGATCCATATATATGCAACATCATCATCCTTATAGAAAGGAAAAAAGCATGGATTATCAAAACTAGATTTTGTGAGCATTTTTCTTTTAAGTCCTTTGGACTCTCATTGATTTTAAAATCAGTTGGCAGTGACCTGAACTAAAATCCAAGAATTGCAATAGTCTTGAGATAGTGAGATACATGGTTCTCAATTTTTTATTTTTTTAATTTTATGATAACAAAATTAAAAGAATCCAAATAATGAAAAAAATAGAAGGGGGAGGGGGAGCACCTTCTGCTCCTCCCTTGCTGTTTCCCAGCACTAAGAGGGGGTTGGAGGTCTCACTCGCCAACCCTGCCCCTTCCTTTCTGCTGAGGAGATGGGAAGGGAGAGGGGAATCCTCCACTGCACTCCCCCTTTTTGGAAGGGGAAAGAGGGGCGGGATAAGCACTTTTTTCTCAAAAAAGAAAAGAAAAAAAGAACGCCAGGATAGCTGAGGGCCATGCCCTCCCCCTTTCCAGCACCCCCCACCCCCCACCCCCCCCCCCCCCCCCCCCCCCCCTCAGATGGAAAGGGGGGACAACCAGCTTCATGCTTCTCTTGCTCTTTTCTAATTCAAGGATCAAACTTTGGAAATCCTTCCTGAAGCTTGTGGCTATTACTGAATGGATACCCTCTAATAAGTTCCCTCAAACTAAAATTTGACGGCATTACAAGGAGTAATTCGGTGTGTGCCAGCTATGGTAGTGTCTTCAAGGGCCATGATGGTAATATCATTCTCTCTTTTGCTGGCTAGTTAGTATTTCTGGTTCACTTTCTGCAGAGACACAGAGTCTACTTAATTGCATCCATATGGTTCAGGATCACTTCAATCTTCCACAAGAAATTTGAAAGTGACTCCTCTACTGTCACTTGGCGTTGTAAGAAAGGGGCTGATCCTCCATGGTGTTCGCCATCTCAGATAGAGAAAGCTTTTGATGTCGCTCAACACCTTACAATCACTTGGCCCTGCACCAAGATCTGCCAGTGCAATTGGTGATGACCTTGCCAGGGAAGGAACCTCCTTTTCCAAAGTAAGTTACTTTGTATACTCGTCTGTTGTTCTTGGTTGTATTTTTTTCTCTCTTTGGCCACCTTATCATGTTGTTGGGGAGTTAGCTTGTCACTCTCTTATCTCGCCAAAGAAATCTCTTCACCTGTAAAAAAAAAAAAAAACTTCTAAAACCTCCAAAATTTTCTTTTTGGTGAATTTTTCTAATGTTTTAAAATACAGAAACTTTTAAAAGGCAAGTAAAAATGTAATCTCACTGAGCCCTGCAACCTAGCACCACCAAACACTCACACAGACTAAAAATATCAATAAAAATTTGCAGGCATAATTCAAACGAACTTCATGCATGCTCATGGTTGTATTTTCACTGTAAAACAATGGCAACCCCTATAAAAACATCCTTATCTTGAATAGAATTTTTTCTCTACAAATATACAAATAGCTCAATATACAAGAAAAACTTGTAAGAGGTTTTGATAAACCTTCATGAAGCATGAAGAGTACCTCCAGAATCTCAATCTACTTATATGTGTCAAAGTATCCAAAGATACCTTCTTGGTCATAGCTTTTTTTTTAAATTGTTATTGTTATAGTTAATTTAATATAATTATTAAAAGTATTATTTTGAATAGCAAGAAAAATAGGTGTTAACTAGAGAAGGGCAGGAACTTTTATTCAGACCTCACCAAAATGCTGGTGAGGTTTACATCATTTGAGCTCATCTATCACATAGAGACAAAAGGCATCTTTTGAAATCTAAGATCAGTATTTAAAGAGCCAGTTGTATGAAGGGGTATTTAAGATTCTTTATCTGAATCGCTCTGCTCAGAACTGGGAAGATGTTATACATTAAAAGAAAAAGAACAATCCTACTGCTTCACCAATAACCAAAAAGTGACTGAACCCACCTAGTTTTATAGAACTGTGTCTTCCCTGCGGATTGAAATAGTTACATTGCATCCCCGCTCAAGTTTTTCTCTTATTTTATTCAAACAAAAATTTAACTTTCGCGCTCAGTGAAACGCACTCCATTGAGCTGGAGCGAACCTTTTTGGGTATACCATTTGGGCCCTACTTCACAGCGTTGGCTTTGTGCTAGATGTCAATTCAGTAACTCTCTGATAGCAGCTTAAAGTCAACGCGTAAATGCTAAAAAAAAACAAAACTTAACAAGCATAGTTGGACATGTTTTTATTTCCGGCAGAAATTCGTTTCTTACAAAAGAAAACTCAATTCATCCAGAGGATGCCTAAGTTGTTATCCAGCAGAATTTCCGATCATAGAACTGGGAAATTCAAAGCAAACCCAACGCAGTTGCAATCCTTATCTATGTTTTCGATCCGCAAGACAATAAAAATCAAGTCCCTAATCAAATATGCGATCTGCAGCCCAGAGAGAAGAGAAAACAAAATCTCGTACCTCCGTCATTTTTGAAAATTAGAGCCTTTCAACGGATTGCGAATATCTAAATGGACAATAAGCGAAGCTAGTCAGAAAATTTAATGGTAAATGGATAGAGCCGTTCGCCTGAGCTAGGGCAGCTGATCGAGATCCGTTTACCTTTTCTGTGATCTGTTGTTAATTGGTACAACTTATATGGCGGGTCAGAATCCGATAAGAGTACCTGATTGAGTGACCAAACTCGGGTAGGGGTGTAGACTCGTGAGTTTAACTCTTCCTGGTTACAATGGAGTTGCCAACCCAGTCGGGTAAGTTCAGCCGGGTGACTAATCAACTCGGATAGGTTATTTTACGTATCAACTATAAACACATGCTATATAATATGTATCAGTATCATGCAACTTGATTGTGGTTCCATTCCAACCCTTAGATGGAACCACTTCAACCGAAGGATGGATGTGTTACTTGTATACTGAGTATATTATCTTGCCAAGATTGGGGATAGCTTCCCTGTATACAGAGGAAGGCACCCTACAAAGCGTGCGCACAAGTTGCGTTCAGGATCAGGTTTATTGAAATGTCGAACCCGAACCTGAACCCTGAAATCTGCCAAAAAAAAAACCAACTCCGACCCTGAACCCGACTCAATCACCATCCTTCTAATCCCATCCCTTGATCAGTTTGGGTCAAATTTGGGAAAACTTGTCCCTGTGGGGTGAAATCAAAATCCAAACTCAGGTTTTTAGGGTTGGGTCAAGTCGGGTTCTCCGTAAAACCCAACCCGATGCCCACCCCTATCCCATACCACCTTTTCTCTTTCCATCGACTTGCTTGACCAAGGGAAGAAAATGAACCAGGTCGCTTTATGGTTTTAAGATAGTCTAAAATATTATGAAGTTATTTTACCCTATTTTAGAGAATGATAAGAAGGGGTTGAAAATGGTTATCTAACTCGAATTTAGGAACTGACTTTGAGACTTAAAAACCTCAATTACAAGGGTTGAGGAGAGTGGAGAGACCCCAAACTGACCTACTTCTTGTAATGTCCGAGTTGTGGGTCAAACTTAGAGAAACCTTAAGGTGCCAGGATATATACTAATTGAGAAATGAGCCTTAAGGTTTTAGGATATATATACAAGCATTGTGTAGATTTTTCTGAGTAATTAGAGAGGATGAAGTCATTGTTCTTCCAATTTATAGGATACGAGTCAAAAAAGAAAGCAGACAATGTCAAGATTTACAGCCTCCATAGCTGGAAAGTAAGGCTGCATTTGCCATCGGAGTCCTTCAGGGCCTGTTTGGAACCCACAAAAGAAAAGAAAAGAACAAAGAACCAGTACTATTCATCAACTAACTAGTGTTCGGCTCTGCTCTCTCTGTCCAACACCAAAGACATCTGCTTCTTGAAAATTGAGAACCTGACAGAATGTATTTATTTATTTTCCAAAATACTATATGAACAGAAGAGGTCCATCCTCTCTATTTATGTGGACAAATATTCATTACTTCTACACCACAAAATGATTGACTGACCAAACAAAGAAAAAGGAACCATGTAACAGCAAGGCCGTCAACAGGTAAGAAATTTGAGTGATATACATTTCTGGCTTATTATCCACTTTAAATTTCTCCCCCATAAATCGTCCGGATTACTTACTTCTTCTCTGTTGACTGCTCTAACTGACTAACAGGCTATCACTCAGGTGAACAATTTACAGTAAGTCAATTCTGAAACCTCCATTTCCTCACTCCCACTAGAATCATAAAACTGATGAAAGTTAACGAGAAGCTGAAGCCAACTCTTTCAAAAACGTGACCACATCGTCTGATGACACAAGAAGATACCTTGCATTTGAGCATTTCCTCCCTACAGCGCAAGAGAAGTAGTTTTCGCCCTTGAGATCGAGCACTGATGATCCTTCATGCCATGCAATATTTTCTTGTGAGGATCGCCATACCCCATCGCCGTTATTTGTCACTCCTCTCCTTTCAGGTGCTACTGATGCCTTCTGGTTCCGGTTATGGGACGTCTTACAACCACTTCTATTGTTTGACAGCTTCTGTGAAAAGCGTCTATCAGTGGTCTTGATGATGTCAGAGGCCACCTTTGCTCTTGTAGTAGTTACTGGTTCTGCTGGGAGCTCTGGTTCAAAAAATGTATAGATGTCTTCATCCTGATACAGTAATTTGCACCTCAACAGAGTTAATTGTATTAATACTTTTTGTCTCGCAGAAATAATAATGTCGACTGAGATAATATTCAGAAAAATAATATCAACCGATATGGAGTTGACAATAAAACTGATACTGAACATTCAATCAGACAAAAACTACCTTTCCTAAAAAGTGACCAATGCATAGCACGTAATCAATTGGTGTCTCCACGCATTTGCTGTGAACTATTTCTCCTAAGATACGATCAATGGCTGCCCCCTGCAACGTTTCATAAAAATGAAACAGTTTTTACTTGAAGGAAAAATATCAGTAGGAAATGGAAAGACAAAAACTCCTTTTCATTGGGGAAGTTTTTCATCACAAGCCACCTGGGCATTAAATAAAGTTTCTCATAAATCAGCAGAAAGGGATGTGAAGCAGTATTAATACAGAATGGAATTGGTTGTTATAAACCACACAGCATACTCATCTATGACTTGGTTTGATCTGGACTCACCTTAGTAACACCAACAGATCGGACCTCAACTGACCGGCTTCCTTGAACAACATCAACAGCCGCATTGGAGATGGGACCGGTCCACAAATGCTGCAACATATCCCTTGCTTGAAGCCTTCCAAATTCAACATCTACAACCATAATAAGATGAGATAGAAATGGAAATAACAATAGATGATCCCATGTCAAATTAAACATGATGTATTTCCCTTATTACCTGCATACTTGTAATTCCATACAAGTGAAGTTTCACGAAGCTCAACATTAGACCTTGGTGTTCTTTCATTGAAGTACTCAAAAACATGCTGTCCATGTAAATGAGTCAACAAATTCAGTGGAAAGATAACAAGTAGTAAAGTAAATTTTGAGTAAAAATGACATGAGCCAGTCGCACAAAAGTTTTACCTTCACACTATCTACCCAATCCATATTTAGATGCTCTGGCATTGTTGTCATCCATTCTCCTTTAGTCAGACGCAAAAACATTCCGTTCTCCGCAGCTAACCACATGTTATAGTGCCCAAAATTCTACAGATAAAACAATATATACAGGAGAAAATAAATCAGAGAAATAATAATAATATAGGGGTAAGAAAGACTAGGTGGTTACCTCATCTAGGACACTTCTATTATTTCCACTGAGGATCAGTGACATGATAACAATTAAGGGTAATGAAGAGTAGAAGGTAGTTACCTCATCTAGGACACTTCTATCACTACCACTGAGGACAACAATAGTTGTCTTTGGATCACTGCAAAGAATTTCTAGGGGTTCTTTCAACTCAGGATGTAATTTAAAATCCATTTCTTTGATCTGATCTCCCCCTCTTCGCCCTGGGCTCTCCACAGGTTCTGTCAATGTTGCATTGAATCCCTAACATTTTGATAAAACATAATTAAAAATATTCAGACAAACAGACACCAAGGGCTGCATGACCATGACAACAATGTTTCCAAACTAGTATTCTTTGCCACAAACAGTAGACATTCAGACAGCCATACTTATCAGCATCAGCACAGAATTTTTGTTAGTAGTTCATGGCAAGTATGTTCCATGAAAGGAAGCAAACTTTAATCGTCTCTAAATACTTCTGTGCTAACAGATAACGTAATCAAGCTCTTTGGCAACTAAAACTTCCACAATTCAAAACTACAGAGAAATAAAGGATGTCAGTATTAGAAAGAGCCAAAAGATACCACAACAAATATTTCTAGTGGTTCACCAACAAGAGGCCTCCTGCAACTATCCTATTATAGAGGGGTTACACCAACTTGTATCTAGACCAGTCACTAGCTAATGGAGGTGCATTATAGAACCCTAATCAAGTGTGCATGTTTTTTTACTAAATAACCAGCTATGAACGTATACAATCTGCACAATCTGATTCATCTACAAATGGGCAATATAACCCACCACAGATCTATTAAACAGATGGATTATGAGAATACGTCAAATAACAGAAAAAGCTGTCGAGTCAAAGAAGTCCGAATTAGATATGGTGTACTAAAGGTTTAATACAGGCCACTAATGTCCAATTTGTGAGAATTTTCACCTAATCGAAGTACATGAAGGAGTCAATTTGTTACAAAGAAAAATCTATACTATAGGGTGAGAGAATTGCCTGTGTTTCCTACGAAGAGAAGGGAAAATACAACACAGATGATGTAATAAACATCAGCTGCCACAGCAACAAACAATTGGTGAAGCAGAGGTTTTGATCTGACTAAACACCATTTAAACATGCTGACATAAGAAGTTAAAATATGAATCCTACTCAATCATATAACATGAGATCCTCCAGAGAAAACTAAAACTAACACTAGTCCTCAATGGTTTACTCAATCTCCTAATTGTTAACCTGTATTTTGGAGGGTAACAGCATAGTGGAATACGTGACAGATAGAAGATTTTTAGACTCAATATTGTGATGCTAACTCCTTTTCAGATTTTAAGTGACTGATTACATAATAGTCCAATAAATTTAGTCCTTTCCAAAATAAACTGGTAGTGTAAATTGAAAGTGTTTAACCTTTTGGGCTGACTTTACACAACCTGGGTCTGAAATATTTTAATCAGTGCTGACCAACAATCAAGTATTAAAATAATCACTCAACAGTCACATAAAAAAACAGCAAACTCTGCAGCAAAAGTGCATGCAGAAAATAGCTGTCCTAGAACATCTGAATGAGACATCTATGTGAAATTTGAGAGATGCTATCTCAGGATGTTAGAAAAGTGTGTCCACAACTATCTCAGGATATATTAGGAAAGTCACAGTGTCTCCAAAGCTCAGAAACTTCAAGCTGAAAAGATTATGTCAACCAGGGTTTGAGAAAATTGGTCAAACAGTCTCAGCTCAAACTAGGCCAAAATCCTAACCAGGGATTATCAGAGCGAAAGAAGAAGTCTAAACTAAGGAGATATTTTCAAACCTCAAGCAATATTACTAGTAGTTACTAATTTTGAACTTATCATAAGGTACAGTAACAGGTATCAAGATAGAAATGAGCAACGAGAAATCAATTCGTCATAGTTTCTTTTTTTTCATCCAAAGTTTGTTTGATACAAAATTACAAGCAGGGAAAAAACTGGAAAATGCAGATACCAGAAACTAGCTAAGGAGTTGCATAACTTGGATAGTCAACATAGATGAAGTCATATCTTGATCAAAAGAAGTTCAAATCAAGTGGAATTTTCTTTTCATTAGTTAGTTACCTAATTTTGGATACAAAATTACAAGCAGGGAAAAAACTGGAAAATGCAGATACCAGAAACTAGCTAAGGAGTTGCATAACTTGGATAGTCAACATAGATGAAGTCATATCTTGATCAAAAGAAGTTCAAATCAAGTGGAATTTTCTTTTCATTAGTTAGTTACCTAATTTTGGATTTGAATGATGTGCATAAATGTGATCTTTTAACTAACCTATGTAGCTCTAAGTTTAGTTGACATGACTGCAAATTTAAGATTGAATATTAATGTTTAAATAGGATAAGGCAGAACAAATTAGAGTTGGACTTGGATTCTTTTATAACATAACTTTATATAAGCAATCTAGGACATGAATAAGAGCATCTTCTCATTAGTTTGAACTCAGGAACAAAAGTTCAAGAGATACATCTCATCCTTGAAGAAGTTATATGGAGAGATAACTTTAGAAATTTTCAGATTGCAAACTTGAGCCTAAACCCAAGCCAAATTTATATCACAGCAACTGCATTTTCCTTATGACGCAAGGATCCTTAAGTTTGTTCGTTCTTTGCATCATCTCACCTTTCATTTCCCTTCTTACAGCCAAAATATCCCTTTCCTACAGGTTTTTCTTTCCTCATTTTTCAGACTACAATCAAGCTTCTCCTCTCTTTTTTACTGTTTCCTTTTTCTTTCATCTTTGCAAAATCTGGATTGTATTAATTTCAAAAAAATAAAAATTAAAGAAATAATTGACACCAAACAAACAAACAAAAAAAGAGTGGGACAAAGGAATTGAGAAATAATGAGATTCTTAGTCTTTTTTATAGCTACTATTTTTTTCTTTTTTTTTTATAGTCAATTTCTTAGAGTTTCCATTAACCAGAATTTTTTTTGAATCCATACAAAGCATTATTGAAAAATACCATCAAGGATTTCGAGCTCCATAAGATATGAGTTTGAAGGACAACATTGAAAAATGAATAAGAATGAAAGTACCAGTATAAGTAATCGATTCTTGGACTGGAGATAACGATCAACAGCATCCTCCATTGGCAGCACTGGTGGAACTTGTCTAGTCCTCAGTTGAGCTTCAACAATAGTGTCATTGAGTTCACTACATGTCCAATAAATGATACATCAATATTTGCTCTTGAATTTTTTTATAAAATTAGGTTAGTGCCACTGTTAGGGTGTGATTGAAAAAAGAAAAGCTTAGTTCAGGGTCAATGATATCTTAGGTGAGCCCAATAAAGTTCGTCAAGGTTCTAAACTCCTATTCCCTATTTGTTATTAAGAGCTCCAGAGCTTTGAGCCAATTTCCTCTCTTAAGTGTAGTCTTTCTGACTATTGAAAAGGAAAAAAAGAATTCTAGTTGCTAATTAGAATAATAGGGAAAAAGGGAAATTGAAATATGAGATAGTATTTGGACTGTAGATACCTGACAAATGTTTCTGCCCAATCTTGAGCAGTGTGAGTCGTTACATGTATGAAATTAAGCATATGTCGCTTTTCTCTTTCATCAGCAGGCATGTTCAATGCATACTCAATTGAGTTAGCCACTTCCGTTATATTCCATGGATTAACAAGGAGAGCACCTGCACCTAGAGACTGTGCAGCTCCTGCAAACTACAAAATAACAGAGACACATAAATAGGCAGTCATAGACAGAACATTATTTTTACCATTTTGCCAAGAAATAAATGAAAGCAATGTATAAAGAATCCTTAGGTCTCCCTGTGAATGTGCAGCTAAGGGGAAAATTCTCATTCATTACCTATTTCAGCTATAAACCCATTTCTACATGTGAACGGAGCTATACCTCAAAAAAGTGACATGTAAGGTCAAGTATTATACCACTAATCTTAAATTTAAAGAGCAAAAATAATGTCTAAACAAGTCCTTGATGGTCACAACACATATTTTTACATAGGATTCACTTGCTAACACTAAATTCGACAGTAATAGGGAAATAAACATAATTAAAACAAACACTATATGAACTCAAGCGAAGGATCGAAATTATCACCTCACTAAGAATGAGGACACCTTTCTTAGATTCCTGGCAAGCCACAAACTCATAACTGACCAGATTCATTCCATCCCTCAATGAAGTCACTAGAGCCACATCTAGGGAAAAAAAGAGAGGGAGAAAATAAGAAAACAAAAGCATAATGCTTCTCCAACCTCGTAAGTTATCAGATAACCTCAAAAGAACAAATGGTTGTCCTAACATTTTGGTAGCAACTGGATCTTGTCCATGAGCTTCTACAAATTGCTACAGAAGGTTACTCAAATTACAGATATTTTAGGGAGATCTGTACTTTTCTCTCCTTTTTTAGTAATCTAGTTTTGCGGCTTATAGGAAAACCTTTTGTGGAATATGAATCATCTCATTACAGAAGATTTGGACTCCATGTAGTGGGAAAAGTTTGACAGAAATTTCAGATCATACTCAGTGGGAAAGTCAGTGTTGCTTTATACGGAGGTAAAGATTCAAGCCAAGTAGTCAGACAAAAGAGAGAGAAAATAATTACCCGTCACAGCATATAGTGCACATAACGCATGGAAGTCAAGTGATCGATCCTGCAAGAAGGACAAAAGCAGAAAACCTAAGTCTTCAGGTTTAAAACCAAAAACTAAAAGAACCAAGTCAAATGATAAAAATGATGCCTTTGTTATATATTTGATCCTGGAGCAGATCATGAGTAATCAAACTAGGTAACAAGGATCCCGATACCCAAACCATGGTACACCATGCGACAATATATACTAGGTCTGAAGAGTTCAAGGAAAGATGAAACTAAGACATTAACACAAACCATATCAAGAATAGCCAAGCAACCACTTCAATACTACGTAAAAAATGAATGCCATAGCCTGTTCTAGTATTCTGACTGAATAAGCAATGACCACTCCACTGATATGTAACAAATCAGAATATTGAACAGAAAAAGTTATACAGAAGTGATACTCAAACTATCTCAAAAGAAAATTTATACAGATAGTTGAACTAGAAAATCTGCCCCTCTCAATGAAATTCACCATTTATCTGAAAAGAAACAAGACATCTAGTTCACTCATAGACGATGACCAATTACTCAAGGATGAAAATAGGTTCTTAAATCAACTTCAGGAAGACTTATGCAGTAATGACATAATAGTCGAAGTCGAAGAGTGTTACCAAGTGATGTATTGGGACAGCAGTTAATGTCCCAAATCGACCATTAATACGTCCAACAATTTCATGCACTTGACTTGTAAGTTTTTGATCTGTAAGAAAATTGAACAAACACATCTCCATTATATGTTGCAAGCAATCAAAATTTTGATCAATATGCTTGATATAGATGGGTAACACGGTACCATTCAAGTGAAATCAAAGCTGTTTTTTTTTTTTGGGAACAAATCACTCTGAAGCTATCATGAAAAATACCTCGTTAATCCCTAACATAAAATATATTGTTTAAAAAAAACTCGTTAGATTTTTTTGAGATTGGCTACAAGTGTTAACCATAAGACTTGAACAGAAGACCTCATGTTAACAAACCTCGATGTGGGCAGTGAGAAACACTCCTCACAATGAAAACTTTGAGTTGTCATAAAAAATGAAGTTGGTGCAGGACACCTGTCCTAGTTTACGGAAATTTAAGGCAATCCTGGACAAAAAAAAAATCCAAGTACACCACCATATGCAATTCAAAATGCCTATCCATGAACATAAAAAGAAGAAAAGAGAGAAAACGAAAGGAACCCTAGATAATCCACACAGAGTGAAGACACATACACTCAGGGACATCTGTTCTCGTTGGGACAGCAATTTGCAGCAAAACAACTTTATCACGCCAATTAGGATTCTCCTCAAGGAATTTTTCAAATGCCAAAATCTTCTGGGGAATTCCTTTAATCATGTCAAGGCGGTCCACACCCAACATCACCTGCCACAACATAGCCCAAATGCTGACCAAAAAATTAGATATAAAAAGTAGATTGGCATGAAAAAACAGTCTTCTGAATTAATGACAACTATTTAAAATAGAGTTCCAAAAGTGACAACTCAAGTGAGTAGGATCAATGCATAACACAGTAAAGACACTTTAAGTTATAAAGGAAATAATAAAACAAAGAAACAAATACAGGGTGATAAATAAAAAAAGTGTCACTACAAAAGAAAAAAATTAAGATAAACTGATTTTGAAAGAAAGTGAACAATGGAGAACCAAGAAACAAATGTAAAAAATTTAATTGTGGCTTAGTATTTACCCTATTACAAATTTATTTGAAATAACCAAAAACATAATTTTGTTGAGTACCCAAATAATTTCAAATATTAATGGTAAGATGATAATGTAACCCAACATACACAGATCACAAGTTTATTGGATATGTTGTAGTCCAAATCATGGATATTTCTGAATTGTTCCATTGTGTTTGGAGTTCTTGAGTGGAGAGTAATTTGTCATGGGTTTATGAACTCTATGCGAAGTTCTTTAGTCTGAAATATAGGGATAGAACTATGATTGATTATTTTATTGACTTGCAAACCTTACTAACCAAGATTGGCGTATACCATCATTTTACAATAAATGAGAAAGAGCTTTGGAAGCAATTTGTGTAAATTCATGCGGCCAATTTTCTTAATGGGTTAGGTCCCGAACATGATGCAATTTGGACCCAAATACTTGCTTCTAATGATGTACCCTCGTTGAAGAAAGCTTTTAACAAAGTAGTTTGAGCAGAAATAATTGTGATATCATAGGGCAACAAGGAAAATAAAGGGGCAGAAGTTGTTGCCTTAAATATTCAATCCATACCGAGTTGTTCAGAGGCACCTTGTAGACGTGGAGGAGGTAGTAGGGAACAAGGTGGGATAGTTATGGCCATGGTGAAGGCAGTGGTAGAGGCCGTGGTTATGGTAGAAGTGATAGTTGTGTCTATTGTGGGCACAATAATCATTTCTTAGATAAGTGCTAGGACAAGTTTGGAAAACCTGCTCAGGCCAATTCTAGTGTTTCAGAAGGTGATGAAACTTCCGCGAGCCATGAAATAGGTATGATTCCTGGTGCTCTAGATGAACTTCAAAAATTGGCTCAAAGGTTCGCAAAATTGACTTTGTCAACCACATCTATGAAGCTTAATGATTCGATGTCCATAGCCACAACCATCATGACTAGTTCAAAAATGTTAGTTTTACATGCCTCTCCTACCACGTTGTTAGTTGTTAGTGATTGATTCTGATGCATCTTCGCACAAGTCAGGTATGTCTTTCATATTTACTTCTCTTAGTCAATCATTCTATTTAGACATGTCACCTTTGTTGATGGTGCCTCCTCACCTATTAATGGAGTGGTCAAAGTTCAGCCTATTTCATCTTTACCCGTAGAATTTTTTTTATGTGTCCATAAATTTCATGTTAACTTGTTGTCTATCGATCAAATTACAAACTCTTTGAATTATTTGGTAACCTTCTTTCCTACTCATTATGTATTTCAAAACCTTCATGAGGAGGATGATTGATTTAGACTGTGAGAGTAAGGGTCTTGACCACTTGGAAGGCTCATCAGTGTCGTTGTCTTTGTCACTCCAAGCAGATGTGTCACCCTTCCAGTATCACTTCGGCTAGGACATCCCTCCCCAACCAAGTTAATTTAGATGTTTCCAGCTTTGTCTTCTACCTTGTCATTTCAATGTGAATTTTGCCAACTCAAGAAGTACCACCAGACATCGTTTCCTTCTAGTCAAAGTCATTATACTAGTTTGTTTGAAGTTGTCCATTCGGCTATATAGGGACCTTGTCAAGCAACTAGCGTCTTTGCTTCTTTTTTTTTTTTTTGAGAATGTTATGAGAATTTAAAAGAGGAGCTAAAACCCATTACAAGCTAGGGGAGCTCTCCAGTTATAACCAATGATTGGAGAAAGGCTCATATTTTGATCTGACAGTCAGCAAAATAATTGGCTGAACAGGGGACATGATTCCAGGTACAGTGTAAGTTGCAATATTACAAATATCAAGGAAGGTGTCCCAATGTCTCCAAGGGGGAGCCTTGGCTTTAGCGCCCCTTTCGATGATGACTTTGGAGTCTCCCTTGACAATCAATGGTCCAGAGAATCTGTTACGGTAAATTTTGAGGCTATGAAAGAGGTTGGTGAGTTTGGCTGAGGTGGAGTCCGAGATACCAAGAGGGCCGACATAGGCACAAGGAGGGAGCCGTCAGCCGAATGGAAACCGCCACCAAAATCAGCAGGACCCGAACATCCAGTAGGGCTTCCATCAAAATTCAATTTGAGAGTTCCAGCCGACAGGGTTGCCATTCGGCCATAGTAGCTCGTTGAGGGGGGGGGGGGGGGGGGGGGGGGCAGCCATCTGGGCCACCAGTTGCTTCTCAAGTGCGTGCCTTTCTGGTGGAGGAACTCTTTCTTGGTAAGGAGCCAAGAAGAGACCTGGCTAGCAATGTCTTCAGAGAGTGCCTCAATGTTGGTCAGTTTGCACTAGAAGCATGCGTTCCTTTCAGATGGACCAAGGGATGACGCTAATGCAGTTGGAGAGGAGCAATTTGCCAACCTTGGAGAGGCGAGTTCCACGCATGGATTGGATCTCATGGAGAGAGGGTCCTGTATGACGCAAGCCTGGATGCCAATTCGATGGAACAGCAGGGTCCAGATTCTCCAAGCGAAAGGGCAATGAAAGAGCACGTGGTTGACAAATTCCGCCTCGGCATTACAAAGAGGGCAGGCAGGGTCTGGTCTCGAATTGCCATGTTTGGCCAGTTTATTAGTGTTCAGGATTTTATTTAAACACGTAGTCTAGAGGAAGAATCGGGCCCGAGGTTGAGCAATGATGTGCCAAACTTGAGCAATTGGATGTTGATCGTCTGAGAAGGCACCATGGTAGAGCTGGGAGTATGCCAAGGCAATCAAAAAGGAGCAATTGGGGTTGGCTAACAAGTATTTTGTTTCCTTCATTGATGATTTTAGTCAATCCATATGAGTGTACCTCCTACAAAAGAAATTTGAAGTATTTGATGTGTTTCTCAATTTTTATAGTAAAATAAAAAATCAGCCTAGTGCAAATCTTTGTATATTTCGTTCCTTTTGTCAAGCTAACGGTATTCATCAGCCTTCTTGTGTGTATACCCCCATAACAAAACGAGGTAACAAAAATGAAAAATATTCACTTGAGGTTGCGTGAACCATGTTATTTTAGGTGCAGGTTTCGAAATTCTATTGGGGCGATGCTATCCTTGTTGCTTGTTTTCTTTTCAACAAGATGACCTCTAATATAATTGGAGGAAAAGTTCCACCACAAATTCTTAAACCTAGCGATGAATTGTTTCCTTTTTGTCCTCATGTTTTTGGGTCTATGCTTTATGCATGTTTTTGGTCCATCACATGACAAGCTATCTCCAAGATCAATTAATTGTGTTTTCCTTGGGTATTCTCATACTCAAAAAGAGCACGTGTTATTGTCCTTATACCAAAAAACCTTGTCTGTTGATATCACAATCTTTAAAAAATTCCTAATTTTCAAAGTCTGATGACTCTACTATTTTTATACTCTTGATGTTGATGTTGTTGATGTTGTTGCTCTTGTTTCGATGGAGGATGTTCCTAGTGCCACACCTAGTGCTGCCCAGCCAAAGCTATTGCAAGTTTACCAACGAATGGAAACCTCTCAAAACACCATCAAAAGTTCCATCCTTTATATCTTTGCTAGTTTCCTCCTCATCGATGACTCTTGATGTAAGCGATTTAAGTCTTCCTAATACTTTTCGCAAGGTATACATGCTTGTACTCACCATCTCATATCTAAATTTGTGCCCTCTGACTCGTTGTCTGATCCGTTCAAAATGAAAGGAGGTCATGGATGTAGAGATGGAGGTGTTGCTTGATAGGGCTACTTAGATGTTGTGAGATCCACTTCCAGATGCTGCCTTTGTGGATTACCGTCGGGTCTACACTATGAAATACAAGGCTAATGGGTAGATAGAGCAGAAGAAAGCCAAACTTGTAGCTATGACATATACCCAAACATATGGTGTGGATGTTTTTGAAACTTTCTTGCTTGTGGCTCAATTGACATTTGTTCACATTTTGATTTTTGTTGTTGTGCGAGTTAGGCATAAAAAATGCATTCTTGTGTGGGGCTTTAAAGGAAGAGGCATACATGGAGCAACCTCCTAGGTATGTAGGCTAAATAAGGCCATTTGTGGCCTCAAAACAAAGCCCAAAACATGGTTTGACAAGTTCAACAAAGTGATTATGTTTTTGGGTTTGGACAGAAGTCATTGTGACCACTCATTGTTTGTTTTGAAAAGGTCCTGAAGTTGTAGTGCTCGTTGTGTATGTGGGTGACATAGTGCTGTCAGGAAGTAATGAAAAAGATATGGAAGAAGTTATAGTACATCTTGCAAAACATTTCCAAGGCAAAGTCTTAGGTTCCCTCAAGTATTTCCTTGAGGTTGAGGTGGCAAGAAGTAAGGCAGGGATTGTTATGACACAAAGTAAATAGTTACAAGTATCCTACAAGAGTATGGTTTGTAGGGAGCAAAGGCCGTTGAAACACCCATGAAAGTTAACCATAATCTTCATGAAAATGACAGTGTTGAACTCAAAGATAAGACTGTGTATAGAGGGATTAGTGGGCTAAACTGATTTATGCCATAGTTACGCAGCTTGGCATCTCATTTTCTATAAGTGTAATCACTCAATTCATGGAGCATCCAAGAAAGATTCATTTAGAGGTTGCACCATAGAGTATTGAGATATTTGAAGAGAACACCGAGTAAAGAATTATTTATGAGCCACATGGTCATTTGTAATTGACGGATGCTTTGATGCTGACTATGCAATGTCCAAGCTGAACAGAAAGTCTACCACTAGGCATTATGTATTTGTTAGAGGGAATTTGATTAGTTGGAAGAGCAAAAAAAAAGGATGTTATGGCTCGATCTAGTGTAGAAGCAGAATACTAGGCAATGACTCACACTATTTTTTTTTTTAAATGATGTTGATTTTTATTAAGACAAAAGCTCAAAAGAGCAAATTACAAAGGAGGGAATCCCTCCCATACAATGAGATTGTTGGGAAGTTCCGAATTTAGCCAATTTATCAGCCAGAGAGTTGGCTGATCTAGGAATGAGATTCCAATTACAATACAAAGAAGATACAATGTCAGCAATACTATCAGTGATGGAATGAGATTCCAATTACAATGCAAAGAAGATACAATGTCAGCAATACTATCAGTGATGGGCCAGTGGCGCCAAGGGGGGAGGTTGTCTTTGGAACACCAACTAATAAATGGCTCACACTGTTAGTGAACTCCTACGCGTTTAAGTAGTTTTGCAAGAATTAAACTTCCCAAAGAAGGTGTAACGGTAATGCATCGTGACAATTAAGCTGTCATTTTCATTGCTAGTAATCCAATCTCTCATGAATGAACTAAACATACTGAGGTAGATTGTCATTTCATCCGTGATGCAGTAATGAGAGGTGTGGTGGTTACTCCGTATGTTAAATTTGCAAATCAGTTTGGTGATTTAGTTACTATGGCCTTGGGGGAAAAAAGAACTTGGGAATTTTTGTTATAAGTTGAACTTCTAGACACAAACACTCTAGCTTGAGGGGGAGTGTTAAATTATATGAAAAGGGTAGTTTGGTCATTTTATATTAATTAGATTGTTCCTCTAAGTTTGAAGCAAGTGTGATTTGGTGTATGTGTCATATGGTTCTATTTTTAGTTAATTCTGAGTTGTAATTAGGGAGTTGTGGTCAGTTGGGTATAGAGGGGCATTTATGTACTTTTGACACATTATGACTTAATCGGGGATTAATATGGAGGGGTCAAATTTCAGAATCCTCAATGAGTACAGGTTGTGCATTCCTCCTCTCTCTTGTGTTCTCCTTTCTCCCTTCTTCTCTCTGTAACTTCTCAATGTTCCACTTCTACAAGACTCATTTACCAAGATCAGCTAATCAGCCAGCTGATTCTTTTGCTAAACAAGGGGTATACCTCCTATATCTCATTGTAATGGAGACCTCCTCCTAGTTTTGTTCTATTGCCTTTTTGCTTTGGAACAAAATTTGGCTTTCTTGAAAAAAATAAAAAATAAAAGAAAAAATCAAACTAATTGATCTGGATGCATGTCTTTACAAAAGATGTAAACCTTACTCAGGCATCAACACATGAAACAAAACCCAATCTTACGTCTCATAGAGCAGAAAGGAGAATTCATCCAGCCATCAGACATTGTTGGGACTAGGCTCTGATGATTATGATGATGATTATACTTATGGAGGTGAATCTTTTTTACAGCTAAAAAACAAATGCCTCACATAGCATAGAGGCAGATCAAGATATCAGAAAATTTCAACATTTAGTGGGAACCTAATGATCAAGGATCAAGAGCTGAGTACCAAGTAATCCGAAAAATACAGCAAAGAGCAAAAACTTGATGTTATTAAATTCTGAGTAAACTTAATGTTACTAAATTCTGAATATTTAAAAATTTCACTGAACTAAAGGAGCCCACCTTTCGCCCAGCAAATCTATCTTTCAACTCCTTGATATGATCCTGAACCTTTGGTAGATCAAGTGCTCGAATAAACCGTTCAGAATCAATCCCTATGGGAAACTGAAGGTCAGAAAATAGAAGAAATAAGTGTCTCAAGGAAGAGTATCATATAATAAAAATAAATTATCTAGTGATAGAGGGCCTTTAGTAACACAAAGGGGAAGAAGAAAGTACAACACAACTGCAGTACCAAATAGCAAAATTTTACTCATAATTTTTTAAAGAATATTATAATATACCGCAGCCACCCGAGTTAGCTTTCCTTGGTCCTCAACTCCTTCAGGTGTGCCCTCAAGTCCAAGAATCCGGGTGCAAGCACTAACAAAGTGCCTTGCATAGTCGTAGGTGTGGAAGCTGAAATTTTTGCAAATCCAAATTGAGACCTCTCCAGTGCAACAAATTATGTGAGTCTTTTAGCAAGACACGTTATCTTTGAAAGTAACTAGCAGAATTTTATAAGACATTAACACTAAACAAGTCCAATTACCGAGTTCAGAAGAGGCACCATGAAGTACTTCAACCGAACACATCACAGGATTATAGTTATAAGAAGATTACATACACTGAAACTACAACATAAGCAAAATGAACTCTAGATAAAATTTTGCACCAAATTATTTCTTAATAAAGTGGTGGGTGTAACTATCTATGCTAATGTGCATCCCTTAGATCTCAAACAATTTCATCAAGCACAAGTAAAAGATATTAGAGACAATCATATGGCAGAGAATGGTGTGCCAGACTTTTCCATCTTCTACCTTACAGTTAATATGAGTACTACATGACTTGTTTTGAACACTAAACATATTCTGGACCCTTTTTCACGATCTAAACAGATCACTCAAGCAGAAGTAAAGTATTTCTTCTCCAAAACCTGCAGAAGATTTACTGTAGAAAGTTGATAAATGGCACACATGAACTACAAATAGATGGACTATCGAAAAGTCCACAAAGGATGGAGCATAGTCCAACAATCTACAATCTGCATGCTCCTTAGAAACAATCAATACCACAAACTACTACGAGAAATAAAAAGTCAATAAGACCATGGAATAAGAGAGCACAACTAACCTGATGCTAAATTTTTTGTCATACTGGAGTTCAGAAATCTGGCACAAACAGTGCAATCTCCAGTGACCTAGCTCATTATGGCCATTTCACTTACATAATATAGAAGTCACTGTGCTACATATTGGTCATCAAATCTGGATAGTTTATTGGGTGACATTTGTTTTGGAGTCAGGGGACAACAGAAAAATGCTCAAGTGTTTGCAGTTTCATGAATCAAAGATTGCCTACCCTAATCCTTTCACTCCATCTATCTGAATAATTCAGTTATTGGTGTTAATAGTTAGTAAAGATGTCAAACATCCGCCAAGGAGCACATAGAATGGAAAAGCAGGTAGCATTTAAAATCAGGAGTACAGCAGAAAGAAGCAAAAGGAAACAATGACATCCAGTTTTTACTATAAGCCCCTTAAATGAACTATTCAGATTGGTAACCAAAAGTAGACAAAAAGTACATGATACATATACATGAAGATGCATACATAACAGGGAGAGGGCGAGAGAGAGAGAGAGAGAGAGGTTACAGATTTTGGCATTACCCAACTAGATCTGCTGCAAGAACTGATCTCAACAACTCTGAACGAGACGGAAGTGTTCTATGGATCTCAGAGGAAGGAAAAGGGGTGTGAAGGAACCAACCAACTTTCATGTTACTGTTATACTCTTTTAAGCATTTAGGAAGAAACATAAGATGGTAGTCATGGCACCAGACAACATCCCCATCGATATAATGCTCATTGACCACATCTGCAAACATTTGGTTGGCCTTCTTATATGCATCAAACTGAGACTGGAAGCTTCTGGTGGTCGCCAGCCTATCTTCTTGCGGAAGACCGAGGTAGTGGAAAAGGGGCCACAAGATGTTGTTGCAGTATCCATTATAATACTGATGAACTATCTCTTCATCTAGGAAAACCGGAATACATCTCTGATCTCAGAAAATTAAAAATAAAATGAGTAACGAACTGATAAAAAATTTCAAATGTGGGTAAAAATATGGAAATTTACTATTTACAGTATTATTTTAGCACACATACAGCATGAGATAAATTACCAACTAAAATTAATTTCCTTTTGTCAAGTAATTAAATAGCAATTGTGGCAAGTTCAACGAACAGTTCACAAAGATAATACGGAGACTGAATTAACCAAAATACAGTTCAAGATGGGCTGTAAAGCAAATCAAAATATTATATTCTGATAAATGGAGGATTACAAAATCATTGTCCTTAATAGAACTAGTTTTGGACCAGTAAAAGTCTTTTCTAGAGATACAAATTGGACTCCATGAAAGAAAGTAGATGAAAAGAAATCCTTCAAGTAAAATCAGAATGTATCTCATTTCCATAAACTTGTATAAGTTAAACTTGTAACAGAACACTCAACATGTAAAATTATAACATCCCAAGGTTGTTTCACAGAACCTAAACAGCACACCAGTGTATGTATTTTATTCATAGTTTATGTGTCCTCTTGGTTTCTTTTTCTAGTTATTTTGTTCACAAACCGAGTAAAACCTTGCCGGTCCTAAAAACTGAAAAAAAGTCATAAATAGTATGCAAATTTAAACAGTCGTCGCTGTGAAAACCTAGCAGTCTCTATACTGGATTCATGATGGAAGGTTTCGATACAAACACCCAACAAAAACTATAACAGTGAAACACAGACTGGATTGGGTAAGATCCGCTACTCAAAGAAATTCACCTCGAACCTGCCTTTTGAAATCAAATAAAAGAAATACCAAAACTACTCTGCTTGAAGCAAAATAGACGTGGTCCAGAAAAAAACTACATAACATATCAGGAAATCTTAGAGTTAGACAGTGACAACAGTAAACAAAAAATACATAGAGACGCCAGAAACAAAACCATTAAGATGAACATGTATTTTAAATATACCACAAAAGTGCAAGCCATTCACCTTTTCAGCCAAAGCCTTGGTAAGCGCTTTCTGGCCAACCTCGTCCGGTACATTAACGCCGGCCCATCCTATCCACTTCGCCTCGAACTCCTTCACACCTGCCACAAAATCTCATCAACTCGTAAATGTAGCAAGACAAAATGCAAAAATGAACCAAACCACAACCCAAAACAACAAACTATAACAATAACAGGCAGTGGAAACAATTAAACTTTCCACGGCGCTCACCAAGAAGAGCACTAACAAGCCCGCCGCCACTGATCTCGAGAGACCAGGAGTCCCCTCGGCGCAACGCAGACACCGGCAACCTGTTAGCGACGACCAGCAGGCGCTGCTTCGTCTGACGCAACTCCCGACGGTCGATTCCCTCGGCAAGCGATCTCAGCGCCGCGGGAGTGTCGATCAACTCCTCGTCCCAGACTCCGGAATAGTTCAAATCAGTATCAACCGAATCAACTTCGACTGCATTCGGCTCCTGCGAATTCCGGCTCGATTTTCTAAATTCTCTCTCCCTCAGCAGCCTCTCCACTCTCGTCGACGGCACTCCGGAGCTTCGGTTGTACTTGTTCCCTGGCATGTATTTCTATTTTATATTTTAGAATTAAGAAACAAACAAATAAATGGCAGCTGCGTCTCTCGTAAATTTCTGAGCCAGAGAAGGAGCGAAGATCCAACGGTTGAGATTCAGTTACGGAGGCGCCGCGATGATCTCGGGAGGTTCAGACTTGAGAGAGAGATAGAGAGAGCGAGAGAGAGATAGAGAGAAACAGATGCAAAAAACCAGAGTAATCAGTGAACCGAGAAGGAGGAAACAGAGAGGAGGAGGAGGAGGGAACGCATGCGTCGGTATCAAACGCCTGTAAATTTGATTTTGAAGGAAGTTATGGTAGTGGAGGCCAGAGCCAGAAGAGAAGGGCATTCACGTAATTTTATCAAACTCCAAGGTCGGTTTCTGAACAATCTCCACTGGACCCCTTCTTTATTCATTTTCTCGTGGGAGGAACCGACGAGCTGTAGTTCACCGAGCGCGACTGTGCTCACGCAAGTTGAGATTCCGGTCTTCCACCCCCTGCCCGAACCCATTAATCGACCGAACAGTCCGCACACTTTCACCGCCCACGACTCCACCCATCAAACGGCTGAGCCTTCTCCTCGGTCACAGCTGGGACCAAAAATTTCCGTCTCCCTAGCCCTAGCGGTCCCACCAGGTAAAGACTAGGCGGAAGAAGAGATTACCGGGAGCTGTCACGTGGCGGCTCCTTGCTACACAAGTCTCTTCGGCTAATTTCGTTCTTTCCCGCTAAAAGGCCGGTCTGACGTGGCAAGCCCTCATGCACCAGAACCGCGGCCGCTGCGTTTGACGTGATCCCGCGGGATCACGTAACGACAAAATCTCTGTTTACGTCATAAAACAGGTGGAGAAAATCGAAATTCGATTAATAGTAATACGGGAAGTGTAGTTTATTAAGGAGTAGAGGTCGCTGTCGGAAGCTTTTGTTAGTGCGGGGGGCACACGTAGAAATGATAGAAAAACACCTTGGGTACGAGGAAGCCATAGACAGGCCTCCTAAACATGCAGGAGACGCGTCCCATTCCGGGTTTCCTATTTTAATTGAGAGGCTGAGTTTGTTTGTTTTCTTTTAATATGCATGTTATCAATAATTCGGTAAGGGATGGCCCCCACATACATATCATTACTTTTGGTCACATAAGGAGTGATTTCTGGCTCACAAGTGTCCATTTTAACCCTTTTTTTTTTTACTTAATTTGTTCACATAATAAAGGATAGAGAATAATTATTTCATTAAATTAATTTTAAATTATTTATTTTTTATTAATATGAAGAATATTTATGTGATTAACTTCTAATTTTTTCCTCCTTAAATAGTTAATAGAGATCTTTTATGTCGTATTATGTTGCTACGATTTGTTTTACGTTGTTGTATAATCTAGGGTGGATCGAAAAGGGCCAAAAGGAAATTTTTCTTTTTGTCCCATAAGGTAACACCTTTTTTTCTTTGCCTTAAGTATATGACCTATACTCTTAGATAGAACTTTTAGGTTCTACTGTCAAATTTGATGTTATATTTTTAATTTATAAATTTAAATATATCTTGTATTCATTACTTTGACAGCATAGAAATGGAATAAATTAAACCTAAGATAACTGGAATGGTAAATACAATTTAAGTTATTCCTTTATTTATTCCAAATAATTAAACTAAATATAATCTTCTCCTTCATAAGTAGTTTGTAGTGATTTGAAGCAATAATTCGCCTTGTTCACTCAAACAAATAAGTTTAATTCGAAAACATACAAACTTATTTTGTCTCATCACATCTCAAGCCCATGATTGTACACGTAATTATTTACACCCCATCTCCGATAGACATATTATATTTATATGTATTATTTGTTTCTAATGAAATTGAAAAATATATCTTAAAATTCATGCTACTATGAGTTGTTGTTTTTTTTTAAAGCTATTTTCTTACATTAAAAAAATAAAAGATGCTTATTATTAATAACTTTATTATGTAAAAATAAAATTTTAAAAATCAATCTGAAGTCCAACCTCAAAGCAAGACAGCAAGACATAGTTTTTTTCTTTCTATGCTCCCAAGCACTCAATTTGGCTCGATTTAAGTTGGCCAAAATCGGTAAAACCGGGGTGAAACCTGGATGGGTTAAGGTCAACTCAGGGTAATTCCGTTATTTCCGACTTGTTTTAGATCCTGAATCTATGGTTCGACTTTCAGACAAACCGTTCCAGATTAACTAAATCAGACCGGATTTAGGGAGATTGATTCCGGGCGTATCCACGTGTTAAACTACTTAGCGGATAGGAACCGATGCCGGATAATTAATTCCGGGACAGTTCGGCGTCGGTAGACCCGGTAATATAAAAAGTCACATTAATGAAGGCATAACATAACGTAATATTCTCCACGTGCAGGAGGGAATCTTGTGGTGACGTGAGACCCGTGCGGATGGAATCCAACTGAGTCGCGAAGCTAAATAAAATATAAAAAAATAAAACGAAACCGGGAAATGAGAGCGATTAATCTTTCCTAGGCAACTTCTTAGTTTTTGAAAATGACTCCTCAGGACTTGTGATATTGCGAATCTGAGGACATGCGTCGCATGTGACCCGACTTTCTATAATTTTTATTTAATAATAAAATTAGAATTAAATGACTTAAAATTTTATTTCTTATTATTCTATATTTACTTATTACCCCATGCATTTGTGGTGTCGTTTGATTTTTTATTATTATCAAAATTTAATGATAAAATGAAGAAAAAGGCATTATTATAAATACAATGAAGTAGATAACATTTTTTTGTGGTTTTGGATGCACCCAAAAAAAATTGGTGGTTGTAAGAACAAAATCTTACTCCAATTTCTCTTGTCCCATGAAAATTAAAATACATAGGAAACTGAGTTTCGTAGTGTTTTAATAAGAAACAATGAGAAAAATAGAACAAAATGCATTAAACTAGTTTGTGACTATTGAAATGATCTTGCACCTTATTTTTTGGTTAATTTTGAACTTTTTGTTTTGTTTCAATTATAGACATAAACCACACACAACCTAAATAAAAGGAATTAAATTTTAAAATATTCTCAATCAAAATTTGGTCATAGAAAAAAAATTTAAAATGGTTTCTCTTGACTAATAATGCTCAAATCAAATAAGTTGGTATAGTGTATACCCATTAGAAAAAAAAATTAGTAAGGTGTTTGATATACTAGGAGGTAAATATCCGTATTTATTCGAGTCCATCTTATCCTCGTGAGATACCTAAAACACCCCAAACATATCGGTGATACATGAAACCCTTGAAATTGGTCTTATTTACCATCCTATTTAGAAACAACCAAACCGTATGTAAAAAAAGAAAAACACTAAGAGGGGCATTTTCATCTACTTTACCACAAAAGGAAAAACAAAATTTATCTCCCTCCTGTCTCCTTTCTCCCTTGGAACAAAACTCTCCCAAAGAGCAAAGAGAATATACTTCTCCTGTTTGTCCTTATCCCTACCCCCATTCAAATATATCTTCCCGATTGAGAAATTGAAGAATATCTATACGACCCACTATGAGAAAGAAAGCTACCACGTAGAGGCGATTGCTTTTGCCAAAAAGAGCCAAGAGTAGGGAAAATGATTTGCATTTGGCAAGAGGGATGATGTGACTTTTCACATATTAGGAGGAGACAGAAGGGATTCTGAGATTTCTTGGGAAGAGGTTTGGTTTCTTGGTATTTCTTTGCTCTTGTTGGCTAACTATTTTGGGATAAGCCTTCGACCCATTTAACACAGTATTAGAGTAGGTGTTCAGGTGCAAGCTTCCACCCCCAGATCGTCTACATATAGTAAGTGCTAGAAAAAAAAGGGATTCACACGTGAGAGAGAGAAAGTATTGGAAAGAAATTTTTTATATGAAAAAATGAGTAGAAAGATATTGGGTTTATTAGTTATGAAAAAAATTCCTATATTAGCTAGTCATTTTGGGATGATCAACCCAATTTCTAATAACTTACCATTATTTTCCCATGTTTTGTATTAGAGCAGACAAGGGTGAGACCAAACTAGTTATGAAAATGAATATTAATACTAAATGATCCTTTGGTGATGATATTAGTTAACAACTAGTTTAAATACAATGGAGAGGGGACGGGGTTACCCTCCCTTCCCATGAGTCTTTATAGGAGAGGAACTTTGGTTTAATGGGGTCTCTTTCTTTTCTACAAGTGGGGGAACCCTCCTCACTTGCTAATAATCGTAGGGGGAGAGTAGGGCTAGAGGTTCCCTCACCTGTTGGGGGAGGGGGCTTCATGCGGGGAAGTCTTCATGTATGTCCTTGTTGCATATTTGATCTGAGTGGGTTGACTATGTTTGCAAGATAGTCAATAGAACTTGATTGGTTAGTTAGGCTTTAATTGATCTCAAGTTAAAGGTTTATTGGACTAGATGGATGGATTAGATCTAGTTGAACTTATTTCAATTGATTAGTTTAGTTTGAGTATGATGATTTTGGTTGAGACCCTAAATTTGAGATTAAACTTAATATACCTTGTTGTCACCAATTTGATAAATGAAAAAAAAATGATACTTATTGAACAAATTTTTATAAATTGAACAAAGAATATTCTCAATATATGTAATGAGTACATGTAACAAAAAAATTGCTATAAATAGAACACTTTTCTAAAACAAATTAATGTATAAAAATCTTGTAGCTACATAAGACATTGGCTTGTCGAGGAGAAGGTTTATATTCAATTAAAGATAGAGTAGTAAACAAATAAAGATTGAAATGGGTAAAGGGTTATTCTATTATCTATTTTAGCTACTCTATATCTATTTTGTTACCTCTTTATTTGGAACAAGAAAGGAATGCCTACTATTATAAGAGTGTAATAAAAATAACATGCAAGCTTATGATAATGCTATAAAACATATAGATATTAAAACACTATAAACCATAAAACTTAAAATATAAATAAGTTACTTTTTACCACAATTTTTTTCACACTTACAATAGGATAATTAATTTTGTTTGAAAAATTGCCTATATATTTGTTTACGTAATTGATTACGAAATAATTTTTACCCATATTTATTTCATTCATGTGTTGATAAATATGTAAATCCCTACACGAGTCAAAAATTGTAAGTTCTAGTAAAAAGACATATTTTCTATTACCAATCAAGAGCAGGGCAAATTTGTTTATCTGTGTAACAAAAAAATATTTTTAAGGATCTGGACATAGTCAAGTACTATAAAATATAACTATTTCATATTTCTTTCAAAGTCTCCAATAGTTATGTTAAACATTCTTTTGATAATAGACTCAATACTAATTTCCTCTTATGATTTCATCAACACTTGATAATTTAAACCTTCAATTAGGAAACATAAGATTGAGTTTAGACTCATAAATATGATTACAAATGGCATAATGGTTGGTCAAATATTCAAAGAATAAGATTATTCTATGAGATTATGAAGGGTAAATATCGAAAAGCAAGCTTTGTAGAAAGTTTTCAAAATTTAAACAACTTGGGTTATTCACTTAACCAATCAGAGCAACTCTATTCTCTAGCCGATTCGGCTTAGCCACTATTACTTCTCCCCAAATTTTAAACCGAAGATGCTGTAAGCATACTAAAATCAATCAATCGTAATCACATTCAACCAGCCTAGACGTAACAAGTCTTTTCCGATGCGTCAAAATAGTGTAATTTTATCTAGATTCATGTATCCAAAGCGAATCAAAACTTTTGAACTTTGGACCCAAATTAGGTTATGAGTGCCAACTTATAATTAATTGCATTAGAAGCTCCTATCACATGAAAACACTATAGGAACAATACAGCCACCAACGTTATGGCCCCAGGAACTTTTGTTTGTGGTGCTTTCTCGTGGTGCAAAAAGTGGATTCTTTGTCATGTGACATGCTGTTTACTAAAAGATTAACCCAAAGAACTTTTAAGGAATTAGGGTCACATGGCTTCAGGTGATTCATCTACCTTGGGTTCGCAGCCCTAAATGCCAAACCCTAATTTATGGGAAGCAACCATTTCAGATCACAATTCAGCTATGTTTGCCTACTTAGGGTACGGATGTTGGGGACAAGGTTATCAGGTAGGGCAGTCAACAATTTCAACAACTTTGAGAATCTACTCCACCATCATATCTCACCTTTTGGCGTTCAAAATCTAATCTTCATGAGATCTTTTAAATTCTCTTCCTCTCCTTGCCGACATTCACTTATCTTCAAAAAGCTAATAATGTCGGCCCCTTTTCAAAACTTTCTAAGCTTTGCCACTGTGAAGAAGAAGACTGTGAACCCTATGCACCACTCCTTTTTCTAAAAGAGAACGAAATGTCGTTCCTTGTCCTCTCTTTATAGTTGTTTCTGATTAGACCTTAAAGCAAATTCACTTCATGGTGTTCTTTCAAAGCTTTCTAGACTGAAAGAACAGATGGATCACCATGGGAGCATCTTAAGTTGAATTACATAATCTGTGTTTTTTTTTTAATGCACTGAAGCAAAAGAACCCATCTTACTTATAAGATGGAATGAAAGAGAAGGGTTTTTTAAATCCTCGCCGTTCTCGAATGGAGCTCATAAGTCTATATAATGAGATTTTGAGAGAACCGAAGTCGCACACTTGTCGACGGAAACTTGATTAAGTTAAGTACTGGCTCAGGTTTAGTTAATCTTTCCTTGGAGTTTGTATCGATTTGTAAAAATGGAGCCACGGACAGAAAGAACAGATCTCACATTCGTGTAACATTCCAATAAGTGGGAGTTCCTTTTGCAGGTAAAGCTTGTTTTAATATTTCAATGGGATCAACAACTTTACAGAAAAACAAATCAGCCTATCAATGGTTGAGAATCATCCTTTTTCAAATGAGTGGCTTTGATTTCTCTCATACTTGGAACAAGAGGAAAGCCTTGGAGACTTCTAGCGTTCCACTTTGTTAGAAAGTTGGTCTCAAGGGAATCCCAAGAGCCTGCAAGTTGGTTATCTGGAAAGGACACACCCCCCCGCCCAAAAAAAAAAAAAAAGCCCTAAACCAGTATGACAAAAGAGGAATATTTTCTCCAAAACCCAATGAAGCAAAGTGGCCAACAAAACAAGATTCTTCAGGACAAAGGGTAGGAATCAAATCTACTTTGCATCTTGGGCCAGTATTTGTTCTCTGCAAGACTGATGACTCTCATGCCAGGTTAGAGGAGCTTCCGGGAATGATTTTTTTTTTTTTTTTAATGAAAACCCAGATGTTTCAATGGATAAGGGGTTAGTGGTGGAAGACACTTGGACCTAGTCAGCCCCTGCATGAAACCTTATTATAAAACTAAATATGTATAGCTTGGGTGGCCCAGCAAATCGTATAGAATTTTGAACAACATAGCTTTCTGCAAAGCTGATGTCTCTTGTCAAATTGTTTAGCAGTTGACTAGGCTGCAATGGTCGTGGTGGGTTTTCCCTTGCTTTTGGATTATAAAACACTGATGGAAGAGGAAAAAGTTGAATTCTTCAGAGGGACCACCGGTTGTGAAAAATTTCTGAGGTCTTCCTCTCTCGCTTTTGTTTTGTGCTCCATCATTACCAGAGGAGATGCTCTACTGTAAACGAGAGAGCTGAGTTGTCTCATGTTTGGATTGTTGTCGCGGAGATGAGCTGGAGATCATTTCATGTTTGATGGGTTGAGTCATGAGTTTTTTTTTAACCTGTGTGACATGATCATGAGTTGATGAGAGGGAAGGGAAGGCAAGCTGAAGCTTGCTTCATTGCTCTCGTTGGAACTTTTCTTTCTTCTTTTTACTGGTCTTTTAGGTTTTTATAGGAGATGTAACAAAGACTGATTGCTTCAGGTTGAAGTGTTTTTTTTTTTTTTTTTTTTTTGCTGTCAGATTTGCAAAATGTGAAACCCTTTAATCCATTTTTTCTTCAGGAAAGTATGAATATAATGAAAAAATATCACGTGTAACACTGTCAGCCTCCCAATGAAATCCAAAATAAAAGTACTCCATCAGTTCTTCACCAGTAAGTCCTGAAGGATCCAAAACTCCATTAACGGACATAAAAGGAGTCAAAGGAAGGAAGGAACCCATGAATCAAAGTCAGAATTGGTGGGTATTCAATCACCGAGAGCATCCATCTTCTCCTGTTATATCATTACTGTAAGTGAATTACGGAAAGCTCTTTTCACAATGACCCTCTTTCTCATGTTCTCAAGCCATCAAAGGAGATTATCCATTCTTTTTGTTTGTAGATAAACTTGGCTTTGAGAACCTCTTCGGGAGAGAAGATAGGGTCCAATTTCTTCCCTTGCGAGCAAACATTGGTCCAAGCCCATAGGTGAGATGAATTGAAGCAACTTAATTCCTCCGGATGCGAGACAATTTGAAGCCTTCCACAAGGACTTTCTGATTCATTTGAAGTAATATACTTGATTTTTTTGTTTTTGTTTTTTTGCATATCAATGTGTTAATATGTGAGAAAGAGAAAACGAGGTCACTTATTTAAAAATAAGCGTAGAATTTAGTTTGAATGGAATTGGTATAATACCTTTCATCTTGTGGATTTGGAATTTTATTCTTGTTATCCAAGATCAGAAATATTTTTTTTCTAAAGAGAAGAAATGAATTATACATCTTCTCTAGGGTGAAAATTATAGAAAAAATTATAAATATAATTATTTGGATCGATCAATTTTTTTTGCATTTGCACTTAGTTTTAGGCTATGTTTGGAACACAGAAAATGGAGAGAAAAGAAAAGGAAGATAAAAGAAAGGGAAAGAGAAAGAGAAGAGAAAAGAAAAGAAGAGAAAAGAAAAGAAAATAGTTTTTTTTTTCTCTTGTTTCGATGCCCATAAAAAATGAGAGAAAACATGGAAAAGAAATATAGTTTCTTTTGTTTGGATACAAGTGAAAAATGAAAAAGAAAAGAAAATTAAAAATATTTAAAAATTTTGATGATTAAGATTTTCTCTCAAGTTTCCATTTCTTTTATTTTCTCCCCAAAATCCATCATTTTGTGAGAGAAAATAAAAAATTTCCCCTTTTCATTTCATTTTTGTGGGTTCCAAACAGGCCCTTAGAGGATAAGAGGTTTTCATCCCAATTATTCTTTCCCCTAAAAAAGGTATATAATACTCTAGGGATGTTAGAATCACTAAAAAGAGAGGTCATGAAGACCGATGGAATGAAGACTTGAGGTCCAGAGGCCCTTAACTACTCTTAATATCTTTGGGTCCATTAAAAAATCTTTGCCCCCCCTTCCACGCAACAAACTAATTATGATATTAACACCCAATGAGAAAATTCAATTACATGCCAATGTAGAAAGAAAAAATAACAAAAAATTATTTTCTTTGTGATTAATTTTATCATTAAAATTTTTTTATAGTAAATATTTTGACTAGTTTAAAAACTTGATTTATTTTTAATGGAAGTAAAATGAATTTCATTATCTTATCCCCCGTAGCATTTTTGTAAAATGAGAGCAACCAAAGTAAGGAAAAATCATTTGGCGCAAAATATGCCAAAAATTATCTTAGCCATCTTGTTGTGGAGTCAATAGCACACTGAGTCACACAACGAAGGTGGTAACATCAACTCACTCATTAGGATTTATTTCTTATATTACTTTGAGTAGGATTTATTTCTTATATTATTTTAAGTAGAAATTATTTCTAATTACTTTTATATGTAGGGGCATTATGGGGAATTATTGTAACCTTAACCCTAAAACTCCATGACGTGATCTATTTAAAGGAAATAATGAATGAAATATGTAAGCTTTGAGATTTTAGAATAACATAATTGTAAACAGGCTGAGATCACCTCTTGATCTCGAGTTTAGGGTTTACTCCAAAAATCCAACCTATCCTTCACTCTCCATTGCCATTCATCTTCATCCATCATCATCCATAGCTGGAAGAGGAGCTTCTTGCCCCTTTTCCGAGTCCAAAGAGAGGGTCTTCCCTCCTCCTTAGCCTCAACAGTAAGCAGGGGTTCTAACCCTCTTGACAAGCAGAAAAAGGAAGGGTTTCTGGTTCTTCCACGTGAAGGATTGGTGCAACTCCTCTAGTTTGGGAGTCATCACGGAAACAGAGCAGAAGCATCCATCAAATTGAGCCAAGGGCTACCCCTAAGATAGGACTTCAATCCTAGCCCGAGCAGCAACCAAATCAGGGTTGAAACGTTGATTTACATGAGCAAGAAAAGGTACCTCTTTCAATCCTCTCTCCACGTGATAATATTTCAATTCTAGCGATAATTCTAGCACTAGAGGGGTTCATCAAAAGGGAGACTGATCACATGTGGAAGACCAGTTAAAGAAGAGATCTTTTACCCTCCTTACCGAGTCCAGCAACTCAATACCAGTGTTGGATTCACAAATCCCACACTGTGGTACTCAATCCATGTCCCGGGACCGTAACACATCTGATCATGATCAACAACTATCTCAGCCGTTTGATCATGATTGGACAACTGAGATAGCCGTTTTGTATGTTTCGCACCATATGACTTTTCGTATTGAATTAGCCGTGTATATATATGTACAAAGTTGAAGTGCAGTTGAAATATAAAGGGGAATGACTTCTTGAAGAGTGTCTCATCATGATTTTAATTAGAATGAGGGTCCTAGATGTTGTTGTAGAGCTGCAATGTCACTCATGGAAGAGGCATAATTTGGACCGGAGATCCAAAACGTATGGTGAAACTCTCTCATCCTTTGTCCTTGCGTTTCTTGTGTTGAAAGAAGACCCATCAATACTCATAGTGATTACATCCATTCTTAGGCCCTGTTAGTACACTTTGAAAGTGAAAGTGAAAGTACTTTTACTAGTGAAAACAACCCAAAACCTATTAGTATGCACTATAAGAAAATACTAACAAGTGAAAGTACTTTCACTAGTGAAAATAACCCAAAACCTATAAGTGTGCACTATAAGTGGCGATTGTAAGTAAAAAGTAATTCACTTTCACTCATTTTTAAGAAAAACGAGTGAAAGTGAAATCACTCCCTAAAGCTAGTTAATTCACTTTCATGCGCACTCACTCGCTCTCTCACTCTTGTTCTTCTCATTATGCCCTCCCACTCTTGCATTTGGATAATATAATTTAAATATTTGTTTAAGTATTTTATTTTATACATTTAACTAAATTAAAAAATCTTAATTTAAAATTTTAATTATTTATTAATTTAAATAAGTTTAAATTAACTTAGTTTATTAAAAAATATTTTAAAAAAATTATATTATAAAATTAAGTCCATCAGAGCAATTTTATATAATAAAATGCCCTCTTTTTTATTTATATAAATTCATGATATTAAGATTATATTTTATTTATAATTTAAGTGTGAGAATTTAGATATTACAAAAGTAACAATTTGATTAAGTATTTTTATATTATTAAAATTTTTATATATTTAATTAATATTTTTTTAAAAATTAATTAATTTTAAAAAGTTTAAAATTTATTTTAGATTAGTCAAATAAAAATATCTAAAATAAAATTTAAATATATTAAATTAATTTTATATAATTAAATACCCTTTATTTATATAAATTCTTTATTTTTAACATATGTTTAATGACTATTTTAAATGTGAAAATTTAGATGTTGTAAATTAAAAATTTGATTAAAAATTGGATATTATAAAGTAAGGATTTCCTTAATCATTTAATCTTTTATTTAATTAAAAAAATAATCTTAATTTATTTTTAATTATTTATTAATTTAAAACAAGGTAAAATATATTTTAGTTTAGTTAAATAAAACTATCTTATAAAATGAAATCTATAAAATTAATTTTTTTATAATAGAATACCCTCTTTTTTATTTACATAAATTTATGATTTTAAATATTATATTTAATTAATATTTTATGAGGGAGAATTTAGATATTAAAAAGTAACAATTTGATTTAGCATTTGGATATTATAAAATTAAATTTTGTTTAAGTATTTTATTTTTATATATTTAAATAAATAAATAAAATTATTTAATTTATTTTAATTGTTTTGTTAATTCTAGCAAGTTAAAATCTATCTTAACTTATTAGTAGAAAAGTTAAATAAAAAATATCTTATAAAAGTTAAATCTATTAGACTATTTTATTAATAAATTTCTTATCTACTTTTTACTATACTTTACAATATATTAACAGAAAAAGTCATTTTCCACTATACTTTCTATTGCGTACACTAACAAAAAAAAAATAATTCACTAGGTAATTCGATTTAAAAGTACTCTAACCCCCTCTTAGGTTATAACTGGGACTTAACCATTGAGATTTGTATTGTTTTTTGCAATATTCATGGCTCCTTAGTCCTTAATAATCTTGCTTGCTTGCTTTACTAGCTCTAAAACTTGTGATTCCATGAAATTATGCACTTGGATATTTGGTTATTGGTCTCCCAATTTTAGCCGTGAAAAATGACTAGATTTTTTCACCCAGGTCAGGTGTCCTTGGGAGCTCTTAGAAATTCTGTTTCTTGAAATAAACCAAACTGTTACTTAAACCTTGCTTTCACTCTCCTCCTCATCATCTTTATTGTCTTCCCATTTACTAAATTTACTACATGTAGCCTTTGGAGTGTTGACTCAGGTACAGATTTCTCTAGTAGTGGGGGTCTGTTGAGCTTGGTTTTCTGGTAGTTTGGAACTTGTGCTAGTTTAGTCTTTCCCCATAATATAAGCTTGGTTTTCTAAAATAGAATCACTTCAGGGTGAACATGGTGCATTACATATGCTAGTACATTTTTTTTTTGTTGTCTTTCTAAAAATATATGAATTAAGTAAAGGGATTATCTTCCCTTGGCATTTAGGAAATCATATCTCTTCCCTTTGGTTTAGGAAATAAGATTTCTGTTTATCTCTTGGTAGATTTCTATGGATTGTATTTATCCCTTCAGCAATTAAATCATATCTCTAGAAAACAAGGAAAAAGCGAAAACTCCTCTTCTACTTTTAAAGATTCAAGTAAGATTACCCATTTATTAATTAGAATAAATATAAATTCAAGTCGCTTTGTACTCAATCAACTTGATTTAGAGAAGGGTAACTCGGTAAATGAACGACTTCTTATGTAAGTAGAAGAAAATAATCACTCCTTTTCTTATCTATATCTTATTTATTAAAAAAAATATCTAGTTATGAGTTTAAATAATTGGAATTTTAAATACTACTTAATTCAAATAAAAGCTAATTATATTCTTAATTAATAATTTTATAATAATAACATTTAATTTTTAAATATAATTATAATTTTATATAATTTTTAACATTTCATTTATTTACGTTGGTTGAAATAAGAAGAAAATACCGTTTACATGAAGGAAAAGGATAGCAGAATAAATGTCAATAGAAAAATAAACCTAATTAACGTTAACGATGCGATTTACAGAAGAGGGCGTTGGTTTCTACGTTGAAGCGGCTGCCTCAACTTCAGGGCCCTGGAGAGACTCTTCTTCTCTTTTCTTGTTCCCCTTCAATCTCTTCCCTTCGTCGAAGCCGTGTCGATGAAATGTGAACGGGTAATGGGCGCATGGAACTCCGGGTGTCTTCCCAACAGTGAAAGTGTCACTTCTGCAGTAACAGAGTGGAAGTCACTCTCCCACTCCAAAATCCATCTCAATACCCCTTTCCTTGTCATATTCCGACGCTTACCTCCTTCACACCTCCACGTCTTCCTTCTCCAATTCCTATTAAGCAGCTGCTGTAGCCACAGCGACAGCTCTGTATCTCGTTTCCCTCCCTTGCCACTTGCCAGTTGCGAATCCTCCACGCCCGCCTGCTAACATGCGACCCTTATCCAGCTCCTCCGCCACCAAGGGCATCGTCGCCGTCGTTGGAGTCGGACCCAGGCTCGGCCGCTCCATCGCTCGGAAATTCGCCCATGAAGGTTACACTGTTGCGATTCTCGCCAGAGATTTGGGTTAATTTGCAGACCAACCCTGTGTCTCCAATTGATTCGTGTTTGCGTCCGTCGCACTTTTTCTGATATCTGGATGTTTGTTTTGCAGGGCGGTTATCGCGTTTCGCGGACGAGATTGCCCGGCAGGAGAAGGCCCAGGTGTTTGCCATTCGGATCGATTGCTCTGATGCTCGGAGCGTTCGTGAAGCGTTCGAAGGAGTTCACTCCCTGGGCTTTGTGGAGGTTTTGGTCTATAATGCCTGCTCTCCTTCTTCCTCCCGGCATGCCTCCAGATTCACTGATATCCGACTCGAGTCTTTCCAGAAAGCCATCGCTGTCTCCTCCATCGGCGCTTTCCATTGTGTCCAACAAGTAAACATCACATTCTTCATCTTGTTTTTTTACCTCTTTGTTGGTGCCTTTTGAATCATTTTCCTTTAAAGAAAAAACTTGCTACTTCGTGTCTCTTCTTCTTTCTCTTTTTGATAATTGTTTCTTTCTTGTTTTTCCTTCCCCCCCGAATTCTTGGTTAGGTGATTCCCGGCATGGTTGATAGACGGAAGGGAACCATCCTCTTCACGGGTTCAACAGCTTCTCTTAATGGCATCGCGGGTTTCTGTGAATTCAGTAAGATTGGTCATATTTCGTTCTAAAAAAATCTCTGGTTCCCGATTCATATTTAACTTGAATAAGAGAGTTTATTTCATTTTGAAACAAAAGGTTGTGGGAAATTTGCTCTCAGAGCTCTCTCCCAATGCGTCGCGAAGGAGTTCCAGCCACAGGGAATCCATGTCGCCCATGTTATCATCGACGGCATCATCGGTGCACCCAGGTGAGTGATCAAAACCTTCCATCCCAGATGAAAATCTAACATGAGAAAGAAGGTTATCAGAATTGAGCTTATAAACAAGAATGTCATGGTTTCAGACATCTGCAAAGATCATCGCCAGGAGAGCAAAGCTCCGCCGAAATCTCCATGGATCCCGACGCCATTGCTCAAACATACTGGCATTTACACGTCCAAGACAAGAGTGCATGGACACAGGAGATCGACCTCCGCGCTCACAATCAGGCATTCTAGCCTCCGTTTCGCACTGGATGCTGCCCTTCTTCTTCTTGTTTAGGTTACAGACTACAGAATTGTTTCAGTATTATCCCACTGTTAATGTTTTCCTCTCTCAATCTGTCAATATGTCAATCAGATTCTGTTCTGCTATAGATATGTAATTCATGAAAGTGTTTTTTTTTCTTTTTCTTGGTGCACGAGATTTTCAATCAAAACACAATAAAAGTTAAATGTTTCTTGTTCACATTAAATTAGTTAATGTAAAGGATGATTGATGATCTGGGATTCTGGGTCCCATGGGGAAGGAAAGAATGGACAGAAAAGTAGGGAAAAGTGCATGGACAGGGAGGAGAAGTCGTGTCCTCCCTCAAAGACACAAAGAGGCATTCATCCAGTTGGATTCAAATCATCGGGTAAAATAATTCACTCCAGTAGAAGGTCTCCGAGATTCTTTCAGTTTCTACTCTCAATCATTAGTGGATACATTTCAAAGAAAAAAGATACCAAAAAGTGAGGGACACCCATCACAGTCCATCTAAAGGTCTTTCAACAACTAGGGCTGATGTTTATCGCAAAAGAGTTAGCTGATGGTCCCGTGACAGGGTCTCAAACTGAGATGCACAGAATATGGAAATTGATAATCAATCTCTCTCTCCCGACCGTAGAAATTAATATTATTTAGAGTTTGAGTATGGTACTTCAAGCTATGCATAATAGAAGTCCCTCTCTTTGCCTAAAGAGGAAATACCCAGAGCTTCAGTTACAACGCAAGGGAAGGAAGCGGAGGCACCGACCACTTTTGCCTTTGTGCGGCTGGGGGAGGACCGAACCTCTTCACGCCTACCGACAACAAGGAACAAGTGGACAGTACCCACTCGAGCTGGACCACCAACCAGACGTCCTTGTTTCAGAAGAGGTTTCAAACTCCTCGCAACTGGTTAGAGTCTGACCCTCCCCTTCGCAACTTCTCCAAAAATTCAAGAGAAAAGATTCTGCCTTTGCAGGCTCAGACTGGCCACATAAACTCGGACCAGATATTTATAAGCTGAGCTTGATCTGCTATTTCCAACGAGAAAAAAAATAGAAGGAACAATGTAGTAAAGAGATAATTTGTCGGTAAGATAGCAAAAAAAATCGACTTCTCAGAGAGAAAACGAAGACATGTAGGAAAGATGGAGAAAGAATACCACTCGATCCAAGTAGAGTTTGAAGGAAATTCTCTCTTCTACCTTCACAACCTACAAAGCCCTCTTCCGGCCATGTCAGTGAGTTGAGCGAGAGTTCGTAGTTGCTGAAAACAGATTCACCGGAAAGTCGAGCATAAAGACTTATAAGAGTTTCATGCTGGACCGCACTTTTTATGTACACGTTGGCCTTCTTGGTTGTTGAAACTTGATGATAATCATAAGCTTCTTCATCCTGCACTGCCAAAAAGCATTACATCTAAAAGGTACAATTTGTTCCCACTTGAAGGCAAAAGCAGACTTTGCAGTGCCAGAGACTTTGATGCTGTTAGATTCTCCAATGAAGATATGAATCACAGCCTGGGTGAGACAGACACCTCAAGGAGCTGATAGCCAGGGAACATCAATTTACAAATCAGGCAAGAACCCAAAAAAATCCTGTCAATGTTCTGAAATAGAGGCTTCTGTTTAAAGAGGACTAACTTTTTCATTTCTGGCGTCAATGAACCTCAACCTGTCTTTCTTCACTGTTCTACAATGTCAGATTGAAGTCAGGTCACATAGTCCCCCCCTTTTTTTTTTTCAGATTTAAACTGATGTCGTTCCGTTGCAAATTCAAGCATAAATTGAGTTATAGGAGTATTTCTTTGTTTTCTTTTGAGATGGAGAAGTATTTCTTTGCTAGTTCTCACAAAGATCCTCTCTTCAAAAATAAAAATAAAAATGAGAAAGTAGAACAAGACATAGTAATGATGAATATGGAAAATTTTCACGCTGAGCAAAAATGGTCAGAGAAGTGTACTCCACCAGTCAATTTTTGAAAATTAGGAGAATTAGCCTTATCTGCCAAAGAGAGGAAAAGCTGAGAAGACATTACAGCCAAGTATACAACAGATCATAGAGGTGAAATACATCTTAAGCCTCAAGTGCCGCAACAAAATATTTCAGCTATTCAACACTGTAGGACAAGGTCAAAAGGAGATTGGATGAAAGGACAATAACTGTGGGATGTTTGATGATTTCTTTTTGAGTTTCTACACATTAGATGGCTCAAAAACGCTTCACTCAATGGCCTAGTATTAGGTTAGTGGTGATCACAAAAGAGAAACCTTTTCACAAAATCTGGAAGCAAATGTCAACCTTCAGAGGCAAAGCATACAGAGTAGCTGCTTCTGTTTTCTTCTCAGAAAGAATTATTTTTTTCTGAAGGATTACACTGAAGTGAGACTGCCTTAACAACCCAGTGATAGGTAGACGCCAACTGAGAACGGAAGATCTAAGCAAGTTACAGAAGCATCATATCATCTTGACACTGTAACATAAATGCTGAGCCTTCCCATCAAAAGAAGCAGTAGTGGAAGCTTGTTCCAAGTAGGCTAAGTAGATTCTGTATGACTTGTTAACAAAACGAGCCACACCAACTGTGACCTTTTACTCAACCAACAGTTACTCCCCAATCTCATAACAGAATAATAATCACATTGTCTTACGGCGCAATCATATGTTCAACCATTTTTTTCATGAAATTCTGGAACAGTAACTAGCTTTTGGTTGAAAAAAAAAAAAAAAAAAACAAGCTTTTGGCTACAGATATCTTACAATCATAAGACGAATTGGAATAATGCTCCTTATTTGGCTAACCGTGACAAAGAGATGGTTGAAGGACAACGCAATGAAGAAAAGTACATTCCAGGTGAGCAAATTAAGTCCTGATCCTCAATTTTCTCTGGAAAAAGAACATCCTGAAAAAGAAACCCACTTGAAACAGAGATTTTTCAGGTTTCAGCACCTCGTCTTAGATCATATGGATAGCACAGCCACCAAGTATTTCATCTTTCTCATCTGTTCAGCAATCTTCACCCAGGATTTTAACTCATGTTTTCAAGGAAATTTGTGACATTTGCAGGTTCTTAATGAACGTTGGCCATTTCAAATCTACCAATAGCAAAGCAGACCACTTTTTCCAGGATAAATCAATTTAGAGCTTAACGATAGCAAAGCAGACTGCATCTCTTCCAGGACAAACCAATTGGAGCTTAATTTTCCCTTATCACCACTCCATCTTTTCCATATTCTACTTTTCTTGAACAAAGAACCAGCTCAAGTAATGCACACCATTGGTGACCCATGTACTGGCTTTTGGGCTTCTGCTCCAAAAGAGAGAGAGACTCAAAAACATCTCTGATCATCTGCTATCACGCTTTTGAAAAGGTTTCCTCTCCCACAGCCAATGATATTGAATAGTGCTATGCAAATTAAGCTTAGTTTTCAGGAATTCTTAAAAAAATAACATGATTCAAAAGGAAAGAACTTATCAGTATAGTCCCAACAACTTATATAAAAGCTCAACCCTGATCCTACTCCAATGCATAATGTAGAAACTAACATGCTCATCCACACTGAGAAAGTTATTCATTCACTACACAAATAATTTATCATGCTGCAGAACCTTCCCATAAGCTCATTATATAGTTCAACGACAATTCTTTTTTTTCCTGCGACCAGGGCCTTAGGCTCACTAGTCACATTGGGATGGGAAGGGAAAGAGAGGGGGGCTCTCACCAGGGGATAAGGGGATGTGTACATGTGTAATCAACATTAAAAATAAAACCTTATTTCTATTGATTGTTATTACACACACATACATTCACTCAAAAGCCTTAATACGCATTCATCAACCTTGATTTCCTGGATAATGAGTTGTCAAAAAAGTACAAGAAAAAATTCAAATTGTCTTCCTGTGATACTTTTCTCTCATCAACTCAACCAAAAGATTACATCAGTTTGACAAACATCATCAGAAGATTTTCATACTAAATCACATCAGCTTACAAGAGTTGATTCAAAAACATGCTATTGTATTTTCTGCTTCCTCATCAATAAGTATAGAGAGACAGAGAGACAGAGTGAGACCAAAATGTGTTAATTTTAGACCACAATTCCTTCATACTAACAAACATATCTACAAAATGCTCATTAAAATCAGCATAAATTAGACAAAGTCTACAGCATTACAAGTCAACATATGCTCTCTAAACGGCATCCCTTCACCTTGATGAAAGCCTCTGGTGTCTCTCCTGTAAATCATCAGCCATAGCTTGTCTCAAGCTCTCCCCAAAATAATAAAATGACTTTTCACTCTCCAGCACCCTTGCTGGCGGACCTATCTCTTTTGGATCCTTGTAGAGTGCAGGCTCCGGCTCACCTGCAACCTGACAAATATTATGCAACACACAGCATGCAACTATTGTCTGTGCTGCATGGTCCAATCCGACACTCAAATTCTGCAAAATCCTCCACCGTGACTTCAGCAATCCAATGGCCTGCTCGACCATAGAGCGTGCTCGCATGAGTGCTGCATCGAAGTGATTCTGTGCTGGAGTCCCAGTAGCATTGGAAGAGAAGGGTGTGAGTAAGAATGAGAACAAAGGATAACACCAGTCACCAACAAGGTATGGCCGGACATGGTGGCCCTTGACGGTAACCACTGAATCACGGAGTATCTCAGCAGAGGTGAGCCGGTGATAAAGAAGCGAATCCCGAAAATGGGTGGCATCATCCGTGGGTCCAGCGGCCTTGACACAAACGTCCCAGAAGATCTTCCTGTGGTCAGCTGCAGCCTGAAGGTGAATGGCAGGGAAATTGTGACGAGACCTAAATGCAGCAGGGTCTGCATTATGTGGGAGTCTCGCTAACTTAATAGGGGAGGAATCAATGGCGCCGCATATGTTAGGCAAGGAAGATATCTCCTTGAACGACTGCACAGTTTGAATGAGGCGCTGGCCAGTGGGTATCTTCACATACTCCGGGAAGACCTTAGTGGCGAGAAGACGGGTAACCATGTTGGTAATTTTGGAGACAAGGAAAGGGTCGAGGGAGTGCTGGCGAGCGATTGAATTCGGTGAAGCTCCACGGGCGAGACGGGACAGTGCGATTGAGAGCGCAATTTCAGGGGAGAGGGAGAGATTGGCCCTGAGGAAATAGGGGCGGAGGAGGTCCAGGAGCGAGGAGAACACCGGGTAAGAGACGGAGTAGGATTCTCGGTAGTTGGCGTCGCGTGAAGTTGGATCAAGGGAGAGGAGGCGAGAGGGAGAAGAGGATGAGGACGAAGTTGGTGAAGAAGAGGAACGTAGGGAGGAGGCGTAGGACAGTACCGAGGCAAGAGTGAAAAAGAGGAGAGGCGCTGCAGAAGAGGACGACAGAGGAACGGAGGTTGGAGGTGAGAGGAGGGAACTGGATGGATCCAGATGGTTTTGGAGGTGGAGAAGGTTAGACAGCATTAGAAGGAGGGATGGGTCCATAGTTCTCGTTTTTTTTCTCTTTGTCTGTGTGTTTATGTTAGGAAAGGCGGGGCAGGGCGGAGAAGTATGAACCCAAAGCTAAAATCTCGTTCTTCTGAAAAACCTGATGTTCTTCTGCTTAACTAACTATCAACGAGCAAAACCTTCGAATTTCTGAAAGAGGGTTTCTTCCGCAACTCTGCTATCTAGGGTTTAAAAATTTGAATTCCTGAAAGAGGGAATCTCTATAGTTTCTGATTACTGCTCAAAATCACAGATAAACTCCTGCATCTCCTCCTCATATGGACTTCATGAACGAATTTTTTCAAGGAAGAGATGCATTGCGTTTGCTGTCTGAGCAAGCCCAAAACGGTTCCGGTTTTCTTCTAGGGTTTTAGGGAAAGGGGCGATGATTGATCTGATTTAGCCGGAAAAATCAAACTTTGTCCAAACCAAAATACTAACCGACTTGTGTTTCCATGCTGTTCCCTCCACATTCAGGCCGTCTCAGCACACGAAGAGCGATCGAAGTCTCCTCCCGCTCGCCGGCTGAACGAACAGGGATGTCGACCACAGACAGATACTGCAAGAAGCACAAAAGTAGAAATGACCATTAAACAGATTAATAAGAAAGATATTGGGGCAAGATGAATTTAGATACGAGAATCCAGAAGTGGTAGCCCATGGGCTTGACGCACAGGATTCAAGATTTGTAGCTTATAAAGATGACTCTAATAAGGATTGGATCCGACGAAACTAGTTCAACAGGCCCGTTTGGTATCCTCTCTGAATTTAATGACTCTGCTACAACATCATATGTTATCTATGTGGATATTAGTTTTTTCTTACAAAATATTATGCTTACACTTTTTGAAAGAACACTTTCTATATTATTTTTACATTCATATTAAATATTACACTTGTGTAGTTGTGTTATATGTTAAGAAGTAATTAAGGAGGAATAAAAATAAGAAAGAAAATTCTCTCTGAAAATAATAAGCAAAGATATAAGGCAAAAGAAAAGTAAAAACATTGGTGAATTTTGACACATTATCTAGGGCCTCTTTGCAGTTATAGGAACAAATGTTGATGGGATTTTTTTATTAAACTATAGGAAAATTCTGTTATGCAAGCACATACCTCTACTAGCTAATTCGATTTCGATGTTGAAAATGTCTATACTAGTGAATTAAAAATTCATTGGTATATTTCACACTATAATAATGAATTTTAAAACTCACTAACGGAAATCATTTGCACCAACGAATTTCACAATTCATTACTATAATTTTTTTACATGAATGCATATGCAACAAATTGTGAATGGGCTGCTACAATTATAACATACAACAACAAATTGAGAAATACGTTGGCATGTGATTTGGATTAGGTGGGATACTTTTCCGCATTGTTTTTGCACTAGCAAATTTTAAAATTTTTCAAATTGCTGGCAAAAAAGGGGATCTTATCTGTTTTATGTTATTAAGAAAACAATCAAGAGAAATTTATTTTAAACTTTAGGTTTATTTTTCGAGGTGTATCTTGTGTTTTATGTTTTATGTTATTAAGAAAATGATCAAGAGAATTTTGTTATTTTTTGCATGTTGTATATATTTTTTTTACGTTGATACATTGAAGTGCTCTAGAATGGTGTCCATGTGGCAAATAGATAATTTTTCCAAACTGACGGAGGGGAACAGCATGAGACCATCACAGAGATTTTTTTCTTATGTTTTTGTGTTGTAGGAGAATTTGGTGTGTCCTCTACTTTTCTTTTATTTGTTTTAGTTACTCGGTCGAGTAATTAAATGAAAAGATATAAGACCATAAGTTTGATGGAGCTTAATTATATTAATAATATAAAATTTATTGGCACATACGACGGGCATAATATGAACATAATGTGAGTATAAGATGATCATAATATGAACATAACATAAGCATAATAAAAACAAAAAATAAGCATAACACGAAAAGACTACAAGTGCAATATGAATTTAAATTATCACAATATTAAACCAAAGACGAAGTGTACATGAAAGTTATAATAGGGTAATATGAGTAAATATTCAATCATAATATGTAATCAATAAAGGACATAATACCAAATTAACTTGAAGTATAATACCAAATATATGCTTCAACAAAAACATAATTGTAAGAAATAAAAATTCATATTTGGACCTCTCCCATATAGAATTATAGATCTCAAAGTAGAATCTTGTCTTGTATAATTTGTATGTGTAAGATATTGGTGTTTAGTAGAAAATGGACAAGAATTGGACGAAGAGTGTAAGCAATAGACCCTTGACCAAAGAATATAAGAAATGGGTAAATGTTTTTATTCAAATGGTATATACCAAATCCGTTAAAGACTCAGATAATGAGATACATTATCCATGAAGAGTGTGTGCTAATGAGGTTTCTCTTTTTGTATGTCAAATGGAGGACTAATTGTATGTCAATGGGATGTTACAAAATTATGCCCATTGGATATTTCATGGGGAACAACTTGACCTCTGAGGAAACTCACCAAAGGTGAAATTCTATAACCTGGGTACGTCATCAAATTGGAAGTAAGGGTGGTATGCATAGTGGTATCCACGATCCCATCCATAATGTACAAGTTGAATAGACCTTACTCAATGATAGTCAACCAAAATCCAATAGTCATGTCAAAGTCTTTGGATTTGGATTGATATAATACTGATAAATGTACTTGATTGAGAGGTTTCTTTGTAAATTAAAAATATTGGGTAGAAAATAGAGCTTGCCTAGAAGGTTTAATTGAAGAATTGTATATTGACAATGAAACTTTGACATTTTGCTCTATATACTTGGATGGAGTTAAGACAAAGATTTAACTGACATATTAGAATTACAATGGAGACGTAGACTACCTGAAAGACAAAATATCAGTTTTTGCACACACAACCCGTGAACTTAGTGAAGAGTTGAATTAATCCTTGACCTAAACTTTTTAACAATATATTGTGGGGTGAACTTAATAATTGCTATGAGATTGAACTAAACATCTTGTAAGTATTTATTGATTTTATCTTATAGGTTTCTTTATCAAATATGATTTTTAATAATTTACTACTTATGTTCCACAATTAACATAAAGAAGTTTTGTAGAATGAGGGTCTAACCAACCTGGACCTATGACATGAAGAAGAATTTATTGTTTGATTTAAACAAAAAGGTTAGTTGTATTTATGAAGTTTATGTGGGCTCATGATTGTAGAGTTTACTGCTTGTTAATATTGTTGATTTAATCTATCATAGCTCAAAAGTCTAGTAGATTGTGGTCAACTTGAAATAAATAGTGATATCTACCATCTTGATATTGGTCTCATATCAGGTAATAACTACTTGAGTTGTATGATTAATGGTATGGACATTTACATTGAGCAACGGGAGGCAATTTGTATGACTCAAAACAACGACATCGTTGTTTGGGGGTATTACGAAAATAAAATCTTGACTATTATGGGGTCGTAATTGATATAATCGAACTACAGTACGAACAATAATCTTATAAGTGCCGTTGGCTTGATATAAGTAATAGTAGATAAGGTGTCATGATAGATGACTAGTTTACCCTTGTTAATACCTCGCAAAGAAAGTGTAATGTCAACCCTTTGCCATTAGCATTTAAAATGAAACAAGTTTATTTCATGGAGGACCCTTAAAAATGGTGGTCTTTGATGCTTAATTCAAAATGTGGCTATGAGAAATGTGTTTGATGTGTTATAACAACAATTATCTATAACTGATGAAATGAATGCCTACCAATAGGAGTTGTCAAATGTTAATCTCCAAGTTGTTCAAGTGGATGATGATGTTGGACCATTGATAAAGTCAGATTTTCTCTAGATGTTACAAGTGTGCCATTTCAAGTGGTAGAAGAAGAAGACAATGATGAAGATATAGACAATGAAGATGGGGATGAGGTAGAAGACGAGTATGATGAAGTGGAGGAAGAAGAAGAGGAAAAAGAGGTGGAAGAACTATTGTTAGATGACAATGAATATGAATAATTTTCCATAGGAAACGGTGTGAATTTATACCAAATTATTTATTTAAAATATCATTAATATTATTTTTTTAGTAATAACATTATAGATGTTATAAACATATTATGCAGGTCATTTGATACTATGCCTCGTTATCCACTTAGGCTATCACCAATCTCACGCCTTGCATCATCTGTGGACGTGGATTTGATAGAGCCATTATAAAAGATGCATGGTCATGAGCTACTTGGAGGGGTGATCGTATCTCATAGATACAAGGTAATAAAGTTAACTAATAATTATCCCTTGTTTATGTTAAATTATATATTGTCTATAGTAATTTATTTAATGTGTTTATAGATCCATCCACATCATCTTCATCCATGTGCATGCTGATGAGACAAGGGCGTAAGGTTGTACAGTAGAGATGTTATGAGAGAGTTTGGTAGGTGGATCCGGATGGAGTTTAGGGATTGCTAGAGGAGGGCATTCTGAGCTTGTAATCCACTTTTCACACTCATTAGGTGGGCCATATCGTTAGGAACCACTTGGAGGTGTAGGTAGAGAAGTCCAAAGCCTATAGGGATGATTAGTTAGCTTATGGGCATCCTTACATTGAGATAAATATTATAAATTACTTAATTAGATTAAACTAAATGAGACCCAACCAAATCACATATGGAAGCAAGTGACTAAATGCATCAATGGAATTGGCTTCAAATATTTCAGCATAAAAAGAGACACAATTAAAACATAAATTAACAAGAAAGCAGTAAATTATAAGTTGTGGCTGCATCAGTTTTTAGTGTACCATATCAAACTAAGACTGAGAAGTGTAGTGAAAAACACAGGTTGTAACAGGCATACGGCATTGGGGGACACCCCTCCACTACAACATTTACGAGTACAATTTGGCAGTGGAGCTTGGAAATACCGAGGCCTCCAGCCTTAGGAGAGGACAACCCTGGTCCCTCACTCATGTCCATAACCGGGCTTCCGGCCGGCAACCGCCACTCTAACGCATGAAGCAACAACGTAGCAGCAAGGTGGAGCACAGACAAAGCAAGGGTTGCTCCGGGGCAGGCTCTCTGTTAGTGCCTAGCCAAATGTTCCCAACAGACCGGTCTCTGCCACAGGTAATGTATAAGCGACCATGTCGGCGTAGCTGTACTTATCACCCTCAAACTCCACCTGCTCATTGATTTGCCCTAACCGAATATTCCACAGACGAGTCGTGTCAATATCTGAATTTGAAGAAAGGAACCTACTGCTGTACCTATGACTGTACTGCCCTGAAACACATAAAAGGTTACCAACCTTTTTTCCTTTCATCACAACCAGTGTACCTATACAGACCTCCAAAAAACTCCACCTTCAGCTGTATATCTGCAGCCAAGGGAAACAAGAGAACCTAGAGAAAAAACAAAACTGGTACATGCCGAACTTCTTACAAAATTCTCACTATACCGCCATACATCTTGATCTGAACCGTTCCAATCCCAAACAATTTTACAAAGCAAAAAATCTCCATCAAAACTGTACCACCATCTACCGATTGATATATCGCAGAAAAAATCCTTGATAGGACGCATGTGGTAGGAGCGGCCCGAATCAAGTAATTCACTCATCCTGTGAGTGTGCAACACTCAACTGTGCGAACATATTCTGAACCATCAGAATAATTCTTAATATTTTTTTTTAAATTTTAAATATCATTTGTAAACTTAATATTGGTTTTGAAATCAAAGAGATTATAAAGTCTAAATTTTAAGACATATAAGTGGCTGGCTAAGTTCAATGATTGAATATGCTATTAAGGTCTCGCTAGTGTCCCAGGTAGAAAATTTATATCCAAGAAAAAGTTAGAAATGATTTTCCTTTGTACGTATTTTCAATTTTCTTAAGAATATCAAATAAACAATTGGATAATTTGCCCTTTTATGTAGCAGACCTATTGCTTGTTTTTACAACTTAAGTCTAAAAGAAATTAAACCTATATGGTAATATTTGGAAATATCATACTCAAAAAGACCGAGTTTATGCATAAACGTAAGTATTTTAAATCTTTCATGTCTGCAATAAAATTTGACCTGTTGAGTTAAGAAAAAATGAGAGCTGTTCCAACAGTGTAAGGACGTTTAATGGACCAAAAGCCACCGGCATGGCCAAGTTTCTGTAATACTTTTCTTCTAAATAATCACAATACATGGTAAGTAGCTTTCATGACACAGGTGATGGGTCACACCCTTGTTAATTATAAGATTTCAGATCCCTGAAATTTTCTATCAATGACATAGGTGAGGGTGATCGAATTTTGTTGGGCTTGACAAACTTGGGTTGTTTGGGTCGGGTCTGATCGGGTTCCCCATAAAACCCGACCGGATGCCGACCCGTAGTTGAGCATTGGATCCGGTTATTCTGTGGGTCTCCACACCAGAGTGAGCTTAAATAGAGGGGACAAGGGGTTTCCGTGGTTTGCTTCTTCCTCAACAATAAGAAGATATTCATTACAGAACTTTGCTAATTCACGGTCCTGTAATGGGAACTCGAATGAAAACGACTAGAGGGAGGGAGAGTGACGCTTTGCCACTTTCATTTGGCGATTATTACTAAAACCTAACAGAACATGCCGGCTTCTGCAACTACAATATTAATAACAGATTCATCTCTTCTGCTACACTGCACCGCCGCGACGATGGAACCCTCGTCCACCTTAATTTTCGTCCTTTCAATGGCGATCCCTCTCGTCTTTTCATGGCTTATCTACTCGGTTACCCGATCCAGAAATCAGAGAAGCGCCCCTTGTCCGCCAGCTTTGCCCATCATCGGCAACCTTCACCTGCTCTCCGGCTCTGGCCTCCTTCAAGTTAAATTTGCTAAGATCGCTGACCAGTTCGGCCCCATCCTGCAGCTTCGAGCAGGGTCTCGCCGCATCCTTCTGGTCAGCGACGCCGCCGTTGCGCGAGAGTGCTTCACCACCCACGACCGCGCCTTCGCCTCCCGCCCCCGCACAGCCGCCAGCCAGATCATGGGCAACGACTTCCTCAGCTTCGCCTGGGCACCCTACGGCCCATTGTGGCGTGAGCTTCGGAAGATTGCCACCCTTGAGCTCTTCTCCCTCCGCCGCCTTCAGTTGCAGGCTCATTTCCGAGACGAAGAGACGTCCTCCATCGTCGCAGCCGTCAGCCGGGTGACGCCCGCATCTCCGGTGAGGATCAAGGATTACCTACTCGATATGGTGATGAGAATCATCTTACGTATGGTGGGTGGCGGGAGGGATGAGGGGTTTGTAAAGCCGGAGACAACGAGAGAGCTGTTGGCGTTGGTGGAGACAGCTTTCTACTTCAGTGGAATTCCTGTTCTGGGCGACTCTTTGCCTTTTCTCAAGTGGGTCGATTGGAAGGGAACACAGAAAGCCATGAGAGAGATTGTAACGAAGATTAACGCCCTGATTGAGTCGTGGGTCGACGAGCGTAGGAAGATGGGTGGAGCGGAGGAAAGTCTGGATTTCATGGATGTTGTGCTTTCAATGGCTGATAAGGAGAAGATTGATTGTTTGAAAGAGTTCACTCAAGAACGGAAGGATTTAGTCGTCTATTCACTCCTCGAGGTTTGTAAACTGAATCAAAAGAAATTCTAAAATGAACCTTGTTGGAAAGATCTGTTGGGGGAAGATTTTTTTGCTGCTCTTGGAAGCTCACGCCATCCACCGAAAACACCGTGATAAATATTATTTTACTTTAATTGTTAAAACTGACCTTAATAAAGATTCATTTTTATAAAATAAAAATAAAAATTTCCCTAAATCTTTGGTTTAATTTCTTAGATAAGGCAACCACTTCATAACATTTTAATTTTTTTAAAAATATAAATTATGCTATATTGAAACAACAAATGTATAGAATCTTTCAATGCGATAATGCTTTTTCAAATCTCTCAAAATGGAGGAGAGATTTCCCGCCCTCAATGTTGTTTACAGTTATAAGGGGAAAAGGGACGGAGAGGATGGTGGCTCCCTCCCCCGTCCCCCACTATACAGGGAGAAGGGGTTCCCACCCCTCTCCTCCACTTCTTGCACCAAAGCGGAGGAGCTCGAGCCACCTCCTCCGTTCTGTGTCACTTGGGGAGTTCCTTCAGATGATGAGCAACGCGGTTGACTGTGCTAGATCAGCTACTTCCCCAGTTGAACTGGCCAACCCAGGAAGTTTTTCCCTTCTTTCAGCTTCTCGCATGCTTACCCTAATGGGATTAGGCCGGTTTATTGGTTGAAACGGCCAATCTACGCTCAGTTAGGCTAGCAAAACAACTTCTGACAACGTAAGAATGCTTTCCTATTTTTTTAATATACAGAATCTAGCTTCAATTAACCATATTTCATCTGGGTTTTGCAACAGGCAGTCGTATTTGCAGCCATCGATACTACTGCATTGAGCTTGGAGTGGCTCATGGCAGAGCTTCTCAACAAGCCCGACATTCTTCAAAAGGCACAAGAAGAAATAGATTCAAAGGTGGGAAATGAAAGGAAAGTGGAGGAAAAGGACATAGAAGAGCTGCCTTACTTGAAAGCCATAGTGAAAGAAACTTTGAGACTGCACCCTGCAGGGCCCTTGCTAATGCCTCATGAATCCACGGAGGATTGTGTGGTTTCTGGATTCCATGTTCCGGCGGGGACCCAACTGATAGTGAATGCCTGGAAGATCCACAGGGACCCTAATTACTGGCTACACCCTCTCAGATTTGAACCTGAGAGGTTCTTGGGTCCAGATGGATCAGCTGCGGATGTCGACATGAAAGGGCAACATTTTGAGTTCATTCCCTTTGGTTCCGGACGAAGATCCTGTCCAGGAGCTGCCCTTGGTCTCTCTGTGCTTCACCTTGCTTCGGCGCGTCTGCTTCACGCGTTTGAGTGGAAGGTGCCAGCGAGTAGCTCACTTATGGACATGAGTGAGGGGGCTGGCCTGACTTCGCCCAAGGCGGTGCCATTGGAGGCCTTGCTACTTCCCAGGTCTCCTGCAAAACTCTACTTGTAATGTCGTTGACTGTGTTGGTATATTATTGCACTTTGAGTAGTTACGAAGACGATGATACTTTTCACCAAGAAGTGCATCATTGCGATTTCAAGATGGGAATTTTCACTTCTTTATTTTTCTAGAATGGCTGCGACCTGCTTGTTTTCTCAAGAACTTTGGCCATTTATGGGATCTATCTTCCTCAAGTTGTGGTTGAATGTGATCTTCATTGTGTGGGAATGCTTTTTCTTTGGTTTGATACGAATGAGTACAGCACAGTGTGTCAATAGGAGTTAAGGGAGTGTGGCTTGCGATTGAGTCTATATTTGAACCCAATAGCATAAGTGTGTCTTATTGGTCTCATGAGTGGGATTGAATAACATGGTCCAGGGGTGAACTCTGGCTCATTACTTGCTACTTGGTCAGGATGGGTTATAAAGAATGGAGTCTCAAATAAGGGTCTCCTAAAGATGAGTGTCTAATGCTTACTTAATTGCATGCATAACCATTATATAATGTCTATTTTGTAGTCATGAAGTTAGCATGGTTAGACTTTGGATTTTCTAGGATGCATGTATCCTTAAGTGAAAGTCACAAAATAATTCGGTTGCACTATAGGTAGGTAACTCAGTTGTGCCTTATAGAAATTGCAACCAAGTAATAGTAAGCTTTATTAATGGTCCAATTGTCTTGTTGCTCCATTTTTAGGATTATTTGTGTTTGGATGTACCTCATGTATAAAATAGTTGTAGATATACATGTTAATGGCATGTGTGCAACCCAAAATTTTAATTGAGATGTGGTAAGCACTAAAATAAAACCAACGTTGTCCATGTGGTATGCACTACAAGAAAAAATGCTTTTATGAGAGAAAAAAATTCATTTGTGTAAGTTTTGCATTTGTCTTCTCCAATAAAGATGTCATGGTTGCATAGTGGAACCCAAACTTTGAGACGAAGGAACATGGGGTGCATAAGACCCATCCCCTTTATATAGTTAATTTGAACACCCAATAGCTAGGTGGCAATGGCATCATGGTTGGGCTCAAAACCTACAACTTAAGCCTCCTTAACCTTGTCCTGTATTTTTTCCTGTAAGAGTTGTATATAATATTAATAATTTTTATAAAAATATTTTAAAATTAAAAAAAAAAACATAAGAGCGATTATACCCATTATAAGAGTAGAATTTCTACACTTCTTTGGCAATGGGTCCTCAAACGATCCCTAATGAAGTTGGTGAAATTGCTACAATGCACATTCTTTCAACGATCATAGCCCATTAGAATCATGATTTTTAGGTGTTCAATCATTTTTCTTGATTGCCTTTTCAAAAATCAAACCCCTAGTCGGACCAAGCCCTTGCTTTTGTAAAAGTCTAGATGTAGAAGAAACCCCTAGTCGGAAAACAACACTAGCTCTTGCAATAGTGGTTCAGATTGTTGTGGCTTCGGTTGTTGTGGCTTCAATTGTAGTGGATTGGATCAACGAGGAGGTGTAGGGTTTATAGATGTTAAATAAAACACTACACAATTTATATAAATTTAAATTAATAAATAAAGTCAATAAAAAATATTACACTATTGTCAGACAAGTTTATCTAATATGGGTCATCATTGAATTCAATTTTCTTCTTTCGTTTCTCCATATTCCTCTTCCTCATCTTCCATTCGTTTTCTCCGTCTTCATCTTTATCTCCTTATCCATGCTCATTTGACACTTATGAATTCAATAACACAACAATATCAATAACAACATTTAAACAAAGGAAAATATGCAAAATTCAACCAACGCTCATCATGTCCAACTTTTTGTTCACTTGAATTTGTAACCCACCTCACCTATTTGGGTCTTGACATTGTTAAATATCATATGTTTATAATTAAGACAGTTGTCAAAATTTTGGCAGCATCTCCCTATCGATATTTGCCTATTGATTGGTACGCATCAAACTTTGTGGTTAAAGTATGGTTCTATAGGTAAAAAAATAATACAACATAATAAAGATGACTTTTGAGAATGTGCAACTGATATTTACTAACAACTATCTTAAATCATAATATCAACAATGTTAAACAATATTTCTCGTCCTAACTTCTCCTACAACACAATTCAAGAACTTGTATTATTATATTCCATTCTTCTTACTTGATTGGAATGTGTGGACCAACAAAACCAATATAATGTACAAAAATGAAATATAGTTCACGAATTTTGAACAAGTAATCACATTCCTTCCAAGCAATACAATTCAAGACAATAAGAATAGCTACAATTCTTATCTATTATGTCACTTTTCCAGCTACGATGTCAGAAGAAGCCAAGGAGGATCTTGACATCAAAGCTCTCAGTTCCATTCAGTTGTGTTTGGTCGATGAGGTTTTGCGGGAAGTTGCAGATGAGATGACAGTAGCTGATTTGTGGCTGAAGTTGGAGAGTATTTATATGACTAAATCTCTCACGAACAGGCTATATTTGAAGCAACGTCTTTATACTCTTTGGATGAAGGAAGATACATCTATCGAAGAACATCTTAATGAGTTCAATAAGATTGTTATGGATTTGAGAAATATAGATGTTACCATAGAAGATGGAGATCAAGCATTGATTGTGTTGTGCTCTTTACCCCCATCCTATGAGCACTTCGTTACGACTATGCTCCATGGGCACGATACCATCTCTATGGAGGATGTAAATGCATCGTTATACTCTAACAAGTCGAGGAAGAATGTGTCTTCCAGTGGGAGCAAGGAGCAAGTAGATGGTCTGTTTGTTCGAGGGCGAACGAAGGAGAAGGATTCTAGAGGCAATGGTCGTTCTAGGCCGAAGTCAAAGGGGAAATGGGGCAAGTGCTATAATTGTCATCAACCAGGTCATTTTGCAAAAGATTGTCCAAAACTCAAAGAGAAGGAAAAAAGAGAAGAAAAGGGAGAGGTTGTTGAGTTGCTCCTCGTAATATCGATTGGGAATATAAGATTGGGTGTGCTATTTTTATTGTAAAATGATCTCACATAGGATACTTTGTATATGAATTAAAATTGTAAGCGTGTAGCTCTTGTATTGTAATCAATCAAGTCTTATTTAAGCAAAAGACAAAAGGGAAAGTCTTTGTGGTAGTGATTGAGTTGCTAAATATCTCTATGAAGATTTAGGTTTGTGTAGCTTAGTTTACTACTATAAAATATTTTATAAACTTTAGTTTCAAATCAATTTATAAATATAATTTCATATTTCAAAAGGAAAATTATACATTACCCTATAAAATGAAGTTAAAATTTACAATAAAGTACAAATCAACATCCCCTCCCCCTCTCCCACAAGATTTGAGGAGAAGGGTATTTAATTTCACATACACATGAAGGTGAGGAAGAGTATTTTATTACTTTGTTTCATATGACATGTAAGAAAGATTTACTATTCAGAGAGCTAGTTTGCAGCTCCAAAGGGATAAATGATAGATAACTTCAATGAGGGGGAGAACATTACAACTTTAGAGTTTGAACCCCTTCTATCGCTCCAAAGAGTTGGGCAGAGGCACCAGTTCAGTGAAACAGAAGCCGGAGGGTAAGCATGCTTCTGGTCACAGCTTGCAGTTTCTAAATTCATTTATCTCGCCATCCTCTGTTATCCCACTCCAGTTAGGTGCCCTGCCAATTGGAAGCAAGTAATTCAGTATCAGAATTAGATAAAACAGCACTTGCAGTGAATTCCATGATTAACACAAGTTTAACTAAAACAGCCAAGAAACTACGACATCTGATAGAACTGCTCAGAAACTGCTCATAATATCAACGTCCAGATGCGCGAGATTGCTGATAATGGACTCCATGTGTTACAGTACTTGCAACTGATTGTAAAACAAGATATATTCAAAGCTTATATCCTGGACAGCTCCAACTAGTAATTAACTGGGTGACCAGCTAAGCTCCTACCACAAGCAGAACTTGTAAATTCATGCAAGATGAAGGAAATATAAAACCACCTAATCAGAGTAGAGAAGTAGTGTCCATGAAACAAATGCTAATACTAATGATTCAAGATGTAGTGTCACAAACCCAATATTATCCTTTGCATGCACCAAGTTCACGGGAGCGAACCAGTAATGCTTTTCTCTTTTATGGGATAGCCCTCCGATCGTTATGGTTGGTCACCCAGAGATGGCAGTTTTCTCACTGTTTGGGAGAAGCCCATCATTTGCCATTTCATTCAGAACGTTCAAAACTGCTTCCATGTTTCCTTCTCTGTGGTTGATTTCCACGAGAACCTTTGCCGCTTCAGCTTCAGTAAGTACACAATCCCCCAAGACATTTTGCAGGACTAGACTCAATTCCTCGCTCATTCCTTCATAGGAAAGCTCTTTCACCAAAGCAATTACACATACAGTGTTGGGAACAAAACCAGCTGCCACCATTTCTTTATATAGTTTCAGTGCCTTCCGCACATTTCCTCCTTTACAGTAGCCATGAATCATTACATTGTAAACTGAATCATTAAGAGTCCAACCTCTCTTAATTATTGATTCAAGGACTCTACTAGCTTCTTCCATCAGTCCTTTCATACAAAATCCTTTCATTAGGGATACTGTGCTCTTAAATTCAGCAGAACCACAATGACCTATCAGTGTTGCATATGTGATTTCATCAGCAACAGGCTGCTCATAATACAACTTAAACAAAAGCTGCATTGCTTCTTTTGTGCGTGCTTGTTTGCTTAGCCCGTTTAAAAGAACATTATAGGTAACAACATCGGGAAGTATCCCTCTTTGCAGCATTTCATCATGAAGTTGAAGCGCTTCTTTTACATCCCCTTCCTTACAGTACCCATTAATCATTGTAGTGTAAGTGAACTCATCAGGTTGCAATCCCAAACTCATCATGTTCTTGAAGAGATCACGAGCCTTGCTTAGTTTTCTTTGCTCACATAGACCCTGAATCAGAGAACAATATGCAACATTATCCATTGGAAAACCCTTGTCACCCATAGACTTACTAAAACAAAAAGCCTCATCTAATTTGGCATTTCTGCAATATCCACTTAAAATTGTACCATAGGTGAACATATCAGGCTCCATCCCTTTCATCTCCATCTCTCCAACAATCTCCAATGCTTGTTCCATTTTCCCTGAAATGCAGAATCCTTTGATGATAGCATTATAAGTTACAATAGAAGGTGTAAGGCCACTCTCGATCATTTCTTGCAAAAGATTCCATGCCTCATGTAAAAATCCCTGCTTGCAGTACCCATCAATTAATGTAGTATAAGTTACCTCATTTGGACTAAGATCTCTCTCACACATATGATTAAAAAATTCCTTTGCTCTGTGCAAATTCCCAGCCTTACACATGCTACTAATCAGTGAAGTGTATGTTACAACATTTGGTTCCATCCCTTTCTGGACCATCTCTTCATGCAAAACCAATGCCTGGTGAATGTTACCTTCTCTACAATAACCATTCACAAGCGTATTATAAGTTACCCTATCTGGAGCCAAACCCTCAGAAGCCATCTCTGCCAGAAGGAGACCTGTCTCTTTCATCCGCCCGTCTCGACACAACCCATTCAAGATTGCATTATATGTGATCAAGTTAGGCCTTAAATTTCTTTTTGACATAGTCTGCACTAATTTAAATGCTTCATCAATCTTCCCCAATTTAGAGTATGCATCTATCACTGTGTTATACGTAGCCACATTGGGTAAACAACCCTTTCTCTCCATTTCAACAAAAAACTCCAACGCCTGCCCAAATCGACCTCCTGCAGAATATCCTCTGATCATGATATTATAGGTGTACACATTGAATGTAACCCCATCTTTGACCATCTCAGAGTAGAAATCCAGTGCACAGGACTGGGGCATTCCTGATCTGAACATGGCATCGAAGATAGAGTTATAAGATAAAACACCGGGCATGAACCCATGGGATTTAGCCAAATGAAAGACATCCAAGGCCTTCTGTGAAAACTTCAATTGACAATAGGACTTAATCAGAAGATCAATGACAGATGAAGCAGAATTGCAAAGAGTGTAAGTGGATTTGATGGAATCGTAGACAGAGAAGCAGGAGGGATTTTCAGCAGTGATGAGCTCCTCTACCAAGCACTGTGCAGATTTGAACAGGTGGAATTTGGTCAGGATATGGATTGCAAGAGTTTTAGGAAGGAGGGTGAAGAAGGAGGGATGGTGGTGGGCCCAGGAGAGGAATTTCAGGGTTAGGGAGCGGGAGGTCTGGACCTGGAGAAGGAGGTGGGATGCAGCTTCAGAAGTGAAGTGTGAAGACAGAGATTCTAGGAGATGAGGGTGGAGAGGGAAGTGTTTCAGAAGAGTATAAGCTTTCTCAGCTAGAGAGAGGTGATGGCGGCAAGAGGTCTGCATAGCTTGTTTCTTCAAAGCTTTTCATGTTTCTTTGAGGACTTTGTGAAATATTTTTGTCCCATATGGCATGTGACAGCAAGACGGAATATAGCCAACAAATGTAGCATAACAGCTGGTTTCCTTTCAAACTGAAAGAAATAATAACTTAAATCATTACAGAAAAGAATAATAACATGTTCAGAGAACAACATTGTTATCTCTTTCAGATTGCTCATAATGTTCATGAAGTCCCGCTTAAAGCATAAACACATACTCTCCGATCACAATATAAGAGACATAGCAATATGGCAAATGATCCCACAAGGAATAAAAACAAAATGATGTCTTTGCTAATGCTTTGAATGTTTATTCTTCATCACCAAAATCATGGGCAACCAAACAAACTCTATACACATCAGGCTTCAAAATATACAAAACAAGGAAAACCCAATTGACCTGCATTTTAAGTAAAATCTTCTAGTGCGGAGACCTAACACAAAGCTTGACACTCTCTAATGCTATCAATTAATCTAAAAACGGTAACTACAGCCATATTAGTCAAAACAATGACAGAATGAAGGCACAGCAACATGTTGAATCCAATATCCACTAGGATGGAAATTTCTTTCCATATGCACACTGCAAAAATCTAACTGAATAAAGACGCATAAGTAGAAATAAATTGCTACCTCTGCAAACAATAGATGAAGCATAGCATATTCTCAAGAATCTGTAGACCCAAAACTTGCCAACGAAGGGCAATGCAGATTTCATTAGTGGTGAAGGTGGCAGGCAATGGAATACTTCAGAAGGTAGCATTTTAATGAGCACAGCCAAGAAGAGCCACTAAGAACAATGCACTAGACCAAGAAAATCCATGAATATGAATTTTCTTTATTTATGGCAAATACTACCCTCTCATGCTCACATGTGGCACAGTAATGTAAACTTACCCTTGACAATGGCATGATTACAAGAAAAAGAAAATCGATTAACATACCATATTCCAAATTTATAAGCAATGGAGAATAATGACTAAAACCAAGCTTTTGAAACTATAAAAAACAGCACTTACAAATCAAAGTTTATAAAGGTTGCATTCAAATCCTAACTTTTAAAGTTAGTCTCATCTATTTCAAATGGTTCCATTTTCTCTACAATGAAGATAAACAACAACAAGAAAAGAAAAGAAGCAAAAGAAAAAATGTTAAGAGTCTAGCAACTTAACTTCCATAGTAGAAGTTGTTACTGCTGCAGCAGTAAGCAACAAAATAAAAACAGGAGCTAAAGCCACCTTATTGAAATGCAAACAATAAATTCAAGAGGGGGTTCTGACAACCAAGGACGTTGCAAAGTTGAAAGAGTTTTTTTTTAGTATTGAATGCATGCTTGGGATTTCTTTCAAGTTTCAGATTATAAACAGAGGGCTTAGTTCGTTCATGAGCACCCCACAAGCGCACTTCCTCCTGAAATCTCCTCCCCCCGTGCCCATAGAAGTTAGGCAAATGGAAACTATTGTGTGCAAGATTACAACAGGCAACGGAGACTTGCAAATAAGCAGGAATAGAGGACTCTTAATCAATTTTTTTCAACGATTACGTTTCTATCTGCCCTCTTTTCTTTAAACGGATATCATTTATCTGGATGGTACGTCTTTCAGCAGATAACATAGAAAAAATGCAAAGCAAAAACAAAGCGTAAGACAAAATGCAGGAGACAAACGTCTGCAGTACATATCCTTCCCCTGAAAAAGTTGTATACTGCGAGATTTAACAAAAAAAAAAAAAATTATCTACAGATTTAATTTGAAAAATCAATGAGAAAAATAACAAACGGTAACTAATATTTTTTAAAAAGGAAAATTAAGAAGAATAAAATAATTCCAAGCAAAGTGGTCGGAACAGCAGAATGGGATTTCGCTCAGACGACCATGTATCAGAAAATGCCCGAACTCAGTGACAATACACAAATAGAACTATCTCTCTGCATTCTGAGCTCCATAATCGGAGCGGTACAAAGGTAATACACACAAATAGAATTATCTCTCTGCATTCTGAGCTCCATAATCAGAGCGGCACAAAGGTATTTCAACCAGACTATATAAGAGAAAGATCGAACCGATATTACAATACATACCAAGATGGATCTCTGGCTCGCACTCGATGGGAGTTAAAAGTGACAACTATAAATAAGAATAAAAAATGAAACCACCTGAAAAGGAGAGGGAGGAGGCGGCTTCCGGCGGACAACGAGAGAGGCAAAAGGGCTTTGCTGCTCCGACTCCGATCTCACAAGCTAAGCGAGTAGCGACCTCAAATGAGTCGGGACTCGGGAAAGGTTAGAAACTTATTAGAAGCTAACAATCCTATGGAGCATGTAGTTTAGACATTTAAAATAAACTACAATAGAAAATAACCTATTGAGAGCAAAATGATTTAAAGATAATTAAAATTAAATTCATAGTTATATTATGTACTTAAAATTATTTTTTAATAAAAAAAATGGAAAGCTTAAATATTAAATAATTGAAAGTTTATAAAACAAATTTTAAAATAATATAAATTCTGAAATTTAATATAATTAAAAATTTAATTCATGCTATTTACTTACCTACTATAAGTAAACAATGATAAATAATTTTAAAAATTTTAAATGAATTATTTTAAAATTATTAAATAGCACGAGTTTGGTTTTTATAAATTTAAAATAATTTTATTTTACTAAAAATAACATATTTTGATAAATTAAAGAAATTAGTAAAAATGGTGATTCAGTAAAAGTGAATTCCCCCCAATATTTCAACTCTTTATAAAAACATTTTGTTTATCTTTAAGTGGTTTTCTTTTTTCATCCTAACTTTGCAAAGTGATATAAACCCTAAACCCTATCGTAAATGAGGATTTTGTTTTAGCACACCACACCGATTGAAGAATAGGATTTTGGGCTGGCCCGGAAGTTTCCAAATTGCCTTGCAGCGTCTTACCAGGTGTTGTTTATCGGAGAATGGGTTCTTCGAACCCATCTTATAGCTTTTGCGTTTTTTTTTTTTTTTTTCTGTATTTTTTTTTCTCTTGTTTGAGGCTTTGGCCTTCATCGTTTCTTGTTTTGCGTGTTTTTTCCTCTAATAAAATTTCTCATCATACAACAAAAATGTGCATAATTTTCATTGACGATATTTATCTTTGTATACTATGGAAATTATTTAATTATATGATTTTTTGGATACTTGCAATTGAAATAATACAATGGAAAACTTGATATTGACTCGAGGCATCATTTTATGGTGATTGATTGATTGTGCGACTGATATATTTACGTCTATGCAGTATTGGATTGGTGGGAGTTTTTTGTCTTTTAGACTAATTCTTGTAATCGGATCTTGGATGATGTAGCTAGAAATCGATGAGTATGATTTTTTTTTATCACAAGCTCAGGTCGATCCTATGGGATGTTTCTCTAACTGAGATTGAGCCCAAGTATCTGTTACAGGGTTGAATCACTTGAGCTCGAGCTTAGCTGAGCCTGAACCTATGAAATTTTGCTTTATCTGAGATTGTGCTCAAGTATGAGGCTGGAGCTCTAGCCTGCAAAAGTTCAGCTTGGTTCAGCTCGCTCAATTCCATCCCTAACCCTTGTCACAGGGAGAGTGCGAGATGTAGCAAGTTTGGTTCTGGTTGAAACTTGGAGAGAAAAGAAAAAAATGTCTCTATTGTTTGGTTCACGAGACAACTAGGGGGAGAAAACTTTCTTTGGATTTTAACACATTCTTCCCAAGGAGAATTCTGAGAGAAAAGAACATGAATAGAAGGGAGAAAATTATGTGGTCACCCTCCGTGCACTTCTTTGTTGCCAACAGGTTGCTTTTCTGTTGAAGGGAAGTCCTTCTGTCGCACCGTCTGACGTCTCTTGTCCAGAGACAAGGCTCTCTTTCTCCTTCACTTTGCCACCAAACTAGGGAAAATAAACCTCCTCTTCCTTCTCTTTGTTTCCCTTTCTTTTTCTTCTGCTTCTTCTTCTACTTCTTCTCTTTCTCTTTCTCTCTCTCCCACACACCCCCACACACACACTGCACACCCATAACAGAGCTTGCCTTTTTAACTTTCTCTGTTCTTTGTTCTTCTGTTCCAGATGATATCTCTATGATTGAAAACGTCACTACAACCAAGTTGGTGGAGATGTTGGACGTCTTTTGAAGTAACACTTCAACGCCTAGTTCTTTTATCATACTTTTATTCTTTGGACATGGAAGCAATGTTGAAGAAATTTCAGCAAAAGTACCGAAGGGTTAGAGAAGAAATGAACACATGGGATGAACTTCAAACCCAATTTCTGGAGCTATTTACAAATGTGTCCTCCATAATCGAGAGATTACAGGTTATTGATCCTCTTTCTCTTTCTCTTCTAGTGGTTGTACTTTATAGTGTTAAAGTTGGGTGTAGATTAGCTCCAAATGACTAGCTAGGAATCCTTTTCCTAACTATTAACGTGAGTGTTTATTTTATTGTTATTATTGACTTACATAGGACAGTTTCTACCAACACCCTTGCCGCTGCAACCTCCCCCCCCCCCCTTACACACACACACACACACCTCTTTTCCTATAGAGGCCGTAATTGAAGAGTTCTTCTATAAAGACCTTTTCTAAAGAAGAATTTTTGGCTAAAACTATTTTAAAAGAGAATGTAGGACATACAATTTAAAGTTAAATTAATAAAGCACCTTTATTCGTACATTAAGTTTTATAATAAAATAAATATAATTGAATTCTATAACCAATTTAAAAGGTAGATATGACCCACTAGTTTGTAAGGTCAGGTAACTTACTTTGTAGGGTCCATATTGTTAAATTGGGTTTAAGGCCTATACCAAAATGACTAACTAACTTAGGAAACCTTTTTCCTCACTAATAAAACTCAAGATCCTTACACTCATTAATCCATGTGGTATTCCTTAACACTCGCCCTCACGTGTCGGCTCTCTTTTGTGGTTCTACAAGTGGATAGTTTTAGGTGTAGTCCCTCTTTTGTGGCTCTACAAGTGGATAGTTTAGGTGTAGGCCCTCTTTTTGTGGCTCTACAAGTGGATAGTTTAGGTGTAGGCCCACATATAAATACCTGCTCTGATACCATGTTAAATTGGGTCCAAGGCCTATCCCAAAATGACTAACCAACTTAGGAAACCTCTTTCCTAACAAATAAACTCAAGATTTTTGTACTCATTAATCCATGTGGGACTATTCCTTAACACATATCATAGGTAAAGATCCAAACTTGCTAAATTTATATAAAAAATGTAAGATTCATGTCAGATTTTAGGTGCATAAAGAAGGTGGTTAATAATTTTAATGTACCACTTAGTTGATTTTTTCTTTGTTCATGTCTGTGTCTGATTACTGTTGCTGGTTTTTTTAAGTAAGCATAGTAAATTTTTCTAGTTTGCTATTAAGTGCACACAGTTATCCTCCATTGCCAAATGTTCTCTTATTTTTGTTAGATTCGGCAGAGGTGCAGTGTTGTAGTAAAATTGGTTTGCAGGTGGTTATGAAGCTTTATCTGAGCATTCCATGGTTTTTTTCTTTTGCAGAATCCTAAAATTTATGGTCTACTTCTGTTGTCAAAATGTCAGAATACTAGTGGTGAATCTTTGTGCTATGTTACTTTCTGTGCCTTTAATTGTCTGGGAAAGTAACCGTTTCATGTATAATAAATGCATTTGAATCTTAGTAGTAGTTATCTTTCCCATCATTTTTGTCAGTCTTTCTACTTTATTTCTTTTATTTGAATGGAAAATTCCTGTTAATGCCAAAGTGTGTCTGGAGGTCTCTCAATATATTCATCCTATTTCTCTAAACATAGGTGCTTGGAGACACAAATAATTATGGTGGATTAGCACAAGTTCTTGGCATTACAAATGCACTTTTAGGCAAGCAAATGGAGTCCTTGGATCGCTTATTTTGTTCCATGAAAGACACAATGTAAGCTTTTGAGCATTGGTCAGCAATTCTTTTTATTAAGGGAATTCCTTCCACCTTTTTCAAAAAAAAAAAAAGGGAATTTCCTCCACCAGTATTCATTAAAGAAAAGGAAGGGGAGAAATTTTCAAATGGGCAATTGGTTGTGTTGTATCATTGTTCTTGTCTATATTGTTCTTTTAACTTTGACTTGCTTTTTGATGTTTGCAAAATCTAGAAAAGGCTTTCATAGAATTGTCATATCTCTTGAGAAGATTGTGCGGGATGGAAATCAATTATTAAGGAGTGGATTTAAGCAGCCCTCTATGCAACAAATGCAACTACGTGTAGGAATACAACCAACTCTGTCACAGTGTATGGATGGGCTGAGAACACTATATGACATGCATCTTTCTGAGTGAGCATTACTAAGTGTTTTCCTTCTTTTCTTCTTCTTTGCTTCCAGTTTGACCTCGTCTTTTTTATATCTTCTGTCATTATGCTTGAATATTATTTCTTTGTGCTTGTATTTCTCTCAACTCTTAAATTGATATATATTAACTAACTATTGTTCTTCTATATTTTTTGTTGTGAAACTTTGAACACTTAAAACCCTACTTATGTTTTTTTTTTTTCATTTGTTATCGTTCTTCTTCTTTACTAATCAAAAGGAAAAAGAAAGTTCTTACGTGCTTGCATGTATTCTTTTTCTTCAATACATACATATATACATATATGTTAACAAAAAACTTGTATTAATTTAATTTTTGAAATATATTTAATTAAATTCTTGTGAATTTTTTTTACTTTTCATGATTTGAATAAAATATTTTTTACTGTTACTATCTTCATTATACAGCTTAGCTGCTGAAGCATTAGGATGTGATGTATGTGAGTGGTATTGTGCCCTGGTCATGTGAAATCATGTGTTGGAAAAGTGATCGTGTCTTCTTGTTCTTGAAAGACAGTTCTTATCTGCCATATTTGTATTTTGGATATCACTTAATGTTGTTGGCCTAATAGGAATCTAGTGAACTTTAAAAAAAATAAAAAAATGAAGAGAATAAGTTGATTGTTCTTTTCTTCTAATTTTGTATGGCCTAATAGGAATCTATTTGATTTAAAGAAAAAAGAAAATGAAGAGAATAAATCGATTGTCCTTCTGATTTTGGATGTTAGGCTGATTTTCCCATTGGTTGCTGAACTTAAATTTCAGGTACCTCGTCAAATCATCTGCGGTTTCTGCTTTGACATTGAAATCTAGGTCAGTATATCAGATATGTGGTCTTATTTCTTGAATTTGCTTTCTTAAACAGGATTTCTATCTGGATGCTTTTTTTTTTTTTTTTTTTATCTTGAAATACTAGAGTTTATTAAGGAGAAAGAGAGATCTGACAAAGCCACCATAGCTTTGAAGAACTCAAGGAGGAGAAGAGAGAAAACAAAATCAAAATTACTGCCGGAAACCAACCACAACTAGTTGTCAATGGAGTCGAACAATTGATTTGCATTTGGAAGTGAGTGTAAGCAATTGGATACTAGTTATTCAGATGTCCTCAAATTTGTCATGAAGCGTCCAGGGGAAGGCAGGCCCAGTCTGACCCTACGAATCTGTCTCTTTCTGCAATGATTTTGGTAATACAAATTTTCAGTGCATGGAGAAGAGCTGGGACCTCTGCTTCTGTTTTCATTGATTCAAAGTGGTCTAGAGAGAGCTTTAATGATACAGATTGTGAAACGGCTGAGGGTGGCTTGGGGAAAACTAGATAACAGTATCCAGTAGTTATGAATGAGGGCACCAAAATATTGTTCAAAGTCCTTTAAAGTGCCAGCTCAAGATAATAAAATTTGTCCCACTCTTAGAGACGAACAAAGATATAATGTGACAGTCTCCTCTAGGGTTCTCCTTTTTACTAACTATTTTTGGGAATAGTAATGGTCAAAATCTCATTTTCTTTTCTCTTCCATGGGGTTCCAAACAGACCCTTAAAGAAATTGTTATCAGAAATATGTAAGCATGAATCTCAGTAGGTTACCTGAAGGTAATGAGGGAAGTCCAATGGCGATTTTTTTAAATGAATTGCATTTCATGATTTTGGGACTGGTAATTAAGTGTTTATGTCTTGTTCATATGAATATCTTGTTAATGCATCTTTTGTTCTTCACAGCAGCATAATCACTTGTTGAATATTTAATTAGTACAGTAACTGGTATTCTTTCTGGTAGAATCAAGTCATTGGTGTCGTTTACTCATGACTGTCATGTTGAAATATTGTAAAGCAGTATCAGTGATATCAGAACCCTCTACCAGCTTCTTGCTGACCAGCCTAACATTCCTAAGGAGGAAGGTAATGAAGCAGATGCAAGCTTCTTAGCAGAAAATCTAATCGATTCAGTTCAAGATTTGATTTGATGTTATCCTCTTCAACAGTGCAGTTTATTTTCAACATCATATTCCCAGAAGAGATCTGTTGAAATCTATCAAACTGATGGATCAACCTGCAAAATGCAAGATCTAAGGCAGGGGCTTGGAATCCTTTCTAGGGTTTCCGTTGTCACATGACGGGGGAGAAAGTAAGTGGATCTGAAATAGTTACAATTTATTTTGTTTTTCGGGTATATAATATATCTGTAGTAAAGATTTTTCAAAGAAAGAATTTAGAGCTAATGTGATTACAGGAATATTAGAAAATGAAAATAGTTATTATCGTATTTATTATATTGAAATTTGTTATAACTATTCTGTATTAAGAAATAAGTTATTATTATTCAAACTTATTAAAAATTATTGTTTGAATTTAAAATTTAACAATTTAATCATAAAATAATTATTTTAAATCCATTCTAAGCAAATTTTACACATGACTATTGGGTTATATCGATTAAATAAATTAATCAATTTAATAAAAAAATGTACAATATTTTCTAAGCTGATAATATTAAAATTTTATTTACATTATTTTATATAATTTTTAAATGTTAAATACCTTACAATATCTATTTAAGAGAAAAAGATGGTGAATTTGCCCTCTTTAGTCTATTAAGAGGAGGGGACACTCCCATTTATCTCTTTCTTGATCAAAGAGGGGTCTCTATTCTCTTATCCTATTTATAGAGGATGAAATCATTTCAAGCCTATTTGGTAACACCAACCATAGAGAAGTAGACAAAAAAAAAGGATATGTCATTCCACATAATTGACATGGTATAGGCATTCAGGTGAAAGAAGTTGTCTGACTGTTTGGAAAGGCAACAACCATTCACCAAGTGGCCATTAAGAGGCTCACACAAGAAAAAAAACAGTTATTCATTCTCAAAGCCTCGAGGTTAGACATTTGACCACGAAAATCATATTCTTAATATTAGAAGGCTTGGAAAAGTCGCAGCCCTCTAATAGCTCTTACGATGTGTCTAACGACCCAAAATAAAAAGAAAAAAAAAAACACAACTCAAAAGCAATAAGCAGGTCAACAGGTTTTCTTCCAAAGGCTAGAGAGCCCAAAGGACTTTGGTATAGAGGAAAAAGCAAACATGTGGTGAAAAAGAAGAGAAATGGAGGATTGAGCTATAAATAGATGTAAGTGGCCCGTTGTTAGTGAAACAATTAACTTGATCATCACTAGTCTACCAAAAGAAGAAGAGAGAAAAAGAAAATAGTTGTCCTCGAGGGAAGAAAATTGTCTTTAATTTCAAGGAAACCTGGGGGGTAAATCTCCTCCTTCAAAGAAAATGGAGGCAAAACTCCTTGAGAAAATTTCTAACTCTTAAAATATTTGGTGCAGAAGTTATTCTTCAAATCTGAGTTTTCGCAAGTTTCGTGCGACTTACAAGGTAAGAAACCACCTAACGGCCTGCCTCGGCGCTGCCCATTGGAGCACCCAAAAAACAAAAAAAGCCAAAAATCAGAAGCCGAAGGAAAATTCGAGAGGAAAAAGAGGAAAAGAAAGAAGAAAAAGAACAAAAAAAAAAAAAAAAAGGAAGAAGAAGGAAGAGAGTAAAAAGGGAAGAAGACCGAGAGGAATACGAGAGGAAGGAGGGAAGAAACCGAGGGAGAAAGGAAAGAAAAGCAAGAAGTAGCGACGGGTGGAAGAAGACTGGAAAAGAAAAAGTAGCAATAAAAAAAACAAAAGAAGAAATAGCAATTTGTGATACTGAGCAGCCATTGTAAAAGAGATTTTGCCAAGAATTTCAAACAGACTAGGAATCAAACCGGAGTCTTCTTTCAGATCAATTTCTTCATTCTAAGGTTTTCTCTTTAAATTCAAATCAGTTTCATATTTTCCTTCTTTCAGAAGGCTAACACAACATCTTAAACTTCCCGAACGAAGACACAAGTTAGAATGGAATGAACCTCATATATATGACTGTAGCACCATAGAACACTTTCATTTTACAGTGGGCAAGGACAACATAGCTACTGTGGCTTTAAAAATTACGGTGAATGGGACAACAAATAGACATGCCAGGTGAGACAACCTCACCCTTTTTTATCACTAAACAATTACGGCTCCTGCTGCCTCATCTGTCTTTTTTTTTTCCCTCTGAATGTTGGCTCCACTGGTTGTTATCGTCTGAAAACTCCAATTAGGTGGTGAGCATGATGCAGCCCACTTTAAAGCACCCTGAAACAAGGTCGTGAAAGCAAACCTGAAAAATAATATCCTTCCTGCCTATTGTGAATACACTAAACCTGCACAATTGATGATGCAACCTCCGGCTACTGAACCTTTGCAAAGGTACGGCTGGATACACCATGTAATAACTTTGCAAAGCCAAGGAAGCTTAGCTTCCCATCAGTATGTCTGATCCAATCAAGTAGAACCACATGGACAGGTACTGAAGGGCCTAGTCCGAGTTCCTGCCATCAGAAGCCCAAATAAATCAAACAAACCAACACTATTTTCTTTGTGGGATTTGATTATCATACGTGATTATGTCAAGCACATACGAGAAGGCAGGACACTCCAGAAAAAAAACAATAGATGTTACTAAAGGATCACTGAACCAGGTTTTGGACTGACATGGTTTGGCCTGAAATTCAGGGTAATTGTGGTTTTGATTGCATTATTTAAAAAGAAATAGTTTCAGGAGAAAATGACTGATAGGCTCCAGTCTAGAGCGGTAACTTCAAATTTATACCTAAGGCCGTTGGTCTAGTGGTATTCTTTTTACATCAGGTGCGTCAGGTCGCGAGTTCGAATCGCGCCACGCCCCTCTCAAAAAAAAAAAAAAAAAACTTCAAATTTATACCTTCAGTATTCCCCACAATATTCTTTTGCATCTCATTCAGAATGGAAAGTATAAATAAAAATAATTAACAAATTCAAAGACCAATGCCAGTTCAAGCACATAACGACAAACAGAAAATTGTTTTAAAACAAAAAATGTATCATAACAAATTATTCTAAATAAAGAGTATGTATTCTGTATTCATGAATGTGTATGCGAAAGATGCATGCGCCCAAATAAATACAAAGAAAGAAAGAGAGAAAACTCATACCGAAGCTAGTTCTTCAATTACAATAGCTCTGTTTCCATCCTTCTCAAATATCTCGTAAGCAGAACGAGCATGTTGCTCCCACCTATCTGATCCTTCAAGCTGAAGCACACTGAGTGCTGCAGCACAGAATTCCTCAAAATCCATTTTTCTGTATTGAAGAGGACCCAGCTACCACAAGAAGCCACCATTAATAGAAAAAAAAAACTTTTCTATTCTCTAACCAAATACAGAAGGTAAACAAGCCAAAGCTCCATAAAGTAAATGACTAGCTCTAGGGCTGTATACATACTGATGCTAGAAAATCAGGAACACGAGATTCCTTCATCGCATCTGTTGCATTTTTCATTAGTGCCTATTCAATGTAATAATAAAATCCACATCAGCGATAAACCAAAATAATCACAACTAATCAATAGTCCCATACTCTTCAAACCTGGACCAGACTGGCCATTTGAATGGGGTACAACCAGACCCAGTCCCCTGTTAAGGCTACAGGTCTTACAGACCCTGGAATGAATCAAAATCCGATCAGCCTGTCAGCCATGTCAAAGGATCACCAGGTGAGGGAAGAGAGGCACAAGCCACAGGGTGAAGGGGCGAGGAGCAAGTGGGAGGAGCCCCCACCCTTGTCACTGTCAGTGGCATATCACCCACCAAAGCGATGAGGACAGGCTCCTCCCCTGTCAACAAGGGGGGGATCCTCGCCCTTACCCACCACCAGAAGCAGATCAAGGGAAGAAGAAGCTTCTTTCCCAATTCAAATTTTTTTTTTTTTACATTTTTTAGTTTTGAAATATGACATCATCCCAGGGACAACCAGCAGTCAGGCCCAGTGGCCGCACCTGGTCGGGTTTAATAACATTGACCAGAACAAGGAAACTAACCATCCTGATGTTCTCCAAGGAGATGCACCCATTTTTATTTGGCTCCAATAGTGCAAACTGCTCTTTTAGGTAGAAAAGCTCATCCGCAGTCAATGTCTTTGACAAAGCCTGAAAGGGGAGAATGTATATAATAAATTAGCCTTAACACTAACAGAAATATAAACAAACAGGTCCAACTAAGCAAAAAATATGAAATGACAGTTCACAATATTAAAAATATCACCAGATACACACCCTCAATGCAGCCTTCCTCAGAGATGATGAACGCATGTAAGCCTTCATAAGCCTGAATATTAATATATCCAAAGGTACTTTTACATCATTGTAATTTCTAATCCAGGGGTGACCTGTAGTGATAAATTAATTAGTACAAACATTTTATTATATCTGACATAATAATGGAAATAACTGTAAATGGACACTTACTCAGAGCCTGGGCAGCGCTCATTCTTTTTCGTGGATCTTTATTTAGTAATCGCTTGACAAAATCTTTGGCTTCAGTAGAAAGAGAAGGCCATGGTGCCTCATCAAAACTAGGATCAGCTTTAAGGACTGCCCGAAAAATTCCAGACTCCGTCCTGGCCCAGAAAGGACGGCTTCCACATAAAAGAATATATGCAATCACACCAACGCTCCATACATCAGCCTCCGTGCTGTAAGATCTGTGGAGAACTTCAGGTGCTACATAGTATGCACTTCCAACAATGTCATTTAGTCTTTCATCTGGAAAACAATTTGCAAACCTTAGGAACCAGAAAGCTCGAAGTGACACTACTTTCCAAGGAAGTACAATGATAACTAAGCAGGACAAACCTGGCTTGACAAAATCTGATAACCCAAAATCTATTGCTTTCATTTGAGAATTTTCATCCTTTGACGTAAAAAGAAAATTCTGATCCACAAGAGGGAGAAAAATAAATTATCCCAAGAGAATTTTTACAGTTAGGTAAATGGATTTAATTGTAAGCTGTAGTCGATACATGACAAGAGATCAACCTCTGGTTTCAGATCTCTATGAACAACCCCTTGAAGATGACAAAATGTAACAACATTTAATATCTGGACCATGACAGCCTTGGCATCATCTTCTGAATACTTTCCACCACTACAAGAGGAACAGTGGATTATGTTGCAAGTGTCACATAAGCATTAAGCACTAAAAACATCAGTTCTTTAGAGCCTCTTCATAATTCATGGATTAAGACTTCTAGCAACATTTATACTCCATGAATTCATGAATCTCCACAATTATCAATGATACATAGAGTGTAAAGATGCCATAAGTAAAATAAATAATAATAGAATTAGTACCAAGAAAGTATCCTGTCTAAAAGTTCCCCTCCTTCACATAACCTGAAACAAACAGCATATAAACTGTCAAATGCCATGAATAATATGGTTATCTATGTCTACCCTGGATTTCATATACAGGACATCTCAGACAGATATAAAAGCAAGGATGGCAAGGCAGTTCAGTAAGTTTTATCCATAGGGAAGGCAATTGCAAAAAAAACAAAAGTAGCAAGCCTAGCTCTTTGCTTGGTGCACATGATACCAATAAATTCAAAGCTGCCAATCATTGAGGAGGGAAAAAATCCATTTAAATCTTTTTGGTTAATAATGACAGATTAACTACACATAAACTGGTATCCAGAACTACAGGCCAATGAAAATTGAAACTAATGCTGCAGGACCCAAGGCTTCCTGTGCAACTGGTATTGCTCAGTAAACCAAGATATAAATTGCATGACTTCTTTTTTTTTTCTCCTGTTCATGGAAGTTTTTAAAGAATCAGAAGCAAAAAAACAGTGTTTCATACTTATATAAAAAATTAAAAATTTGGAGTAGGTTGTTTCTGGCTTACTCCATTACTATGTACACATTGTCATGGTCTTCATATGCATCATAAAACTGCACTAAATTGTTATGTCCGGTCAATGCTCTCAATATTTTCACCTCCCTTCTAACGTCCTCAATGGCAATTGCTGTAGTCATCTGCCAAAAGCAGCAAGTATGGCATTAGTCAAGAGATAAAGGGGCACATAAATCTGCTCAGAATACCCTATGACATAATAACTTGAACATCGTAAGGTAGGATCCTGCAATAAAAATTAATGAGAAACTATATGCCCAATTAGAAACCTAGACATCACCAAACTTGTGCATTGGCAAACATAAATCTCATCAATATTTTCTCCCCTCATTATTTCATCTTAAAGCATTACATGAGAACTGTGATTCCTAGCCCAGAGAGAAGATTGACCTTGACCATCCTAGCAGTCTTTCTTACAATGTCATGTAGACATGCTCAATGATCAAATCGCACTAAAAATTGTTTTACATACTATGAGGGGCTCAGAGAAACTGCCTTATGTATGTTCTAGCACTAGTAATGCCCCAGAGTTAGTTGCTGACTGGATATCGTTTGTTAGGTCATGATATGAGCACCCTTTACCTTGATTGATATAAATATACACAAAACAGTTCATTTGCACAATCATTGAGAGTAATTAACGAGATGCCCAAATAATGCTTTCCCCGTGAGCATACAAGTACATCAACAACCTCTGATCATCAAAGATCTACCCGCAAAACTCTAGAATTTGTGTTCAGTACAAACCAGACAGTTCGTAAAAGAAAATTTCCTTTGAAAAGTATTAACTATTGGAAGGACAAAATCAACAGAAGCAATCACACAGAATGACAAGAGCTACAATCACTAATTACTCGCTATGACCCCGAACACGCAGGTCCCTCTCACCGGTACTCAATTTGTCAATGACTAATATAAAAATCAAGAGAGAAAATAGTAAACCTTCCTGGAAACCATAAATGGACGCCAGAGAACAAGTAGTCGGATGTCAAAGCGTGTATAGAAAATAATAAAACACCTCAGTGGAGATATCGAAAAATTGCAAGATCCAAATTTCACTTCTTTTGTGAGCACCAAAAGAAAACAACCCGGGAAGTAAAATGAAGTACCTTGGCTTTAGGGATGACCTTCACTGCAACCTGCTGCCCCTTGAGCTCACCTTTCTTAAACTTGGCCTTGCATGTATACCCAAAATGCCCTCTGCCAACCTCCTCTCCAATCTCGTACTTGTTGCCAAAATTCTTCGAAAACCCGAAACTCTTATCCAATCCGGTCCCAACCTCCGTCTCACTCCCCTCCGGAATGGCCGCCTCGTTCGGCTTCACTGACCCATGCCGCCGCGCTAGAACAGCCCTTATATGCTTTGCCGGCGACGGTGGAGGGAACGGCTTCTTAAAAAACCTCCTCGGCGTCGAATTTGAGCTGTGATTCGACGGCGACTTCTTGGAAAAGAAATGGTGCGCCGGGCTCGGGCTGTAGAACGGAAAGAAAGGCGACTTCTTTCCGATCTCCTCATCCTTCACATTCGAGTTGTCCCCATTGGCAACCTGAATTTGCATTTGCGGTGGCTCCTCCTTTTCCTTTTCCTTCTCCTTCTCCCCATTGACTTCCTCCGTCTCAGAGATGTTAGGTTTCGGCAAAGGCTTCCCATGGCAGAGGCCCATGTTGATCACTAACCACCAAAAAAAAAAAAAAAAGAAGAACACACACACACACCCAGAACACTAGCTCAAACCTCCTTGCCTCTGCAACTTCATTCTTCTTTCCTCTGCTCGAAGCTCGATCCAAATCTTCTCAGCAAAACCCTAGTAAAGGAAATGAAAAGGAGCAAAAGAGTATTGAAGAGAGAGAAAGAGTAAGGGACGGACAGAAAAAAAATAATTATAAAAAACGAGTAACGACGATAATTTCACTTTTCCGGCTAATGGCTTCACGTCAACGAGCAGAAAATCCAGCCTGTTCAGAAGGTCTTTAGCACGTGGCATCCCGATTACGAGTAAAGTAATTGCGTCATTATTTCCTCATTTATTCCGTTTCGTTTCTCGGGAGCCGTTACGGTGACAGGAGTCTCAGAATAACAGGCACTTCTCTGAGGTCTTCCGCGTCTCAGTGGATCAAAGAATTAATTTTTTAAAACTAAATATATTCAAAATAGGATCGTTTATAATATTTTAATAACCGGAAATAATTAAATAATAACTACAAAAATGAGTAATGTTTTGCCGGCATTTATAACGAAGCATGATTTATGGGATGAGAAGCATGAAGCTGAGCGCGCGGGGGGGGTGGTGTGGGTCGCGCTTCTAAATAAGTTTAGTCACAAGTAGCAGGACACATGCCATTAATCCTGGCATAGCTTTGAATTTTGAAAAAAGCATCAAATAGATCCTGACCATTAATTTGGATGGATCAGACAATCTTAGCGGTTGGATTAGATCGGAAATAATCCTGACCGTCGTCCCCAATTATGTCTAAACTTAAAAATTCAAAAAAAAAAAAATGGTTTGATTAGATCTAAACTTAAAAATTTTAAAAAAACGATTCGATTAGATCTAAACTTAAAAATTAAAAAAAAAACTATTTGATTAGATCGGAAATAATCACGACCGCTGTCCCCAATTAGATCTAAACTTAAAAATTCAAAAAAAATTGACATGAAATTACTTGTGAAATGAGGTTGAAACAGGTAAGAGAAGAGATGCTATAAAACCACCAATTGTTGGATGTTTCATAGTTTTGCCTAAGATCTACAGGTCAAGAATGAAGGTACTAATAATATAAAAATGAAGGTATTGATTAGGAAATCTGATCCTTGCATGAGACAACCAGGAATTGCAAAGAAGCATGAGAAGACAGCTAAAGAGACATTACAAGTAAATAATCAGTTTTAAGTTTCGATTGAGGACTGTATTAATACTTCTGTACCAACAGTATTATAATGCTTTCAATCTGTCCGCTAGTGTGAGACACTGCCAAATTAGGTCTGAAGTTCAGTTTAAATTATTTCAATAATCTCCAGTTAGGCCGACCTAATTTGCACTCACAAGCCATCTGGAAATGACAAACCAAGAAACACCCATTGCATCAAGTATTTAAAAGCATTTGAATTCGTTCCAGTTTGCTGTTAAAGACATTAATCAGGAGGTGGTTCAGAACCTATCAAGAACTGGGGCAGTGTTTCAACAGTGAATGAGAAACATTAGTTTTCACCAGTAAATCTCTGCAATGGGGACCCAGTGCAATCATTCTGTTCAGAGCAGAAATCTTAGTCCCTGTTTCTGCTGTGAAAAAGCTAAAGCTACAGTCATTTTTTTCAGCAAAGACACTCAGAAATGATGAAAACTACTTCAGTGGTGGATGTCACCGTTGGCTGTAATTCTCAGATTTTGATTCAGGAAATTGGATCTTTCAATTTGGGGTTGCCATATAAATGCTTTGCAATTGTTCTCTTCTAGGTCATCATCAAAGATTTTTGGGTGGGTTGCCCACTAAGGGTAATTATACTCACTCCCTTCCCTCTCTCCCCTTTTCCACTCTTGAATACAACACCCACAAAAAGGACACAAGAATCATTACTATTGACTTGAGAGCACCAAATTTGACTGCAATAAACAAGGGAGTTTTGAGTGATTATGGGGTTCTCCCTAGTGAAAGGCTCCCTTGCTTCCAGAGGAAAAAAGCCATGGAAGCAAAGCTCAACAACTTGAAAGCAACACCCACCAACAAAAGCAGCCTGCCCCACTCTCGATGGCTTCACTGGTGAAACTGAGCACACACATCCCCTCCTCCCGTCTTCCTCTGACCTGTGTTTGTTTGTGGGAGTGAAAGAGACCTACCAAGATGCATGAGGTTGCTCCGTTTGTAACATTCATTAATTTCATTTGTAGCTATCCATGTCCTTTTTTTATCCTGATGCTGATTGATTATTCTTCACCTTTCCTTGATCAGCTTCTTCCTGCTAGAGATAGACTGGTTCAAGGAGGAGATTGGAAGATATCAAGGACAGAAAAAAAACAAAGAGAGAGAGAAAGAGAGGAGGGCTGCTGAACAAACAGATGGCTGAGATATTTATGAAAGCTTTTTTTTTTTCGATAGGAAGTATGGGACAAATCATTTTTTTCTTCGGCATGGGAGAGAGCTGAAATTCTTGGTGGACGAGGAGTTGTTGATTCCCATGCCTGGCACATGTTTACTTGCTATTTGCCTAAAAAACTTCTCCACTACTGCTCACGAAAACATGGCTCAGGGAGGAAGTACTTTACAGCATTTCATAAGGAAAATGCATGGATCTACTTCTAGGTAAAGGCAAGCCAAATACTTGGCTGTGTAGTTTCAGTTTCAGCCGGTAAGCGTGGGATTTAAGCGTCTTGATTGTACCGATAGTCAGAATTTAATAAGATGGTTTGTGTGATGCAACTAAGCAAATTTAAGGCCATTAATTATGAAGGAAAGGACTGTTGGAGTAGCTCAGCCTACCCAATTCTCCAAACAATAGGACCTCATTTTTCAAGAAGGCATTCACTTCTGCCTTCTGCTTTAATGTTATCTATAAAGTCTCGACTCTCTGACGTTCTTGCTTACCTCGCCGGATCAGACGACTTTCAATCTTCACTAGAAATTCTGCAACTAGCCCTGCACATCCTCTACAATTTCTTAAAAGATGTTTTGGGAAAGAATGAAATGATAGTAGTGTTACATAACCTTATCGATTTTGAAAGGGTCAGATGAAGTCACAATCACCCATCCGATCACACAACAAGCGGGCCAATATAAGGTCAAGATTGAATATACCATGGTTGAGCATCGGTTGCAATACGATATTTAAGGACTAGTGTGCCTCCACATAGAGCGAGCCGATATTGTACCATAATCAAATGCTACTGTCTACAGAGAGTTTACAATGGACCCTAACGTTTCACATCCACAAACCCAATAAAAAAAACGCCAACAGAAGCACCATGTCAAAATAAATGTGCCAATTATCTAGAAAAAAGCTGGTTTCATCTTAAAATATATGCCACTTGAGGTTAGAAACAAGAGGCACCAGCAAAGCGTCCAAACATCTTCCCTTTTTAAGCACCTTCTGCTAACGTCCTTTTAGATGTACTGATATATAGAACTGCAATAACAAAGAGATAGGTATTAGTGACCCAGTAAAAAAATGAAAATGTTTGGATGGTCTGTAACGAAGGCAGGTGGTGCATCAATACAGGAGAAGCATTATTACCATTATTTCCCCGGATAAATGCGTCACCATATTTGTTTTTCAACTGTCCATTGACATATTCCTCTGTTTGCTCCATAGCAATATTCATGTAACCATCCAAACAAGCTAGAATACCTGAAGAAAATATTAGAAGATGAGGGTTAATTCCTAAAATGGATCACATAACTTCAGATTTGTGAATCATCAACAGAACTTTAAACTAGTAATACATGGTAGAAGTGAAAGTTTAAGAAGAGTTGCAAATAAGAAAGGAAGGCACCCACAATGCCATTAAATGGCACAACATATCGAACTTACAAGAAGGAACCCCTAAGACAACCCACTGGAATGGAACGACACAGAACTTTTTTTTCTCTGGGATATAGCCTAAATCCATCTACAAAAGAAGAGCCGTATGTGAAAATAATGAACCTCCTAATCTTCCTTGTGTAATTTTTTTTAATTTTTTTATAAAGCCTTGTGTAATCAAGCACTCTTCCTCGTCCTAGCCACCAATTCAAAGCCACAGTCCAGGTATAATATGTTACATATGATCAACATAAAGACATGATCAATATAAGCAACTTTTACTGAGAGGAAAAAGGGAGTGTTTCTTCTTTCTAGGAAAAAAAAATCTACAGTGTCCTAAAAATGCAAACTTCAGAGAGGTTAAATCATTGGATCACCTAGCCAGCTTAGGAATCTAGTACAAGGATGATCCTCTCCTCTGATAATTGAAATACAATCCTTGACTACAAGCCAAAACAAGTTGTTTTCAGTTGTCAAGGTCCACAGCTGCTTCGGAAGAAATTAACAACCTTTGTATTTAAATTTATAGCTAACTTGGCTCCACCTTATGTCAACAAACAAGAAGACTGGCCATCTCATTAATGCGGACATGAACCTCATGTGCAAAGATATAACCAACCTCTTCCACCTTTGTACTTCATTAACCAAAACCTATAATACACGCATTACCATTCAAACAACAAGGAAGAAATTTTACAAAGCCCGCAAGCTCTTACTAGATTTGCTTACATAGACAGACAATCAAGGGGCAGGCAATCCCCCCTTGCTCACAGAGATCGTCCCTCAACAATCCTATCCTACCTAAAAAAGGAAGCCCTATGACAAGATGTGGGACGAATACATGATGAAGCACGAATTTAATTGTTGTATCAGATAACGGTTAATTGCTGAAATTAGAAAGAGAAAGGAAGAAAATTGAGAGAAAGAAGAAGGGGAAGAAGAAGGAGAAAGGGGAAGGAGAGATGGAGAGACCCAAATCTGGGAGATTTCAAATTTTCATTATCAAAGCTGCCTTCATCATCCTGTTATAGCTTTTAAATAACTAAAATTAAAATTTAATATTCAAAATAGATAAGATCACTATCTGATCAAATCCAATAAAATCAGAAAAGATAAACTAAAATTAAAATTAAAAATTAAAATGGATAAGATCACTATCTAATCAAATCAAGTAAAATCAGGAAAGATAAAATAATTTTTTTTTAATCATAATTGGTTAGGCCCACTGGACATACTTACGTCCCCACCAAATCTCCCGTTATTGGAGAACTCGACCCCGTCGAGTTTAACTCGTGGGGTTTGGATAGTACCTCAACAAATGTGGCGTCGAATTTATTCGAGTTGAAACCAAAATTTGCAAATGGGGAAGAATTTTTTCTTTTCACACATACAAGTTCGCATGTGTGAGTTATGCATGCGCGAACTGGGCATCAGGGGTGTTTTATTTCCCCCAACTAGGTTGTCCTAATGATTTCAGCAAAGACTGACGTGAGAAAGTTGGGCTCAGCATCGGAGAAATCCGATGGAAGTTGTCGGCAGCAATGAGGACGACAGCAAGCGGAAATGAAATTGGGAGTGCAGCTCCGATGAGAAAGGTCCGCAGAAGGTGTTGCAGGTGGACTGGGGGCAGGTGATGGCGGCTTGAGTGCAGGATCGATGTTGGGGGGGAGTTTGAATGTCTGATCAGCGATGGGTGAGGCTCTACGACAAATTGGAGAAGGTTGACGGGACAACCAAAACCTTCATTTTACGGTGACACGGAGGTCTCCTTGGCAATATCTTCTCCGATCTATTTCAAGGAGAGACCGAGAGGATCGATTTTGGGAACGAGAGAACTCGCCGTGCCGACTTCCCCTTCGATGATGCAAACAAAGACATTGATGACCTCAGAGGGGTCAAACTTCGGCTGCATGGCAGCGAAGGCTTTGAGCAGACATATAACAAATTAGTGATGGCTGCAACAGAGGGGCTGAAGGAAGTTGATTGCGGAGATGTGGAGTTCGGCGATGGAAAGAAAGTTGCAATATCAGCTATGGTTGCCGGTCGGCAGGGTTTGCAGTCTTGGCGAGCAGGCATTGCTAAGTGGTCGGTGATGGCTGACAACACAAGTAACCGCAAGGAGGCTTGAGTGACGGGCGATAACAGCAGGAAGTGCATCCGGTCGGCGGGATTGTTATTTTTTTTCTCTTTCTGCTCTGCAGTGAGCAGATGATGACAGCTCAAAGGTTTGGAGTCAGCTCTGGTTCGATCTGAGCAGGAGTGCATCAGGCGTGAATGGGTGTTCGTTTTGGATGAGGAGAAAATTCCAGCTAGAGGGAGAAAGAGAAGCAAGAGGGGAATAGAGGAAGAGAGGGAAGTAGAGGAAGCATGAAATTGGGTTGGATTTGATGAGACAAGCTAGAAGATTGTGATTTTCAAAGGTCGATGCCGAAGAACGTTGGCTGATGGATCCTTCACTCTGATACAAAACTGATGCAGGATATCCAATAAAGAAGATTAATTTAGAAGGAGAATAGAAAGGAAAGAAGAAGAAAGGGAAGAAGAAGGAAAAGGGGAGGGCGAGACCCGAAACAGAGAGATTTCAAATATTCATCATTAAAGCTGCCTTCAACATCCTGTTACGGCCTTTACATAACTAAAATTAAAAATTAAATTTTAAAATAGATAAGATCACTATCTTATCAAATCCAATAAAATCAGAAAAGATAAACTAAAATTCAAAATAGATAAGATCACTATCTGATCAAATCCAGTAAAATCAGATAACATAAAAATAATTTTAACCATATTTGGTGGGCTCATTGGGGCCCAATGGGATACTGGCGTCCCCACCATGACAAACCATCAATAAGAAGCACAAGTTAAACATTTGGTGCCAGATTATAGAACACCAGCAGAAAGCTCTTTCAACAACAAACTCGTGATCATGAATCTGACCAAGCCATCTTAGTTGGCCTTGAAGAGGAGGTCCATGAAACAATGATCAAGACACTAATGTCTGAACTTCTTCACGTCTCTCACTAGCACTAGGAGTGTCTCATACTTGAAATAAGAAAAGAAGAGCAGTAGCAAAAGGTCATTCACTACAGTGATCAGAAACATACACCAAAATCTGATATTGAGTGGTTACTCTCTAAGGAAGGCTTCAACAGCCAATGTTATCCAAGGCTCAACAGCCAAGCATAGATGTCTAGATATCATCTACTTGCCTTGATACTGTTAGTGTATTTGGCAGTCCTAGTAATAGTCTCTGTAGAACAAACATTTGAAATCGTTGTCACAATCAAATTAGCAGTTACAATTTGTCTTCTATGTACATGAGATGACATAACCAAAGAATCTATCATCACAAAGAAAATCTCTTCTTGAAAAGAAGACTGTTAGTACCATGCTTTATTGTGCTGCAACATTCTATTGACAGGGGAAATGAAAAAAACCCAACGAATGACCAAAGATCGGCAGCTGAGGTAACTTACCCCTGTAATCAACTCCGGAATTGAGCTTCACAACTACAGGCCTTCCACGTATGGACTTAAGGAAATCAGCAGGAGTTTTGGTGGATCCTGCCTTCTCTCCTCCTCCACTCATATCTCCTTTCCAAATTAAAGGACAAGAAGCACCCTTCTCTCTGTCAAAATAACATTATTACAAGGACAACACTGAAGACATAATCACAATAAATATACACAACATTCAATGAAGTATGATGTTTTACCCAGAGATAAACTGGCTAGTTTTCCCTAAAAAAAATATTAAAAAAAAAAAAAAGATAGTCAAGAGCTTTTGCCTGTATGACCAAAAGGAAATAAATCTCATGAACAAACTTATTTCTCCACAAAGTGGATTCAAGGTTAACCCAAACAGCTAACCTGCCAAGTCAGGCAGATGATCACCAGCATGGCGGATTGACCACATCTTTCTTTGAAAAGAAAAAATATGGAGGTTACTCTACCACTGTCATTTCCACTATAATCAAGGGTACATCACAACTGCCATTTCTACCTAAAGCTTTTAAATTTAAGACAGTTTAAGAGAGGTGTGAAAATGCCTGAGAAACCTTTCATTGAGATTGTTTAAAAGGGGATGCAGCAATTGTACCATCACCTCCATTATCTATAGACCACCTTCCATGTCCCCTATTGTAATTTTCACAACCACAGACAAGGCATTAAGTTCATTGTTTCGAAATTTTATTATTTCTTTTGCCAGGAAAGAGTATGTGCTTCAGTAACAGAAGAACAAAGCCAAAAGATCACAATGTACAGTACAGAATCAGGAAAATGGGAAACTAGAGGTTTGTAGCCCCTCCGATTATCTTCCTTACGTATTAAAAAAAAAAAGTCATCCAACAAGACATGGACGATAGATTGCTGCAAACTGCTTCAACAAAGATTTCCCAAAAAGCATCCAAACCCACCTCCCACAATTGGGTATTAGCAGACCTAAATGAACCACGGGCTCAAAAAAGTTAAAACCGGAACGAACACGAGTGAAACAGAGCGAATAGGGTAGGGTAATCGTGTTAGGGGTAGGGTTTGGGTTTAGGGTAATCGTGCTAGGGGTCGGGTTAGGGTTAGGGGATACAATTTAGGGCTTGGGGCTTAGGGTATTCATGTTAGGGTTTAGAGTTGAGGGTTTAGGGGTTTGAATTAGGTTTCGGATTTGGGGTTTTGGGTTTCAGGTTTAGTTTTTAGGGTTTATGGGTTTAGGGTAATCGAGTTAGAGTTAGGGTTTAGGGTAATCGTGTTAGGGTTAGGGCTTCGAGATCCATGAATCATGTCATCAATTAACAGAAATTAATTGTGCAATTAAATTAAATTAACATAATATAAATTCAAAAAATCATCAATTAACAGCAATTAAAGTAATACAATATTTAAAAACATACAGGTATTCAATAGTAATTTCAATTTAAAAAAAAATATTCAATAACATCAACTCGATGAAACACAGAATTTATTAACAGAAATTGATTCATTATCAATCCAATTTCAATAAATTTATTAACTCATTATTAACAGAATTTATTAAACTGAACACTCAATATCAACCCTAACCACAGAAATTACAAAAATATAATATCGAACAATTAAAGAGGAAACCCTAAATTTGCAGAAATTAAAACAAATACATAGAATAGGGCTAGAGTACAATACCTTTGGTGAGATGTGAGGGTTTGATGAATTTCGGGTTACAGAAATTGAGAGAAATTTTGGGTGGGAATGATAGATTAAGTGTTTAGGTTAAAGAGAAATTGAGAGAGATTTAGGGTTGAGGGTTCAAGATAAGGAGCAACCAGGATAATATGAAAGAAATTAGGGTTAGAGAGAGGCGGCGAGGTTGAGATTATAGAAATTTAGGGTCAGGGTATGAGAGAGGGGCGGTGGCTGCGGGAAACAGAGGAAAAAGAGACGGCAGCAGAGGAGATCTGGAGATGCAAGGTTGAAGCACAGAGGAAGAGAGACGGTTGAAACAGAGAGGAAGAGAAGCCGAGGAGGGACGAGGACGCAGAGGAGAATCGGAGAGAGAGTTAACAGGAAGAAGAGAGGCGAGCAACAGTGAGTAGATTGACGGCGAGCGCAGGTAGACGAGAGCGCAGAGCGGAGAGTGGGAATGATCGAGCGACGAGTGCAACGGCAAGTGATTTCACCCGCCTCGTGGAGGAATTTTAACTTTCACTCCTCTTTTTCACCGGCTCACTACTAATAAATCATATTGCTGGTGGAAGCACTGCTTATCGCATTGATTATGTAGACAATGAGAAAACATATGTTTTACATTGTACGAGTATTCGTTTTTAGAAGGGGGTAAGGGGGTTAGTTGAATTCCCCACCCCCGCAGTATTTAGTTCATTAAATAATATTGTTGGTGTAGAATAAAATGAATTCCCCCTGTATTACCTAGTTCATCCTATTTATGGCGTTAGTGCAAAATGATTTGAATTGAAGCGAGTTAACACCGTTTCATTTCCTCAAGCAAAAATGACGTAAAACTGATTCTGCCTTTTATTTCCAAATCATCCACTTACCACGAGCGACGGCGTCGCTTCCCCCCCCCCCCCCCCCGAAACTAAAAATCCTTCTGATTTCCTCTTCTCCTCTCCTCTCCTCTCGCTCGGCTTCGTCTCCCGACGAATTTTTTTGCCCGACCTTCTTATCTCATTTTCTCTCTCTCTGCTCCCTCTGCTCCTCTCGCTCGGCTCTTGTCTTCGTTCTCTACTCCCTCTGATGTCTCTGCTCCCTCTACTTTCTCTTATTAGCTCTCGTTTTCACCCCATCTCCCTCTCTCGTCTCTTTCTCTCTCGGCTTTTCTCTTCCTTCTCCCTCTCTCATCTCCCTCTCTCTTTTCCCTCTAGGCCTCCATCTCTTTTCACTCTCGGCCTCCCTCTTCCTTCTCGTTCTCGCTCTTCTCTTTCCTCCTCCGATTTCCTTTGATTTAACCTATTCCAGTTTCGATATCCTTCGATTTCCTTCAATCTTCTTCGATTTTCGACAGTTAGGCATTGATTTCTTCCATTGGGCTTACATTTCTCCATTCGGCGGTGATTTCCCCCAAATTTCAGAAGGTAACCGAAACCCTACTTTTTTTCAACTAAGTTAGTGTTGTGTTTGAGTTAATTTGAATTTTTGTGCGTAATTTATCTTGATTATGGCCAAAATTTGGGATGTCGGGTTAGGGTTTATGGGATTTAGGGTTCAAATTTGTGTTGATAGGGTTTAATTTCGGGATTAGAGTTGGGGTTTGGGACTTTTAGGGTTTTAAGGTCTAGGGTTTAGTCTTTAACTCTGGAATTAGGGTTTATGTTTTTTTTTTAAAAAAAACATAGGGTTCTCGGTTTTTTGGGTGATAGTGTTTTAAGTTATTAGGGTTTAGTGTTTGGGGCTTTTAGGGGTTTTAAGGTCTAGGGTTTATGGTTTGGGGCTTTTAGGGGTTTTAGGGGCTAGGGTTTAGGGTTGAGGGTTTGGAACTTTTAGGGGTTTTAAGGACTAGCGTTTAGGGTTTGGGTCTAGGGGTTTTAAGGAATAGGGTTTAGGGTTTAAGGTTTATTTTAATTTGTAAGTTTCTCAGTTAGGGTAAAGGATTTAGGGGGTTTGGTCGAGTTCAAACAAGGCTGATGATGTACGGTTTGTAGTGCCTGCGAAGTCATATGGGGCTCTACCCTTGATGAGTTAGTTTTTGCGTTGTTCTAATAATCTACAATGAAATTAGTTCGATAAATTTTGAAATGTTTTAGAATGTTGTTGAATATGTTTGAAGTGCTATGGAGTGTTTATGCCATGTGGTGAGGAGAATTTGGAGTTATAAATATCCACCACATGGTCCAATTCAAACAAGGCTGAGTCGCCTACACGGGCGTCCATTAGCCAACGAAACCGGACCCCCATCAATGACGATGTACGGTTCGTAGTGACTGCGAAGTTATATGGGGGTCTACCTGGGGTGTTCGGTGAATTTTGACTTCATGAGTTTGTTTTTGAATTGTTCTAGTCATCTGCAATGAAATTAGTTAGATTAATTTAGAAATGTGTTAGAATGTTGTTGAATATATTTGAAGTACTATGGAATGTTTATACCATATGGTGATGAGATTTTGGAGTTATAATTGTCCACCACATGGTCCAATTCAAACAAGGCTGAGTCGCCTACATGGGCGTCCATTAGCCAATGAAACCCGACCCCCATCAATGACGATGTACGGTTTGTAGTGACTGCGAAGTCATATGGGACTCTACCAGGGGTGTTCGATGAATTTGGACTTGATGAGTTAGTTTTTGCATTGTTCTAGTCATCTGGAATGAAATTAGTTAGATTAATTTTGAAATATGTTTGAAGTGCTATGAAATGTTTTTGCCATGTGGTGAGGAGATTTTGGAGTTATAGGGGGGGTTAGTCAACAAAATGAAAATTTGATCTTCATCTTCATCTTCATCTTGGGGGGGTTAGTGCCCCAAAGTGGATTCTTGAAGATCAAGTCATGTCCAACATGAAGATCATGTCATGTCATGTACATGAAGATCAAGTAAGAATTTGTGTTAGTGTTGACGACTTCATGTGCACTGGAAAACAGTTTCCAGTGTTAGTGCCCCAACATGAGAAAAACATAAAAAACAAGAGAATTTCTAAACCTTTACAGTGCACTTAATTACAACATAATCCTTAAACCCCAAATTAGGTAAAACAACCATTATTACTACACGAATAAGTTATTGAAAGTATAATTAAATATACTAATATATTTATTAATTGAATTAGATATTTTATTGTACATTAATATGGTAATTACACGAGCCAATGAAATACGTATATGATTAATTACAAATAATAAATAAATAACATTATAAATAAAAAAACAAAAGTAATACATTAAGTTATTAATTTATTAATAACATATGATATATTTTAACCTAAAAATGAATAATTTAAGAGAAAAAATTGATCTAATCATAACTTTAACACACTATATATTTGTACATAATATATTTTATGTATTATTAATTAATAATATATTATCACAAAATTTAAAACCATTGGTTTAATTAACTATAACAATCGGATAATTATGCCAAAATAATTTATCAAATATTTATTTTAATAATATTTTAATTATAACTATTAAATCACTATTTTAATATAGTAATTGTAAAATAAAAATAATTATTTTATAAATAAAAATAATTATCTTATAAATAAAAATTATAAAATAATAATTTTTATGAAGATAGTTTAATTTTTCCTAACTTAGGAAAAATTAAACATCTTCGTCTTCCTCAGCAGCGAGCCAGCGGGGCGATGGCGACGGGGCCGGGAAAGGCAAAGGCAATGGCCGGCGACGGCGGCGGGGGGCAATGCCGACAGAGGCGGCGCTCCGACGGTACGCCGAGAGGGAGAAGAGAGGGAGGCCGAGAAGCTCTGCAAATGTTTGACCTCCCGTGCTTTGCGGGAATGAGAGAGGGCTGCGGAAATGAGAGAGGGAGCAGAGAATGAGAGAGGGTTGCGGGAATGGAGACGAGAGAGGGCTGCGGGAACGGAGACGAGAGAGGGCTGCGGGAAAGGAGACGAGAGAGGGAGCAGAGAAAGAGAGAGGGCTGCCGGAATGCAACGGCAGAGAGGGTGTGCGGCAGAGAGATCCCCGAGAGACAGCCCCGCGAGAGAGTCATGTACATGATTCTCAACATCGGGCGGAAAGCACTTTCCGCCCTTTACTCTTGAGACATGAACTCTTGATTCATGTATATTCATGTACATGACATGAATTTGGGTGTTCCCTAACGACATCAGGACATGACCTGCGTAATGCGCATGAAGATCATGTCCTGAGTCATGTGCACTAACCCCCCCCTTATGTATCTACATGATCTTCATCTTCGAAATGGGTGTTAGTGTAGACAACTTCATCTTCGAAATCTTTAAAATAGGGTGTTAGTGTGGACAACTTCATCTTCATCTTATAGAAATTTAAAATCATTAATTTTAATAATTAAAAAAATAAACTAATTAAACCAAAGTGTTTGAGTTAACAATATTTTAATTACCACTATTAAATCACTAATACAATAGAGTAAATATTTTTTTATTAATGAATAAAAAATATTATATTAATAACATAAGATAGATTTGCATTGTATTAATTAATAATATATTTTGACATAATTAATTATGATATATTAATCGAATGCATACTTTAATTATATTTTATTTACCAGAGATTTAAATATGAAGTTTAATATATTAATATAATATAATAAAATAATAAATAAATACATATACAACTTTTAAAATAACCTAAAAAAAATTATTCAAATAACGAGTTCGTGCCTTTAATATTACAATCAACGAGTTACAAGTTTAGTACATATAAATTTCGCATGTTCAAAAGTAATAAGAGTAAACCATCATTTATCGTTCCACATGGATGTCAATATGGCATCTTGATATTGTGCGGCTCTTGTGGATTCTAATGCACTCTGCCTCCGAATGCTTGTTACTTGGCTACCCACATCCTCAAGATCATCGCAATCGTCACTGTCTGTATCATCCATTGCACCTAATTGGACCGCATCACCTCCTCCACCGAGCTCGCCACCCGAATCATCATCTTCATCTTCAAATATATCATCATAATCTTATGCACGTATATAATTGTGCAATATGCAACAAGCATGTACAATTTTCACCTGGATCTTAAAAGAAAATGGAGGAGTGCCTTTTAATATTTGAAATCGAGCTTTTAAAGCACCAAAAGTTCGCTCAATAATATTCCGTAAAGACGAATGTCTTCGGTTGAATAATTCTTTTTCATTTCTAGGAATATTATCTCCAAATTCTTGCAGATGATATCGGGTTCCTCGATATGGAGCCAAAAATCCCGGAAGATTTGCATAACCAGTATCGACTAGATAATATTTTCCTATAATAAAAATTATATACCACATAAAATAATTGAAGATAAAATAGATAAGAAATTACTGCATAAAAATATATTACTTACCTTCAGGTACAAAGATTTTATCTCGACGAGTCAATTCATCCTTCAGTACACGGGAATTGGCTGCTGACCCCTCCCATCCAGCAAGTACATAAGTGAATTGCATATCAAATGAACATGTTGCCATCACATTTTGTGAGAGATAACCTTTTCTATTCCAAAACCTTGGTTGATCTTCTAGTGGAATGTTGGCTTTGATATGAGTTCCATCAATAGCTCCAATACAATCCTAATTATACATTTTCAATTAATATTTACTAACTTTGTATATTAATGTAAAATTATTTAGTTATAGGAAGTGATGTTACCTTGAAGTAGGGATAAAAAATTGAATTTGTTAAAATCTTCGAGTGTGTGCGTTCCGAAGGCCGTTTGACGTAATCAGAGTGAAGTTTGAGGATTGCATCCAACACCTTGTTGAAATACTTACTTATCGTCCAATTTGATCTATCAAACATCTTTGCTGTGACACTATACACTTGTCCTTGACCAACAGTTAGGAGGAAGTATGCAAGTTGTTCTTCAACTGAGATGGTCTTTGTGGCTGATAAAAACCCTTTACTAGTAAGTATATCTGTGAATTTGTGAAATACCAGTTGGTTCATCCTGTACACTTTCCGAAATTTAACTGGAGATTTGTCTAGTGCCTTTTGCAAATACACTGGACCATTCATCCCATAAGAACGTGGTACACGTCTGTTGCAATGTTACAGATAGTATCTTTCCATGGCGATCAACAAAGTTGTGAATGCAACCATAGTTGCAACCTTTTCATCGTCTGTCATAGTATCCATGGAAATCCACAAATTCAATCGCCTAAAATTCATAAACACCAGTAAACATCAATCTTCAATCATAACCTATTTGCAATCACACCTATAAACAACCATATTCATCCACATTCCCACATCCTACATTCAATCACATCCTACATTCATCCACATTCACACATCCTACATTCAATCACATCCTACATTCATCGACATTCCCACATCCTATATTCATCCACATTCCACATCCTACATTCAATCACATCCTACATTCATCCCCATTCCCACATCCTACATTCAATCACATCCTACATTCATCCACATTCACACATCTTACATTCAATCACATCCTACATTCAATTACATCCTACATTCATCCACATTCTACATTCAATCACATCCTACATTCATCCACATCTTACATTCAATCACATCCACATCCTACATTCAATCACATTCCACATCCATACTCAAGACACCATATTTATCTATGCAATATATAAACACAACAACATATCAAATTTAAATACAAACCATACTAATAAGTCTTGCAACGTCATAATTCAAATATCATGTCTACTATATATAATAATATTCCAAAAAAATAGTGTATTTATAACGCATTACAATTAGTTTTCAAAACAAAATTTAAGCCACTCGACCCGCTCTTCCACTGTCATTTCCATAAACATGACCTTCTTAGTTGGTGTATCCAACCATGAAGGAGCGCGATACTTCAATTCTGTAGGCAAGTCCGGGATTTCCCTGAGGGCGTTGATGCAACCTCTTACAATATCGTCTTTCATCATGAAATTCTCATATATCTGAGCAATTCGATCTATTGCATCAAAGATTCTGCTACTAGTGTTATTATCGGGCATTTCAGTTCTCTTTCTACGACGACTTGAAGATGACCGTTTACTTCTTTCAGATTGATTACCTAGAGACTCATCCATGCTTAATAATGGTGATGAAGTATCCCTAATTATATCAACATCCGTTGGCTCATCCATCGGGACATGTTCCGATTCACGGATCACCTCATCGCCCTGATCTACAAAGGTTGCAGCTCCTGACCCTACCGCTATTGTGTTTCCCACCACCACAACTAATTTGTCGTACAGGGGGCAACCTTCATGTCTGTACTTCTCAGCATCTTTATGCTCCTACAAGAATAAAACATCATTTAGACGTCTTGGAATAAAGTTATACTAACGCGAAAAACATAAAAAATATTTTATAGTACATCATGTAGTTGAGCCATACAGATTTACTGACCTTTATGTAATCAAGCCATACAGAATTACATGCAGTAACTCGTTGTGTGGTTGCATCCCAACCAAACCCACTAGTGTTGATACAGCTCGTTACCATTTGGTATGTTTTCTTCCATGCTCTTGTTCGATTCTTCACTTGCTCAACAGTTTTTTTCATGACTGTGTCTTCATTGAACTTATTTACACAGTCCATGTATACCTCATACTTCCACACCCCGTTAGGCAACTTGTTCCCTAGATTGACCTGCTCGACTAAGAGATCGAGCATTTTGCTATCATCATCGAATGTCCAAATATCATATGTTCGATCACTTGGTTGTCTTCTTGCAGCCATGTATAATCTAAATTATTTTCACTAATGCATATGCGCTAAACAATGAAAACACACACACATCAAATCCAAATTCACATAAGACCCCTGGTAGAGCCCCATATAACTTCGCAGTCACTATGAACTGTACCTCGTCAGAGATGGGGGTCGGGTTTCGTTGGCTAAAGGACGCCCGTGTAGGCGACTCAACCTTGTTTGAATTGGACAAAAAACCCCTAAACACTAATTCCAGAACTTAATACCTTAAAAGCCCAAAACCCTAAACCCTAACCACCCCCGCCCCCCCCCAAAACCTAAAAAACCCTAGAGCTTAAAAACACAAAACCCCCAAAATCTTAAAAACCATAAACACCCTAAACCATAAAAATCTTAATCCCTAAAATACCCTAAACCCTTAGCCTAAACCCTAAACCCGAAACACAAACCATAAAAAAAATACCATGTGGTGGATATGTATAATACCCGAATCTCCTCACCACATGGCAAAAACATTTCATAACACTTCAAAAATTCTCAACAACATTCTCACACATTTCAAAATTAATTAAATTATTTTCACTAATGCATATGCACTAAACAATGAAAACACACACACATCAAATCCAAATTCACCGAAGACCCCTGGTAGAGCCCCATATAACTTCGCAGTCACTTTGAACTGTACCTCGTCAGTGATGGGGGTCGGGTTTCGTTGGCTAATGGATGCTCGTGTAGGTGATTCAACCTTGTTTGAATTGGACTAAAAACCCCTAAATACTAATTCCAGAACATAATACCTTAAAAGCCCAAAACCCTAAACCATCAACCCCCCACCCCGGAAAACCTTAAAAACCATAAACCCCCTAAACCTTAAAAATCCTAATCCCTAAAATACCCTAAACCCTTAGCCTAAACCCTAAACCCGAAACACAAACCATAAAAAAAATACCATGTGGTGGATATGTATAATACCCGAATCTCCTCACCACATGGCAAAAACATTTCATAGCACTTCAAAAATTCTCAACAACATTCTCACACATTTCAAAATTAATTAAATTATTTTCACTAATGCATATGCACTAAACAATGAAAACACACACACATCAAATCCAAATTCACCGAAGACCCCTGGTAGAGCCCCATATAACTTCACAGTCACTATGAACTGTACCTCGTCAGTGATGGGGGTCGGGTTTCGTTGGCTAATGGACGCTCGTGTAGGCGACTCAACCTTGTTTGAATTGGACTAAAAACCCCTAAACACTAATTCCAGAACTTAATACCTTAAAAGCCCAAAACACTAAACACCCCCCCCCCCCCCCCCCCCCCCCCCCCCCCCCCCCCCCCCAAAACCTAAAAAACCCTAAAGCTTAAAAACACAAAACACCCAAAACCTTAAAAACCATAAACCCCCTAAATCTTAAAAATTCTAATCCCTAGCCTAAACCCGAAACACAAACCATAAAAAAAAAAACTAAACCATCAAACCCTAAACCCTATCACCTACTAAACTCTAAACCTTAAACACTAATTCCATGACTTAATACATTAAAAGGCCTAAACCCTAAACCCTACACCCTAATTCCAAACCCTAAACCCAAAAAACCTTACAGCTTAAAAACCCTAAACCCCCTAAACCTTAAAAACCCTAATCCCTAAAATACCCTAAATCCTTAACCATAAACCCTAAACCCTAATTACTAGACCCTTAAACACCGAGCAACAAACCCTAAAAATAATCCACATACGAATTAAGAATTTAGACTATAAACCGTAACCCTAAATCCCAAAATAATGCACAAATAACCCCCAATTACGCACTAAAAATAAATTTAAATAAAATAAAACACTAATTTAATGAAAAAAATTAGGGTTTAGGCATACCTTCTGAAATTTGGGGAAATCCGAAGCCGAAGGGTGAAATCGAAGGGGGAAATTCGAAGCCGAAGGGTGAAATCGATGCCTAATCGAAACTAGCCAGAGAGAGAAGGGAGTGGGAGGCCAAAAGGGAGAAGACAGAGAAGAAAGGGAGGTCGGGAGGGAATAGAGAGAGAGAAGCGAGAGAGAGTGAGTCCGAGAGAAGAGAGGGAGTCACGGAGACGAGAGAGGGCGAGGTCGAAGCCGAAGGGTGAAATTGATGCCTATTCGAGACTAGCCAGAGAGAGAAGGGAGTGGGAGGCCGAAAGGGAGAAGAGAGGGAGAAGACAGAGAAGAAAGGGAGGTCGGGAGGGAATAGAGAGAGAGAAGCGAGAGAGAGCGAGTCCGAGAGAAGAGAGGGAGTCACGAAGACGAGAGAGGGGGTGCAAGAGAGAGGGCAAGGCCGAGAGAAGACCGAAAGTTGAGGCCGGAGACGAGAGGGAATTGAGATGGTGGCCGAGATCAACGTTGGGGGCGCAGGAAGACAAAGGACGAGATCAACGTTGGGGGCGCAGGGAGACGAGAGAGGGAAGGGAGTGCGGGAGAGAGGAAGAAAAAAGAAAAATGACGACGCACGATGGGGGGGTGCAAGGAGAGAGAGGGAAATATACAAGCGTCGCCTGTCCTTCAATTCGAAGAAGATCAAAAAGGGTCTTCTTCCACATGATTGAAATTAAACCGTGGAGATGAAGGGCCCCTTCATCCCCTGCATTGAGATGAAGCTTCATCTGCGCTCCACTAACGACTTCAAGTGTTGAAGGGTGTTATGTGGTTGAAGATCATCTTGTCCTTCAAGTTGACTAACCCCCCCCCCCCCCCCCCCCCCCCATAAATATCCACCACATGGTCCAATTCAAACAAGGCTGAGTCGCCTACACGGGCGTCCATTAGCCAACGAAACCCGACCCCCATCAATGACAATGTACGGTTCGTAGTGACTGTGAA